>NC_091393.1:27558245-28883245 GCF_032191515.1 Phaenicophaeus curvirostris
TTTTTTGTCCATTTCAGTTCAAAATACTAAAACATTTAATCACTAAAGCATTAAAAAGAATTTACACTCTATTTATTTTGATCAGCTTACCTCTTCAGAAATATATATACCCCAAAAATGTGCATACATTAGCAGCTATAAACATTACATGGCATATCACACTATGTCAGCTTATATGAAAACGTACAAAATGTGAATGTATTCTAAAAACTATTCTGCAGTTACTATCTTTAAAGCAAGACATAAAATCATTATGAAGTCTTGTAAGCATAACACTGTTTCAAACAGAAATAAATATATAACACTTTCTGGTAAATTACAGCAGCAAAAAACAAGAGGCATCCTTTTTTTAAGCAAGACTTTCACCACTATAGCAGCTGTTCAGACCTGAATTCCTCTCACAGCCTGCTTTATATTTTCCAGTAGGGCTTTATTTTCTGGACTCTGATAACGATCTTGATTTGTATACATGTCCGTCAAAGTGGTCACGTAAGCATCAAAATTTTGTTCATTGATTGGTTCCTACGAGATATTAAATAGTAGTTCATATACAACTTTTATTTTCTTAATCGTATATTCATTTTAAGCATAACATATTATCAAGGCATATTGCCACCATTCCTTATAATATTTAAAATGCCTATTTAGTTCTTACTTAATTTTACAGGATACACTGGAACAGGCCCTCCATGTCTTTGTTAGCAGTTAAATGTATCTTTATGGTTTCAGTGTTGTTACCACAAATATCCGACTGGTTGATGAAACGTAAACATAAAAAAAAGACATCTAATTGTATGAAGTGAACTGAAGATCGCCAAATTCCTTAACTTGTGCTCTCAATCACTTACCATATGTGGCAGCTGGATATTAGCTAGACTATGAATTAAAGACTGGCTTAAATTGGCCAATTCATGAAGAAGAGACTCATTTTGCTGTTCAATTACTTTGTTCTCCTCTTCTATCGTCTTCAGGTTGCTCTCCATCGTGGTAATCTAAAATGGACAAATTTGTGTACAATGTAATATAAGGCAAGCTGTTATGAAGCATGCGCTTTCTGAAGGGAGAGATAACAGAAACACCAGGGAAAGGAGAAAAAGGCTTATTCGTTCATGCTTAAAAAGGTTTTGCTCGAGTCTGCAATTCTTATCATTGTTCAGGGTTTCTTATTCCTATTGCACGTTGTATGACTTTAACAGCGTGTCTTTTTAATATTGATAATACTGAATGAACCGGGATTTGATTCCACTACTGTACAGCTTTTCTTCTTGAGTTGAAAGGCATTAAGAAGGACCTTAATTCTGCAAGTTCACCCATGTGGTTAAACACTCTTTCTTGGAGCCTACTATACAGACATTCAGCATTTCTTATATTTTCTGCTATATATACATATACAATTAGTTAAGAATGCACAGCTCCTTGCTGCCAGTGTTTAGCTCTTTTTATGTATAATTTGATTCTATGCAAATTCTCACGCCTGATTTTGAAAGCTGAGCAACTGCCTGTGATTGTGATGCATGTACGAGTTCAGAAAGTTTTCTGATACATACAATGACTTGCAAGACTGAAGGAATTGAAGATAATTTGCACATAGCCAGGAAAGCAGGTCGTGGGGCCATGGCGCCAGGTGAAGACGAATGAGAGTGTGCCCTGCCTGTGTTCACAGGTGACCAGACCCATGTTAGCTCTAACCTTGTGTTGTGCTCTGCTTGAGCTAAAGAGCACTGCGGAGTGACGACTTACCCAAGCTCGTGCAGAGCACTGTGCTAATGAAGCTATAAGGATAGCTTCAGGTCGAGGGAGGTGATTCTGCCCCTCTATTCCTCTCCTCTGACGCCTCCTCTGTAGTATTGTGTCTAGTTCTGGAATCCTCAACGTAAGAAAGAGATGGAGCTGCTGGAATGGGTCCAGAGGAGGCTACAAGGATGATCAGAGGGCTGGAGCACCTCAGCTGAGAGAGTTGGGGTTGTTCAGTCTAGATAAGAGAAGGCTCCGAGGAGACCTTCTAGTGACCTTCCAGTACCTGAATGGGCTACAAGAAAGCTGGGGAGGTACTGCTTACAAAGGCTTGGAGTGATAGAACAAGGGATGATGGGCATAAACTGGAGATGGGCAGATTTAGAGTAGACATAAGGAGGAATTTTTTCATGATGAGAGTGGTGAGGCCCTGGCCCAGGTTGCCCAGGGAAGCTGTGGCTGCCCCATCCCTGGAGGGGTTCAAGGCCAGGTTGGATGGGGCTTGGGCACCTGATCCAGTGGGAGGTGTCCCTGCCCATGGCAGGGGAATGGAACTGGATAATCTTTAAGGTCCCTTCCAACCTAAACTATTGTATGATTCTATGATTTCAGATGAGCACTGGCTTTTGTCTAACTTGTCAAGAGCACATCCAGAGGTCACTCGCATCTGTCTATGCTTTCTTCTGTCCTTTCTTTCCACATTGGATGACAAACATTAACATCTGTTACAAAGTGTACAGTGTGCTTTTGTGTGTGTGTGTGTGTCATTTAAAATATGTGTTGACAAAAGGGCGAAAAAAGATGCCAGAGGAGTGGAAAAAATGCTGAAGAACACAAAGTTTCAAATTCTCAAAATAAGCTTTACCAATTTCTACTTTAGCGCGGAGAGTGAACTGTGGGAAGAAAATGACTGACATCATTTAAATGCTGACAGGAAGGCTGGAGGTTTATGCAGTTGTAGCAGGCAGAAGGGGCAAAGGTTCTTAAGTGAATATTAACTTGACCATGGATGAGTAAATATTAGGAAATTGTTGGCATGATCAGGCTTTCAGATATTCCAAGATGTGCCTAAAGTTTCATTCAGCTTATGGAAATAAGCTCTGTAGTTGATAGAAGTAACTTTGACAAGTGATGTGGCTACATAAAATAATCTTCAGGTATCTCTTGCTTTGACTACAGGTGTTTATGTAGCAGTTAATCCAAGCTGCCACTATTGCAGGGGCTTGGTTTCGTCACAGTTAATTGATGTTGAGCTATTTCTACAGAATTAATAGCAGGGAAAATACTTTGAAACTGGAAGCACATTCTCACTTCTTGTTTTGCTTTCAGCTTGTTCGTATTGGAGAGCAATGCTGTATAAAAATGCAAAATATCTTTCATAGGTGCTTGTTAGAGTCACCGTGCTGTGATAGTTACCCTAAAACCTGGTTTTTTTTGTGCTACAGACCAAAGTGAAGAGTCAAATAAGGCTCAGGTCAGTATGGCATGGTGCTCCTGCCTACGCTAACTTTAGTAGGAGCTGGCATTTTATAGATTTTCTAGCTAGCTGAGCACTGCTACTTAAATAGATTTTTTTTTTTTTTCATTTGCAATGCAGACTAATGCAAACACAGTGTTGGCTGATCAGGTTATCCCACTATTTCATTTAGTACTCATCTTAAGAAAACTCACATACTTAATTATTGCATTCTCTTGCAGAAAGGATGAAATTTCCCTCCCCATATTTTACTCTAAAACTAATGAATGCTCATTCGCATCTATTCTATAAAGAGGATAACCTGTTGCTTGTCTGAGACACACAGTTATCTGCATATTTTCAGTCCCCCTGCTCACTTTTATGGGTTTCTGGAAAGTCTTATGGATGTCCCAGCTAAGAAAAATGCTGCAGGATGACTTTTCACTTTATTGAACACAAAAGATCCTACATGGAAGGGAAGTTCCTATGAATAAATTTCACTGACACTTATTATCCTATGGGATGCAAATCCACGTCAAACAAGACTGTTGCTACTTCTAGTGTTGACCCAACTTCCACTATTTTCCCATCTTGTATCCCCTCCTGGGTTGCACAATGATTTTCTAGAGGTTTATCAGCAAACTTTTTGTAACATTCAATATAAATTTACTGCTGAAAATAAAAGGGACTGTTGGCTTTGATGCTCTTAATAGATTGGTAATGGCTATGATGTAACTCTGCATAATGGAAATGTAAATTGCTTATCTTGGGAAGAGCGTATGGATTCAAAACTGAGGCTTTGGGAAGTTTGATTTAGCTGGGATTTTCTGCTAGGCATGAGTGGCTAGTCAAGTAAGGAGAAGTTAAGTATTAGACCAGACTGCCCAAAGATCTTGGAATCTCTACTATAGGCAGTAAAGAACAGGTTACATAAGCATCTTTCAGGGTTGGCTTAAGAAGAGCTGAGGAGTAGGAAAGGAAAGAAGACTGGTAGACAAAATAAGCTTTCAAGGCGTGTTGTAGCTCTGTTTTCTAGAATCCTATTACTTTTTTTAATGTGCCACTCAAAAGTTTTTTTAAATCTGCTGCACCAACATGTGAAAAGCATCCTTTCAACTAGATGGTAAAATTGCAGAATGGATATTGTATTCTGATTTTATAAAAGGCAAATCAGAGAGAGAAATCTTAATATAAAAGAAGCATAAAAGGGAAAAATGTATTTCCTTTATTTCTTTTCATCAGGAAAACAAGCTGAATTTAGGGCTTCATAAAACTGTTACCTGAGTTCTGAGTTTAATCATATCAGCTTCCATCTGGGAGTTGGATTCATTTAGTTCTTTGATTTCTTCATCTAACTGTTTAATTTCTTCATCATTTTCTATACCTGTGTGATATAAAAATAAAAGGAGTATTAAAATAATTAAGCTTAAAATCAGAGTTCACTAAATCAATCATTTCCAAATTTGAAAATAAACTTCTTTCAAGTATTAAAATAAAAGAAAAGGAAGCATTCTTCAAACTTCTTTTGAAGTTAAACCAATGCATTTTCCACTACTTTTCTTTCAAAAAATGCAGTAATTTTCCAGCATGAGTGTTGAAAATGCCTAGAGGATCAGTAAGACACACCTTTTTCTTTATACGTGTTGATTTAACTTTGTTTTATAAGACATGCACCTGCAGCAACAAATTCTGTTCCAATGTCATGTGTAACTTATTTGAAAGACTGTGTCCAAATATAGATCTTCTGAAGGAAAATAACATATCTTAACATGGTAATCCTTTCGTATTACAGTATTGTCAAAATAATTTGTAATTATTCAGGTTTTTTTCCCAATGTGGTGAACTTTCGTTGATATGCTGAGATATATTGTGATTCTGCAGTTGCTTTTAATAATTTCATGGTTCAGAAGGGTGTTATTAAACAATGAAAGGTGGAATAATTTTCAAAATGGAAATGATTTCTGAAGTTTTATGGCATGAACACTTAGAGAACAGAATTTTAAAGGCACCTGCATTTTTAATGATTAAACAAGGAATAAACTGTAAAGTTTTATTTATTTATCCTTTTAATTACCATAACAAAGCATAAAATGGCCCTGGAAAGAGACCAACCTGTTTTCTCTCAAATCAAAATCTGAATTCTTAAACCTAGAGAAACTGGTGTTCCCACTCTCGTGTTTTTACTCTAGTATGAATCTTTCATAGCGTTTCCCACAGTGCCTGGTTCTGATAGAACGATGCTGGGTGTCCCCCTAACTACCCAAAATATCCATATACCATTCCTTACGGCATTCTTCCTGGGCATGACAAATAGAGCTTTCAGTTCTTCCTAGCTTGCAGAGTAAATTACATCCAGATCTTCCACTCACTATTATACAAAGAGCCAACGTTTTCTCCAGCTGTGCTGGCACTGTGGGCTGAAATGCCTCCTGGACTGGCTTGAAATGCTTTGTGTCTCTCAGAGACAACACCAACAGTTAAGACACAGACACAGACTAAGTGACTACATAAAGTTTTCCGAGAAAACTCAGGATTTGGGCACCTCTCAGACAAGTTTTTTTTTGGATGCTGCTTATTTGAATTGAAGCACCTATATTTTGCTTCTATTTCATTTCAACTCTCAGGGTGCTATGCTGACTTTCATCCAAGGTGGTTTCATCATCTTCCCTGTGACTCAAGGTTCCTAGGAAGGACTTCAGATTATTGGAGATGAAATGGCACCAGGCCATCTACATCTGCCAGAGGTTGTGGAGCCACAGCTCTAAATTAATTCAAGAGAGCTCATGAGGACTTGACACTTTGGAAATGAAAGCTTTTTCTCTTCTGAATCCTGCAACAAAATAAGACCAACTATCCGACTTTCATGAATAAGATGTGAACCAGATGATGATGTGAAGCAGAAGATGGTATATTTTACTTTGAAATATTTTAGTGTTTTAGATATGTATAGACATAACTTAGACCAGTCTGACCGCTCCACCGCTGGCTCAGATTTCCCCAGCATATAACCCAGTTCCACTTCTACTGACAGTGGATACACCACGTACACAAAGATTTATACATGCAGGGAAAAAAGCCAGAAGAGTAATGCTAACTCTAGTTTACAAAGAAGTAATATTTTAAAAAAGTAGTGATTAAAAATTTACCATTACTGGCCCGCTGCTTTATTGTTAACATTTGTTCTCCAGACAGCTTTGCTTTCTTCATTGCTGAAGTAGCTCTGGGGCATCCTGATAAACTGTGAACAGTAAGGAGCCTGTTAATTTTATAGGTCATTGAAAATAAATCTGTAATCTAAACGTGTAATAAAAACTGTATCAGAGACAAAGTTTATCTTCACTGCCTGATACTGAAAGAGCGTGTTAGTCTGCAAAAAAAAGGACTTACCAGCAGTGATTTCATGGTTTTACCCTTTCTTCCAGATTCTTTTTTGTATAGAGAGCTAATACAAAAGTCAGATGTAGCTTGTAAAACTCTAAGCCTGGGAACAGCAGTCAAGTTTTCTAAAGATGCAAAGCTCTTATTTAAAAGATTTATTTTAAAACCAGTTACTGTTTAAATGGTTCCCTTTGAATGTACACATCCTCACTCTGAACTTCCACCCTTTAAAAATCTTATTTTCAAACATGGAACTGAATTCTGAGAGAAGGAGATGTGAGCTACCTCTCACATCCAAGCGACTGACTCGTATAAACTATGCGCTTTTTTTGTGAATATCACCTACTGTGCTGTATAAATTGCCCTTTTTAATATTTTTTCTTAAAAAAGCAGTAATCATGTGTTGTTGAAACCCAAGAGAAGTCACACCCATAAAAATGACCTTGCCTTGATGAGGGGTATAGCTCTCATATGTCTGTTACACTTAAGAAAATAGACTCAGTTATTTTGTCTCCCATGTTGCCAAAATATTAAGCTTTAACTTATATTGTACAAAACAGTTTGATAGCAGATGCAGTCTTAGCAGGTTTTATTGTAAAAATAAAAATAATGATCAGACAGTGCTTGCTATTTTATAAATAATTGTATGCACCGAACTCTCCACCTTTTCAAAATCCATCTTTAATGTAGTTATGCTATCACAGGAAAGAGAAAAAACATAATCAATCTAGTTTAATGATGGAAAACTATAGTATTATTCTGAGCAAGCTTTAGCAGTAGTGGGAAGCTTAGTAAACAATTGTCTATTGCTTCAACATTTAAGCTTTCACAGACATTGAACCTCAGTATCATCACGTGCTTCTCATTGCGTGCAGTCACATTTATATTTCCAAAGGAAGACTTTTTTTCTACACCTTTTAATTGTGCAAGTTAAATTCAAAGCTAATACTCAAATAAATGCCTGTAATGTGGAACAAGTTTCTGAGGAATGTGGCATCTTTGATTAAAAGCATTTATTTAAGACCCAACTCTTTATTTAATAAAGTCCTCTAATTTAAGTAGGATGTTTAATTATTGAAAATGTTTGTCTGAAAAGCACAGGCTACTATTATCAAATGCAGCCATTCCAGAAAAATGTAAAAAAAAATTTTTCTTTTTCTCACCAAAAGAATCAGGGCTCAATCATAGAGTTATAGGATAGTTTGGGTTGGAAGGGACCTTGAAGATCATCCAGTTCCAACACCTGCCATGGGCAGGGACACCTCCCACTGGATCAGGCTGCCCAAGGCCCATCCAACCTTGAACCCTTGAACCTTGAACCCCTCCAGGGATGGGGCAGCCACAGCTTCCCTGGGCAACCTGGGCCAGGGCCCCACCACTCTCATGGTGATGAAATTCCTCCTTACGCCTAGTGTAAACCTGCCTGTCTCCAGTTTATACCCATTGACCCTCATCCTATCACTCCAAGCCTTTGTGAACAGCCCCTCCCCAGCTTTCTTGTAGCCCCTCCAGGTACTGGAAGGTCACTATAAAGTCTCCTTGGAGCCCAGGACATAGTTGGCCTTCTGGGCTGCGAGCGCACCTTGATGGCTCATGTCGAGCTTCTCATTGGCCAGGACCCCTGATATTAATATTTATCAATATGTACCAATATTTGATACAGCTTCAGGGGCAAAAGGAGACAGAAGATGAAAAGGAGTAGCTATGACTTTATTTCCCTCAAATATCTTGACGTTTTATTTGTCTTCCCATGACCAGCAGACAAAAGAGCTCAAGTTAGAGCCATTTCAGTGCTTTAAGAGTTATACGCTTTAAATATCTCAAAAATAAAAAAAAAAAGACCAAGAGGAACATGCTAGTTAGTAGTTTAGTGAAGGATAATGCTTATCCTCACATCAAGTTTAAAGCCTTTATAGTTGATGCCTGTCATAGGTTTTCTGCTACAATTGGAATGAGTGCAATCATGCTTTAGGGTTTTTTTTTTTATTTTAGCAAGCCTTTCACTGACTTTTACACAAACACAAAATACTGCAGCTTTTTCATTCCAGTGGAGAAAAAAATTAATCACAGTTATCTCACTTGCTTCTGCCATCATTCTCATTCACGTGAGAAATCATGCAAAAGAAAATATAAACACAGTTTAGTACCCTTTCCATAATAAAAAATGAATAATGCTTTCTTGCAACGCTGCTGGGAGTACTGCTGTAATAAATACAGGATAAACTGACTGAGCCATCACTTATCTCTGTCAGGACTGTGGATGCCACACAGCTTGAACTACAGCGTTTTGGTGGGGCTGTGAGGAGCACCGTTACCCAACTCCTGGCTCCCCCCGAGTTCCTGATTTCAGCTGTGAAGTGCTGCAGCCCCAAAGCTGCCAGCTGATCATCAGCACCTTGTCTTGTTGAGACGTAACGGGTCTTGGCTCTGGCTGAATTTCTACTGTCAGGCTTAATCTCTAATTTGAGAAAGAAAAGTACGGTCTAGCACATCGTCCTTGAAAGCCAGCCTCTGCAATAGGTTATGAAATACTGTGAAAAAACAAATTGAACTGTTAGATTAAAGTGATTTAGGGTCAGATCCTGCAAACCTCCTGCAAGGCATGTGCTAAAATTTGAGAAGCTCTCAGTTTTTGCTGGTTAGCTGGAGACATCTGACATCGTAACACATCATTTACAGTTTGTTGGGCATCGGTGCTAAACGGAGAGGTGCATGACTGAGACTTATAATGCAGCTCTGCTTTGCAAAGCATGGTGCTATCTATGCAACAGACATTTCTATATATTGTACATGTGCAGGACTCACAGGTAGAAGGGATGACTGGGATTTATGCCATTAAAGTTCAACTTGCAGTAGTGAGGCTTGATTTTACAAGAAGACTTTATAAATGGAGGCACACAGAGGTGAAGCTAATAGCTGTATAATCTCTGCAAAAGGAGATCCATCCACACGTACACCTACAATTTACCTAACTGCCCTGAAGAGTAGTGACTAGCAGAAACCCCATCATCTAGAAGGTGTGCCAGAGGACTATATGCACAAATTAGGATAAAGAGTATACGGTGATTTCATCTGTAGGGAGTTGAACATAACATGAAGTAATTTTTTTTCTTGATTAGGACTGTGGTGACAGTACCTGAAGAGGCACAAGAAAGCTGGGGAGGGACTTTTTACAAGGGAGTGTACTGATAGGACAAAGTTGGATGGCTTTTAATTGGAAGCAGGAAGATTTAGATAAGACAGTAGGAAGAAATTCTTCACCATGGGAGTGGTGAGGCACTGGCCCAGGTTGCCCAGGGAAGCTGTGGCTGCCCCATCCCTGGAGGTGTTCAAGGCCAGGTTGGATGGGGCTTGGAGCAGCCTGGTCTGGTGGGAGGTGTCCCTGCACATGGCAGGGGTGGAACTGGATGAGCTTTAAGGTCCCTTCCAACCCAAACCATTCCATGATTCTATGAATCTATGACATCACTTGAACCTATGTCTTGTCACATATTCAGTGGTTTTAGAAAATAAGGTGAAATCGGTCCCAAAATAAAAGGAAAATTAGTGGGAAAAAAAGTTTGAAAGGGACTTCTAGCTTGTGTTTCGTGCACATTTATCCAGAAATATAGTTTCAAAACAAATGAAGATGAGCTAAAACCCTGAACTGCTACAAGAATGTAATTGCTTGATCTTCAGGGATGCAAACAAGAGAGACCATCAGAATGGAGGTTCATTAATCAAGTGGAACCTCTGTCTGGGTGACTGATTTTAGTTATCTGGATTCCAGCTGTGCTCTGTTAAATACATTTTTTTTGCCTCAGCAGACAGATGCAGTTTCCTTCCCCTTGAAGCTAAAGGAATTGTACTTGTCTTGTCAACTGAAGAAAACATTTTCCAAAGAGAGAAGAAGGGATGTGGGAAAGGAGGAGACACAGATCAAAAAGAAATGCAACTTTTATATTTGGTGTGTGAAGTGCTAAGATTTACAAAGAAAGGAAGGACAGGATGTAAAAAAAAATACAGCAGAGCCTCAACCTGAAGTACCCAAAAAGCATCCCAAGGGCCAACTTTATAAACACTATGTTTATAGATTCATTGCCACAGAGATTTTTCAAAAAGTTTAGAGAAAACGAAACACTTGTCCTGCATATTAAAAAAAAACCACTCTCCACAGACTAGAGAAAGGAACAAGTCGCACTCAAGACACCTCTTATAACTAGAGGTAGATCCAAAACAAGACCCAGATGTGAATCTTTTTGAAATTTAGAGAAATACAGATCACAGTGAAAACTACTCTTTCATTTTGTTAATGGATGAAACCTTCCTTTTATGCCTAAGCTCCTGTGCTATTTGGTGATGTTTGAAGTTCATGTAAGAGATCAAACTCAGTGATCAAAGTAGCCCTTTCCTTGGTTTAATATTAAATCCAAGAACCATTCATTTTTGCTGTGTTGAAGGGTATCAGCTTTAGTGATTCCCTTATTCCCGTGAGTAAATTCTGCTACACACCTTAAAGAATTAAACACTCTATACACAACTCCAGCAGAGTTAAAAGGAACCCTCCCTACCCCAGCACTCACTTTTATTTACATTCAAGGGTGACTGGGTTTTCTCCAGCTTCTTACTGAGCTGTGAAGTAAAGGGAATCCAGGAGAGAGGTTTTGCAAACAAGCTACTTTTGTTTGTCTGGAGATTGCTGCGACTCAGAGAGGAATCTCTCCTCCTCTCCGCTGGCCACACAACCTTGACTGCCTTTGTGCCATGCTGGGAAAAAATAATCCGTCCAGCTCAGTTTCAGAATTCTTCACTGGAAAAGAATAATTCCAATTAAAGTGCCTCTTTTTATGTCTTGTTCCCTGCATAAAGGTTTTTTTTAGTTTGGGGTTGGGTTTCTTTTTCTGGTAAAATCATAGAATCATAGAATGGTTTGGGTTGGAAGGGACCTTAAAGGTCATTTAATTCTATCCCCTCCACCATGGGCAGAGACACCTCCTGCTAGACCAGGTCCATTTACAGCTCACACCTGGATGTTGGTGATGAAGAACTTCCATTTAAATTTTCAGTCTGGAGGGAAACATAAGTGAAAAAGCCTAAAACCTTGATGTAACCTGCAAAGTGGCGACTACTGGTCCGTGTTGCTTTCCAAAGCTGCTGAGAAAAGTAGCGGAGATTTTATTCTGTTCAATAAATTGTTGCACTTGTTGAAGGACTAGGAAAAATTGCAGTGCTGCCCAGGAGGCCATAAAAGAGCTAAAGTCATGAGTAAAAGAAAAGTAAGCTTTTCAAAATTATTTTAATAATAACTGATCTCTGTTTCAAGAAGACTTTCAGGAAAGAACTACTTGCTCATTTTAGAGAGGGAGAGTTAGAGTAGCATTAAAATCTTGTCAGTCAAGAACCAAATAGGCATTGGCATAGAGTGAATAGTCATGGTACCTTGGAGGCAAGAGGGTATTTGGGTTTTGTTGGTGAGGAGCAGCTGAGAGAGCTGGTCTTGTTTAGGCTGGAGAAGAGGAGACTGAGGGGAGACCTCATTGCTCTCTACAACTACCTGAAAGGAGGTTGTGGAGAGGAGGGAGCTGGGCTCTTCTCCCAAGTGACAGGGGACAGGACAAGAGGGAATGGCCTCAAGCTCCACCAGGGGAGGTTTAGGCTGAACATTAGGAAAAAAGTTTTCATGGAAAGGGTCATTGGTCCCTGGCAGAGGCTGCCCAGGGAGGGGGTTGAGTCACCTTCCATGGAGGGTTTTAGGGGACGGGTGGATGAGGTGCTGAGGAACATTGGTTAGTGTTCGATAGGAATGGTTGGACTCAATGATCCAGTGGGTCTCTTCCAACCTGGTGATTCTATGATTCTATGATTTAAATGGGTAAAATAACTGTTACAGCTTAATTGTGTCTATCCCTCATAACAAAAGCATAAAACAAGCATCAGGTAAGAAAAGCAAAAATAGAAATTATGCAGAACTGTAAACAGGGTGAAGCTGAAAGAAAAGGCTCTGAGAGCAAACTCCATTTGAAAGGAATTCCCCAGGGGCATAAATACACACCAGAAAGAGGATTAATGAGTCTTGAACTGCTGGAGCTGTGAGAACACTGCCAAAGTTGCCCTTCAGTTGGGCACACCAGTCCTGTGGCAAATTTGCACTATATATTTTGTTAATTAAAGTTGCTTAGTCAGCAAAGAGGCTTTGCGGGTGGGCTTCTCCCACGTGCTAAGGAGCTTTGACCTGTATCATCCCTGAACAGGGGAAGAGGCTTGGCTCTTGCATAGTCATGCAACAACTGTTCCAAAATCTCTCATTTATTCTTTGGCGAGTAAGGAAGCACTGCAGCACGTGGCGTGATTTACAGCTGGCCCTAGGACTAATTTACAGGGCACCATTGAGTGCCCCTTGAGCTGGCTGTTGCCCAGTTTATCAGCCTCTCTCCTGCCCTGTGACTGCACACAACAGGACGGATGAGCTGAAGACCAGGGGATTTAGTGGTTGATTGCACAGGGCACATACTGTGAAGGAGAAAAAAGGCTGAGACTTCTTTGTGTGTAAAGAGGTAAAGCGTATCTCTAGCTACATACCTCTGATTAGTGCTCTTCAACTGCTCAGAATTTCAAGTGACCTATTTAGGACCAAGCCCAGCTCACTTAGGCACTTAAAATGAAGCACAGTTTCTCTATGCACTTGTGGAGACAGCAGAGACAAAAAGGTACTTCAAGAGGAAAAATCATCCCACCTGAAATCTAAAAAGCCATCCAGTCATCTCTGCTTTTTTATGGGCTGTGTCTGGAATGAGGACAGAAAGGTTTATACTCAGAGAGCTTCTGCTAAGTGCCTGAAATCAAGGAGGTGTCATACTGCAAGCACCTGTACAAATTACTGTCTGCTGTCATTTGTCAGGTCTGCTCAGCAAAATGATTTTTCTTGTTTATATTGTGCAGTCTGCTTTTTCTAATATAAATTTCCTATTATTCTCTCCTTGACTTTCCTAAGGTAAGTAAAACTCTTAAGTCCTTTTAGATTAGTTCTCTGTTAGAAGCCTTCTAGTTTAATAGACCGTACATCTGATTAAAATGCTATTCCATCCTTCTTCCAGCTCGTAATGAAAAGAGCTGGCAGAGCTACCTACACTCAAAGGGTCTAACTCTTTCAACAACCAGGCTCTGCATCCAGTCACTTCTGCCTTTTGCCAGGTTTAACTGATCTGACTGAAGTTTTCCATTGTAGGTGTCTGGTCAGGCTCATTTTTTTTCCCCAACGTCATAGGAAAAATAACCCATTTCTCAGAATCTATTTGTATGCCATTGTTATGTCCGCATCCTTTGTTTTGTCCATACTGAGGGAAAAAAAGCCCCAGTGGTTCAGTGAATATCTCTAATTGTCCGTGATCTGGAGCAAGACTTGACATTTCACCAGGTATTACTCCAAATTTAGGGATGCGTTCTGCTGTCCTCAGGAAAATAGATGTAGACCTGGTAGAGATAGAAGCCTCTGACAGGTGTCACCTGGACACACTCAGTAGATCATAGAATCACCAGGTTGGAAAAGACCCACCGGATCATCGAGTCCAACCATTCCCATCAATCACTAACCCATGTCCCTCAGCACCTTGTCCACCCGTGCCTTAAACACCTCCAAGGAAGGGGACTCAACCATCTCCCTGGGCAGCCTCTGCCAGTGCCCAATGACCCTTTCTGTGAAAAATTTTTCCTAATGTTCAGCCTAAACCTCCCCTGGCGGAGCTTGAGGCCATTCCCTCTCGTCCTGTCCCCTGTCACTTGGGAGAAGAGCCCAGCTCCCTCCTCTCCACAACCTCCTTTCAGGTAGTTGTAGAGAGCAATGAGGTCTCCCCTCAGCCTCCTCTTCTCCAGGCTAAACACCCCCAGCTCTCTCAGCTGCTCCTCTTGTTCTCCAGCCCCCTCACCAGCTTCGTTGCTCTTCTCTGGACTCGCTCCAGAGCTTCAACATCCTTCTTGTGGTGAGGGGCCCAGAACTGAACACAATATCCAAGGAGCGGTCTTACCAGTGAGACATCTCTTCTGGAGATGTGAATTAGGGTTTGACTGACACCCCCTGCATGTATTTTGTGTGGATGACAACAACTGGGAGCACCTTGTCTCCTGCCAGCTCCGTTAAGGGCTGCAGGACCTGGAGCAGAAGGCTGCTGGCTGCGAGCTACGCTGGTGAGACAGCCTGTCCTCTTCTGCCAGTGCTCAGGAAAGCTTCTTGAGGGCCAGCTACCTCAAATGCTAAGGACTGAGACGTGCAGAAGTGAGACGAAAGGCTGAACAGGAGCAAAAGGGACAGAGATGGGAAGAGGGTCACCACAGATGCCACGGAAGAGGAGGAGGATGGCAAGATGAAGGTACTGAAAAGCAATTTTAAAAGTCCCTTTTCCCTCGAGCTTATGGGTCAGCATGAAATTCCTAAGTCAAAAAATCCTTTGTACAGCTGGATCCACCTCAGAGATTTTAGTTTAATATTTTCCTTCTTTACATATATTATTATTATTATTACATATAATTGCTATGTTTCTCTCCTTGCCTTCTTGGAGATGTCAGCACATTTGTGTGTCTGTCATCTTTTGATAATGTCACCATGGTGATGCTTCTCCTTGTCAGTTGTAATTACTGTTAAATGCAGTGAGTTTGGTTAATTCTCCTGTAGTCTTAATATTGTGCAACCTTTTCCTGCAGAATTGCAACATAGAGCTTGTACGAAAAAAAGTATGAGGTAGGAAACAGTAAAATAAATCAATGGCAGGTGGGGTACAGCAAGATTAAAACCAAACAAAACCTACCCTAAATAACTTTGAAAAACCTACCAGGGAAAAAAAGAGAATTAAAAATGAATTAATATTGACTCAAATGTGGCACTCTGTCAACTTAGTGTAGCAAAACATAAAATAAAGGATGAGAGTTGAGTTGACAAGAGGCCTGGCTAGGAATTGATGCAATCAAATAATTTAATATCTTGCATATTAAAGGTTTCTTACAGAGCTGAAGTTTGACAGTATTTACATTTCACAAATAGCTAAATGGAAGAACAAAAAAAAATTCCTCTCTGCAAAGTTTATACCATTTTCAAAGTTGTCATCAACATAGCACAGGAACACCTTTCGAAAGTGCTTTTCAACCTTTGTTTCCCTAGAGATATAATTGCTGGACAATTCCTCACAAACACAGTATTCCGGACGTTAAGGACATCTGGAGCATTCATCTGGCAGTTTGGATTCTTTGTGTTCTAAAGGATACTTGAATTATTTTTTGTTGTTTATACACGAGGTATTTTATCATGACACCTCATTTTCACACTGTGGTTCACTGCACTAAACCACAGTATTACCTTCTGCTGTCCTTAGTTTGCCCCAGTCCATAGCAAACGTTGCATCATTGTGAGACTCATTCTCTTTCTCGCCTTAAAGTACTTGTTTTCCTGCCTTAAATTATTTGTTTTTAACTGCAGCAGAGGTCGTGTCCTTCAGCCTTGCCTCACTCTCGCAAGCAGCCTGGCTGCCCAGAGAGGTCCTGCTGCAGTCTTGCTGGTAGGGAGAGCAGGGGTAGAATCATAGAATAGAATCACAGAATAACCAGGTTGGAAGAGACCCACCGGATCATCGAGTCCAACCATTCCTATCAAACACTAAACCATTCCCCTTAGCACCTCGTCCACCCGTGCCTTAATCACCTCCAGGGAAGGTGAATCAACCACCTCCTTGGGTAGCCTGTTCCAAAGCCCCCAAACTCAGTTCCAGAACTTTCCTAGAAGAAGCACTGCACAGGCCCACCAAAAACTATAAATAATACTCTGGAAGAGGGGCCTTTTGCAGTGCACTCACCATCCTGAGAGAGAGAAGGACTGGCGTCCACGTGGTGTCCACGTGGTGTCCTTGCACTTCTCTCCCTCTCCCTTCCTCTCCTTCATTCTTTTCCCTTAACACAGATATACCGTGCCAATACCAATCTTATTCCTAAGAATGCCTGTGCAAATAAATTCCTTTTTGAACCAATCATTTGTTTTGCCCAGTGGGTACAGAATCTGTAAATTTTACAGGGAGGCTCAGGGTGACCCCTGGAATGTCCAGGCTGGGTTGTGGCAATCATATAGATACCTATATATAAAGAATCTCAGATCTGATACAGCTTTACATTATATTTTCAGTTATTTAATAAAATTTCCAAGTTGCTTTCTGCATTTATTTACTAATATCAGAGAACTTTTTTTTTTTTAAAATACAGCTTTTATTTTACATAAGCTTCTCAACCTGCCAAATTGCCTTCTTCTAAATTGTGAGCAATTTAATTGCTCCATGCGTTGAAAGGAGTCACTGGCATTTAGTATCTCAAACAACTCAGTGAATTCAGAAGGCCAACCACGTCCTGGGCTGCATCAAAGGAAGGGTGGCCAGCAGGGCGAGGGAGGGGATTTTCCCCCTCTATTCTGCTCTTGTGAGACCTCACCTGGAGTCTTGGGTCCAGTTCTGCAATACCCAAATTAAGAAGGAGATGGAACTGTTGGAACAGGTCCTTAGGAGGTCTACAAAGATGATCCAAGGGCTGGAGCACCTCTGCTATGAAGACAGGCCGAGAGAGTTGGGTCTGAGCTCCCTACTGGAGTTAAATCATAGCAATTTTCCAAAGTAAAAGGAATTTAGAAGCTACATAGCTGTATCTGAAATCATTTAACACTGATTTAAATCAAAGTGAGCAGGAGATGGGAGAAGAACATTGTTTTAAATCTTAAAAGGCATCTGTGAGTGTAATTCCCACTGAAGTCAGCACAAGAACATTTTCCCTTCTATGCTGAGGAGCAGGGTTGCTAAATCCAAGTATATTCTGAGCAAGACCCCAACTGATCGTTGTATGATGCTGTTCAGAAAATTCAGAAATGATGCCATTCAGAAAAATCTTCTTAAGTCAAATATGAGGAAATAAGGGCCTGTTCAAGAACCAAAATGGAAAGCTACAGTATAATAACCAATTTACATTTCATTATTACCTTTTTCATTTACCTATCTACTGACTCCATGCTTACATGCCCTCCAATTCATTTTTATATTACTGATAGTTCACCTAATTTCACACTGGCCTCTCCTGCTAGCACAGGCTCCTTTTTGAAGTAGAGCACTCTTAATCCTACGCTTCAAGTACCTTCTGATAATACTCTGTTGCTATTCTTTCCTAATGCAAAACTCCTTGATAAAATAAAACTATTCATATGAATTTCTGCAGACAGACACGGCTAACGCGAAACAAACAGAAACCTTTCTTTGGTGCCTTTGTTCATAGGGTAGGATTCAAAACTTACTGAAATTAGTGATTTTTCCGATTCGCCACTTACTTCTATTTCAGAAGCATGTATGCACAAATATGCATTTATTTAAATTCCAGCCTATATGATACCGGTTGGAGTAGGTTTTGTCCCTGCCCTTGGCAAGGGGGTTGGAACTAGATAATCTGTAAAGTCCCTTCCAACCCGAACTATTCTATGATTCTATAACTAAGTATGGATTTACCAACATTTGTGGATCGTGCTGAGTGTCCAATGATATCAGTGGAATCACACCACGTCTACAAGCTGCAACAGCAGCTCGAGGAGATCTTTGCCTCAGAACCTTCTCTCTCTGTACACATGTATTTTTAATTAAATTGACAGTTGGCATCATTTTCACAAGCCAATCTGCTATTCCAGTTTTCAGAGTTTTACAGCTGCTTGGATAACAGCACATTAACAGCTGTTTGTGAATGACAGAACAGAACCTCTCAAACAGCACATTAAGGACAGAACAGATGCAATTAATATATGTGCTTAGCGAAGTCTGCAGATAGAAAAATATTTGTACTGGGGAGGAAAGGCAACCTATCAAGAGAGAACCAAGCTGTACTGGCAAGAAGGTAGACTTCTAACTACTGTTTCCCTAGGAGCTTGTACTGTCTCAGTTCATGGTCATAACCCTGCTTTCTGGCCACCCTTGCTGAACTCAGTTATACCTGCAAAGGGCTGCACTTAAGCCTGGTCTCAGTGTGAAGTTGCCAGAGCATTGCTGCTTTTCAGAAGGTTGTGATTGAGATTTACAGCTGTAGCTCTACAGTAAAATGATGTTAGAGGTAGAAGATGAGGCCACAGCTTATTAAACTTAATACACTACAGGTGTTTTGTGCTTAGGTAAGGAAACGCTTAGTCTGTAATTTAGGTGGGATTGAACTCCAGATTAGGATATCTAGGTTTAAATCTCTACATGGGAACTCTATGTCAAAGCTACCATGGAGCTCTAGGGCCCATTCATTTGACGAGGCTAACACTCTTCCACACCCCTTGCAAAGCATGTTCAGCACTCAGCTGTCATAATCAAAGCATGGGAGTGTCTCACAAATCTTCATTCATTATTTTCAACTCAATATGGTCATCTTGTACATCCTACGAACACTCTGAATGGCAAGAAATGTCTATTTGTAGTCAGGGAAATCCCACTCCCCGTTGATGCACATAGTGATTCCCTACCTGAAGTATTTTGTCCAGTTCAGGAATATTCAACATAGGGATATGGAACAGTTGGAACGGGTTGAGAGGAGGACTACAAAGATGATCAGAGGAATGGAGCACCTCTGCTATGAAGACAGGCTGAGAAAGTTGAGCTTGTTCAGCCTGGAGAAGGGAATGCTCCGAGGAGAACTTATTGTGACCTTCCAGTACCTGAAGGGGCTACAAGAAAGCTGAGGAGGGGCTGTTTAGAAGGGCATGCAGAGATAAAACAAGGGCAAAGGCTTTAAATTGGAAAGGGGAAGATTTAGACTAGACATTAGGAGGAATTTCTTCACAATGACAGTAACTAGACACTGGCCCAGGTTGCCCAGGGAAGCTGTGGCTGCCCCATCCCTGGAGGTGTTCAAGGCCAGGTTGGATGGGGCTTGGGCAGCCTGGTCCAGTGGGAGGTGTCCCTGCCTATGGCAGGAGGGTGGAACTGGGTGATCTTTGAGGTCCCTTCCAACCCAACCCATTCTATGATTTATGTTACAATTCTGACTGAAGGCAGGTGTATACATTACTGAGTGAAGTGAACAACTGTCCATGATCCATAGATTTCAGTCACTGAAAGTCCAATAAGTGCATCTCATTCACTTATAAGCAGACTCTTAAAGGTACATGAATTGTTCTGAAGTTCAGTTCTATATGCAGTGTTTGATTAGTTGTCCATATCCAGGTATGAAATGCCATTTGAGAAGATATATCATTAAGGCTGATAAATATGACACTGGACCTACCTTTCTGACCAACGGCTGGGGGATACATAAATTAACTTACGGTGTCTAAAATGGCTCCAAGTGCTTTACGTTGTGTGAGCAAATGAACTAAGCACTTATAACAACATCTTAAGAATTCTACAAGAATTAATCATATTTTACAATAATACAGCTTGTAATTAGTATTGACATAGTTTATGGAAGCTTCAAGAAATTGTTAACTTTCTCACAACAACTCAGAGTATTAGCACTTTGTTACATTAAGACAATTAAGTATGATCAGTTTACCTCAGTCAGTCTTTCTAAGCAACTTTCATCATCTCTAACAATGGATCTTTCTGCCCCCAAACTGGTCTTATAAGGTAAGCCTTTCACATGCCTCAGTTTCTACTCGGTATAATAAGGGTAGATTTAGATGAGATATTAGGAAGAAATTTTTCACTGTGTGGGTAGTGAGGTACATGAATAGGTTGCCCAGAGGAGTCATGGGTGCCCCATCCCTGTATGGTTGGATGGAGCTTTGAGTGACCTGACCTAGCAGAAGGTGTCCCTTCCCACGGCAGGGAGTTTGGAACTAGAGGTTCTATGATTCTGTGGTTAATGGTACTCAAAAAAGGACATGGTTGCTATGTAGTTAAATGTCAACTTTGGGTTTCTCAAAGTAAATGTTCAATTTTTTCATTAAAACGTTCCTATTTAGAAAAAAATAATTCCAAGTACTGTCTGCCCCTTACTTTGGGAGAACAGTTAAGTCCATATCAGTACATTCCTTTTAGAAGCTAGTTATTCTTGCAAGAATTTTCTCCTCAAAAGTGTGAATACCATGTAAGTACTCCTTGAAAGTGACCTCTCAGTAAACACATTGTAACTCTGAACCTGGGGTAAAATAATTTTAAAATTTTATTGACAAATCTCTATGAGTTAGATAAATGTCACAACATTATGAAGAAAGATAAACTGCAATACGATCACTAATACTGGTATTTTACTGAAAGTCTGAAACTTAAATCCACATGTGGACATCTGCACAGACAGTTGAGTCTTTTTACATCTGCCACTCCCTAAAAACTAGGGAAGCTGCAGGATGCGTAATATGTTTCACCACTTTGGTAGCACCTCAAGAAGTGAACCAAAGTGCCTTCATGGTAGATACCATACAAATACTGAGTAGAAAACAGGTCTGAATTTAATCAATAAGTAGGAATTATGTGCTCAAAGTATGGACAGGTTGCAGTAAGGGTAAGGCATTTGGGTTATGCTCTAACGGATTATCGAAGAAAGAATCAAAATAAATAGTTACAGGCAAGACAAAGAAGCAGCACACTTTTCACCTCTCTATCTAGAACTGACTGCAGAACAAGATCAGATTGGCCTAGTTAACTAAAAGGTACAGAAGTTCAGCTGAGGTCTGCCTAGAGAAGGGTGACAAATTATGCACATTGACTTGACTTAAATAGAGTTTTATATTAGGGATTATATAAGAAATTTGCTCTGGCATTATAGTCATGTTAAAGCTGAGATTCCCATCCAAAGCTCCAAGAACACTTCTGCTTCTTCATAAGCTGTTCTCTAAAATGGCAGCAAGACTTATGTCCAAGAGACTGGCTACTTTCTCTTCCTTAATCTCTTACAAGTGATAAAAAATGTTCTTTTTAAAGTTCTGTTATTTTTGCTAAGTATATGAAAACGAGGCTTTGTATTTCTTTTGTCAAATATTTGTATTCCATTAGTTTTAAATAATCTGCTGTATTCTACATTTATAGTTTTGAGTGAACATTTTCATTACCAAATGAATAAAAGTACTTTCTTTTTGTGGAACTTGTTCCTTAAATTCTTCAGTTCCATGCTCCGATGTTTGGGAGCCAACAATGTGTTCAACATCCTTGAGAATTAGGGCAATTTTAATGTGTATTACAAAGCCTATCCTAAGGTAATTTGTGCAGAGTCAGTCAACAAAGCAGTAGCAATTTTATAGTTACTGTCAAGCACTTTTCCCCCTTGATTTTTCTGCGTGTTACAGATTCAGGTCTTGACCTGCAAGGACTTGCATCAAAAAAAGTCATGTTTCTTGATTTCCAGTTATCCACAAATAAGCATAGGAACATCATTTTTCAAAGTAATAATGAAGTTCAGAAGGAACTGAGCAATACCATCACAAAAAGCTACACTTCAAATCTTGCTGATCTAGTTTAAATAATAAGCATAACTGAAAAGTATAGGCCGTAGTTACTCACCTACGATGAGTTAGAAAACTACCACTGACATGTCCTGAGCCATCACATCCTGGGGTCGGACATGACATTCCTTCCGTCTTCACTGACTTCCAAGAGAACTGTGAGCCGTTTAGGTACCCATCCTTTTGCCTTTTGGCAGCTAGAGGACACCCTGACGCACTGCGATGGGATGCATATTTTCCAGTTATATGACCCTGACCATCACAACCAGGAACTGGACATCTGGATAGCAGATAGATGAGATAAACTTTATTGTCTTGCCATCATATACCTGGCAGCCTCTACAACAAAGTCAAAATAAACCCGACATGAAAAGAAAAGAACAATCATGCCCTGTGGTCTTTAAAAAAATTAAGATACCCTGTAGTGGGTAAAATTACAAGCAGAACTTCACTAATATGTAAAAAAAAATGTCCTTTCATAAACTGTAAGGAGGCTAGTCAGCAGACAAAGTCACAGCTGTTGATATCGTGCAATTGCAACAAAAAGACTGAATTGAAGGTGTTCATTACAATAAATATCACACTGGAATTGAAATGTTGGCTACTGAGCTCCACTCAGCAGGAAAATGGCCAATAAAAACTCTATAAGCATAAAATCCTACTTAGTATAATCCTTGGCATAGTTTATTTATGTGTATGGTATCTGAAGACTTGTCTGAAGTTGTGAATGTGTTACTTGTAAACAGTTAGGTATAAAGTGATCATAGCACCTCATCAGAAATGCTGAGCACCTTTAACCTCTCTCTGAACAGGAGACATGATAAACTATGTGCCTAAGTCTAGATAGATCAACAAAGGTAGCTCTGTATTCATCTGCTATTTTTTCTTATTTGGGAATTCCCCCATACATTTGTTCTGTAAACTTCTGAAAACCAAATAACCAGTGTAAGAAGGAACGTACAAGCATTTTCAAAGTGAAATGTTTAAAGAAATGAAGTATGCTGCTAAGTAACACATATCTAAACAAGGCAAATTAATTTGATGTTTGTCCTATGCTAAAATAATGCTGTAACTCTTCGCTAAGGATCCAATCCTGAATGGTCTAAGCAGTCACTAAACCTGCTGAGTTCAGTGGCCACAGGTATCAGAGCACCTTGCAAGAGAAGCCAAGACCTCTTGGTAGGCATTTGTTCCTCTTGCAGACTGCAGAAACAGTCGGGGTTGTTCAGCGATCCCATATAAATACTCGCTTCTAAATTAACATTGATACTTTATTCAGCATGTACCTTTACCTAGGGCATGCAAACACATTTAACAGTTTTTAAGGTCAAAGATCTACATATATTTTTAATTTTATGTGAAAATCATAAGTAAAACTGTTTCTAAATTGTAGAAGATTGTATCCAACCAGCAGAGATCCATGATTTCCAGTTCACGCATAGAAATCAACGGGGCCATCTGCTCTTGGATAACTATTGCACAATAATAATATGTCTTAATAAAAAGCTGAAGATATGCATGACCTTGTAAAACACATGAAGGCCCTTTGACAATATTTGTTCTCACCTAATTGGCTCTTGGTCTTCTTTGTCTTCCTTGCTTTGTGCTATCCTGATTCCACTTTTCTTTGCTCGCGGACAGCCTGAAAGACTGAGTGAAAAAAACATTTCAAATTGCAGTTTCTTGTTCTTGGGTACAGTTAACAAGCAATACATTTTGTATCTGAAAAGCTGGCGGAATAGTTTAATTCCATCCAGTTTTCAAAATCAGAACTCAAGTGGTTTAAATAATGAGAGCTGCAGTATGCAACCACGAGGGGGAATCCGTGTATCTCTGTGATGCTGGACACACTGCAGACACTGTGCAGACCACACACACAGGCAGCCTGTCCTCAAGGAGCCAGGGAAAGCAGCTCTTAAACTCTCCGCCTAATAATCCCTCCAGCTGACTCAGCAGCAGAAGCAGAGACAGCTTTAAAAAGAATAGAAGGCAGTATTTCAGGGCTGAGAGACATTACATCCTCTGTATGTCTGAAAGAGAAGAAAGAACAGGCTCAAAAACCAGGATATCTTGGTAGGACAGAAGATTTCTCAAGGGAACACATTGGAAATGCTATCAAACCTCCTCAATTGTCCTGTAAGAATCCTATACAATAGTTGGATAAAAAGATATCAGTGCTCAGAGCCATGCAATGCCTTCCCAAGAAAGGGTATAAGTGCTCACAACTCACTCAGACAAAAAGATTTGGTAAAGACAAAGCTATATGTTAGGCTAAGCAATGCTACATTTAACTAGACACTGAGAATGTTGTTTTTAACTATGCAAGATGGAAAAAGATACATCTATTGCAAGATTTTATAAGCTCAGCTTTTCCTTTGCATATGAAGAATTCATTATTGAAACCAATTAGCAGGCTTGACAAGGACTTGAATGGATATTTAAAGATTTTCTTAAGTAGCTGCTATCCAAGGACACAAATATGTTGATCACAAAATAATGTTTTTCCTCTATTTAAATGCTATTTCCATCTTAACATATCAATATTAAACAAGAAATCCATCAGTAGAACACCATCTCTAAAGTATTGGGATGAGAGACAAAGTAGTGTTACCAAAGAAAAATTTCTGCGGAGAAAGAAACTAAAAAAAAGACTACATTTTTGGTTTCAGCATTAAAAAAAAATTTAAAAAAAGGCACTTCAGTGCTGTACAGGAGGTCCTGTCTTCAAGAGGAAGAGACAGAAACAGTAGTAGCAACATTTTCTTGTCTTGTCAAGGCCAGTGAGGACTGGGAGGAGCAAGCAGAGAAAAGAGTGATGCAAGCACGAAGAGAATTCTGTGTTGGTAAACGAAAAATAGACAAATACTGAATGATGAGGCTCTGGCCCAGGTTGCCCAAAGAAGTTGTGACTGTCCCATCCCTGGAGGTGTTCAAGGCCGGGCTGGATGGGGCTGTGAGAACCCTGATCCAGTGGGAGGTGTCTCTGCCCATGGCAGGGGGTGGAACTAGGTGATTTTTAAGGTCCCTTCCAACCCAAACTATTCTATGATTCTATGATTCTATGATTCTGATTCTATGACAAGCTACCTATTTAGTAGTGTAGGCATTTGCACTCTGATGGTTGGATCTGTGCTCTCATCCCATTTCATTTTCTAGTTTACGTCCAGCCGATCACTTTTCTTTTTAAAGCAAGGTTCTGTTTTTTCCAACTCTCATAGTACCAAAGTACCGTAGTTTCCTGCATATGATATATGCAGGAATATGATATATGATAAATATGATTTGAAAATAATACTCTAATTTGCAAGGACACAGAAACAGGAAGAACAGAGCCTGGTGAATTTAGAATAAGACGAAGCAAGGCTCTGGGGCAAAGGGCAGTTCACGAGCAGGTTGGTTCATTGCCCCCGTACTACCTGGACTGCAGAGAGTGAAAAGAAGAGGAAAGAAATTGCACATATCCCTATCTTATGTGTAATCCTAGTCATTCTCACTCTCTGAGAATAATCAGATCTGCATCTGAAAACTGAATAGTTAATAGAAATGCCTCGGAAAGCCATACTTTTTTTAGTAGGAGTACAGATGGGTATGCTTGTGGATGGTGACATTTTCATAACAAAATCTGAATGAAGAATTTGTGCTTTGACTAATGATTTAATGCGTTCTCCATATTACATCAATTAAATTATCACCTACTTATTGGTATTTTGGTGCATCATTTTGCAATAGATCTTTCTGCTCTGCCACTATGATTTATTACAGAATTCTAAGATCCTTTCAGGTCCTCTAAACAGACATCACCAACCAACATCTGCTGAGGTTATGATTAATTCATTTTCCCTATGACAGCAGATTCACCAAGAAAACACATGTCAAGGATGAACTTCTGCTTTAAATTTTTTTTTGTCCTATAATAACCAAAAACTATTACAAAGTAAACGTATGACTTCATTTTTATATCAGTGTAATTCCTTACATATGAAGATAAAAGACAACAAGGGAAATTAAACACCAATGTGTGATGATTTAACTTCTTGCATGTATTGAATGGAACTGCAGAGAGTTATGTCAGACTTAAATCTGCCTTGATGTTGAGGAGCCATTTTAAGTACAAATGATACCGAGACATCTTGGCAGCCATTTAGGAGAGAAGTTTGTCATCCTTCACTTCTGAAACTGAAATGATGGTATGAGAAAAAGTGAACAATAGTCACTAATGGAATATTGTTTCCACTAGAGTACTTCTTCTATCAACTTGTTGGAGTGGATCCAGAGGAGAGCCACAAAAATGATCAGAGGGACGGAACACCTCTCCTATAACGAAAGGCTGAGAGAGCTGGGGTTGTTCATCCTGAAGAAGAGAACGCTCCTGGGACACTATAGTGACCTTCCAGTGCTACAAGAAAGCTGGAGAGGGACTTTTTACAAGAGCATGTAGTGATAAGATGGAGGATAATGGGTTTAATCTGAAAGAGGGCAGATTTAGATTAGAGATAAGGAGGAAATTTTTTACTGTGAGGGTGGAGAAACCCTGGGACAGGTTGCCCGAAGAGGGGGTAGATGGCCTGGAAACATTCAAAGTCAGGTCGGACAGGGCTCTGAGCACCTGATCAAACCGAAGATGTCACTGCAGGGAGGGTGGCCTAGGTGACCTTTAAAGGTCTCTTCCAACTCAAATTATTCTATGATTCTATAAAATACAAACAGAAATGCTAACTCAGATGCCAGCTAAATGCTAATTTTCAGTGTGGGAATTAGAAAGCTTAACTGTGAACGTGCTGTGGGGTCTTTGACACTTAACAGTTCCAGATTTGAGTTACTGGTTTGCTGCCCTTTTAAAAACCATGCCTTTTGCCAGCCTCACCCTGTCAGAGAATGGCCCTGAAGGATACCATGACCTGAACAGCGTAGGGCCAACTCTGTGTAAATGTGACAGTTCTCCTGGGGACATTGGTGGTTGTAAGCAAAGAAGATGTTACTCCATCAGTGTCAGTGCCCCCGTGCTGCAGGCAGCTAAGGACCTGGGGCTGCTCGAGGCCCTTCAGAAGAGAAATGAAGACATATTCCCAGAAGTTAAGTGGTCAATATAGGCACAATGGCATTTCAAAAGGTTGAATGTGTTGAACCTCAATGAACTGGATAAATTCCAAGTCACGCAGTTTTGAAGAATTACTTTTTTATATCACTATCTGTACTGAGTAAACTGCAGAATCAAATGAAAACTTGGTCCAGCACTCACCTGCAGAAATTCAAGAATATAAGAATTCACAGACAAAAGTAGTTAACGCCACCTAATTCATGACCTGGTCCTACAGTGGCCAGGAGACGATATCCAGAGAAAAGGTTTAAAAGTGAGCTGACACACAATGATTCTTCCTTGCAAACCTTGCCAGCTTTTAGGTTTCTTCTGTTTGTGACACTTGGCCTTCTGCATCTGCACTGTCCTGCCTGTTTCTACTTAAGTAGAATATATGTACAAATACATAAAAAACTTTCTGAAGTAGCAAAGTTGGTGCATAACTACACCAGGCACATTATTCGTAGAGGTGTGAGATGATAAATCCACATACAGCTAAATGCCGTTATAAATTTGACCTAAAATCCCTTTGAAAGTGTTATTTAATCTCCTACATCATGTAAATGCTTTTAAAAATGTTTACATCTTCTCCTTTATAAAGTTATTTGAACCTTTGATGTTTAACTGTGCATTACAGAAATTGCTACTGTGATGTTTCATTTTTACAGCATGTAAAGGTATGGCACATTCCCAGTCTTTAAGTTATTTATGTTTTGACTTTAAACTGTTTGTTACATTTACTGGGAGTACATTTTAAATGGGAATTTGTGTATTGACTAGTCATAGCCAATTGTAAACCTACAAGGACTTGGCAAAGCAAGGAAATATCCAGAATCAACAGTATTACTACACACAGGAGTAAAAACCATTTACTAATAAAAGAGAAATGGGCTACACTATTATTCTTTGATTTAACAGTGAAGTAGCTATTTACAAACTACAGTGCAGCTCTTCTTTATGATTTTATAGTTCTCAAATAGCCACAGGTCAATTGCTAATTACACAGCATTTGTAACGTTACTTTTGTACTGGTACCACCATAATTCATTTTGGGGTTGCCAATGATATCCTAATTAGTAAATGTGAAGCTTTCTTGCTTTGTTTGGCCCTTGGTAAGGATCATGGTTATAGTTTAGGCAGCTGAGGTAGCAGCTTTCATCAATACATTTCTCTTTCCATTATTCTGGACTGAGATACTTATGTACAATGTGTTGCAATTAAAAAACAAGCCAAGCTTTAACCTGAAATGTACTAACAAGACTGGTGCACATTAGATGAAAGATGTTCTTTTCCCCTCTGATTAAGGCTGGTAAGACTTCATCTGGGAAAGGAGGTAAAGAACTGGGTCCAATTTTACATTTCAAGAAATACAGAGGGTGTCTTTAAGAGATTGATAGGAACGATCAGGAAATAAAAAGGGGGGGGGAGGAAACTGCAGGAATTCAATTTGAGTGGAGGAAAGGTTAGATTGTGAGAAGAAGAATTAAGTCATTCGGAATGTAAAGCAGCAGAAACTTATGATCGTTGAATTGCTTCCCTGGACTAACAGAGAAGGTAAAAAAATTGGAATAGATTTCTACAAAGCTTTTGCTAGACATTAGCAAAAATCTTCCTACCTGTTTGGGTAGTAAGCCACAGTAAGACTGAGAAATGTTATTAATTGGTGATGAAGAGAATGAGTTAGACTAATAAATGCCTACATCCAGCACTGGAACCTGCTTCAGCACTGAGAGAGGGAAGAGTAGTCTGTTGAGGTCCCTTATAGCCCTTCACTTGTTTGATTTAAAGAACAAAAGCTTCTACTTACGTACCTTCGATGTGAAGCATAATTTCCAGTAATATGCCCAGAGCCATCACACCCAGGGGTTGGACACCTAGAATAGTAATAAAAGAGACAGGGAGCGGTGTTACTGTCAGGAAAGATACAGCTGCCCATCCAAAGAAACATTAAGTGGCTCAGTCCTTGTTTCCAGAGGTGCCAGCCCTGGGGACCTCTAGCCATTGCTAACCCTGAGCTTAATTTCACCCTGGGGACAAACATAGGTGTTGTATTCATAAAATGTTTTTGTCTGCTACTCCTCACCTGCCCACACAAATGCTTTCTGGATAGCTCTAGTATCAGCAGATCAGTGGAGATTTCCAGCAGCAACCTGACATCCCCACCACCACCAGGAATGAGTGGAGTTGACAGCAAGTGGGATACTCCCATTGTGTAATGGCTAACACTACAGCAAGTCATTTTGTTTTCCATCAAAGCTATTGCTCTAATCCCACCACACAGCATCAGGAGGTCACACCATGGAGAGATCCCTCCACCTCTCCATGAAGCAAAGGAGATGCCTGAGGAAAAAGGAAATGCGTAGACAGGACAGTAATTCTGGCCTCTTGCAGATAAATGGTAACCCACCCAAACACCAACCTACACCACCAGGCAGAGAAGTCATTGATACAGTCATCAGTGGAATTCCTAATAGCTGAATGACATTACAGCCATCAAAGAATAAAAAAAAATGGGTGTTTTTTTTCTACATTGCAAAGCTGATTGTGATCACCACAGAATAAGTGAAATTATAATGCTAAGTAAAATCATTAGTTGGTATTCAAATTGCTACACTAAATCACAGAAAAGACAAAGGAAGAATTAATTTATATTCATTTTACTGAACAGATGAATGCTACATGAATTCCAGTCACTTTTCGAGAGACTGAGTTTTGAATTTGCAGCCACGCTTGAAAACTTCATTTGAAGAAAGCATTCAAATTCAAAAAAGCATGCGCACAAATTCAGATGTTGCATTCTGAAACATCAGATTTCCATAACATCGAATTCTTTCACTGTTTGAATCCAGTTCATACAGAGTTCATACAGATTTTGGCTTTCACCCTTTAGTTACATGTGCGCTTTCTTCGAAGTTGATCCTACCAGTAAACTTTTGTCGTTCAAAGGTTTCTGCAGAGTCTTGGAAGTTTCTTAAAATCAGGAATTAAGCAACGCAGAATTCAGTACAATGGGGCTGTCACCTTCCAGTAAGCTGAATTTTGTCTCTTTAAAGCTAATAAGCATTACCTACTTCTGAGGAGACCAGAAGGACCAAACTTCAATCATGATTAATGTAACCTTGAAAGAGATAAATTAAACTGGAATTTGTTAAACAGAGTTTTCAAACATTCTTTATCAGGACTAGTTCAGTTACTCATTAGGAGACATTAAAATATGGTAGGAGTTCCAGGATGTAAGCTGGTAAAGCCTCTAGGGTTCACTACATCATTGGTTCCTTTTCTGTGTAATAAATGGCCTATATGCTTTGGACAAGAAGTTTAAACAACATCCCTAAAGACAATTCTCCTTTTGTCTTGCTTTACGTCTTTGCAAAGGACCAAGTACAACACCGTGACCTTCATTAGAAGGTACAAGTATTACCGTGATTCTTAATATCTCAAAGACCAACTTACAAGTTGACATCACACATTAATCTTTCTGCTTGTAGAAAGATAAAACCTCTAATTTTTGCACCTTCTTCTGACACAAATTAAGCAAAAATATGGCCCTTGGTGAAGAAGTCATAGCTCAGTCTGTATTGCCCTCACCATTTGTTCTTTGCTGTGGTTGCACATGGCTAGCACAAATTTAAGCTATTTCTTTAAGTTAAAAAAATAAATGGTTAGGGCATCTTATAGAAATGGTCTTAATTTTAAGTACTTCATATCTAAATATTTAGATGTTCTCACGGTTTATTTCTGGATTTGACAGACTTTTTGAGAGTTGTGGAGAGGAACCCTTTCATTCTGTGTGGGTTTTTTTTAATGCTAGGTATCTTCAGTGATCTACAATGCCTCTTTCCTGCTTCCTTCAAGACCAGTGGCATCACTGAAGCCTGACTGAAGCATCTAAATATGTTGGATGAAAAGATATGAGAATAAGAAGTAATTAAAGGAATTGACTAAACTTTGGCTTTAGATGTCCATGGTATTGAAATGCATAAAGATCAAGGAGCCATGAGACCGTTCCTCTGCAGTCTGCTTGAGCTACTACAAGGATTCCTTCTGAAGCCACCGTTTTCCTCTACAGACTTCTCACTCCTTTTGAGAATAAGCTATTCTCAAAACTGAACAATGTTTTTTCTCAACTTTTCCAAGACTTTTGTTAGTGACAGGCATGATAGTGTCTTAACAAATAGGATTTATAAGATGCACTAGAATCAGTCTTAAAATTAGACCACTGCACCTCAAGCATTTGGATGGTCTTACACAATTTAAAAACTAACTTATTTCTGTGTCTTTAAAAAAAAAAATCTTAAGCAATTGAAGCTGAAGAAGAAATCATCCTGCTGTAAACTGAACCAAGAATCTTCACAAGGGACTCTGTAAAGTTCACATTAGTTTAAGATCATTCTTTTGATTAAACCAGAAGAGAATTTTTATGTAGGCAAGGATTTTAGAAAGACCTATGAGATTTTGATTTTGGTAAAACATTTGGTCTCAAATCTTCTAAGCTTATATTGACCTAAGTGTAACAGATGAAATCTTTAGTGCAGTTAATGAGAACGTATTAAAATCCTGGAACATTTCTATTTACTGATGTTTCTGCTCTACAGGGAGTGAAATATAGCATGCAGATATACAGCAGTCTGTTACAGCTACAACGTTATTACAATATTTACTTGCTATCCTAAGCAGATTAGGTAAAGAGACAGCTACAAGTCCTTGTACCACTGGAACTGTTGGTATTTTCAGAATGTCTGATCATACACAGGGCTTGTATATACCCTACATCTTTACTACCAACTGCTACCTCTACATATTTGACTTAACCAATCACAGGCAACATGTGCCATAAAAATGTACCTACAGGTGCTCTTAGGAGGCAAGTGATGTGAAACCCATTGAAAATGAATATCAGAGTAAGTGGAAAAAGAGATATGGTTTCTTCACTGAAAGTGAATGTAATTTGACGGGATCAGAAATATATTTGTAGACTCTACATAACAGCTTATTGAAGCAAAGGAAAAACTTCAGCACTGTAAAGACTGAGGTGATAAAAGGAACTTACCCTGTAAAGAGTGAAGTTCAGAACAAATAACACTAGCTCTTTACCACAAATTCAGGGCATCCAGTAAAGAAAGAGTTTGTCAGTGAAGGAGAATGCAATTAGCACCGCCTTGATGTCTCCTTCCTTTCACAGAACATCACAGAAAAGCTTTTTGGGGAATATAAGCATAAGCAGAAAGCAGGGCAGGCAGCAGAATAGCAACAGCTGTGGCAGCTGGATTCAGTATTTGGCTTAGATTCAATAGTAGGAATGAAAAAAAGGTGGGAGCCAAACAGATAAATACACTTAAGCCCCACTACCAATTCTTCTCTGGGGAAAGGACTGAAGGTGTGCAGGAATTAAAAAAGACTTTCAGCATCTTGAAGGAGCTTAGGAAAGTTCCTGGGACTGGGGTGGAAATGCATGCAATATCTAAATTGGCTCTAGGAGAGTTTTTCCAAATGCCAATGGTTAAATGTCTTGCTGCAAGTTCAGTTCAGCAGAAAAAACAGCTCACATCAGCATAGCAGACTACAACTAAGATCCACGTTTAAACCTGTATTCCTAGGCTTTTATCTAGGTCTACACGAGCTGGATAAGCTTATAGGTAGCTTACATATTTAGATTTATAGCTCAACGAGCATGAGACAAATAGGATGCTACACAAAGGTGAAAAGACAGCACTAACATAGTTTCATCCTGTACACATAGTTTACTGTGTATAGCTTAGGTTGACTTACATTTAAAATTTATATTAAAACATAAATTATCTCTAAAAATCCTAGTAAAACAAAGAGAGGAGGCAGCACTCCTGGAAGCTCTTGAAGTGCACACAGACGGACCACAGCTCAGAGCTGGGTTCAGGCTTGGGCTCAGGCTCCCTCTCTCTCTTTCTCTCTCAGAAACATTCAGTCAATATTCAGCAGTGCACTGCATTCTACTTCCATCTCGGTCCAATCTTGTCTTTAAGGTTTGGTTCACTTACATGTATAAGTTTGAACAGAAGCCTTGGCTCTAGAATGATGCAAGCCCAGATTCAGCAAACCACAGGAAAAGTCAGGTCATTGTAAGACATGGTTGCATATTTCACTAAGCAGGGAGATAATGTTTAATTTAATCATCAAGGACAGTTTCTCTTGGCCCTTCAATCACCCTTGGGCCCTTTTATGCCCTGCACCAAGTCCTTTCCCTCTGCGTACTTTCAGGCACACTGCCCATATTACTACAGCTTGTTTTTTTTCACAAAGGAAAGGGAATGTTATGAAGTTAGGATGCAGTTTTCACAGTAATTAACAGGTTTGTATGTTATCTGTGTACTTTTATTTTAACTACTACTCTTGGGGGATCTGTTTGAACGGGTCCAGAGGAGGCTACAAAGATGATCAGAGGGCTGGAGCATCTCCCATATGAGGACAGGCTGAGAGAGTTGGGGTTGTTCAGCCTGGAGAAGAGAAGGCTCCAAGGAGACCTTATAGTGACCTTCCAGTACCTGAAGGGGCTACAGGAAAGCTGGAAGAGACTGTTTACAAAGAGGCAATGGGTATAAACTGGAGAGGGGCAGATTTAGACTAGACATAAGGAGGAATTTCTTCACGATGAGGGTGCCAGGTTGCCCAGGGAAGCTGTGGCTGCCCCATCCCTGGAGGTGTTCAAGGCCAGGTTGGATGGGCCTTGGGCAGCCTGATGCAGTGGGAGGTGTCCCTGCCCATGGCAAGGGGTGGAACTGGATGATTTTTAAGGTCCCTTCCAAATCAAACTGTTCTATGATTCTATGATTCTAATAATAGGACTCAGCAGACGCTAAAAATAAAGAAATAATGACAGTCACTAATAAAGGTGAAGAGCATAGCCAATTCCAACTATAGCAAGCTATAACATTTTTTTTTTGTGCTGAGGAAATCTTCTCCCACGCAACCAAAATGATGCCATTAATTCTTCTCATGCTGCCCATGCCATGAGACATCACAGTCTTGTCTAGAATCCACCAAACTTGGGTTGCTACAAAAATAGCTTTCATGACTTGTTGGTGTTACAGCTCTAAACACTGATATTCCTTTTATTGCTTGGTTTACAGCACTTAATACCTACTACATTGTGGAGCCAATATTCCCTTGAGTAAGTAAAGGAACACACATGTATATAAGTCTATCAGATCTATAAATTACTAATTAAATATTTAAAGCAGATGCAGCTAGCAACTCAGAAAAAAAATCATATTGAATTGAACAGAAGAGTAAACTAGTAAGTTGGGCAAAAATTCACAATGATTCTTCAGGATGCTCCACACTCCAAAGAAACTGGGATTTAATAGAAAATTATATCTTTCCCATTGTGTTATGCTGTCAATTTTTATAGCAGAGGTGTGATTTCCTGTTGAAAGTTCAGAAAGGCTGGAGAAATATAATTGTTTCCCGTGGGATTTTTTTCTCAGCAGAATGTACTATTTTTTTTATTGTCTGGTAGTTTCCACATATTTGAGATTCTATTTTATTTGGCTGAATCACCAGGAATGGAATTCATAGGTTGGGAGGCTGGAAGACAGACACAATAATACTTTCCATTTCTATGTTTCGTGTGAAGACCTGAAAGTATTTTACAAACATTCATGGATAAAATCTCACAATGCTGCTTTGAAAAAGGGAAGAATTTGGCAGAGAAAAACTGGGACATTGAGAGCCTAAATGACTTTATACGGAAGAGGAAAATGGGCTAGAAGTAGAGATTCTTATTCACTGCTCTGTTTGCAGCTATAAAGCCATATGTCTTCTGAAAATACATGCAGATTCATAAGCAAAATATTGTAGGGTTTCTTTTTCCTAGTCAGGTAGTCCAGAAACAAAAGGTTACAAAGGCACAACCTGTAAAGTTTGTGTGTTTGCAGTTCCCTGAGTCGAATGTGTGAAGAAGGAGAAAAAAAGGGGAGCAGGCAAGAAAGGGAAGGGATGAAAAGACTTGTCAAATTAAGAAATTGAGTTTTCTGCAAGGTATGGCGGGGTTATTGAATGTCTATGTCTCTACAAACTTGAGTGGCTGTCAAAAACCAAGAGGTTTGCAGCTCTTTACAAAAAAAAGTTCCCTTTTAAATTATTTGAGAGGCCAAAAGTGAGAGCAAGTTTTCCTTCAGTTCCTTCCTATGTCACTCACCACTAACCTGCAGGGAGCACTCCAGGGTGAGAAGAGAGATCATAAATAGAGCTGTGTGGTCCTCAGCGGAGATTTTCTGGCCACAGGCGTGTCAGTTCCAGTAAGGGTTGTGGTAATTTTTATGAAAACACCTATTTAGCAGGAACTGGACAGAAACCAGCAACTCATTTTGCCTTTACCTTCCTGAGCAGTCAGAGCAATGCCCCCAGTCATTACTGTTCTAGCCAGCTCTGTGAAGGCAATATGGATGTGTAAATCTCTAAATCTTATTTTCAGTCCCAGGCATTTTGATAGATTGTCAAGCCCTAATTAAGTATGTGAAGAGGGAGAGCTGCTGATCCTTTTCCTCATGAAGACACAGAAGAAAAGTTGTCTAATTCCAGTAGGAACACAGATGCTCTTCCATTTTCACTCCGTTGTCTTTTATTGTCTACTTTTTCATGACAGCATCTAACTTCTGAATTTGTGATGTTTCAATAATTTCTTTGGTTGCCTAGACAAAAGCCCTCTACCTGCATAACTTATCTGTGAATTTACAATGAAAACCTTGTTTTGTTAGGATGGATTTCTTTTCTCTTATTTCCTTTCAATGAAGCTGCACATCTACATACTTCTTCACTCTCTAATTTACTCCTTTCATTTTCTTTCTTAATGCCTCTTTCTTCCTATTTTCAATTTGTTATTCTTTTTCCTACAGAGGAGCAAGTGCTTCCATTTGCTTTTGCCACGTGTTTTGCTTTCCATTCATATTCCTCCTGCAGTGTTTCTCTTCCATATTTTACTGCTTCATTTTCCATATCCTTTTCCTTCTTCTTTGTCCGTTCTTGTCACTTTTAATTTTTTTCTGCCTTCCTTTTACTTCATTTTTCTCTGTCCCCTTTAGCTGATATCTTCACTCTCTGCTCCTCCCTCATTCCTTCCTCCGTTCATGGTCTCTAATAACCTTGAAGTTGATAGTTCTTTCTGCTTCTGTTATTTCTTTCCATTTACCTCTTCTTTCGTCAGCCTTCTTGTCCCCCTGCTCTTTTCTCCTGGCTGATTTTCTCTCTCCCTTAGTCTGCATTGCTCGTAGTCCTCTCACATTGCTGAAGATGCGTGTGGTCCTCTCACACTGCTGAGATGACTATGTCAGGGGAGAAAATGCTGGGTTTTTTGAAACCTTAACATAGAATTTCTTGGCTGTCGAGACACAATGAGTCATTTTAAGTATCTGGCACTCTTTTATTTTCATTAAAGTCCTTGTAAGCTTTATCACTGGCTTCAAAGGGAGCGGAACCACTGGGCACTTTTGCAAACTGTAGTCAGAGCTTATTTGAAGCTCATTTGAATTGGTTCAAGAGGCAACATTAACTGTGGAACAGGCATGCAGTTAATGAATATTTCAGTGGATCTTGAGTCTATTTTTTCATGTTCAAGGCTAAACTTATGTTCTAGTCCTCACAAATATGCCTACAAAAGCATGTGAAGTCAGAACCTTATAAATATCAAATGTTCATAAAGATGCATTGTAAGCCAAAAATGAAAAAAGAAGTTCAATTTAGATTCACGTCAACTATTTCCCTGTATTCAGCCTAAATAGAAGGAGTACTTAATCACATAAATTCAGTTTTATTAAAAGTGCTAAATATTGCTTTTTCATATGTAAAATACTGATAATATTTCTTCCTTAGCAGAATGTTACTGACACAACAGGCCTCATTGGAGGCAACAGGAAAATTTAAACCCCAAACCCACAAAAGACAGAAAGGAAGAGGATCAGAGGAAATACTAAGAGCCAGCAAAAATAATACCTCTGTAGAGGAACAGCAAAAGAGTGAATTGAGAAAAATCTTTTTCTATCTTGTCAACTGCTTTTTGGCATTGAATCCAGTGCAGTTCCAGCAGGAACGGGCAAGAGAGCAGGGGATCCAGCCAGGGATCACTCCTGGTGAGGCATTGCTGAGCCCCCTCAGAAAACACTGGGAGAAGTGCAGGTTGGAGATTGGAAAGAAGTGTAGAATGGAAGGATTTGTTACTCCTTTCACTGTACAGTCTTTCTGTCCATAAGGGAATGATGCCAGGCCTATGGAGCTAATCCAGGCATGAGACTAAAATAATTTTGGCTCAGAAGCTTCGTGGAGTAACTTCAGTGTTTTCTATCTCTGCTGAGAGATTGCTCTGTCTCTGCTCTTGCCTCTAGAAATCCCCAGCAAGTCACTGGCTCTAAACTGGGTATGGCTGGCTGCATACTCTTCTCTTTAGGTAAAATGTAATTAATTTACTGACTTTCTGCATGTACAATTTCTCTGTCCTTAGCTGCTAGTACTATCCATATTGCACTCCTGCATTTTTTTTGAGCTGTGTGGGGATAAGAAAGAACATGACATGTTTTTTAATTACACTGAAATCCATTTTCCTATAAGCAGACCTAAATGCATCACGCTGGCATTTAAAATACTGTCGTGCACTCGAATGCACAGATACACGCGATGGGTTTAAATTAATTATATCGCTTTAGAATAAAAAAAATAAAAAAATATAAAAAAAAATCAAACTATTCCTGTGCTTTCAGTTCCCACCTCTGCGTGCTGCCTGTTCTGCTAGCAGTCAGGACTTCCCAGCTTCCCAGCAGCGAGTGTCATGAAGCGCTGCCCGCTGTTCTCACACCTCGCACCAGCACATCCCGCCTAACATGCCAGTTGCCAAAGGCATGGTATGTGCCTAACGTGAAATAGCTTCTGTGCACCACCCAGGGGGTGCTCCGCTCGCAGGAGCTGCCAGGGGGAAGCTGTGAATCAGCTCTCTCCCCGGGCACCTTGCCCACGCGTTCTCTCCTGCCAGCATCGCCTGCCTTGCAGGCAGCACAGCCCAGCTGCAGATCCCCTCCCCGCAGCAGAAAGCCTTTCCTGGCACCAGGGATGAATCAGTTCCAACATATGCATATTCAAATGTTCATTTCCAAACACCTCGGCCATTGAAAAATAAGGTTCGTTTTTATAGCGAAGGAATAACATTAGATGATCAAGGCACAGAGAAAAATGCCTTAAGAGAGTACGCCTCACATCTAGGAGCAAAGCGAGTTCTCTGTCTCCTAATAGCACTGCTGCAAGCTTGTCTTTGGATAAAAACAAAACAAAAAACCCCAAACAAACCCAAATAGGCTTCTTTTTTTTTCAGTAATTTTGGGTGGATGCATCTGTTTCTGAAGAAGAATGTCCTATTCCTGGTTGGTTTATTAAAATGAGAATCACTCAGCCCCTGAGGAATATCTGCCACTGTCACTGCACAGCAAGATTGGTCTGGTCAGGGTTTGTAGAACAGCCAGTAAACTGATTTCTCTTGCTGCCTGTATGTAAAAATGGGTCCAAGAGAAGCACTTGAAGACAGTAGCACAGGTGCAGTATTTTGGTGTTCTTCACCCTAAGAGGTGCCTACAAAAGCTCTTACAACTAGACTAACTTTTTTTTTTATGACGTAAATGGAAGTTCTAACAAAAATAAAGGAAATTAAAATTAGAACAAATGCTGAGCAGTTTAAAAATGCACTCTTTAAAGTTAATTTTTTTTCCCTGATAAGAGTTACATTGTGGTTATGTCAGTTGCCTGCCCATTGCTTTGAACGCCATAAAATTATCAATAGCATGATTCTTGAATTGTGGCTCTATGTCTCTGCTTCTTCCATGTTTTGCTCTTTTTGTACTTCATATGTGTGACAGGATGTCTTCTCCCGGGTGAAGCAATTACCAGAAGGCCTGGTGGGCACAGCAGTATGACCTTGAATCTGTCACTTCCTGAGAACTTCCAGGAGGTTTGAGGTGACTTCAACATCTACGGGTTTGAAATACTCAAAACAATCAGCGCTTCTCCAAGAAACATTGAGAAAACCTATCAGACTGGGGTTGCTAAAAGCAGGGGAAGCAAATTAACAACCCTCATACAGTCTGTGTCCTTAACAATTCACTGAAAAAATTAGGAAGACAATGGGCACAACCCAGCATTAGCCATTTCTTAGTTATTCTGGTTGGTTTTCAACAGAACTGTTCAACTTGTGCACGCTCAAATACTTGATCAAGAGAAGGATTCCAGAAGATCACAAGAATAGAGACAGTTGGATCAAATGTCAAGGGGAAAGGAAAGGCTGAGTGGGAAGGATGGAAAGAATAAGAGCACAGAGAAAGTCCTTTTTATATATCCTTTTTCAAATTAGTATATCAAATATTAGTATGGAAGACTAAGGCTGCAAAATAGGCAGGAATATTTCTAGCTCTGTGTAATTAAGAAAGAAGTAGTGGTCCTACCTCTAATGAGAGCCCTCTCAGTCTAGCATTACAGCAAAGCCATGAATGAATAGGGCTGTAAACACCTTTGAGTTATGTAGGATATTTATCATGGGCAGCATGAGGTCTCAGAGGTTTGCAAATAAAAAATAATTCAATAATCCAAATGGCAGAAAATGTAATGGGCTGCAATTTTCTTCACTATTAACAGCTTGTTTCTTTTTCTCCTGTTTCAAAAGAGCAATTAAAAAGACGCTTTTCAGAGCACATTCAGAAAGGTAAGATAAGGCAAACAATGGTTCAGTGTAAAATGTTAGGTGACTATTTGCATAGGATCATAGAATAAACAGGCTGGAAGAGACCCAACGGATGATCGAGTCCAACCATTCCCATCAAACACTAAACCATGCCCCTCATCCTAAGGCTGAGGGGAATGTTTTGTTCCATACGCAGTCACTGCCTTGTACCCATTAGCACTGAGCAGTGCTACTCTACCATGAAGTTTCTATACTGGATGGACTTCTAAATCTCTTCTAAGTGTGTGTGTTTCTATCTGAAAACACACACCATCCAGCTATGGGGGCAGGTTAACTTTTGGAGAAGGGGAACAAACTCTGAAAGGTTTTGCTTTCCCGGACAGACAAAGCAGAGATTCTGCTTTCTATTTTGGGGGTGAAGAGTCAACAGCAAAAGAGTAAAAATCCTTCAGTTTTTATTTCACAAAAACAAGCAGCTTTTCCCCTCTAGGCCTAAAAACATTTGTCAGAAGCCCAAGTGAAGAAATCTGAAAATACTGAGTGTGAATTATATCAGACTGTGAGAGGCAGTTTGGTCTAGTAAGAAGGCTAATGAACAGTACAGCTAAGGGAAATCCAGTTTTGTCACTGTTTTTCTGCATGAGTTTATACTATTTTCTGAGCAATGCTCAGACATGCTCTAATTTTTGATGCAATAGACTCAAGACTCATGCTCCACCTATACTTACTTCTAAGGACAACCTCATTATTTACTTGATATTACCTCAGGCCTGCGATGTTAAGCAAGATTTCAATAACACTGAAGGGAAAAAATCTTAAGGCAGGTCCAGTCAGGAAATTACCTGCAAGGAGGACAGGCTGGGCATGACCGCAGCTATGACCACTCCTATGAGCGATGCATCCTACAGCCTTGAGGTAGTCACAAATGAATCATAGAATCATAGAATCATAGAAAAACCAGGTTGGAAGAGACCCACCAGATCATCGAGTCCAACCATTCCTATCAAACACTAAACCATGCCCCTTAGTACCTCGTCCACCCATCCCTTAAACACCTCCAGGGAGTAGACAGAGGGCAGACAAATGAGCCCTAATGAAGTGACACTTGATACAATGTCTTTTTTACTCTTCCCAGTGCTCTAAGGACTACAAACATAATGCTGCAAGTTTGAATTGCTGCAAGGTGTTTTGGGATGCTTATGGGCTTGGAGCACTTGATAAACAAGGCTGAGAGAGCTGGCTTGTTATTCTTGTGAAGAAAAGTGTAAGAAATCGTACTGCTGTCTATGAATACCTGAAAGGATGGTGTGGTGAAGGCATAGCAAAGGTTTCCTCAGAACTGCACAGCTGAAGATTGAGAGCGGGGACACAGTTCAACATGACAAAGCTCAATTCATTATAAAAGCATAAATAATTATCATCAGGCTGATCAAACACTGAAACAGGTTGTGGGGACTCTAATGTTTGAGATACTCAAACCTGGACTGAACAAGTTCCTGAGCAACTTGTTCCAACTAGACTTGGTCTGAGCAAGAGTTTGGACTATGTAACATTTAGAGGTCCCTGCCTACATAGTCTTATAATTCTCTAATAAGTCTTAAAAGCTGTAGCAGAGAGCATATTGTTTGGCCTCCTGTGGGCAGTACAGATGCAGCCTTTCCTTACAGGCTCACTTCCAGAAAGATAAACACTATCATTCTACTTTATTTCAGTCCTTTCTTGGTAGTTCAAGTTCAACCATCAGCCAATTTGTTTGTGTACTTGTGTATATTTGAAATATTTGTACGTGTTCTTTCCAGCAACTGAAAATGATGACTTTAAGGTCCAGTTTGCAGAGCTAATAAATGCTCAGAAAGTCTCAGAGAGGTAGATAAAGTGGATCACACCAAACATCCTGAGCAGTGAGAAGGACTGTATGCCTGAGATAATACTCCCAGGTTCTACACTCGACATCCATCTGCCTCTGCTTTGGGATTCCTTGTCCCTACTGAAAGGACGTTGCAGCTGTCAGGGTAACAGCAAAAGAAACAGCAGAGCTTTTAGTGTGGTATTCAATAACTTGAAATTGGTGCCATTTCACCCTAACCTGTCAGACTGTATGAGGCAGTTTGCACGTTATGTGAACAAAGGAGACATCCCTTCCGTGAGGGCAGGAAGCTCTGATAAGACCATTAAAACTGTTCCAAATGAAACTATTCCTTCTTCTGCTAGAATCAGAGACTGTATGGAACAGCACTTGAGTAATAATTGCAGCCTCATGAGACTGTTCCAGGGTAACATTAAGCAGAGCACTTGAAAATGAATCGTGCTTCTTATTGTCATGGCATATACCCTGGTGTCATGGAATCATAGAATCACCAGGTTGGAAGAGACCCACTGGATCATCGAGTCCAACCATTCCTATCAAACACTAACCCATGTCCCTTAGCACCTTGTCCACCCGTGCCTTAAACACCTCCAGGGAAGGTGACTCAACCCCCTCCCTGGGCAGCCTGTTCCAGTGCCCAATGACCCTTTCTGTGAAATTTTTTTTCCTAATGTCCAGCCTAAACCTCCCCTGGCGGAGCTTGAGGCCATTCCCTCTTGTCCTGTCTCTTGGGAGAAGAGCCCAGCTCCCTCCTCTCTACAACCTCCTTTCAGGTAGTTGTAGAGAGCAATGAGGTCTCCCCTCAGCCTCCTCTTCTCCAGGCTAAACACCCCCAGCTCTCTCAGCCGCTCCTCATAAGGCCTGTTCTCCAGCCCCCTCACCAGCTTTGTTGCTCTTCTCTGGACTGTCTCCAGAGCCTCAACATCCTTCTTGTGGTGAGGGGCCCAGAACTGAACACAGGATTCGAGGAGCGGTCTCACCAGTGCCGAGTCCAGAGGGAGAAGAACCTCCCTGGACCTGCTGGTCACGCCGTTTCTGATCCAAGCCAAGATGCCATTGGCCTTCTTGGCCACCTGGGCCACTGCTGGCTCATGTTCAGTCGCTGTCAACCAACACCCCCAGGTCCCTCTCCTCCAGGCAGCTTTCTAGACAGACTTCTCCTAGTCTGTAGCTGCACAGGGTTGTTGTGCCCTAAGTGCAGTGTCTTTTCTTACTTTGGTCCTCCCTAAAATTAATAAAGGCTGAAAGCCCATGCTTTTGTACAATTTCCCCTTCTACAACTCCCATAAGATTAGGCAGTGCAGGTTTGGTTTATACCATAAACATCTCATGAAAGAGCCACTTTAATTTCGCAGTCTAATAGCTGCAGGAGTAGTTTCCTAAACAGCTGCACAGAGTGCTGGAGAGGTCGGAGGGTACAAACAGGGATAAATGGCTGTGCAGCACAACAGCACCGTGCAGCCGCGTACTGCAGTGTAAAAAACAGCTCGCTCGCCCAGAAACACTTTGCTCACAGTCGGGAACACAGGCAGAGAGAGAAAAGTGCTCATGCTCTATTGTACCTTAGGGCTTGGAGCTCTCATGCACTGCAGAATCAGAAAAGCTGCCTCGAGTAAGAGGCTAACAAATTTGCCTTTACGCGAGTTTTACAAGAAAAAAGGTTTTCCTCCTATTTTTTAAAGTAATGCACTTCTTTTCCAAAATCGCTTGTTGATTTTGTGAGCCTAAAGCCAAATATCCCTGAGCATCTCTTTACTGCTCCTTGCTCCGATTTCTGATTCGCTTGGTTAGCATTGACACAGATCTCATCTAAACATTGACTAATGCTTTTCTCTTTCCAGGCTGGTGAAGGCAAACTTTAACCATCTATTTTCAGAATGATTTTTTACATCCTGTATTCAAACTCTGACAAACTATTGTTTAAAAAATCACTATATTCTCAAACATTCCTGCTAATTAAATGCCCCCGATGTGGATTTGGGAGAATAACCTCCTGATGTGAACTAGGAATAGGCAGATCTCCAGCCTTAACACCCATTCAGCCACAAGAAAACCACGAATTTCAAGATAAATAGAGCATCTCAGGAAGGTCAAATGGAAGACTGTGAAACAGTTTATGCAGTGAACTACATCTTACATAAATGTCTCCCATAGGCTGCTGCTTTGCAGTACTTATTGTTGTGAACTGTATCTCTTGCACAAAATTTAATCCATTTACAGTGTCTTTGGAAACTGCCATATTTCCCTTTTTCACAGTGAGGGAAATTGATATGAAAAAGAACACCCTTTTGTTAAATATCTTATGCATTACATTTACTTTTGAATGGAAAGTATTTTCATTGACATAAACGGACAAAAAAAATTTTTCTAAGCCTTAAAGTCAATCCCACTACCTTGAAAAAACAGCTTTTAAACTTTAAGACAAGGTAAAATTATTTCTGAGACCATTCTTGATTATATAAGACTTCATATGAAGATATAAAAAACATTTGGTCTGTGGTACATTAACACTCACAAGAAATTTTGCAAAAATTGGAGATACCTGATCCTGACTTGTTTACTTATGATCCATTTGTGAATCGGTAGCATTTACTTTAGGTTCGGTAGAGTTAATATCAAAATTTGTAAAAATGGAATTAAAATCAGGTAAAGCATGGTTGAAACATTCTATTCTGGATACAAGTTTTGCATACAAACTGGTATATAGTTATGTATCATACGTTGTAAATCACATCTGTTTTAATTTCACAGTGGTTTATTGTATTAAATAGAAGTCAGACAAAATTTTAAGAACTTCCCTACCAATATTTGACTAACAAAAACCTTAAAAACACCTTTTTCTTGTAAAACAAGTAATGGTAGGACTCTGTCTATGACAGTATCAGCCCAAAACTGGTTTTGTTATGTGTAAGGAACATGAATTCTACTCATGGTGTTCTGCAGGCAGTTTGGGCTCACAATGTTGTTCTCGCTTCATTAAAAACATGCTGCTCAGGGAAAGCTTTTCAGCTGCAGAACGTCATCTCGGACCCCAAACCAGTGAAAGATGGTGGGAGGTTTTCTATTGACTTATTAGGACTTTATATCAGGTCTCACAGAAGACTGAACCTTTACTGGCTTAAAAAAAGAAAAGAAAAAATTCCTTAATAATTCAATTCTTGTAGATTCTTCACACTGAAGACACAACAGTTGTATTGGGTGTTACTCAAAACCAAGGCCCTCACCCTCCTCCCTCACACCTATACTTATGGAACATACTTACGCTTTCCTGACAGATGTTTCTTGATTAGTGCATCAGAGGAAAACAAATCACCACCTACAATGGTTCCTGGAAAAGCCTTGAGGAGAAACCCATAATCTATAACTTTTTTTAATTACTCAGTTCTTTTCATCTTGATCTTTATGATTTCCCTGGTTTTCTTTTTCCCATGATTTGTTTATAACTCTTATTCATGGGCAACAAAGCCCACGATTTATCTCTGCAGTGCCCGACGTTTGCAGCTTTTAAATTTAAACTTCTTTGTGAAACATAGAAGTTAAGACAGCAGATACCAAATTCATTCCATTTTAAAGAACAACCCTGGCATTTAAAACAAGAATGCACAAATATTTGTAAGAAGTAGCCAAGATGATTTTTAATTTTTATGTCTATTGACTGATATCATGTCTAACTCATGGCTTAATCATAGATTCCACTTATATAGAAAAAAAGCAACTTTTATGTTGTTTACCTATTAAACTCTGAATTCAGTATTCGGTAGACTGCATTTAACACGGTCATTTTAGTTCTTTCAGCTATCATCAGTTTATATAAGCAAACAAAAAGTCTGTAAACTCATATTTTTTACAGGCAAAATGAGTAAGTTGTGATTTGCTACTTTTTGTGTGAATTACATGTTCAAGAAAAGTGTCAGACTGACTGGCCTGGAAAAAATAGTTCTATACCTGTGAAAAAAACCACAAAACAAAACAAAAGGAAGAAAAGAAAAGAAAGATCATGGCTTGCTTTTCTTATAAAATGCATCTGCATCCGCATGATTTGATTCCTTTCCTACAAAATACTGAAGAATAGTGCTCCAGTGTCTAACATCTTTTGAATAAATGATATTTCTAACTCTTCTAAGCTGATCATGTGCTTTCATAATGATGCTCCCATTAATTTGCAGTCTGAAAATTTGAAAACTGGATTCCATTCATCTCTGTGTAGTGTTAACTCTGAAGCCTGAAGATGACATTTTAAATATCACACTTATTGACTACTTTACAGCTGACCATTTAAATAAATCTATTTATATAGCATAATTATGGAAACTTGATATTAAATATAATGAATGTAGATTTTTTTTTCCCCCCCAAAGCTCTGTCTTTTTTTCCTTTTTACCACAGTCTGAAAAGTAATAGATAACAATAATAATGTGCTTATACTGCAGTTCTCCTCTGACTCTTTTTTTAATACAGGAAACAAGTGAGTGCTGGAGCTGAGAGCAGTGTAAGCAGAGCCAAGCATAAAAAAAAATAAAAATTAATGATGTCCAGTGTTAAAATACTCCTCAAAATCTAAGGTTGCTTCACACAATGTACACCAAATAAACCCGTGCTGAAAGAGCACAATGTCGTTATCTGTAGAAGGAGAGAAACCAGCAGACTTGAAGCAGTGGAAATTCTGTGTGTGTTAGGGCAGAAGAGCAGTTTTACATGCAGATGAGGAAATGTAAATTCCACTTACTGGGAGTATGAAAAATAGTGTAAAAGAAGACTATGATGAGGTGTTTATGAGGGATGTGGGATATTTTAGAGATATAAAACATTGATATAGATACTACAGTGCTGCAAAAAATGTGTTCCACATAAAGTCCCAATAGCACTGAGATAAAATTAAGGGGGTGAACTTAACTGCATGGTAAAATCAGATGTTACTGTGCAGATACAGACACCAAGTAATCGACTTAGCAATTGGCCATTCTAAGAAACCAAACAATGCAAGGAGTTTTATAACTTCAAAAGATTTAAATAAGGCAACCAAACATGAATGCTAACCCAAGAGAGCAGCTGAGGGCATTTGCACAGATCATCACTGTTGTATCTTAGCGTAACTCTGCTGAAGGCAATAGAGCTACGCTAATTTACACCAACTGAGGATCCAGACAATCGTATTTAGGACTTCAAGTGGCAAAATTACGGTTATTTTGGGGTACATATTAAAAGGTTTTGGCAAGTCTGACCAAACACAGAAAGTGCAAAGCACTGCACATTTAATTCCCCTTTTAGCAACTGTGTAGTTTATGCAACTTCCCACGGGGATCGCCTCAGCACTTGGGATATACCACAGCATCATGTTGCAGATCTTTGCGGATCTGGATGAAATGAGCAATTGGTTATGATCTGTTGATTTGAAGCAAAAACGATCGACATCACAATGGGAGTTTGCACAATAACCAAATTGTGCCAAAGGAAAAGACCCTTGAATTGAATATGAGCAAACGCCAGGCTGAATGAGATTAATTATGTAGGACACATTCAATGACAAAGAAGTATGACCAAACCCAAGGAAGGCGGAGGCAACTGTACAAATGGAAAGACTCCAAGACAAGAAGGCCTTAGAGAGATTCATTGGGCATGTTAACATAACTAAGCAAATTCATTTAGAATTAATCACAATTAAGCGCTCCTCTCAGAATAGCAGTTTAGGAACTGCACAGACTGGCACTGGAATGACTGACAAGAGGAAAGTTTTGAAAAATTAAAATGAACTGTCAAATAAACATTCACACCAAAACATTTGGTGTTTAGAGAAGAGCTTAGGAGCTACAGGTTGTATCTTCAAAACTGCCGAAGTTGTTAATGCAGATACTGAATTCCACTTTCAACGTTAGGCTTATAGAAACAGCAGGGATGTGAATGCCCAGCACTTACATTCCTTCTGAAGACAAAGTTCAGACTCTCAAGTCATACGGGTTGTTTTGAAAGAATTACTCTAATTAAGTGAACGAATTGAGACTATTCCAGGTGATAACTAAGTGGCAGATGGTTTTAAATACTGATTAAAATCCAAAGAGCAAAAAAGTACAGCTATCAATATGTTTTGTTTTAAATAATTAAGCGCATATAAGAGGCCATAAACTATTTGAGTATTGTAGATGCCACTGTGCAAATGAAACCTCTAATTTCAGAATATTTCATGGTACTGAAAACTTACTAAGGCCCTGATTCTGCAAGGTGCTTCATGCAAACAATTTTGTGCTTGCATGGAGCATTACACAGTATCAGAGGTACTGATATGCAGATGGCTATTAAGGAGCTTTTTAGAAAGTACATGCTTTTAAGACTGCCTCTCAGTAATGAAAACAATGATGAAGGGTCTAATGTAAACAGAACTCAAGTATTTTCCATTTTGGAGACAAAAGTTGACAAACTTAAGTGAGAATAATGGAATGACTCAACCTTACGGGAGTCTGAATGAGTTATTCTAACAGAAAAAAAAGCCCAGCCACTTCCATATGTAAAACTTATTGCGACTACGGAGATGAGGTTGCTGCAGATGATGGGTTTCTATACAAAGGACATTATCATAACACCACACAACATGAGGTTGGAAATGCTAGGTATAACCTACAGTGCCCATTTGAGTATTGAGAAGTGCAGCAACAGAGCCCAAGGTGTTCTGTTCTGGCCAGGCATGCATGCTGCCATCAAAGATAAGGTATCCAAGTGGAAATCTGCAATAAATACAGGAAACAAAAATGCAAAAAAAACCCACTGAAACCACATGAGATTCCTAATTTCACTTGGCCCAAGGATCTAGTTGAACAAAAGGGGAAAGATTATTCCTAATAGGCGAACTAGTACTGGGGATATATGTTCCTTGGTTTTGTTTTTAATAATTTAAATTAGATTTGCACGCTAACTTGCAATTTAATAACATTAAAAACTGCAGTTTGCTTTACCATAACATTGCAGATAAGTTAATAAAATACTATCAGATACAAATTGCTCACTCCAGTAATTTTTAACATTACTCCAAATACATCAGGTCTGGTACTTGCAATCACATTTTCTATATAAAAGTTAGTTAAAACATTAAGAAGTTTAAAAAAGTATCTGCAGATTCAAAGGATACATACTTAGCATCAAAGGAGTATTTCATTATAATGCAAGATTACTTACTAGGCTCAACAACCTCAGTGTTCAAGAAAAACTGTAATGACAACTTCCACTATGTTCCACCATGTAGACAGACAATAGAAACAGGACAGAAACAACAGGGGTAAAAAAGTGATAATAAGAATGGAAATGGTTATTCCTCTTGCAACAAAGAGTTATTTTCTAAGAGAAAAGCGAGTGAAAGCTATATAATGGGTAATAGTCTTACTGAGTTCTTCTAGGAGGACAGATGTAATTTCAGCAGGGAAAGGGAAGGGAAGACAAGGCAAGACACGGCAAGGCAAGGGTTAATACTCCTGTGCAGATGAAGCCACAAATGTACACCCAGGCACTGAACATCAGAAGCACTTCAAGTGGCAAACACAGGCTGTAGGTGGAGAAATCACTTCAGCAGCTAAATAGATCTCTGCAGGAATAACTGGTTTGAGTACAAAAAGTGACCGCGTACTGGGAAAGCTATGAAGATATAAAGAGTACGGATACTGATCAATGCCTAAGATTAATCTGGTTATCTGTGTAAAAAAAGGAATATTTCTGTGGTTTTACTGATATATTCTATTATTTTTTGTTTTTACATTTTAATTTCGAGTTTGGAGAAGGCCTACTTTTTGCAAGATCACTAAAGCAAGGAATAAGTATTACTTTTTTCAATAATATTTGATTTTATGTATTCATCAGAATAAATAAAACACCATCCTCTCCCTTTATGGGAATATATTCGTCCTTCCCAGTGGCTAGTTCTTGCTGAGCAAATTGCAGTAAAATTACAACAATAAAAAGTGAATGTTAGCGACTACAGTAAAATGGAAGAGTCATGAGGTAGGGGTATCCTTTCTACCCAGAAAAAAATGTACTGCCAGGAGTTGTTCTTCCTAGAAGAGTTGTGGTTAACAGGAAAGCTTCAGAGAAGCTCACCTTCCTGTGTGAACTGAATGGAAGACACTACTGGGATGACCCATTTAGCATTAGGAAGACAAGAATAAAAGGAAGATAAGAGAAAGAGTAGAAGGTGACCACCGAGAACATGAAAATTAAGGTGGAGTGACATGGAAAGTAGAAGGAGGCACAGAAATTCCAGCTCTCACTTCATTATGGAGAATGTGCAATAACAAACCAAGCTCCTCATGTTGAGTTAAGAAGAGATGTGGAAAAGAAAAGCTCTCAGACTTCATTTTAAAGAGGGAAATGAGACCATTCTCCTCTCTGTCAGTGCTATAGGGGAACACCAAAAGATGCCCACCATAAGAAACAATGACACGTAAAATCTACATAGAGATGCAAGTGCCCGGGGGCTGTAGAACTGAGCACGTCAGAACAATATTATCCAGACTTGTAGGTACCTGGCTCAACTCTAAATCTTCCTGAGGCTCAGATTCTTTGATATAAGCACTAATGGGATTTTCTGGCAGAAAACCAACCCAAAGGACAAGGGTAAATGTTGACATTTTGATAGTCAGTTCCATGGTAGACCAAGCTAATACTTGCTTACTTGTGGCTTTTGAAAGAAGTATGATTATTTTTACACCAAGGAGGCACTAAGTAGAACTAAATTTCTTAATTTCTGGGGGCCTCTGGTACCTAGGTCCTCAGGTTCCCACTTTGGCAATACACCAAGTAGAAATGTTCTCTGCTTGCTGCATTTTGGCTGGGATTGATTTACTGATGATGAAAACGTGCCTTTTTAAAAACAATAATTAATTCTAGGCTTATGTTTTTATTTGCTTTGAATAAAAGTGCTTCAAAATGTTGCTTTTTTATATTTATAATTCTACAACGGGATTACCTTTTTAAAGTATGTTAAGGAGTAAAGAAGGAAAACTGATAAGGAAAAGCCCGTGGGATGAAACTGGATTTAGTTTATGAATATTTTAATATTAGTAGGTGTGACTGCGTGGGATGTTAATCGCTTTCCCATCAAGGTTAAGTTTACTTATCAATATAGTGTCCCTAAATGCTTTAAAATTGAGTTGCCTTTCACAAGTATTATAACCCAAATCTTAGGGTTGGAAAAGTTTGGATTCTTGACAGATATTAATTTCTTCAGAGACCCTTAAAGCTGTTGACCTCTCATATTTCCATTTGGACTTCGGGTGAAAGTGGAAAACTGTACAGTCTGCAGAGCAAACCTGAGCAAGGAGCCTTACAGAAGAGAAGCGTGTGTTGTAAGGAATAATTAGGCTGCTCCTGGAACAATTTAATCAAAAGCTGCAACACTCTTATTCTGGGAGCTGGGAAATATGAGTTATGGAATTTATGGAGCCACAACTACCAAAAGCAGTGCACTGAGTAGAACTATTGAGCAAAACAATCTTTTCTCTAACCTTTTCATATTCTCACGTTATTTGGACTAGGAATATTGTCTGAAAGATATTATTCATGAATATTATTTGAAGTTTCTGATTTTTTTTTTATTTTAGCTAAAGCTTAAAGAGAATCAGTGCATTACCAAAACTCCACTTAGGAAACATTATTATATATAACTTGTGTATGTTGTAGAATGCACAGAAGCAGGACACTGACTGGTAAAATATGATAATGAAAGCTTTACCAGCACAAAATCCAGTATTTGTTACATAAACTATGCATGGTAAAGCCATAAAAGTATGAAATCTTTCCAAAATATGCAGTCCAGAAATGCAGTTCCTATGCTGCACTATCAGTTCTTCTACCGCGCTCTCAATTGTTCTCCATACCTTGCACTAGAAAATCATTTCCCAGAAATGTTACAAATGTTGAAGGCTTTATGGATGGCTGGAATTAGCTACATTGAAAAGCAGAACAAGGAGTAAAAGCCGATGAAGAGATGGAAACAGATTGGTAGAGACTGGACAGGAGGAATCTCAGCTAGGGATATAGGCAAAAAATGTGTATACATTTCTCTTTACAGCCTGGGGCAGGAGACAAGGTTACGGGTTTGCACTACTCTCTGCTGCCAGCAAATACTTATGAAACACTCCAGCGATGTTCCCTACCTCCTCCTGGTGCCAGTCCATGCAAAGTGTTATACCTTCTACTGCTGCTTGCTACCACAGCAGTTCAGGTGACCTACATAGCAGATATCAAAAGTTCCCATCGTGCTGGTAGCCTGACAAAGAGCCAGTAGGATCCCACATTATGGAATTTCTACTTTTTTTTTTTTTTCCATTTGCTCTTTTTAAAAGCAAGGAAATTATACCCCAAACCTCACACGCAGAAATAGAACAGATGTAAACGACGTACATTGCAGTTTAAAAAATTCTAAAATCAAAATCGCTTATATAGCTTTGGTTTAGCTATTTTGTGCATATGCATTATCATTTACATGATCACATCTTCTTCCATCTTAGGCAGAGAACAAGAGCATAAATGAGAGCTGTATAAAGGATGCTGCCATCCATAGGACTCCTACTTCCCTGCTTTCAAATATATGTGAGAAACGTGAAGATGCTTTACTTCTCTCTGTACCAACTTCATCAGGATGACTAAGAGGCAGAGAACAATAAAAATATAAATGGGATGGAGGCAGGAGATGGGTTGATTAGACAAGGAGGCTGAGACAGGAAGCAAAGAAGAAAAAATGATGAAGGAAAATAGGACAGAGTGAATCAATCAAGGGGAAGTTGAGAATGATCAGAGTTTTAGGGGAGGAGAGAAGATAGTCCCATTGCTGTTCTGGAACAATGGACTCTATCCTACTTTTTCCATGGAGTTCATCCCTTTCCACAAAGGTGAAATCACTTGTGTAAAACTGTTGATTTCCCACAGCTCCAAGTGAATTCAATGGCTCTGTACATACACAGTCCTCTATAACACAAATATCTCTGACAATCTGAGTTCTAGATGTCTGAAACTGAGCAATCAAAATTATGTGATTAAGTTTTCTGGCTTTAAAATGAGGCTAATACTAACCCTGACTTACTTTAGTGTATATTTGCAAGTGAAAATAAATTAAATACATTTGTAACCATGATAAATTAATTAGGACGCGTTCCCATGCAATGATAGTGACAAATATGTGAGTGAATTAACAGTTACCTCCTGAAAGTACAGTCTGAGAAACATGCAGTGAATTGCAGACAGGGCCACACATGGGATAATGAGGAGAACAGAAGAAATTCATTAGTTGTTTATGCAATGATTACTGTCTTCCCTGTGCAATGAATTATTTTGTTATCTTATAGAAAAACACGTGATCAGAAAATGAAGGATTGTGTTGTAGTGAACATGCAAAAGAGAAATGAGTTGAGTTAGCCTGCTTAGAATTCTGGAATTTCCTAACTTGTGAACTCACTTAAGAGTTTTGACCTGTTCGATGAGTAGAATGATAACTGCTAAATGAATAATCTGTGCCAAACATTAAATAAATTCTAGATGCTAAGTCTAAAAATATAACTTTAAACATGGCTTAGTCTTGTTCTCTTTGCTTAGGCAAAACTTGAAAAGAGTGGAGAGAAAAGCATGAGACAGGAGTAGGGGCTCAAGTTAAAATGATTTTTTTTTCCTTCCTGGTCTGTGTTAGGTAGGCCTGACTGCAGATGCTTGAGGAAGACCAAGAAGATGGGGTAATTCAGGAACACTTCCCTAACACAAGTGGAAACTTTATGAAGGGTTAGAGCAGCAAAGCATCTGCTTAAGGACCATTCCTGCTGCCCCAAGAGTCTTGGCTGTGTTTTGTTTATGTAATTGCATTTCCTCGAACATCTACCACTTGACTCATCCCAACTCAAAATCCAGGTCCGAATCTGAGTTTCTCTGGGTTTGTGTGCCTGTGTCTCACCCTGCTTATACTTACATGTTTTCCCTGATCTCATTTGCATCCCTTCCCCTTGCATACCAAATAGTCCTCTAGCAGCAGACACCAGCATGATCTAAACTAGTTGCAAAAAATTATTTTTTACTAGTTGGGCAATAAATTGTACCTGTTGTTCCTATTGTTTGCATCTTGTGACTAGATTAGCTAAGACTGGAGAGCAGTCTTACTAGAGCAGCTTCCTCATGACTGCTTTCTTTCCCATGCTTTATGGTTGTTTTCTTCATCGAGGTATGTACTGAACTCAAGAAATTCTATTTAAGGCACTCATGCACGATAAAGACACAACGCTGCTCAGCATGGCAGAACAAGCTATGCACTCATTCTTCCCCTACCCGATTTTTCCTTTTACTTGTGAACCTCTTTCCAAGTTAACCATAGTACCAATTCAGGAGTAGCATCATCTTATAGCACTAACAAATGCTATAGTTCTTCAACAGATAGAGTTTCAATCAAGGAGGAAGACTGATCAAAGCTAAGTCTCAAGATTCTCTAACTTGCATTGCTCACGACTGTCACTCCAAAGAACTGAAAGGAATTGTAAAGAATGCATTTCTGTTGGGGAAAAACTAAGTAACCACTAAAAAACATAGTCAAATGAGTAAGTGTGTTACGCTTATAACGGTGATACAAACCTGGGGAAAATTATGCAGGCACTAGGGCTTAACAAATTGTTTTCTCTTCCCTCTGATCTATGTCTGAGAAACTACGGCACTTTACTGGTTGTGTAATCAGAAGTATTTCATCAGTCTAATGGCATGAGAATTTTCTGTTCTAACTAGCAAACTCAAATGTTCCAAAAAAAATGTTGAGTAGGCATTGAAACATTTAGATAAATTCCAGAAGTTCTGACTTTTGTTCATCCCTATCACCTAATGAATATGCAAAAGGAAATACTACGTCAACAGACTTTATGTATGGAACCAGCCTGTATGGAATTTTTAGAGACTTCAACACGTGTTTCAAGCAGGATCAGCCTCTTCTGCAGCAGCTCTCCAGACAGCCTTTCTAATTGCTGATACAATTATACACAATTCGTGGTCAAATACATATTTAAAAAGAAAATATTTGTTCTTTATATCTTACTTGAGTTCTTGTGAGCTTGTGGCCAGCATACTTCGAATGCTTTTGTCAGCCAAGGGACAGCCAGATAAACTGTAAGACATGGCAGGACATACAAATAAGTTAATCTTCTTATTAACTGAACGCTCCCAAACAAACACAACATAAAAATTATAAAGTAAAAGTTTGTAATGCAGAAAAGCGATGGGGCAAGTGCTGTAATATTGAATTTTGTAATATAGTTAACCCTCTGAATATATTTAGGTATCAACATTACTTCCAAAATTACATACTGTAAATGTTCTTGTTTGTTTGTTTGTTTCTGTATGAACTAGTAAAATGTAACAAGAATATTTGAAATTCCTGGGTTAACTACTTCAATGCTTAAGAATACTTTGGAAAATTTAGTAATCTATTTAAAAATAAAAGACGTTTATACAACACACAAATTAGCATGCTTTTAAGATCAACATATATTACTCAAAGGGTTAACACATAGTTCAACATTTTACTTTGACAGCATTGTTGAGGTAAGCTGAAAACAATAAATTGAAAAGACAGAATCCACCATGAAAAAAATGAAGTCACACCTTCTATGTGAGGCGTAATTACCAGTCACATGACCACTCCCATCACACCCTGGTGTTGGACATCTGCCACCAAACAAAAACAAAAACAGCCAAAATAGTAAGTATGTTTAAAAAAAAAAAACTTTTAAAGTTTCATTGTTTCCAGTTTAGCTGCAATGACTGCAAGGGGTTTTAAGCATCCTAATCGAAAAGCTGCAAAATGAACAGGTTTAAATGAAAATGGCGTCTCAATACAATATCGCATCGTTAAGAACAAGCAAATACACGTTAGCTTATCACTTTACTTAACTGGCAGTTTGAAACATTTATATGCTGCAAATGTCGCATGCTCATACTGCAAGGCGAATATGTACTCGTTTGTTTAAAAAAAGACAAAGAGAGAAAAGGTTAAAAGGAGAAAAATAATTTCACCTCACATTATGCTTACGTTATTAAATCCTTTTTGCTCTCTTTGCATTGAGGGTATTTGGGTTTAGGACTTGGGATTGTGACTTCCCCAGGATACCTTCTTTCTTCAAGCGCCTCTTGGAAAGGATCCAAATCTTCTGGCTACGTGCAAATATAAACGCATTAGTTTCAACTAGGTGACTATACAACTTACACAGAGCAATGCAAAGCAGAGACATCAGACCTTATCTCCTTCTTTCTCCTATCCCGACAGAGAAAATTAATGAATTATTTTATATTCCTTCACCTAGACTCTTAAATAATATTTGTGAAGACTCAATAATATGTGGAATATATAGTTTATTTAACTAGAAGATGAAATAAAAAAGCAGAACACGGCTTTTTTTCTACCACTGTCATATTTTTGCTGTAAAAGAATCACTATTTTTTCCTAATGTACCCATAAAACAGCAGAAAAGGAAAAAAGTTATAGATTTTCTTATGCATTTTATGCATCAAAATGTCATCTTAAATAACATTTTTAACAATTTAGAAAATCTCAAAGATGAAACAGAAGCAATCTTAACATCTACACGCAGAATCTCAGTCTGGGCCTAATCTCACTGGGTCTGTTTGGCAAAACAGAATTAAATTATTTGCAATTAACTTTACTGATGCATTCAGAAACTCAAAGACTTCTGTTTCAGGAATGAAGTGTCTGAACGCCTTAATCGAGTGATTCCTGCAGATGGCGCGATGAACACCACAGTAAAAGCAAGTAGTTCTGCTTGCTCTGAAAAAAACCTGCTATGCTGTGTGTTTTACCTCACATATCCTTGATAGTGACAGATTTCCTCCTAACTCCAGTTAAATTAATAGCAAAAGTGTAATTAACACCAGAGCTAGAATGCGTTCAGTGTATCTAGTGAAAATGCCACTTCGTTATAGGTTTCAAAGTTACCAAAAGGAATTTAGTTTTCTAATTAAAATTGACAGGAGACATGCTACACTCAAAAACGATTAGCCTAATTTTCGATTATAAACCAAGAAAAAAACAGGGAATAATCTCTAGAATTCTCCAAACGGCTAAATCGCATTGAGTGCAGTATTGTAAAGCTGATGAACAAAAGCAGTGACATCAAAACTTGTCAGCAGACCTCTTCAGTGTCCTGGCTGTTCTAAATTTTGAGAAGTAAAATGAATTCATTAATATATTTTCTTTATTTGCCTCTTCTGTTTAAAGGGTTTACTCTTGTATTGGTATGATGAATGGAAATGTAATACCTATTTCTAAAATGCCTTTTTTGTATTCTTGAAACAAAGTATTTCATTAATACAGGCCCTTTCACACAGAGAGCTATCAGTGGTGTCTAAGTAATCTAGAAGAAGATTAGCTGAAATAGCTGAAAGCTTACATTATGCTCTGCTGCTTTTGTTTAAATTGATTTCTAAGTAATACATGCTTTCAAATACTCAGCACATCATTTATGGTTTTCAATTTCAGGAGAATATCTTGTCTTGAGAGCTGATTATCCCAGTACTGCAAAGTTATGTCAGCTTGCTTACACAGAGTAACGTAATCTGGACATAGCGAAGCATCTTTACTGCAGGAAATATTTGTTAATAAGATGATGCTGTTAGAAAACATGATTCACATTCATGGTTCAAATGTTGTCTTATGCAACTTAGTCACAGAAGAGATGTGAGCCAGCATGATACAGTCCTAAATATTAACCAGCAGAATGTCCTTTTTGTAGAAACCCACCATTTTTATCACATATTAATTTTGTCTCCTCTTTCCCTCCAAATTTCAGAAATGTAATGAATTACCCAAATTAGACTGAAACGAGAGCTAGTAGATGAAAAAGACATACATTAATCTCTTTGGAATCATCTTCATCTATCCTACTGGGCTTCATTTTAGTGTAGTCCACTGGTAAGTCCCAGCAGTCACCCTCGTTGAGTTGGTAACACCGGTTATTCATCACAGCTTGCCGTTGCGGGGACATTGGCTCCAGTGGTGTCAAAATAGTACAGCAACCATCTCGCTGCCTCTGCTTGTTCATGCTCAGATCCAACGTCCCATTTTCATCGACTTCCATATCAGGATTCTGTCAAAATAAGAAAAATACTGTTAATTTGGCTTCACACCAGCAAACTGTTACCTCTCTGTGTTCTTCAATCTGATTGCCTAGCAGAATGATAAAACGCTTTTCCATTCCTGTATAGATTGTAAGCATTGAGCCCCCTCCCACACATAGCATGATGCTGTTACACAACATTAATGCTGTTAAAGTAGATTTCTTCCTGAATGGCTCATCTGATGTTTGGGAGAAAAGGGGAGAATCTTCATTACCCTTCCTACCAGCTGGCACACAGGTGCAAAATTTGGAATGAAAAAGAGAAATCTCTGAAGGTATTTTCTTCTCTCTATCTTTATGCCCTTGATTTATTCTCTGACAGGTGAGTATCTATGAGGTAACATCTGCATAATTCTCGTTTCCAGTCCTGACACCTGTCTCGACGATTAGAGTAATAAAAAACAGCTAGCATCAAAAAATCTCTGTTTCTTTGTTTATTTAACATTAACAGCCAATGCTTGAATAGGTAATGTCAGAAAATTAAGCAGGGAGGTAAGATTCCAAAACAAGTCCTTTTGGGCACCATTTGCCAATGAGGAAACACATTCAAATTTCACAGTTCCTTCTCTGCAGAGGTGAATTTATTAATATTTCATATATCTATCATTATAATTAATAAATTTAGGCAGGAGAATAGTTGCAACAATACTGCCAGTTCCTGTGGTGACCAAGGTATCATGAAAAGTGGGTGACTATGGGCTCTGACTTTTTCTTTTATAGAAACAAAGAAGGGGTTCTCTATTATATTAGCTGAAGAGAAAGAAGATCTTAAAATCTTAACAAACTAAGGGCAGACAAAATATAAAACCTCACAGAGAATCTCTCATCCTTTCAAAAATGAAATACTCCACAAGAAATTTGGTTTCAAAACTAATGTGGATGCAACTGTCTCCTCATATGTCTGAGGACTTTTCTCTCCTCTGGAGTAACAACAGAGCTGCAGAAAAGCACTGTAAATGCAAATGTCTCTTTCTGAATTGCTGTCTTTTGTCAGAGCATATATCTAATTGCTGCTCTCCTGCTAATTTAATTTAGAAAATGCTTGTTTATCTTCTCAGATTCACTCCTTCAGTCTCAATGTAAGGTGACACATTAAGGGAGAGGCCCCTTCTGGTTTTTAACACAGAAGATTTTTAGCGTTGTATTCCAACTTTTTCCACTGTGTTGATATAGAGAACAACTGCATTTATTTACATGCCAGAAAGACATTTTCCTCATGGACAGTATTAAATAAATTAATATCAGAAGCAGCATTTGAATACAAAGTCACCAACCCTTCCAGCTTAAATTATGATTATTACTAATACCTACTTCTTCAGGTTTAGTTTGCTACAAATTATCAAGGAGCTTTACACGACGAGGGGAAGAAATACCTTTGTCTATATGTAGAAGAACAGAACATGTCTGCCAGCTCAAAAGCTCTTCTGTAAGCACAATAAAAATGTTTCCTCTGCACTGCATCTGTCTACTTAACCATCTAGTGGTCTCCTATGGGTAACACTGTACTGTTTGCTGGTGCATGTTAAATACTGATTTCTTAACAGCTATCAGTGGCGAAACTTAATGTTTATAATGAGAAAAAATATCTTTGGGTAAATCTTTGATGAATGTTAATAGTGTGTTGCTTTTCCTAATATATAAAGCTTAACAACAAAAGCTTTTATTTGCATCTGTGTAGCCATTTCATACTATACCGAGGCTGTATGAACATGCAGAACATTAGTGACCCTGTGCTAATGTTAAGCACATTTAAAGTCACCTGCACTAGAAGATTTCTTCATTTTGAATGTATTATGCAGTGACTTTAAGAACTGTGATATCACAGACAGGCAAGAAATTATAACATACAAGTAGCACAGATTTCTTTGTGCCAGATCTTACAATCTTAGGCCCCATTTGTGACTATTAAATGATAATATATTTTTAAATCTTAATCCTTTCACAAAATGTATGAATCAGACTGTGTTTAGAAAAAAAAATCAGTAGTGCAATTAATACCAAACATTTTTTATAATCATAGATCTCAGCAGTAAGAGACAAATAAAAAAAAAAAAGAGAGAATGTGCTATCAGTATCATCAGTTTATAAACCGACTGGGATTTCCTGAGATACTTGTGAGCATCTTTTCTCTTTTTTTTTTTCTCCATCCCTGCTTTAGCAGAGCCACCTGATTATGTTAATTTTGAGGAAAATAAAACCCCGAACACCCAAGATGCACTAAAGCCGTTCTATCAGGGCCACAGAGCAAGCGCAGTAAAGAGAAATCTTCATCAACAAACAGAATGACTAATTTTTACCCTCGCACAGAGATCCTGAGGCTTAGTGGAGAGGTTCTGAGGCATCTCCCTGCAGCGAGTGGAGAGATTCAGAATAGCAGTAGCAGCCATGTGCGCTGCCTCCATGTCATGAGTATAGTCAAAGCTGCTCTTGCTGCAGGTACTGCTGGCACTGCTGCCTCCACCACAACTCATATTGCTGCTGCTGCTAGGGGCATAGCTGCTTGTTGTGCTGCTGGTTGGACTGGAATTCTTACAGTAGCGCTTCGCTGTGGGAAGAAAGATGACAAGGATGACTCAAAAGAACGAGCATTCCGCGTAAGTGAAGAGAAAAACAAACTGCTGGAGGTGAAATTTATAATGAGCGACAGTAACTGATGCAAAGGAAAAAAAACAACAACAAAACAACCAAAAAAAAAAGCCGGCAATAAGAATGATGGCTGTATTTCTTGATTTCTGTCTGTGATTTTTATATGCTACATATGTGCGTTTGTATGAAATTATCTCCTGCAAAAATTTGCATGACGTGATCATGAATCGCTCTGACAAACAGGCTGGGTTTAGAAAACAATAAAAACACAGAAACACTGCTTTTACCCCACATATATAGTCAGACAGAAGGCAGGATCTGCTTGGCCCGTTCATTTTTATTAATGAGGAACGACATAACGCTACAGGACCTTTTCGTATTTACATGAGCAAAGAGTTAATTGAAGGCCTAGACTCCCCCGAGCTGCTGGAGATCAAGCCCCCAGGGAGGCTGAAAGGCTCAGTCTCCCAGCCACAGGGTTAAGTCAAACACCCCAGGCGTCCTAAAAGGTTCTTCTTCCTACATTGCAGGCAAATAATCTGACACTGGCCAACAGAAAGCAGGGGGACCATGATGGAAGAAGAAAGGTGTGAGTTTTACCCCGGCTTGCACAAAGGCAGAAACAGGGGCTGTGTAAATGGAAACCAATGTGGCAACAACCTGAGCGCCTCCAACTCTTCTTAATCATAATAAGGGGCAAAGACACCCTTTTCTTTTCCCACCGAGGGCAACGGCACCTGGCTTGCTCAGCTCACTCTCTGACCGACAGAGCCATGAAGAGCTAAGGCACTAACAAACCTCCCGTCCAGCATTTCTAGACACGAGGCAGCACTGTTGTTGCTTTGAAGAAACACTCCTTGCAGCCGGAGGTATTTTAGCAATAACGCAAAACAGCCCTATTAGTTCGCTTATTTCTCTCTTCCCAAATCAACTGGTTAGAAGTGTTAATATAAAATTCAAGGAAGCTTTAGCTCACATCCTAAATCTAAAACTTTATGTATTTTCATAAAAAAAAATGAAAGCCAAGGTCACGGGATCCATACATGCATATTACAGCGACTGCTTGCCCTGAAGATGGAAATGTATACTGCAGAGATCATACCATATAGCACGGGGTAACAATAACCAATTAGCATGCTGATTAGAGAGCTAGACAAAAAAAAGGTCAGGCCCTAGCTAGAGCTCTTCCGTGATGGGATCCATTTAAATGCCAGGCTCTTCAGGTGTATTTGTCTGAGCAGACGTACGTCTAATAATCTGCTCCCACGAGCGCAGCCCATTTGTGGAGCACGGGCTACTTTGCTAGGCAGGCAGGGTTCAAAAGAAAAAATCTGAAAGCAAAATTTCTCTGCTACAGCTTATGTCATCCTCCTTTCTCGAAAAAATGAAAAAAAAAAAATCATAGCATTATTTTACTGTAAAGGAAATAGTGTTTCATTTAATTAATAACAGATGGAGTTTGCTCAGGAAAGCTGTATAATGCACAGGGTGTGATTTTTTTTTTTAAAGCGAAGTGAATTTTAAATATTAATCACATTTCTTTGTTTTGAACACACAGCAGCGCTACCGTAGCAGGGTATCCACTAATAATAAACCTGGGAACTATTTCTCAAGAGTTTCATTGTTAATATAGTAATCAGTGGTGGTCATTAAAAATTCAACATTTATCCATTGTTACTTTGTAATGGTATCCAAGACACACAAGAATTTCCCTATACTTAAGGAAGGAAATAATTGAATAATTCAGTTTCTACTGTGTTAACACAGCAAGGACCCTGTACAACTAAACTTGTCAAATTAGAAATATCTTCAAAATATATACGAACAAATAAAACTTCCGTCACTCACCAAAAATGTTACTATTGTTATTGCAGATCACATTTAGACAGACTTAGGAGACATACTACATGGGAAATTATATATATAAAAACATATACTAAAGAAAGGGAGGAAAAGAGGCAGCTTTATACATAGGACTAATCATCAGAAACTCATGCAAGCTCTGATATGGACTCCTCTGTGGCCTTGGTCAAACTATATTATCCCTTAAATTCATTTTCCCTATAAATGGAAAGTTGCTTATAAAATTTAGTTATGTTGTGATTCACTTGCAGAACACTTTGAAGACGTAAACTGCTATAAGCATGCTATGCAATTATTCGCCTTTGTATTACCAATAATTTAAGCAAAACTCACTTAGAGAGAAATGGCCATCATCGTTTTAACTGTACCCTAGCTGTACATTGTAAGATGAATCACATAACCCAGACTGTTCATTTCCCTTTAGCTTTTCAGAAGAAACAAAGATCCCTGATTTATAATGAACTAAATCAAGGAGATCTCTGATGAAGGGAAAGAGGTATTGTTTCAATACCAGCTAATTTTTGCTACGTCCCTCAACTCTGTGGCACTAAATTTTGGAAACTCTGCACTCCCCCCGCCCCACTATGCTTCACAATCCAGAGTGAAACCAAATATGGAGAACACCTTTCCCATTAAATAACAGACACGGATCTAACCCCCTGCATACCCACAGTTGCTTCCTGTTGGATACACCTAGGGGAAGATTACAAAGACCCTCTCTAAGTTTACAGGCTCTTCTTGCTAAGTAATAATGGAGCAGTGGGAAAAATCTCAACCACATAAAGGACCAAACTGAGATATTTGGAGTGGAATTAAATTCTGCCCATACACGCTCATCTCCAGTATTGCCTAAACAATGAATATGTTAAGTAAACTACAGTTTCAATGCTTTTTCTGACTTGCACAATAACATAACTTCAGATATCTGACCTAGTCATTATAAGCTTCCCCTACTGCAGTGGAAAAAAACAGGGACTTTCAAGCAACTATTCACTTGACCAGTTTTAAATACATGCTTCAGGAGGAGAAATGTCTATCTTTATCCTTCAATCTGGAAGGGACGATGAGTTCAGGTGTAGGTGTTGATGTAATAAAATGTCTTGATATGGTCAGGTGAATCTCACTCCTAACATTTTCTCAGTGTTCTAATGGAACAGTCCTGCTGGTGGACGTCCCACCAGTCCTGCTGGTAGCATGAAAGGAACTCCTGCCACCACCTGAGCAATTGAAAGGGTTGCTGTCTCCTCTGCCTGCTGTGTCCAAATGTTCTTATCTCTGCTGCTGTATACCATAAGCCCAATACTCAATACACTATGAAACTAGTTTCAAAGGAAAAACAAGCCCACAAACACAAGATTTCTCAAGAATTATCAGAGCAGCCTACTCCACAACACCAAGTATCTGTTTTCTGTTTGTTTTTTACTAAGGCTTACTGAAAATAAAGTCAAGAAAACCATCCAAAGGAGTTATTTGTGTTCATGCCACTCACAACTATACACGTATTGAACATATAATCCCTTTCTCTGATGATGAAAATACAGTTCTAGTTTACAATTAAAAAGGAATTGAGACATGAAGCTATTGATTCTTCATATCCTTAAGACTATTTGTCTCATCTTATATAGTCAGAAAACCTAAAGCACTGTTTACTTGCAAGTTCCCCCAGAACCTTAGGCTGATTTTCAGGATGACTTTTCAGAATAAAATCAGCTTTTATATAAAAGCAGATTTCCTGACAAACATAGTAGGTGTGCATTCTTTACCTCCATAATGCCTTTAGTGGCAATAATTACTAGTTTGTTTGGCACACAATATGAAGTCACCCAAAAATATTGGAAAGTTTCTCAAGGAAAAATGGCTCTTCTAAGTGAAAAGCCTCCTCCTGAAATCTCCGTCACAGTTCCTTTGAAAGCCAGTCCCAAAACTTTCACCAATTTCAGCATGCCTAGGGTTTCACTTCATCATTCTATAAATTTAGCTGATTTTCCCGAGGAACTTTAAAACCCTTTGCCAATTTAAGCCAAATGTGATGTAGTGTTTATGGAATATCAGAGAGGTGAATCCTAAGGGTTTCATGAAAATCACTGACATGGTACAAAATAACCCCTCGAACTATCTTCCATCCCTGGGACCATGTCAGCCTGTCTATCTGGACACACAGCACACACATCACTTGGAAGCATGTCGAGCATGTGCTGCTTCCTGCATCACCAGGAGGTATGGAACAAATCCATAGGGAATTAGCCTTCATTTGGCAAACAAGCTGCTCCAGCTATAATGGGCTTCAGCTGTTCTGAGTACACAAGAACCAATATACATGCTCTACCAGCATGAGTCACATATATTGTGTCCCTCGGTCCCTTCTGGCTCACATTGCTGAGCAGTGAAGCAAGCTAGTTCCAATCTAATCTCCAAGTAAAATTCCAATTTATAGAATCATAGAATGGTTTGAGCTGGGAGGGACCTTAAAGCCCATCCAGTCCCACCCCTGCCATGGGCAGGGACACCTCCCGCTGGATCAGGCTGCCCAAGCCCCATCCAACCTGGCCTTGAACACCTCCAGGGATGGGGCAGCCACAGCTTCCCTGGGAAACCTGGGCCAGCGCCTCACCACCCTCATCATGAAGAATTTCTTCCTACTGTCTCATCTAAATCTTTCCCTTTCCAGTTTAAAGCCATTCCCATTCATCCTATCACTCCACACCTTTGTAAAAAGTCCCTCTCCAGCTTTCTTGTAGCCCCTTCAGGTACTGGAAGGTCACTCTAAGGTCTCCTTGGAGCCTTCTCTTCTCCAGGCTGAACAACCCCAACTCTCTCAGCCTGTCTTCATAGCAAAGATTCTCCAGTCCTCTGATCATCCTTGTAGCCTCCTCTGGACCTGTTCCAACAGTTCTATATCCTTCTTATGTTGAGCAAAGGATCTTTTATATCAAAAGAGGATGAGTGTACATAGAGGCAGTAACATTTATCACCCTAGTTTTTCATTATTTAAGGCCATCATTAAACTTGTATTTAATGTTACCTTTATTTTCAGGTTCTGTTGATTTGGGAAAAAAGGGGGAGTTTGTAATTATTTGCTAAAAAGGAGTCTTAAATAGGAAAAATATCAGTTGCTTAAGTGTCAGTATTTTGATCTGAAAATACCCATCGGCGGGATCCCCAGCAATACTCTTACTCTTTCCTTTCTGCAAGAGTAGACAGAGCACATACACAGCAGCTAATACCTCATTTACCTCATATTAATGTACACTCATCCACTTCCTAACCACATTTAGAGTTAGTGCTTTACCTTTAATAATGTCACGCCCTTATTCTGATACAGGTAAACAAGACAAGCGCAAGAGAGAAGAACTTCACAACTTACGCTATAGTAAGAACATGCCCGCTGACTCTATGAGAAAGCAAAATATCAAAAATTTCAGAAATACGAAAGCTGTAGCAATATTCCCTTTCTCCACTAACCTACTTTTTAACGTCAGAGTCTGTTCAGACAACAGCATAAGTTGTTCTATATAGTATATTTATTTCTGTTTTCCCAAACAAAAATCTGACACCTGCCTGAAATTTCCTATGGTAGTCAGTGAGTAGCATCAAATATTTTAACCAAAAAATAAGCTGTTAACCTTTGAAAAAAAAAGAAAAAGGAATTAAAAAAAAGATAAAGTCCCAATTTGGTTTTTTATATATATATATATGTATACCCAAATTGGGCCTTCATCTTTTTTTATATATGAACACATATATATATAAATATAATTGTATGAAAAAATTCTGATGTCTACAATCCAAATCCTCGTTCTTTATCTTGCAGTTCATTTTTCTCTTGCCTGATAGATCCCATCCATTGTCTTCTCCTGAACTGAAGCCACTTTCAGTTTATCCTAAAAGTGTTACCTATGTGAGGTTTTCCAGATAATTCAACAGGTGTATTCATGAGGACAAAATGAGCAGAAATGCCTCATTAGGTAAGTAGCAGTGATTTCTGAAGTGCAGTGAGATCCAGGTTTTCTGTTTCCATATCCCCACAGAGCAAGTACATTATCTTTATGGGTTACCTGAACTACTGTACGGAAGCGAGAATCCTAATGTAACCCTTGAGGACAGGTCTCCCAGACAGCACCATAAGGACTAGCTCTATTATTTAGCTTTTATTGCAATCTCAACACATCCCAGGAGCTTAATAACCGGAGATGTTCTGTGCAAGAATCCTGAAGCAAGCACTGCATAAAACAACGCTTTTAAAAAGGCCTTTATAATAACTTACACAAGACAGCATTCCTCATGATACTATATGAACATGAAAACATGTCTTATTTGTATGATGTTTACATATACAACAACACGATTAACTGCAAACTTGTCTCTCATGTAGAAGAGTGTGCACCTCCTACCATCATATCCTTTGGGGGATATATCTCTGGATTGCACCTTGGGAGCTATGGCTCTCTTGCCATAGGCATGGTTGTCATAACTGTTATATTCAAACGTAGTCTTAGAGTATTTCTCTAGTTCCTTGGCCAAGTTGGAGCGGGGTGTGGTGGTGGGGACATTGTTTCTGTAGCCATACTGAGGGATCTCCAATTGCTTAACAAAGCACATGGGCCTAGAAATTAAAGATATGTAAAGTTTGTTAGATGCAGTTCAGTTTACTGTGTCTGTGCACAATTTATAGTTCAGATTAGAAAATCTTACTTATTTCTTGTACTCAAGAGACAGCAATATATTATTGCATTTGCTTAGTTTGGTTATTTTCAGCAGACAAACAATATATATTTTCTTGAACAAAGCCTAGACAAAATTAATTCTAATACCACTGAATACCTGTAGCTGAAAGTGTTTTAAAATTCTTGTTTGAAATACTTCTGGGTTTTCCCTTCCCTAATGTCATTGCATCACGTAGCAAGCATTTTCTCTTTTGGGAGGTGAACTGAAGAGGGGCAAGCAGACTGATGGAAGAAGTTTGGACAAACTTGGTTAACTGTCAAAAAGATAAAGTATCACTGGAAGCTTCACTTAATTAACAGAGTTGCCTCTCAGTTGCTTTCAAGAGAGTTGTATGCTGCTTTCCTGCATGCTTTCCGCTGGAGCTAGTCCTGTTTCATCCCTCTGTATACAAATCCATGTTCATTTTCAGAACAGGAGAGTCTCACATTCTCTGTTGGCTTTGAGCTGCTGCCTCACAGGTCCTGCTCACCCTTAAATGCAAGGTTCTGGCAGGAGCTGTGATTCCTGATACACAGATACACATCTCAAGCAAGTTCCTGCAAGTGAATACAGAATAAAACTCTATCAGCTAAATTTCTTTTTCATTTTAGATCTGGGAGGAGAGTTGGGAAAAGCCCTGACTGATCTCATTCAGCCATTGGAGAAACTTGTGAAATATCAGTAAAAGGATGCTGTAGGGAACTCCTCCACTGTCATGCTGTCTTCTGCAAGGAGACAAAGAAGTCATCAGCTCTCAAAGCAGGTAAATGAAGGTCAGATCCTGCAAACCTCACCCATATAAGAAAGTGTCTGGGTCATCAGGAGCAAATGCTGCTTAGTGCTGAACAACAAGTCTACTTGTTGCATATAGCAGGAGGTAAAGATGATGAACAGCACACCTGAGGTGCTTCTGCTGGAATCAAGAATCATTTAATCAAGGTTTTTTTTCTTTTTTTAGAACCAGAGGAAATGGAAGGAACATTCATAGGAACATAAATTCAGTCAGGATCCGAAGTGTCATCATGCTGACTGACAAAATGGAATGTGATAAATAGTAAGAGATAGAGTTTGAATATTATGTTTTTCTGAATGAATTCATTTTGATAGAATTTAGTCAGGATAGTTATGTAAAAATCACAAGAAATCATATTAGTCATACTCTTCCCTTTGATTTATGTATGCTCATTCCTTTAGACACATCTTCCTCACAAAATATAGTGGGCTTATTTATACAATAAGCCGATATGAATAATATTTTGCACTTGTCTCAAGATAGTCTGTATTTAGCTAAAAAAATGCAATTCAGATCCTGTACATTCAATGCAAATCCAAGATTTCCATGGAACATAAGCCCTACAAATTTGATTTCTTTTTAAGCAAGAAAATTCAAATGCAGGTGGGATGGAAACTAGGATGGAGACAAATATTCAAGATTTACTCTTGGAACATCTCTGTCTGCCCATCAGCTGCCTGCATGCAAATATTCTAAATAGCTCACAAGTTCTTCATCTTAAATACTTGAATGACTTAAAGGTAGAAGGGAAGTAGGAGGCAAGATGAAAGCATTATTTGAGTTGTCTGTAAAATCTGAAACACAGGGCAGGCTCACAAGCAAAGTTAGGATTGCAGCGCAGCCTCCTGGGGAGTTTGCCAGCAAACTGGATGCTGCTTTTGAGCAGTTGCCTTCTTTGTATGGCATCTAACTTCAGTGGCTTCCCTCTAATGAGCAGTAGTAAAAGCCACTGCATTTTTGATCTGTCTTTTTCCATCAAGTGAAAAACTGTGCTATTCCCTCAAAGGGCGTCTTTTATTAATAGGTTTTGAAGAACCCTTCTCTAAGAAAACTGCCTGGGATGCTGTATGAAAAACTGTGCAATCTGAATAGGGGCAGTTAAGATAAAGCCCATCAAAAACAATCTGAGGAAGGAAAACAAAGTCAACAAGCAAGACAGAAGAATCTTCTGTAGATGTGAACCATAATTCCATGTTCTTAGCTCTATGGAAAGACTGTTTCTTTAAAAGACCATCAAGATTAGATGAAGTTTTAAGAGAACATTCAAAGAGGGGAAGTAGAAAACTTCCATTTTAAGCAGCCCTATCAGATTTTAAAACTAGAAGACAGCAGAATACTCAGAAACCTATGGGATAAGCAGGAAATTCTGGGAATTAAAGCTGTGGCACTTCCTCCACGCTCTTCGAGGCATCTGGGAGGGATGTATCTATCCCAGCCTACAGATATCACAGTATCCATGGAGAAATTCTGCAGCTCTTGGGGCATCATGCAGAAGTCTAGTTCCTTTACATGTATCCTTCACACATCAGCTCCTTAGAAATAGTATATTTTCCACCCATATATCTCAAAAGAGGAGACAATAGCACAAAACTGGATACAGCTTTGGGTAAAAGCAGAATCCTACAGAGATGAAGGTAAGGGGTGTAATTGCATCAAAGTGGTTCAAGGTCCTCCCCATATGAAAATTTAGGACAAATTTTCTCTTTCCATCCTCCCTGGCAGTAAGTGGGTGAACAGAGACAAAGAACTGTCCTTATTCTGGAATCTAAGCTGTACCTGATATTTTTCCAAGTGTCCTACAAGATGCGCTATCAGTCTGGTAATGTAAATAGGGCTTCTGGTTTAATTTAAACTGATATTTACTAGTAAAAGCCTGCTGAAAAAACCAAGACTTACCGGTAAATATTAGTTTATTCCCAAAAGATACCAACTTTTTTCACATTGTTCTTAGACTTTGCACTCCAGCAGTCATCTTTACACCAAACAATGCCTAAGATAAAAATGAGCTTTTCAGCTTTACATGTATTTGCCAAAATAATTACCAGCCCTCCCCCATGTAAACTGAGTGGGAAATATACACTGAGAGAATTGGATCCAGAAGCCCTAATTCTAACTCTTCTTTAAAGGAGATATATATGTATATAAAATGTATATAAATATAAATTCTCAGATTAGGTGAATGTGTGATGAATTCTGCATAATAAGAAGTATTATAGTGATTTCTAATACCTTAAAACCCGATCTGATGCCTGGTTTGATTTTGACACATCACAGTTCTGATGCTTCTCTTGAGCTTTAGCCAGTTTCTCTGCTGCAGCAATAGGACATCCAGAGAGGCTGCAATTACAGAAAGGAAATTTAATTGTCTTGTCCTGCATAGTTTCACATTATAGCACTGATCCAATTACTCCTTCTCCTCCTTAGCCAGCATCCGGAAGAATCTGAAGGAAAAGTTTCCAAAAGCTTTTTGGTCATATGTATTTTTTCTAGAATAGGCTTCCTTTCTTCTGCTTTCAAAGTTGCATGGTAGATCTTACACTTGTTCTTCTTCTCTGACTGCACATGGGTGGATTATTCGTGGATGTCAGCCAGTGAACGTATTAGTAGGAGAGGAGAATATAAACTGGAATCTACTGTGCAGCTCTGCTAGCAGACTTGTGACCTTTATGCATCTACAAATGTTGCCAGTGGAATCGCTCCTGAAGATGATTAAATGACACCACCATATAGGCCAAATCTTGCACTGCCTCACACCTCCTTCAGCTCCATTAACTCCAATCTTTTTGCAAGGCAAATAAATGAGTGCAAAATTTGGCCTTGGGTCTATAGGTCTACATCTCATCTATGTTTTACTCGGTGTTTGTTTATGACTTTCAGCTGCTAAAGTTTGTTTTCTAGTAGCAGATGACATAACGTGAAAAGAACTTCTGCCCTTGAGTTGAAATGCAACTACGTTCGCAAATGCTGAACTATTAGTGAAGAGACAATAATAAGCCTGATTCTTCTGGGAAAGATTTAGAACAGGGAAAAATATAGAGATGCCAGCAGATGGTGCTCTTAGTGAAGCTGGAAAAACCTGTGACCTGACAATGCAGGGGGTCCTTTCCTTGTCATAGTCTGTTGCGTGTTTATGTGACCGCAGCTCTCCGCAGGAAAAGGAATTAAAATGAAAGGCAAGTCAGTGCATTCCCAGATGTTCCTTTCTCTACAGGAAATAAGAGAAGGGGGGAGGGAATAATAATAATAATTAAAAAAAAAATTAAAAAAAATAGTGAGGCAGAGCAAAATGCCCCAAAAGCTGCAGAAAGAGGCGAGCAGAGACTGCTCCCTGCAGCCCTCCCTCGCTGCCCCAGCTCTGCAGAGGGGTGAGGGGGCTCTGTGTGGTTTTGGAGTCCGCTGACACGCTCTCCTTCAGACACCTCAAATATTCCAGCAGACATTCAACCAGAAGTGAGTGCTGCTTCGCGCAGCAGTAATTCCCACAAAGCCTTCTCCGAGGTTTTTGCTGCATCGGCTGGCAGCATCACTGCAGAGAAGAAAGGGGCACCAGAGCTTATTGCAGGCAGGTTGGTACCCAAAGAGCCTTCCAGGAGACATGCAGTTAATCTGAGGGGCTCTAGTAACCCAGAGCTTGAGAAGACAGAATGTCCAGTACCTCTGTAGTCCCTTAAGCCTTCATGCTACAATTAGCGGTAGAAAAGGAATTCGATACTAGGAATCTTGCACAGTTCCTTTTACCCTCTTAACCCACATTTCCTGGATGTTTTAAAATTGCAAGGAAATAAGCAAGATCTTATTTTTCTGTGGGAAAATTATGATGCACTAAAAGCTATAGGAATGTTTTGATAATTTTGTTATTTGTTTGACATCATCGAATAGGCAATGACATCCCTTCTAAAAGAATCTATTACTAATCTTAGAAAACTATAGAAAGGTAGATTTTTTTTCTTGATCTTTTGTTCGGCTAGAAAATTTATATTTAACATTTCTGACTTCTGAAGCTTAACATTTTCATAATGTTTCTTAAACAGGCAAAATTCTAATTCAGTTTTAGCTGAATAAGAACTTTGGGGTCAGTAGGAAAGCTAACTCTGATAATGTCTGTGTAAGGAAAATACCGTTTCTCGTGTATTAAAAAAAAATAATTTGTAGGAGTAGGGTGGATTTTTTCATGCACTATAAAATAATCCCTGAAGAGAGCGAAGTGTGAGAACAAGAACTCAGCCCTAGTCCTGCTGATGTTGGCAGACTCTTCCTTCTCCCTGCGACATACCCGTAAGGAGTCACACTATTTGTTTCATATCCCTGCTGTTCAGCTAATATTGAAACAAAATTAAAAGTAAAACAAAAAAAAAAACTCCACCAAAAAGCTAAAGGATGCTTAAAATGTGTTCTGTGGACCAATTCATCCATACCGAACAAACACACACTCGTCCTCCTCAGAAAAATACATGAATAAATGTTACTCTTTAAAATGGATAAAGCACACGAAGCACCATCTGTCAATATTAAGAACAAAACAACGACACACACTCACACCCCCCCGCCAATGGACTGCTAGGAGGGCTGCAGTTGGGAGGCACTGTTCCCTCTAGACTGGCGTCCAGCGATGGCATCCTTACCTTCGATGGGAATTCCTGTTGCTATTTACGTGGCCCCGGCCTGTGCAGCCTGGTGTAGGACACTTAAGAACATTTTCATGCATGGCAAGAACTTGACAAGGAAGAGTAAGAGAAAACAGCAGAGTATGAAAACAAGAAAAAAAAAATCAAATCCCAGTATATATGAAAACCATTTTAAAACAAAGCAGGATTCATTAACAACCAGCATTCCTCAAAATACACGTGACACACATAGCCAATAAAGCCTGATGAGGGAAATATTGTGATCCTACTCTCATTAACACAGGGCAACAGTGAAAGTTATGAAGGTTACAGAACCTATAAACAAATGCACCTCTGGTGCAACAGTGAGGCAGAAGACTTCCAACATCTTCTCTATACAAAAACGCTGAGCAAAGATCAGCTCAACAGTAAAGTGTGAGCTAGCAACAGCCCAATACAAAATTACAGACTAGAAAAACTCTTTCAGAAAACGTATGCATTCGTAATGCACAGCTTTATAGATGCAGTATCAAACTCCAGAGCTGAAAATCTGCTCTCAAGTTATACTGGTAGAACACAGAATTATTTGGAACACACCTCGGTATAACGTGAAACAGAATTAAACCCTAAGACAGCCCAATTGAGGTAGGGGTCAGTTCTGCCCACTTCACACACAGGTATCTCATTCATGTCCGTATGATGAGCAGAATTGGTCCTTTAATTTTTACTTGTATTCTCTACAGATGTGAAGATGGATAGAATTAATTTTTCTTTTGAAAAGATTGAAAACTAAAAATAAGCACTTAAAAATTGAGGGATGGCATAAAAAAAGAAAACTGAAAAAAATAAATAAGTGGTATAAGCTTAAGGAAGTAAACTGATTTACATCTGCATCCATTGCAAGCTGGATGGAAAACTTACTCCCGAGGCTACTCTGAGCAGTACTCCTCTCAATCATAAAGTTCACGCTATACAGTGCCAAATTATCAAGAATTTTTTGATAACACTAGGGAGTTTTGCATGTTGTGAGGCGTATCTGAATCCATTTCTCAGAGCTGGATGGCAGTATGTCACTCTAAGGAAAAAGACCATCCATCCCTTGCAAAGTTCTGGGTTTCTCATACAAGAGCTAGTCTGGAAGCCTGTATTTAGTTCTCACTCAAAAAAAGAGATCTAATAAAATCAGTGAACTCCTTGACCGAGTTAAGAACTGAATAAAAGCTGTTCAGAGACTTGAGAATTTAACCATGTATACTGATTAGAAGATAACCATCATCATCACCCCATCATCAGTGTAGTTAAACGTGTATAGATGCAAAAGCTTTACTCTGAAATTCCTACTATCCAAAGCTGTTCTTGAAACATGCTTCACAAGGCCAACATCACAGGAAAAAATAAAGAGATGATCTCACCTTTTTCATTTTAGTAGGTACAAGAGCATGCAAACAGTTTAAAGCTATATTCTTCTTTGATTTACAAAGTCCTCTAAAAAAGCCTTTTATTTACCATTTGTAAAAAAATGAGAGAAGTTTGAGCAACTGAGTAAATATTTGTGTTTCAGCAAATTACAGTCTTGCAAAACAGAGAAATCACTCTATTTGCTCAACCAAGCTACAGCAAAGTTTCCTAAAGTACTTCCTCATTATGGAACTTTTGTAAGAAGCCACTCTACCATGAAAGAGGAGACTTTTTATGTCTGCTGCTCTTGGTCTGCTATTCTACTTGCATTTTTCTGTCTGTCAGAATCTACCTTCCTTTGGACACAGGGGACTATTTTAGCCCTGACTGTCGTTAAGATCCATGGAGGTTGGATTTATAAGCGCTAATGGAGAGTGGGGATTTTAGGTTTCAGTGGAACAACTCCATATTAAAATTAGCGTGAAAGAGAACTGGATCTTAGCTAGAAGCTTGCCTGGTGTAAATCAGCAGAGAGAAATTAGCTTCCAGAGAACTCTACCGATTCCACCAGCCAAGGAGGTGACTTCCAGGAATGGAGCCCTCTGGCTTCACGTGGATCTCCATGAGCTCATATGCATATCCTTTGCAGAGGATCTGCTGACATGGCAGGAAATTCCAGCCATGCAACTAACAGGGGATTATTAATCAAAATCCCAAGTCATATAACTAAGTAAACAGCCAAATTGTCATTTTTAATAATGTAAGTTAAATACAAACTATACTTAAGACACTATAACAACAAAAGAAAGGGGCATCAAGTTTTTCAAGCAAAATTATTCCTGTACAAGATGACAGGGACAGTTGATGTGACATCAGCAAGCAGAAGTAAAAGCAGTGCACATCTTCTGTTGACTGAATATATATCTATTTAAAAATAATCTAGCGTTCTTAAAATCAAAGAATACAGCTTTAAAAGTTGTTCTTTTAGTGTAAAAGTTAGTAGAGAATGGAAATGATGGAATAAAGCAAGAAAGGATAACACAGAACACTTGACTAAGTTGAGACAAACCATACTGAAAAAATGAAATTAATTTTTTAAATAAAAGGTTTAAAAAGCATGCTAGAAAAATCTTTGTAGTTTTATCCCCGGTTTCCGTGAAACAATGTGAACTTACTTTCTGGAGGGACCCTATCTTTGTGTGGGCATCCTGACAAACTGCGGTGATGGGGGTAAAGCCCCGTTACATGGCCAGTTCCATCACACCCAGGGGTAGGACATTTGCTTTCTTTCTTTTCTGTTCTTGAGGGATCTATAATTTACAACAAATGTGTCAAGTGAATGATGCTTTTCACATTTCTGCAAGGTTAATTTAATCACGTCATTTACTCTTTGGTAAATGTTCTTATGAAAACTAGAAGAAGAAAAAAAACCTTCTACTTCTTAACACAGTTCTGACCCTTTTATCCCATGATTTTCTTTTCAGACTGCAGGTTCCTGTGATCACAACAATATCCATTCATAGTGATTGGAAAGTGACTTTTTTACAGCAAAGCCATACCACTCTCAATCAATGTTCTGCCGGCAAATATCACCTCAAGGGTTTAAGGTCATTTGGAAACTGTTTAGTTGGAGTTTCCCTTCTTTACACGCTTATTTGCCTGATGTATTATGGTCTGCAAATGTACCATCACAGAAGTTCAGTGTCCTGAGCACAGCAGACCCTTCTTTTTAGCATAAGGATTCAACGGTTCAGCACAAGTAAATCCCTTTTCCAAAGGTCACTGAGGTGATGACTCTTCTTTCTTTTTTAAAATTCTTTATGAAGTGGTAGGAATTATGTAAATATTCTTATCTCTTCAGAAAATTATGGTGGGGTACACATTGTACTCAGAATTACAGAAAAAATCCCTAGCTGTTTAAATTTGGGCCATTATAAACATGCATTTATAATGTGTAAAAGGTTAGAAGTCTTGTAGAACGTTGTTGGATCTTCTGCCTACAAATCAATGAAAAGCCTAAAGAGACATCTTTTTCAGCAAAAAAGTTTTCTGTCAATGATACAGTGGAATTGCCAGTGGGTATCATTCGGAACTAGAACTTTCTCAAGTAATTCATTAACTTATTTCCTTTAACAGAACATCTGTAAAAGAACACCCCTACCCTTCTAGCCCAGCACATGGTACAAGTTATCATCTTGACCACAGCTGCCAGATTTTGGTGACCATTGCTGATTTTCATATTAGCATTATAGGAATAAAATTCAGGAAACCCTAACCATGACTATTTTGGCTCAAGACCAACCAGTATTCCCTTTTTTTCAGTCCATTCTCCTTTCACCACCTAATTCAACCTATTCTCATTTAAATATTTTATGCTGCTGTTATCACTCTGCTTCAGTATTTATGCTTTCATCTCTAGCAAAAAAGATTTTGGTACTTCTTTTCCCTTAAGTCTTGCATTAAATTGCATCCTAGCTTCAACAAATGCGACCCTCAGTACAATAAATGGAAATTTCAGTACTTATGGAGCTTCATATACAACCCATTGTTTTTCAACATAAATCAATACAATCCAGAGTTCACATTCAGTTGTGGACTTGTTTTTCCTTCATTTCTCTTTGCTAGCGCATATATATATACACACATATAAAAGATATATAAAAATATATATATAAGATATATACATACACTTTTACAGTCCATTCTTCCATCTTTACTTTAAAGAAATTCTTTGGCTCATTGTAATGACTCTCCAGATCTTAAATCCATTTGTACATTTTAATATGATATTTAAACCTTGTCTTTTGCAAATGGAATCCCTAATTATCCAAGTTTTATTCTATTTAACCTGCATGTTGACTGTAGAACACAGTTCTTTGTTTCATGCTCCTTAACGATAAATACACAAACAAATCCATCTCCAAAGTGCTATACAGTTATCACAACACTCCTGGAAATACCGTAACCTTATACATCAGGAAATTGAAACAAAGAGATCAAGAAGTTAAACCCAAGGCCACAAGAGGAGCAAATGTCAGAGGAGGGATTTTAAATCCTGTGAGATAGGCCTGTGCTGAGACCACTAGAACAGAAAGCCCACAGCTACATACATACACAACTCTAAGCAACTCGTCACGTCAAGTACTTTGGGATGTGTAAAAGTATTACGTAAGTGAGGAAGTAATGTAAATGAAATATAAATAATGTAAATACGACAATATTCAAGGACTGCAAAAGATGTCAATGATTAATAGACCATAATGGCTTTTTAGAGACTTTAAACTAGAGGAACTTTAGCTGCTCCATGTTGTCAGAACTCCACGGAAGCCACTGAAGAGATTTTAATTTAGAGCAGATGAGGATCTGAACACTCACATCCTATGGTGTCAAGCAAATCCTCCTCTGTATTCATGTCTATGCTATAAAGTTATAGCACATATCAGATCCTTAAGAGCCTTTATGGTCTAATGAGTCAGAAAAGATGCTGTATACTGTTCTCAATGTTTTAAAAAACTTGCATAAAATTGTACTTGCACAATTTCCCATTGCTTTTAATGGAAGACATTTGACTAAACTTTCCACAGCTTTGTACAAAGCATTGGATACTCCTTTGTAAATCTTTTTCTGCTCATTGGGATAAATACTGCAGTTTTATTTAATGCGGTAACCTTTCCTCACTTGTTGACACAGTGGGCATATTGTCTGAGTGAAGAATCTCAAAGGACTTAAAAGATTTTAAAATTCATAAATTTTAATAGAAAGCCTATTTAGAAGGCTTTAAGTGGCAGGGAAAATATGGTTAGTGGTCCCTCAACAATTGTGTCAGCAATCTCTGAAAGCAGAACTCCCGAAGCCAGGAGGTAGTTCTCACTGCAAACTTGTGTACCCAAAAAGATTCCACTTGACCCTGTCATACATCTCTGAGGGTATCTCTTCCAGGACTATTTGGAAGATAACGTGTGAGTTGAGAATAAATGATTTAAGCGATTGTCTTGCTTAAAGTGTCCTCTCTCAAAAACTATCAGAATGATTCCTGTTTTTTAAAAGTAAGGAAGGAAGAATTTTTTTTCTTTCTTCCATGATTAAAAAAAGCATAAAATGATCCACTCCACAAAGTTTCTTCACCCAAACCACCACAGTATTTATTCCCTGGCTGGGGTTTGGATCTATTGACAATTCAGCCTGCAGCTCCCCAGAGACAGGATGGTTCAAAGAAGCTCTAGAATTTACTGAAATAGGAAGTCCATACTTTTGTTACTGTCAGAAATTATGTGGTCTTTTTGGAGACAGCAGATCTATACTCATAAATGCTTGCCTAGGTATACATAGACTGGAAGGGCTGGACGACAACAGAGTTAAAAAGCTCTTCAAAAATTAATAGATGTTTGCCATGTATTCTGTGTTTTTATTAAAGACATATATTCAAAGGGAAATTTACCTAAAACAGGTCACATGCAAACAACATTTAGCACAACATCCACATGGCTATGCAGTAATTCACTGACTAACGCTGTCTTCCCCGCATACCCATGGTTGCTACAGCACTCACTGGACCATATATTTGTGTTTAAACCAAACAAAACTTCACTAAAATACATTGCAGAAGAGTGTTTGACATCAGTAATTCCCATGTTTTTCTAAAAGACTGGCCATTACTTTTCTTTAAGGCTTGTCAAAAAAGATCAGACCTTTCTAGGACCAAGGCGTTGTCCACCTACCTGACTGTGACAGGCAGATCTTAGGGTATTACTGTTTCAAAACAGGAGAAAAATGCTCACCAACTTGGTTGTAGAAAGGAAATCAAATATTTTTCCAACAAATCTAAGATGAACCCAGTCCCTGCCTAGCACCTCCAAAGAAATACCACGTCCTCACCTTCCACTAAAGTCAATGGGAATCAGGGGTGTTCAACGAGTCTCAGGAGCTATTGAAAACTTTATACAACACAGCCCTATGTGTACAGATGCAGACACGTTGAAGAGGGGTGTGGTACTATAAACACACCATCACAATGATAATCCCATAAATTAAAAGGCATTATGAAGGTAACCTTTAGTCTGTTCTTTTTTTTTTTTTCTTTTGTATTGAATTATTGTCAAGGCAGCACCTTAACTGTTTCCACAATGGAATGAAACCAGTGAAGTGGAATGCACATAAGAAAGAAATTGCTATTGATCTCAGCCCAGGCCACACCATGCCTTGCATAGCAAATGGTTTCCATTACCTTACTATCTTAAGATAATTAATGTGCAGTCACTGCCCCTATCTTATGTTATCGGTCATTCTGATACTGTTCAATTTCTATCAGGCAATTCTACATTTTAGATGGGAGAGGCTTCATCAATAACTGTCATTTGATGATAATTTTATAAATCATGATGCCACCTACCCAATCCAATCTGTAAAATATGCACTTCAGAGATGATTGACTGCCTGCTACATACAACCCCACTCTCCAGTACAGTTCACAACGTAATTCTCTTCATTGTTTTTTTTAATTATTACCTTGAAATATATTAAAAGCTTGAGAAAAATCTTTGCCTCTTTCAACATGATCTCTTATTTGTTTTGTTTCCCTGTTTTAATTTAGCCAAATGATGTTCACTGAAATACTGTACATGTTTCTAACACAGCAGAATGAATTCTTTTATTTTATAATTGCAGCATGATGCAATCATGCTGTACTACTACAATTTCAATAAAGTTCCCATTTTGTGGAATTAATAACTTCATTTCAGAAATTATGCAAAACTTAACACGTTAGCTCACACTTTCTCATGATATAACATACGGTAGATAGAAATATTACCTTTACCATAATATGGCTTTTTGACATGGCCGTCACTGGGTTTAGGCTTCCTGTCATCTCCAGAAAGGTGTCTTGGAGACTGTTCCTCATATGATCTCATATTATCCCTCCTTCCAGCTTCCACTGCCATTTTTTCTCTCATGGCTTTTGCTCTCTCAGTTTCCAAAGCAATTGCTTTCTCAAGCAGGGTTAAGTTACCTTTTGTCATATCAAACACTTCTTCAGACCTATCTGAAGTAATAGAGGTGGTATCATCATCTCTTTCGTGACAACCATCCTCCTTTGCACAGCTAGAGAAAGTCCTAGATCTGGGGCTCAACTGTTCTTCAAGCCTCATTAGGTTCATCATATCAGAGTAATTCCGGTCTGGTGTTCTTCCTTGGAAGTCATCTTCTTGCCTGACATGCTGACGAGTGTTCATGTTTTGCTGTTGATTTCTTTCCTGTGGGTTTGTCTCACTGAGTTTCCTAGCCAGATCAAAACACTGGTTCCTTAAGCACTCCAAACTGCTGAGACACACCTCTTCATCGCTCTCCTCCACCATTTTTTCCGTAAGTCCATTGTTCACAGGCTTCCCTAGCATTACAAAGTTCATATTCCTATTATCTTGCTGTGAAGTATTGTCTGCATAATTTCTGTCATTAATGTTCTCTGAAAGCACTACACCATGTCCTTGTGCTAATAATTTAAGGGAGTCCACTGTTTCCCTAACAACATCACTGTCTAAATCTAAACTCAGCTCACTTTTCCGACCAATATTTTCATTTTTGTCACTATCATCTTCCAGACTATTAGATGTATTGCTGTTCATTTCTGATTCTGTCCTGGCTCTGTATGCTGCATCCTCTGCAATTTTGCCAAGATTTAACAATGACTTGGCCACCAGTTCATCGTAATTATCATACTCATCATTATTGTTATCGTCTTTTTCTGTGTCTTGCATTATTCGAGTATTGTGACAATTCATTTGATGGTCTTCTGCATAAAAAAACAGAAACAAAGAAAGAAACAAAGAAAGAAAGAAAAAAGGAAAAGAAAAGAAAAAAGTGGCTACAATTGGAACTGTTGTTGCAATCGCACCGACAGAAAACAAACTGCATGTCAAATATTGTTAATCATACAGCAATTCTATAACACTATGGCCCATGTGAAGTGAATTTTTCTACAGTCCATAGGGCTATTTTTGTTTATTTGCTATTCATATGAATTTATTTCAGAGAACCAATAAGAAAAAGGCAATCAAAATGCTAATTGCTACTGCTGCTGAACATTCTGGCATAAATACTTATGTTTCTTCTTTCACTTCCATATTTACTGTTTTATGGGGTTTCTTAAAATCTTATTACTAATATGACATAATTGCCTAGGTTTTGTGCTTTTCTCACTCCTGTATTTCTTATAAATATGGTAGATGGTAAAGGAGTGAGTACTACTCATTTTATTCTCTTACTGATGATCTTCATTCACCAAAAGAGAAAGAATAGTCACCGAAGAGGAGATTGTCACTTTTTTAAGGTCATACACACCATTGACACTAGAGAACCAATAACCATACACATTTTACTTAGTGAATCCATCAGCAGAAATCAAAATCTCTCAGTTTAACTATGCAAACTGTGGAGAAGTAAGAGTTTTTACACAAAAGGAAGACAGAAGCAATCATATGTGCAATATAATTTTAAGTAAATGTAGTAGCCCAAATTATACAAACATACGTGTATGAAAGGGCTGTTACCTACTGTCCTGGGTATTTTAACATAAAGGAGCAGAGTTACCACATTTCACTTAGCTTTGTTTTAGTAACTGTTGAATAATAGAGGGAAAACTTAATAAGATGGAGCCAATGTGAGTCCCTGAGGGTGAGATTCATATCACCTAACTTTAGATGTGAGCAAGGCAGGCATCTATGTCCAAGCAAGCTATGTGGTGTTCCCATCCTTAGTCAGTAAGAGAAGCAGACACTTTAAGGATATAGTCCACCTGCTCTGGTTAAGATATTTTCTTGAGAATAAAATTAATAACTGCTACAAGTGTCTGTTTCTCTCCATTGACGACAAGGGGGCTCGGAGTAGATGCCTACCTTGAAGATATCCATATCTGGTCAGATGAATATCATCCAGAGAGCATTTTCTGATATCTCACTCAGAAAGTATGTCATTCTTAGACCCCAATCTTAGAACAGATATACATTCATCATTAGTTACTAATGAACCTCTCATAAATGAGATTTCAATAATCAGCTACTCAAGCAATATTTAAAGGTTTTGCATCACAACTGGAAAAGAAAGTTCCTAAACCTCTCATTACATTGACATGCTAGGCCAGTTTTTCAGCTGGTGCAAACTGAAAGAAACCAGTAGAGCTAGGACAATTAACACCTGCTCAAGAGCTTGTCCATCAACTTCTGATAGTATCTTTTCAACTCAGATGTATTTTCAACACTGATGCACATAAATATGTAGGATTTTCTCAGGTGAGACATTTATGTTTTAGGTTAAGCAAACCAAAGACATAAATTTCAGGGAATCAGTGGCTTGCACACCAATATTTTGATCATAGGAAATACTTTCGGATAGAAATAATTTTTATGTCAGCAGATAATATAATAAATCAGAGTTTTAAATACAAAGCTCAACAGCACAATAATTAATATTTCAGCTACAAGATAGTATTCCTTCTACACAGTGGTTAGGGATCCTGGGATGATAGTAGGCTGTAGTTAAGCAGCATAACCAGTAGATGACTAGGCTATGTCTAGGGGAAAAACATCTTTAATACTATAGTATTATCTACTTGAATACAGTGGGAAGATGATTAATAGTGGAGAATATGTGGTATTTGTACACAACAAGATAATCCAAGTCAACAATGCCTTACCTAGTTATCATTAAAGGTGGTTATATTTTAGTTGCTATGGTTCTCAAGGTAATCATAACTCATATTTACATTCTAGTCCCTCATAATTTAAGTATATCAGAGTATCAGATTTTCAGTGTAAAAGTAAGGGATGCCATTTACACTTCCTATTTGAAAAATTTGCATCTGAGATGATTGCACAGAAGTAGGCAGTTAAGGATTACTGGATAATTAGTTTGTGCTATTTGAAAAGCAAATGTTTTAGTATCCTAATAAAAATTTTCTAAAGTGAAATGTACAAATAAATCTGATAGTAATTTAAATATTAAGGATAAAACCTGATGCCAAGAAAACTGTCCAGTACGAACTGCTGCTTTTATGGGATGCTTCTTGTAACTACGTCTGCTGGGCAGTCAGATGTAGCAGGAGGAACATCAAAGTAATTGAAGAAGCAGTGAGCTATAGCTCCAAAATTGCCAGTGCCTTCAAGTTTAGGATGAGATATCTACAAACACTGGTGATATCAGTCCAAATCTAGCTCTAACAGCACACTGAAATAGAGGATGAAAAAAAGCATATTTTCTCAAGCCGTTCAGAGAACTGTTTAGGTACACAGTGACTATTCAAGGCCAACTTCTGAAATGTAAACAGGTTTGTTTTCTAAAAAGGGAGGGCTACGTGTGTTTTTACATGAATGAAAGTCATGTAAATGATCACCAATGGGAGGAATACATTATATTTTGCCTCCACAACAGTGAAAAGTCAAAATATGAATCACGTACTGTATGAGTGAAGACATGTAAATTCCTTTTGAGTAGAGGAAGCTGGGTGAAAGCTGTAACTATAATATTTTTTATTCTTTTTGTTTGGTTATATCCTTTTCAGTTCTCCTGCCCGTTCAATCCTAAAAAGAAGAAGAAAAAAAGGTGGTGGAGGAAAAGAAAGCGTAAAGCATGAATCCCAAATGAGAGAGGCAGGAGAACAAAATATTTTTATAGTTTCATTCTTCCTCTTTTAAGTTTTTGACTGTTTCTTGCATCTACTTGCTTTAATAACTGTTTTGCTCATGTTTCTTATCTCCATGCAGCAGTTAATTTTAATGAAGAGGATATTTATTTATACTATGTCACCTCCTCAGAAACAGTCAGTTGGATGCTGAGCCTGCTCTAGAGAAGCACCTGTGTCACCTGTTTTGTAAACTGGAATTCTAAGCACTGAACGAGTTTCTGTGTTAGTTAAGTATCCTTTGGAAAGCATGTTAGCCTAGCAGCTCTGCGTGAACCCATGTGCCTTATTCTTTGGTTCAGCTCCATAAAATCTAATCTTGATTTTATTTCACATTTCTACTCTTCCTAAGATTTAACCTTTAAGTTGCTAACTGTCTTTATACTGTGCTATTTAATGGCTATTTGCTAAATGACTGCAAAACATATGGGACTAAACCACCTATTTTAACTGCTGCATAAGTTTTTTAACCATTGACTGAAATTGCAAAATTTTTATTTGGCGAAGAGGCTGAGTTTGTCTCAAAAAAGAAACAAGTTAGCCAGTTTAGGTGAAGAGCGGTCAAATTATCATATATCCATTTTCCCTTAGCTTTAGGGCTGTATGGACAAGGAATATGCAACACAGTTTAAGAAGAATATCAGATTATTTTAGTTCTCATCTGTAAAATATTATGACAATTCAGATATTTTTGATTGCAAAATTTGTTCTTTTTAACTCCCAGCAGAATCAACAATTGACAGGAGGGAAATCAAAGTGAAGAGCATGTGGAATAGCTATAAGGAGCTGGAAGCCTTCAGCCGTCTCAACAGAAGGACACTCTTATATTGCATCAAAAAAGGTGAATAATTTGATTTCTTACTGCACTTTTCATCCAAGGATCTCAAAGCACTTTACAAACATAATTTTTAAAAGCCTCACAACACCCCTGTGAGGTAGGTATTTTAACCCCATTTTACAGATGGGAAATAGACACAACGAAGTCAAGTGACTCTTTCCATGTCATATCAGGAGTCACTGGAAAATAAGGACTACAGCCTCTACGTCCTTGATTTTTTTCCTTCCTTTGTTCCTGTCACATCTACATTTAAACAATTTTTTTTGGCAGAAAGAATAGCTTGATGTTTTTAGTGTAGGGAGTCATGCAAAACAGCACCTTCTTTTTGAAAAGGAAAATATACAGCATTTAGTTTGAGAGATTCTGCAGAGAGAGGCAATGATACTTCAGTAATAGCAGCTACATTCCTACCAAAGGCCAAAGACTTCAGAAATCAGATTGTCCAAAGCTGTGGTCCATATATCAAATTACTTTCTCCCAGGCATGGGAAAGCATGATGACTAACAAGCTGAACCTATATGTGGTCATACAAGGCTTCCTGTCCAGGTGGATGGTTTCATTATCTAGGCAGCACAACCCCTTTTTAAACACTTTAGTGCTCTTGCTCCTGCAACTTGTCAGTTCCTAAGTGCTCAGCATATGATACTACAGCAACACCATTTTTCTCCTGAAGTGAGGTGCGTGCATACATCTCTACATTACAATCCGTGATAGCTGGTCTATAAGAAATACTTAACAAGACAACACTGACACAAAGGAATCCCAAATCTTAGAAAGTTACAGCGGTGTATGGGGCAGGGGGTTGTTTGTATACTGTCCTCTCCTCAGCTTACTGAGTTCTCAACAGATTCTCCACCCAAACTGAAGAAATAGAGCACACGTAAGTCTCCAAAGGCCTAAGCAAGGTCTTTAAATGTCTGAACACTCCTACTGACAGGGGATTTGCATCACAGCCCAAGCCTTTCAATGTGCCTGTTTCAGGAACACATTGAACACTGTAGTTGACCATGTGCAATTCTTTCATCACCTATGCAAAAGTTACTGAAGTTCTTGTACATTGTAGGTACTTTAGGTAAAGGCCCAAACAATTTGTTTTCACAGTAGTTGATTCCTTTATGGACCTTATATTGCTTAGTGAAAATCAAAAGAAAACGAGAACTTATTTACTTGGTGAACTGTAATTATTCCATTATATCTAGTTCTTTTCAGTCCTCCCCCTCAGCCTGCTACACCTACTTATACAGTTATAACACTGGGATTTACTGTTTAGACTCTCCTAGAATAATTATAATATTCAACTAATAATCAATTCTCAAAGCAAAATAGAAGTAGAGTAAAAGTCATTAAGCATGACAATGAAGATCTGAGCTAAAGAACACGGAACATCACAATAAGAGTCAGTATTACAAAGTACAAGCAAGGACCAAAAAGCAAACCAATAGACTTGTAAATATTGTCCATAATTTTCTGACTTACTGAGTCTTTTCTTTGTGGGTTTTTTTTGTGGGTTTTTTTAATTATTTTTTTTTTTACTGTTACGTTACTTCTTTGGGTTCCACTTTCTATTTGATTCTGCTCACTGGAAAATTAAATACTATTTCCCAGTCCTTTAAGGACTAAATGGGATCCTCACAGGTCTGAATTTCTTCCCCATTCTGAAGTGATAACTGATATACAAAAGCATTCCTTGATTTTTCTTCTTTCTGCTATTAAAATACATTTTAGATAGAAAAGATGAATATTAATAAATTATTTCTTTTCCTAGCAGTATTTTTTAAGGTTTAGTTTTCTGTACAAATTGTTGTGTTCTCATCTAAATGCACAAGTGTTTGTATATAATCAGTGCTCTGAAATACTCTTGTTTCTTTGCGTGTGCCATCCTTACGACCTGTTAATTTGCCTCTGGCTTTGTCAGACCTGCTTGAACAGCATCCTAATACACAAATATTCCCATAACGTATTGTTAAGAGTGCAGATGTTCTTACTTGGGTTATTCCTAACACATCACAGAATCAGGTCAGAATTTAGATAAAGAGAAAGAGCTTCAGATAATCCAGAATGATGATGCAACATATTATTTTAAATGAGGTTGCTTGTTACTCATCCATGGGTTTGCACTTTGAGTCCCTGTGTGCTACCTGTATCAGTTCTGCTTAGGGATAGGATCTGAAGAATCTGACAGCTCCTCTGGCAAGATCACGACTATGGGAATTTTGCTTCAAGTGGCAGAATGCAACAGCTTCTTAAAAATTATCTAGGTTCTGACTCAAGCTGATATGCTCTGTTTTTCTTCTCATGACAAGGTGCTGCTTGCCTTTCTTCTATCTTAGAGCACCACACATGTCATCTTATACTGCACTGCTCCATGGAATCATGGTAGCTCAGGCTGGAAGAGATCTCTGGAGGGTATCTAGTCCAATCCTTGCTCAAAAAAAAAGAGCCAGCTTAGGCCTTGTCCTGTCAGTTCAGTTTTGAATATCTTCCAGGCTACAGATGCCATAGCACGTCTGGGAAATCTGTTCCAGCGTTTGATCACCCTCGTGGTGAAAAAATCCTTCCTTATTTGTAAATGGGATTTCTTTTGTTACAACTTGTGATTATTGCCTCTCATTCTTCCACTGCACACCCCCATTTTCTCTCTACTCTCCCCATAATTAACTGAAGCCAGAAAGAAGATCTCCCCTTAGCCTTCTCCTCCTCACGGTGAACAAATCCTTTTTTCTTAGTCTATCTTTGTACATCAAGTGCTCCAGCTCTTTAATCATCTTGGTTGTTCACCACTGGACTCCTGTATTTCAATGCTTTCTTTTTGTACTGATGAGCCCAAAACTGAATCTAATGCTCCACATACAATGGAGCTGAATAAAGGGGAATAATCACTTCCCGCAGCCATCTGGCTACAATCTCCAGTCTTTTCATCCTGACAGTCAAACGTTATTTCCAAAAAGTCAAAAGGCAATGAATATGTTTCTTCTTCTACCACAGAGAGATCAGGAAATACTTTTCAGTTACCTACAGGCATCTGTTTAAGGAGATAAGGTCCTGGTTGTTATGAAGCTTGCTTGGTTGGTTTGTAGTAACTGTAATATTTGGTATGAAGGCATATGTTTAGGTTTGAGAAGGAACTTGCTGAGAATATCTGTGATCAGAAGAGGATACGCTGGGTTTGCAAGCGCAGTACAATTTAGCCAGTCATCCCCATCTGGTCTGTGCTTCTTTGAGAGTCAGGTTCAGGCAGCCCTCAACTGTTTTAACCTGACTTCTGCCTGAGCAGATAATGAGATGGCTTTAGCTTAGGACTGGCATTCATTTCATCCTACTTTTTCTCCCCAGGAAGTCACGATGAGGGAGGGAAGATATTCTGTTTCATAGCCCTCCAGTGACTCAGTGGAATATGGCAGCTTCTTGCTTTCTCTCGGGTTTCCACAGCTCAGCAGGGCAGCAGGCGATAAGGAAGCCAAAGCTATTCTCCAGATACTGAAATACAGCAGGGAGACAGCAGGGGAGCAGAGGACCAGCTGCACCAATGGGAGAACACCCACTCAGACAGCTCTGGATATGGAGCTTCTCGTGGGACTGCTCCCAAGGCTCTTTAGGAGACAGTGACCCCTAACTGTACCCCTCTCCATGATCATTGCTTTGCAAAGGATGAAGCCCGAGGAACACATTTTCCGTTAATAAACTAACATTTCCTTTCTCACATACAAATCCCTGAGAAAGACAGGTTGGAAACTTTTACCATAGAGATACATAATCTCTTTTCACTGGTTTTGTTTCAGTTCAGATCTCTGACTCAATGCAGATGTCCGTTTTGAGCACGTCTCCATATGAACTGGACATCTGGACTCCACTTATAAGCAAAGGACAATAAGTGCATCCTGGGATGTGATTTATCTCTTCCTAATCTAGGTATCTAAAGTAGATCAGCTGAATTATTCCCTAAAAATGACTATTATACTTGATCTGTTACAAATCAAATTGATCGAATGAATCCTATACCAATTGCTTTTACTCAGAACTTTCAAATTGCTGCTTGCTGAAATTCAACAATATTTTTAGTATGATAGTAGATATTGCAGAGAGAAAGGAATGAAGAAGCTACCCAAAAGGAGCTGTGTTTGGGTTGTGGACAGAGATGAAGTTAGATAAGGAAAGGTTGATGTCAATAGGGTAGTATGGATGCTTTGAACAGGACAGATGCTTGTGATTGCATGAGTCGCATAGAGTGAGTTATATCTTATTGGACAAGTCTGATTCTTCATTATAAATTTAATTACTTATTTTTAGTTGTGTTTGATCATCAAAAGGAGCCTGTTTGTACTTTGATAATAACCTGACCTGACTGGCAGTGGGAACAAGACACACATCGCTACCATTCTAGAGGATGAGAGAACAGTTAAATCTAATATCTTAGAAACTTCTTCTTCCTGTGTCTCTTTCTATCCTCCCAATAAGTTCCATGCCAAAGGATCTGGAAGGACAAAGACTTCTATGCGCATGACTGTCAGACTTCATTTGAAATGTAAAGCCTTTTGTTAAAGAGTTTCTTCCTTTTTTCCTTATATGCTCATCCACCTTCTTCATCTACATTTCCATCATTTCCCATCTTTTCACAACAGGGAAGTAATACTCCATAAAATAAGGAGAAGGTAAATACAAAGGATCCTTTGCCTCTTTGGTAATAGTGATTCCAGTATAAACCAGCTAGGGGCAGAACCCCAGACCAAGCAGTGACATGTAATCACTCATCCTCCTAAATTCCTAGTGGAGTCCTGGCATGATTTTGACTTGAGTCACTTAGCATCCTTCCAGCAACATGCAGGCACAGGGCAGAGGTGCTGGTTAGCAACCAATTCTAAGAAGGACTTTGAAGGTGGTGATCCAGTTTTGGAAGGTAATAGCTTAGCTGTATGGAGTAACATCTTGCCACCATTCAACCCGGTGCTAAATGAGTGGATTATGGACTGTTTTATTCACTCACATAGATGTAGTCTTTGATTATTGTGCTTGTAGGGACAGAGAACAAGGCAGGAGAATCTGTAAGTTAGGATCAATGGAAAGCGCATTGTTAGTGGTAGCTTCAGAAGAAACAAGCAAGGCAAAGAGAAACCTACTCTTTTAATCATGCTGCTCCAGTCAGTCAAGAACATGTATATAGTGAACCTCGAAAACATAAAGACTGACTCAATGGCACAGCTAGTCGTTAGCTAAACCCAGTTTTTGTTATCTCCTCTTTATTTGCCATCTATACTATGTGTGCAGATGGCTGAGGAGACTGGAAATTTCTAAAACGGAGATTAGAGAACCAGGGACCTGTCAAATGCCGAAGATATATGATGTGGTAAAAGATGCAAAACCCTCTTTCTGTCGCTTCTGCATCTGCAAAGACATTTCAAGTCAAGCTGTTCCAACTACCTGTCTACTGCAAAAAAACACACATTGCTACCATTTTAGAAACTGTCAGCTCCTCCTTTCTGTGAGGGATCTCCCACTGCTGTTCCAGTGAGCACTGGGATATCTGTCCTTATGGGGAAAGCTCGTATCTCATACAAGGAAAACTTTTGCTGGGCAAATGTAACCACCTACATACTTACATATACTTGTATATATTTTCAACTACAGATATACCTAAACTGACCAGAGCAGCACAATCTGAGCAGGTGACATCTCTGCTGAAACTCTTAGTCCAACCAGCTCAGAGAAACAACAAGCTACAAAGTGGATCAACCAAAGAAATAGCCACAACAGACAGTTTTCCAAGACACAAGCACAGACACACATAGATACAGAGATAAGCTAAGCTTACACTGAACAAAACTAAAACCTGAGTCTAAGTCTAGTCTCAGGATAGTTCAGCTCAGAACTTGTGTTGCTAGAGTTCACTGGTGAAAGCAATACACAAGAGAAAGTCAATACCTCTTCTTCTGCTTGAAATATTTTATTTATTTTTATTTCTTCAAGTATTCATCAAGTGATTCATACTGAAATCATGCTAACATATTGTTTACTTTTGACCACACGTTCACATTTCTGCACACTAGAAGTATCTTAGCTACTTAAGAGCCAATAGAATCATAGAATCATAGAATCACCGGGTTGGAAGAGACCCACCGGATCATCGAGTCCAACCATTCCTATCAATCAGTAAACCATGCCCCTTAGCACCTCATCCACCCGTGCCTTAAACACCTCCAGGGAAGGGGACTCAACCCCCTCCCTGGGCAGCCTCTGCCAGTGCCCAATGACACTTTCTGTGAAGAATTTTTCCCTAACGTCCAGCCTAAACCTCCCCTGGTGGAGCTTGAGGCCATTCCCTCTTGTCCTGTCCCCTGTCACTTGGGAGAAGAGGCCAGCACCCTCCTCTCTACAACCTCCTTTCAGGTAGTTATAGAGCGCAATGAGGTCTCCCCTCAGCCTCCTCTTCTCCAGGCTAAACACCCCCAGCTCTCTCAGCTGCTCCTCATAAGGCCTGTTCTCCAGCCCCCTCACCAGCTTCGTTGCTCTTCTCTGGACTCGCTCCAGAGCCTCAACATCCTTCTTATGGTGAGGGGCCCAGAACTGAACAGAATAGAATTGAACAGAACCGAACTGAATAGAATTCACCGATCCAACACAAACATTTCTCCACTGTCCCTTTGTATCTGGCACTGTGTTATGTTTTACGACTTCAAAATTAATCTATTAAATGGAGCTGCATCAAATCCTTTCCTAAAGTTAAGATAAACTGCATACATTATTTCCACACTCTCTATCTTCTCAATGCTCTTCAATTTATAAATTTCAAGCAAAACACATATTTACCAAAGCACAGTTGTTCTTTCTTTTATAAAAATGTTGCTATTACTTTCAGTTTTCAATTTCTACATCATTAGTACTTCTGGCTCATCAATGTTTGTATCTTCTAGACGGAGCAAGCCAAGTTTAATAGTCCTGGTTTTCCATATTCTAAAATGTCTCTGAGAGTCAACACTTAATGGTTGGATTTTCAGAAGTGCTCTGCATCTGTCTAGTTCTGAATCTACTATTGCCAATGATATAAAAGGATAAAAAGACACAGGAAGTTAAATCACATCATGAACTGTTGAAAAATGCTCACATATTAGCGAGGGGAAAATACAACAATAGAAAAGATCTGTATGGTGCTGCATCACCCGTGCGTATGGTATTTTGTCAACTCCCGATCCTGCTCTGTAAAATTACCCTTTTCCTTAAAAGCCTTTTTATTGCTCTTTTAAAGATTCTGCATAATGCAGATTCTAGACTGCAGCTTTCAAATCCTTGCAATTTCCTGCTCTTCCAGGAAGGAATCCTAAGAGCATATTTCACTTCCTCTCTTCAGCACTCTCACGCTGGCCTACTAATAATTTCTTAATGTCTTTCAACAGTCTTCCTTTTTTTCTTTTGTAAATTCTGTTCTTTCACACTTGGAACTTATTCTTTCCATGTCTGTGTAAGAATACAGACAACAACCGTTGAATAAAATTTGTTCTTAAAATGATATTGCTCTTTAATGGGTACTTCAATATGAAGCACTTAGAAAGGCTACTAGAAACAGCAGCAGCAATTTCTGCATCACTTTCAGACTGGACTTCTTATATGGTATGTTGTATAGAAAGGAACAGTCACATTTCTATTTCTCTTGGTGATACAACTACACCTAAGCTCATTTGTGGCTTGAATCTGGTAGGCATCTGAACTCTAACAGGTGTTCAAGGCTCTGCTTTTACATTTACCGAAACATCTTCAGCCTTAAGCAGCTCTCCACATAAATGCCTGTCCCTTCCAACCCAAACCATTCTATGATTCTATGATTTAACCCTTGAAGTATTCTAGATTTTGGCTGTTTTCATACATAAGTTCCCTGAGAGACTCAATTCAATGAGCATGTTCCAATACACATCTGAAAGAAAAAGGCTTCCTATAAACTGTTGCCTTGACTACCTTGCTTTAATTCTTAGCCAAGGGAAGAGCTGCTTGTTTGCTCCTTCATTTCCTCTAGTCTCTCCTGCCCACCCAGGGAAACTACATTGCTTAGTTGGTCACTTGTGAAAGAATTGGAAGACTAAGTGTAAAAAGCTCTCCCAGTTTGAGTGAAATCAATACCAGATCACCCCAAAAAGTTTGTTGATCACCACAATAAAAGCTAGACTGGATATAAGCTCCACCAGGAAGCAGAAACACAAGAGTATCATAAGATATACTTTTTTTCATGCTATTTGGGTGAAGCAGAAATATACTGTCTTTGTTGTATATATTATACAAGTGCACTTGACTAAAATAAAGAAACATAGTGGCTGATCCTTTCTCCTTGGACTGATTCTGTAAGTCAATATTAAGAAGTCAATTTGTAAGACGGTTAGACTGCCCTTGGAACCCAGCATTTCCCGCTTTCTCAAAAGGATGATCCCCTTTGGTCTACTGCAGTTCTTGAATTTTTTTTTCTAGGATGTGATAGAGCTTTAGCAGAATGTGCAAGGGCAAAGCAGTCTCCAGTCTAGCTGCTAACTTTCTGTGTCAGGAAAGAAGGAAAAGTAGCATTGAATTCCTGCATTACCTCTCATACATAACTCTGGTATCTGAGTTGCAGGTAGGGGCAGCATTTTTATTTCATTCTGTTCTGAAACTTTTATCCATCAAAGGTAGGAGTATCCTTAGCTCCGAAGAAAGGATTCCAGTGTCTATTCCCTTAGAAGTTTCCCTTTCTGGCTGTATCTTCAGAGAAGGACATCCACAGACTGCTTTCATTAGATAATAAACAAACACTAATACAGATATTAGTATACTTCTTTTAAGTCCAGCTCCAGCCCTATTCCTAACAGCACGTTAATAATTATCTGTCATTCTGTATTTCCACTGTTACTGTTCAAAATACATTTTGTGCTTAATGATCTAAGAGCAAAGTTTTATTCAGCATATTGAAATAGAAAAAGAAATTATTTATAAGCGTCCGTGCCAGCCTTTAAAGTTGAATGATGTTTTAATTATTGCAGATAATAAAAAGACAGTCTTCTGTAAAGACTTCAATCCAGTGCTTTACAAGGTGTCCAAGAAACTGTTTAGCAGATGCATCGTGTTGATATAGAACTAAGTTGAGGCAGTTGTTGAAACAATAGATTTGATAGAATAGAAACAGAATAGAAGCCAGAAGAAAAGCAGTTGCATAGAATACCTTAAAAGTGTGTATGGTAAGTAAGGAATCTCACCACATATGCTTTAGAAAATATAGAGATGTAACCCTAGCCTGACATGGCCAGGGCAGCTCTTCAAACACTCCTGTATTAGGTGACAGGGAGTATTCAAGTCACACAGACCTTTCCCTTCTCACTGTCAGTAACCTGTGTCTGCCGAGTACAAGGAAGAAAATGCTTTCTTGCTTTGTTTGGCTTTGTAATTGTAAATCCAGCTCTTCCTCAGAGTTCTTTTAGTGTCACAGCAATGTTATTACTTACTTTTCCTATTAATAGCATAGCCTGCAAAATTAAGCTTTTGGAATGACAGAACTATCAGATTGTTGAGTTCACCTAATAAACCCCAATAAGTCTTGAGCTGTCAATCCTGTTAACTGGGAAAACTTTCTCCTACAGAGCCACAGCAGATTTTTGCTAAAAACAGTAATATTTACCTCACAGAGCGAATAATATCTGCCACGCATTCCTTGGGAAAAAAACATTTCAAAATCCGACTGTGCTGTTATGGATAATTGACATGCTTAATGTTAGTGACTGACTATTTTCAGTACTATATGCATGAAGCCTTTATGTGTCAAATAATTCTGAGGATTTCATCCACAGGGATCAAAACTAGCTTGAGTCCTTAACTGCTTTAGTGGCCTTTCCTAATGACACCTTAACATCCCTTACTAAACTCCTTGAGGTGGTTTCTTTCCTAGTGTTCCTCTTTGTCTCCTGCTAAATGACTTGGACTTCCTTGCTGTCCAACTTGCTCATTGTAGCTCCCACAGTCTGCTCTCAGAAACTATCTGTAGAATATATTACTTCATAGAAGAAAAAGTACCCCATAGGCTATAAAAGGAGTGTGTCATGTGGTATGGGTGAAAAAAGAACAAAACTGAATTATTCTAAGACCTGCAAAATGAGGAGGAAATGCTTCCATAATAAAAAGTATCCAGGATTACATGTATATGTTCAGTATACACCAATGCTTTTGTTTCAAAAGAATGCTTTGTTAGTGATTTTTGTTTATATGTTTCAGTTAAACAAAATTTCTGTGACTTGAGGCATTTGCCAGGACTGCAAGTTTGAGCCATGAAAATCAGAAGAAATGATCAACCCAGTCTGGAATTCTATTATATTTTATTATCTCCTGCAGGAACCGTAATAGTGGAAAATTAACTCCTACAGCTACCACTTTTAGGCTGAAAAGCTACCACTTGCATTCACTCTTTTAAGACAAATGCTAAGCCCAGAGGGAATTGTGAATGAATAGGGTGATCAAAATTTGTCCTTAGAGCTGCTCTCTAAACATAAGAGGAAAAATTGGAACCTCTAACACTAACCAAGCCAAACTTATTTTCAAGAATCATTGCATCTGTAGTGTCAAGGACTCACAGAGTCCATAGACTGTGTAAGCTGGAGGACGTTATGGATAATGCAGTCTTTGAAGAAGCACAGTGAAAAGAAAAAGAATTCTAAGAGAGAACATGAAGAGTTTGGTTTTGCAGTCTGTGAATTTGTTTCCAAAAGTTCCCTGTTCCAGATGTGATAGTGTCTACAACAACATTAGATCCTAATGTTTGCAAATATGAATACCCAGAGCAGCTATACTGTGTTCACTGTTGATTTTTTAAGTACTATAACACAGGACCTATCAGCTTCTTGGCACAGTTGTGCCAAAATCAGGAGTCCGTTGGCAATGAACTGGTTATGGAGAGTTGAGTGAGAGTGCAATTCTAAGGCTACAGCACTTTCACTCTGAAATTCTTCTCCAAACTGTCTTATTCCAGAAGGAATTCACTTTACTCTATGAACTTGCCAGGCAACAAATGAAAAAAAAGGAAAATCCAGAATCCACTCAGCATTTACCTGCAAACAGAAAGATGCAGTGGAAATACAGAAAAAGAAACCTCTATGGTGCCTCTTCTTGAGGACTGCAGTCTGCAAGAATCCAAAGCAGCACTACTGAGGTACGAGGTTCCTTTCCAGACCTACTGCTCTGGCAAGGCTAGAGAAAGGTTTGGTCACATGTAAGTCCTGAAGCAATTTGACATTGCAATGGGCCAAACACCCCATGTTCAGCTAACATTGAAGGAAAGGGTTAGTGAATTAAAAATAGAAACAAGCAACACCATGCTATGTAAACAGATGCAGGGTGAAGAAGCATTAAAATCTGATGCGATGCTGAATGTGCTGTGTGATGCTCTCAGTAGGGCCTGCAGTTCAGACTCTGAACACCTTAAGCATCTCAATGCCCCTTACAGAATTTCTGCTTACGTCAACACAAGTTGTGTATGACAGAGTTCTATAATCTGTCTCATCAAGGTGAATAATTTCTTTACACTGTATGAAGCTACAATTGAATCATTTGCTCTTGAAGGATCAGATATTTCACAGTACCATTTAAGGCCTTTTACTTTTAGGAAAGGAGCTAAATATGCAAACCTCTACATCGGAAGGATACTTAAATACATTCCTCACGTTAAACATTGAAGTTAAAGTGAAGAGGGCTACTAACTGCTTAAAGCTACACCTAAGATCCTAGACACAGCCTGGAAAGTTTGCTGAGCTTCTCAGTTAAACCTTCACATAGAAGGAAGACTTAAAGTAGGTCTTCAAAGAGAAGTGTGATGTGTAACACCACATCTTGACGATGTAATTCTATTGATCTAAAGTTATTCTTGATTTGTCCTGATGCAAACAAGCTCTGTATCAGGCCCAATCTTGCTTCTGCAGGTTCAAAATTAGTGTTTAAGTAATGCTCTTAATGAATTACACCGCCTCTGAGCAGCAAACACTAAACACCCTAGGCATGGAACACAGCCACAAGCAAAGTTTACTAAACTTACATGCCGTCATGTTTAAGCAATCCACCAACCGACCACAAACACTTAACAACTGTAATAAGTAGATCTGAACTTTATCCACAAGAACTGAAGGTATCCAGAGGGTTTCTCCACCCTATTTCACAACCTTGAGGTTCCCAGCTCTGAACCATCTGTTCCAAATCTTTTAACAGCAAGATTTCCAAAAAAACATCAGAGAAAATATTTAGTCTAAATGTCTCAATATGAAATAATATAAGCAGCTGAGTAGTGGAACACGATGCAATCCATGCTTGCATCTTCATTGCAGAAAGTAGGTATCAATAACAGGTTTTATGCTGTTTTTTACCCCAACCACTCCAGGCCTGAGCACTTTGTAACTAGGCTAGAAAGGCAACTTTAACATTTTATCCAGAGGAAAACAACACAATGCCTAGGATAAATCTCTTCCAGCTGCAACTCCATTTTTATTTCTGTTCTTCACATCGTTTTTGGTGAGATGCCTTAAGCATGGGGTATCTTCTTTCATGAAGGAGGTGAAACAATACAGCAAGAGTTTATTTGCAATGGGTTAAGATCTGCTTTGCCTTGTAAAACTGTCAGATGTGTATTTAGTCTTCTCTGGCCCTGGAAAAGTCACTTCTTTCCACTTACATTGTCCTAAGTAGAGAAATTGAGCTTTCTGGCCTCTTAAAGCTGTAATTTTCTTCTATCAGGTGTTCTGCCTGTGAGGTACATGTGAGTCCAGCTCTCTGTTCTATTTAGTACTGAACACCTACTGTGTTCACCAAATAGATAACTACTTCCCTGCTAATAGTTTAAATAAAAGAATATAATTAGTGTTCAGCAGGCTGGCCGGTTGACCTTGCTAATACAGATATGTCATCCTTAGTTTATCAAGATGCAGTGTGTCCTCAGTGGCAAACACAGTTGGAAAGCCATGTGTGACCACAGTTTCCTCAGCACGTGGGCTTCTTTTATCTTTAGAATGGTGTTTGCACTTCCTCTTGCTTAGAGGACATAAGTGCTTCAGAAAAAAATCCAATGAGGGGATCAGGAAGATAGCAGAAGGCACTAACAATCTCAACAGAGCTGACAGAATCATAGAATCACTAGGTTGGAAAGGACTTTTGAGATCAGCAAGCCCAGCTGTACCTGCCCCCTACAAAACCATATTCTTAAACACTTCACCGACCAGTCTTTTAAACCCCTCCGGGGATGGGGATTCAATCACCTTCCTGGAGAGCTTGGCCAGTGCCTGAGAACCCTTTTAGTGAAGAAATTTTTCCTAATGTCCAATCTGAATCTCCCCTGGCACAACCTGAGGCCATTCCCTCTCGTTCTAGGTGGATTTCTAACTATGAAGGCCCATGTGTCTGGGTCATGTTCATGCAAGTAGAGGAAAGAACCCAAACGTATTGCTAGATTTTCAGAAACAATCCTGCAATTTCAAGAAATATACTCTTTGAATATACACTACTATCTATGTTTTATGGCTATTTTTGTATTATATTCCATCTAAAAGATTAGATGCAAAAGGCGTATTGTTTATGCCGGCTACCTTGAGTTTATTAGAAAATATAAGGAAATCTCTGAAAGCTTTACACATATTAACACGTCATCTCTTGGGAAACTGCAACAGTTATTGTAGAATCATCTGTGAAAAGGACTTGATTGATGTATCAGATTTCCCTAGGTCTAGAATCAGCCTGACTCCTCCTGCCACTGGCAAATTATGAAATACCCGAACTACAAGCTGTCTTGAATGTCTTCATGTGAAAAGGGCTAAATGGTCCCTTGAACATGTTCTGTCAGCTCCTCCAACAGAATTTTCCTTCTATAATAAAAAAAAATTTTGGTTGTTCTTTTTTTTTTTTTTTATCCTGAAGAGAGCTCATTTCAAGTGAAAGTACTTTGGTTTGCCTTGCAAATCAAATATACCCTTCAGATTTCAATCCAAAAGTTGCCATCACAGAGGAGGGGCACACTAAAATCAGACTTTCTCTTGCTGCTTCACATTTGTATTTCATCTTACAGGTTAGGTTACTGTAACAGAGGCCATCTAACTGTCCTTTCTTTATGAGATATAAGCAAAATTGAAAAGATTAATTTTTCATTTAGTGGTGGTGCTGAACATTAGGGCTTCTCAAGCTTGTTCATAGCCACATGGATAGATAATCTGTTCTTCAAAGGCATACAGTACATTTAATGGAAATATAAAGAGAATATGCTGGCCATTGCTGGAGAATTTTAAGCATTAATTTTGGTTCAACAGATTGGTAGAGAAATACAAGCACAGAATTTGGAAAGTGGTATTTTGAGATTCATTTTTTTTTAGGAGGCATCTGTATTTTCGAAGTCCTTTACCTTATCAATGACGAGGCTAGAAAGATGCGGTTTTCAAAAAGGCTGAGATGGTTTCAGTGAGTATCCAATTATTTTCAGTAAGAACTGTGTATCTATACTACCTGTATGTTGTCTATACCCTCTGAGAATACCACTCAAAATTCACTTTCTCTTAGTAAAAACTATGGTCAATGATATGCCAGTGGGGTACTCAAGTTTCTCAGGATTTACCCTCGTTTAACAAAAACTTTAGTGTGATCTAAGAAATGGTAAAATACCTTGCCTTCCTTCTTTTCCCTCCCTCCCCCATCTGCTGCCTCTGTAATCCTGTGCTTGCTGATGGAATTCTTCTGTCACCAATATTTATAATTTTAACTGGTTTGCACACCTAGACCAAAGCTACTTATGGAAATTCTCTAAACTGCTATAATCTACGGGACAAGTGACAACAAATTTTATGAGAACTCTGCAGGCATTCTGTTGTCCAGTGGAAAATTCTGCATTTTGTTTCTAGGGATAGGAACGCTAAGACACATTCAGACATTCTGCTAAAGTGCCATAAAAGGTGGATGGGGGTTTACTACAGTATCTTCATTGTAGTGAGCGGCGAGTGACGGAGACAACTAAATCCAGAACTGACAAGACCTGATTTGCTCATATAGTCAACAGATAAAGGCAAATGCCATGTTCAAACCATGCAATTTTAGAATATCTAACTTTGATTGCACTTCGTTTCCCTGGAAAATTCTACCAGAGTTGCTCATATTCTAAGTGGAAGGAAGCAAAACGCCAGGATCCCTATCAAAATCAATATGAAATAAGCCATCTGAAATAATCTGATTTATTGTTTGTCTCCCAGATCTCACCAAGAACAAACTGTTAGCACTTTCCACTTCTTGCCATAGACATAAGGAACTCCATACTACCTTCTTTATTAATTGCTAGTAATTTGTTGTAAATCAGCTGTGCCCTCACTGGGATTAGTGATTACTATATTGATTCTCAAAAGATCATGAATTATTTCTCTCACAAAATTCTATCATAACTTTTCCCACTTAATGAGTATTTTTTTCTTAATAACTGATATTTGACACAATATCTATACACTTATTAATGAACTCATGTATTGTAACTGGAATAACATGGGATTCTGAGAAAAACTTTGGCTATGTAAGGTTTAATTCCATGTAATATGCAAAGCAGGCAATACAGGTACCTCTGTAAAAATTTTGCAGTTCTTAACCACAGCCTACTATATATGGAAGAAAAGCATTGTAAGCCTCTGTAGATTGATTAGGTCTGCTAATTGCACGCATAACTGTGTTGGAATAAGGAAACCACTGTGTTTCATTATGACAGTAAAAGTAAACCGAGTATCAAGCCTGCTGGCTTGCCAAAAGCAATTTTCTTGAGCTCTTGAGTTTTGTTAAGGTTTTGGTTTTGTTTTGTTTTGTTTTTTCTTTTATCATTTTTGATAGTGTAGATTCAAAGTTTTTCACGTCAGCTGAAATCACAGCAGCAGTTGCACCATACCCTGAACACCAACAAACTCAAGACACCGTTATCTCTTAAGAAACTGCTAGATATCCCGTAGCAGTTGCACAGCAGCCTGACCTAACACAGCTTCTCTTCCAGGTTCTGAAACAGCGGAGTTCCCTGCAGAAGGAAATCATGTCCCTGCTGCATCAAATTCATGTAACTCTTAAGATTGGCCATCTATTCTCTACCATTTTTGAGGGCAAATTTAACCAACTGAGGAAACCGATTCATATATCTGAGAAAATGCTTATAGCCACCCAGCTGGCCACCATCTCACTCAAATGGAAAGAATACTTCCAAAGGCTTTCTATAAGATTTAAGATCTGACCTTACAGAATGCTGAAACAAAAGTCATACAACTTTCATACCTGGTTCCTAAGAGGAATCCAACTGAGGAGTGCTGAAAGCTTTTCTTATATTTTTATTGGTTAGAAAGGTGAATCTACCCAACCAAAAACGTGTTCCCTGGAAATGGGAACAAAATACTTTTTAGATAGCTCATTAATTTTTGCACGATTTTTTTCATTTCACCCCAGTGCATTATGATGTCTGTCATCAGCATATGGACTCTTTGAGTAAATGGATCCCAATTACATATTTTGAAAATACTGGTTATATAGAGTCCAATATCCCAAAAAAAAGAGAAGGTGAATAGGTTAATCACATTGCTACTACATTAATTCGATTACTACCAGTGACCTATGTAACTAAATGGCATTTATGCCACAGTACGATAGCCAAAATTAATGAATTTTAGGACATTATGTATGTAAACCTCTCACTTAATTTTTTTTTTTTTTAATAGAATCAACTAAAGTACGCAGCATTGAAGTCTCAAAGAACCAAAGCATATTATAATAGTACATTCTGGATAGTTTCTTGGGGTAGGGGGAAGTAGGGGGCAAATTTTTCAAAGGGAAGAGGCCCATTTTTGCTCATAAAAATTATCTCCAAACTTGTGACAGCATTTATGTGGGCAACCGTTGACATTATATAAGCAGATCCAGAAAATACACTTGCAAATGATCAGTACAGGCACCCAGCTGTAGCTGATGCTTTGCTTGTACCTTCGTGAATATTCTCCTGGTAACTGCATGCATTAATCCACTACTAGGATTACATCCTATGAAAGCATTTTTAGCACAAATACACCTCCACCCTCCTTGTTTGAAATGTGAGTGCTGGTGTATTAAAAAATATTTGGAAGACAGACTTATTAAAATAAATATTAAGAGAACACAGTGGGGTATATTTTCAGTGTGGAGCAGAGGCATTTAACTGCATGGCTTCCATTAGCTTTAATGAGAACCGCACAGCTAAATCCTTGAACACCACACTAGAAGATTAACCCAGAAAACACACATTGTTTACTTTTTACTACTACTCTGATTATTACCACGTTCTTCCTCCTCCTCCTCTTCTTCCTCCTCCTCTTCTTCCTCCTCCTCTTCATCCTCCACATCTTCACCTTCCTCTTCATCCTCCTCTTCTTCCTCTTCAATCTCCTCTTCTTCTTCTCGATCTATCTCCTCATCATCCTCCTCCTCGTCACCTTGCTCCTCATTATCATCAGAATATTCCTCCTCTTCTTCATCCTCTTCCTCTTCTTCTTCTTCCTTTTCATCCATCTCCTCTGTTCCATCAGTTTCATAGCACTCATCTACTGAAGAGTTGTCCGCTTTAACCACAAAGGGTTTTCTTTTCGGGGCTGGTTCTTGCGGTTGCTTATCTTGTGTTTTGCGTTTTTTCGCCAGAGGACAGCCATAAACACTGTGCAAAAATAAAAGATGCAAATTATTCCACTGCCCTGTGGATTTCTGTAGGTCAGATTGTATAACTCATGTCATTTAGTCATATATTCTGATTCTACGCCACAATTACTTGCTGTTCTCAAAATGCGTGTTTTCAAACTGAACTGCTACTTAGGCAATAATGACCAAAAGGGAAGACACAAAACCTGGGAAAAAAACCATGAAATTGCAACCAACTGTTATTTACCAGAAAGCGTCGCATGTACAGGGCAGCAGAATAGTTACAGAACTGATACAAATGAGCATTTTTCCTCCTCATTCCTTTTTCTCTTCTACATGTTACGCTTCTCTAAGGGAGACCACTATAGTTTAAAAACCACATGTTATATTACCTGACAGCTATCAGGAATAAAACAGTGCTTCATAAGTGTGTAACATTCAGTAAAATTTTGGTTGATGTATTTTTGTATTTTAATGCTGCTTAAATAATGAAAATACAACCTCATTCCTAATGCTGTAATTTTGTTATTATTGTAAATAATGAACTGCTCTCGAATTCTCCATTGCCATGCTTTGTTATATTGCAACAAGGATGGGAAATGGGAAAGCAAGCTCCCCAACTCAAACAAACCCAGTTTTCATGGCTAGTGTTAGAAATTGTCTCATACTGGAAAAAAATGAAATAATAAATAAAATACTTTGTCAGTGAAGGAAGTCAAACTTTTCAAAGTTCAATACCATTTCCTTGTAAATCATTTAAATGCATTGTAACATAAACAGCATTTCAGAGGTCTTCTGACCTCTAGTATACTTCTACCAAAGTAGCCACCTGTTTCTCAAAGTTCATAAAATCTGTGTTTGTTGAAAGTGATCCCCCTTCTGTAACCCCTTTCACCTCCTACACCGAGTGACTGCACATACAAATTACTTTTTGTTTAAAGAACTTCATCTTTGAACTTTTCTGTTGTGCGATTTTAAATGTTACTCAAGTTACATTTGTTTTATTCTTCTTCCTATGATGAACTAGTCTGGGGACACTTTAAACTGTTCTTTCTAGCCCTTTCTGCATATTTATAACTTCCTTCTTCTACATTACACTTTTTGTTCCTTTTATCCCAATTTATCCCTTCCAGTCCAAATATGCTTCATATTCTATTGACAGACCACTGAAAAATATGGGGTTTCACCACAACTAGTACTACAGATAGAATCATAGAATCATAGAATAACCAGGTTGGAAGAGACCCACCGGATCATCGAGTCCAACCATTCCTATCAATCACTAAACCATGCCCCTCAGCACCTCGTCCACCCGTGCCTTAAACACCTCCAGGGAAGGTGACTCAACCACCTCCCTGGGCAGCCTCTGCCAGTGCCCAATGACCCTTTCTGTGAAGAATTTTTTCCTAATGTCCAGCCTAAACCTCCCCTGGCGGAGCTTGAGGCCATTCCCTCTTGTCCTGTCCCCTGTCACTTGGGAGAAGAGCCCAGCTCCCTCCTCTCCACAACCTCCTTTCAGGTAGTTGTAGAGAGCAATGAGATCTCCCCTCAGCCTCCTCTTCTCAAACGCTCTCTGTGGTATCTGTATGGTCTTGATCTTGGCCTGATTTAATTGCATCCCAGCAGCTACAATGGAATCACAGAATGGTTTGGGCTAGAAGGGACCTTAAAGCCCATCCGATTCCACCCTCCTGTCATAGGCAGGGACAATTTCCACTGGATCAGGTGCCCAAGGCCCATCCAAGCTGGCCTTGAACACCTCCAGGGATGGGGCAGCCACAGCTTCCCTGGGCAACCTGGGCCAGGGCCTCCCCACTCTCATGGTGAAGAAATTCTTCCTCATAGCAAGCCAAAATCTGCCCCTCTCCAGTTTATACCCATTCCCCTTCGTTCTATCACCACAAGCCTTTATGAATAGTCCCTCTTCAGCTTTCTTGTAGGCTCCTTTCAGGTACTAGAAGGTCGTTATAAGGTCACCTCAGAGCCTTCTCTTCTCCGGGCTGAACAAGCTCAACCCTCTCAGCCTGTCCTCATACAGAAGGTGCTTTAGCCCTTGGATCATCTTTGTAGCCTCCTCTGGACCCGTTACAAAAGCCCCGTCTCCTTCTTACGTTGAGGATTCCAGAACTGGACACAGGACTCCAGATGAGGTCTTACAAGAGAGGAATAGAGGGGCAGAATCACCTCCCTTGTCCTGCTGGCCACGCTGCTTTTGATGCAGCCCAGGACACGGTTGGCTTTCTGGGCTGCGAGCGCACATTGCTGGCTCATGTTGAGCTTCTCATTAACCAGCAGCGTAGTAGTCGTAATGGGATACAGTTTTCAGACACTGACACCAAAGTAGAGGCCAAATGGTGCAGACTGGAGGGGGAATAGACCCACATCCCCCCAATCCCAGGACCACGCTCCATCCAGTAGGTTACGTGGCATATCAAGTGGAAGAGCACCTTCTTCTAGGAGATGAGTCCCTGTGCAGCTGGCTGCAAGAAACTCAGTCTGATACACAGCAGGAAAGCAAAAGCCCCAACCTTCATTAATTTTAAGAGCCCTAAGCCTGGGAAAAGAGGAGGCCTAAGCTTCTAGTGTTTTCTCTTTGCACTATATTTGTTTCTATTCAAATCTGCTTCAATATAAAACCTACAAACACAGCAAAAAATTCTTATTCCTAGGTCACCACTACTGCTCACTGCCAAATAACTGTGCTGCCTCTTGCTCTGTGGGTTCTCCTCTTGGTCAACACTCAGCTGCTCAGAATCAATAGGAAAGGCAGGACATATTTTCATGGAAAATATACCACATCATCACTGTCAGGGCAGAAAGAGGAGTTCAATCTCCACCAGTCTGCACCATGCCTAAAACCTGGGGCAAAAGAGGAGCAGTGTTTGTTGTAGTTCTGACCATGCCTGGTTTATTTTCATGTTTCCCCTGATGCTATGGGAGTTCAGATGTTGTGTGTTCGAACTCTTCATATGGAGCTCTGACAGAAGGCAGGTGAATATTTCCTCAAAACTGGAATTTCAGAGTGTGTGTCATGTCCATTGAAAAGGCTGATAATTAGGGAGGAACCTGTTTCATTTAGGTACCTAACAGAGGCTGCATCCTGGAAAATAGGAATGGCTCGTGGCCTGAGGCTCAGGTGGGTTTTAGATACTTGCCTATCAGCTCAATAGGATATAAGCAGACAAGATAACATATGAGTGGATGTGCCTTGCTTTCTTGATTTTTATTCCTTCTCTTTGTGATGTGTATTACTCTCACTATAGTTTCTTCAATGCCATTATCATTCAATGATATTTTCTCAAAATCCTGATCTTTATTTTCAAAGATGTGTGTAGGCTCAATTCCAGCAAAGCCCAGGATTTCATTTCTTCCTCTTATTATAACTTTCTTAGAACATTCTTAGAGGTAAAGTTGACACTTCAGGAAGCTCTGACCTAAAACCATCAAGCCACCAGCAGATGTGAAGCAGTGACAATTTCTGGCTACTAGAGGTGACGCAAACTTAAATATTAAAGCCAGAACATTAACCCCACCTTGCTCCAATCTTTGTTTAGTTAAGAACACTAAATACTTGTGAAAGTTTTCATCTAGTAATGTCCCCAAACAATTCTCTTTAGAATTTGCTACAGTCTAGGAACTGAAGAACACAGTAGGATAACAAATACATCTATTTTGTTTATAAATGTTGCCTAATTTTTGTATTTGGCATCTGTGTATCATAGCAGGATGCCTAGAAGTGGTAGTAACAACAATTTATTTCAACCTTTGACCAATAATTTGTATCTAAAACATCGTGCAATTATACTTAGATGTCAAATACAAAAAGGCTTTATGCTTTTCTACACCATATTTTATAAAGTTTGTGACAATTTAAGACATTAATTGGGATTCAGGTCCCCCTGGGAAATGCATAACTGGCAATGGAAATCAATGCCAGTTAGCTGCCTTATTGGCTTTGATACCTTCATAAATCTCATTAAATAACTATTTCTAACTCATCTGTTCAAGTAAAACTGTGAATCTGAGTTTAGTTTTTCACTATAATAATCTATTCCCAGTGGTTTTGTATATTTTTAGGGCTGAGTCCAGTCTTAAGAACTTGGGAATATGGCATTTTTCCAAGAAAATAAGTTACATTAGTTAACTCCAACTTAGCTTTTGTAAACTCTTCCCTGTTTAGTTTGTGCCAGTTTCTTCACAACTCTGAATTTGATTTTTCCTGTGCTTGGATTTATAGCTTATAAAGCTACCATGGCATGGGTTTTTCTTATAAATCCTTTAAAATACTGTCTTGCATTGTCTTCCTTCAGCTCCCAACTATATATACCTCATACCATCTATATATACCTCGTGTACTACAGACTTCACAGTCTGAGAGAGTTAAAAAAAAATATCCGTGTCTTTCAGAAACCTAGGAAACAGGCCACCAGACCTGGATCCTACTGTTTAGCTGTCCTATTTTCTTCTTTTCCTTTCTCAACCTGTTCTGCTCTCCTCCTTTGTTTCATTAATTTTTCAGATTCTGCCTCCAGGACACTTCTCTCTGATTCTGGCACGATCCCTGTGGTCTCTATGGTGAACACGCTGAGAGGAAGCCAGTGCCAGCTTCTCAGCAGCCTCTGCCACTACCTTCCCCTCCCGACCACATACGGAGAAGACAATCTCTCCCACTGACCTCTTGTCCCTTGTCTATTTGTGAAACCTGCTATTGTTTGTCCTTATAGCTCCCTCAATTTTCTCTTCATTTCCAATTTTGGCTTTTGTGATCCTCCCCTTATTTGCTTATTTTTTAGAGTCGTTTATCCCTACTTAAAGCACTGACCCCATTGATTTATCTGTCTGGCATCCCTTTGTCCATTCTTTTATTGCTCACAGTATTTCCCTGGTCAGCTGGGTTTGTCTTATTTTCCTCTCACGCTTCAGCTCTCTTGGCTTTCAGCAGAATATATATTTGGGCTTCCTGAAACAGGCTTTTGAATATTCCATGCCGCTTTGCTATGTTTCTCAGTCATCTCTGGGTTTTGGAATCTGTCATGAATAATTCTTGTGGAAAGAACATTGCTGAATTTCATAGCGATAAACTCCAAGAGGACATATAGACATGAATAATTGAAGAAATTGAAGAAATAATATATGAATTTAGACTCCTTAGTTAGAAAATTATTTATAGTATTTTTTTTAACTCTCACGCAATATTTCTTCATCAAGAAAGATACCAAGCTACTCACTGAGACATTCAGTAGGGCCTCTCTGCAGGGAATACACATTTCTTTTCCAGAGTTCATAGAATCATAGAATCTCTAGGTTGGAAAAGACCTGTGAGATCATCAAACCCAGCCGTACCTGTCCCCTAATAAACCAGATCCCTGAGCACATCATCTATCCATCTTTTAAATGCTGCCAGGGATGGGGACTCAATCACCTCCCTGGGCAGCCTCTGCCAGTGCTCGAGAGCCCTTTTGGTGAAGAAATTTTTTGTGATGTCCAATCTGAACCTGCCCTGGTGCAACTTGAGGCCATTCCCTCTCTTCCTACTGCCTATTGCCTGGGAGAAGAGACAACTCCAGCCTCACTGCAATGTCCTTTCAGGTAGTTGTAGACAGTGATGAGGTCTCCCCTCAGCCTTCTCTTCTCTGGGCTAAAAACTGAACTTCTTGATTTTTAATATATTTTACTATCAATTTAATACAATTTTTGGCATAGTTACTATGGTTATTACTTTTACACTCTGACAATTAAACATATCTCTTTAAATAAATATAGTATAGGACCAGGGAAATACAACAGAGTTTCTTAATCAGATTACTGATTAATAGTCTCCCCTCCATGATAAGCAAACTCACACATCAAAGGTGGGACACGACGGCTACGTTTAGAAGACACTTTCCTCAATGAACATTTTATTTCCCTACATGAATTAGAAAGGGAGCTCATGTGACAAATAAAGGTTCAGTCAACTTTAAATATATAGTTTAGATAAAGTGATTCCTCTGCCATATTTACCAGCTTTCTTTTTTTTTACTTGTATCTATTAAATCTATTATTTCAGAAGCCTCATGCTGTAAGACCCAAGTAGAAAAAAATAAGATCATGGTAATATTAAGCCCTAAATATGAATAACAATTTTTTTGAGGATTATTACCTTTTTTTTGTCTTTTTTTTTTCTCATTAGTTTTCTGAAAAATCTTACAAAATGTTATTTCAATCTAAAAAGTGTCTCCAGCAACAGTGCTCTCATCCTTTCTTTTTTCATGTGAGAAATTAATTTAACATAAACCAAAATATTTGGCAGGTAATATGATCTAAAAATTTACTATATAGACAATTAATGTGGTTATCAAAATCATTTAATGAAGCACTTAAGTGTCTGAAGTGGCACTGAGGTGGAATTTTATCATCTACAGTTGAGGACAGCAAATTAGGAAGAGTCTGCTTGAAAACACACTTCTGCTTAAGGCTTCAGGCAGAAAATTCCCAAGGCATTTACACTTGTCCTTCTGGGTAGGGAATTATTTTTGGTTTGAACCAGGTAACTTCCATATCTCCAGATGAAGAATTTTAGGATATTGAAAAAAGAGAAATTTTGCAGATGAGTCCTGAAACAAATTTGATCTTCAAAGAATGTGAAAACATAACTAATTTGCATCACACTGCAACCTATTAGATCACTCTCAAAGCAGTGACTACTTCTAGATTTAAAGGGTTGATATTATCAAGTGATAACTATTGACCAGAAAATAAATATTCAGATTCCACCAAACCCTACAGCTTGAACTCCCTGCACTCCGGGAAGATGCCCTTCCCAGCACACTATGATAGAATCATAGAATAACCAGGTTGGAAGAAACCCACCGGATCATTGAGTCCAACCATTCCTATCAAACACTAAACCATGTCCCTCAGCACCTCGTCCACCTGTGCCTTAAACCCCTCCAGGGAAGGTGACCCAACCCCCTCCCTGGGCAGCCTCTGCCAGTGCCCAATGACCCTTTCTGTGAAAAATTTTTTCCTAATGTCCAGCCTGAACCGCTCCTGGTGGATGAGGAAGAGCTGGTAGCACTTTTGTTGAAGCTTCATCATAGGAAAGAAAAAATATCATAATAAATTCAGAAAAGAGATTGACTCCAGTATAGCGATTTGCCTACTCAATTGCAAGAATAAACTCCTTCAGCTGAGAATGATTTTCCATTCATATTTAAATAACTGCTTAAAGTATGCCAAAAATACTACAAGAACGTGCAGCAAACACAGTGGACAGTGATAACTGTGAGGTGGTAGAGTCAAACTTCTTTGAGGGAAATACTTTTAGGTCTCTAAGACACACTGGTCTTAGAGACAAGGTCTCTGGAACAGAGACACACTGATCTCTGGAACAGGCTGCCCAGGGAGGTGGTGGAGTCCCCATATACAGTCGCATAACTTAAGTCAAAGCAAGGATCTTTTATTTAGTTGGATACTGTACATCTCCACTATGTAGCACCTTCCCTGCCCCAATTCACTGGGATTCCATACTGAAGCACCTGAGGAACAGTGGCAGACTTACTGGTTGATCCACCCTGTGGCTGGCAAGGTCATTTCACCCATCACCAAAGTGTCTGCTCTTGACAAGTGAAAGGAAACTTTCTATTTTGCAATAATTAATCCATTTAACCTATAGGTTTATTTAATGGGTTGAATCCCATAGCTGTTCAGTGAAGAAAAATATGGCATGCTAATGTGTTTCCAGGTGTTCTACAAATACACAGGAAAAATCTCAGCCCCAGGAGAGCTCATTTAAAGCAAGATGTAAAAGAGAAATGTTGCAAATCACAAGACTAAAAACTTACGTGGTGCCACAGGTTAGCAAAGCACATGCCCTGCAGCTGTAGAGTATTCAAAAGTACTCATGTAAATTAATCAATATAATATCTGAATCCCCCATGACCTTTGATGTCATGGATGGGGTTCATCTCTCACCTACCCTTAGGCTTCTAAAAACTAAGTCTACGCATGTCAGGTTAAGCTTCCTTCATAAGTCAATACAGAGAAGCTGGAACCTCCTGGGAGGCAATTCATCTCATCGTTCTTAGACACTTTTCCTATATCTTCACTGACAATGCAGGGAATTATTGGTGATTAACTTGTATTTCTACCACTAAGAAATTTGATAAAAGTGAGAGAAATACAAGCCTTTTTCCCTCTTTTTTTTTTTATTTTTTTTTATTGTATGTTCCTCCCCAACAAAGAGAGTAGATTTTAAAACTACAAACCACAATACTTTCAGAAAGAGAAACCAAACCTCTGCTTCTTTCCTTTCCACAACTGCTGTCGCACTTAATTATTTTCCCTATAACTCTCCTATCAGTTCAAGATGAACTGCATGATCCAGTGTCAGCCAAATGCTGTAGTTGCACTATAATCTTAGAATGGCAAACACCCGAATTAACTGTGAGTTCAAGAGCCAGAAGCTACAATTTATTATGCCTTGTTGCCAGATCCTTGAATACAGGGACTGATCAAAGGAACTAGGGCAGTGCAAAGAGCATGAGTTTAGTGACTCATATTGATTCATTAGATGAAATGCGTATAATCAAGTTTTGTTAAGTGGCTATTGATTCTGAGCACCTGGGTTTAGATGTAACCCAGACATATGAAAATGAGAACACGCATAGCCAGTGACCACTTTTGCACTACTTCTAAGAATGCTGACGTCTGCACTAACTCAAAATCCAGAAGTCCACGTTTATTTCAGAACTCTAAACTGGAAGCAAAACCCTGGGAAAGAAAACCCTCTACTTTTCTACATTCAGGCAAAAATGAGACCGGATACATTCAGCTTAATCAAAGTGGTATCTAGAGCTGCCAAGATGTCTAGATTTGTGTATATCCTGTGTTTTCAGCCTTAGTGGTAATGACAACCCTGTTTACAGGTAGAGGGCAAGGCAGGCTCCAATTTATTTATTTTTCATGATACCGTGATATCATAAAATGTGAGAGGTTCATAATCAATCATTCACGAAACTGAAAAGGTTAGAGTATGCTACAAAAGCACATCTGTCAGTTACAAAAGATCTTTGCACAATCACGATGTTTGAGACTTGGACACAAAATGAAATCTTTCTATTCTGATATTTTAAATGTAGCCGCTTTTCAGCAATTCAGCATGCTAAGTTCAAGTGCTCGAAAATCAAGGGAAATAAACTGCTGGAAATCAAAAGCGACTCATGTAGTTATACTGTCAATCATTTAACAACACGGTAAGATACAAATTAGTAGAATCAACACTCGTAGACACAGACTCAACAGATCATGTTTAACACCAACACAACAGGTCAAGCTATCATTGTAGCATGTACTTAAGTATTGAGTAATAGAGTACGCTGTCATTTTATCGCATCTCTGATGTTGGGCTACTCTAATGAGACTATCAGATACTGATTCCCATCACATCAGCTCTACACAGATACAAAATAGCACTGGCTCACAACTTAATTCCAACTAGGCATATGGTGCAAAATTATGAAATACGAACCACTAATTTTCCTGTAACTATAGCAATAAGTATCTTGATGTAAAAGCTAATGGCTACAGAATCTAACCACTGGAAAGGAATAATACTGCAAGGCAGCCTTCTAACGCAAGACTGTCATCAGTAAACATCTGAAATTACCCCAAAAAAGACAAAACCAAAGTGATACAAGCTTCAACCTCTTCAGTGCGTATGTACTGGATTCTCACCTCCAGCACAAGCTACAGGATATCATTCTTTGTCTTGCACGGTTGGTTAGGAGTCATTCAAGAGTGAAATATCCTAAATCCTAGTTGTTAGAGGATTGAGATGTTTAAATCTTCCTATTTTGAAACAAAAAAAAAGACAAAAAAAAAGAAAAAAAAAAAGATTGTGCCTTTCCATAACATAGATCAAATATGATTATTGTAAAACAGAATGGAAATGACAGCATTCTCTCTACTTTATTGCATTATGGAGTTACAGGTAGAGCTCATCTCTTAGTAAAACTGCTAACCATTGTTAATATGCATTTAGCAAACATTATTACGAAGGAACTGAAAGTTCATCCTCCATATAAATTTGTGGGGTGTTTTCTTTCTTAGTGTGCTCTGCTCCCAAAACGTCACCATAAAAAATCTGCTTAGAATCAGAGTCATAGAATGGTTTGAGTTGGAAGGGGCCTTAAAGATCATCTAATTCCAGCCCTTCTGTCATGGCCAGGGACACCTCCCACTAGACCAGGCTGCTCAAGGCCGCATGAAGTTTAGCATAAAGTGGATTTAAAAAATACCTTTATCATTATAACTCCTTGAGCCCAATTTCTAGGACATTTTGGTACTGGCTGTTGTGCCTACCAGGTTGCCATGGTACACAAAGTTCTAAGCCCAAACTTATAACCAAGACTTTTTGTTCTCAGTGCTAGACAGACACAGCTATTTTAGTATTAAGTAATTTTCACGTCATCGGTCCCTACCAGAAGTTTCTATCAGAGGTGTGTTAGAGCAATTTGGGGTTCTAGACCCACACAGTTTTCCTGCCTTAACTTTTGCTCAGTGTGGCTGTGATGGGACATATCCTTCTAGAGACACAAATATAATGCCTTACCTTTTTCCACCCCATGCAAGTATTGTGGATCATTACTCTCCCATCCAAAACAATGCAGTTGCACACCCTCTGCCCCTGCCTTGACTTAAACCCTGAAAGTCATACATTTGTTTGTACTAATAATCTATTGAACTAGTCTCTTTCTGCAGCGTATAGAATTTGCTTTGCTGTAATATCAAGGGGTCTTGCAAATATTTTTTCCACTAAGATACGAGTTCACCTACCTTAAGGATATTGTTTCAAGCTGTTGGTACGCTGGTTGAACTCGATGACCTCAAAGGTCTTTTCCAGCCTAGCGATTCTATGATTTTATTGTTCAAAAGACAAAACTGCATTTTTTATGTTCGTTCAGGTTTTTTTCACCTTTTTGCATGATTAGAAGAATTAGAAATGCTCTCACCTAAAAATAAAAGCTTACCTACTGGCTCAATAGCCTGGCTCCAAAAGCCAGATGACTAGATATGGGTCTAAATGGCTTTGCCTTAATCTGTTTGGCTTTTTTTTTTTTTTTAATATATATATCTGATGAAGTGAAGGATGCCTGTTCAGGAAGAAAAAAAATCTAACTGAATTTAATCACATTCTAATCCAGAATAGTGAGGATCCAAGTTGACTCATATCACGATTAAAAAAAAAAATACTACGGTATATAATGTTACTTTTTATAGCTGACAGTGAGTTCTATTAGGCTGCAGAAGAGTCTCTGATGGAAAATGAAAATAGCTTCCCAAGGGAGTGGAAGCCCCACACAGCATGATTTAAATGTGGCAGCTGGGTTGTGGGTGGAAATGTCGGTTTCCATTGAAAATCTGCTGTCAATGTACCTCCTAGATTTCACAGGAAAATGTGGCAGTTATCCCTCTCTGAATTTCAGCTGCTCAGTTTTAAAGATGCACAGAGAGAAAGAGTAGCAAGGGGTCAACAACTGAACAGAGAAAGGTCCATAATGATGGACTGTCCTACGATCAAAGGCTAACAGTGGGAGATGTCTGGAAATACAAGTGTATAACAGGAAGATGGCAAGAAGAGGAACAGATTCTTTAGTTTTTTAAGATGAATCATAGAATCAGGCTGCCCAAGGCCCATCCAGCCTGGCCTTGAACCCCTCCAGAGATGGGGCAGCCACAGCTTCCCTGGGCAACCTGTTCCAAGGCCTCACCACCCTCATTGTGAAGAATTTCCTCCTAATGTGTAATCTAAATCTTCCCCTCTCCAATTTAAAGCACTCATCCCTCTTGTCCTGTCACTCCATGGCTTTGTAAAAAGTCCCTCCCCAGCTTTCCTGGAGTCCAGAATTACTGTCTTAGGGACAAAGGATAAAACTGGGAAATGACTGGAAATCAAATGTACAGGAAGATAGCAAGAAGGTGAACAGATTCTTTAGTTTTCATAGAATCACTTGTTTTATTAACATTTTAGTTACAAGAGTGGGAAATGTGAGTTAGACGAACATAAATAAATCCTAAGTTATTCTTCAAGTGCTCCAGAGTGAACTGCATCCTCATAGCACCCTCTCTCTTCTTTAGATTCAGGGTGCAGTTTTATAAGGTGAAGGGCTACCTCTTAGAAAACATATGCCACTTCAAAGACTACTTACAATTTTTTCAACAGTTTGAGGCATTCCAGTGCTTAACATTTATGTCTCATGGAACATCGGTTAGCAATGTGTTAGTCACTTTTGAAAATGGTCCCTATATGTTTAGGAAAGAGATCTATAGTGGAAATAGTCTTGGCAAAATTAAGTAACATCACACTTAACTATAAAGTACTCAAGTTTACATGACTAAGTTCCTTAGTGAAAGAATTCCCCAATGGTACGATAATATAAAGTTATATAAGCATGGTAGTCACTATTACAAGAGTATTGACTGTGGTATATCTGTCCTAAGAAATGTGAAGTACCGTGAAAAGAATGTTTCCAAAATCACTTCTCTCTGTTTTGTTGATGTCTGCATCTACTTGCAGCTCTACCTTATTCATCATCTTCTCTGCCAGGCAGAGAGGGACCTGAGGGAGTTGGTTGACAGTGGCTGAACATGAGCCAGCAGTGACCCAGGTGGCCAAGAAGGCCAATGGCATCTTGGCTTGGATTAGAAACGGTGTGGCCAGCAGGAGCTGGGGAGTGATTGTGCTTCTGGACTCAGCAGTGGTGAGGCTACACCTCAAATTCTATGTTCAGTTTTGGGCCCCTAACTACAAGAAAGACGTTGAGGGGAGAAGAGGAGAATGACAGAGCAGGCGAAGGGGTTGGAGAACAAATCTTATGAGGAGCAGCTGAGGAACTGGGGTTGTTTAGCCTAGAGAAAGGGAAGTTGAGGGGAGACCTTATCACTGTCTACAACTGCCTGAAAGGAGATCATAGGGAGATGGGTGTTGGTCTCTTCTCCCAAGTGACAGGGGATAGATAAGAGGGAATGGCCTCAGGTTGCACCAGGGCAGGTTCAGATTGGACATAAGGAAAAATTTCTGCACTGAAAGGGTTCTCAGGCACTGGCAGAGGCTGCCCAGGGTGGTGGTTGAGTCCCCGTCCCTGGGGGGATTTAAAAGACGGGTAGATGAATTGCTCAGGCATCTGGTTTATTAGTGGACAGGTACAGTTGGACTCGATGATCTCAAAGGTCTTTTCTAACTAAGCAATTCTATGATTCTATGAGCTCGAAAATATGACTCATAATCCAAAAAAATCACTTTGCAATGCAAGTATAAGAATCGTGCCTGTGGTATGGATGGCTACTTCATTGCTCTCTGTTTTGAGACAAGCATTGTGGTAAGAAGTGCTTTAGTCACCAAACTAACTTTTCTCTCCGTTTCTGTTCTCTGTAGAAGTCCTCACACTCCTTTCTGTCTACAGGCCTGGCTTCAGCAGGTGGGACAGAGGCAACCTCACGTTAGTCACTCTTCACCTGTCATCCTTCTGGTATGGTTCTGGCTTGGGAATTAGCAATGTGTTTGAGTCCACGCAGGCTGATGGGGAAACCAAACCAGCATGTTCCTTCCTGAGGTAGCATCCTCAAGGCTGTTCCAGGATGCAGTGCTATCATGAAATTTTTGGTGAAAGTGGATGTGACTGCTCTGTTTCTTATAGAAATCAGGGCTGTCCCTGCATGTTAGCATGAGCAGAGAATGCCTGCCACGCCAACTGGACCAGAGGATGCTGGTACCAGTGGTCTGCCAGTATCAAACATTCTGGCATGTAGAAAACACTGAGCAGCACAACTTAGCTAAGCTGGCAGCGCCTCTAGGCATACACAAACAGCCTTTCTATTACAAGTTTATCAACTACAGGCTTGGGGGTTTTGTTGATTCTGCTCTTAAATATGATCCAGCTCTACCTCCCCCCACAGGAGTTGGAACTGGATGATCTTTAAGGTCCCTTCCAACCCAAACCATTCTATGATTCTATTATTTCAGCACCTATGGTCAATGTAAGTTGTGCCCTAGAAGTTTCTGCTTATATTCTGACTTTTATGTTGAAAAGCTTTTTGTGAAAATCACAGATGTAGAAACTTAATGGTGGAAATCTTCCATCTCATCCCTAATTAACAGCTAAATCTACTAAATGGAAGGAGGGCTAGGTATCGGAGGGCATTTTAGTGGCCAACATACCTAGAAGGTCTTGAAAGTAAGGACAATAGCCTGCATAGGTACCATTTCCCTTCAAATTATCTGATGTCATGCAAAGTTATACTGTAACACAGCCAGTAGATAAATCTGTCCTGACTCTTCACCAGATGATTGTAAATTTCCTTATGGCTTAAAAACCAGGCAGTTTGGTGTCATCTCTGTTTTTCAGACCAGGCAATGAAATTTCATAGAATTATGGAATCATAGATTCATGGAATGGTTTGGGTTGGATGGGGCCTTAAAGCCCATCCAGTTCCAAACCCCCTGGACAGCACCTCCCACTGGACCAGGCTGCTCAAGACCCCATCCAACCTGGCTTTGAACACCTCCAAGGATGGAGCAGCCACAACTTCCATGGGCAACCTTTTCCAGTGTCTCACTCATCTTCCAGGTGAGTTTCAGGGTTTTGTATGGAGTTCTAGAGCAATACAATTACAGAATACCTTGATATAAGAGGAATGAAATTCTATTCCTGGTTACAAAATATATCAGTTTCATCCACAAAGCAAAAGTAAGTAAAGAAATAAATTTACTACTAGAAAATCTAAACGAACTGATAGTTCTGCTGTGGTTCTACACAAGCTGCCCACTAGGCTGTGATTTCTAAATCTGACTAAGTGCTATTATTTTCAATGAACAATCAAAATTATAGTAGATAGAAAAAAACTGAATGATTTCTCCAGTTTATGATTTTGCTTAAGTGCTGACATTTTAAATAAGTGGATACACTTTTAGTGAATGCCATTTTAACTGTTCAGTCCCTCCTCCTACATCCTTTTAATAACAAAACTGGAAGCAGCAAGCTTGGCTGCTAATATATGAAGTAACACAACAGTGAGAATTTATTTGCAGTCTTTCAAAAATGATATTTGTTTTATAACTCTAACTCATTTTCGGAGTCCGTTTTTCTCTGTGATTTCTTTAGGTCTCCCAAGCTAGGCAAAGCCAGGCCACGTCAGTTCTTAGTATGTCAGTATTTCCAAGGAACACCTAGGTGCTGCAGAGACAGTACAATGACTCAGAAAGTAGTACACGTTCCTTGCCAGTAGCACTGAAACAAATTCACCATGGTGGAAGGGACAGAAGACTGTAAATCTGGTAATACCTTATGTCACATGGAATTAAAAAAGAGCTAAATGTCTGTGTTTCAAGACCTCAAAATGTTAATTCCAAAGCCCTGCTCAAAATCATGCCATGCAATTACATTCTGTCAGAATTATTCCTGCATGTGCAGAGAGATAGACAATCTTTCCTTTTTTTCTTTTTTTTCACTTCTCATCTCAAACTCCTCTGCTCTATAAATGTGCACTGATAAAAAATTGCCAAGACCAGTCTTGTGAGTCAATGAGCTATTGTGAAGGTATTACAACATCATAAGCAGTAAGACCTTTGGTGTCATCTGAAATCAAAGACTGAACATCACAAAATGCACTGAGGATCTTGTGTTAACACTTGAGAAATGTTTTTAAATGAACGGCTGAAAAAGCTTTATGAGCATAAAATGCAGTTACTGTAGCAATTTAGTTGGGATTTTGCATCTTCTACTTCCTTTCACAAAGTACGGAATATCCCTCAGCAAGTTTGCAGATGACACCAAGCTGAATGGTGCGGTTGCCACATGAGAAGGATGGGATGTGATCCAGAGAGACCTGGAAAGGCTGGAGAAGTGGGCCTGTGTGAACCTCATGAGGTCCAACAAGGTCAACTGCAAGGTCCTACACCTGGGTTGGAGCAATCTGCAGTTTCAATACAGGATGGGGGATGATGAGATTGAGAGCAGCCCTGTGGAGCATGACTTGAGGGTGCTGATTAATAAGAAGCTCAGCATGAGCCGGCAGTGTGCACTCACAGCCCAGAAGGCCAACTGTGTCCTGGGCTGCATCAAAAGCAGCGTCGACAGCAGGGTGAGGGAGGGGATTCTGCCCCTCTATTCCCTCTTCTGAGACCCTACCTGGAGTTCTGTGTCCAGTTCTGGAATCCCCAACATAAGAAGGAGATGGAGCTATTGGAACAGATCAAGAGGAGGCTGCAAGTATGATCAGAGGGCTGGAGCACCTCCCATGCGAGGACAGGCTGAGAGAGTTGGAGTTCAGCCTGGAGAGGAGAAGGCTCCAAGAAGACCTTATAGCGACCTTCCAGTACCAAAAGGGTCTACAAGGAAGCTGGGGAAGGACCTTTTATAAAGACGTGGAGTGACAGGATGAGGGGCAATGGATATAAACTGGAGATAAGCAGATTTAGACTAGGCTTAAGGAGGAATTCTTCACAATGAGCATGATGAGACACTGGCCCAGGTTGCCCAGGGAAGCTGCAGCTGCCCCATCCCTGGAGGTGTTCAAGAACAGGTTGGATGGGGCATCGGGCAGCCTGATCTAGTGGGAAGTGTCCCTGCCTATGACAGGGTTGTTCGAATTAGAAGAAACTTAAAATCCCTTCCAATCCAAACTATTCCATGATTCTCAGATTGTATGACTGATCATCCCAGAAGAAACCATGTGAGACCAGGATCTATATTAAACGGTATGTCAGTAATTCCAGCACATTGATTTCATGTTCCCTGTAAATACTCAATAACAAGAGATTGTGAATCTTTATATAAATGAACTTCTAATATAAGAAGAGTGGTCTAAAGCAAGAAGCACTGAAGCAGAACTCTGAGGCATGACTCAAGTTCTGGCCATGACGCAGATCTCTTAAGTGGTAGCAGAGCATCACAAACTGCTAGTTTACCAGGGGAGTAAAATGCATTACAGCTCTCAGTTTCTATGCACAGCTGCACAGTGAAGATCTAACGCCCAGGTGAGGAACAGTATGTCTGCTCCTTTTCTGATATCTGGGGACATGTAGACACTTAATACACAGCAGACTTCAGATGCTCCAATCTGGACTGGAGGAAGGTTTTTGCTGTAGTGGGGGATTTGCACTCGTGGAATTAACCACTTGAAGCCTTCTTTTTTCTTAGAGAAACAGAGATTAACTCAGTCTTTTGACTAGGAGATGGCCAAAGGAGGAATCATGATCCCAGCCTTAGCCATTATCTAATCTAGAAGACACCAAAGTGTGTGAGAAAATTGTGTTTAATACCCTCTTTCACCAGGGGTAACTGAAGCTTGATTTTACATCTCAAAAGGCTGCTTGCTGACAAGGTTTTACAATAATTTCGGTTGAGAGTGCCCACTTCTCTAATATTTCAGGGAAAAAACCAAACAACATTTACGTGTTCTTTGCTCCTGGTGAAGGATTCATTTCACTCATCTCTAAAATGAGGGCTAATGCTGGAAATAAGGTTCTTCTCTCTCCAAGTGACTCCTCAGAGTTATAAAACTATACTCTTCACTCTTCCTTTTGGATATATCATTGTCCATAAAATAAGTACAGATCAAGAAAAGAGAGTGCAAGTATCCTGATATCTCAACTTCTTTATAATCAATGCAAGTTCCCAGAAGATGAGAGAAAGAATAAAATAGCGGGTGAGTGCCATGTTTGTATAGATCTCACTTTGGAGGACTTTAAAAGACGCTTGTTACACTGAAACAAGCAGATAGTTAGAGATGTGCTAGCTGTGCTTTGGTACCAAGTATGATATAGGTATCAAGGTGCCCAAATAAATGTTTCCTGGGAGAACAATAGAAATTGGGACAAGCTTAATGTTAAAAGTACAACTCTACTTTGACTTTGGAGTTACAGAATCAGAATCATGAAGGCTAGAAAAGACCTCTACGATCATCAGGCCCAGCTATCAGTCCAACACTACCAGGCCTGCTAAACCATGTCCCAAAGTGCCACATCTACCCGTAGTTTGAACAGTTCCAGGGACAGTGACTCCACCACTTCCCTGGGCAGCCTGTTCCAATGATTCACCACTCTTACAGTAAAGAAATTTTTCCTAATATCCAACCTAAATCTCCCCTGCTGCAACCTGAGGCCATTTCTCTCAGACTATTGCCATTCACTTGGTAGAAGAGACCAACGCCCACCTCACTACAAACTCCTTTCAGGTGGTTGTAGAGGGCAATAAGGTCTCCTTTCAGCCTTCTCTTCTCTAGACTAAACAACTCCATCTCCCTCAGCTCCTCCTCATAAGATCTGTGTTTCAGACCCTTCACCAGCCTTGTTGCCCTTCTCTGGACACACCTCAGCACCTCAACATGCCCAAAACTGGGGTGCGACCAGTGCCGAGTGCAGGGTGACAATCACTTACATGATCACTCACGTCCTGCTGGCCTCACTGTTTCTGATACTAGCCAAGATACTGCTGGTCTTCTTGGCCACCTGGGCCACTGCTGATTCATATTCAGTCAGCTAAAAAAAAAAACCCCGAGCTTTCTCTGTTGGGCACTCTCTAGTCACTCTTCCCCAAGCCTGTAGCTTTGAATGAGGTTGTTGCCTCCCAAGGGCAGGACATGATGCTTGGCCTTGTTAAACCTCATACAATTTACTTGGACCCATTGATCCAGCCTGTTCAGATCCCTCTGCAGAATTTTCTACTCTGCAGCAGATGAACATTCCTGCACAGTTTGGTGACATCTGCAAACATACTGAGGGTGCACTTAATCCTTTCAACCAAATCATTCATGAAGATGTTAAACGTGACTGGCCCCAACACTGGGCTTTCTATGAGCTGCCAGCTTCTCTAGGAGAATGCTGTAGGTGTCAAACAAGTGTCAAAGGCTTTACTGAAGTCAAGGTAAATAACATCCACAGCCTTTCCCTCATTATGCGTCCCTCATTTTAGACACAAAATAAGTGAGGGATGGTGAAGGGCCATGCTTGGGACTGAGTGACTTAAAGTAGGAATCAAACGCACGCCAGTTCTTAGCTCCAGCCTTTATTCTGAACACCTATTCCCCATTAATTTCATGGAGACATTATGAGGGTGAAAAACAGTGGCAGGTGCACGTCAACGGTGAATTGCTTTCATGAGTATCAATGGGACAGAATGTATTCAATCACTACTTTTTCACCCAATTCAGTGGCCTGTCCATTACTTTAAATTTAAAAAGTTGATGGCAGAGAAATCTGTCCAAACCCCAGGAAACTGAACTTAAAAAAGCTGGTTTAAATGGCTAGTATTGGCATTTAAAACCAGTCATATCCTGTCCTGTCTCATTTGGCTTTTTAGTGTTACAAATTTTATCATAAATTACAGATTTGAGACATGGATCTGATTCCAATCACAGGAATGTTTTCTCTTAGGTATTAAGCCCCTTCTCCATTCTTCCAAAAAATACTGACAGTGCAGCACTGCTGGTTCTCTCAAGTAACAAAAGGACACTATGTTCTGTGATCATTTTTCATGTAATGAGATTTCCTTGGGAAGCTGAATCAGGTGAGTAGCCAGGAAACTAGGTAAGTCCAATCATCTGGTTGAAGTTATCCCCATTTACAGTATCCTAAGCTTTATAGTGCTGAGGTTGTCTTCAGGAGCTAATTGTCCCCTGGGCATTTGGTTCTGTGCCATGGATGTGGATTTATTTAGATTTATTATTCTCATCAAAGGTGGCTCAGAAGTATTTCTCCTTTCCCTGTCCTGAGCTGACACCACTGGAAGCAGTACATATCAGCCACTAATAAGAAGTGATGCCTTTGAAAGGGCTGTCTCAACTTATTGAAAATCTTCAAGGTAAGTCTTTAAAGACACATCATATTTTATTTTTAGGGGGGAAACCCATCAAACCATTATTTTGTTTTCTTTTTTTTTTTCTATAACTTTGTTTCTTGTTTTCTAATTTCTTTCATCTTTTGTGCCTCATTTCTCTCTCATTTCTACAAATGCACTTATGTGGATTCTTCTTCTGCCCTGGTCTAGTGATTTAGAACATGCACAAGGTAAACAGACCTTGGTTTCTGTTTCCTTCATGTTTGAGTTGGTTTCCTGTTTTCTTCATATTCTTTTGCTACCCCAAGTAATACTTAGGATACCTGTTCTCAATGTTTGAAAGAAAAAGGTAAATATAACTTTAGTTTTTACTTATGTGATTTCCCCTGCCCCATTTTGGATGATTCTAGCATGATCTCTAAGGTCCCTTCTAACCCAAAGCATTCTATGATTGTATGATATTCATTGAGGTGAAATTAACATGCAGGATGATGCTATTCTCTGATAGTGTGGGTGCCACCTAGGGATAAAACTTTTTCAAAGTAGAAGGATGCAGGCAGCTCTGTAGTACCCTCATCCCAGTGCAGTGATGTTGCTCGTGGCTTTTCTGGTTTAGCACAAGGCTAATAAACACAACTGCATCATCACTGAAATATTCATTAATGAAAAGATGTCTTAAATGCTCCCATCTTTTTAAACCTGAGAATCAATATTTTTAAAGAAATATTGTAGAAATAATTCACAAAATATGAAATAGAGAAATTAGAGTTGGGCACCAAAGGCAGCTCAGTTTGGGTCACTGCTGCACTTGCACTGCTTCTTATGGAACTTGTCCTCCACTGGTTCAGGTGGTTCCTCCCATAGGAACTCCCATAATATACAACTCGAATCATGGGTTACACCAATTTTAAGGGGTTTCCATTAGCATCTCCTCCCCTGGTCCTTCTGGGCCACGTTATAGGGTATAACATTGCAATGAACTCCTGCTAACCAGGAACTCCTGCTAACTCCTGAACAACAAGAGGTTCCTGCTATTGTAATTCCCATAAAATACAACTCAAATCACAGATTATTTTCACCCAGGATTAAATCACCTTGAGGTACAAATTAGACTCCCCAATCCTGCCACATTTTCCAACAAGTGGTCCCAGGTCCTTGAGCAAAACCAATTCCACAAATAGGTTTACAGTTTCCTGAGGAAGGAACAATCCAGGCTGCTTTTCACATGTTCCTTATATGAACTACAAGGAACTTATCTCCTTCCACAGTGTGCAGGGGTTTTGATCAGGTCAGCTGGCAGATGCTCTAGAGTTAACTAGCCAAGTAGCTTCTGCTAAATGTGTATCCCAGTGCTTGAATGTCCCAGCACACAGTGCTCTTAGTGTAGTTTATAACAGTCTATTATATTGTTCAGTTTTGCTGGAGACCAGTGCCTGATAGCAGATGTGATAGCAGTACGATACGCCTACTGACTGCCATGCTCCTTGGCTCAGGTGTTTATGAGGTTGTTTTGAAAATGAATCCTGTTCTTTCATCACCACAAGACTTGCTTTTCAAGGCACAAGATAGTATTCTGAGCAGTGGCATGGGTCACAGAGAATGTTTCCAATCATCTAATAGTGCTTGCAATGGTAGGTTCATGATACCATGATATAATCAATCTGCCGGGTTTCCCCATATTGATATTTCAGGCATCATCCTCTATACGGAAAAGGCTTTAGCTGCTCAGCTTGTTGGAATATGGCAGGCATTTAACATTCATGGATAACCTGTGAATGGCATCAATAGTCAAGTCCACCCCTTGATCACAAGTCTATTTGTCTGTTACATACCTTCCTAAATGTCCTGATGTGCTATAAGCCCATGGAGCATTAAATACCTCCTCGTTATCTTCCCAATCCAGATCCTCCTGAGCCGCTTCAATTCTAGCAGTGTGGTCCACCTGCTCGGTGGTTGTGATGTTCTTCAGTGGCACGACTCATGGGTATGCGAGCATCTACGTGACACACTTTTACAATCAGGTTCTCTACCCAGGCAGCAATATCTTGCCATAATTCAGCGGCCCAGATGGATTTATCTCTGCCAGTTGGCCTGCTTCCACTGCTGTAGCCACCCCCACAGGGCATTTACCACCATCCATAACTCAGGATAGAGACAAATTACTAGCCGTTTTTCTCATTCAGCAGTATCTAAAGCCAGCTGGATGGCTTTCACCTCTGCAAATGGACTCAATTCACCTTGTCCTTTAACAGTTTCTGCAACTTGTTGTGTAGGACTTCACAAGCAGCTTTCCACCTTCAATGTTTTCCCACAACATGACGGCATCCGTGTGTAAACGGGGCACATCCCTTTGCATTTTTTGGTAATTTATTATATGGAGGGGCCTCTTCAGCATGAATCACCTCCTCTGGCAACACTCCAAAATTATGGCCCTCTTGCTGGTGCATGATCACTTCTAGGATTTCTGGGTGGTCAGATTGTCAGGGTTTCCCATTCAAGTCCATCACGTTAGCAGCACAGCCTACTTAGTCCATGTAGTGTCAGTTGCATGATGTGTAGAGGGGACCCTCCCTCTGAACCACTAACCAAGTACAGGCAATCGAGGAGCCAAAAAGAGCTGTGTCAGTACCAAGTACTTCTGAAGTGGCTTAAAATCCTTTGTGTGCTGCTGATATTTCTTTTTAATTTCATAGAATCATAGAATTGCTTGGTTGGAGAAGACATTTGAGATCATCAAGTCCAACCGTACCTGCCTGCTACTAGATCATATCCCTGAGCACTTCATCTACCCATCTTTTAAACGCCTCCAGGGATGGGGACTCAACCACCTCCCTGGGCAGTGGTTCCAGTGCTTGAGAACCCTTTCCGTGAAGAAATTTTTCTAATGTCTAATCCAAACCTGCCCTGGTGCAACTTGAGGCCATTCTGTCTCATCCTACCCCCTGTCACTTGGGTGAAGAGACCAACACCTGTCCCGCCACAACCTCCTTTCAGGCTGTTGTAGATGGTGATAAGGTCTCCCCTCAGCCTTCTCTTCTCCATGCTAAACAATCCCAGTTCCCTCAGCCGCTCCTCTTAAGATTTGTTCTCCAGCCCCTTCACCAGCTATATTTAGGTGGTAATAGGCTTCAGATTCCCTATAATCCTAGCTCCAAACCCCTAAATGTTGACCTCAAGTCCTTCCAGATGTTTTCTGTGCTTTTTCACCTCTTTCTGGCTGAGGCATAAAGCATATTTTTCACATCTTGTTCTGTCAGGACTGGCCCAAGCGCTATTGCACTCACTATTTCCATCTCATTTGTTCAAAGATGCCTGCTCAGGGATCCATTCAGAATTGTTCTTTCAAGTTGCTGGATAGACAGACTGTAACCTGGGATCTGTCTCCAGAACATAAGACACCTGAGAAAGCTTGTTTATTTTCTTGTTAGTTGATGGAGACACAGCTGTTATTTTATTGATCCCATCCACTGGGACATGACAACATCCATCTTATTACTAAAATTTGGATCTCCTGTGCAGGTCATTTGACCTTACTTTGTTTTACAGTAAAAACAGATTTTGAAAGAATCTGGATTATTCTTCTCCACTTCTCAAACGCTTCCTCTGCTGTGTTTCCCCACACAATGATATCATCAATATACTGAGAGTGTTCAAGAACTTCTCCTCATTCCAGTGCAGTCTGGATCTGTCCACAAATAGTAGGGTTGTGTTTCCACCCCTGGAACAATCCATTCTAGATGTACTTGACTCTCCTCCAAGTGAAAGAAAACAGTGTCCTGCACTCAGCTGCCAGAGGGATCAAGGAAAATTGCCCTGGAGGTATCAATGGTTGCTTACCATTTGGCAGCCTTTGACTTCAGTTCATATCAAAGTTCTAGCATGTCTGGTGTGTCAGCTCACAGCAGTGTTGACATTTTGTTCAGGCTTCATTAATTCACTGTTAGCCTTCACTCTCCATTAGATTTTTTGCACTGGCTATATGGGAATATTAAATATTAAATGATGAAATGAGTCTTCTTGGTCACTCCCTGACTCTCCAGGTCAACTTACAGATGGAAACCAGGGAGTCTTGGCTGGTGTAATATTTTTGGTGCTGCACTGTCAAGGTAGAAATTGGTACCTGGTGTTCTTTGACTCACAGCAACCCAACCATGAATGGATCTTCTGAGGGACCGGGCAAGCTAGATAACTGTTTCATTTCTCCGTACTCAGAACAGCTATACCAACAGCCCATCAGTACCCTTTTGGGTCTTTGAAGCATCTTCTCCTGGGCTATTTTATGCCAAGGATACATGGAGACTCTGGACAAAAGGATGCTTTTGCCATGCATTCCCAGTTAGGCTTCCTTCAGCCTCCAACACAGACAGTTCATGGGATCCTCCCATCACTTCAAAAATACAGATGGATTCTGGCTCTTTTGATCTGATGGTGTTACAGCACACTGTGATCCTTTGTCCACTAAAGCCTTATACACCCATGGTGCTGATGTTCCAGGCCACAGAATCCACGCAGTCCAGTAAGTCCAGTTTTTCCTTTGCTCCACCTGGCTGAAGGCAGGGCCCCTCTATTCCTGGTTGCAGTCTTCATTACTTGATTTTTATAACTGCAAAACACAAGTTCTTTCACTGAGGTCAAAAGTATGATCAGCTCTTCCAACAAACACTGGAGCGCTAATTATCTGGGATGAATGCTTTTTGGCTGTTGTTTTTCCTTGTGGTTCCTCTACCTGAGCTTCTAGTCTCCAAGTAGACTTACCATCCCACTTACTCATGTCCTCCCCCTGGTCACATAGGAAGAACCACAGGGTTGTACATGGTGTACACCACTGGTGCCCTTCTGCTTGAACAGAAAAAGACTGACTCTTTAACACCAGAGGTGTTGGTTGGAGTGCGTGAGGAGCACTCAGATATTTTTTGGGTGTGTCCACAGCCGAGACACAGGCCCTCATGGAATAAGTGAGATTATCTTCATATTCGTGGAGTTGTCTGGCTATTTCATCTATAGTTGATGCCTCCATGTGTGTCCAGATCATTATCACCAGGGTGAGGGTGCATGACAGTGCATTTCATACAAGCTTTTGCCATGTGGACCACGTGCATCGGATTTCATCTGGGTCTTTGAATGCCTGGTTATTAACCAGGTTGTTATAGATCACCTCCAATATGGTGAATTCCCTCAGACACTGGATACCTCCCTCAGTGTTGGTCCGTTGACTTTGGGAATTCGCAAGTTCTTCCTTGAAGAGATACCCATCCTTCACGGTTAACGAGAGTTGCTGCTAAAGACTGAGGACTCCTGCCTTTCCTCCAATCCCTTTGTCAATGGCCTTATCCTTTGCAAGGGTTCCCACCTGCTGGGCTTCCTCACATTTTAATTCCTGACTACTGGCCCCAATATCCCAGCAATGGAGTAACCAGCTCAGAATTAGCTCGCCTGGTCAACAGCTAAAATATTTTTGCATATCTCACTTAGACATAGGGATTGGGTGGTCTCTGTCTTATTTTTTTATTTCACTTTCTGCTGGGCCTTCTGATTCTTTCTCCTGCTCCTTCTTAGGAGAAGCTTTTTCATCCCTTACTAAACAAGTCGAATTCTGTTTCCACTGTTTTTTTCATGTTATAAAGATGACCAATATAGTGTCTAGTTAGTCACAGTGTCTGTTGCTTTGTTTTCCTTCAGGGTTCCACACAAGCTCAAGCAGTGTGTGGTACATGCTGACCAGGGCCCAGCACGATGCAGTAAGCTTCTCTCAAATAGCCATGTCATTTTTTTAAGCACTCTATCACTTCCACAGGATCCTGTAATTGTTTGGTAATGAAGTTCCAGACCATTGGAGGTGAGAAGTTCTCTGGATACCTGCCCATATTCTCCTACATGCCATGCCACCCATGACTATACTCTAACAGAGCCTTGTTAATATTCCAGAATTGCTCGTGAACCGTATGAAAAAACAAAGCAATATTCCTAAGAAATGCAAGTAGGAGTACTTTAACTACAAAAGGATGTTTAAGATATTGAGGAGTTATTGTAATAAGGGAGAAAACATCACAGAAGAAGGTAATGAAGGTGCCATCTCTAATTCCTCCACAACAAAACTCTCAGAGGAAGAAACATAATTGTTAATTTTCTCCATGAGCTGGCACCCAAAGTACAGCAATGGCTTCAGTACAGAGCCCAAATATCAGATTAATGTCAAGGTCACTGTTTTAATAACAAATCTCCCAGGCAAAACATCACTAGTCTGCAAAAGCCAACACCAACCTTTAAAAGGTAGAGTGAAAAAAAGAGCACGGCACAGATCAGATAAACTAATATTGAGAACAGATGGATCAATATTGGGACTCACAACTATTAATAGATACAGAAGCTTTTTAGTATGGTCTGACCAATCTTTATTAACTCAAGTCCTTTGAGCTCCATGATGGGCACCAAAAAAGACTGTCATCATTTAACTACAACTTCCAACTAAACCACCACCCAGCCGCTTGCGTGTTTCTTCCATCAGCAGGATAAGGGGAAGAGAATTGGAAGGGCAACATTTTAAAAACACATGGGTTGAGATAAGAACAGTTCAGTAACTGAAATTAAGCTATTACCACTACAACAACTATTATTATAATAATATTATTGAGAGTGAAGTTCCAGACCATTGGAGGCAAAATGTTCCTAGATATCAGTCCATATTCTCCCACATACCCATGAACATAGTCTCATGGGGCTCTCATTATAATTACTTGTAATGTTCTCATTACTATCCTGAAAAGGAAAATAACAAGAAACCCAAGAAAGGCAAGTGATGCAAATGAAAACAACTGCTTACCACCATCCAGTCCTTGAGCAGTGCCACCCCAGCCAACCTTCGCCCTATTTTATTGATGAGCAGAATGTCCTATGGTATGGAACACCTGTTTGGTCAGTTGGTGTCAACTTTCCTGGCTGTGTCTCCTCCCAACTTTTTGTGTAAACCCAGCCTACTCTCTGGCGGGGTGGTGTGAGGAGCAGAAAAGGCCTTGACTCTCTGTAACCCCTGCTCAGCAATAAATAAAACATCCCTGTGTTATCCACACTATTTCCAGCACAAATCAAAAACATAGTCTCATATCAGCTATTGTAAAAAAATTTAACTCTATCCCAATGAAAAGCAGCAGAACTCTAAATGTGTAATTGTCTTATCATTACGAATCAGTTAATTTTGCTGTACCTTCCATAAAAATATTTTGGTCCAAGAAGCACTGAAATATAAGGTTAGACCTATCTAAATGACAACAATCATTTAATAGATATTTAGTTAAACATCATGTAAATATTAGAGAGAGAACTTTGGGCCCTGTGTTTGTAATAATCTCTTGTATAGCTTCCATTTTACATCTTAAGATGCCTGAAATTTTCTTTCTCTTTACAAGTGGAGAAACAGAGGCACAGGAAGGTGAAATGTCTTGCAAATCAACTCTATAGATCTTCTTTTCCACCAATTATTGAATCACAAACAATTTTTTTCTCTCGTAAGAGTACACGATGTTCTCAGCGAAGGTACCAGGAAAACCAAATAAATTTCCCATAGGCAAAATAGTATGTATAGCTACTTCCAGGATCTTGTCAGGGAAATTATCTCCCCACTGTTACTGGGAGTTCTATTATTTCTGGTTTGCTTTTTGGTTTAATTTTCTTTTGCATACTTTCTGTATCATCCTCCTTTATTTTGTAGCTGATGGCAAGATCTCCAGACAGATCCTTCCACTGAAAACACCGGGGCTGTAAGTGGACTAGTGCATGAGAAACAGGCCTAGGACCTGCTCTTTGAAAGAAAATGTGGCCAAAAAAGCCAACAGCATCTTGGCTTGTATCAGAAGCAGCATGGCCAGCAGGAGCAGGGAAGGGATTGTGACCCTAGACTCAGCACTGGTGAGGCTGCACCTCAAGTACTGTGCTCAGGTTTGGGCTCCTCACTACAAGAAAGACATTGAGGGGCTGGAGCACGTACAGAGAAGGGGAACAGAGCTAGTGAAGGGGCTGCAGAACAAGTCTTATGAGGAAAGACTGAAGAACTGCTGTTGTTACTCCTAGAGCAAAGGAGGCTGAGGGGGGACCTTACCACTGTCTACAAGAGCCTGAAAGGAGGTTGTAGAGAGGTGAGTGTTGGTCTCTTCTCCCAAGTGACAGGCAACAGGATGAGACGGAATGGCCTCAAGTTGTGCCAAGAGAGGTTTAGGCTGGACATTAGAAAAATTTCTTCATGGAAAGGGTTCTTGGACACTGGAACAGCTGCTCAGGGAGGTGGGGGAGTCCCCATCCCTGAAGGTATTTAAAAGATGGGTTGATGAGGTGCTCGGGGATCTGATTTATTAGTGGGTATATATGGTTGGGCTTGATGATCTCAAAAGGCTCTTACAACCTAGTGATTCTGTGATTCTATGAACCTATCATTTCAGCAACAAACAAGCCTGGGGACCCACAGCAGAAAGCACATCCCACATCTGCTACTTGCTGCTGGTGCACAGTTGGGTCAGCACTCTCCATACCCCTGCCTCTGATTTTATTCTCCTCCTCTCTTTATTAGGTTTGTACTCCTGGCACATGCAGATCCTGCATCTTGCTTTCACTGAAATTGCTGTTCCTAATCAGCAATGGTAGGAGAGACTGAACTGTGGTTCCTTTGTGTAGTCACCTCTAGACAATGGCTGTCTCAGACCCAAATTTACACCTTTCTAATCATTAATCAACAATCAGACAAAGGGTATATTTCTGAATCCAGACAGCAGCCAATACAGACCCCTAATACGTTATGGATTCTCTGTCAGCACATTTATTTATTGTTTGCAGTGCTCTGTTTGAAAACCCCTATGCTCTTTCACGTATTTTATTTATTTATTTACTTACTCACTGATTTCTTTTTAGCTGGATTTAATAAAGCAATGAAGCTTCACTTATTAACTTTTTTTACAAACTCTAAATGGAGGTTAACTTTACATAAAATACATCTCTAATATCGCTTTTGGTATTTACCTCAACTAACCAAAATATTTGGCAAATAGACCACTGAATGAAACAGAAGTAAAGTGCATTGGCATTGTCAGAGTCTGTTTTTTACTCAGGTAAATACTCAGTGAATCATTTTATCATTATTTAACTCTATAATAAAGGTTGAGAGTAAAATAATATAATATAGTAAAATAGAACATAACATAATGTGATATGATATGTTATAATACAATACGATATGATTATACAATATCACACTATGTGACATAATGTGATGTGATACAATACAATAAAATACAATAAAATACAATACAATACAATATAGGGATATGGAACTGTTGGAATGGGTCCAGAGCAGGCTATAAGGATGATATGAGGTCTGGAGCACCTCCCATAGGAGGACAGGCTGAGAGAGTTGGGGTTTTTCAGCCTGGAGAAGAGAAAACTCTGAGAAGATCTTATAGCTACCTTCCAGTACCTGAAGGGGTTGGAACTGGATGATCTTTAAGGTCCCTTCCAACCCAAACCATTCTATGATTCTATGATTCTATGATCATATCATATCAGCATGGAGAGAAATTAATATATATTTGCCTATACTCTCAGCATTCAGTGGGATTTTTCACAAGCAACAACAGGGACCTCGCTGTTCTGTTAGGATATAACACAAATGCATCAGTGGACCTTGGGTTCTACACAGCATGCAGCCATGCTCTGCTATCAAATTAATGTTAAAATATGTAGGTCCTGGCTTCTAATTTATAATATCGTTGACAAAGAGTAAAAAGGACAGGCATGTCATAAAGTTTATGGATGGAGTGATGGTGTGCACAATGATGTCTCATAAAGAATAAAGGGGGTAAAGTTATTTATTCTTGTGGATTTGGGAACTAAAATACAGATAGACTGGCTGCGTGCACAGAATTTTTCATAAATATCCGACAGTGCACCCTGTTGTACGGCAGCCATACATTAATTAGAGCATTCAGAAGACACTGCAATGTGTTACATTCACCCAAGTGAATCTTCATTTTTCACATGCAGGGCCTTACTAATTAAAATCAGCTTTGCAATTAAACGTGGAAAATTGTGTTAAACTTTCAAGCGTGGTTTAGGAAAAAAAAAAAGTATGTATTTTTAGGGTATTTTTTATTTTGATGCAAATGAATTCTCCGTCAAAGTGAGACCAGTAGAAGGGAGGTATGAGGATTTCTCTTTTTTGTATTATAGATGCTCCTCTCAGTTGCGAGTTGCAATGCTCCACTATCTCTCTGCCAGTACCTGGCCCTGTTCCAGCGCTTTTAGTGAGTGCTATCTGTCAAGGCATGAATAATACAGCCCCTAGGCTGTCAGCAGAATCCAAATGAGGCATACATCAGGAAGCAAGCACTCCACTTTAGCTCCAGAACATGCTCCTGTGAAGACAGGCAATTATTCACCCACGGCTGCAGCCATGGCAATCAAACTGGTGGGTGAAAAGGTATATGAAATGAAAAAAAAAAAAAAAATTTGAATAAGAAATATGGCACGACAAGCCACCGAAATTCAATAATTTTCTAATAAGAGAGAGACATTTGGGTCTTTTAATTTCCAAGTTTGGGAGCCTGAATTATTTCACTCACTCTGTTCTAAAATATAGATGACTAAACAACTGTATATAATGCCAAGACAAGGGTACGTGGGGCTTTTCCTAATCTGAACAGCGATGATGAACCCTAAGGTATTTATAAATTCAAAGAAATCTGTTGCATGAAGCGACAAATCTCATGCTTAAAAATTAAAAGATGGTCAAAACAACTCTATCCGTATAATGTAATAGAAACAGACAGCCTAGTAAAGCAACAAAGAACTGGTTGATACCAAGAAATTTGGTGGAAAATTAAAATGCAATATATTTCATCAGGTTAGGGATGATTTGTACATCATAGATTCAAACATTTTATGATCCCTCTTCATTATTGAGACTTGATTCTTTTTGCAAGGCATCCTATCAGTGACCAATGGAAAAAAAATCCTTCACAAATGCAATAAGAAGTGAAGAAAAGCACACGGAATTCTTTGGGATGTGCAACATTTAAGTTGGTTTATTTATCTGGACTCTCATTTTCAACATAGAAAATTAAACTCATGAAATAGTGAGATCTCTATCAGTATTTTCATTTTAAACGTGAAGGGTTTATCATTTGACTGTAACAATTGATCCTTGCCTGAAATTTGGTTCGTATTGTTTCAGACTAAGATTGTGTTTTGCTTTAATGTCTATGCTGGACCTTGTTCTGACCAACAAGGAAGGGTTGGTGGGGAATGTGAAGCTCAAGGGAAGCCTTGGCTGCAGTGACCATGAAATGCTGGAGTTCAAGATCCTCAGGGCTGCGAGGAGGGCGCACAGCAAGCTCACTGCCCTGGATTTCAGGAGAGCAGAATTTGGCCTCTTCAAGGATCTGTTCGGCAGGGTAGCATGGGATAAAGCCCTGGAGGGAAGAGAGGCCCAAGGAAGCTAGTTCGTATTCAAGGATCGCCTCCTCCAAGCTCTGGAGCGATGCATCCCAAGAAAGAGGAAGTCAGGCATGAAGCCTGCATGAATGAACAAGGAGGTCCTGGACCAACTCAACCACAAAAATGAAGCCTACAGAGGGTGGAAGAAAGACAGGTACACTGGGAGGTGGATAAGGGGAGAGCAGTTGGCATTATCTATATGGACCTGAGCAAAGCGTTCGACACTGCCCCACATAACGTTCTTGTCTCTCAATCAGAGAGACGTGGATTTGAAAGACGGACCACTCAATGAATAAGGAATTGGTTGGATAGTCACGCCCAAAAGTTGAATTCAATGGCTCAGTGTTCAAGTGGAGACCTCTGACAAGTGGTATTCTGCGACAGTTGGTACCAGGTCCAGTACTGTTTAACATCTTTGTCACAGACATTGACAGTGGCACTGAGGGTACCCTCATCAAGGCTGCTGGTGACACCAAGCTGTATGGTGTGGTTGACACACTGGAAGGAAGGGATGTCATCCAGAGGGACCTTGACACACTTGAGACATAGGCCTGTGAAAATGTCATGAAGTTCAACAAGGCCAAGTACATGGTCCCGCACGTGGATTGGGATAATCCCAAGCACAGATAAAGGCTGGGCAGAGACCAGATTGAGAGAAGCTTGAGAAGGACTTGGAAGTGTTGCAGGGTGCTGATGAGGAGCTCAACATGAGCCGGCGTTGTGCACTTGCAGCCCAGAAAGCCAACCATGTCCTGGGCTGCATCAAAAGAAATGTGACCAGCAGGTCAAAGGAGGTGATTCTTCCCCTCTACTGCACTCCTGTGAGACCCCACTTGGAGTAACATGTACAGTTATTGGACCCCTCAATACAAGAAGGACATGGACGTGTTGGAGTGAGTCAAGAGGAGAGACATGTAGAAGATCAGACGGATGGAGCTCCTCTCCCATGAAGACTGGCTGAGAGAGTTGGGGTTGTTTAGCCTGGGGAGGAGAAGGCTCCAGGAAGATCTTATGGCAGTCTTTCAGTACCTAAAGGGGAGCTACAAGAAAGCTGGAGAAGGACATTTTACAAAGGCATGCAGCGATAGGACAGAGGGTAATGGCTTTAAACTGGAAGGCAGATTTAGAATAGAAAAGGAAGAAATTTTTTACTGTGAGGGTGATGAAGCACTGGCACAGGTTGCCCATGGAAGCTGTGGATGCTTCATCCCTAGAAATGCTCAAGGCTAGTTTGGATGAGGCTTTGAGAAACCTAATCTAGTGGAAGATGTTCCTGCCCGTGGTAGGATGTTGGAACTAGAGGATCTTTAAGGTCTCTTCCAATTCAACCCGTTATATGATTCTGTGATACAATGGATTTATGTGCTTTCAATTATGCCCTGATATAGGCATTAAAGGAATCCTAAATTTACATACATAGTGCCATGCTGCTAGCTTAAGGTTCTTTTCAGGGCAACCACACAGCAGGGAGTAATGTTTCTAAGACTGTCATTCACTTCTCCTCCATAAATAACATACACTAGTTGGCACTCAGTTACTCTAGGTTACCTATGGGATTTGTGCCTGCAGAACTTAGACCAGAAACCAGACTCACTTTTACATTTGTGTGCATAGAATGCAAATCCTGTTGTCTTTAAAGTTGATTAATGAAACCGGCAAAGCTCCTCCTAATTGCAAAGAAAGAATGCTTGAATCTATGTTTTTCTTCATATGCTTAGCCGACAGACGTTCTGGGAACACTCTCCTGGTGTGGTTTGAGTAACTGCTGTATACCCAGATGGATCGTTCACAGCTAAAAGTATTCAAGGATCTGGACCAACCTTATTGTTCAAAATTAATTCACAACTCTGAACGTATAAAAGTATCGTTCATTATAATGCTGCCATGCTCAGTGGACCTGAAGAGGTACGAAGTGAATAAAATAAACATTATCAGGACCATGTCCCAGGGAGAGGCTTTGGTTTTCAATCCTAGGATCTGAATTTGTTTCCTGTCTCTACCACTGTCAATATGGATTATTTTTTTTTGCTTTGATTTGGATTATTTTCTGTCAGCTCTTTCCCAACCTTTGTTTTTCCTTTTATTTTTTAAGACCCAGTATTGCAAAGACACATGCATTTCTTTAACTGCACGACCCCTGAGTAGTTCAGTTGGCCTCAAGTGCCTGGAAACACAAACAACAGGTACCGAAGACCTATCTGTGTGAACTCTACTGTCTAGGCACTGTCTCACGCTGTGCATCATAGACAGCGCTGGCAGGTCCATGACAGCTTCAGGTTTCTAGGTATTACCTAGATGAGTCTGCTCTGAGGAAGGCAAACACACCACGTCCCTTTGGGCGCTCATCCTCACTGCCCAAACAGGGATGATAACCTTTCTGAACTTTCTATGCAGTCACTGGTGAGAGGTGCTTTGGTCAAGCTAATTTTAGATATCCAAGGATCGTGCCCTCAAGTTCCCTACAGAGCAGCCTGCCCCGTTGGCTGTCTATCAGCAGGCCCAAGACAAAATTAAGCAACAACACTAAGAGCTGAGAGCAAAGTACCAAATAAGTCCTGCAAGCTTTAACCTCAAAATAAGATTTGACACAAAGGAAATATCAAAAAGATGGAAAGTTAGGGTTCTTCAGCCTGGAGAAGAGAAGGCTCTGAGGAGACCTTATAGTGACCTTCCAGTAACTGAAGGGGCTACAATAAAGCTGGGGAGGGACTGTTTACAAAGGCTTGTGGTGATAGGACGAGGAGGAATGGGTATAAACTGGAGAGGGGCAGATTTAGACGAGATGTAAAGAGGAATTTCTTCACTATGAGGGTGGGGAGACCGTGGCCCAGGTTGCCCAGGGAAGCTGTGGCTGCTCCATCCCTGGAGGTGTTCAAGGCCAGGTTGGATGGGGCCTTGGGTAGCTAGATCTAGTGGGAGGTTTCCCTGCCCAGGGCAGGGGAGTGAAACTGCACAACCTCCAAGGTCCCTTCCAACCTATATGATTCTATGAAATGATACAACAAGCTGTTACCACTGTTACTCTAACTAGTACCACCACATACACCTCAAAGGAAATATCAGTGACATATTAAGCCTGCTTTTTTCCCTAGCTAACACTAACATTGCAGCTCTTTCATAATTAAGAATATAATTGTATTGTGCAACATATGATAAAAATGTCCTTTAACTTCTACCTGATATTTTATCAGCACAACAATGTTTCATCCCCTGAATCTCTCTGAAAATTTGGAAGGATCTATTTCTTTCATCTGAACATCATTTTCACCGTGACATTGGTATTTTAAGAATAAAATTACAATAAAGAGAAAAAAAAAGCTGAAATTCCAGAGGCTTCAAGATGTTACAGAAGAAATAGAATTCTAGAGAGCTCTGACTACATCTAGTGGAAGCAAATACATTTCATTCCTAATAATGAACTAGTCTGGTATTGTGAATGGAAAGGTCTTAACCTCATTAAAAGGCTCTGTAGGTCTAAACAGAATTGAGTTAGGCATCAGCTGAGATATGCAATTCCCTGAACACATCAAATTTTTAAGACAGTCTGATTTCCTTGGAAGAAATATTTGAGGCTCTTCTCCATCCAAATAGCAGAATAGAAAAAAGAAAAATTCCTTCAGATTCTTTCAAGAACTTAAATTCACTAGGAGTTAGTTGAACCAGATAAAATAAGTAAAGCTCATTTAGAAAAAAGATTTTTTCGTTGCAATTTTCAACAAAGACCTTGGAGTTTTACCTCTAAATAAAACATATATTTCTTGAATATATTCTGATTACTGGATTGGCACACAGGGTGATAAGAAAACATTCACCACCACCACCAAATCTTTAGCCAGTAGGGGGAAAAGGAATTTTTGATGTATTTCCAAGTTTTATTCTTTGCACATCCGCCCAAAATTTCATTTAATTAACAGCTCTGAGATTCAGTCTGTTCATGTACTGACATACCAGAATCATGTCAAGAAAGCAAAATATGGAATTAACGTCTCAAAACTGCATGTAATCTTTCAAAATCTCACAGAGATTCTCCCCTCTTCCCCCAGAAAGGTGATTTTACACAAGCAGAGACAAATAGATCAAATTTAGAAAAAAATAGAAGAAAAGTCAGGGTTTTTCTTTAAGCTAAAGATTTAATTTTTGTATGTTTTGAGACTTTTGTCTTCAAAATGTGCACACAACTCCTATGAAGTGTGAAGAAATGCATTTAGCTACAATCTTGTAACCAGAAAGCACATTGTATTCATGTAATTTGACTGTTGACTGCTTATGAAATATCTAAGGGAAAAGAAGAATTTGGTGCTATTCATTAATTACTGATGAGGTTTGTATTTACATGAAGAAAATAGACAAACAAAACCCATGATTTGAAATACGAAGTGACTAGTGAATTTCAGAGCTATTTAAGAAGAATGATTTTGGTTACTCTTCCTAAATCAGTGTTCTAATCTAACCAAATCTTTCAAATAACCACAAAAACTTTACTGTTTTCATGAGTGAAAGAAAAGATTAGGAAAGGAAATCTGAACATAATAAGTTTGTGTGTCATATTCTTAAATGTAATTTGAAAGAATTTTAATCAGGCATATCAGTTTTCTTATTCTAATTTTGCAAGGATTTTCTGGGCTTGTCCCTAAGCTTCATTCATCGTTAAGAAAAAAGGCACCTGAGTAGACTGAGTGGCAATGGGTGGACTGACTTGTCACTGGTATCCTTTCCTGTTTCAAATAAATGCCTTAACCATAACGTAGAATTTCAATTTAATTCATAAACCCCATATTCCCTCACTACAAAGTACCTATCAGGTTTGGTGTGAAATACGCCACAAGTGCTTTAAGAATTGACAAAGTCAAGAATGAAAATAAATCTTAACAGTTTCAGGAGAAGTTAGCAATGGTTTGAATACCTCCCTCTCTTCAGGAGAGAGGTGGCCAAAACACCAGCCATTTTATCTCTGTATAATTTTATCTGTCGGGATGTTATATAAAGTATGTGAAATGAAATGCAAAGCACGTGTGGAAAATTCATGTATTCCAGAGCTGTTCGATTTTCAAAATTCTGCCCAAGAAATTCATGGACAAATTATTCAAGAAAGGAATGTTGTTTCTGCAGATGTGCAACACTTGAATATTGACATTACAAACACAGAATTGTAAAGACTGATCTGTAAATTAATAAGAAGCACAGGCAGTATGTGTAATATGTGCTACCTTGATATATTATTTACAATAAGCATCTAAAACTATGTTCTTACAGGCGTTGTCTCCACAGAGCAGGTTTAGAAAGTGAAGTAAAGGTCTTTGTGACTATAACACAACATTTGAAGTCTTCTAATCACTGATTCATCTTGGTCTTTTACCTTTGAATCTAACCTGATCATCAAACTGAAAATATTGAGTGGCTCATTTTCATTCAGTTATGAAAGACATTAAATAACAGAAGTCACGCTGGCACCAACACGTCAGGAGGGCCAAATTTTAATTTGCATCACATAAGTAAAAGTATTGTATGCAAAAATTGAGAGAAGATTGACCACGAGAATAAGTTTTCTCAGCAAAAATGTTAGATTATGGGTGACATTCAGAAAGGAGAAAAAAAAAAGGTGAACCCAAATGGCTTCTAGAATGTCTAATTGCTGATTTTTATCACTGTTTGGTTTATCAAGGTCATGCCAGCTAACTTGTTTACCAAATCTCTTCACTAAATTATGAAAAATCACAGATATTACCTTCTGTGCCTTGCATATTTGCCACTAACATGACCGCTGCCATCACAGCCAGGCGTGGGACAGCTGCAAAAGAAAGAGAATTAATTATACAGGTGCTGGTGTGCTGCAGAAAGATTATACTAAAAGCAGGCAGTAGGTATTACAGAAATGGAGGGCAACAAAGACAGAAAGAGAAATCAAATAACTGAAGGAGAAAAAAAAAAAGAGGGGATGCTTTTTATTAGCAAGTCTCGAGGGAATTAATTTCATCAGTGCAGCAGGGCATGAGCAAGCCACCAATGAACTTGAAAGTGCATTATACCCATTAAAAGGCATGAATTTTCTAAATTGCTAATGGGGATACATTTTACACTCAGAGCACTAACCTGAACAGCTCTTGTATGGCTGGTTCCACGGGAACTGCAAAGAGATGGAAAATATATAAAAATTTATCATCTATTACAAGTACCCCTCTTCTACAGAATATTACCAGAAAGGTTGTGTAAAAGCAAGGGTCAGAATGAATCGTGCAAAGAGATTCTGGAGGATGAAGGTCACCCTGAGCAGGGGCCTTGAGTGATTTACTGAAGCAAGAGACGTACCTCGAACACCTTTGGAGCGTGTGCGATGGCGCTTCTCGTCTGCATCCACCTCCATCTGGGAATAGATTAGCAGGCAGTCAATGTTCTTATCCTGCATGTACAGACTATCAATGCACAGACTGATACAGTCTCTCACACAATTTATCGACACTATTTTAATTCCATTCTATCCTGTAAGGTAAAGTCCACCTTACAGGGGATTTTTTAGGATCTTTATGTTTATTTAAAAACAGAGAATGCAGCGATTTCTGCTTTAATTAGTCTGTTTGCATACCTTGCTTCCATAGCTAATTATGTGCAATTAAGTGCCGGTTCCTCTTTTTCAAAGGGATATTTCTGACACAAAACCCTGATTACTGCTGTGTATTTTGAAACAAGGATTCAATAGGTTTCTATACAATTTAAAACTCAAGTCAAGGGGTCACACACCACAGGTCGCTGTCTAACAAAACGCTTTGCAGGAGGATAGAGGGGAAGGAACAATGACTAAAAAGGAGATAAAGCATCATTAGAACTTCAAAGATTTCATGCTATTTAACATAGCTTTATGACCTTGGCCAATGTGCTTCACTGTTTAGATGTGTTTTTCAAGTTTCAGGAATGGGATTAGATCTTTACCTTCATTTCATTAACAGCATGTCTATCCTATCTAGCTCTCTTTGCAGTAATAAAAATATATCAATCTTAAATATTTATCAAATAGGGGAAGGGCTGCAGATTAGACCTCGTAAAGTAATGTAAACCCTGATGTATAGCAGTTAGCATAAGGCCACATGGTTTCTTCTGTTCTTCCAAGCACTGTTATCACCAGACTTTAAAGGTAAACTGCATAGGCTAGCTAGAGTTCACAATTTTTTACAACACAAGCAGATTGCACTGAACTACGTTTAGCGACTGTGTCAGGGAAAATATATGCGGCATGTGTATCATCAGCTCTTTGGGATGTGGAAAAACGGGATGGCAAGATGGATCTGCATCGTTTCATACATAGAGATGATATTGTAAAGGTCAGGAAACACAGAAATCGACCATGGAGCTCTAGTGCCCCCAGAAAAAAAAATCAATCACTGGTTTATAGCAATATCCTTGGATTGATATCTGGTAAGAATGTCACATAGCTCATGCAAAAACATGGAAAAAAGGTCCAAGTGGCTTGCAGTTAACCCTTTAGTCACCTAGCTTTCTTTGGTCTGCACCTCAACACAAACAATGTAGGAAGTAACTAACAAAGAAGAAATCAAGAGGTGGTTTTACAGAGCTCCCTCGACTCATTATATCAGGAGTAAAGAGTCAGTGCAACAAAATTTGTGGGTGGCAGGGATTTGGTGGAAAGAAAGGACCACTCTCACAAGGTTCTGTCCTTCTGATGTAGTTCTGCTTCCTGGTTCCTACATGATTTATTCCACACTAAAGAGACGAGCTTATTAAATAAACAAACATCACAGAAGTTAATGTAGAATCAGCCTCTGCTAGGAGGCTTCAGTGCCGCCTTCTGATGGGGACCTTTGCATCACTTTGAGTGGGTTTCATTTTTAAATTAAGACGCCTGCATATAACCATGTGCACATACTTTAGGAGGACGAGCTTCCATCATCTTCAAATAAGAGATACTGTAAGGTATCCCATCAAGCCTTCAACTGTCAGACTGAAAAGGTACAAAAAGGTACAGGTAAGTCCTCTGTCAACCCTCTGTGTAGATGTTTCGGATGTCCCCTGGCAGATATCTATGTGCTTAGGCAGCTGGGCTTATCCCTAATTAACACAGCCACCAAAGCTTAAGGAATAATTCCTCTGATCAGCTACCAGGTGTTACTTCAGGCAGGACAAAAGCAGTTCCTAGCCACCCTTGCCCATACTGTCTAGCTCTCCATTGGTTATAGCATGAGATACTTGGTGCCTCTGTAGGTACCTACTATGGGCACTTAAGCTGAATCTTAATCTTTAACCCATCCACATTGTCTACCCTACACACTGAGTTTACGCCTTGGCTGGCTTCTCAGCTCCTAATCTTTGTAATGCATTTGAAGCTTTTCGAGTTGCCAATCAAAGCACAGAACAGGATCTCTGGAATATGAAAATTACCCACTAGATGATGACATTCTTTTCATTTGACTAATAAGAAAACAGAACATTATGCTATTTTCTAATTCCTGCAATATGTAAAGGCTTGGCAGGAGACCAGAAGTGGGGTTACTTGATCTTCAGCCTACCATGCTTTTTAAAAAGTTTGAAAAACATCATCTAGCATCATTTGTCACCACTGAAAGATCTGCTGAAAGAGCCATTATGATCTTAACTTGGAAATGCTGCCCTGGTAGTTATGATAGTCTATGTAAATTTATAAGGGGCAAACTGCAAAACAGATTTGCCTGTCTCTCTAAACCAGAGTAAGCGCTTCAAGAATGCTGTGAGTACACTTCTAAGTACACTGGCAGTCAAAGAAGAAAATGCTAAAGTGGAAAACCCCAGACCCTAAAGGATCCACACACTCTAGAAATGGAAGCAGGGTAAAGAAGTGGAAAAAAAGATTTTAAAAGCTGCAAGCATGCAGTGTTATTTTAAATTTTGTTGTTTCTTCTACATAGCCTGCTGCTTCTTCAGAAAGGCAGAGATCTACCTGCCTTTGTTATCCAGATGCTCTGTCATGCCCAGCAATGTGTGTCTTGGATGCTCTGTGACACTGCGGATGGTGGTAGGTACCTATGTTTAGCCAATGGACTCTTTCTTTGGCTTTATTTGATAGATCATTGTTTGACTTTGACTACATGGAAAGATGAAGGTTTGACATGGCAATGTTGGATGCTGGGAGCAAGCACTGAAATTCTACATGAGATGCACATAGGTTCTGTGAAACGCTGGCCACCTGCCAGCCTCCCATAGCCATCCCCAGATTTACTGCCAGCATTTCCATGGCCAAGAACAAAATTCTACTCCAGAGGTCATTAATCTCACACAAACACTAACTTTGTCGCCGTTTTCACATGCAGAACAAGGACATGTGGATCGTAGTGACTCACAGGGATTTCGCTTCAGTAGGCCTACTTTATTCATGACCTTTATATTGCAGTTCTGCAGAATACCAAGTCACTGTTCCAGAAGAGAAAGTGTTGACATGGAGGACAGGCTGACTAGAGTGTTAGAGTTTTAACCTGGTATCTAAAAGGAGACACCTAAAATACTATGTATGAAAGCAGAGAGCAAGATATCAGGAATTGGATGAGAAGAAATTCTTAACCTGGCTACAAAGAGATGCTCTAGATAGGAAAATGGAGAGGTCTACATTTTTATTTCTGAGAATTAAAAAAATAAAAAAGTCTTGGTAGAAATTAAACCTGATAAGTTGCAACTAAAAATAATCAAATTACAGGGTATGACTTATTTTGTGATGGTGGGCAGAGAGAAGTAGAGCTCACAACTCTGTAGGATCGTTATGTGCATTAGTGCTATTAAATATTTAGACAAATAAGGCCCTGAATAGTTAGAGATCGGTGCTCTAACTAATAATACACAAGATGGGGTACAAGAGAAGGTGTGTTATATTGCAAGGTATGCTGAAGACAACCAAACAAGACTTGAAATAGGTTGAGGTTGAGTAGTTGGAAAAAATGAAAAGGAAAAAAAATCCATGTTGCAGTGAAGGATTCCTATGGGGTAGCATATGACAGCTATAATCACAAGAGTATCCTCAAAGTTTCCAGAAATTACTTCTGATAAATTTATCATGTAAAGAAATTACTTAACCAGCTGGAGGAAATTCTATGCTAGATCTCACTTTTCTGGGTAAAAATGATAAAACCCCAGTGTTTTAGCTCTGTAACACCCAGTATCTTCACCAGTACTCTGGAATATTATATGTTACTGAAATATTCAGGCAACAGAAATTAATGGAGTGATGAACTATGTTGGAGACGGGCCAGTTCCATATATTGGCCTGAGCTGTCTGGCAGATTTGACTCATCTGAAGAACATGCCAATTCCAAGGTCTTGTACCTATGAACAAAGAATATGTTCACCTGTGTGCAGGCAATTAATACTTGTTATAGAATCCTGTAATCCTAGAATAGTTTGGTTTGGAAGGAATATTAAAGATCATCCAGTTCCAGCCCCTCTGCCATGGGCAGGGACACCTCCCACTGGATCAGGCTGCCCAAGGCCCATCCAACCTGGCCTTGAACCCCTCCAGGGATGGGGCAGCCACAGCTTCCCTGGGCAACCTGGGCCAGGGCCTCATCATGGTGAAAAAATTCTGCCTTATATCTAGTCTAAATCTGCCCCTCTCCAGTTTATACCCATCACCCTTCATCCTATCACTACAAGCCTTTATAAACAGTCCCTCCCCAGCTCTCTTGTAGCCCCTTCAGGTACTGGAAGGTCGCTCTAAGGTCTCTTCAAAGCCTTCTCTTCTCCAGGCTGATCAAGCCCAACTCTCTCAGGCTGCCAAACTTGTGCATTTCTCTCTATGTTAGGATAATGTATACTTAGACACCTTTTAAACATCCTGCTTTTTCTTCCTCAGCATTCCCATGACAAGATAAGTACTTCATAAAATCAGCATATTTATAACTGTTAACAACTATTTCTTCCCCCCCCAAAAAAAGATGCTTTCTCTAAAACCTTTTTTTGAACAAAATTTGTAAAAATTAAAAAACATTTATATTTAATAAGAGCCTTTCTGCTACAATCCTACAGGTATTTTCTTTAGCCCTATAATATTCAGTATCTCCACCAGTACTCTGGAAGATTAGTTACTGAAATATGCAGACAGCACAGAAATTAATGGAGTGATAAACTATGTTGGAAGCGGGCCAGTTACATATAGCGGACTGAGTAGTCTGGCAGATTTGACTCATCTGAAGAACATGCCAATTCCAAAGTCCTGTTTCTATGAACAAAGGATGTGGGCCATGCTTGAAAGACCGAAGATCATAATCTGTAAGGCAATAACTGCTAAGAGGTTGCCAGATGAGCACAAGCAATTTCTACCCTGCAGTAGCTGAAGGGCAGAATGTGATCTGTAGCTGCACAACCTTTAAGGCTGTATTAACTTTCCACAAAACCATTGAGGTATTCGGATATGGTCAGTAACTTCTAACAACAGAGGGCAAATTTTCATCAGGACCTTATCTATTTTTCGGTTAGCTTGCCCCATGCCCTGTTGGAGACCTCAGGTTTTTGAAGTATATAGATTTAAGGCTATGAGTCTCATCATAAACTTAGCTGAGATCAAGCTACCAAAAGTTTCCCAATCACCACTGCTCTCTGTCTCCAGATATGCTCACATATCTACCATATGGACTTCCTCGGGGCTGCCAACTGTGAGAAATCCAGAGTTTTAGGCTCCTTTCCAGGACAAATGGTGATTTTTGCTCCCTTGTGGGGAGGTACTTCAGCATTTTCCTCCCTTGCAGGCAGGCAGGCAGGCCTGAAAATGATCATTCATGTTAAATTTGTCAGGGTAGCTGAATTTCCTGCTGGAGGCATGGACACTGCAAGGTTCAGTCCCAAGTTCCAAAACGTCCGAGGCTGCCAGTGCTTGATTAGTGAATAATTCTGGTTTCCCTCTAGGCATGATGTATCAGAAGTCTAGAAAGCCATGAACGAGCCAAAAGCATTTGATCCAAACTTCCAAAATCCTTCTGTCCCAATTTTTACCTTACCAGGATTTTTTCAAATCCCAAAACTGGATTCTCAAATACTCTCAAAAATTGTCCAACATTTACTTGAGCAGAGCATTCACTGTCTATACAACACAAAGGTAGAAGATGATAGTTTATGGCCTCAAGCTCCACCAGGGGAGGTTTAGGCTGGACATTAGGAAAAAATTCTTCACAGAAAGGGTCATTGGGCACTGGAACAGGCTGCCCAGGGAGGTGGTTGAATCACCTTCCCTGGAGGGGTTTAAGGAACGGGTGGACAAGGTGCTAAGGGGCATGGTTTAGTGTTTGATAGGAAGGGTTGGACTCGATGATCCAGTGGGTCTCTTCCAACCTGGTTATTCTATGATTCTATGACCTCAACAATCTATGGAAGTACTGGTAAATACTAGAATTGCTGCATAATTTTTATTTAGATGTTGCTGAAATTATTCAAAATCTTGCTTTTTCTTAGTCTGTGGTATTAGACATATTCACAATATCATAAAAATAAAATGTTCAGAGGCAAAAATTCTGATTTCCTGAAAATGTAATGAGTTGGTTCTATAAAAAGTTTGCAACTTGCAATTTATTCCCTCATAACAGTCAAGTTACTCAGGAAAGGCAGATTTTCGGACAGCCATGACGCAGGATTCAAATTTCTACAAGTAAGATTCCTGCACTTGTCTCATAAACGAGTACTCAGTCTGTGGATCCTTAAAGATGCTTAGGATGTGCTCAGTGAGCTGATTTTGGCACATAAGCTGTAGTAGAACTAGAAATTCCATGTAGAAGAAGAGCTCCAGACATCTCTACACACGCCTTCAAGAAAAGAGATGGAAGATTATTTTATTTATTGTTGTTGTTTCTGAACCAAATTTGCATCAAACGCACTACATTTCCTCTAGAAAATCTGGTGGCATGGGCCTATGTCCATGAAAATAAATACATGATCATATCTTTTATCCAATAGTCTAACAGTTGCTTGTTACACTCTGCGTAATGATATACAAGAAATAGTTTCCCAGTTCTTCCATCTTCTGAAACTAGTTATACTCATGTTAAGAATTTCTCATCCACTGTATCTTAAAGCAGTTTGAGGTGACTGTCATCAGCCTCACCAGATGATGAGGGTCTCATTTACAGAATAAGGGTTAAATATTAATATAGTTGCTCAGTTTTATGAATCCTAGCCACTAAATTATCGAGTCTGTCTTCTTATCTCAGTGAATATTTAAATGCTTCAGGTTAACATTCATGAAGGGAGATAAACCCCAAAATATCTTCTATTCTGATGGCTATAGTACTGTTCTGGGGGACAGAAGCCCTGAGTCAGAGATCTGGTTTAAATGTTTATAGACACATGATGATCCTTTGTTCTAGTTCAGACAAAAGGTTTTGTTTCAACTTAAAGCAAAGCCTTTCAAAATTTTATTTTGGGTCATACCAAACTTTTTAATTTTGTCTGCTAAAATGAAAAAAAAACCCAATCATTTGTTGGTACACCAATATCAAAGACACAGCCTTTTTAATTCAAACATCTCAAAGCTGACCCAAGTCTAAACTTGGGTATAAGGATAAAAAAGATCATGGAGAAAAGGAGGAAGCAGAAAGCCTGATAGAGAGAGATTGTAGGATTTCTTATCTTAAAACAGAGGAAAAGGGGGATAAAAAGGGCCTGCCTAGTGTAAATGGTTCGCTGGTCAGTACATTTGTGTTCCCATGCTCTGCACCTGAACAGCAGAGTCTGTCCTACCTTCATATTAAATTCACAGAATCACAGAATAACCAGGTTGGAAGAGACCCACCGGATCATCGAGTCCAACCATTCCTATCAAACACATTCCTTTCTAACACTTTCTCTCCATTCCATGTGTGTGCGCGCGCACAGTCAAACCTCGGGTCGGAGATTGTGTGTGGGCAGACTGAGTGTCTCAGACCAGGTGCTGGAGGCAAATATCCATGCACAGCAGCCCTGCAACCTGCTCAGCCAGAGAGAATGGAATCACAGAATCACAGAATCACAGAATCACAGAATCACAGAATCACAGAATCACAGAATCACAGAATCACGGGGTTGGAAAAGACCCACTGGATCATCAAGTCCAACCATGAAGTTACCGGTGACGTCTGTTCACATGTCTCTGTCTGGGGTCTGCGGGACCAGCTGTGTATGTATGTATTTATGTATATGTATTTATGTATATGCATTTACGTATACACGTAACGTATACGCGTGCTTCGTATATATGTGCCTGCTGGGAATGCATCTTCAGCCTTGCTATTTGTTTGACCTAGGGACACAGAGCAGCAGCAGCCTTGCCTCTCTTCAAGCTGTTGGATCCAGCATGATTTATTTACTTCTAAAAATCCTGTTCCCCTATACAGCCTGTTGGAAAATGACAGATATATGACACAAGAAAGGTTACTTTTCTAATTCTGAATTAAAATGTGGCAATTTGTTGTATTTACTACATGAACAAAGGCAGAAAAATAATGTAGCTCACTAGAGACCTAAATTTATCTATAATTGAAGGAAATTGGTGAGAATCACAGGATGGTAGCGTTGAGAGGGACCTCTGGAAATCATTTAAGTCTACCCCCTGCTAAAACAGGTTCTCCTAGAACAAGATTGTCCAGGTGGGTTTTGTATATCTCCAAAGAAGGAAACTCCCCAATCTCCCTGTTCTCTGTCACCCTCACAGTGAAGGAGTTTATTCTCATGGTCAGGTGGAACTTCTTCTGTTCCAGTTTGTGCCCACTGCCCCTGATCCTGTCCCTGGGCACCTCTGGAAAAAGCCGGACCCCATTCTCTTGCGTCATAATACAAGATGTTCTAAACTTTCACTGTTAGGCTTAAAACCCACTAGGTTAGGGAAGGCACACAAGGTAGGTGTACTGTCTCTAGAAAGACAATCCAGTTCTATCCTTGATATCCATGCGTAACTTACGCTAACACCAACTGCTTATGTGCCCATCCTGAGTATGCTCCAAAAGACGGGCTTATATTAACTTGTAGGATTTAGAATCATAAAGTAGTTTGGGTTGTAAGGGGCCTTAAGCATCATCCAGCTCCACCCCTTGCCATGGGCAGGGACACCTCCCACTGGATCAGGGGCTCCAAGCCCCATCCAACCTGCCCTTGAACCCCTCCAGGGATGGGGCAGCCACAGCTTCCCTGGGCAACCTGGGCCAGGGTCTCACCATCCACATGGTGAGCAAATTCTTCCTAATGTCTAGTCTAAATCTGCCCCTCTTCAGTTTATACCCATTGCCCCTCATCCTATCACCACATGGCTTTATAAGAAATCTCTCCCCAACTTTCTCAGAGCCACTTCAGGTACTGGAAGGTCACTATAAGTTCTCTTCAAAGCCTTCTCTCCTCCAGGCTGAACAACCCCAACTCTCTCAGCCTGTCCTCATACGGGAGCTGCTCCAGCCCTCTGATCATACTCGTAGCCTCCTCTGGACCCGTTCTAAAGCTCCATCTCCTTCTTATGTTGAGAATTCCAGAACTGGGCACAATACTCCAGATGAGGTCTCACAAGAGAGGAATAGAGGGGCAGAATTGCCTCCCTATCATTTAACATTAAACATTAATTTCACAGAAATCGGTGTTCTGAACAAGCACTAATACCTAAATAACCCTTAACTTAACATAATTCTTATAAATGTATGTAATGATCTTGTGGGTACAGCACACCCAGTGAAAGTTTCCATATTTCTATTTTTCAAATATTCAGTGTGTATATTTCTATAAATACATATTTTATCAGCTGAAATTCAACTACATTCAAAGGGCCACAACCCAGTCTTTGCTGTAACTCTCACACAATATATTAGCATTACACATTTTTAAATTATCTTTAAAATCCTAGGAGAATAAAGAACAAGCCAAATGTGGGACACTTTAATAACCTGTACAAACATTGAGGAACATGTAGTATAGTTCCTATCATCATACACAGAAATCAGACCACACAATATAAAGCCAAAGCACAGTCATAGAAATTCAGGTCAAAGCAGTCATAACTTTAGAGTTTTAGCTTTAACTTTGAATGTCCTAATGACTGTAATCACAATCACGCTGTGTTTCAACCTCTTTGTTAGCTTCAATCTCCCACATTCAAGTCAGGCCTAGAGGACTTTTCATGGGGAAAAAAACAGCCAGAGCTGTGCCTGGCAAACCACTTGGAAAAGAGCACACAGCTCTGCAGAAATATAAAGTCACTGCCTTGTTTCCACAGTTCAGCCCGAAGCAGAGTAGTAAGAGTTACAGCTTTTAAGAGCTGTAAACTGAATGATCATTATGGAAAATGAGAGGGTGGGAAAAAAGTCTTCAGCTGTCCCATTTTGCTCAGCAAATTTCACATCCAGTTCTGCCACAGCAAGTGGAGGCTAACCCTGCCCTCCCTTCAAGAGGGAATAGGATTTCTGAAGTAAAAATCGATGCTTGTTTGCATAACTTATGCGGGGTTTTTTTAAATTGGGTTTAGGTTTACTCTCCAGAACTTATCTGCGTTACCTGAGCCTGTAATTAAATGGAGGAATCTGTTAATTTATCTTGGACTGATTCACTCTTTAGATAGAGAATGTAGAAAAAAAAGTACTCTTCTGAATCCAAGGAGAAAACAGACCAGTTGTGAACAAGAAATTTAAGCATATTTTGTACTGTCATGTATTCTGTTTTTCACTGAGAGAAACACACAGATAGGTACGAGGAGGAACTTTTTACACAGGCTTGTATTGATAGGACTAGGGGCAATGGGTATAAACTGGAGAGGGGCAGATATAGACTAGGTATAAGGAAGAATTTCTTCACCATGAGAGTGGGGAGACGCTGGAACAGGTTGCCCAGGGAAGCTGTGGCTGCCCCATCCCTGGAGGGGTTCAAGGCCAGGTTGGATGGGGCTTGGAGCAGCCTGATCCAGTGGGAGGTGTCCCTGCCCATGGCAGGGGGGTTGGAACTGGATGATCTTTAAGGTCCCTTCCAACCCAAACTATTCTATGATTCTATAATTCTATGATTCTATATGTATGACCTAAGATGCCCACAACAAGCTTCCATATAAGCCAAGTCACCACATCCACAAGTACATACTAGAGAGCATATTTATGCCTCAGAACACACACATGCAGTTTGTGTGTTTATGAAAACTAGGATACCAGATCTTGAAATCTGATTTCTAGTGCCCAGAAGTCTAAAATTACCACAACTAATTCACATGCAAAAGTTTGCTGATCCAGCATAGCATCCACTGCAGACAACAATAGTATCTTCACTGGCACTGAATCACGCTGACATCAACTGAAGATACCAATAAGAATTTCAGAACAAAACATACCGAGCCATCACATGAAATGAAAGTGTTTTTAGAAAGATGGGACTCGTTTAAAGTTTTGCTCAAACAAGACTGAAAATAAGCTAACCCTAGTGATTGTGTATCATACAAAATACAAGTATTTCAGGTAGAACAAGAGGAAACATTTATTAATTTCAGGTAGAACAAGAGGAAACATTTATTAATTATATCTTCCTTTTAATTCTAAGGAAACCTATGTAGGCCTTGTCATCTGGTAAATACTTGGTCTTCACATTGAAAGCAGCATAGTTAAAAAAAAAATCTTATTGTGTTAAAACTGTTTCTATTAAGTAGACTAACTTCTCTTCATTCCCGTTCACTCTTGCACAAAAATGAAAGCTCGATTCTGGTTTTAGGTTTCACTTAAATTGCAGAGAACTAGAGAACTACATGGTATCAGAAATGTTTGTTGCTATTAGTGCACAGACCATTATGCTTATCAAATAAATATATATAAATAGCTTATAGCTATTAGAAATGCAACGATTAGCTGATAAATTAATGAGAGACAGGCAAAATATCAATCATGGCACTCCTAAGATAATTAGCATAAATTAAGCAGGATCACAGATTACTGCAGCTGTTGCATAAAACAAGAGCACCTACTTCAGCTGTTCAATAACTCACATGCTTTTATCACGAAAAGTACACTAAACAACGCTCAAAAGATGAAAAAGGAGAACACAAGATGAAAATAATAAATATTCATTGATAATTCTCTGCCCAATACTTGTTTAGAGCAACTTACAGGGTAAAAAAAAAAGAAGGGTGGGGGAAGTACAGAAGGACAGGAATTTGTAGTTTAACGTGTGCAGCAAAACTCCATGTATCTTCCTGGCACAGAGATGACAGCAAGCGTAGTGTTGACCACTGCAGATTGACCTGGTGGCCCAAACAAGACCTGTACAAGAGCTACAGGCCCGTAATTACTGGCACAATTAGCAATTTCTGTGTTTGTGTGCATTTTGGAATACAATTAATCCAGGAGAAACAAAGCCCCTCCAACTCCTGGAAAAGACAGAATGGAAGTGATTTTATTTTAATTTCTTATCATGTATTTATTATAATTTCCTGTTTTCTTTTGTTTCTTGCCATCACTATGGCACAAGAAAACCTGTAAATTCTATTATTATAAACTGTCATCTTTTTCAAGCACGTTGAAAAGCACATTTGTTCTTAACAAGTCACAAAAGGGACTTCCTGTGTCAGATGCTTATGCTGCCTGGAGGACTTTTATTATCTGGAAAGCATTTTTCTGACACTGTTTAATAACTCAAAGTGGTCAAACATGACCAGACTGGTAGAGCTGCCCATATTCTGCTCTCCATTAAAACTCTGCCTTCTGACTTAATACAGTTAGTCAGATAACAGTTGAAAGAGTCTGATTAATTCTGTTCATGTTTGTACGATACTAGGATAAAAGAATGAAAACTGAGACTTTCAAAATTATGTCTCTGCACCCTCACTGTCAGTTTTGTGACATACTCTCCTATTATACCACCAGCCATGCAGGACCAGTGGTGTAAAGATTTTATCTCCTTGATTCATGTTGTAAAGATGGGAAACTGCATCATTAGCTTTTGTTTTGACAACTAGGTGAAATGACTAAAATGAATTCTGCATAAAAAGAGCTCCCTTTTCATCCTTGAGTAACAGAGATAAACCCGAGAAGATTTATAGAATGTGGGTTATTTTGCATACACTCTGAAAGGATTGGTCTAGTGCAGGACAAAGTCAAGGCTGGAGGTTGCAGGTGCTTCCCTATGTTCTGATCTTCTTTTCTTCCCAAAATCCATGTTAAATCCTTAACATGAAACTCAGGATCTGAGGCAGCATTTCTTAGGAGACAATATACTTTCAATACAGTTATTATGCTGTCTGGGTGAGAGAATGTTCCTTGGCAATTGCAAAGAAAGTAGTTTTTGAAGAAAAGGCATTCTGGCTCCCAAAGACATTGAAACAGGATGTCCAAAGTTCTGTCTGTTCTTTCCACCTATGGGAAAGTGCCAGCAACAGGAGGGGAATCTGCTTCCATAAAATTTGCAGCAGCAAAAAGGCTTTATGCTTCTAATTTTTTGTGATTTTATGAAGTTGTGACAACCTTTTCATAAACCAGTGGCTGGCATGTCTGCAGAAGACCTTCAGAACAAAAAAACGTTCATTTTTTTTTCAAAGCTTCATGAAAATAGTTAAACACCACATAATGCAAAGGTTTAATGTGAAATTATTTTTCCAAGTTTTAAATCCCTAAGGGCAGATACATGATGCAAGCATCACACAACAGCATTATACGCTCAGAAAACTAATATTCAACTTGCATGTAAACTCAGATGTCGTAAATATATATACATAAATGTAGATGTACAATGAAAATGTTAAAAATACCTAAACGCATATGTCATGTAACTAATAGATTTACAAAGATGCACTGCATCCATGTGCTGAATGTCATGCATAGGCATGCACTGTTATATTAAATCAGACTGGCCTATAGCGCAACCGAATATGCAGATCCTTGAACTCATGCCACGTTCCATTGACAAAAAATTGAAACATATTTATTTGTTTAGACTGCAAGTCTTCAGGAGAAGAGCACATGTTTGTACAGCATTCAGCAAAACAAAGTTATGGATTGCGATAACTGCCCACGTGCACTACAGTCCTAGAAATAATACAAGTATTAGCATGCACATGTAGACTCATGAGCAGAAATATTTAGCCTAACAGCTTCTTAACATCAACAAAAATACATACGTAATGTGCACCCCAGAAGTACTTTACATGAAAAAATCCTACTGTTTTCATGCAAACAGAAAAGAAAGCTGCAAGAAGCAAAATCTAGCCTGAGATTGGCTAAACACAAACACTGGAGTTTGATACTATAACTGCCTGAAGATATACAAGGACAAAAACATCACAGAGAAAGAGAGTTATGAATGACACAGTGATACAAATAACCCTCCCAAAAATAGAGTCTTTATGTTTAACTGAAGGTGGTATTATTCAAACTGGAGGGGAAAAAATGAACATTGATAGAAACAAAGGCGGGAATTGCATCTTCATAACAAGTCATGGAATTGTGTAGATTCCTCTTTTTTCTTACTAATTTTGAATTCTCAGCAGAATGGAAACTGCAGATCAGAAAAACACTGCAGGTTTTGGACAACCACTAGATTTAGTAGAATTATCCTGGAAGTTAAATTAGAGCCTTAGCAGAACTCAGCACTTCAAACAGGCTGCCCAGGGAGGTGGTTGAGTCACCTTCCCTGGAGATGTTTAAGGGACGGGTGGACAAGGTGCTGAGGGACATGGTTTAGTGTTTGACAGGAATGGTTGGACTCGATGATCCGGTGGGTCTTTTCCAACCTGAATATTCTATGATTCTATGAGGAGAGCATAACACTACCACGTGTGTAAAACACATGTAGATGTGACAGAGAATAAAAGTGCCACATTGTCTTATTTACAAAGGAAGCTGTATCACAGCAGTTCTAGAAACTGAGTCAAAAGATGAATCCTTGTAGTTATACCTGCACCCTGTATTATCACCCTGTATTATCACCTTCCTCCCTTTGGCTCAGTTTTCAATTTGTTCCCATTATGGGTTTAATGAAACAGGGCTGTGAATTACCAATATTCATAAAGATCAAGTCAAGGGCAATTTTGTTGCTGCGTTGGACTGGGATCTGAAAGCAAAAAGCCACGTCTGTTAATGTCAACTGAAAACCCACGGACTTGAGTTAGACCAGGATTTTGTCCTCAGTGTCTGAGCCAGAGATTCCAAGTACCACCTTGGGCATAGTAGTACATCCAAGTAGGTTACCAGATAATTCCTGAAATTTTAGGTGATTCTAAGTGCTTTATTGAAACAGTGTGTTGCACATAGGCATCTCATAGTGTGGCATATCGTAATATATGAGAAGAAACCAAAGACAGTGGGATGCTCACAATCAGGATTCCTGAATCATAAAATGATTGAGGTCTGCTAGTGAGTCTCTCTGCAACATTACATGAATTTCTACCAGCAGCACTGCCACTTCCAAGCCTTCCGAAAGGACACTTCAGCACCCTGCAATGAATGAATCCTACAAGATTTTAAATGCATTAGGATTTTATTCCTCTGTTTTGCTTTCTGGCTCTCAGTACTTACTATTAAAATACTCCAGCTTCTCTTTGCAACCACAAGACCTACAAAGATTATTGTTTTAACTGGAAGCTTTGATTTTTGTGGAACTGATGCTACAAACAGCACCTCTCAGAAAATAATCTGATATCATTAACTACCATTTTTCTGTCAGGCTTTTATTCATGCTTAAGTCACAGATGAAGATTCATCCAATAAAATCTCTGTTCCTCTTTTCAAAGCTCAACAAAGTTGATCCATATTAGTATGCTTATGGAATTAGCTGACATTGCCTAGCTACAGGATACAGTCACAAATCTTAAATTTTACCTAAGTCCTAGACCCTTGTGTTTGCTGTCGGCAAGGCAGCTCATAGAGCTGAAAGCCAGACAGTACAAAATTAAAAGTAGAGGAATTTAGATGCAGTTGAAACACTTTGCATTTAATACGTATTTTCAGAAGTTTTACTCATACTGATTTGAAATCACTGAGGACATCTATAGATAGCTTATATAATAGCAGTTTTGCAATTACTGTCTGTGTTGTTCTTCCCTCTTTCTTGAGTTCATGCATCATGCCCTCTGGTGAATTGGAGCATAACCAATCTGAAGGGGGAGCAGTCTTTTAATCACACTGAGTATCTCCAAATTAAATTTTCACATTCCTTCAGTCATAACGTCCCAATCTCTATGTCTTCATGGTTGAAAAAAATAACAGAGCACCATAGGAAAGATCATTTCAGAATGCAGTCAGATATTCCTGCTACAACATAAAAGGAAGGAGTGAAAACCAGTATTGGAGGCTGCTGAAAGCTATAGAATCAGTGCATTATCATCATATGCTACGTAGGGTTATCAGTGGGATTTGAAAATTATCATGGAAAAAGCAAAGAGCAAGTCATACCCAAAACACTTGCCCTGATCAGTTCTGTCTTATTCTGATCTGTGTCTTCATGTTCATTTATTTTCTAAATTAGTTTTCACTTCTGATCTCATTACCTCTGCTGGATGTCTCTGAACTCACTCACAGCGTTTGCTGTGCACCAGCTGCTCAGCGGGGAGGTTAAATGGTTAAATTTCTGGCTTTTTCTAAAAGAAATATACAAATTTTAGGTCGTTTCACTAAAAAGTGTATTTAGTCATATTCACATGTATTTCATTATCAATCCACTACAGGGCTGTGGGGTTTTGGTTGGCTTCGATTAAGAAAAGCTTTCAATGTGACAGCCACTAGAATTACTGTGTGAATCAGTTATACGCTTCTTACAGAATTTAATAGCTTTATTTTTTAACATAGTTTTATCTGAGACGTGCTTGTATGTCTATGTGCATGTGTGTGAACATATGCACATAGATCTATATATTTAGGTACGTACTTACATGCACTTGTGCACCTTCTATTAATGTTCATGAATATATGTATATCAGAAGGTGTGTTTGTAATGCATTTCAATTTATGAGGAAAGAAAAACTAGGTTTGAATAAGAAATCTAGAAATTAAACCCCTTAAAATGCAGGTTTTAGGCTGGAAAATGAAACAGACCTACAACAATACCAGCATTCATAGGCACCATGATGATGTCTGCTTTTTCAAGCCACACAGTACTGTGATACAGCAATAGCTTCTGTGCTTTATTCCTTCAGGTTTTCAGGTTTCCATGGAAATGAGTGGGAATCCCAACACAAGGGAGAAATAACAGGCTATCCATCTCACACCGTGGCGCTGGATCTCTGAACAGCTGATACACGAAGCAGTCGTCACAAGAATAAAAATACACATAATATAATACTACACATAATGCCGGAGCCAAAGAACACAGTTCCAGCCATGCCTCAAAGGAACACATGCAAATTACTGCCTTAGTAGGTGCATAAAATTCTGCAAGAATAAGGCTTTACATAGTTGAGAAGCTGCCCAGGGTACGAACACAGGTACCGTATGATGTTCTGAAATTAATTATTAAGCAAGTTATAGCTAATTAAAGCAGAGCCTAATTTTCCTATTATTGACTTCACGACACAGATGGTGAATTATAAAGCATCTACCTTTTAAATTGCAATTTAAATTATGTGTGGTATTAAAATTCTGCTAATAGTGATGTCCAAAGACCCATTAACTGCTGTGAAAGCCTGGGTTTCAAGAATGGATAGACCACTTGCAAAACACTCCCACTGTAACAACACAATACCTCTATCTGGGTTTTGACGATCCATGCCAATTCTTTTCCCTTTCTGCATAAAAGTTGCAGAGCAGTGATTTCTCCCTATTTGCCATTCATATCTAAGATTCACGGGTAAGGACATGTAAGTGCTTGTAGTGTTAACGAACTGTTGAATGATAGGAGCAGCACAATATTCTAACTTCCTTAAATCAAGATAAAAAAAGAAGTTTTGGCTTTTTTTGGCGTACATTTTCTTTCCTACTTGGCAATGAGCATGTGCTCTTACTTTTGTTGGTTTCCCTGGAATTGTCTGGGCTCACTGCTAGGCTCACTCTTTTGTTTCTGATCAGATGTGCACAACATCTGAAGTGTTTGCAAAGTATTTGGAGTACTTTTTAGCAGGGAGTCTTGGAGTGTACAGAACACTATGGTGAGCCCAGCAGAGAGACTGACAGACCTTGCAACGGTATCTCCTGGACCTCACTATGTTCGTCAGCCATGTGGCAGGCGACAACAAATCATGAGGCAAATAAGGTCTTTCAGACAGAGAGAAGAGAAAGAAGAAGAGAGAGAGATAAAGGAATTGACATAGAGAGAAGGCAAACACCCTCCTCCTCCCCACGAGGAGAAGTATAACATTAAAGTATTGAATATCAGCAGTTATTGACCACAGGGCTTAGGCAAGTATCTAACTTCTGTACCAAAAGATGAACAAAGCAGTCCAAGCTGTGAGTGGGCTCATCAGGCTTTGTGAGGCTCAGGTTGTCCAGGGGGACAAAGCACTGTGACTCAGTATGATGGCTCTTCTACAAGATCAGCCTTCAGCCAAGTGTAGAACCACCAGTCTTACAAGGAGGAACATATCCATGTAACCATTGGCAACAGTATCTCTTCAAGATGTGGTCAACAGGCTAAATGAATTATCATCTCAAAGCGATTCGGTTACTGCTATGCCATTCTCAAACAAGACACAACCACAGGTAAGGAGTTATTTCAGTTTGCCTGTATGAAATGGGGTTACCAATTTATACATCTATATGAAACGTGCCATTCAGTGTGTCAAGAACATCACACTGAGCTTTGAGCCTTGGCTGACCATGTAGTAGTGCCTCACTAATCATAGAATCATAGAATCATCAGGTTGGAAGAGACCCATCAGATCATCGAGTCCAACCATTCCTATCAAACACTAAACCATGTCCTTCAATAATGTTTTACCTGACAAAGGATTAAGGATTCATTAATGGCTTGACCAAGCCTCTCAGCACTGTTGAACTTTGTTTACCTGTAAGGCAGGTGATAATTGCATCTGAAGAAGCTCAGTGAACAGCATCTCTGAAAACAGAGAATAAAGAAAGACTCCTTGTGACAAGAAGGTCAAACCCTTTTCCTGACTGTAGTAAATTGGCAATGAAATGGATTCAAGAAGCTCATTTCCTGACCTAACTCTCATTTCTATGCCAGTACAGGATTTTCACAAAGAACTACTTGTGGTCTTTGGCTGTAAACTCAGTCATTGGAATTATCCCTCTTTTAGAGGACTTTTTGGTTTTCAGATAAGCATTGCATAACTGGGAAAAAGCGACCTGTGGAACAAGAGAAGGAACAAGTAGCAATAGCTAAGGACAAACATTCCTCAAAATAGCTACGGGCTGAAAAAAATGTAATGCTACAATTTATCTGAGAGGCACAAGTGTATTTCAAAGAGGCAGGGATGATTTCTTCACATAAACTGAGGCTGACACAAATATAAAGCTTCTGTATTCAAGTTGGTTCACCTTAAAGCTGAGATGGGCTGAAATAACCTGAGTGAGTCTTTCAGCCCTCATACACACAGGCACCCTAGAAATAGTTACACACATGTAGCTACACGCTGCTAGAAAGGGTATCTACAACTCCCACCTAAGGTTCACCAGAAGTACTACTGGATGCTTTGTCACATTTCGATGTGATTTTTAGTACAACTACTCCCCAGGACTAATTGCTCTCTAGCCCTCTTCATTATCTAGATTAAGATTAAACATGGTCTGATTCTCTGATTCTATCTCAGTTTGATCAGCACGCTGGAATATCTGTCCTGTGAAGACAGAGAAAGAGTTGGGTGGTTCAGCCTGGAGAAGAGAAGGCTCCAGGGACAACATATTGCAGCCTTTCAATACTTAAAGGGGTCTTGTAAGAAAGATGGAGACACGAATGAGAGACTTAACGATGTTGTCCCAGAGGAGCTACCACCGTAGATAAAGCAATTAGTTATATTGGGTTTGCATGGCAAGGTTTTGGTAGTGGGGATGTTCTACAGGAGTGGATTCTGCTGGAAGCTTCCCCTGTGTTGATAGAGTCAATACCTGACGGCTCCAGGATGGATCTGTTGCTGGCTGATGCTGAGCCCATCAGCAATGGTGGTAGCACCTCCAGGATAATATTGTTAAGAAAGGGAAAAAAACTGCTGCACAAATGCAGCGAGGGAGAGGAGTGGAAATATGTGAGGGAATTAACTCTGTAGACACCAAAGTCAGAGAAGAAGGAGCCAGGTGCCATCACAGAGAATTCCCTGTAGCCTGTGGTGAAGGTAGGAAGTAGGCTGTCCCCCTGCAGTCCATGGAGGTTCATGGTAGAACAGGTGAATCCCGAAGGAAGCTGTGACCCTTTAGGAAGCCCATGCTGAAACAGGCTCCTGACAGGACCTGTGGACCCATGGACAGAGAAGAGCCTACAGGACTCATTTTGCTGGCAGGACTTGTGACCCTGTGGAGGACCCACACTAGAGCCGACTGAATATGAGCCAGCAGTGTGCCCAGGTGGCCAAGAAGGCCAATGACATCTTGGCTTGGATCAGAAACGGCGTGACCAGCAGGTCCAGGGAGGTTCTTCTCCCTCTGGACTCGGCACTGGTGAGACCGCTCCTCGAATCCTGTGTTCAGTTCTGGGTCCCTCACCATAAGAAGGATGTTGAGGCTCTGGAGAGAGTCCAGAGAAGAGCAACAAAGCTGGTGAAGGGGCTGGAGAACAGGCCTTATGAGGAGCGGCTGAGAGAGCTGGGGGTGTTTAGCCTGGAGAAGAGGAGGCTGAGGGGTGACCTCATTCCTCTCTACAACTACCTGAGAGGAGGTTGTGGAGAGGAGGGTGCTGGCCTCTTCTCCCAAGTGACAGGGGACAGGACAAGAGGGAATGGCCTCAAGCTCCGCCAGGGGAGGTTTAGGCTAGACGTTAGGAAAAAATTCTTTACAGAAAGGGTCATTGGGCACTGGAACAGGCTGCCCAGGGAGGTGGTTGAGTCACCTTCCCTGGAGGTGTTTAAGGCATGGGTGGACGAGGTGCTGAGGGAATGGTTTAGTGTTTGATAGGAACGGTTGGACTCGATGATCCCGTGGGTCTCTTCCAACCTGGTTATTCTGTGATTCTGTGATTCCTGGAGGACTGCACCTGTGGAAAGGACCCTTGCTGGAGAGTTTGTGAAGAACCCAATGGAGGAACCCATGTTGGAACTGTTTGTGGAGGACTGTCTACTGTGGGAGGGCTGTGATACTGGAGCAAGAGAACAGTGTAAGAGGAAGGAGTAGCAGAGACAACATGTGATGAGCTGACTGCAACCCCCATTCCCTGTCCCCGTGCACCACTGTGTGACAGAAGGCAGAGAATTCAGGAGTGAAGTTGAGCTTGGGAAGAATGGAGAGGTGGAAGGAAGGCATTTTTAGAGTTAGTTTTCATTATCCTACTTTCATTTGATAGGTAATAAACTAATATCTCCAAGGAGAAACTGTTTTGCCTGTGACGTGAACCGGTGAGTGAACTCTCACTGTCCTTATCTCAACCCACGAGCACTTTATTAAATTTTCTCTCCCCTGTTCAGCTGAGGAGGGGAGTGAAAGGGTGGCTTTGGTGGGCACCTGGCATCCAGCCAGGATCAACCCACCACAGCAGCTTAAGATCTAGGCACTTTAAAGCTTAAGTAGGACTGGAAAGAGCAGAAAGGTTGCTGCCCTGCTTCTCTGATGGTCACAGGTGAACTCACTGCTGTCATTATTCTGGTCTTTTGTGTCACTGCCATTTGTCCTTAGTTCACTAGCACACAAAATTTATTTGCTGTAAGATGCATATGTGCAGTCACAGGCCAAGGGGTGATGTGGAATCTCCCTGGGAGAGAAAACAACGAATCACACAGAAGGCAGACACGTTTTCATCGCAACTCCAGCTTTCTGAGAAATATACAGAAAAGTCCTTTCAATCCTCTCACCATGCTTCAGTTCTAGTTGTGTTTCGATGAAAAGAAATGCTAATCATGCTCAAATTTTTTCACTGTATAAAATATTTGAACGTTAATATGTTTCTGTATCTGTCTTCACCAATCATGTGCCCATAACCTTTGCCTGCTACAATGAAGAATGATAATAAAGAACAGCAAATGGCAGCTAAACAGTAATCATGTCAGATTATTTAGACATCAGTGGTTGAAGTATTAATTACTGTATTCAAGGTCTTTTTTTTTGTATTTCTTTGTAGAATCTACATATAAAAATCACTACTTGTTAGTCAAAATATGCTCAATGAATGGTTGTTCCAAAATTCCAAGACCCGTAATTTTTAAGTGTTGTTTTATTGTGATTTGGCAAAAAGTCACACTTCTTTCTGCTGACAGGGTAGGGAGTGGTCATACAGCAATTCTGAGCTCATGTCCTGTGAGTTTATGAACAAGCTAGAGGCACCCATAGAGCACACAGGGCAGGGAAACAGCAGCAGAAAATCTTTTACATGTAAGAGGCATTTCAGAACAAGTTTGGGGACAGGGAAAATGAGGAAGACCATTGACAGGGGGTTTACTGCACGATGAGGGTAATTATGATTCTTATTACATGCAAATATATGAAGTTTTTGTGTTTATTTGATGGGGGTTTTGCCAAGTCCTTGTAAGAAGGTTTGAGTGGAGCCCAGGCTTGCCTAACCTCAATGGTTAGGCTTGCCTAACCTTGATGATCCGGTGGGTCTCTTCCAACCTGGTTATTCTATGATTCTATGATTCCATGATTCTATGATTCTAACGTTTGTCTTTAGACACTGGCTGATCCCTGGCTTCCTAGTAATGCAGCTGGCATCACCTGCTTTTGTTGACCGTCAGCCCAAATTATATTCTCTCTTCATTCTCACCTTTCCCAGGGCTGTGGAACAGGTGGGAGGCCACTGGTGTGACTCTTCCCCTCATACCCTCACTGCTTATCACCTTTCCTCTTGTGCCTTTAGCAAAAGAAATGAACCATAATCTGGAGGAGGAGACAAAACTGACAGATGTATGGCAGGAAGCAACAGGGACTCACTGTAAAAATACCTAGAATCATAGAATCATAGAATAACCAGGTTGGAAGAGACCCACCGGATCATTGAGTCCAACCATTCCTATCAAACACTAATCCATGCCCCTTAGCACCTCATCCACCTGTGCCTTAAACACCTCCAGGGAAAGTGAATCAACCACCTAGAAGACACATTCTCCAGAGGATTGCAAGCATTAAGAAGAGAAACTAGAGCTGCAGAAGGGGGACAGTACCAGAAGCCCTAAGTACCAGCTCAGGAACTCAGCAAGAAGAAGATACAAGCAGCAGTTGGACAAAATGCCTCCGAGGAGGGTGAGAACTGCAGTAGGAAGAGGGTGACAGATAAAGGGAGATAGATACGTCTGAGAAGTAAGAATATAATGGGAAACAGTTTAAAACATTTTCAGGGACACCCTTGCCCCCAGTGGAGGAGCCTAAACTGTGTGAAGATTTCAGCATATGCCTGCACTGTGCGAGACATTCCTGCAAGTACCCAGCTCCCTCCTTCTAGATAACACCAGATGAGCTAGTCCTGGCACCAAAGGCAGAATATGGATAGCAGGCTCTGTAGGGCAGTCAGACTACTCACAGTTATCAAAGGAAGGGATAATTAGCCTTTGCTCAGTCATGATAACACAGTTATGATTTTTCTGGGTCAGGAGCCTGCACAGCATTGCACCACCTCGCCACGTAAGCACACCGCATCAGGTCTAATGTTTGTCCTGCAAGAGCTGCAAATGGAAATGCCTATTTCCTTCTAGTCTATAATAAAAACAGTTAAAGGCAAATTGCAAATTTTGTGCAGATTATATCCAAGTTACAAGGGAAGAAACAGAAGTGATTTCAAGTAGCCTGTCAATAAGAGGTATAAAGACAGAATTACAGAATCCCCAGGTTGGAAAAGACCTCCAGGATCATCAAGTCCAACCATTCATATCAACCACTAAACCATGTCCCTGACCACCTCATCTACCTGTCTTTTAAACCCCTCCAGGGAAGGGGACTCAACCCCCTCCCTGGGCAGCCTCTGCCAGTACCCAATGACCCTTTCTGTGAAGAATTTTTCCTAATGTCCAGCCTAAACCTCCCCTGGTGGAGCTTGAGGCCATTCCCTCTTGTCCTGTCCCCTGTCACCTGGGAGAAGAGCCCAGCTCCCTCCTCTCCACAACCTCCTTTCAGGTAGTTGTAGAGAGGAATGAGGTCACCCCTCAGCCTCCTCTTCTCCAGGCTAAACAACCCCAGCTCTCTCAGCCGTTCCTCGTAAGACCTGCTCTCCAGCCCCCTCACCAGCTTTGTTGCTCTTCTCTGGACTCGCTCCAGAGCCTCAACATCCTTCTTGTGGTGAGGGGCCCAGAACTGAACACAGGATTCGAGGAGCGGTCTCACCAGTGCCAAGCACAGAGGGAGAAAAACCTCCCTGGACCTGCTGGCCGCGCCGTTTCTGATCCAAGCCAAGATGCCATTGGCCTTCTTGGCCACCTGGGCCACTGCTGGCTCATGTTCAGTCACTGTCAACCAACACCCCCAGGTCCCTCTCCTCCAGGCAGCTTTCTAGACAGACTTCTCCTAGTCTGTAGCACTGCTCAGGGTTGTTGTGCCCCAAGTGCAGGACCCGGCATTTGGCCTTGTTAAACCTCATGCCATTGGACTCTGCCCAGCGGTCCAGCCTGTTCAGATCCCTTTGGAGCCTCCCCCCTCCAGCAGATCCACACTTCCACCCAGCTTAGTGTCATCTGCAAACTTGCTAAGGGTTCATTCGATGCCTTCATCCAGGTCATTGATGAAGACATTGAACAGGGCTGGACCCAGCACTGAGCCCTGGGGAACCCCACTTGTCACTGGCCTCCAGCTGGAGTTAACTCCATCTCCCACCACTCTCTGGGCCCGGCCAGCTAACCAGTTTTCCACCCAGGAGAGTGTGCGCCTGTCCAGGCCAGAGGTGACAGTTTCCAAAGCAGAATGCTGTGAGAAGACAAGTCTCTTCCATTAATTCGTCTACAGCTGGACCTGCTGGTCAGCAGATGCATGGTGTCTCAGCTAAGATTGCCCTTTACAGGCTGATGATCAAGCATCAAAGCAAACAACCTGTATCATACACATCTCTGCAGAGGCTTTGCTCACCCCTTGGCATGGTCAGTCTAAAAATCAGTGAAACTATGTCTTTATGAGTTCCAGCCTGTCTAGGCGATAAAAGAAACCCCCAAAGTCTTTGCAGGGGGATTTTTCAGTGGTGACAGTGCCACTGCCTCCAAAAGTGAACTGTATGATAGGAACAGCGGCTTCACACAGCAACCGTCCAGCGGCCGTGCTCAAGACAAAGCGATAAGGTGCCCCATAAACCAGCAGAGATAAAGACAGCCATGGCCTGTCCTGGTGTCAAGCAAATACTGGGATTTTGAGAGGGCAACGGTGAGTTCAGTCAGTAGTAGACCTGTCTGAGAGGTTACAGCTGCAATGACTGCAGGTTCCAGGCTGACTAAAACTGTAATTGAATACAACTGAGTGTACTTAAGGTTAGATTACAGGAGAAATTCCACTGACCTGCACACTCCTTCAGAATAAATACTAACATAGCTCATCATGTTAATATCATACTGAATACAGGAGAATTACCACTAAATAAATTTTGCTTTACTAAAATGCTTACAATTAAAAATAATGTGTTATTCAAGGAAGATAATTTATCGGACTAAAATATAAAATTACATTTCCCTGGATGGTTGATTGTGTCTTACTGGATAACATAAAAAATGGAACTTAATAATGGTTGATGAAACTAATTTCACATGAAAAAATGATAAGTGAAGTAAGGTTGTATAGCTACATATATAGAGTCTAGAATATATAGATTTGAATACCAGGGAAACTTGTTTTGTATTTCTTATTCTATACACACTGCTAGGATAGATCACTGGTTCATCTCGAAGAGTATTAATCTTTGGCTAACGTCAGATGCTTCAGAGGAACAAACTTCTTTGCCCCAAATACTCCTTCTGAGCATGCAAACTTTTCTTTGGGCTACACTTGAAAATGATTAAACTGGGTCCTGCAGTATAACTTCTAACTCCCACAATGTCCAACTGTGTCTGTGTAGCTACTCATGAAAAAAAAATTTATACAAGAATATCTAAAAAAATCTTTCCAAAGTATACATCTTAACACTCTAATAGTGAAATAAGGGATTCAAAATTCACTTTTCTTCACATTTGTTTGCGTAAGTTTTTCAATGTCTGTATCGCCCTATTTAGAGTAACAATAAAATGGAATTTTATCCCATGTTAAATTAATCGGTTTCAAAGCATAATTAAATATAACTAAGACACTAAGATAGTACCTGTATCAACTCGTGCATACTTTAATGAGTTGCAAACCTGTGATACCACTGACATTTCATGTTCTAATAAGCTTGTCTTGCAAACATGGCATGTCTAGGCTCTTTTACAGGCTGTTCTTTCATTGGCTTAAGAAGAAGAAAGGTGTCAATCCAGACACAGACTCCCTTTCTTTCAAAGCACTGGTCAGCAGATGGTAGAAAAAGCGATTCAAATCCTCAAAAGGACCTGATGTTCTTGCTTTCTCTCTATTTTAGGATGCAAGTCCTGTTATCACTGAACAGAATGACACTTGCAGCAGGTACAGCTGACACATGGAAATATGTTGGATCAGCCTCACTAATAAGATCTATGCATTTGCTAGAGAAATCAAACAAATATGGACCATTTGGACAGGCAGGTTCAGAACCTTACTCACAGTCAATTTTTTTCTGTGTGAACATTTGCAGAGAAAGATACCAGATGGCTTAGGCATGTATTACACTGACATGCACATAAATGGGTATGGATATATATGAAATAAGAAGAGTTGTGACCAAATTAGGGCACTACATTAGGTACATACAGGACAGAGCAGTGACACAGGCGAGGAATCCTGAAAGATGGGGGAAAAGGATGTTAATGCTGAAAAAAATAGATATTATACACCAGCTTTTCTTCTAGTCAGCCAGGCTCCCCACATAGATATGCTGTGTTGAGGATTTATGTGAGAAGTTCACTTTAACACCATGAAAATTATCTGCTAAAATCCTCCACACACTCTGATTGGAAGACTGGCTTCATCGATCACAGGTGCTGATATTAAAATTTCTGGTGGGAGTTTCATAACTCACGTAGTGCTTCACTGGGATTCACTTCTCCTGCCCAGCCAAAGCAAAAGTGCTATAGCAGCAGTCACCACCACAGAAGGCTGGTTCAAAAGAAAAGTGACAGCCTCTGAATTGAGAAATGAGCAGCACCCATGCATGGATGTATTGGTAGGAAGTAGGGAGAGAAGGAAAGAGCACTTACTGGTAGAACAAAATGTAAAAAGCCATCCTAAAATACGCATTTAAACTGACAGACAGATCTCAGCCTTCCTCCCACAAGAATCCTGAGGTCTCTGTATCCACCAAAGTCTTAATGGAATCCTCCAAATGAAGATTTTCCTTCAAGAATGGCAACAAGGTATCTTTTAAAACGTATCACTGAGAAAGATCAGAATATATTTTTAAGAGCACACCCCCTTGGTCTAAAGAATCTCCTGCATAAATGGGCCTGGCTATGATAGAATCAATATTCTTCATAGTAGCTCATATGGAGCTGTGTTTCAGATTTCTCTCCAAAACAATACTGATAACGCACTTCTGGTTTGGCTTTTGATGAACAATATGTGCACAGTGTCAAGGTCTTCTTAGTTTCTTGGCGTGCCTTCCACCCCTTCCACCTAAGTGAATAGACCAGGCAGTGCGCAATATGCTGAGAAGGGACACAACCAGGCAAATGACCCAAACTAACTAAAGACATATTCCATGGAATATCACATGTTCAGCAATAAAAGGGAAAAGATAAGGGTTTAGGGGGTTTAGTCATCTTTTGCTTGGGAACATGCTGAGCATGTCTACCTGTGGGAGGTGGTGGGCCTTTGCATCCTTTCTTTTGTTTTCTCTCTCTCTTCTTCCACTTCTTCATTTATTGAATAATGTATTTTTTATCTTGATCCTCAAGTTTTCTTGCTTTTTCTTTTCCTTACCTCTTCCTCCAGGGAGTAGCAGGGGACAAGTGAGTGAAAATTTGTGTACTGCCTAGCTGTCCACTTGGGTAACCCACAGCAATAAGAAAATGGCCAAGAATAGGTATTCTGCATTTTGAAGGGGTTTGTTTTGTTTCTTGTAGTTTAACCTAATCCTATTTCAAAGGAGACTACATTCATTTATTTAAAAAACCCAACACATTTAAAGTAGAAATGCAATACATTTATACTTCGTCTTTTGTTCTCATTTCATTAGTTTTGAATTATTTCTGTTACCTCTGTAGGGCAAGTGATTTGATCGTCTCGAGTTCCTGAAACAACTTGTCTCGTTTCTTATGCCACCTCTTGCACAGACATGTTTATTACTCTTGAGACATCACCTCTTAGATCAATTTGGCTACTCATTGGGAAGTCTCTGCTACTACCAAGCCCGAGCCACGCTTATTATGACAGGAATCACCTCAAAGAGCTACTGAATCCTTCTAGCAAGTCTAAGCAATGTTCAGTTCTGATGTAGCTTTCCTGGAGTCATTCTGAATTACAGCAGCTAAGGAGCGAAGTTGATTCAGCCTAACTTTCGAAACTTCTCACCTTTCTGGTGCACTGATAAACCAGTGGGCTTATGCATGATTTTGGCCTGCCAGACTCTCAGAATACATGAGATCTGAGTTCTGCATGACTTTTTACCTTGGTGGGTCTCTTTTCTCCACTGACTAACCGGTTTTCACCAATGATTTACATGACCAACTTCTTCTTAGAAGTTCAACACTTCCATTCTCCTGTTTAAGTGATGTGCTGCTTCAAGAGTTATTGTTGTAGAGGGAAATGAAACAGACAATGTGAGATTTCACAGTTCTCATTCCTTTATGAAACCAGTTTAACATATTAGGTACTGGAAATGACAGTTAAACAGTCGCAGGGAAGAGGGTGCATTTAACACTGCATCCTGCTTAAACATGTCAGCCACTATGAATACACTAACATTCACTGTCTGAATTTTAAGAAGGAATCATCTATCACTAAACCATGCCCCTCAGCACCTCATCCATCCGTCTTAAACACCTCCAGGGAAGGTGACTCAACCATCTCTCTGGGCAGCCTCTGCCAGTGCCCAATGACCCTTTCTGTGAAATATTTTTTCCTGATGTATAGAATCATAGAACCTGCAAAAAACCTGCAAAAAAGAAATCCTGTAGGAAGCTCTCCTGCATAATTTTTCCAGATCTTTTTCTTTGTTTTTCTCTGGAGATGATAGGTGCTTAATTTTGAGTGAATCTACCTGACTTCACATTCTTTTAAAGTCTCTAAAATGCTTACCATGCTCATTTTTAGGTATTTTAACAGAAGTTTCTACTCGGTACCCACTGTAGTAAATCACATCAAAGCAATTTTTCTGTCATTGTGGCCACTGGAGCTAGTTGTTGTGCATAATATAGCTGGTTGAACTGTGCCCAGCAGGAACTTGGAGTGCCCAGGCTCTAGCAGAAAGCCTTTTGCTGATGCTCATACATTTGTGCCCACAGAATGTAACAGTAATTTGACAGACAAATCTCCCCAGGCTCAGCTGCAGAACTTAGTATGTAAAGTCATACTGCATATCCTTCCTCCCAGAGACCACTTTTACAGTTTGCTATAAACTGTCTTAAACGGGCACTAAAACCTTGCCATAACATCTGCTGCTTAGGTCAGAGTGTGCTCAGGTTGACAACTTCCCGGATAGAACACTAAAAAGAAAGGAGCAGTGGGAAGTCTGCAAAAATTTCAGAAGAATGAATAGTATTTAAGGCAATAGTGCTATAGATTGGTAAAAGGAATCAGGGTCATTAATCACAGACTCACCAGGTTGGAAAAGACCCATTGGATCATCGAGTCCAACGATTCCTATCAAATACTAAACCATGTCCCTCAGCACCTCATCCACGCATCCCTTAAACACCTGGAGGGAAGGTCACTCAACCACCTCCCTGGGCAGCCTGGATAGTAATGACATTTTAAAAGTCATAACTGCATTTAAGTACCCTAAACCAAATAATTATGTGCCACAATAAGTGTCCTGACTTAACAGTGCTGAGTATGTCATCATCCCTGGACTTCACCTGGGCTGTCTCTTAGTTCCAATTGAAGCAATGCTACTCATTCACAGAATCACAGAATCACAGAATAACCAGGTTGGAAGAGACCCACCGGATCATCGAGTCCAACCGTTCCCATCAAACACTAAACCATATCCCTCAGCACCTCATCCACCCGTCCCTTAAACACCTGCAGGGAAGGTGACTCAACCACCTCCCTGGGCAGCCTGTTCCAGTGCCCAATGACCCTTTCTGTAAAGAATTTTTTCCTAACGTCTAGCCTAAATCTCCCCTGGTGGAGCTAGAGGCCATTCCCTCTTGTCCTGTCCCCTGTCACTTGGGAGAAGAGCCCAGCACCCTCCTCTCTACAACCTCCTTTCAGGTAGTTGGAGAGAGCAATGAGGTCTCCCCTCAGCCTCCTCTCCTCCAGGCTAAACACCCCCAGCTCTCTCAGCCGCTCCTCATAAGGCCTGTTCTCCAGCCCCTTCACCAGCTTTATTGCTCTTCTCTGGACTCTCTCCATAGCCTCAACATCCTTCTTATGGTGAGGGGCCCAGAATTCAACAATCTGGAAGGCCTGTTGATTATCTTGGTTGAGAAATGCAGTACTAAATACAGCTCAATTTGGTCTGCCAGCTACCGAAAAAGAGTTGATAAGCAGAAGAGGCAATAAAAAATGTACCTAATTTGACCAGTGGATCCATTAGCATCAACACAGATAAGTTAATCTGGTGAAAGGTATTTGTGTCAGCAACATTAAGCCCATATGTAAGCAAGCAAGTCAAGTAACACTGCAATCAAAGCCAGTATTATTTCTTTCTTTATTTACTATGGAAAAATGGGGTCAGATGAGGCAAGTCCAGTCACCATCTGCCAGCAGAATATCTGACTTGCCAAGGAGAGGTTTTCAGAAAATTGATTTAATTCTTTGATTTTGCTGTCTTTTTCTCCATTAGGATTATCAGTTTCCAAATGTATTGTCTGTCCCCTTGTACTTGTCCTCTGAGAAAGGTGTAAAGAAGACACTCCAAAAGACCGTTAATTAATGTTTTAAGTTTTCATGATATTAGAGTTAGATTTCCCTTGTTTCAAAAGACCAGCTACAAGCATATTTTAATTTAGGAAAAGAAATAACTAGAATCAGTACTTAAAGAGAAGTCAGATCTATACCAAGATTTTCTTGGCTTTACAGGTTTTGGCTGTGTAAATTGTCTTCATAGCAACCCTGTGGTGCTATCTTCACTAAAACAGTGTTGATCATAGAATCATAGAATCACCAGGTTGGAAGAGACTCACCGGATCATTGAGTCCAACCATGCCTATCAAACACCAAAACATGTCCCTCAGCGCCTCGTCCACCCGTGCCTTAAACCCCTCCAGGGAAGGTGACTTAACCACCTTCCTGGGCAGCAGGGATGTTTTAAATACTGCTACGTGGTACTCATAGAGCATCAACGCCTTTTCTGTTACCACCAGCAAGTAGGCTGGGGGTGGGCAAAAGACTGAGAAGTGACACAGCCGGGACAGCCAACCCCAACTGACCAAAGGGACGTTATTCTATACCATAGAACATCATGCTCAGCAACAAAAGCTGGGGGAAAGGTGGAGGAAGGAAGGGTCTTTCAGACTTATGCCATTTGTCTTTGCAAGAAACACTTATGCATGATGGAGCCCTGCTTTCCTGGAGATGGCTGAACATGTGCCAGCCAATAGGAAGCACTGAATGAATTCCTCATTTTGCTTACTTACTCAGGATTATGATGTAGCTCTTCCTACTTTAAAGTATATTCTTTTAGCCTAGAGAAGAGAAGGCTGAAGGGAGACCTCATCACTGTCTACAACTGAAAGGAGGTTGTAGAGAGGTGAGTGTTGGTCTCTTCGCCTAAGTGATAAGTGATGGGACGAGAGGGAATGGCCTCAAGCTGCGCCAGGTCAGGTTCAGATTGGACATTAGGGAGAACTTCACTGTAAGGGTTCTCAAGCACTAGAGTGGGCTGCCCAGGGAGATGATTGAGTCCCCATCCCTGGAGGTGTTTAAAAGACGGGTAGATGAAGTTCTTAGGGACATGATTTAGTAGTGGACAGGTACAGTTGGACTCAATGATCTCAAAGGTCTTTTCCAGCCTAGGGATTCTATGAATCTATGACATACAGACCAAAGGCACCAGTAAGCAATGAATAAATCTCTTATTGGCATATTTAATATCAGAACATTTAATTAATAATTCAGATCATGCAAGCTATGATACTGTTGATACTCCAACCAGACCTCTAGTGATTTTGACTGGCATACAACCTGGCCTCCCAAAAAGTAGCCTCTCTTATTGAGGACAACTCAATACAGAGTCAAAAGTACATCTAAAAAGGCAGTATGTCCAAATGCCTAAGTACCTATGGCTTTTTAAATTTATCTTCAAGCTAAGGTTTCACAGATTAAGCATGTGCATAAATCCGACCAGGTAAATTTGAAAACACCAGACATGCAGCCTCGAACTATGAAATCCTCAGCTAGAGACATTATGGATAAAAAGAGAAGAGTCAACACTGAGTAGATTTAATATCGAGACTTAACTTATTTCAGTGTGAAGGTAGTCTTTTCAGTCTTTATTATTAATTTCATTGTTTTCAGTTAACAGCACTTGTTGTTTCAGAATTATCTAGTGGGAGGTGTCCCTGCCCAAAGCAGAGGGGTGAAACTAGATGATCTTTAAGGTTCCTTCCAACCCAAACTATTCTATGATTCTATGATTCTATGATTGTATGATTCTATGATTCTATGATTCTATGATAATTAGGACTGAAATCTCTATTTTATTTAAAGCCAAGAACTAGAGGTTAGTACAGCAGACTCCCAGCAAAAATGCATCATCCTAGAAATTAAAAAGTGCTTCATAATTAAATTTTTCAGCAACTCCATAGACTCTTTTCTGAATATACAAATTAAAATTGTTTGATAGTGCCTTGCAAAGTATGTCTGTGTAAAAGAAAATATATATGCAGACTGTGATGATTTGACTCGTTACTCAATCTAGTCCAGAAATCTTTTTGGAAATGCTTAATAAGACCTTTTTCTATATTACAAAATTCAACAGTGTTTGTAGGTTTCTTGAGTGGCTATTGAGATACCAGGCTATTTGCTGATATTTGTAAGATTTTTAACCAATACTCAAACAAAGCAGATGTCTTGCAATTATAATGTTAAAATTCTCACAAGTTAAAGATCTCACAGATTAAAGTCTTATACAAATACAAAGATCTGTTTGTTCAAAGGGTGTTATTTTTTCAACGCAAATTTTGATATTTCATATTTACAGCCGTTTTCACTAGAATAAAAGCCAAAAACTTTCAAATTCTTCCACAAAACAGAATTCGCCTTGCTGGAAGTGATCAGTACTTCTCAGGAAGAATGTTTGAGGTGGCCTGACAATATCATCACACCCCAGTGAATCTTGTCCTAACTGACCTGTTATCCTAACTGACACTCAACTGATCAATAAGGGTGCTGAGGCCCTGGAACAGGTTTTCCAGGGAAGCTGTGGCTGCCTCATCCCTGGAGGTGTTCAAGGCCATGTTGGATGGGGCTTGGGCACCTGATCTAGTGGGAGGTGTCCCTGCCCATGGCAGGGGGGTTGGAACCAGATGATCTTTAAGGTCCTTTTCGACCCAAACCATTCCATGATTCTGTGATTCATAGAATCATAGAATCATAGAATAACCAGGTTGGAAGAGACCCCCTGGATCATCGAATCCAACCATTCCTATCAAACACTAATTCCTTCTATGCTTCTACGACCTGTCACAGCTTTACTGTTGCTCTTCCATCAGCCCCAACATGGAAAGAAGTCAGATCATAGTAAGACAGATCAAGGCAACAATTGCATCACTTTCATCCAGCCTACTTAGCCATAATGAAAAGGCAAACAGTAGTTCTTGCTGCCGAGTTCATTTGTCTTGTTGAGGTGTATATTTACAGCCTGGAGTTTCTGACTATGACCAAGGACCAAAGCTGTTCCCTCCATGCACTGTCTGAGTAGAGCTGTAAATTGTCCAATCCAAAGCACAGCTGGGAACATCCTTTCTTTACTTTGTCCCACTGAGGAAGGGTCTGCATGGGTCTCATTACCGCTAAGTCTACAGTAAGGATAATAGCACATAATTACCATAAGCAGTAATTATCAGGTACTGTGAACAAAGGGAGCCCTACATGGAAGGCTCTCTATGCTATGTGCTACTGATAGCTTCCAATAAGGTTTTCAAATCTCCCAACTAGATCCCACTGAGATATTTCTTCATTATAAAGGTTTTAGCATCTCAGGAATGATGCCAGTGGTCTTAGTGGTTGATTATGTACAGTATGAGAAAACCTTATCTTCCAGGTAAACATGGGTATAAAACAGAAGAGCAACTAGTAACAACAAGATTTAAGTTTGGTCTGTTGTCCTAAAGAGATTGTTCTTCAGGACAAGAGATCACTTATCTACCTCAAAACTTATAGGACAAAATCTAGATCAACAGAAACATCTTTCTTAGAAATAGCAGTACTTTTTCCAACCAACATTTCTGACATGGTCTATATAGACTTAATGATTTATTTATGATAAATGTATAGCTAAGTCCTCAGTATATGTATTTTGACCACTAACACTGCCCCCAACTACTATTATTGCTGCTACTTCAATACTTGACATTTATTCTTCTACACAAATTAAGCTCACAGTGGCATTTTTCATAGCCTGCCATGAGTCTCATCAGCACAGATCTGCTTAATAGGTTCAATAGACTGTATTCAATCATACAATTTATTTTACATGTTCATATTTGGAAACACTACCTTTTCTGTGAGAAGAAGTGTCACATGATTAATAAAACACTGATGATGGAATTACATGCTTCAGTGCTTGGATCCCTCCTTATGTCAGAAGTGAAAATCCCATTTACATTCATTACTTTTGAGGTATGTTTATATATAAAATTCTGTCCCTGCATATCTTTATATCAATTTAAGTACTAATTTTTCATTCATTATCTATTTTGGCATAGTCTATGGAACTAACAAGTAGCCGACCAGATTCATCAAACTGTGTATTTTCTATCTACAACTAAAATACAAATATCCATCCTTACATACACAGAATGGAGTGCAGCACCCTATGTAGTCAGAAGTTACTATAAGAAGAAACCCCACATTAAAATAGGTTCTCATACAGAGTAGTGAATATGTACCAGTTTGAGAATTTTTTCCCTAAAATGGCCAGAAGGAGACCTGGGGTTCTCAGGTAATGTGAAATGCAGGTGAGGAATTGATAATTTACAGTAAATTATGTCCCTGCCCAGGAAGAAGGAAAGGGTAGGGGATAATTGATTTTAGATTTACTTTATATTTCTTGTTTTCCTACTTTGATTTAATTGGTAATCAAATTAATTTCCCCAATTTGAGTCCATTTTGCCTGTGATGGTAATTGGTGAGTGAACACTCACTGTCCTTATCTCAACCCATGAGCAGCTCGCTCTATTTTCTCTCCCCTGCTCAGCTGAGGAGGGGAGTGACCAAGTGGCTTTTGGTGGGCACCTGGCACCCAGCCAGGGTCAACTCAACACAATGTACTTGACAGGTGGTTTTTTGCACACATGCTGTTCAACCATCAGTTTTCTTCAACTGCTAGACTAAGCTGAAATCATATTAAAATAACATAATAAAAGTATACTTACACCTTAATTCAGAGAAAATGATACAAACAGATTCCATAACAACAGACTCCCCCATAGCCCTTCTAGGAGTTTATTCTCCCATGTGATCTTGCCAAGCAAATTCTTTATTAACTCTTTTAAGCAATGAGTACTCACTTGCCTACTTCGACAACCTCTGATTCCTTATCGTGATCTTTAGAACCAGAGGTATATTATGTTTCAGGCCATTATAAAGCAACTAGTGCAGTAGCAATTATGAGATGCAACCTAACCTTCAAAAGAATTACCACATATCTCAGAAGTTAGAAGGGAAGGTTCATGGGACAACATGACAAGAGAAGCCTAAGCCACAGGTTCTAAAATCACAGAATCATAGAATGGTTTGAGTTGGAAGGGACATTAAACATCACCCAGTTCCAACCCCCTGTCATGGGCACGGACACCTCCCACTGGATCAGGCTGCCCAAGGCCCATCCAACCTGGCCTTGAACATCTCCAGGGAGGGACCAACCACAACTTCCCTGGGGATCCTGTTCCAGTGACTCATCACCTTCATTGTGAAGAATTTCTTCCTAATGTCTAGTCTAAATCTTCCTCCCTCCATTTTGAAGCCATTTCCCCTCATCCTATTACTCCATCCCTTGTAAAATGTCCCTTTTTTATCCCTCTTTTATGCCCCCTTCAAGGTACTGGCAGTCTGCTCTAAGGTCTCCCCAGAGACTTCTCTTCTCTGGGCTGAATAACCTCAACTCTCAGCCTGTCCTCGTAGCAGAGGTGCTCCAGACCTTGGATTGTCTTTGTAGCCTCCTCTGGATCCATTCTAACAGTTCCATATCCTTCTTATACTGGGAATTCAGCATGGGACTCTCATAGGGAGCAGAAGTATAACTCTGATCGATATTTCGCAGGAAGATACATAGAAGAACCTCAGAAATAAAATGTGACCCCTGCAAGATTTACCAGTGCTCTGGATATCAACAATGTTTAGGGGCTTTTGGGTTCAGAAAACCAAAACCTATCCACACTCTTACGTCATTTAGATCAACAGCTTTGAGGTATCACAGGACTACAATAAATGCAACGTGCAATGGAAGATGTAGTCCAGACAAAAACATGAACATGAACATGAAATTCCTGAACTCTGACTTCTCTGAGACAACGCTGGACACATGGACACAGTGCTGTACTGTTCTGTTTCCAAACAAAATGCCTCAAGACATAAATATTCCCTTTTCAAAGGAAAATAATATAACATTGATAAATCATTTGACAGAAATTTCTTTTACATACTTCTTTTTAGAAAAGTTATTCTGATACGGGGGTATTTCCAGAGAGACACAAAGTTTGTTTTTCCAACAGCTTCACTCGTCAGCTGACTTCTACTCAAGCTTGAATCATTCTGACCACTCTTATCATCCCCAAGAAAGGCACATGATGTTAACATCAGTTTTTGGTGAAGTTAACGAAACTGGAGAAGTCTCATAACTACCTGACTATTCCCTCTAGTGATAACAGGATGTGACATATGACAGATTTGTGTTTTAATAGAAGACTGAACCCCACCATGAGAAAACCTGATAAGAGAGCAGAGGCAGATGACTTTAAGGAGTTCTTGACAATGGACCTTGTTTTAAAGACACAATGTGTGGACTTCGAAGACAAAGTTGGAAAATTCGTACTATTTTTTAATCACATAGTGAAAGACAAATTAAAACATCCTGCAGTTGATAGACTTCCTTTGGGTTCTAGCATTCAGATAGAGGCAGTCTAAGTAGTACATAAGTTGGCTACAAGGTTAAGATTTCTTCAAGGAAATAAATGGATGAGTTTTTTTTAAGTCATCTTTTTTCTGTCATTTATGAGTTGAAACTAAATTTAGCAATTTCTGCTTTTTCTTTCACCTCACATCACTCCTGTGCATCTTATGCAGTCTGAAAAGGTGGCACCATTCAGACCTATGGCTCTGCTTTGAACGGGGTTTGGTGAGCAGTACCCAGGACAACTGTTACTACCTAGTTCACTATTGATTTCTCCTGGTGGTGGAGGTGGTGGTGGTCCTGCCTCCTAGCTGCTCTAATTAACATTGTCAGAGCTTTCTTATTTTTTCAACTTTTCCGTAGTTATGAAACTGGCAATAATGCACCAAACAGTTTAGATTTGAATTGTCCACAAGTCTTGACAGAGGCTTCAACAGTTACAGAAATAAATGAGGAGTATGAACTATGGGGCCTGTAGTGTCAACCAGTTCTAGCAGCACAGTCGAGCTAATAATGTCAGGAAAAATTGAATTCTGCACTAAGTGCCTAAGCTAAGAATCCAGTGGAGAATTTGTCTCTAGCTGTGCACATTGGAGACACACTAAGGCTAAATTTTGGCTTTTATGTCAATAGCAGTTAGCATTCTTTGTCTATAAATACTGAGAGTTGTCATGGATAACACCTTGAAGAATCAGTGGAGTTCAAAGTCAGGTTCAACTTCAGCCTACAGAGAACTTCTGGTCAATGTTCTCTGTAGTTCTTAAACAAACTGAGCAACTGGAGCGCTCAAAAGAGCACATGATTTTTGCTAGTTTGTAAGAAAAAACCTAAAAATTTCACACTTTTAAAAATATCCCAACAGCCATTTTTTGGTACTCATGAAATCCTCCTTTCAAGTCCCTGCCTACCTCCACAAGTCAACATGTCCCAGATTTCTTCTCCTGCCTGTCATGAGGTGATTTATGTATCCCTTGCCAGAGCTTGTGATTTCACTCATCTGTTCTGGAAATCAAAGTTCCCAGGGTGCTGGTATTGGCAGGAAAGGACATCATCATTGCTCTTTTCCAACTTTCTACAATCCTTTGGTTTAATCCCTACAAGCTATCTCCTTTTCCAGCAACCTCCTTTACATCGCACATCACTTTTTACCCCTCTCCCTCTGCACTGTTTCTTCCAGTAACCTCTTAATTCCTTTTCCTTCTTCCTCTAAGTAAATATTTGTTTTCTTTAAAGTGCACTTTTTGTTATTCTGCCCCTCTATTCCTCTCTTGTGAGACCTCATCTGGAGTATTGTGTCCAGTTCTAGAATCCTCAACATCAGAAGGAGATGGAGCTGTTGGAACAGGTCCAGAGGAGGATACAAGGATGATCAGAGGGCTGGAGCACCTTCTATATGAGGACAGGCTGAGAGAGCTGGGGTTGTTCAGCCTGGAGAAGAGAAGGCTCCAAGGAGACCTTATAGTGATATGGTTTTATGTCTCTAATTCAATCCCTGGTGACAATAAATAACTATCTTTGTATGGCATGTTTGGGTTTGTTTTAAAATCTGAGTGAAACTAAAAGGCAAACTAAATTTAGAATCAGCCTAATTTCCTACTAGCCATAGATTTTATATATTTTAAACTTTATCTCAAACATGTGCCAGATATACTTCAAAATACCCCTTCTGTTTACTGTTTGGAAATACATATTTTTAAAAATTCTCAACTTATCTTAACATATTATAGAGCAATATTAGAATGTGCACTACCAAAATATGAATAAGAGTGATTACATTTTCAGGAATCATAATTATTTTGAGGCAATATTAAATTGTTTTATTCCAAAACCGAAGGTTAACCATGTGCCAGGTTTCCTTCTTACAAAAACTTGTGATAAAAAAATGAATTACATTCACTTTTTAATGGATGGCATCTCTGTCTGTAATACATCCTGACGGCAGTGACAAAAAACAGAACAATGATAAAATGTCATAAATTTAATGCATTCCTTGTGACATGTCTTGTAACAAGCACCAGAAATGGCAATTATCACAACAATGTGTGCCACAATGTGGTGGACTCAGTCCTGTGGCTGCCTACCACGTTACAGAGATGCAACGCACTCTACGGCTCCAATCTGCAACTGTCTACAAATCAACCTTAGCAGGACTGTTAAAGAGAAATGCTCATAGTGGAAAATTAATCATGGATACATTTGCCAAACTTGGGAAAAAAAATAGTAGTAAGGGTTAGAAACATAATAAAAAGGATTGATCTGCATTTCTGTTTTGTACCGGTTACTTTATTCAGCATCTATTAGTCCCATTGAAGTGGAAGTTCTACGTGTTGAGCTGTTCCAGCAGCGAACCACAAGCTCTTTGCTGTTAAGTATCCGTATTCAACTGTGCATGAATATCTATCCCTGCAAGGAAACCTAATCTGCTCAAACCCCCTGTCATCTCAAATCTTATTATAGGTCAAGACTTGCATTATTTAACAGGAGATGTGCTTAACTAAGATTAATCATTCTAACCTGATCTTCCAAATGCTAAATATCCGCAACTATCCTTAAAATTGAGTTCTAAGATATCATCTAAACAGCAAGTCACAAGTTTTTGAAAGACTAATATTGACAAGCTTTAAGCACTCTAAGCATAAGTGAGGAATACAGTGTGTACTGGGATAAACTGTACCATTTTTGATTTACAAATCAGTTGCTCATAATAACCTTGGAGCATTAGGGAGGAAGAAATTATCTGTCATTATGTTATATCTACTTGTCCTAAATCTATGTACTTCAAGGACATTTTAGCATAGTGTGCTAACATTGGCAGGCGTGCAACTTCAGTAACAGATACTCAGGGTGTCTTATAAACAGACAATAGCATGTAGACAACATGCATTCAGGTAAGAAAGAATGTAAAATACAGTTTTCACTACTTTCTTCACTTGAACTTCCCCTCCTTAGCAAACCTGCTCATGTCTTAACGAGATTGGTATTCCGCAGGTCCAGGAGCAGTGAAGAATTTTTTTAAAGCCAGCACCAGAACTTTTGGAAATTGTCTTTGAACAGAGAGTTTGCAGATGTATCTTTCAGAAGAGATGAAATAAGCGAGTAAATTTGCTTTTCTCTGAGTAGTTTTATCTGGTATGCTTGCCTTCGTGGTATTCAAGGATGTAAAATAAAACACTTCTACTCAGTAAAATCAGATAACCCCTACCAGATGGATAATATGCATTATAAATTATTCCTGTGGGTTAGATCTCAGTGTTTCCCTTGGGAATTAAGCAGTTAACATCAGCAGAGCAAGATCTTAAGAGCAGCCAGAGCACAGCAAAGGTGAAGCCTGCTAGGCTACATCTTTGAACTCTCTCAAGGACTCTGTAGTATTGGCATCACTCAAGAGTTTAATTTGGGTACATTCTGAAAGTCTAATTATCTTCTTCAGGCAATGAACCCCTGACCAGCACACCGTTAAATTCTAATGCTCTTGCTCTCGCTCTCCCTTTCTGTGTCTGATGTTTTTATTTTCTTTGAGGGAGAAGTTGTTATTAAATATTGCCAATAGGCCAAAAATAAACTGAGCACTAAACAAAAATACAAACAGCCCAGTGTGTCTGTCAGCTCTGAAAGGTGATGTAAATTGTGTCTCTAAGACATAAGTATGTGCAGTTTTTACTCTGTGGACCACTTTATTAAACATAGTCTATTATGAGCATTCAACTGCAAATACATGAATTACACAAACTGTCATTGATGATCAGTATCAATAAAGAACAAAATATGTGAAATGAAGTAAGCTACTACATTTTACGTTTATTTTAGGAAGGGATTTTAAATTAATATTAATGGAGGGAACTAATAATTGAAATACCTGAAGTGTATTTTTTTAGTAGTCCACTAATGCAAGATGGGCTAATGCACCTTAAATCCAGTGTTGAGTTTGGGGTCTCTCACTACATGAAGGACATTGAAGGGCTGAACACGTCCAGAGAAGGGGAACAGAGCTGGGGAAGGGGCTGGAGAACAAGGGTTATGAGGAGCAGCTGAGGAACCTGGGATTGTTTAGCCTGGAGAAGAGGAAGCTGAGGGGAGACCTTATCACTGTCTACAACTGCCTGAAAGGAGGTTGTAGAGAGGACTGTGTTGGTCTCTTCTCCCAAGAGACAGGCAGTAGGACAAGAGGGAACGGCCTCAAGCTGCACCAGGGGAGGTTCAGACTGGACATAAGGGAAAATTTCTTAACTGAAAGGGTTCTCAGGCACAGGAATGGCCACCCTCAGAGAGACCCCACCCCTGGAGGTGTTCAAAAGGTGAGTAGATGAGGTGCTCAGGGATACAGTTTGGTAGCGGGCAGGTATGGTTGGGCTTGATGATCTCAAAGATCTTTTCCAACCAAGTGAGTCTATGATTCTCTGAAGGTGTAATGATGATAACGTAGTTAAGGTTATGCTTTCCTTGTGATAGTAAGATGCTAATATTGTCTACCTGCTTCACAAGTACAAGTTTGCTTCCATAATGTTTTAAGCAGCAATGTGCTTCCTAGACAGACAGGATGGAACAGAAGGCTTTATTGCCCTTATTACATTGTTTTGTTGTCACTGTGGAAACACACTCCTTTGTTCTCACTGTCTAAAGAAACAAACATATGCGTTGTTATATAGCTAAGAAGCTAAATCTAAAGCAGAAATTTTAATTCTAGCAACAATTCAGACTGCCACCTAGCTTATCATGAATCACAAATAAGTTTGTAATAGGACTTTGACATTGAAATAAAGTGCACTACTCACAGATAATTAATCCCAGACTTGGTCTAGGGGAATTTTCTTATTTTTCTCTGTTACAATCCCCACCCTGCTGCACCCCAACATTGTAATACACCAAAGAACAGCTTTAAAAGCCAGGTTAACTACAGTGTTTTATAGCATTGATCAACATACTTTAAAGAACAGCAGATCTCAACTCAGGTACTCCTAGCACAGAAGACACATCTTCTGCCATACAAACTTCTAAAGCTTTAGAATACAAAAAAAAACCAAACCAAAACAAAACAAAAGAAACCAATGTGTGTTTCTCAAGCATCTCAATTTATGCACAAAGCTGATCTGGTACAAGAGATGCCTGGTGACCCCAGCAGAAGGAAAGAATGCACCTGATACTTTACAACTCTTTGACTTCCCTTCTCACTCAGCTCCATTCAACTGGAAATCCTTGTGCAGAGGCAGACTATGTAGTAACCTCACCTTCTGTTCTAGCATTTGGTTACATGTGGTTATGTTGCAGGCATTTTTGGGGCACCTGAGGACTAGAAATAAGGCAACACCAGCAATGGTATCTATATCATAAGGTGCCTTGCATCAATTCCCAAAATTTTTGCAGCACTTGATGCATCTACCCCTTCTATTTTGCGTATTCAAAGCCCTAAACCATTACCGAACCCTAAATAAAGAGCTTGGTCCACTGCTCCCCTTCAGCTGCCTGTGACTTTTCCTGCGCAGCAATTAGATATTTGTGACATGAAGAGAAGATGGAGTGGCTCCACTGAAGCCTAAGCAGGAAGAGACTTACCACCACCAAACTGAGGGTCACTGTGTCTGAGCAGCACTGGTCATCCTTAATTAGCATTGCAAGCTCACCCTGTCCTTTAAATGAGTCACTAACCAGACCATGAAAGACCTCCCTCCAGGCTCTACACCAGATTTAGCAGAGGCACCAAAGAGATGGCATACCTACCTCAGTTTTGGTGGACATGGTTTGAGAAACAAACCTGATGTAAACCCAAACTGTACATACATGGAGGAAGATCATTCCTCTACATCTGTCCCTAGTATTGTGCCTGTTAACTTATCTTCTTCAAAGCTGAAAATCTCTTTCATTCTTACCTCATCTTTCTCACCATTCAAAGAATCATAGAATCATAGAATAGCCTGTTCAGAAAAGACCTTTGATATCATTAAGTCCAACTGTACCTGTCCACTAATAAACCATATCCCTAAACACTTCATCTACCTGTCTTTTAAATACCTCCAGGGATGGGACGTAACCACCCGCACCATTCCTTCTAAATATCCCCTCAGCTTCTCCCAACATTTATATCCCGCTTTTTTCCACTTACTGCCTTCCAGATTTTACCATAAAAAGCAGGACAAGACCATGCTAAAATTCTCAGCTCATTCATTAATAAGACTCAACATCAATCAGTTAAATCTGTTTTTCTCTCCTGTAGTCTTTCCTCTCTGTCTGAAAGGGTAAGGACACGCTTTACAGTGGAGATGGACAGACTTCCAGCCCATGCAACTGCTAAAAAAGTAAGTTTCATAAAACACTATTTAGCTGTACCTTAGGCTCCTCTGCATGAAGGCTCATGCCATCTCCACCATCGATATTCACACACATCTTTCTCTACCCATCTGTTGCTGTTTGGCCTCCTTCCAGTAGTCATGTTAAAAGTATGACTCTGAACCTGTGAAAGCAGCGAGTAGGCACCACTGCTGCGCTCACCACCTAACATGGAGCAAGAGACAGTTGCCCCAAGCACCTGCCAACTCTGAGTGCCTCACTGGAAGATGTCACCCAGCCACGCTCCAGCATTTTTCCTCCTTCCACATGCTCCCCAGCTCTATGCCAGATGCCTCTGCTTTCTCTTGCAAGTATACTCTTGGTCCAATCACTCTTTCAGTGTCATCTGAGGATGTTTTTTAACATATTAGAAGCTAAGAGCTTAACTCAGACAGCACTGGAAGTAGGTGGTGGAAATCTTGGATGGATAGCAGTGTCTTACTGCCTCATCATGGTCCAGACCTGTGATTTCTCTGGTTGTGGAGAGACACGGCTTGTTGTTCCTGGGTGGTGTCCCTCCTCAAGCTGGTGATGCGGTCCTTGTACTAGAAGTTCTCTGATGGCTGCACATAGCAAGAGGACTTCCTGCATTTCAGTATTCAAAGCCTAGCCAGACACAGCCCTGAGAAACCTCTTCCAGCTCACTCTGCTTTAAGCAAGTAGACTGGACACATCTCCAGAGCCCTTTCTATCTGTAACTTTTCTGTGATTCTACCTATGGAGATAGAAAGTACTTAGGAAAATGTGTATTCTGGATGCAGTAGATGAGTTCTAAATATAGAATCATAGAATCATAGAATCACCAGGTTGGAAAAGAACCACCGGATCACTGAGTCCAACCATTCCTACCAGTCACTAAACCATGTCCCTCAGCGCCTCGTCCACCTGTCCCTCCAGGGAAGGTGACTCAACCACCTCCCTGGGCAGCCTGTTAAATATGATATTAGGTAGGCTTAGAAATTGTCAGGATGGCTTGAGGGTTGAGGTTAACTATATGTATTATATTTATGTATTGCTAGCTACATTAGTATATATTAGAAATACATTCCAATAGAAATCAATGTATTCTTAAACAAAAGAAAGGATCATCTGAGGATAGAATTCAGTTGGTAGCTTAGAGACTTTGCAAAAAATCAAGTCTAAGATGATGACATATCAGTTAAACAAAACAATATTATGTAACGGTGATAATGAGTATTCAGACGTGTGAGATTTAGAAAACAACATGAAATTTGAAGCCAGTGCTGTATATAGTATTCTTGCCTGAAAAGAAAATTTCTGAAGTAAAAATGTAAGTCTCCACCCTGTAATTGCCCTCTGACGTTTCCCCTGGCTTGGCTCTCATCTCTTATTGTTTCCCATTAACATTTGCAAAGCCGTCTAATTGTACATCTCTGATTGCTCCTCGAGTCTTTCATTTGTGGTGATGCCTAAGAAAAACCTTGACAAAGATTAGGCAGCAGATATGCTGTGACCACTCCTGCAACACTGACCTCGAGGGTTTGCTTGCACTTCACCATCAGTGTGCTCTCCATGTGTGATGTGGTACCCACAGCCCTCATCCTGTACAGTAAGGACTGTATTTCAGTCTGGTTTTTCTGCCTTAGCTGATGGCAGGGTAGAATCTCATCTTTGCCCACAAAATGCTATTGAGATAGTAATGTTAATAAAAATAGATATATATATTAAACAAGAAGATGTAACTTAATATTACTAAAATGTTGCCTCCTCTATGAGTGCTTGGCTCAGGGATTCTTTACAGAGAAGAGGAAGCTAACTCTAATCACAGAATCGCAGAATCACAGAACAACCAGGTTGGAAGAGACCCACCGGATCATTGAGTCCAACCATTCCTATCAAACACTAAACCATGCCCCTTAGCACCTCGTCCACCCGTGCCTTAAACACCTCCAGGGAAGGTGACTCAACCCCCTCCCTGGGCAGCCTCTGCCAGTGCCCAATGACCCTTTCTGTGAAAAATTTTTTCCTAATGTCCAGCCTAAACCTCCCCTGGCAGAGCTTGAGGCCATTCCCTCTTGTCCTGTCCACTGCCACTTGGGAGAAGAGGCCAGCACCCTTGTCTCTACAACCTCCTTTCAGGTAGTTGTAGAGAGCAAGTTGTAGAGAGCAATCTTACAAGGGCTGCTGAAGCCCATTCATGTGGCTCATTAGAACCTATTAAAAATAAAGGCTACACTTTTCATTTCATACTGACAATTTATACATTAATCCTAAACTGCTCATCAGTTCTACAAAGCTCACAAGCCCTTGCCCTGTCCCTCACATCCAGGCACTGTTTGATACTGCTCGGAGCAGCAGAAGTGAGTTGGCTGATATTAAATAAGGTTTTGAACAAGCCTGAAATCTGTTGGTATCTCTTGTCTTTCTATCTGGAATTTAATCCTGTTCAAGAGAGTACTGGACACTCTTGCAGTGGCAAGTGATTTAACTTAACTGACCACTGTTCGAAGTCAGGAAAAATTAAAACCAGCTCTCTGTTTTACCTGTAATAGCTAACATTCACTGTTAGGAATCTGAATCTCATTCAGCTCTGGTCGCTTAACACAACATTTTTGGTTCCACTGGTTGTAGAAAAGATTGTGGCAAATAATAAACTCACCTAACGCAAAGCAGTGGAAGCTTTAAACCACAATCTGTAGTGTAGCTAAGGCAATTCAGAGTGGGTAGAGCTTCTGTTTCTGCCATTACAGCGAACCATGCATTCTGTATACTCCAGCTTCTTTGTTTAAAAGAAAGGCAAGTTTTCTACTACTGCAGAAAAGTCAATGAATATTTTGTTTAAAATCTACAGGAGGAAATAGTCCCAAATCATTTTGCAGATGTTAACTATATATTTTCTTTTTCCTCCCAAGATTGTGCTTACAAACAATAGTCAAATACTATTATTGCTATAATTGAGACGTGTACCTGTTAAAACAGAGAAAACAAAAAAGCGCCTTAGTAGAAAGGAAAATTTAAAAACAATTCTAGTCAATAGTAAAAAGACAAACAAAAAGGTTTTACAAATAGATAAGGATCAGGAGGATTTTGAGGGAGACTGTAGTCTCTTGGTGTGATGGATGGAGGCGAGTTGATGACAGATGAGGCACAGAGTGCTGCAAAGCTAAAAGATTTCTTTGTCTCAAGTATGTTCACTAGGGAGAAAGAGGGAAACATGCCAGAATCAGAGAGAAGTTTCCTGGAGGCAGAAAATGAAAAATTAATGAAATGAAGAGTGACACCAGAATAAGTAAAAAGGAATCAGTCAGTGAAAAGAAATGTACAATTCTTGAATCGGATGGCCTGTATCCCAGCATTCAGAAAGGTACCGTATTTATACATTTTAAATAAGATGGGAACTAAATTTATTACCATCACTAGAAAAGGCTGATGACCGACTTAACATGCTTAGCAGGGTTCATTAGGGGTTGAGGGATGGGTAAAAGGATTTCAGGGTAAAAGGCTTTAGAATGGTGTGGATTAAGGTAAAAAGAACAAGCAGGTCTGAAATACACAGACTGAGCACTGGCCGCAGAAGCCAGTATTTTCACACTACATCCCTAAATGCAGGTAAAAACCTTGCAAATTAAGGGTTTGTGTACATAGACTTGTGAATAAGGGTTCTAGCACTATGATTTAAAAGAATTTTCAGATAACTAAATTATCAAATCCAAAAATTATTATGTGGGTCTTTAAATCTTTGCATAGAAAAGTACTGCAGACATATATATCTCTGCATTTTATTGTACTATTCCAAAGTGCAATTGCAATTAACTTGATGTACTAGTAAAGTTTATAAATCAGAATTCATGCAAATGGAAAACAGGGTACGTGTAAAGGTGTGGAGAGTCATACCAGACTCAGAATTTGCCAGAGAAAATACAGAAACCCACATACTTAAATGTGTGACTGAAATTATTAGAGGCAGGAGAACTGGGATGAAAATTTTACGGTAGCTGGACATGATGGTTTAGAGACTTAAGTCATTATGTTGGTCTTCAAAAAAAGTAAGACAAAATATGGAGTTATCTAAAGAAAGGAGATCATTAATGACATAAGGACTAGGAACAAAAAAATTGAGATTAGGGATTGCAGCATTTTACACTGCATTTTAACTGGTGTTTTATAAATAAAAAACAAATACCTAGAACTACAAAATGGTATTTGAAAAAACTAATAATTAATAATTGAATAAAAAATTAAAAGCAGACAAATAGCCAAATAGAATTGAACTGTCTATAGGTCATACTCAGGCTTTTGCAGTACCTACTCGAAGCCACAGTGAGACATGGAACCTCCTCATGCTAACCATGATACAAGCCTGTAAGCATCCACTGAACAAATCTACTTTTTACTGAAGTCAACAACACAATTTGTGTAAATTTCTACTCACTAATAAACACAAATCATTACAAATTCAGAGTAGCAGCTTGCTTCTCAAATGGCACTGTTGATTTTAAGGCATTGTATAACTCAGTAGTAGCTACTCCTTGAGTGAAAGCACAAAAAGTTGAGATGCTATGATAGAAGAATAGGGATGATAGGAGATAAAATACTCTCAGACAGGAATAGGATTATGAAAATCAGTCATGGGAAATTCATTGGTGTTAATTAATTCAACATTACTGATGTTTTTCAAAACCATACTGAGGCAATAAAGTAATATGGATGTCCCCAATTTCTACAGACCCAAACTGATAAAACTAAAGTAGAAAGTATGGAAGATAGAACTCAAATAATCAACAATAGTCTGCACATTGCTACACTGTGCACAAAAAAAATGCTCTGTTGATGACAATTACAGTGTATATTAATTCATTAATAACTAAGTTTTAATTTTTTCTTGTGGGGAAAGTCATTCTTGGAAGTGAAATGAAATTCTTCACTACAATGTCTGCTATGGACAGAAGAGATTGTAGAGAGGTGGGGGTTGGTCTCTTCTCCCAAGTGGCAGGTGATAGAGCGAGAGGGAATGGCCTCAAGCTGCACCAGGGCAGGTTCAGATTGGGCATTAGGAAAAACACCCTCACTGAAAGGGTTCTCAAGCACTGGCAGAGGCTGCCCAGGAGCTAGTAGAGTCCCCATCCCTGGAAGTGTTTAAAAGACAGGTAGATGAAGCGCTTAAGGATGTGATCTAGCAGTGGACAGGTACAGTTGGGCTTGGTGATATCAAAGGTCTTTTCCAAACTAGAATTTCTACGATTCTATGATTCTATTGCATCCTCATCACCAGTTTTTCTTTACCACGACTGATACCCTCCTTTATTTCATCATCGCCCAAAATGTGCATGTTGCCTCTGCCTTTTTGAAGTATAGAAGGATGCTACTTCTTTTCTTGTTGCGTGTACATGGTGGTGTGTATTTATTTCACTGGATACAGGGAAAGAGCCTTGACACTATGACCAGAATTGCAAAGGTTTGTGACAGTCTTCTTTAGGACTTCACGTCCCGGTTTGAGGTTGGCCCTGGAGAAGCCTTGCACTCTCTTACCAGCGAGCAATCACACAGCTTGGAGAGTAACTTTGTGCCAGAACAGCTCAATGTAGAGTTGAAGTGTAAGATGAGAATGTGTGGCATCAAGCCCTACTTTTAAATTCACCAGGCAATCCCTTCTATTCGACAGAGACAGCCAAGAGAGAAGCTGGTAGTAACCGCTAAAACATGCCAGCTGTTTATTTGGCTTTCTTCCCTTGCAGATTACTAAACAGCACAGACTGAAACAAAAGATTAGGAATGCTCATGATTTCATTTTGATAGAAATATCACAACTAGAAGCGGATATCCTGTATTATAAATTAAATACGACATTTTATTTTTTAGACCTATTTCAAACATAAAAAAGTCAAATCAGTTCAATAATATTAACGCGCATAAATAAAAATGTCTGAGATTTTTCATGACAAAAAGTAAGCCTTTACAATCTGACTCCAAGCAATCACCATATCACTCTCTGCTACACTAGCTGCCATAAGAATCTAGTATCTGAGTTCTTGGTACTTGTTTTCAGGATGCAGTTGGACAAGGTACTAGATGATGCTTAGGGGGATATGATTTAGCAGTGGACAGGTACAGTTGGATTTGATGATCTCAAAGGTCTTTTCCAACCAAAGGATTCTATTATTTTATGATAATCTCAGTGAGGCTCCTCTTCCCACAAAAGGTTGGACAACATGATCCTTTGAGATCCTTACTAGCCTGGGCTGTTCCATGGTAGCTGAAATATTGTTTTTTTCCATTGCTTCCTAACTGGGTTACCCCAGCACGTCTTTTGCTTCTTAATAAGTTTAAAAGCAGTAGACTGGAATTAGACGATAGCTATCACTGCAGACTAAATTTCTTCATCAAGTAGTGGGGAGCGTATAATCTTGTGCACTGGACTGATCATGCAACTCGTTGCTGCTTTAGGCAGGCAGTTAAGGTAATTGCCCATCATAGATGCTCTTACACTGATTGCACACTAGAAAGAGGAGGCAACTGGTTTCCCATTCTCTCATTTGCTGACATTAGCTTTATGTTCCTACCACCAAATCTGTGTGTAATGTACAACTCTTTACAACTTTGTTTATGTGGCACAAAATATAATTTGTTTACTATAGAAATCTTAACCAAGCTTTAAATGTTCATTGAGAACCAAAACAATCCCAAAACCTAAAGCCTATTCCCTCATAAAGTACTAATGTTAGGAGTCAATTTAAGCAACAGAACAAGCAGTTTATAAGCTATTTAAAAGCCATGCTTCCTTCCCTGTGTAGTTCTTGGTGTCCTAAATGAGAAAAATGTACAGATCTTATTAGAAACAATTATCAGCAGATGCTTTTGCTTTCTAATTGAAGTAGAGGTGCACTGGAACACAGCTTTGCTTTGTCATATTGTAATTGAAGTTACTCTTTACGCGTTTGTGTATGTGCGGGAGAGAGACTGGCCCAAACCCCTACATGGATGTGATTAGAACACTGAACTAAAGATGAGTGTGATGTTTAGCCTTTTAATGAGTGCAAATATATGTAAGAATAGTAAGGTAGCAGGTAATCAATCCACTAGTCTCCTTCCACAGAGCAGATAAAGCAATGACTATAGTCAAAAAATGCTTTCTCACTTAACCTTGAATAATATAACCTCTAAATTATATTGCCAATAATATATATTGCCAATAATATATATTATAATATATATATTATATAATATAACCTCTAAATTATATTGCCAATTATATTTCAGTTCTCAGTCTTTTTCCTGGTATTGCCAAAAGCAATGCCCATCATAGTCAATGATGTTTCAGGAGAACGGTTCCTCTAAGTACCCACACACAGAAGGAGCTTTAAAAAGGCTGAAGCAAATATTTTATAAACTGCACTGCTGATACATACAGACAAGTGTCCAACAGCCTATTACATCTCTCAGATATTTTGAGACCACTTAGCATTCACTGACCAAATGAAGGTGTCTATGATATGGGTGATAATATAAGATCATCAGCCTAAATAAGGCTAACTATAAAGAAGGCCTAAGTCACTGAACTCAAATGTAGAGATCTAAATTGTATAAGAGACAAATCAACCCACACTTGTCTTTTAGCACCTGTCTTGAAGGAACACTGAGGCAAATTTTACTTTTTACAAAGCTGAGGCTTTTCATGTCAACTCAATATGCCAGTGAAACAAAGAATAAAATTTCAAAATGAATTCTGGTCCATACGATTCATACATCAAAGTGCTTAAAATTCTGGCTTCCCTAAATCTTACAGAGTTCAGGACAGCTGCTGCACCACGCTCCTTGGGCTGTTTTCCCTATATTTAAGGAAAATAAATATAAATTAAACGTTGTATAACATAGTAATGTGCTTAGGTGTTAATGCTTCCCCAACGCATGTAAAAAATCTTCAGTCTGAGTAGTCTCGATTAACCCAAAGAATACAGAACATTAAGTATTTACAATGCATAGTAACCTGGTGTGTCATTATATTGAGGTCTACTGTCACAAATGCAGGATTTTATCTCATATCCAAGCAAATCTGAGCAGATTGCAGAGCAATACAATATTCTTGGAGATAAATACTTAAGAGAACAGCTGGACAACCTTGCCAGTAGTATACAAGTGAGAAACATGAAGGAAGATGCTTGAAGACAAGATGTGTCCCCTAGCAGGCGAGAGCAAAGGCTAACACAAACTTTGCTTTGCCAGAGAACAATTGCAGGCATGTCAGATTGCTGAGGCTGAGGTGTCAGCAATGTGAAGGAACAAAGAACTTACTCCTAAGTACTGCAAGGCCTTGATTTTATTCATAGAATCATCAGGTTGGAAAAGACCTTCGAGATCATCAAGAGCGACCGTACCTGTCCGCTACTAAATCATATCCCTAAGAATATTCCTGTGCCTTCAAATTTTAACCTGGGCTTTTCTGCCACTGACAAGATTCTTCTGATTCAAAGAATTGCTTACCATGATCTAAATTGCTACTGGTAAGGAGTCGAAGCACCATTTTGGTTCTAGCGCTTTGTGCCTCCAATTTGGCAAAATGCTGGTCAGACCCAGACTCAGAAACTTCTTAGTCACTTGTCTTGCATCAATGTAAAACCTGTTTTTTTTCACAACCAGTGGCAAAAAGGATTTCCAGCCTTCATACCAGACAGCATTGTTTTCATAGAATCATAGAATCATAGAATAACCAGGTTGGAAGAGACCCACCGGATCATCGAGTCCAACCATTCCCATCAATCACTAACCCATGTCCCTCAGCGCCTCGTCCACCCATCCCTTAAACCCCTCCAGGGAAGGTGACTCAACCCCCTCCCTGGGCAGCCTCTGCCAGTGCCCAATGACCCTTTCCGTGAAAAACTTTTTCCTAATGTCCAGCCTAAACCTCCCCTGGCGGAGCTTGAGGCCGTGATGTAGTTGATGCTTGAGGCCATGATGGAGCTTGAGGTTTTGATGTAGTGAGAGGGCGATGCCAGAGAATAAACCCAAGTTTGTGCAGAAAGATTTGTTCAGGCAACATTAGGAAGTCTTTCCAAGATTATGTCAGCAGTGTGCTAAGTTCTTGAAGAATGTCCTGTTTATTTGAGAAAGTATTTCAGGCTTCAAATCTACATCAATCCTTGCTAAGGGCAAAGAAATATAGGAAGTCAAATACTGAAAAGATGTAAGTGCATATGTGATGTTTCAGTGCCTTATGTACCATTTCATGCAAGCTTCCTATGCAAACAAACAACCTGAATTAGTTTTAACTCTGACTCTATCAGGTTTTCTAGGAAAAAAATATATTTGAACTTCCCAAAACTCTGAAGGGAGGTCTCAATATTAAATTTAAAAAAAATTTCACCAAAAATTTTTCACAGAAAGGGTGATTGGTCCCTGTCAGAGGCTGCCCAGGGAGGGGGTTGAGTCACCTTCCCTGGAGGGGTTTAAGGGACGGGTGGACGAGGTGCTGAGGGACGTGGTTTAGTGTTTGATAGGAATGGTTGGACTTGATGATCCGGTGGGTCTCTTCCAACCTGGTGATTCTATGATTCTGTGCTGTGTTTTGGAGAGGGGCAGCAGAACAGCTCAGCTCCATCTATAGCGTCAGCCTCTACTTGAAATGCCACAAGATGTCTCTGGTGGGTTTGGAAGTGTCCCCTGATCACCGCTGAGACCTGTAGATGGCATTGGTTGTTAGGCTTAGTGGGAGCAGAGGGCTGGCACACTGAGGGCAGGCAGTGCCAAACAGGCAGACATTCTCTGCAGTTTTCACCTGGCTGTGATTGATATTCTGTTTGTTCAGTAATTGTGATAAAGAGCAGATTAATGCATTTTTTTTAAAGCAAAACGGATACACAATAAATGAAAGCAGAGAGGATAAGACGGTCTCAACACATTTGGTGCAATCCAGGACACCAGAAAATGACAAGAGCTCAGCTATCTTGGAGCAACAACAGTAAAAATCATAGAATCATAGAATCATAGAATCATGGAATGGTTTGAGTTGGAAGAGATCTTAAAGATCATGTAATCCCAGCCCCCCCTGCCATGGGCAGGGACACTTCCCACTGGACCAGGTTGCCCAAGCTCCATCCAACCTGGCCTTGAACCCCTCCAGGGATGGGGCAGCCACAGCTTCCCTGGGCAACCTGGGCCAGGGCCACACCACCCCCATCATGAAGAATTTCCTGCTAATATGTAGTATGAATCTTCCCCTCTCTAATTTAAAGCCATACACTCATCCTATCACTCTATGCCTTTGAAAAAAGTCCCTCCCCAGCTTTCTTGTGGCCCCTCTCAGGTACTGCAAGGTCGCTATAAGGTCTTCTCAGAGTCTTCTCTTCTCCAGGCTGAACAACCTCAAGTCTCTCAGCCTGTCCTCATATGGGAGGTGATTCAGCCACTGGATCATGGTTGTAGCCCTCTTCCAGACCTGTTCCAAAAGTACCGTATCCTTCTTGTGTTGAGAATTAGTAGAAAATCATAGAATGTTATACCAATGCTTAGAATGACATTCCTGTTTTCCCTTCCTAGGACCATTAAGCTCCTCCTCCATGTCATTCCAACCTTTAACAAGGCTCTTGAGCCTAGATTCAACTTGCCTCCTTGGACCTCACAGGGACATGTCTCACACAGTAGACGCCATTATCTCCATGGTGCATTTTTCTAATGAACATTAATCAACTTTGAAGTAGCTAACAGTACTAAAATGTAAATTATGACTATTTGAACTGAGCTGAAAACAGAAGGAATCCATTTACTGGTAGCTCTCATAGGGGAGGTGCTCCAGCCCTCCAATCACCTTCATGGCCCTCAAGTAGAAGACTTTACTCTTTCCTATTGTGGACCATGTTTTACATCTGTTTAAAATTGCCTTTTATGTGACAAGGCGTGCAATGCTGTGCCAAGAAAGTATGACAGAGGCAGGGTTCTGGAGACTCACGGTCTCCTAGGAATGTCAGAGGTGTGTGGTGGTGAGGACAGCAGGTAGACCCAGGACCCCCACGTGCCGTCCTCAGACTATACACAAACTTTCAGCGTGACATAGGACCCCTCATTTCATCTTCCTTTGTTGCAAGGGAATAACAATACCTCCTTTATTCTGTTTTTCCTCCTGTCTTGTCTCTTCAAAACAGCCATTTATTTGTTCAGGTGCCACTTTTAACTCTGGCCATACAGCATAATAGGACACCAATCCCAGGGCATCAATGTGTTAATATTGTACATCAAATAAAGAGCTGAATATGTATTCTCTGTATCTTGAAGAGTAGTAATTATATTTTTTTTTTCCACAAAGCTGTACTTTTTCCTCTTTCCTTTAACAAAAACCCTCAATATTCAGCTGAGAAAGCAGGAAGTTATTTATGTCTCCCTGACATGGGAGCACAGCTTGGTCTCAGACGTCGTTTAGAGCAGCCCCAAAGCTATTCAAAACTGTATCAGGCTGGCTGCAGCCCCAGATCAATTGCAATATAACTTGGGATCATTCAGCCTTCAGCCTTCTTTTCCTTGTCCTGGCAGCTTCAGGGACATGGTGGATGACCTGACTAGACTTCTTTCAGCTCATACGCTGAGAAGTCTCTACCTGCAGAAATCCAGGATTTCTTTTGTTCTTTTGTAACACAGGAGCAGTTCAGAGTTACCAACAGAATTTTCAGAGTATTTTGGTAAGTAGTAGAGCAGATATTGAAAATGAAGTCTGAATTTTTGTGTGCTGTAAGTTTAAATAAAAATTTTGAATTCTTTCAACTTGTTCTAAAAGACTACAAGTACTGATATCTCGTTCATCTCTGGCAGTCTCTCTTCCTCTGCTTCCTGAGTGCATGGACTGCAAGACAAGGACTCAGGGGAGCTCAGTCCTTCCCACTGTAAGAGAAGATGACATTCATGACCACCAAAGAACCTGAACATAAGTCTATGGGACCTAATGAGATGCATCCAAGAGTCCAGAGGGAACTGGCTGATACCGCTCTTCACGGTATTTGCAAAATCATGGCTGTCAGGGATAGTCCATGGTGACTGGAAGAAGGGAATCATACAATCATAGAATGGCTGGAGTTGGAAGGGGCCTTAAAGATCATCTAATTCCACTCGCTCTGCCACATGCTGGGACACCTCCCACTGGATCAGGCTGCTTGAGGCCCCATCTAGCCCTGCCTTGAACACTTCCAGGGATGGGGCAGCTACAACATCACATCTATTCTTAAAAAGGGTAGAAAGGAGAATGCTGGAAACTACCAACCTGCCAGCCTCACCTCTGTGCCTGGGAAGGCCATGGAAGAGATCCTCCTAGAAGCTATGCTAAGGGACATGGAGGACAGGGAGGTGAATTGAGACCAAGACAAGTCCTATCTGACCAACCTAGTGGCCTCCTATGACGGAGTGACCACCTCAGTGGACAAGGGAAGAGCTACAGACATCACCTGTCTGAACTTCTAAAAAGCCTTTAATACAGTCGCCCACAACATCCTTTTCTCTAAATTGCAGACATATGGATATGGGTGGGCTGTTCAGTGGATCAGGAACTGGTTGGATGGTCCTATCCAGAGGGTCAATGCCTTAATGTCCTGATGAGGATCAGTGACAAGTGACGTCCCTCAGGGGGTGGCATCATGACCAGTACTGTTTAAATATCTTCATCAGTGACATAGACAGTGGGATCAAGTGCACCCTCAGAAAGTTTGCAGATGACACCATGTCTGACTAAAAGGCCCCTACACACTACTCAATCGGTTCTGAAGAGTTCAGGTAGCAGAGTTTGCTGTGGGTTCAGAAGGTGTTATAGAAGCCTGCAAGGCTACGACCCCCACCTGGAGGATGGCTGTGGTATCCTGCAGGGTCTGGAGGTTCCCCTAGAATTAGAATCATAGAATAATAGAATGATTTGGGTTTGGAAGGGGCCTTAAAACCCACTCAGTTCTGAGCTCCTGCAATGGGCAGGGACACCTCTTACTGGAACAGGCTGCTCAAAGCTCTATCCAGCCTGGCCTTGAACACTTACAGGGAGAAGGCATCCACAACTTCCCTGGCCGACCTGTGCCAATGCCTCACCACCCTCATTGTAAAGAGATTCTTCCTAATGTCTAGTTTAAATCTTCTCCCCATCCAACTTGAAGCCATTCCCCCATGCCCTATCACTCCATGTCCCTGGTAAAAGACCCTCCTCAGCTTTCCCGTAGCCCCCTCAGACCACTCTAAGGTCTTCCCCAGAGCCTTCTGTTCTCCAGGCTGAACAACTTCAACTCTCTCAGAGGTGCTCCAGCCATTGGATCATCTCTGTGGCCCTCCTTTGGATGCATTCTGACACTTCGATATCCTTCTTATGCTGGCATTCCAGAACCGGACACAGAGAACCAGTTGGGATCTGACAAGAGTGGAATAGAGGGGCAGAATCCCCTCCCTCACCCTGCTGGCCACGCTGCTTTTGATGCAGCCCAGGACACAGTTGGCCTTCTGGGCTGTGAGTACATGTTGCTGGTTCATGTCAAGCTTCTCATCAACCAGCACTCAAAATCCTTCTCTGCAGGGCTGCCGTCAATCACGCCATCCCCCATCCTGTATTGAAACCAGGGATAGCCCCAACCTAGGTGTAGAACCTTGCACTTGGCCTTGCTGAACCTCATGATATCCACGCAGGCCTTCTTCTCTAGCTGTGAAGGGCTCCTAGGGCAAGCTCCAATGTATAGAAAGGGCAGGTCCCATAGCATCTCACCATGTAGGCAAGGTCTTAATGCTTCCCACGGCTCAGGCTGCATGATATTGTGCCCACGGGCAGGGTGGGGGAGGCTGGAGGGCATGCCAAGCAGGGCTGGTGAGGCTACTGGGGCCCCTGTGACCTGGATGAGAGCTTAGTAGTGCTCTTCATAAAAGACCGAGCCTTGTGCACCACAGAAAGAGGGGGAGCATCCCCCAGGAACCAGGGCATGGATAGGAGCAGTTGGACTCGATGATCCACTGGGTCTCTTCCAACCTGGTGATTCTATGATTCTATGATTCTATTCAAACAGTTTTTTATCAGTTCATAAAGCAAAGCTTCTTTTCCTCTGATAATTCAAAATGATCAAAATCTCCTGAAGACACTGGCAATCGGAACCTGATATTTGTTGACAGCTGCATTTGTTTACTCCCTATTTAGGATCTGCTAATGGCAAATTGCTACAGAGAGAAGTCAGAAAGCATGAGGATGAAAGAGTGTTTTCCACGCTACAAGCTGCTGTTACCAGCATTATGGCATCCCAGAAGTGCCGTGAATAACATCTTCAGGCTGTCACAAGAACAAGTGTGTTTTGCTCCTTTCTTCCTTGTTGCCCACAGCTTTGTCACAAACAAACAGATAAAGTTTGCGCCTCTCTGTTTTTCACTGCAGACTATCTTGTGGGTCTGACTTATCAGCCTCTTTCAGTCTTTGAGGTGCTGCTTGTCTCAAATTATTTTCATGCCAGCAGAAAATGTGGAAGAACCAGTACTTGGAGTGTGGGATGGGAAGTCCATGGGTGCCACTAGGCTTCATATATTATAAGTCACTTTCATGCCATATTTTATACTTGAGGAACACGCAGATATTGTGTGGTAATTGTTAAGTCTCCTGTTATGTCTAAATATACAATCCCATTAAAAAATGACATGGACTGGAAAGGGGTTTTGTGTCTCTCTCACATATTAATGCCACTCCCTGTATTTTAATATGCTGGATAACAATAATTTGCATTTAAATTGCAGCTTTCATCCTGATAGGTCACAGAATGCTTCCAATTACATGCATACCACAGCACACCGATGCAACCATCTCTGTGGCCAGCATAAAGTGGGCAACAGTAGAAGGCAGTGGAATTTTAAGGCTTAGGAGTGTGTGGCCAACCCCTACGCTTAGGCCACCAGCATAGTACCCTGGAGTCCTAACTCAGAGCAGGAGAATTTAGTTTTAAGATAACGTCACAAGTCCTGAAGCCTGCAAAACTTACCCTCCTGTTAAAAAACAGATGACAGAAATCAATCCTGCATGGAGATGAATCAACATTTCCATTAAAAGTACCACCATTGAGGTAGTTGGAAAGAAAAAAAAGTAGGTTACAAACTATATTTTGGATGCCTAAAGCATAATAAAATATGCAATTCAATTATTGCTCTCTGTTTTCAGGAAGAAGAGGATTGGAGGGGACAGATAGAGAACAGAGGGCAATGGTTCCAAGCAAGTTGGTTTTAATCCAAAGTAAAATTGGAACAGGTCCCAGGTAAGTGATAGGTCTGATTTCTATTCAGTTTTGCCAGCCTGAGTGGGTCCCAGTATCACTATTATGCCCAGTATCATGTGATTAGTCTCACTGGGAGAACACAGTTTCCATGCTGAAAGCTAATGCTATACAGGCTTTAGGAAGAATAATCTGTACACCTGTTTTTTTTGGAAAGATTTCAAAGATGTTTCTTTGGGTGTAGGCGAGTAGTAAAGTGAAGCACTGTTTAAAAGAAAAGCCTTTTGGGGAAATTGTTCTTGTGAAAGGAAAAGGTAAAACAACAACTTCACATGATACTCTTTCAATTGATATTAGCTTTGATTTCTTCAGTAGGAATTCTTCTTCATATAAGGCCATTCCCAGCTTTCTGTCCTCCGATGAGGACATCAGTCACAAACACTAACAGATACCCTTAAAGTCAGAAACTAGAGATCTGTATGCAATTATAACTTGGAATTTATTTTTTATGAACTCTTCATATAAACTTGAAAAGGAGGCTGAGGAGAGACCTTATCACTGTCTACTACTACCTAAAAGGAGGTTGTAGCAAGGTGGGTGTTGGTCTCTTCTCCCAAGTGATAGGATGAGAGGGAATAGCCTCAAGCTGTGTCAGGGCAGGTTCATAGAATCACCAGGTTGGAAAAGACCTCTTGGATCATCGAGTTCAACCATTCCTATCTGCCCCTAAACCACGTCCCTCAGCACCTCGTCTACCCATCTTTTAAATACCTCCAGGGATAGGGACTCAACCACCTCCCTGAGCAGCCTCTGCCAGTGCATGGTGACCCTTTCTGTGAAAAATTTCTTTCTGATATCTAGTCTGAGCCTCCCCTGATTGTCCTTCAGATTGGACATGAGGAAAAATTTCTTCACTGAAAGGGTTCTCAGGCACTGGCAGAGGCTGCCCAGGGAGGTGGTGGAGTCACCATCCTTGGAGGTGTTTATAAGACTGGAAGATGAAGTACTTGGAGATATGATTTAGTAGTGGACAGGTACAGTTGGACTTGATGATCTCAAAGGTCTTTTCCAGCCTAGAGACTCTCTGACTCTAAGATTTTCAACACAGTATATCTCCCATCTAATAAGTAAATGAACATGCCAAAAGCTCCCAGATACACTTGTTGCTGGGTTTTGGTTTGGTTTGGTTTTTTTTAAATGAATCAGTGATGATGAGAGTTGCAGCTGCTCAGCGCTTTTTAAAAAATGTCCGAAACTTCTGAGAAAAAGCCAGGGGTAAAATGCTTTTCCCATGAGGATAAATTCTCTCCATCTACCTTGAAGTTACAATGGATGCAGAGAATTTTAAAATGGCCATGATTACTGTTTGCGGTCGAATTCTCGAGCTGTTAATGCAGGTGTATTTGTGCCTTCTTGTTCTTAATGCTAGTTCCTACTGGGAGAGGGAGAGAGAGTGCAATGGCTATCGCCAGTAATAGAAAGCTAGGAAAAAATATTAACAAAGAAAGGCAAAGAATTAAAATGTACAGAAAAACAGAGAAATAAAACAAGAGGCTTAAGCAACACTTCTCTCCCCTCAATTATTTTCCCGTGCATTTCTTGTTTTAAACCAAGGTTTTGTGGTCTCTCTTTCCCACTCATCTTCTGTCATCAAATATGACAGATAAACTATTTTAAAACTATTTTCACAGAGAGTCACATAGAGAGACATTTTTTTTTATGAGACCAGAGACCGGTGTACGTAAAAGGTAGTACTTTCATGCAAGAGCTCTTCATCTCCCCATCATCTCAGGAACTAGCATTAATTAAAGTGTTTGCTTCTACCTCTTGTGCAGGTGTGGTCTTTTAAGACAGACCAACTTGTTACCTCAACAGGTTGGCTTCCAAGGCCATGAGGATCAGCACACTTCTAGTACTTGATGTGATCTTTTCCATCAGTCTCTCCAGGTCAGATCACTCAGTAACCACTTTGCAGGACTGACACAAATTAAGAATAATCACGCCTTTGGAGACACTTAATTTATAATTTTAATGGACATGGACTTTTTGCCTGTCTCTTAAAAATGAGGAAATGCAAAACATTTCCAAAGAGTACTATTATTTTGCTTTTAATATTTCATTATCTTTTGGTGATGCAATTGGAATGTTTACAGCTTATTCAGGGAGATAATCTGCCTGAAAACCACAATAAAGCCAGGAAGCCATAAGTATCGTAACAAAAAAGAAAATTAAGCCATCTATTTTCTCTGTAAAATGTGGATCTAGTGTCACCTCAGACAAAGAATGCAGTCTCAAAGAGCAGTCCATAATTTCTTGAAGGAGTCAGTCAAATAGCCAAATACCCAAGAGATTTTCAATGAACCCTAAATATGAACAGTGTAACCACTTTCATTTAAACTTTAAAATAAGATCTTCAGAGTGAGGAAGAACAGCACGAACTCATTTTGCTGATAATATTAAACAAACATTAGCAGACATACTTTTAGAACTAAAAACATTATTCAAAAGGTGTTCATAAAAAATTATCCATTACTTCTAGACATAAGGAGGAATTTCTTCACGATGAGAGTGATGAGGCCCTGGCCCAGGTTGCCCAGGGAAGCTGTGGCTGCCCCGTCCCTGGAGGTGTTCAAGGCCAGGTTGGATGGGGCTTGGGCACCTGATCCAGTGGGAGGAGGTGGAACTGGGTGATCTTTCAGGTCCCTTCCAACCCAAACTATTCTAAGATTCCATGATTCTATGATTCTTATTCCTATTATAAAGGTGTTAAGGGAATAGTTACCAGCATCAGAAGAAATATTGTATCATTGATTAAGGAACCTTCCTGAATATTTCATTTTTCAGCAAACTCCTCCTGTCCAATAAAAGGCAGGTGTTTGATCTGAGAACACGTTATTTCAGAATCTTTCCTTTTAAGAATTTCAAGGCCAAAACTAATGTGGCAGGTTATAAAGTGTGGTTTGAAATAGATTGTCGTCACCAATCACTGATTTCTAGTAAGCATTCTCAAGATAGATATCCAGAGGGAACAGAAGGCCCTAAAGACATTTTACTTATTATTTAGCATCAGCAATTCATGTCATTTTTCTCTCACTGAGTCACAGAAATTTGATTCCATACAAGTCAAGTTAAAATCCTACAAGGATGACCATTTTAGAGAATTAATTAATATCAATTTCATTTAAAAATAATATTAAATGTCATGTAGTGAAAAGAATATCAAGCTAAAATATCTTACTCCCTACCTATGGGGTATCAAAGTCTCTATGTCCTGCTTTTTAAGTTTTCCCATAAGCTTTATATTAGCAGCAATAGACTCCAATAAGTAATTTCCAAAGGAAATTATCTTTGTTCTTCCCAAGTCTAAAACCACCTGTTCAATTTCTCAACAAGTTTTTTAAATCACAGTGTTGTGGAAAGCCAGTATCTATAGCTGTTATAATATGTAGCTTGTAGAAGACATATATGGCATACAAAGCCTCCTTCTTAGAACTAGTGGCAGATAAAACTATTTCAACACGGCTGCGACTACAATATATGCCACACAAATACATCCAGATAGATTTGTCCTCACCTCAGTGAATGGGGAATCAGATAAGTAATTAGTTTGTTTATTAAAAGATTTAAAAAAGAAGACATGTAATGATCAGGTTGCATCCTCTCCCTGCCTCTACCACAATACATCCCAAAGTAATTGCCATTTAGCTTCCAAAACAAAAATCAGAATTAAAAAGCAGGTTGGCATCCAGCTTCTGTTTTGGTCATAACTTTGTTTTCTGGCACAATGATTTAAACCAGACTTTTATTTAATCTCATACCTGCGAGTCCTCCACATGTGATTGTTGCAGTGGGGTAGACTGACATAAGTCTGTCTTTCTATACTCAAATATATGCTATCTCAGAGGCAAAATTAAAGGTACTGAATATTCAGGACGGAAAATTTTATTCTCACCCGTGAGGTCACAAATTCCAAGTGTCTTTTTTGTTCTGATGAAGAACATACTTGAATCATTTGGACATTACAACTTCATTTGATTGAATGGACTGCTCAAGTGGAAAACTTCTACTTAGCCAGAGCTGTCAAGCGTCTCAGAGCTTTTGAAGAAGGGTAAAAGTAGCTGAAAAGTCCTACTGTACATTTGCAATGTAAGCCCAGAGAGGTCTGTCCTGGAAGTGAGGGACGACTAAAAAAATAAAGAGGAACTACTGAGCAGTCGCTGCTTTATTTCAAAAGAAACTGGTTGAACTTACTTTGTATATCCTTGGAAAATATTGGATAATAAACAATAATTTCAATTCTGTGGAAGAGAACTGTCCATAGGAAGTGAGGAAGTAGGGAATATTAGAGATATCAAATTGCCACTGAACGTGTACTTTTCTAATACAGTATGGAGATACAGCATAGTTGAACACTATGGTATTTGAGCTATAGTGTTTATTCCAGAACAATTGTTACTATTATGATATTCATACTGAAAAAATTACCCTTGATTCCCTTCACTCTACGGTTGGTCCTATAAAGATCCAGCTAATTGGTACCCAAACAGTTTAGCAGTTACAGCTCTTGTTGGTTTTATTGTGCCAGCAGCTTCCTTTGCAGACAGCGTCTAGTAAAATGTTATGCTAGTAAACTAAATAGGGCCAGGGCACTATCACATGCAACTGTCCACATTATTTAATTGTTAGTATGCTCCTTGGCATAGATCTGACGCATGGGAACTAGTACTCTTCCAGGCAACACCTGGGCACGGTTTGGAGTGTAAGGCAAGGCTGGGATGGTTCCCAACCTGCAACACAGACAAGGCTGACGTGTTCTAGTGGAGAACAAAGTGTAGCTACATGGATGTATCCACGCTTTGTCACTTGCCCTCAGGGCCAGACAGGACACCAATGTGCTTTTTACTACTTTGTATAGACATAGACATTGAAACTAATTTTATTCTGACATCTTTGTGACTCTTACTCTTGAAGCCAAAGATTTATAGCAGATGTGGAAAATTAAGAGAATCGCCATGCCTGTTCAGTGTGGTTTTGGGGGAGTAAGGAGGCATACAGGAGATGTGGCAATTGTTTTCTTTAGGAGTCACTTCAATGGGGTTAAACCTACTTAACATTTTCATACTAATAACAGCAACTGCTGTATTAGCAGTTGCTAATGGACAGGACAAGAGGGAATGGCCACAAGCTCCGCCAGGGGAGGTTTAGGCTAGACGTTAGGAAAAAATTCTTTACAGAAAGGGTCATTGGGCAGTGGAACAGGCTGCCCAGGGAGGTGGTTGAGTCACCTTCCCTGGAGGTGTTTAAGGCACGGGTGGATGAGGTGCTGAGGGATATGGTTTAGTGTTTGATGGGAATGGTTGGACTCGATGATCCAGTGGGTCTCTTCCAACCTGGTTATTCTGTGATTCTGGTTTCTTGTCACTCCTTTTTTAAACACCTACATGTAAACTGACACAGTTCAGCATGTAAAGATTCACTCTTAGGACCACGATTGTGATTGCTTAGTGCCAGTATCATATAACAGGTCAACAGAATCTCACAGAATCACTAGGTTGGAAAAGACCGACAAGATCATCGAGTCCAACCATTCCTATTAATCACTAAACCATGTCCCTCAGCACCTCATCCACCCATCTTTTAAACACCTCCAGGGAAGGTGACTCAACCACCTCCATAGGCATCCTGTTCCAGTGCCCAATGACCCTTTCCATGAAAATTCTTTTCATGACATCAAGCCTGAACCTCCCCTGGCGGAGTTTGAGGCCATTCCCTCTTGTCCTGTTCCCTTTCACTTGGGAGAAGAGGCTAGCTCCCTCCTCTCCACAACCTCCTTTCAGGTAATTATATGGAGCAATGAGGTCTCCCCTCAGCCTTCTCTAGGTTAAATCTCACAGTTCCCCTTTCCTTTGCCTTTTCCTGCTTCAGGATATCAAGATTTTTTCTACCAATTTCATTCATGTTGACTTGCTTTCAGTCATTAGCAGCATGGCACAATCCAGTATTGCAGTCTGCTCATGGCGAACATGCACCCAACGGTCTGCTTGCTTTCTGTGCAATGAATTGAGGCATCTTTCTTTTGCCCATTGTGTATTCTGCTCAGATTATGTATGACTGAGTGGTATCTGATTGTTTGGCATTTCCACACATATACTGGAAAACAAAGATCTTGCAGCCCCAGGACGGACAGTAGGTAGCCTTATGCTGAACCTGAACTTTTGAGGAGCAGCTGAGCGAGCTGGGGTTGTTTAGCCTGGAGAAGAGGAGGCTGAGGGGAGACCTTATCACTGTCTACAGCTACCTAGAAGGAGGTTGTAGAAAGGTGGGTGTTGGTCTCTTCTCCCAAGTGACAGGTGATAGGGCAAGAGGGAATGGCCTCAAGGCTCATCAGGGGAAGTTCAGATTGGACATCAGGAAAAATTTGTTCACATAATCCAAATCCATTCTATGATTCTACAACTATCCCATACTCACTCCTCATGCCCATCATGTCTTTTTACCAGAAGGCAAAAGGAGCTCCTATCTAGCTAGCCTGTTTCTTCACCTCTCTATCCTCCAGGTACGCTTGGCAGTCCATTCCCTGAAGGGCAGTATTCACTGTTTGCTTCATTTTCACCATTGATACTGGATGAATAAAAAAGAACGGCACGAAAAGGGGATAGAAAGCTAGATAGAAAAATGCAAAAACAGACATAGATCTAAAAAAACCACCAGAGTTTTCCCCACCTTCTAAGATTTATATATGTATATTTACACACACACAACACTCAAACCCTGTTTGAAATGTGTTGCACAAATACTGGAACAAATGGGAGTAGAAACACTGAGGAGCTAATCTGCTTTTGTGATTCTGTACCATTTGGTTTTGTTCTGGTCCATTGTATGACCAACATAGAAAGCTCTGAAAATTTGAATGACATAATAATGTAAAGTCATTAGATTAACTCCTGAGCAATGGATAATCCAGACAGGGTAAATCTTCATCTTATGAAAAAAAGGTTTTAAACTAAAGTTGAATAAGGTTTGATTTTTCTTTGATGTAAACAAACAAGTTTCCAGTTGGAGTGGTAACCAATTCATGAGTTTGTGTTGGTTTTGGAATGTCATTTTGATACTTTCTCCCTATGTCATAATTTATTACAAAAATGAAACACAATTATAGATGAAACTCACATTTTTTTGAAAGGAAATTATGAAAAAATGAATAGGGAAAACATTGATACACACTTACAGTCTAATGTACTGCAATAATGTTTACAAAGAATATAAGAAGCAAAAATACAGTTACATTTTCTAAAGAATGGAAATGTTTGGATTATTGTATTGCTTTCTAAAAAGTGGGTTTGTTTTTCCATGACCAGAATGGAAAACCTAAGTTTCCATCAAGTTTAAAATTTCAAACACACAGAGACTGTGAAATGACAGAGCTAAGACCATTCTTTTAAAATGTTTCTTTTTGTAGTTAAATATTTTCTGGTTTTCTGAGCAAATAAAAATCCCTAAAATTTGATCATATGGCCTCATCTTGCCAAGACTGGTTATCTGCCAAACTGGAATCATTTGTTCCACTGCACTAATTACTACCATGCAAGCATATGAAACAACTGATGACAGCAGTAGGTTATCATCCTCTAGGTATATCAGAATGAGAGCAGAATGAGGCAGAACAGAGAGGTTAAGACAGCCAAATCCTGCCTGAAGACTCTGCAGCTGTTTCTGCCTCTGGTACAAAGACCCATGTCATGGCAGTCAGGTCATTTCAACCCAACATTGAGCAGGTGATGCTAGCTGTGTTCCTTACCTTTGCTTCAAAGCCTGGCACCAAAGCCTCATTGCCAGAAACAGCAGGATCAGATTATATTAAATATTGCTCATATTAAAGGCAACAGAAATCCTGTTTTGAACATAGCAAGTTCCATGTAAGATTGTGTTCTGAACAATTTGAGATTATAAAATAATGAGCTAAAACTAATGAATCTTATTTCTGCCTCAGTTTTCCATCAGAAATGCACCCAATGCCACGTTTTGCCTTACCCAGCTACTGCAAGTGTTCATGTACAACAGCAGCAAGAAACAGAGAGAAAATAATGAAAAAATTAATTATTTTCTCTTCAGAAGAAGACTGGAAGAACTGCAGCTCCCTGGATTTTCTTTCTTGCCTTTCCTGAAGACAGGAGTGACACTGGCTTTCTTCTAGTCACCAGGAACCTGTCACAGTCACTGTGACCCAGACATCAATGAAATCAGCCTCCTCCCTGAGCATTTGTGGGTGCATCCTGTCAGGCCCCGTGGATTAACATGCACTCAGTTTAAGTGCTCCCCAAGCCCCTTCTCCACTGGGGACAAGTCTTCCTTGCTCCTGATGTTTAGATTGTAAACCGCCTGATGAAAGAACTGCTGCCTGATAATCACGGCTTGTAGTAAAGCTGAATAAATAATGCAGAATAATACATCGTTAAAGCTAAAATCAACACGTGTTTGGAATGTTTTCATTGCTGAAACTACAGAAAGACCTGCCCTAGAGAGTCAGACATTTAGCTCAGAAGACAAATGTCTGTGATGAAGTTTGCCAGATTTCACGGCTGTATTTCATGAACAGGAAAACAAAAAAAAAAGAATACTACCATTCTTAGGTCTTATTTATTATATTGCTGCTGTTGTTGCAACATCTATGAATTTACTAGGGATGAGAATCCCACTGCTGCAAGCATCTATAACACTATGGATTACTAGAAGACTTAAGCATGTGTCATATATTCAGTGAAAAAAATACTTGCTCCAAAGAACTCACAATTCACAGTTTAGAGGAGGAATGACAAATGTATTCAACTAAAACCAAGAGAAAGCAAGTCACATGAGGATTACAACAATATTCATTTGTCCGCAGGTATAAAACCAAATAAATAGGTATTAAACTAGTAAAAGAACCAGAGAGAATAAGAAGTTCAGGAAAAATGACTGACGTATATTAGAAAAAATGCCTTTAAAAGGCTGTCAGGTGAGATGGAATTAAGGGGGCAAAGGAAGGCTTTGCACACTGGATAAAGAAAATACTCAATGTACATAAGACAAATATTTTTCAGGCAGAAATTTGCTTCCGCCTTACATCGACCTTTCCTCTAATAATGATGATAAATAAATGTCATGAAAAAGTCTAAGCAGAGAAAATATTTTATATAAGCTTCATACCCGGAAAACATTTAGCCTAACATTCGTTCTTCTTTTCTCTTCCATTTAGCTTCTTGGCCACACGTTTTAAAGGCGGTTGTCACAACCGTGTTGACATTGGCAGCTTTGCAGCTCTGAAACTAGAAGCGTTATGGAAGTCAGGCCTGGAGTCTCAGGAGCAAAGGGAACGAGGGCTTGCTTGCTGACTGCAGTGCTCTCTGTCCCCCTCCCCAATACAGGATTTGTTAAAGCCTTAGGGATGACCAGCCTTCCCGGCAGCCGGGCTGCTGTGACACCGGGAACTGCAGAACTTGTGAACGTAAGAACATGAGACATTTCAGCAGGAAGAAAAGACTACTAGGCCAAACACACCTGTCTTTTTCGGTTTCTCTTGATTCTGACATTTTCTTTCTTTCAGCATCTATCTCAGCATTGCTTTTCTTATGAAGCAAATATGCTTCTCTACATATTTTACAGCATTTGCCTACTTTCTAAAGTCGTTCTGCTTCTGTATTCCCACTTGCAGGGAAGAATCTGCTCGGAATTCTTTAGTCTTTTTAAGAATTCTTCCCTGCTTCTTGTGCTCCTTCCCAGTACCCAGGTGTATTTTATCAATCCTTTTCATATTTTAGGAGTTATTGGCTTAAATATGCATTCTGCCCCAGCTTAAATGGGAATCAGTCGAACTATGTATTCTCAGAGAAACACCTGCCCTTCTTGAGCAAAGAAAAGCTCAAACAGGATATTGAACAACATTAAAAATAGATTGCAAATCACAGAATCACAGAATCACAGAATAACCAGGTTGGAAGAGACCCACCGGATCATCGAGTCCAACCGTTCCCATCAAACACTAAACCATGTCCCTCAGCACCTCATCCACCCATGCCTTAAACACCTCCAGGGAAGGTGACTCAACCACCTCCCTGGGCAGCCTGTTCCACTGCCCAATGACCCTCTCTGTGAAGAATTTTTTCCTAACGTCTGGCCTAAACCTCCCCTGGTGGAGCTTGAGGCCATTCCCTCTCATCCTGTCCCCCATCACTTGGGAGAAGAGCCCAGCTCCCTCCTCTCCACAACCCCCTTTCAGGTAGTTGTAGAGAGCAATGAGGTCTCCCCTCAGCCTCCTCTTCTCCAGGCTAAACAACCTGCAATAACAACAATATGCAATGCTAATTGATGTAGACTGCATACTTGAATGCTGTGCTTAATTTTGCCCTCCCCATTTAAAGAAGAGTACAGTGGAGAAACCTAAAGCCCTGAAAGGACAACGTATTATGAGAAGCCTGTTAATATTCCTATTAAACTGGGAGTAATAGGTGCATTCATTTCAGACAGGAGGTGAAAAAAGAGGCTGTGAGAGGTATATTATTAAAAGTATTTAACAATGGCAATACATTAAAAAAAAAATTTATATCTTCACGCTCAGTTCAAGAACCAAAGTATATTCCATAAATGTTGGTATAGTTTTAGGATGAATTAATAGAAATGCTGAAAATGATATACCTGTAATTGTCTCATTAATTAGCATGGAGCAGCCAAGACGGCAGCATTATTTTGCATGCGCTACACAAGTGGAAAGCACCAGACAGCACTTGCCAGGAAAACTGCGAGTCTGGAGAGGGAGAGCAGACAAAAGGTGGCCGAGGGAGCGAGCACACACACAGACTAAGTGCGATTGCCATCTGGGTCCGCGTAGGGCTGGCTTGGTACGGGTGAATGAACTAAATGGGCAAGAGGGTAACAAGTCCAGACACTGAAAGAGATGAAAGGAGGACCAGGCAGGGCAGAAAAAAAGCAAGCAGAGGCATGGAGCAAAGCCGATGCAAAGCGTCTGTGCGGGAGAGAAGGGAGCGAGCGCAGAAGTCATTCAGCTGCGGGCAGCGAATGCCCAGCGATAGCGACGTGAAGGTCACTGCTCTGGCCGCTCTGCAGCTGCTTCTACTGCCGCCAGTCTCTGCCTCTTCTCAGCCCTCCCCACGGCCAGTTTAGCGAGGGCATCGGCTAGGGGGGCACCACCTGGGTCCCACGGGCCCCCAGGCAGGCTGCCAGGGCAGGGTAGGGGTGACCGTCCCACGGCAGCAATCCCTGCCCTCAATTTTGCATGGAAAGCTTGCAAACCCCCGGTTAACTACAGCTGGATGAGGGGATTTTAACAGGTGAGAATGAAAAATGCCATGACAAGTGGTAGTAACAGGCACTAACAGTTTTCCCTGTGTTATTTTTAAACAAATAAATAAAACGTCACAAGATAGAAGTGTGGAGGAGATTTACTTAAAAAATACAGGCTTTTTTAGGCATGTATACACTTTATTCCCTAAAATTAAATGATAGGAAGCCAGTGACTGAAAGTGATTACCAAAGTAGCTTCCACATTAGTCTGGACATTTATAATGACCCCTACAAGTTGGGGTTTGTTTCTCAAAGTCAAAAAAGGTTTTACAAATGACCAGGGAATTAGCAAAGCCCACCCTTGTGCCTGGAAGGTGTTAAACACTGCGCTTTATTTATTCTATACCATCTCCGTCTTCCAATATGACTTGTTAAATCTTTTCTATTCGTACTCCTCCTCTACATCAATAATATTTGATTGCTGTATGTAGTAAAACATTGTACTTTTTTTTTTTCATCAGTGTATTAGACTCTAAGCAAACTGCTTATGCATAGAATGAGGGAATTTGCATTCAACAATTCTAATATCCTCAGTTCCTGCAGCTGGAATAATAATTCATCAGCATAAAAAAAAGGTATTTTGGTTTCCTTCATAGTAGTCTCAGTAGACAGGCCTGCTTTACAGGCTTAGAATTTATTTAAATTGCAAGGAGCTTGAACAATGAAACAGCAAACATAAGCCCAGTTGGTGATTCCCCCTTCTCTTCACTGGTCGACTTCCATTAATCTCTATATAACAGAAGAGTGGAGAAGTCTGGGCAAAAAAGCAGTAGAAGGGTTTTCAACTAACGCACCTATGAGCATTTTGATTTGGATCCTGGAACAGTCGTCAGCCTGTTCCCTTACGGCGCCGTGACCAGTTGCGAAGACCCATTCGCCTTTCCACTAAGCGGTTTAGGTCCAGTAGCGAACAGCGTGGTGGGAAAGTGCCCTGGGAATGCCCTCTGACACTTCACTGCCAAGTTAATGCTACATTTAAGCTGCTTATCTGAAATCCCTACTGGGGATCTGATGGAGGGATTTAGGACCACAGAAAGCACGAGCCCGCAGAAATAAACCATCAACTGACCAGTTTCTAACACTTTTAACCAGAGCCAAGAAAGGGGATGAAGTCCAGAATGTTTAAGATATGCGAAACACAATACTAACAATAACCTGATCAATATTAAATCACATGCTGCTTCACCTACTGGATCAATCTCTTCCTATAAACTATAAGGAAACTATTATATTTCCTATAAGGAAAACTTAGTTCCCAGCTTTTTTTGGGAGACATAGCAGTCACCTGCACACACAAGCCATGCAAGCAGGGCCACATGTGGAATTCCACATCACATGGACAGGCAAAAGGCTGTGATTTTGTCCTACAGACATTGCTGGGAGGGAAGTGGAGCAGAGCTTAGCAGTTGTCCTGTGGATGAAGAGCCCAGCGTGATCCAGAGACCTACTTCAGACCACACCTTACAGCACTGCAGGTTCTAAGCTGCTCTCAAAACACTTATGAAAAGTGGAAACAACATGTTTATTCTCAATAGTTCGGTACAGTTTCTTCATGTGTAGCTTGCTGTCTTTACTTTCTGTGATGGTTTTCTAATGGAGAAAACATCTTTGTATAACATGCTATGAAATTACGAAGAAAACTACTTAAAAGCTTGTGTATGAATTGATTAAATTTCATGTGGCAGTTCTGCTTAGTATTTCAGAATAAAATTATAGTTACTGTATAGCACGTTTGTATTAAAGAAAAAAAAGTACTGTACTAAACCAATGAGAACCAAGAAACTAAAAAAAGTTTCTGCTCTTTGTGAATCCACTAGAAAAACATAAGTATGGTAAATGTTCTATAAAAGTAGCAAGACATTTCTAACAATAGGAATTCTATATTTTAACAAGCATTACAGTTGTAGAAATGCCTCCTGTTCTAGCCACCTATGCCTTGCCTAGGAATCATCAATGCCGTTACAGAACTGGTGACGTATCAGATTTTATGAAGTATATTTAATACATTAAGTAAAAAGTAAATGTACACCAGGTTAGTACAGCAGACATCCATAACTCCACTCAGACTGAGTGCCACGCTCAGGGAATTCCCTGGGTGATGTCTCTGACTGCCAGATGAAACAGCTTCTGATCTCATTCAAGACTAATATAAATAACAAGGATGTGTCTCTCTCCTCTACAGCTCACAGCTAAAACAAATATATGGCATTGGTCATCCAGAAAAACAGTTTTAACAGGAATGTCCAAATGCCTTAGAGCTTAGAGAGCAAACAATCCAGATAGCTCAACATTGAAAATGTTGCCCTAATTATTAAGGAATGAAGCTTGCTTTATTTTTAAATAACAAAAAACTAAGCCTCTGATAATTATTTCTTTCTAAATGACCTATGAATAACATGTTTAAACATAGAATATGAAAATCAAAGGATATATCAAGGACATTTTTTAACCAAAAGCGTGAAGCAGCAACAGACTTTTCACAGGTCTGCAAGTTCTAGAACTTTTCTTGTACTTCTTCCCCATTTCTTGTATTAAAAGAACACATACATCCGACTCGGACTACAACTCCGAGCTGACAGTAAATCTCACATCTGAGTGGTTCTAGAAACCATCCCCAGTGTCTCCTGGCAGCAGCATCTTTCTGTATGTGTGGCTGCAGCACTGTTCTTCTCGCTTTGATACAGGTCATTAGGCTGGGTCTCCTGTTGGAACTATCACTGAAATGACATCCCCCAGGGACTGCGCTGCTGCCAAATTCAGGGCAGGGGAGTGAAAAACATACATTTTCACATCTTTTAAAAAGCTGCTTGTTCAAATATAGATTCTCATTGCAGTGCTGATCCTACACCCTGATCGCATCGAGGTGCAGTCCAATGAGAGGATTGCAGCCTAAATTCATTTTCCTGCAGTCATTCAATATTCCGTCTGAATATTCCTGCAATGATAATGGTTTGCGTGCATATCGCATGTTCTGTCTGAGGAGTTCAATGGGGTGTTATAAACTATCTAGGGACCCATCCTGTTCTCTCGGCAGTAGTTAGAGTGCCCCCCCCTTGACGAACATCTCCAAACACACGGAGTAAAGAGGGCACTAATCTGCGGAGTGAGGCGCTCGGCATGACCCTGCACAATGAGGTGGAAAACACAAGCCTCTGCCAATAAAACAGAAGCTGTGGGAGTTCTTGCAATTTTGGATCTGTGGAATAAGAGCTGCCAACCTGTTTTTATGGAAATTATTTGTCTTGCCACCCAGCCCTCCTTCTGGGCTTGTCTGTGCATATCCAGGACTCTAACAGACCCCAGCTCTTCTGCCCATGCTCTAACCTGACCAGACACAAAGCAGATTCAGTCAAGAATTAATTATGTGAGGCAGGAGATTGTGCTAGCACAGCCCTAAGAGTGATGGGCCAGACCTGGCTGACATCCAGTCAGCCTGGACAGCAATCACGAGCCTGACCACGCAGGCTGGTACTTGCACTCGATGTGCTAGACGTGATTCACCATCTAACCACTACCTAGAAATGATTTGTTCATTATATAGATTAAAAAAAAACAGAATCACAGGTGTTAAAAGAAAATGCAATGTCGAGAGCAACAGATATGAGCATAGAACCCAATATGTGAATACTGCTCTGAGGATGGATATTTGCTAATAATGATCACCACGTTCTAATGATTCATAACCACCTGAACCCCAGGACAATTTTCGTATCTGTATGGAGAGCTACAGAGACAGCTGCCTTCCAAAAAGAGGCTGGTTTTTGCACTGTTACACATAAATTCTAAGCAGCAAGACGGGAAGAGCAGGTCAACTTGAAAGTGATATGTGTCAGTAGAGAAAGAGTCTATTTGTGTAGCCTGTACAGCCCCTGGTTGGCTAACTCAATGCCTACAGCTTAGAGAAACATAAAAGTTTTGCTGCTAATTGCCTTCCCATTTCAGCTAATTCTTTGCTGCATGAGCTAACTGGGTATAAAGCCAATTTTCACAGCTTCCAGGGTTTTACATGGCTTTCGATGCTGCAGAGCTACAAACTAACCTTTAATTGAATTAAACACTTAATTGTGCTCATAAATGTGGAAAGAATACACCCTCCCCGCTAAGAGATAGGAAAAGATATTGACCTGTAAGCTTGAAACCTCCTTATTCCCAGTTTAGTGATACTTATGATTCTGAATATTTTCTTTGCCATTGTCAGGAGGTTTTTTTGTTGTTAATGCAGAGATTTGGAATAGCAACTATTGTCTGGGGCTTAAAAGACACGAATAACTAACTGCTTTTCCATAATTTATATTCAATTAGTATTTAAAGGGTAATATGTAGATTTCAAAAGATGTCATCTGGGTTTTATGACAATTACCATATCACAGTGCCAGTGTGGTTACACAAAATTATTCTGGTAACCGCACATTGAGTATCCACATAGAGTCATAGAATCCCTAGGGTGGAAAAGACCTTAGAGATCATCAAGTCCAACTGTGCCTGTCCACTACTAAATTGTATCCCATGTGGGCCACTGCTGGCTCGTGTTCAGCTGCTGTCAACCAACACCCCAAGGTCTTACACGATTACTTAGAAGTCATACTGAAGCAAATTTCATCCTGCCTTTCAGTGCTACTGTATAGAGTTCGTAATACATCCCAGAACTTCATCCCAAGCAGAGATAATAAGGATGTGGACACACATACACAAGCATATACAAGCAGAGATGAAGTGAATGAAAGAGGCACAGAGGAACTAATTTCATTTTTTATCTTATTTTCATTTTTTTTCTTTTTTATTTTTACCTTTTGATTCTTTGTTAGGAAAAAAAGCGAGACAAATTAAAAATAGAGTTTCTGCAGAGGATCTCAAAAAATTTCACATCAGTGCAAAAAAATATTATTGCAAAGTTAAGAAAGAGAGGTGGGGGCTAAGGGGGAAAATAATAGGACTATTAAGGACTAAAGATATAAAAAATCTAATTTATATGGTGTATTAAAATCAGCCTGAAGTAGTAAGAGAAACTCTGCTTGTGTTCTCAGGTGCTTTACAATATCTGTGTAGTCCACATCAAAAGTTCAGGATGCCTTATGCTTGAATCACATTCATTGATTAAGTACAAATTTAAGAAGATAGGTAAAAGAGGTCTGTGTGACCAGGGACTGATGATGGTCCATGGGGACTTTCACCTTCATGTGGCTAGTTGAAATCCAACCTACCTAAATTAATCAGTAAAAGTTGTTAAGGTCCAAGAGCCGTGCAGTGCCCTAAGTGAAATGAATGCAATGAGCACCTACCAGCTCCCTAGGGACTAGAGCTCAAATCACAACTCTTCCTACTGCCTATTTTTTAGGGTGACTCTTTAGGCTTTAACAACGCAGGCAAAATAAAGTCCTGGGAATAGCATCTTAACAGCCTGGCTCCTCCACAAGCAGTAAATACCAGAAGCTCAGGGCATTTAAACTTATTATTACTGAACAGCAATTTATATTGCATTAGCACCAGTGGACCTTGACTGCTATCAGCATGAGCTGTGAGCATGCGAAAAGAGGTGACTCCTTCTTCAAAAAGATAGATAATATGCATGTGAGAAAGGAAAGAGTGACAGAATCCAGTCTATAGGTTGTATTTATGCTTAACTGCAATCCTCTGACCCAGCCAGGCTACACCGATTGAAAGCTTTCAGCATAGCACTTCTCAGCATTGAAGCTTCAAAACGCTGCCCTATGTTCAGACTAAATATATCACCAAATGGTTTCAAAAGGATATATATGAGGCCAGGGTATTTTCCTGTCTTTCTTGTAGTAATGCGCATCATCACATTCCTGCTATGATTATAATAAATTCTACTACAGAATTTTGAACTTGTCCCCAAGATTATTCAAGGTCTTGAAAAAAAGACCTGATTCATGGAAATCCAACCTGGTCTTGAAAACCTCCAGGGATGGGGCAGCCACAGCTTCCCTGGGCAACCTGGGCCAGGTCCTCACCACCCTCATTGTGAAGAATTTCTTCCTAATATCTAATCTAAACATTCCCCCATCCAATTTAAAGTCATAGAATCATAGAATCATAGAATCATAGAATAACCAGGTTGGAAGAGACCCACCGGATCATCGAGTCCAACCATTCCTATCAAACACTAAACCATGTCCCTCAGCACCTCGTCCACCCATGCCTTAAACCCCTCCAGGGAAGGTGACTCAACCACCTCCCTGAGCAGCCTGTTCCAGTGCCCAATGACCCTTTCTCTGAAGAATTTTTTCCTAATGACCAGCCTGAACCTCCCCTGGCGGATCTTGAGGCCATTCCCTCTTGTCCTGTCCCCTGTCACTTGGAAGAAGAGGCCAGCACCCTCCTCTCTACAAGTCATGTCAGATGAGGCAACAACACTCAAACCAGAGGAAGGCCCAGAGAATATTCTTAAAGAAAAAAAAAAAAGGCTACAAAAGTTCATGTTCAGTATAGCTGAAAGAAAAAATCCCATAAAAACACAAACACCTCTGACGAGGTTTAATGGAAGTCAGTGGATAAAACACACCAAAAAAAATGTAATTTGGAGGCTCATGAAACTTAAAGCAAAATGAATGTCCCTTTATTTAACAACCTTGCTTTGCTTTGTCATAGTTTTGTCACTCAACCAATATTACCCCTCGCATTGTCTGCAAGTTCTTGAGAATTTTTGAGGAAAATAAAACAGTCAAAGACTTTAAAATTATGTTAGGATAAATTAATTAATATTCAGTCTCCCTATTCTTATGGTATCTCCAATGCTCAGATGCTTTTTGACATAGAGAAGCTTTTCAAATTAAAACTAGTTTGGAACCTGAATCCATGGCCCTCCTCTTTGTCCTTACTCTCTCCTGCCTTTCACAAAGCCAATGGTCTGACCCAGGAATTGATGCACACACAGATGCAATTAACTTTGTTCTCAGCATTTACTTGTATTTCAGTAGCTTCCTTGACTTCTGAGCTTGGAAACATTTTATATTTTTTTTCTATATTACTGGCATAAATGTTGGCTTTGCTAAGCTTATTTTTCAGCCTCAGAAGCATATTAAACCCTGTGATGAAAAGCTAGCACACCAGGTGAACAGCATGCAAATTTTCAGGATCCTGTTTGCCTTCGGGGTAGAGAGAATTTTTACTGCAGATTTTATGTGGCAACACAAATCCAGAGTTATAGCAATCATTGAGGAGAATGGTTGCACTCGAAGAGTTGTGGTCAACAGCTCAATGTCCAAGTGGAGAGCAGTGACGAGTGGGGGTTGCTATGGGGACCAGTGTTGTTTAACTTCTTTGTTGGAGACATGGGCAGTAGGGTTGGGGCACCCTCAGCAAGTCTGCTGATGATACCAGGCTGTGTGGTGATCAGAAGGCTGGAGCACCTCTCACACGAGGACAGGCTGAGAGAGTTGGGACTTTTTTATCCTAGAGAAGAGAAGGCTTCCAGGAGACTTTATAGCAACCTCCCAGTATTTGAAGAGGGCTGACAGGAAAAATAGAGAGGGGCTCTTTATCAGGGAGTGCAGTGTAGGATGAAGGGTAACAGTTTTAAGCTGAAAGAGATTTAGTTTGAATATTAGGAATTTATTTTTTTTTCCTGTATAAGTGGTGAGACATGGGCCCACGTTATCCGGAGAAGTTGTCTCTGACCCATCCCTGGAGACATTCAAGGCCAGGTTGGATGAGGCTTTGAGTAACCTGATGTAGAGGAAGGTGTCCCTACCCAAGGCAGGAGGATTGGAATGAGATGATTTTTAAGGTCCCTTCCAACCTAAAACATACTATGGTTGTACAATTAATAGCTGTCAAAATACAGAAATGAAAAGCAAGTGATCCAACCTCAGTTTCCTCTGTTGTGAAACTATGTATAGTAACACCAGGCTAAACTCAGATATATCAGAAATAGTGGATGAACAATATAGTAGTAGTGTACATTTTACACACTGAGTGCAGCAGAAATGCAAAGATGATGGAAAAGAATAAAACTGTACTTGAAAGTGAAATTTAAGACTTATTATGAAGTGGACTTGCTGAGATTAGTTCACCTACACCAACTTTTCTACCTTTTACCCTGAACTCTATATAATTTGCACCATATTCACACATACTTAAACAATGCACTGTTTACCCACTCATATATGTTATTTCCATATACGAATTATTTTTTTTTATTATTGCCAAAGGTTTCTAGATAAAAACTGCATGGACACCATGCCAGCCCCTTAGAATATATGCTGTAGAACACTGTGCAGATGCACCATAAGAGAACTTCAACAGATTTACCAATATGTGATTAAGAACCACAGCTTAGATATGTTATGAAGAAAGGAATACAAAATGTTTAGATAGAGTCTTGCTAGGACAATCTGAAGAACCTGAGTCAAATGTCACATCTGAATTATTGGCCTGACAGACAAGGTGGTGACTGAGAAAACAAAGGGTAAGGAAAGTCTAAGAGGGAAGCCCCTTTTTTTTTATCAGGCCCATCTTGAGCCATTGGTATAATATCTGGAGCGCAGATATAAATCTGAGTCAGCAGCACAGAGATGCCATTTGTATTTATTTGTGGATAGCACTGGTAGAGGCGATGTGTAAAAGTAGAGGACAGATGGATAAAAACTAAAACTCCTTAGGATTTTGGCAGGAGTCAGATCAGGACACCTCAAAGTATGAATGAAAGGAATGATTAAGGATTTGGGATGAAGAGTGGAGGCAAAGATACAAGGTTTGATGAACTTTAATAAGATAAATACTGAAACTGTGAGAGGAGGCTGAAAAATTGGTTAAGAGAGAATCATTAGGTAATTTGGTAAGGGTGGTTTCATCTTACAAGGTCAGAAGCCAGTTGAAAAGGATTTATTATAGCACTGCAGATCAGATGGTTTTTACACAACAGAATTTAAATGCACAAACAGCATAGTGAGTCATCTTGGAGCAACAGTGGAAGCAACAGAAAGGGAAATAGAGTCAGGAGAGTTTTCCAAGGGTTGGAAATGTTGATAAACATTAATACATTCATGAATTACAAAAGGAAGGAGCTAGAGAGGCATGGTCAAGAGAAAATCAGGTGAAAATGGCAGCAAGTGTAAGAGAGGTCAGGAAACAGGGCAAAAGTGGACCACGGGGAAAAGTTAGTTAGAGAGGCATCTCCATCTGCATCAAAAGACTAGTAGAACAGTACCATATCTAGGCAGCTGTGTGTACAGGGTACCCAAAGAGACAGAGTTTTGTGGAATCTGGAGCCTCCATCCTTGGAGATGGCCAAGCAGCCTGAAGCTCCATGGAACCTGAGCTACCTTTGAAGCTGGCTCTGATTTGAGAGAGAGGGTGGACTGGGTGACCTTCAGAGATCTGTTCCAACATGAGTTACTGTGTGATTCTGTGTAAGGACAGAAGAGGGGAAGATAAGCTGGAGAGATGGAATAATCATTTCACAGTTTATCAGTTTGGGTGTGTGAAAAAAAAACATCAGGACTTTGATATAGCTTGATGTACAACATGGGAACTTCTGAACGGATTTTCAAAGGCACTTTCACATACAAAAGTGCATTAAGTATCTAGAGGTATTTCCAGGAGTGCTTATATCTAAGTCTCAGCAATGGAGATGAGATTTCCTACATAAGCAGCTTAGCAGTCCAGGTCCTCTATAAAATCCCAGTCAGTACTGTCTGTGTCTTAAAGAATGGGAATCATCTTCGAAATCTGACCTTAAGATACCACGATAAGTGGACCCAAACTTAAAACTAAAGGAAAATAAAAGGGAAACTAAACATAATAAGAATTTAATAGCTATATTTCATATCAAAATACACCCTATTCATGCTTTAATAGTTAACAAATATAAATAGGTTTGAATCCTTTTAGCATAGTAGTAAGCAATATACTTCTGGAAGTCTCTGCTTTTTAAAGTATAATAGAATTTTTTTTAAGTATGTGAAACGTTCTTATGTTAATGACCGCACCAAAATTTCAGAGTCCTTTACCTCTTGGGAAAAGAATAAATAGGTTAACAATATGGGATCTAGGCAAATCTTTCATCAAGATTAGTTTCATTTAAGTATTAGAGATGTATAATGGGCCATATCAGTAGATCAAAATCCCAGATTCCATTAGGATTTTGGGAGATTATAAGAAAGGAACTGTGACAGCAGTGCCAGGAGTGTGCTATAAGAGAATGTTAGATTTTCAGGTTAGTTAACACTATTCTTCTTCCAAGGAAAGGACAGATGCAGGAGAAGACCTCAATTTCTCAAAGCACTTTTGCTGGTAAATTATACCTTACATATCTGTGCTCCCAATCCAAATACGCATTCTGAAGTTTCAATGTCAAATGGCTAAAAGTGTAAAACAGAGATCCAGATTCTTGACTATGCAGAAAAAAAGAGAATAAGGATCACATCTTCAGAGTAGGGTTTTGTCTGCAGCAGCATCCATACAGTTAAGAGCGGTTTAAGGGTCATTCTAATATTTTACAGCTGCTCACAGCTGTTGCAGGACTACTCTTACTTGGTCATACAGTAATGAGTATATTCCTTATCAATTACTAACATCAGGTAAATGGAGGAAAAAGCGTGATTGGAAGTGACTTTGTGCATTCCAGTGGATATCAGATTGGTCTATAATCTGCTTTTTTTGTGAATTGAAAAGGCAAGTTCTTTTGAAACACTTTGGAAAAATCAAAATAAAAGCACTGCTTATAATGCTGAGCAAATACAGATAGGCTGTCAGCAAGTTTTACTGCTGAATATTGAAAAATATGTATTCCTCAGAGGCATCTTGTAAAATAAAAAGGTCTCTGAGTAATGATAATGCAATGAAAACTAAGTGGCACATGATGTTAAACAAATGGCATGCATAGGAGGAGTAAAACGCTCCCTTATATGTTCTATATCAAAAACACAATCAAGGCCCCTCATTTAGGTAACAAAAGACTGATTTTCTAATATTAAAGTGTCCTGCCTTTATCAACTCAGGCATCAGTGCATTCCTCCAGTTGTACAAATCATGCTATAAAAAAACTGCTCCCTTTGAGAAGATTTGCCGAAGTACATGTAAGGGAAAAGATAAAAGCAGGTATTGCAGGAAAAATTACTTTCCATATAACACAGGCCTTCTGACTGAAGATAATACCCCATTTGTAGCAATATGTATTTCATTTTACTTTCCCCAAGCTTAGCTTGGTTTGTGCTCTAGTGTTCATTATGCACCATTCAAACAGAAATAAAACAGATAAGAATGTTACGCATCATTAGGGAGCATAAACTCAGTTAAAGTGGACAAAGGCCAAAGCATCCTAAAGCTTCACTGAGAAGTGGAAGCAGATTCGTGTCTTTCATTTTTTCAGGAAGATCTTTCTGACCATAGATCTTATCGTCACTGATAAATAGAATAGTCACATAAATAAGGTTGTAGAATCGGGTCCATCATTCCTAATTTTAAAACATCACTTTCTAGTCTTAGGCCAAATGAGCAGAACATTTGGTGTGGTTTTTATTAAAAAATTGCAAAGTATGAGCTAAAACATGTTTGTCAGTACCAAATATATTCCATAAAGGAATATTTTTATTTGAATGCAATAATATATTAGACTCCATTTCAAGGAATCAGACAATTGTGGCATGAGTGAAATCCAGCAGCTAAAAGGTCATTTTTTTCCTCTACATTTAACACACAGCTTTGTACAAACCTAGTAGGAGGACAGCATTTATTAGCTCCTTGAAAATCTGTTATATTTCTGCTCTGAGTGTAATTCCTGGTTCACATCTACATTTCAAGCCATAATTCGGCAAGAAGCATAGCCAGGATGAGACTATGTTGCATTTTCCTGAACTGTATATGAATTACTGATTCTGCATGCCTGTGTCTCCTCTGTTTAGAGAACAGAGTGCAATCTTCATTGTTATATTTCTGAAGGCTCATTTTCTTGACCACCAGTTCACATCAGCTGGGATCTACAGAATTCCCACCTCTTGGAGAAGGAAGAGATCGATGCTGTTTTCCTCTGTTGTCCAATATGACCTTGCACGGATTGGTCCTTAGCACTAAAAAACAGCTCTGAGTTACTTTTGCAAAATGTTCTGAGCCCTTCATCATGCCATGTTAGTCAATATTTAAGACCAGTGCGAACTGAGAACTACACAGTGTGCTCAGAGCCAAGTCAGATGGTGGTGGCTGTCAAAGCTGTCACCAATCTAGGCTTTACACACTTTGAGTCTTAAACTTTCATAGAAAAATCAGTGAACCTTGACAACACACAAACCTAAGCCATTATGGCTTGTGTGAGGTAGAATCTGGCCATGCTTTTATGCAGGTCTTGCAGCAAGAAGAGAAGCACAACTCACTTCCACACTGCTTGAATTCTGCTGTTTGAACAAAACGTTTCCAGAAGAATCATAGAATCATAGAATCACCAGGTTGGAAGAGACCCACCGGATCATCGAGTCCAACCATTCCTATCAAACACTAAACCATGCCCCTTAGCATCTCATCCACCTGCCCCTTAAACCCTTCCAGGGAAGGTGAATCAACCCCCTCCCTGGGCAGCCTCTGCCAGTGCCCAATGACCCTTTCCGTGAAAAGTTTTTTCCTAATGTCCAGCCTGAACCTTCCCTGGCAGAGCTTGAGACCATTTCCTCTCATCCTGTCCCCCATCACTTGGGAGAAGAGCCCAGCACCCTCCTCTCCACAACCTGCTTTCAGGTAGTTGGAGAGAGCAATGAGGTCTCCCCTCAGCCTCCTCTTCTCCAGGCTAAACACCCCCAGCTCTCTCAGCCGCTCCTCATAAGGCCTGTTCTCCAGCCCCTTCTCCAGCTTCGTTGCTCTTCTCTGGACTCGCTCCAGAGCCTCAACATCTTTCCCATAATAGAACTTGGAAATAATTTAAGGACATCTCAGAGTAGACAACTATAGAGTATGTCCCTAAATTCATCCCCAAATGCGATGAAGCAGAGAGAATACAGTAGTATTAACAGAACTCACATCCACCTTGAACTACCGCGACTACAAAGACAAACAACACAGTGTAAGCATAACGAGTACAGACATGCTCAGTGCACGACTCAGCTCCTCTCTCTTACAACTAGGTTGTTCTTAACTCCACAAATAATTCCTCATGAATGAAGAACAGAACATTCCTATCATAGAATTGTAGAATGGGTTGGCCTGGAAGGGACTTTAAAGCCCATCCAGTTCCAACCACCCTACAGTTGACTGGAATCCTCAAGGTCCCGAGAGCTACTGCACGCAACTCAGAGACTCTTGTTCTGAAAAGAGATGTATGTACCTTCTTCTCCGTAGAGTAGTTCTATATTTGTACTATATTTGACTGCTATTTCAATTCATTATCATTGATCTATGCGCTCTCAATGCCTCACCACCTCCATTCAGCCCCAAAGTCCTTCTACACTGACTTGAGGCACGTAGGTCAAAGGAGAAGGAACCTGCTGTGCTTGGTGTAATGCGCTGTTGGAAACCAGGCTGAAAGTTAAAGAGCAAGATAGAGGTAATTCTGGAGGAACAGGAGGGGTAGTGAAACATAAGCCACAGTGAGAAGCTGTGAGAAGCTCAAAGATAATACAAAATGTGAAAGCGTGTCACTTGAGAGGGAGAAGGGGATGGAATAATAAAACAATGGTCAGAACTGTGCAAACAAAGGACAGTTTGGAAAAATTCAGTTACCTTAGGTTTAAATCTTCCCAATTCATCAATGATAGCACTCATATAAGATACACCATCAACAGCAGTATTCTTACAAGCTGGGATACTGCACTACTTGAGTGTAATCAATGTTTTTCTTCTTTCCGTGGAATCTGTGAAGTAGTTGTTTTAATATAGAGAGACAGCATTATTCCCATTTTATTAATAAGGAGCTGTGTCACAGAAAGACAAGAGCAGCCAGAAGATGTAAGCAAGACAGGGAACTAAGCACAAATCTCCCACATTTATTCTAATAAATCTTTCTATGATTATTGTTTTGCTCCAAACTGAATATCCTTGCCCGCATTTAAAATATTCCCCACAGCCTGTTATAAAGCTAAGACTGTCCTGGCATCCTTTTCCCTAGTCTTTTGTTGATTATGTGCTTTTCCAAGTGCTGTGCCAGGTAAAGAATGAGGCACCGAGGTGACAGAGCGAAGTGCAATGGAGTGAAGAGCTAGAAGCAGTAGAAGAAGAAAGGAGTACAGCGAGGCTTCCAAGAAACCATGCATTTTGAAAGCATGAGAATAATTAATCAATAAAAAGTATTTCCCTGTACTACATAGTTTCTTTCACACAGAACACTACTTTCACAGGGAGATGTTTGCTCAGCCCCTCTTGGAGCTGGCTATAATTTCTAGAAATGTTTCTGAAGTGATGCAAAGCTGTACGGAGGACAGAAGTCAATCCACCACCTTCTGAAGTTTGAAATTCAAAATTGACTAATGATTAGGCCATCTTCAGCTACAGAGCAATACAAGAGTATGCAGATAAAATTATCCAGTCTGTGTTAAACAAGATATAAAAACAAGATATAACACTATATAAACCAGTGATTCCTTCTGGATTCAAACCTTATACAACTGTGCAATAAGTGAAGTGAATTTACAGCATCTGGCACTGTGTAATTTCCACAGATTGGCATTGCAGCATTTTTCTCCATAGACTCTGTCCAAGCTATTACGTTACATTAACAAACTGTTGAATGATGAAGAGATTAACCTGACCAGCTACTGTGGGACAATCCAGAGAGGTGCATCTGTGGCTCAAATAACCAATAGGTCTCATTTCAGTGCTGAATTCAGGTATTGCATCCATGCAACATCCAAAAAGTCTAGTTTCATCTAGCAGAATCTGTCTGGATTCAAGTGTTGTGTTCAGATAAGTGTGATCAGCAATGGAAAGAAAACACAGAAAATCCTAAATAGGAGCAGATGTGGTAAGTATCTAGCAGGACTAGAAAAGTTTGCCTGGAATAAGGTTAGATCTTGAGTACCAGTCATAAGTGCTTCACTTCTTTTTCCTATATTTAGATGTAAGCTTAAATTTTGAGCAAAGAAAATGAAACTCATGTAACATTGTCCTAGACTGAATAGAGGCTCTGCTCCCAAATTTACAATGATATTTAGATGAAGAGAATTCTCCTCAGTTCCCAACTGTCTAATGAGAAACAAAATAACAGAGATGAAAGACAAAGGAAGAGCCAACATGTGACAGTAGTATTAGGAACAGGTATGCAAAGAGACAAGGAATGGAAGGCTGGAGCACAGAAACTGAAAAAAAGAGCTTGATGATGGTGTTCTGGCCAGACAGCCAATGGGAATGAGAAGAATGTATGAAAGCCTAGAAATCCAGTCCTGGAACAACACAGTCACTGACCGCAGAAAGGCACTGAAGACAAGAAGTACTTGAAGATCAAGTACTTGGGCTATGCTAGGCGAGAAAATAAGGACACGGGACAAAAAGTCAATGGGGCAGTGAGAATTAGAAAAGTTGTGCTAAGGATGTAGGATCAGGTTACACTCAGAGTTCTAACAGATGGAGAGAAAAGGGGTAGAACGGGTCATTGAGAATTGAGCAGAGAATCAATAGTGACTAAAAAAACCCTTTGGGGACCTCTGGGAACGAAAATGAAGTTTCTCATGATTCCTGTGCCATCAGCAAATATCTGTGGAGTCTGGTGGTAATGAAAAAAGTCTCTTGTATCTTATTCTCAGGCAGTAGTTTTCACAAAATATTATTCCATGCATCTCCTTTAACAGAAGTATGGTGCAACATGGTGTGGAGGATTTTAATTTCCCAAGCATCTCATAATTCAGATAGGGGTTCGGATATTCTTATAAGTTTCTATTTTTAAAATGATGTGCACTTTTTATCTTTCCCTCTCTCTCTCTCTTTCTCACATAGACACATTTTTAAAATAACTTTTTTAACAAAAAAAAATAAAAAATCAAAGGACCAAATCAAGGACAAAGATGTCACAAGTGCCAGCTTGCTTAGCCTAGTTTTTCCCCGACTCGTGAATGGGCATCATGATGGAGACTAATAGCATGACTCATACCAGTTTTCCCAGAATACACCTGCCTGGTGCAGTGCACAAGATGGCCTTGCTGCAAGGATGAATCAGAACTGTGCACTGAAGAAGGTTCATTTGTGAAGAATTGTGAAGAAATGCACTAAAAAAATGGGACAGCAGAGCAAGCTGAGAAAGAATGGCTAAGGTAGTTGGAAGTTGGCCTAGTAACTCGTACTCCATGTTTTCTTGGCATAAAGTTCCCGTGGCAGTCATTCAAACCAGGTTTTTTACATGAGGTCACTAAAAACATCTTTCATTTTCTATTCAATTCACTGAGATGAGACATTTGAATTTGTAGAAGAGACGATGCTCAGAGAAACAGCTGGAAACAGGAAGACCTGAGTTGGAAAAGTTCTATACGACAAGTAAAGAGTGGAGGCTTCTGGATCTACGCACCTCAGGCTGGTCTTGGACATTAGTGGCACCTTTTGAACAAAACTTTTTCCAGGCCATAGTTCCTCTGCCGTAAAACAGAAATTGGATTTCCTTCCAATCTAGGAGACTTGCAGTAAAGCTAATTAAATGTTCATCACATAGTCACTATAGTGACAATCAGTAGGAAAATCCCAAAAGGAAATTAATAATACTTTATAATTATGTCTTCAGAGCTGGCCTTAAATGCTCTGTAGTAAACAAGGTATGAGGTCACACAGTCACCACTGTCAAGAAAACAAAATATTGAACAGTTGCTCATAAAATGACTATCATATATTCTGAGAATTGAGTGAGGAAAGGTCTTATAAGAAAAAGAATATGTGATCATGTAGTTAAAGAAATCTTCACAATGCATATACATGGGGAGAGATTGAATTAATTTGCTCTAACAAAGTTAATTCTAGCATGTATTAGCTTTTGAGCATTTGGTCTATTTAATGTAGATTTTCAACATATAACATGAAATAACCTAGGACCCTGCTGAGATCTGATTAAAAGACATACATTAGCCATTTGTATTTTATTCATCTAGTATAAAACAGAATTTACTTGTGACTATTGGAAATGCAATACTGAAATGAGTTATAACCGCTGAAATACTGGAATGACTGTTTCGTTACCAATTATTCCTATTTCCTACAGAAAGGTTGGATCCAAACTTTTCCTTTAGCATCAGAAACAGCAAAACAGACAGGTTAAAGTGTCTAGACCACCCTCTATGGAAGATGCTGCAGCAAAGTAGTTCCTGCTGTCTGCCACTGGCACTTGAATTAATTAAATTACATGAGTTCAACAAGAAATTCATTACTGATTCTCACAAGTAAGGAGTATATTCGGCTTCTGTTAACGTCAATGTGTATCTCAGAGCCCTAGAAAGTCAGACTGCTAATAAACATATAAAAAAAGGGAGTAGAAGAGTCAACTTTACTGAAGACTCATTATCATAGAGTAAGAGAGTTCCCCTGATGGGACGTAGGAAACCAACCTAAGTGAGACCTTTGTCCCTTTCTACAAATTCTCCAAGCCTTCTCACCAAAGGCTGCTCCACTGGGCCTTCATTCTTGTGCTTGTTACTGGGCTCACAATTTAAACAGACTGTCTGCACCTTTGTAAATAAGAGAAAACCCCCTGTCCCATTAAATAAGCCAGTATTTTGCTGATCTTGTTGTCTGAAAGTAAATGTGGACCTTCTCTGTTGGCCACTCCCTTGTTTCTTGCTTATGTTGAGCTTAAGTTTTATGTGGTGATATTCCCTGAAAAGAATCAGTTAATTAATCTCAAGAAAACCATGTAGACTCTATCTGACCCTGAAGGGTTTTCCCATAAGGATTGATCATTGACTTTTTGCAACTCATCAACTGCTGCGTAAGAAAGGATAGCTTCTTTGAACTTAGTAAAATAGGTTTAAATATTACGATATTTATAAATATTCATAGAGGAAGAAGGAAATGCAAGCTCACATTTAACAGATTTCATTAATTACTTCAATGAGTTATTTACTTAAACCATTTTGATTTTCAGACAGGTTGGACGCAATTTCCATGGCAAAATCTGTGCGTATCCATAGACGTCCACCTCTACCTCACACCACTTAAAATCTGAACTTTAATTCAAATATTTTTGAAGTTAGGTATTTTACAGAATCTAGAATAAGTCTTCTCTAACATAAGAGACTATTAATATAATATTAAAAAATTATATAGGACAATTCAAGCATTGCAGAAGTATGGTATTACAAGAGAGAAAGCTGAAGATTACATTTAGACATGTCCATGCTAACACTGTCAAACTTCCAGTGAAGTCAGTGAGTGAAGTCAGTGCAGCCTAGAAAGAGATTCAGCAGACCAGTCACCTTCTGTCTCAACTCCACTGACTAAGGAGGGAGCAAGACACCTGCAGGTAGATGCTTTATTTTGGCATCTTAAACTTAAAGAAAATACCACACCGAGTTTTGAACAAGACGTCACTTCTAGATCTTGTTACACAGACTACTGTTCAAATACATAAAAGACTAAACCAAATCAAACCTTCACCTCCTCTTTTTCACATGGAGGAGAGTTCTAGTTTGTGAAAACCACAAGCTCCTTGGGTATATACAGGGAGATATACCTGTATACCTGATTAAGTAGCTTGAAATATTCAGTCATTTAAGAATGACTACGTCTCTTACCAGCATATGGAATAGGAGATCACATCTTGTTCTATGAGTTCATTCCTTCTGTTCATTGGCCCTTGCATATACGACCCACCATATTTGTAATGCATGGCCACATATTTAAGGTAAAAGTCTCAGTTTCAGAAGATGCTTTCCTTCTTTTTTTTTTTTTTTTTAGGGTGCACTGCCTGGTTTACAAAGGGTTAAAGGAGTTGCTGATGAACAGACAGACTACATATAAGATTTTGCTTTTCTAATCTCATATAAAGAACACTCATTTTGAGCAGAGCCAGCTCAGTGGGTACTTCAGAATATACACAGAAGACACATGTTCATAGACTTCAGCAGGTTCAGATCCTGTCTCTCCTGCCTCGTTTACTACACATTACCTCTTAAGCTCTGGATTCTTTGGCTTTGCATTCATAATCAAATTTTAAGATAAAGTGCTTGTTACAGTGGAAATACTTATTCATCCTGAAAATTTTATCACATGGACATTTCTTTGTGTGTCTACAATTACAGCAATCACCATTCCTTTGTCATAATTACTATCCCTTATCTCTGCACAGTATTTGGCTATCTTAACACAATATACATTCCACAGCAGACTTGCAAAGGGCTGCAGTGCCAGAAAGTTTTCAAATTTAAATACAATACTGAAAATGTAAATAAAATTTCACATCTGCTTTTTTAACTCCTTTTCACCCCTGACTTTGTATTTCAGTTACAGCTGTACATTTTATCGCATTGATCTTATTTTACATATTAAACACGCAGAGTGGGCTATTTCAATGATTCTGACAAATTCGCAGTGCATTTTGCAAGTTCAAGTTTCTGGTCTTGGTGTCTTTAAAGTTAATTGCAATCACTTAACATAGGCATTTGGATCTTACTTTATCTATAGCAAATTATTTTTAGGCTGATCAAACAAACATTTTCTCTAGCTATGAATCTACTTTTACCTTTACAATAGCAAGGTAAACTGATTTTACAACATTTGCACTTACAAAGCAACTTTTATTGCTGTTTACACATTTGAAACTACTAAAAACACAGGCAGCTAAATACTATAAATCTCAAAGACAAGGAAAATGAGGCAGAGAGATTTAGTCAGCATTGCTATGTGATTCAAATTAATTACCTAGTTTCATGATTTCATCTGCGGAATCCATTGTGGTTCTGCTCTCAAGTTACTTTTGAAAAACATACCATCTATTTAAGTGGCAAAATACAGATTTTGGCTGAAAGGCGTCACTCCCTGAACACACCTCATCAGCTGTGGAGCAGAAATTAGAACACCAGCCTTCTAAATTTCTTGCTTAATCTCAGACAGTTCTACAGACCATGTTTCTGAAGCCTGAGGGGTTTTTGCATCTATTAACTGAAGTACATTTGAGATTATTTTTGGCATCTTTACAGTGGGTCATGAAACAGCATGTTTGGCACCTGCTAGCCTCACTAGCAATCTGCTTACTCCAGGCTGTCAGTCGTGCACGACTCCTGGGGATGCATCTGACAAAAGTCTTGCAGGTTTGCTGGGATCTGAAGTTTGGCAAACAATGGGAGAAGAAAAAGCTGCATCGGTGTTCAAGTGTTTTAGATGGATCTTTATTTCTTGATTTTGTATTTAAATATATAATCAATAACGTAATTTGTCCCTGTAGCATAGAATCATAGAATCACCTGGTTGGATAAGACCTTTGAGATCACCAAGTCCAACTGTACCCGTCCACTACAAAATTGTATCCCTGAGCATCTCATCTATCCGTCTTTTAAACACCTCCAGGGATGGGGACTCAGCCACCTCCCTAGTTCCATTTCATTTATAGAATCATGGAATCATAGAATCGTTTAGGTTGTAAGGGACCTTAAAAATCATCCAGTTCCAACCCCCTTGCCATGGGCAGGGACACCTCCCACTGGATCAGGGGCTCCACGCCCCATCCAACCTGGCCTTGAACACCTCCAGGGATGGGGCAGCCACAGCTTCCCTGGGAAACCTATTCCAGTGTCTCACCACTCTCATGGTGAAGAATTTCTTCCTTATGTCTAGTCTAAATCTGCCCCTCTCTAGTTTATACCCACTGCCCCTCATCAATACAAGCCTTTGTGCTTATGATTAATATTTAAAGCAACCACAATCAAAATAAAGCAGAGGTCTTTTCTTGAAAACTCATTTCTTAGCACTTGAAAATATTCCTTATGGTATCTTCCAGGTAGATTGCACTAACCACCTCGTCTACTGGGGTGTCCAGTGAAACTCTGGCACTAATAGTAATGATTATGATGGGGAAACAACTGAAATTAGTCTACTAGCCTAGATTAATTGTGTATCTTCACTTGTCTGTCTACTTGTAGAGATTTTAGATTGAGAAAACAGGTATCTGGTTCTGAAATGTTTTACAAGGATCAATCAAAACCATGGAGAGATCCTTTATGTACAGATTATTAGCCGAGACTAGTAAAAAAAAAAATTATGTCACTGTGGAACCAGCGGAATAGCTGATGATAGATGTATATAAATTACCTACTCACATAATAAAGTCTACTCAGTTTCCATATCTTAAAGTACTAAGTGGGAGAAAGTGGGGGTGGAATTTTTTTTGTTAAATTTGTCACCACATGACTCTGACAATGAATATGCACCCAGTGCGGTGAAACCCAGAGCTCTGAACAAAAAGGTGCTTCCTGAAGAGTAGGATATTTCCCTCTGACTTTGAGGTCTGACTTAGGTCCTATAGACATGGAGTTCATTTCACTTAACTTTAGACGCAGATATCGCCATCTGAGCTGATCCCTAGGTTTCCTTTATTCTGCGTAGTAAGGAATATGCTATTCCACAGTCTGATTCATCTGACCTATTTAGATGTCTACCTTCCGAAGAGATGAATCATGCCCTAAAAGCATCTATTTCTCTCCATTGACTATAAAGACAGCAGAACCAAAGACAATTTCGATATAAAAGGCATTACACTGGGACAGGTAGATTTTACCCTACAAGTCATGAAAGGGCACACAACAAGAGTGAACGCTATTTTCAGCAAAACTTAACTTTTGTATGATTTTGAAACAGAAACTCATCCACAAGGTCATCTGGGGACAACACTACTAAGAGCTGCTGAGCAGTGCAGCAGCTCCCTCTGGAAATGTGCAAGGTGACCCTGAAATGGTAGCATCTACTCCCTTCGCACCTTCCCAAAATGTGTTTGGAAGGAGAGAGGAAATTTTTAGTCTACCTTTCTTTCTTTAAATTTTGTTTGCAATAACATTAATAAGGTCATAGTAGAGATAAGCTGTATTTGTACTTGTACAGGTAAAGGACTGCTGAGCTTATAAGAATCTGCACATGCTTTGTCCTCCTTCCATGCTTTTAAAAAACTTTCTTCCTCATTATAGCTTGGTTTGACCAAAAACCATGCGCCTTCTCTTGACTTAAGCTACTTATTGGAAAAGACTCTTCATAGTTTTTATCAAGCATATTCCTTTCCTCGGCATTCTTTAGTGCACTGAAGGCAAATGTATTGCTTTAAAAATGTTCTTCTGTACCTCTTCTGTCTCAATGTATGAAACTCTTCTTATATATGTTGGCCTTTTAATAAAGGCTTTATTTCTGCTGTGTAAAAAGCATAGTCCTGACCTAAGTCACCCCTGATCCAAACCCTATCTGATCAATGAAGTCTTTCTCTTAACTCCACTTGGCTTTCATATTAGTCTTCTGTGTCTTCCTTGGCTTCAGAAGAAATACTTCAGTTGGATACTGCAGCCAAGCAACACAGAGTTGTTCATCTGAAGTCAAAAAAAGCAAAATGTCCATATGTGCTAAGATGCTTTTTTGCCCACCAAAATTTACAACCCAATTTTCATAATGACAAAAAAATAATTTAAGATCATGTAACAAAGCTAAAATCTAGAAAGTACAAATAAAGCTATATTGCAACTCTTCTTCATAAAATGCTAAAGTAGTAGAAAAGGAGGGATTCAGCCTTAACCAGCTGTACCGATCTAGCAATGATCTAATGTTCTGTTTTACATCTTCTAATCCAATTACTCCAACACTTTCTAAGAGTTTGCAACAAAAATTATCAGCCTTATAATCATCAGTTTTCTCAAAAACAGCCACTTTTACTTATGTTGTGTATTCTTCTTGCTGTGGGATTGGGATTTGTACATATAGCTGCTAGCGGAGCGAGGAGAGATCGTGCCTTTTGATAGTGGTTTTAATTCGATTTTATATCTCAAACAATTTTCACGGTGATTTAATTATTAAGTATTCTAGGCAGGCTGAGCTACACATTCAATGAAATACAAGCGTCACTTTTTTTTCTTATTGGTGATATGATCCTGTCCTGATGCTTTTAGCTCTAACAGAACTGTTCTTTTCAGCGTGCTGACATCAGTAGCAGCCTGTGATCAATCACAGCTGGCTGGCCCATGCAATATAAGCAACCTTGCCTGTGCACAGGAGCAGGGATGCTGCTTAGAAACTGCAATTTAAAGAGCCTGCTGCCTCATTTTTGAAACCACTTCAGTCTGGAGAGAGGCAAAGAGAAAGAAGCACAATTTCACGCAATGATTTCTACGACCTAAACTTACAGTGGCAATTTATAAACTGTAAATTTAGCAACACGTGACGCTTTGATTGATGAACTTTGCTTTTTTAGAAGGTCATATTAGGAAGATTTAAACTGCCAAGAGCTAACAGGAACTTGACATCATGACAGTATATTTGCAATATTCTGTCTGAAATAACATAAGGTATTGTTTCACTTTCTGCATTCCTGCCATTCTATCAATTTCCTTACATAAGAGCAGTATCATAGTAAAATATAGAGAATTAATTTCAGTTAATGAGGGAAGCTGAGATTTCTGACTACTCAGTTATTTAAGGCAGGCAACTAAGATACCAGAAATACTGAAAGACACCTGATTCTTCTTCAAAACAGAGGAAACACATTCTCAGTTCCTTATCCTTACGTCTTGCTGAATCTTGCTCAGAACTAAGCTAAGTGTCTTGCACGAAGTGTGTGGCATAGACAAAACCTGAACTCATCTTTCCCAGCTCTAAGCTAATTCTCTAATTAATAGACCAGACTTTTGTCATTCCCTGAGGCACTATAGGACAATCAGGAAGAAAATAATGCTGGCTAAGAAGAAAGCTGCATACCAGGGATTCTTACACTGCCTAATTAGGGTTGCTTTACTATGTCTTTTCACCACCACAGCAGGGCAAACTGAATAAACTAGCAGAGACAGGGTGCCTCAAAAACCCCTGATGTATGATATTGCCCTCTATGAGTCTGCACCCTGTAAGGGACAAGAGCGTCTCACAAAGATGCTAAATAATTATATTAAAAAATGCTTAAGGTGCTGTACCTTTCATTGGATCCAGAATATATTACAAGATGGAGCTTAATATAAGGCCCAGGATGACATTTTTATCTGTCATCAGATGAAGTGAGCAATCCTCAGAAAGACCATTCACACAGAGAAGGGTTTTCACGAGGCTAGTTCCTAGGTTGCAAACCGATTTACTCATCTATATTATCTACAATACTTTGTATGTCAGACCTGTCAACTATTTGGGATGTAAAGATAATAATTAAGCAAATGCATGTATCTGATATTTTTCTGCAGTTATACAATCAAGTTTTAGATGTATTTCATGCAGGCAAAAAGAAAATAGCAAAAGTCATACCACCCCAGTTTACTCTGCAAGTTTTTGCCCTTGCAGAATTGCAAGAGTCAATAAGACTATGAGAAGTTCTATTTGTAACATAACAAATGTAAAGAAGGCAAATATTTAAAATCAAACTCTGGGGTGTTGTTAACTGCTTATGAGTTATCTCTTTTCTTTGTGTTGGGGTAGGGTAGATTTTATTCTTTTTTCCCCCTAAGTCAGTGGTTCTCCAATTGTCTTATTCTGTGGAAGACACGACAACAGAAAAATCCTCTCATGAATCCATTTAATTTTCTCATGTACATTCCCTCATTTCTCAAACTTTTAAATGTTTTCATTTAGCAGCCCACCAGAAGTGACTGCAAAGACTTCCCAGGATCCTGAGGCACAGCACAAGAAGTTCTATGACTTGAATGTGTCCACCTGAGAATCCATTTAATCACACCTTGGGTATTCTCATCCCACCTTCACAGATTACTTTACTGCTTTCTTCTTCACACATCTGTGTTTCAAATTACTTCTTTCCTTCCACTGTCATATGCTGTGACTCATCAACTCATTAAAGTAGACAGGGAAAAAATAAGTCAGGGGTCAGTTTTCTCCTATAATCTAAATTTTCCCTAGAATAACTTAATTAACGGATTCATGCTTCATCTTCTTTTAGTACAGAATTCCTGAGTCTAACTATATTCATAACTGCTGTTTGTCATCATCAAAGGAACCAAGTCAGTAGACCAACATATTGTACATATGTCTATCTTATTTAACTCTCAACTGAACTGTTTCCTGGGTTTCCTTTAAGGAGTGGGACCTATGACTGTTAGTGGAGTTCACTCCCCAAATAGAACAGGTACTTTGATGGTCTCTTGTGAAAACATAGGAGATATGCAGGAAAGTAATACTACAATTGTGTCCTGCTACAGTAGTTAATAAAGGTCTGTAAGAAATGCTCCTGTACAGCTCAGCATGGAATTTGGTGTCAGCCTTCTGAATTTCTAGGCAATGCATAGGTTTTCCAAATAAGTGTTCAGTAAAAGAAATAGGATAAAAAAAAAGAATTAAAAAATTCCCATGATGAACACAAAGGGAATGTCATCTATTCATTCTACATTCCACTTATATGGAATGCAAACGTATCCAGCATTTTGCACAAGTTTGCAAGCAATGCGTAAGAAAACTGCATTCTTCAAAACTGAAATGGATTTTATAATTAGCAGCCTCTGAATTCAATCAATCCACATTTTGTATGTTTAGACACTCAGTTTATATGTTCGCTGGTCTTTTGTGCCAGTGTATGATAACTACAGTGATTGCCTGAAGGTTGGATGAAAGCAGGGGAAGCCACACTTTATGGACAAAGATATATACATACAAAGAAACAATCAGCAAGTTTTCCAACCTATCCATCCTTGGCAGCTGATTCTTCTGTTCCAGTTTAATGAAATAAAATATTCTGTTTAACTACAATTAACTAGTACTACCTTTCTGATTTCACAGTAGAACAATTCCAGTGCATCCAGATCCAAAAGGATTCAGGCACTCATCCCTGTTCTTTGCAATTTCAGCAGCAAGAATAATATATGCATCATCTAATTTAACTGCAAATGACTCTTTTAGCATGAATTGTCTGTTTAAAGATAATGCACAACAGAACTCTTAGCTGCATCCCAGGAGCCAGGCAGCACCAGGCAGATAAGATCACAGTGGTTACCAGGAGTAGCAAATGGGAAAAGCACGACAGGAAATGAACTCTTGTCAATAATCTCAAGAGAGTGTTATATTTAGGTCAATTGTACCTGAAATCGTTTGGTGGAGTAATTGCTCTTTGGTCCAGACTCTGCTCTCTGAGCCTGTCAGAGTGCTTGTAGGTCCACTGGATTGGATTCACCAATTTTCTTCCAGATTCATTTTCTAAAAGAGAAAAAACATAAAAAAAACAAAAAAAAAATCAAGAACTTTACTGAAGGATGTCAAGCTTGTGAGGAACAGAGAAAATAACTCGCGTGTTATTTTAGCTTTTAGAAACTGTCTTTCAATAAATGCATTTAATACGAAAAACATATTCTTATATCCAACTGATTTCCTCCTTTTTCAAGAATAGACATTTATTCAACTATTGAGACTTTTTATTTAGCCCTGCAAAGATTTCCGTATCTGTTAAATATTGGAGGTAACTTAGAGCAATCTTGTTTTTTGCTGATCAGTTAATAATCGATGCAATACTAGAATTATTCTTAAATCCTATCATGCATCCCAGAACAACATTATTCAGGCTTTAGTTCAGGTTGAGTCCTTGTCTGATGACACAGTTCATGTTTTAATAGTTTAAGATGTTTTATGGAAATATTCAGAATAATGCGATAAATTCAGTTTTAGGAATCCAACCTAATGAGCCACATGCTGACCCTTTACAGCAGTTAGTTGGATTCATACAGGACTCTGAAAACAGCACCTAGTCCTTCTGTCTTATGATTTCTTCGAATACAATATTCTGCTTTGATAGCACAGTCTCCAGCAATACAGAAGGAGACACAAAGTCTCCTTCTTCACATTAAAGAGTATTAATAGGATTAATTTGAAAGGAAGAAAATGCTTCCTCTAGCAGCTATTCAACATGTCCTTACCTTCTACACAGACATATACAGCATCATATTTGTAGTCATTACTCAATGCTTGTGATTAGTGTCTACCATAATTAAAGAAAATGTCATGATGTAATCACAGTGCTGAAGAATGGCAATGCACCTTTTATTTTAAAAAAATTATTAATAAATAAAAAGGGCATAAGACACTCTACCAAAAGCTTCAGTAGGTGATCAGTTACTTTAGCTATTGTTTCTTGTGTAGAACTTCAAATTCAAAGATACTCATTAAACTGAATAGATGGCAATAAGGGACGAAGTGTTAATGGGGCAGCACTGGAGTGTGTCAGGAAAATGAAGAGACCCCGAGGGGCTCACCATGCTGTTTATGCTCAGCTAAATTCAGCAGCATTACCATAAATCCTCTAAAAGACACTGTGCTCAATTTCTTATTTGCTACTTTTCAGGCAAGGAAACAGTCTATGAGATTAAAAACAGGAACAAAAATAAGATTAAAAGTTATTTTCTATTAAACAAATGTTTCACATACAAATGCACTAAGCAGTATTCTATTATTATTACTTTCTAACAATTTTGTCAAAACAAAAAGAGGACCTTTTAGTCTTAAAAAAATATGTGAATCTAACTGAAAATATCTGAAAACCTACACGGGAAAACAGTCTTTTTACAAAAGAATCATCATTTCATTCACAAAATTATTTCATAATTTAAGGATCAGATTTCAGTATAATTTTCTTCTATGCATAATTCAACTGGTTAAATTACAACTACACAAATCTTCACAGGAGTCAAAATCTTGATTTCTAGGTTTTTTTCTCTATTCTATGATGGCATTCTGAGAGGAGTAAATGAATCTTGGGAAACTCATAAACCATGAATTCCAATAATTTACTACTTAAAAAGAAACATATAGCACCTTCATAGTGATCTTAATGTGTCTTTTCTCTTTGATCTTAGAAATAAACTTCGCCTATGTAGGGACAGATGGATTTATTTTTAAGGAGAAAATGGCCATAACACGCAGTGTAATGTCAATAATAAACTGAGCTGCAGATAAGAAATAATTATATACACAAGAAAGGAAACAATAAAACCATCAAATGCTCATATAGCTTATAGTGACCTTCCAGTACCTGAAGGGGCTACAAGAAATCTGGGAAGGGACTGTTTACAAAGGCTTGGAATGACAGGATGAGGAGCAATAGGGATAAACTGGACAGGGGCAGATTTAGACTAGACATAAAGAGGAATTTCCTCACAATGAGAGTAGGGAGGCCCTGGCACAAGTTCCCCAGGGAAGCTGTGGCTGCCCCATCCCTGGAGGGGTTCAAGGCCAGGTTGGATGTCACCCCAACAGGACTAGATGAGTCAGAATGTTGTCTTTTCTCTGCATCCTTAACCCTACTACAAAGCAAATTATCTTAGGAAAAAGGCTATTACATTAAAACCTGTTGGTGTGGAGGCATTTAAAAAATCAACTAATACCTTTTTGTGTTCAGATTCATCTTCTCAATACAGTGTTAGCCAGAGAGCCAGAGCAGAAGAAAATCAGGCAGGTAATCAAAGCAGCTTGCCAATGATTAAACTAAGTGGAGGGCAGAGAACCAATTTGCCTTTCTGGACCTTTCCTGCTATTTTCTGAAGCAAACCAGAGGTAGCGATGGTATCTTAAGAAATACAGATAACTAGACAAATGGAAGTGTGAAACAAATATCATTAGCCTACAGTTCGCAGATCTATACGCTATCACTGCAGACGATGAACTACAACTATACATTGCAGACTATGAACACTGCAGAGCACTGATGATAATTTTGACGCGTGGTGGAAGAAGCCAATGCGAAGAGGTGAGCTGCTGGACCTTGTACCAACTGCTGTGGCTTGAGCTAAAGTAGAATCAGTTTTCTGACTTTAGCTAAGTCTCATCTAACTAACTTCATTTTCTGAAAGTTAACGGCATGTGTTTCATTTCTCTCTAGAAGTGATAATATGGGACACTGGGATGCAGAAAGGTCATAGCTCATAATTATTCCTAAAGTAAGCAAGGTCATCCTTGGCTTCTCAGTTCCACAAAGACAAGGAACTACTGAGGGGAGTCCAGCAGAGGGACACAAAGATGATTAGGGAAATAGAGCATCTCTCTTATGAGGAGAGGATGAGTCTGTTTAGCCTGGAAAAGAGAAGACTGAGAGGGGACCTCATCACTGCTTATAACTAAAGGACGGGTCTGAAGAGGATGGTGCCAAACTCATTTCAGTGGTTCTCAGAGACAGGACAGAGGGCAACGGGCACAAATCAGAACACAGGAAGTTCCACCTGAGTATGAGGAAAAACTTCTTTGAGGATCACAGAGAGCTGGAACAGGCTGTACAAGGAGCTGTGGAATCTCCTTCACTGGAGATACTAAAAATCCGCCTGGATATATTCCTGTGGAACTGGCTCTTGGTGACCCAACTGTAGCAGGTGGGTTGGACTAAGTGATCTCCAGAAGTCCCTTCCAGCCTCTACCATTCTGTGATTCTGTGATACACAGCAGGAGTTATTAATAGATTTAGTTTTACTCTTCCACGCCGATAACTATTGGAGAAGAATTTTAATATAAGCAAATGTGACAAAGCAACAGGGGTCACTGATGTGCCTACAAGGCTAGACTTTGGGCAGAGCTTCTCACACAGCCTACCGTGCACCAAGATCCAAGATGGGTAGACAAGGTGCTCAGGGACATAGGTTAGTGGCAGATAGGAATGGTTGGACTCGATGATCCAAGAGGTCTTTTCCAACTTGGTGATTCTATGATTCTATGATTCCATGATTCCGTGAGAGGTTTAAGTTGGACATTAGGAAAAGGTTCTTCACCCAAAGGGTGGTGGAGCACTGGAACAGCTCCCAGGGAAGCAGTCACGGCGCCAAGTCTCACTATTTCAGAGCATTTGGACAATGCACTCAGTCCCACAGTGTGATTGTTGGGGCAATCTTGTGCAGGGACAGGAGTTGGACTCGAAGATCCTTGTGGGTCCCTTACATCCCAGGTCATTCTGTGACATAAATTGCTATTTTAAAGATAAGTCAATTGGAATATATCTATTTGTTTTGGTCAAGGGTCATAAGAACTTTCAGTTTCCGAGTGACAGCTGTTGGGGTGACCGTGCAGGATGATGAAAGAGGATCTCCCATCTCTTTTCTGTTCTGAGAACAGTAAAGCAGATCTCAGCAGAGTAATGTATGAAAAAAAAACCCCACCACTGTTTAATCAAGCTTTCTTTTGCGCATGAAACAGTAGTAGCAAGGCCTCTGTGTGCCCTTCCTCCTTTCCCATTTTCAAGTAGACAGGTGGATAAAAGATGCAGGTCAGTAACTACCTATCTGTCTCTCTTGAATGTATTTGCAACTTTGCTCGTTATGCTTTAAAGACGGCTGTTAATTAGTGTTAAACATGGCTCAGGTAGATCATAGGACCTTTTAAGTTACCATCAAGCACAGAAAATAGATCTGATGGGCAAATATAGCATGTTTCCTGGACCTGAATAAAAACCTTAACTTATAAAAACAGACGGTAAAATTGGCCCTTAGCCCAGAGAGAAGTCAGCAACTGCTTGACACTTTCACCTGTAGGCATTAGGTAGTTCCAGTCTTCACAGAATCACAGAACCACTAGGTTGGAAAAGACCTCCAGGATCACCAAGTCCAACCATCCCCATCAATCACAAACCCATGTACCTCAGCACCTCGTTCACCCGTCCCTTAAACCCCTCCAGGGAAGGTGACTCAACCCCCTCCCTGGGAAGCCTCTGCCAGTGCTCAATGACCCTGTTCCTCTTCTTCCCCTTGTGAGGAAGCAGTGAACTGCTCTGAGGTCCCCGCTCAGTCTCCTCTTCTCCAGGCTCAACAGACCAAGTGACTTCACCCACTCCTCATAGGACTTCCCTTATTTGCCTTATGAAGACATTTAAAATTAAGATTCTCAGAATCAACACATAAACTATGTGTAACTGAATTAAACACAAAAGAAAGCCTATGTTCGTGCAACAATGACTTAAAAAAATGAATGTGAAAATGAAAACACTGAATTTGTGTTGTGGTAAGTCATATTGCAAAGTAGCAAATATATGAGTAATATTCTTTTCCAGATGTTTATAGTACATTACACAAATTAATGTTACAATACTGCTCCGGGCCTCAAATTACCATTATTTATACTCAGTTGCAATGATTTACACCTCAGAAAGTAGTGCTGTGATCGAAACTGTTGATTTGAACGGTATTCACAAAGATTTGCTTGGAATACAAATAATTGATCTTTTAGTGACACTTGACCAAAAAAGAACAGTGTAAATAATGTTTACAAACTGGTGTATAATTACAATTATAGTTAGAGGAAGATGGATTCTGAAATGGAAACTAATATTCTCTACTGGCTATTAATTGCCCTTCAATTATTTTGGCTTTTCAAAGGCAGCCAAATAAAAAAACTGAAACAATACATGATCATTCACACACTCCAAATTAACCATGGATAAGTGTAAACAGAGAAGGTCGCCTAAGGATGATATTTGTCTGCATGAACACCTGTGGTAGAAAAATATTTGAGAAAAACGCACATGGTCCTACTGATGAGATTTCTTTGTAAATGTTTTCTGAGCATGGCCAGCACGTCAAGAGAGGTGATTCTGTGTCTTTACTCTGTTCTCATTAGACCCTACCTGGAGTCCTGTATTCAGTTCTCGAATCCCCAATATAAGAAGATGGAACTGTTGGAATGGGATCAGAAAAGGCCATAAAGATGATCCAAGGGCTGGAGCACCTCCTATACAAGGACAGGCTGAGACAACTGGGTTTGTTCATCCTGAAGAAGACTAGACTCTGGGGAGTACTTATAGTGACCTTCCAGAGCCCGAAGGGGGCTACAAGAAAGCTAGGGAGGGACTTCTTTACAAAGGCATGGAGTGATAGGAGGAAGACCATGGGGAAGACCATGGTGAGGCAGGCTGACCCCTGCGGCCCATGGAGGTCCACAATGGAGCAAATATCCATCTGCAGCCCATGGGGGTACATAGGTGTCTGGAGGAGACCTATGGTGTTGGAAGCCTGCACTAAAGCAGGCTCCTGGCAGGACCTTGGACCCATGGAAGAGGAGTCCCCCTAGAACAGGTTCTCTGGAAGGACTTCTGACCCTGGGGAGGACACATGCTGGATCAGTCTGTTCCTGAAGGACTGCGACCTGTGGCCAAGGATTCCCTCTGGAGTAGTTCATGAAGAACCATAGCCTTTGGGAAGGACTCCTGCTGGAGAAGTTTGTGGAGAACCCTGCATGCTGAAATGGGAAGAGTGTGAGGAGTCTTCCCCATGAGGAGGAAGGAGTGGCAGAGACAACGTGTGAGGAACTGACTGGAACTCCAATTCCCTGTTCCCCTGTGCTACTTGCAGGAGAGGAGGTAGAGAATTCAGGCGTAAAGTTAAGCCTGGGAAGAAAGTAGGGGTGGAGGAATGGTGTTTTAATATTTCTTTTTATTTTCTCATTACCCTACCCCTGTGCTGCTTAATTTGTATGAAAAGAGAAAGTAAAACTGCTTGACTAGTAGGCAGAACAGGTGTTGAATAAATAACTCAAGGATTAACAAATACAAAAGTAAGACAAGCTCAAGTTCTGTTTAGATTCAAAAAGATTTGTAAAAAAGCCATAACAAACAGAGGCGCTGGCCCACAAGAAGGTGTAAGAAGAAAATAATCAGCAACATTCCCATTTGTAAATGAAAGGAGGAAACCTGTCCTGTCATCACTTCCCTCCTCACATACGCTCATCGTAGTGGCCAAGAACTTTGAGTTTCTCAGCAGAAACAAGTAAGTGTTGATGACCAACTGCATTGGCAGGAAAATCATAATAATGTAGGAGGAGATAACATAACCTTCTGTGTTGTACCAGTGAATGTAATGGTCTTTTACAACAGGCATAGAGGAAGCAGAGTCAGGTTAGATATTCTTCCCTTTACAGTAGAATTGTTGAAGACATAAAAGAAAAGAGAGGAAGAAAGCCTTATGGCCTCAAGCTCCACCAGGGGAGGTTTAGGCTGGGCATTAGGAAAAAATTCTTCACAGAAAGGGTCATTGGGCACTGGAACAGGCTGCCCAGGGAGGGGGTTGAGTCACCTTCCCTGGAGGGGTTTAAGGCACGGGTGGACGAGGTGCTGAGGGACATGGTTTAGTGTTTGATAGGAATGGTTGGACTTTCCGGTGGGTCTCTTCCAACCTGGTGATTCTATGATCCTATGATTCTAAAGAGTCAATGGCCTCAAGCAATAGCCTGAGCCATAGGTGGTACACAGTCAGCCCCCTGCCACGTGCAGAAAGTCATTTAGTGACGAATCTGAAAATATAGGACAAGATGAGCATCCTCTTTCCCCTGGATGTGAAGGGTATCAAGGAATAGAAAGCACAGAAATTAAGAGCCAAGAGTGAGAAGATATTGAATACCACATGTTTGCATTGTCAAGAAAAAGACACAGACCAAAGTAAGGAGATAAGCAAGAGAGAGTGATGAGGGAAAGGAACAAGGTGTCTGAGTGTTGGGTGACTGAGGCAAAGGGGTGAAGTTTGAGGCAAAGATCATAGAATCATAGAATTATACAATGGTTTGAGTTGGAAGGGACTTTAAAGATCTTCTAGTTCCATCCCCCCTGCCACGGCAGGCAAGAGACCATGAATGGGTGTCAGAGAAAACCAAAGCAAATCTTATTAACATTCTTGTTGAGAAAGTTAATGAGATGTGTATATAAAAGGTGAAGGTTACCAGCAGGCTAAGAGAAGGATTATTAAACTGAACTGAAGCTCTCAAATGAGCATCAGAGGTAGTGGCAAGAAGGTCATTAGGATGCCAGTAGAACATTTTTCATGACTTGCAATATTTTAACTTTTACAATAAAGCATTAAAGTGATTCTCAAAATTATAGCTGCTGTGTTAGATGCTAATACTATCAAAAATGGTCTACATAATGTAATATTTGATCATTGTGCCCAGTATGTCTCAGACCATCACCATAATTAAGGTAATGGTATCAGGCAGCTTCTTCTCTTCACCTCAGCAAATTTCAAAAGCTTCTGTTCACTGCCACTATTCAGCGTTCTTTTGCGGCTGTTGCTTTCATCCCTCCCCTCATAGTTTACTCTTTTGTGAAAGATTTGCAAAATAGTTAAAAGTTTTTCAGGGTTTTCTCAGCATGTTCTGCTTTGATCCAGGTTTCAATCCCAGGAAAGAAATAATTTTGCATGTCGAAGACCCTCACTAAGGACATTGAGGACGTCTAACTGCACTTTTTCTGCTACAAGTGCTGGACAGATATGGGTTATTTTGCTACAGGGACTGTGAAAGATAATGCAGGTTCCCCTCCTAGGGCTAAGCTGCCACTCAAATCTCAGTGTAAGAGAGGGACTGTTGCAAGAAGAACACCCTGAGAGCTAGAATTCACCTCAAAAGGCTGCCTTAATGCACAGGGGTCTCTAACTTTTCTGCAAGAGGGATATCACCAAGTGCAAAGGTATCTGGCTGCACCTCAGCCTTCCAGCAGTAATAGCAAGAGATGTAATGAAGAACTACAAACTCTTGTCTCAAATTCTTGAGCCTGAGCCCCTGAGTGTGATTATTTTCACAGCTTCAAGAGGCAACAAGTGAATCTCTGAGCCCCAAATTCTCAGAAGTTTTTAACAGCCTAAGTTTCGATGATCTGGACTGGAATATGTTATGGGAGTCCCCAAGGAGCACTTAACGTTGAGAGCAGGATTCAAGACTGGTATCGGAAGTGTATTAGGAGATCTACCATGAAGGAATAAAACCAAGATTTACAACAGTCTCTATCTTGTTCCCATTCAAGTCAACAACAACAAAATAAAAATCCTAGTTTATGTAAATAGCAGCAGCACAACATCCATAAACTCAGACAAGACATTTTGAAAGTCCACCCTTGTCCTACCCAATTACCTGAGGACTACAGTGCAAATTAAAACAACTGTCAGCAGCTTAGATTGATTCTCCTCTTGTTGCCATTTATCAGTATTGATATCAAGATCTATTACTAAAATGAGGGTAAGTTAGGCCCTAAAACAACAGGCAGCCTTACATCAACAGCTTAGACCTCAGCATTTTTCTGTGTATTTTAAATAATCAGCATGACTCTGAATCAAGTATTTATTGCAGACACTCAAAGGACTTCTCACCTAACTTTTCCTAGGGGTTAATCAATAAGTCTAATTAAAAAAAAAAAAAAGAAACACAACCTTTAATCATTCAATTGCTCAAGACTTTCAGGAATATCAAATACAAGGAGGAATAGTTCCCTACATGCCACAATTAAGTGGCTTCAAGAAATATTAAAAGCTAGATGTAAATCTTGTGGTTTACTAGACAAACAGCAACGTAAAATTATGTCTGAGTCGCAGCAACTGTGTATCTTCATTGGAAAGGGTTATTAAGCACTGGAACAGGCTGCAAAGGGAGGTGATTGAGTCCCAGTCCCTGGAGGCATTTACAAGGCAGGTAGATGAGGTGCTTAGGGATATGATTTAGCAGTGGACAGGTACGGTTGGACTCGATGATCTCAAAGGTCGTTTTCAACCAAGCAATTCTATGATTCTATGTATGGCAGGTAGGAAACCATTTAGGTCAATGAACATTTTACCATCAATTTGATGCATTTTACCTAAAATGACAGGCACCATAGCTCGCTCTTTACCCATTGCTGCATCCAGCAGGTATATAACACAAATACATTTTTCCCTCGTGTAACATGCCACATCCTGAAAATGTCAATGGTCTGTGCTTGAGCAGGATATTAAATAATTTGAAATCAATGGCATGAGAAAGTAAACATTAATACAAAGAAGATGAACAGAGATGACAACAGCCACACCTCTATTTCATCACTTACTTTCATTGGTTATAAGCTGGATTTATTTTAATACATAGATATTATATATAATACATACAAAAATCAAATCATTAAAAGTTAGAAAATAACAGAAAGATAATATACACTGAAAAAATACCCAGTATATTTTAAAAAATAAAAATATTAAAAATTCATGGAGATTTTTGTTTTTAAGGGGAAAAAAAGTACTCAGGCTTCCAGGCCATATATTTCAAACATATTTAGGTTATGCCAATGGAGGCTAGGAAATTCTACTGTATCTGTTTCTATGTGCATCTTTAGATACCTGATTAGTTTTCAACTTTTTTTTGTCCATTTCCATTGAAAGACAAAGAACTGAATGACTAATTTCCATTGAAATAATCTAGATACAAGAATAGTGTAGAAAACTCCTATAAAAGCTATCTTAGCATCACTCTTCCTCATTTCTTTTTTATTTTTATTATTTGTATTTTTATAACTCCTAACTTCCAAGGAATTTGGAAAGTCCAGCCCTTCCATTTAGGAAGAGGTCTCTTCATCTTTGTAGATTAGTATAGGGTTCTAAATTGTAAGATCTATTACTGTAGCAAATTAAAACAACTGTCAGCAGCTTAGATTGATTCTCCTCTTGTTGCCATTTATCAGTATTGATATCAAGATCTATTACTAAAATGAGGGTAAGTTAGGCCCTAAAACAACAGGCAGCCTTACATCAACAGCTTAGACCTCAGCATTTTTCTGTGTATTTTAAATAATCAGCATGACTCTGAATCAAGTATTTATTGCAGACACTCAAAGGACTTCTCACCTAACTTTTCCTAGGGGTTAATCAATAAGTCTAATTAAAAAAAAAAAAAAGAAACACAACCTTTAATCATTCAATTGCTCAAGACTTTCAGGAATATCAAATACAAGGAGGAATAGTTCCCTACATGCCACAATTAAGTGGCTTCAAGAAATATTAAAAGCTAGATGTAAATCTTGTGGTTTACTAGACAAACAGCAACGTAAAATTATGTCTGAGTCGCAGCAACTGTGTATCTTCATTGGAAAGGGTTATTAAGCACTGGAACAGGCTGCAAAGGGAGGTGATTGAGTCCCAGTCCCTGGAGGCATTTACAAGGCAGGTAGATGAGGTGCTTAGGGATATGATTTAGCAGTGGACAGGTACGGTTGGGCTTGATGATCTCAAAGGTCTTTTCCAACCTAGGAATTCTATGATTCATGTGCAAATTCGGTGACAGTCTAAACAGTTGTGATTGAAAAAAGGGTCAGCAAGATTCCACAGCTGTTTCTGTTGCTTCAGGTGCTGGGAAAGATGCAACCACAGCAACAATCTACAAGTAGTCAGCCAAACGCTCTTGTGCTGAGAGTGAAGAGAAGCACCAGGGGCTCAGACGCTAACATTGTGAATGCAAGACACCCACAAAGCATGTGAGTTGGAAAGGAAAAAGCAGAAGAACTAAGGCTGAGAGAATGGAAGGTTATGCATATCATGGCATGTGTTATCTATAATGCAAAATTTCAGTATGAACTTCTTATTTACAACATCCTTCACTGAAATTACTGAATTTGTCAATATAAAAGCCATTAATGTTTTCTATCTTAAGGTCTGCTTTATAATTTCTTAAGTATACTTCCATTTTGGAAGCCTTTGTGACTACTTTAAATGTACATTCACATTCATTTAATATAAACAAAATATGCTGCAATGCAAAATGGTTGGTAAAGTAAAAGGATTTGAATAAAAACCAAACATATCTTTTCATCAATAAGTATCATCAAACAGCTAATGATTTTTAAATAGCTGAAAGATTAGGGAAATGTAAAAATATGAATGAAAATGAGAAAACAATTTTCTGTCTCCTTTCCCGATACTCATATTCACACAAATAAAAAATTACAAGAAAAAAGCCCCCCAAAAAACTGCATTAATTAACTTCAATAACTGTACTTCATCACAAAATCTAGTCAGGGACAGGCTGTTACCATAAGGTAAGACAGGTTGCAGAGGTAGTCCTTTATGTACAAGCAAATGTCAAAAGAAAAGCTCTGATATTTGGTTATGGGCTCCCACTTTTCACATAGGCATTTCCTAAATCCATGTTTGATGAGCTGCTCCAGCTATAAATTCTGTAAATTCCCTCTGGAGCAGTGCAGAGTGTGCTTCATGAAAATGTCATCTGCCAGCGCTGCAATTACTCACACTCCAGCAATCATGTGCACAATGCAGAATGGGTCGAATTCAGGTGAGAACGAGAACCAGCAATCAAGCCTCTGGAATTGAGAACAAAGCCATTTTCTTTCATTTGCCATCAACACAACCATCAAGGCCTTAATTACAAGGCAAGTGTCAAGCCTGGCTGCTGAAAGGCTTATTATTATACAGCTCAGCTTCAAATCAGTTTTGTATTGATGAACTGCAAAAAAATGAGGAAAGGAACAGGGACTGACTAATTATGTGATTGCAGGGAAAAACAAGAACATTTAAAAATACACTTTTAGATAGTAGAAAAATTAGTGAACAGCACACCTAAAACCCTTCTGCCAACATATTTTCTATCTCGATAGCAAATCTGGGTTGCCTGATAAATCAAAGGACACTTTCTTCAGTTGAGATCATTGTACTAACCATGAAAGACACTGAAAAAAGACTCTCGTTAGGTCATGCATTCTGTTTTTTCAGACAGAAATGAATGTCTGTGAGTGTTCTCATTGCCTCCTTGTATCCACTTGCATGTCCATACCTTGAACATAAATTCACGAAGTGAATTGCATGGTCTTCACAACCCCTTGCCCAACAATTACCTATTCACATTACAGTAGCTGTCCTCATACTGAAGAGCAGATCAACAGCTAATAAGCAACAGCATTTATTTATGTTAATTGAATTGAATGATTAGTAAGTACCACATTATAACAAAAAGAAAAACATCCCCTCTTTTACCATTTTCTATGTAAGACTTTGAAGAATGACTTTTAAGCCCCATCCCTGGAGGTGTTCAAGGCCAGGTTGGATGGGGCTTTGGGCAGCCTGATCCAGTGGGAGGTGTCCCTGCCCATGGCAGGGGGGTTGGATCTGGAGGGGCTTTAAGATCCCTTCCAACCCAAACCATTCTATGATTCCATGACAAATAACGAAAGAACCATTACAACAAAGCCTGAGTTTGGAACAAACTGTTGATGCAGTATTATTGTTACTATAACTAGTAAATGTAGTCTTGTCTTTTGGGTAATCAAACCCATTTTCTCCATGTCTCGTGTGACTGGAGAAATATTTGCTCAGCTCATCGGTCATAGAATCATAGAATCATTGAGCTGTATGGTTGGAAAAGTCCTTTCAGATCATCTAGTCTAACTGTAACGTTTTTGATATCTAATGAAACGGTTTAGTAGTGGACAGGTACAGTTGGACTCGATGATCTCAAAGGTCGTTTTCAACCAAGCAATTCTATGATTCTATGTATGGCAGGTAGGAAACCATTTAGGTCAATGAACATTTTACCATCAATTTGATGCATTTTACCTAAAATGACAGGCACCATAGCTCGCTCTTTACCCATTGCTGCATCCAGCAGGTATATAACACAAATACATTTTTCCCTCGTGTAACATGCCACATCCTGAAAATGTCAATGGTCTGTGCTTGAGCAGGATATTAAATAATTTGAAATCAATGGCATGAGAAAGTAAACATTAATACAAAGAAGATGAACAGAGATGACAACAGCCACACCTCTATTTCATCACTTACTTTCATTGGTTATAAGCTGGATTTATTTTAATACATAGATATTATATATAATACATACAAAAATCAAATCATTAAAAGTTAGAAAATAACAGAAAGATAATATACACTGAAAAAATACCCAGTATATTTTAAAAAATAAAAATATTAAAAATTCATGGAGATTTTTGTTTTTAAGGGGAAAAAAAGTACTCAGGCTTCCAGGCCATATATTTCAAACATATTTAGGTTATGCCAATGGAGGCTAGGAAATTCTACTGTATCTGTTTCTATGTGCATCTTTAGATACCTGATTAGTTTTCAACTTTTTTTTGTCCATTTCCATTGAAAGACAAAGAACTGAATGACTAATTTCCATTGAAATAATCTAGATACAAGAATAGTGTAGAAAACTCCTATAAAAGCTATCTTAGCATCACTCTTCCTCATTTCTTTTTTATTTTTATTATTTGTATTTTTATAACTCCTAACTTCCAAGGAATTTGGAAAGTCCAGCCCTTCCATTTAGGAAGAGGTCTCTTCATCTTTGTAGATTAGTATAGGGTTCTAAATTGTAAGATCTATTACTGTAGCACAAGTACGCCTACAAAAACCACTTTCTTATTGAAAAATAAGCAGCAGAACACTACATTAGCTCTTCATTGCTAAAAAAAGTAAAGAAAAAGCCTTCAAACCTGCATTCTACTGAGTGAATCTTAATACAGAGAATAATCACATATCATGGACTGCATATTTAATACAATATGGTGAAAGCATTATGAAATGCACACAAATTGAATGATTACTGAAAAATGCCATTCCTATATATTCCTAAAATCAATGCTTGGGTTTCCATATCAGAAAAGTTGGTCTGAAATACAAAAGTGAGAACCTGAAATCTTTAAACAATTGTTAGGGGTAGCATCGGTAGTTATGTGATGATGTGTCTAAAGATAAAGATAAATGGAACTTGTATCATTGGCTTATCAGAAGTTTAATGACATGATTTGATGTTTTATTGGTGTCGTAAGACCATGGTATCTAAAATCCTTGGTTTAGTACGGGCAGAAAGAAAACACTTCAGCAAAAAGACATAGGTGGCATCTGTTCTATGAAAAAAAAAAATATATCATATGCTTCATATACTCAGACATCCAGACACCTAATGGTGGAATCAAATACTTTCCAAGAATAAAGTGAAAAATAAAATGGATAATAGTGAGAGATTCTTATGTGGAACCGGTCTCCAAATGTCCTTTCAAATCAAACAATATTCACAACGATGCAGATTAACTACAGGAAGAAGTTAACTTTTCCTAAAGTAAAATCTTTAAGGAAGCATACTAACATTTTCAGATGTAGCCAAGTTATTTAGGAGCCTACATTTTTTTTCTTCAAATGAACTGAAGGTCTTACAAAGAGCAGGGTAGAATACATCTGTACACTGACTTGCTGTGATTTCAGAAAATATTCTTGTTTGGAAAGACTAAGATTAGAGGATAGTAAGAAAATAAAGGAGCAACATAAAAAAAATTAATGTAATAGAGTAACTAATGTTCTCAAATATTTACTGTCATATGCCTTTCCTTTCTCTACAGAAGTCTCACCTCATTTCAGAGATCCAATTTTGTCCCTCTTTATCCTCAACAAACAAGAGCAGCATTTTCTTCAGAAGCAATAGACTTCTGCTTTGTGCATGTGTTAAGGGAATTATATGAGACAACTGCTTTTTTTCAAGTTCATTTATAAATCTATTTATATTCCATGTAATTTAGGGAATTCTTCATGTATTTACAGTTAAGCATGTGCCTAAGAAACTTGCTAGATTGACAGAAGAGGTGCAAGACCCTAATCACTACTTTCTGAACTCTACCAATACAATACCAGTTATTTCTGACATCCAACATACAAGACATTCCTTCAAATAACATTATCTAAAGATTCCCTGGTAAAACCAAATTACAACTGTTTGAAAGTTGGACATTGGGAAAAATTCCTCCTCTGAAAGGGTTCTCAGGCCCTGGTAGAGGCTGCCCAGGGAGGTGGCAGAATCCCCATCCCTGGAGGAGTTTAAAAGACCAGTAGATGAGGTGCTCAGGGATATGATTTAGTAGCGGAGAGATACAGCTGGGTTTGATGATTTTAAAGATCTTTTCCAACCTAGGGATTCTATGAAACAGAAGTACTTCTCTGGCAACACAGTGCAGTGGAAGAACAATAAAACAAACAAACCTAACCTCATTTAAAAAAAAAAAAAAGTAGTAACTTTCATGTGAATCAACGTATATTTAAACTTAGAAATAACCAGGCATACTTGGGGTGGGAAGGGAGAGGGAAATCTTTTCTCTGTAATTTGAGGATACCACCTACAAAAAGATCAAATTAAATACTGCTTGCCCACATTAAAATTGCACTAAAGCAGGAAAAAAATGTTTACATTGAGAAGGACAGTTGCACTTCTAAAAATAATTTTTGTCAAAGCGTTGTTTATAGTTTTTGCAGCAGTGAATTCCTATAGTTAGGACTGCACCACCATCCACTTGGCAGGCAGCGAGGAATCATACTGAACACAGAGGAACTGCAAAACAGCACCTTTTCTGAGTGAATGAGTGAACTATTGTCATTTCTAAACTTGAGTTTTATCATGTACCTTGCACCTGAATAAAGGAAAACCTTTTCTTTTAAATTCACACATCAAGTCACTTAAAAACGCATAAAACAAACAAAAAAAGGATGAACTCTTACTCTTAATTGTTCCTCCAAGTTTAGAATCATAGAATCACCAGGTTGGAAAAGACCTCTGACATCATCAAGTCCAACCAAACAAAAGCCTAAAAGATTTTTGAAGTTCACAAAGAAGATGGACTCAGGGTGAAAGAAGAAAACGGACAAAACTATGAATGTGTTGCTTTAAGTTGCTTGGAGGACTACTGAGGCCCAAGAGATTTAATTCTAAAAGTTTGTTGTTATTATATGTGGCCTGTGACTCTGAGTGCCTCAGTTTTACATATTCAACCAAAGACGTCATTGAGTTTCTGAGATGTCTTTGGGCTGCCACCATTTAAAAGACAGTTACTTTTGTGATTTTTTTATGGTGGATATCAAAGGTTACCCATCACTGTGTGTAGTCTCTGTCATCCATTTCAGACTAGATTTTAGGAAAAATTTCTTCACTGAAAGGGTTCTCAACCACTGGAACAGCTGCCCAGGAAGGTGGTGGAGTCCCCATCCCTGGAGGTGTTCAAATGACAGGTAGATGAAGTGCTCAGGGATATGATCTAATACTGGAAAGGCACGGTTGGACGCTGTGATCTCAAAGGTCTTTTCCAACCTAGTGGTTCTATGGTTCTATGATCCTGTACGTTCTAGTCACTAGGAGCAAATGGATAGCAAAGATTAATCTAAAAAGGATCTTCCGGAGATGATCCTGATGCCATCACTTAGTGAAGGGTATTACCGATATGGGGCAATGCCATCACTTCAGAGGAGTTTTAAAGTATAAATTTAGCAAAGTGACTGTGATGGGTTCCTAAATTATCCACTAGATGCATTCAGTCAAACTTCTTTCATAAATTTTTATAAGGATTTTATGGCCCAATTACAGCTTTACATGACAACGCTCAAAAGGAGCTCCCATTCCAAAGGTCATAATTTCAGTGTAATTACTGCATGGACCAGAAAGCTGTCAATCAGAGAGGTTTCATATAAGTGTTTGACTGGTCAAGGTTAGTTTTTCCCATTTTTCTGGACTAATTTCTTATTTTGAAGTAGTTAACGAAACTTTTACCATTTACCTCAGCACATACGAGACTTGGATTGCTCTTCATAAAAAGCCTGAAATGTAAACCAAAATACATCTGCATCTTTTTCTCTACTCTCACTCTTAAATGCTGCAGATTAAGGATGGAGCACCCACCATATCTTAAAATAAAACAACCTTTTAGGTGTGTCTTTGATTTGAGTATCACAACACAGTGTATAGTAATTTAACATAGTTATTTAAAAACTGATAAACAACTGTAAAACAGGGTTAGAAAGAAACAGTGATGCACTTCTTGAGCACATGTTGCTAGGTGAACTTTGATAGGTTCAGAGGGACTAAGAAAACTGTTGTCCCAGGGGGCAAAGACTGTAACTAAGTTCTTTTTTCCTGCAGTCTTTTCTCTCACCTCATGTCATCTTCGTTTTCATACATTTACAGCGAGGCAACAGAAAAGAATGTGAAAATGTGCAAAGGCTGAAAAGCTCTTCCAAGACAATTATTTGTGCCCTTAACAGTGAAAGATGAAGAAAACTGAACCCTTATCCACAACTTTATATGGACATAAAGTAAGCATTTCCCCTTCTGTTGTCTGAAATCAATACTGGCCAATTTCCCAGCTCTCCAAATCTATTCCTTCATAGGTTACTATCATCTATTGATGTTACTTCTATCTTTCTTCTTTATTAAATCATTCTCTTGACTCAGAGATCTGCATAAACAGACCCGCACAGAAAAAAAGTATATGGGTTCATGTGAAGTGCAACTATAGGTTGGCATTTATGGATACTATCAAACAACAGAAAATAGGCAGGTTTCAGGCTTTCTTTCTGAAAAGAATGTCGTTCCCAGACTTCCAATTTATATTATTGGAGGAAGAACTGCTATTTTGTTGGCTTAAGGCGTATAATTTCATATTAATGGTGGCTATACACAGGCATTTTCACTTTTGTACTTGTAGAAAAATAGCATCTTCTTTGCAGTTGATGTCTTTCAAGAATACCCATTCTTGTAGCTTTTCTCATATAGAAAGTGACATCCTTCTCTGTGTAAAAACATTATCAGTGTAAACTACTTCTTGCCAATAAAGTCCATTTTACTGCTCAATCTTTTATCCTTCACCCTTTACAAGGTACAAAAAGACCTGATTGAAAAAGCAAAGAAAAGGATAATATTTGGGTTTGACATTTTTATGGTTTAGTGTTTGATAGGAATGGTTGGACTTGATGATCTGTTGGGTCTCTTCCAACCTGGTTATTCTATGATTCTATGATTCATTGCTTCTTGAATAGGAAAATCCCACAATCTACATTTAAAGGAGTCAAACTGTGGAGAAATCAAATGAACTTATGAGTTTCTTGGCCTCTTATCTCTGAAAGCATTTTTTTCCCTTCATCTTTACTATTTGATTTCTGTAAGTGTCAAGTTGCACTGTTTCAAAACTTTCCAGTTTTGACTGTGTGTGACTGGAGAGGCGACATATAAATCAAATTCACATCAGCAGTGAAGTCAGGAACTGGCAGCACAAAAGGACTTGCAGATAGGAGAAAGTAATAGGACACTAGGAACTGTGCTTTTAGTAGGTCTTACCAGAAAGGTGCTACTCTCCTTGTCCAAGAAGGAAGATATTCATAGAGAAGGAAAATAAAGCAATGAAAATTGAAGTAGTTGTGAACTCTCTGGAATAACAGCAATGGATGTTTTAGCTAGAAACATCATCTGTCCACCAAATATTTTTAGCTTATGCCAAGAGTTACCTCAGTCACACATCAAACTGTAGGAAAAAAAAGTGTTTGTTCATTTACTCCTTCTGAAGTCTCTGTTTAATAAGTTCATCAATTAAGTATTCCTCTGGCTAAATCAGAACTTAATACTTCTTTGCCTACTGTGCCTATGACATCATTCAGCACACTACTAACCACGAGTTTTTTACCTGCTGGAAATGATGTGTCAGAGTCATCCTTGATGTTGTAGTGTCACTCCCTACAATAAGGACTTTAAGACAGGAAAACTGTGGGAGCAATCTTAAAATCATTGTGACTCCTTGCAGAGCACAGGAAAACTCTGTTATCTTTTTTTTTTTTTTTTTTAAAGCAGACACAGATTCTCCTTTAATCTTTATGGAATTCTCTAATCCCAACATTTCCTTTAGTACTGATTTATTTTTACACACTCACTTTTTCAAAGGACCAGAAACCCACAGTATCATCCAGGCTTAAAGAGACATCTAGAGGTCTTGAGTCCCACTTAAGGCAGGGTCAATACTTAATCCAGATCAGGTTGCTCTGGGCTGTGTTTTAGTCACAAAACCTTCAAGAATGGCCATCTACAGCTTCTCTGGACAATTTGCTCCAGTGCTGGAATTCCTCTTCCATTCTTCTAACAATCATACACACAATGGTGAGACATGCACCAGTCTGTGATCAAGACTTTGTCCATTTCAATTAACACTTAAGACTGGGGGGGGGGGTCTGTTATCTAGAAAATGAGATGAATAAGTACTTTTCCATCAGAATGAGGATTTCATGATAATATGGAGACAATATTTGCGATACACAACTTTCATAATATATTAACTGTGTTTATTGGGATATTTTGAGGAATACAAGTAAGCGGAACTTTCTGAAGCACACAGCCATCGCAGTATAAGGAAATGATGTAACTTAATATATTACAGTTTTATTGAACTCTTTGTTTACTTTTCACTTGATCTAATAGAAGGAAAGCATACACTGATACTGTAAAAACATGAAACTAGCTCTATTTATTATTATTACTACTACTATAATTGTTATTATTACTATTTCAAAAGGTCTCTTAGCAGTGTTTAATACTACTTTACTACCTGCATCATCACTACTGATTAAATCTGCCATATTATACATTTAGCAACAGAACCACTTGTTCAGAAATGAAAAAAATGGTCAGCTCGTTAGTCTGATTCACTCAATAAAGAAGTATGAAAGATTACTCAGGAACTGTGGCAGATCATACATTTCAGACACTAAAGAACTTACTCTAGACTGCAAACTAAGAGGAGCAATGAAGCTCGTGAAGGGGCTGAAGAAGAAGTCTTACAAGGAGCAGCTGAGGGAACTGGGGTTGTTTCGCCTGGACAAGAGGAGGCTGAGGGGAGACCTCATTGCTCTCTACAACTACCTGAAAGGAGGTTGTGGAGAGGTGGGTGTTGGTTTCTTTGCCCAAGTGAAAGGGGACAGGATGAGAGGGAATGGCCTCAGGTTGCACCAGGGCAGGTTCACACTGGACATCAGGAAAAATTTCTTCACCAAAAGGGTTCTCAGGCACTGGCAGAGGTTGCCCAGGGAGGTGGTGGAGTCCCCATCCCTGGAGGTGTTTAAAAGATGGGTAGATGAAATGCTTACAGACACAATTTGGTAGTTAGGTACGGTTGGACTTGATGATCTCAAAGGTCTTTTCCAACCTAGTGATTCTATGAAGTCCATCACAAGAGATTGATGGGATTTCACCCAAATATACTAAATATACTGTTTTCCAAGCTGTTTTTTTTCAGTTGTCTGTAAAATGAACTTAACTACTTCAGCACAATAACTCCACCTCAATCCCTATCAAGTACTTTAGTGCTTTCGCACATTTTTTTCTTTAACTAGAAAATCCCTGCATGGATAAACCTCAGGCAGGTGTAACTTCTCAGCTGCTATTAGTAAATATATAAAAGGGTCATTGGGCACTGGAACAGGCTGCCCAGGGAGGTGGTTAAGTCACCTTCCCTGGAGGTGTTTAAGGCATGGGTAGACGAGGTGCTAAGGGACATGGTTTAGTGTTTGATAGGAACGGTTGGACTCGATGATCCGGTGGGTCTCTTCCAACCTGGTTATTCTATGATTCTATGAATATGTTCTAGAATGTTGTGAAGTGCTTCTCTGACCATTCAGGAGTCAACAAAAGAAATTCTACTCATTTTTACTGGGAAAAAAGTACAAAGCCAAATTTAGCAAACAAAAAATAGGATTAGATGAATCAAATTGAAAAATAACACCCTTCTGTTTGAGAAAACACCACTCTACATACTCATTTGTGATTGCAGGTAGCAAATTCTCTTGCCTAAATTACAGGCTTTCATGTCCAAATGGCATGTATGTGCATGTACAAATTTTACGGTTAAATGGGATCTAAGTGATTTACTGGTTATATGTTAGTCCCCTACTCAGGGCTGAACTTCATCCATCCATGGAACATGCACTCAGTTTAAGTAGTGACACTGACATGTTCTGTTTAATGTCTTCATTGATGATATAGACAGCCAGATTGAGGGCACCTTCAGCAAGTTTGCAGATGATACCGAGCTGAGTGGTGCAGTTTTCACACCAGAAGGAAGGGATGTCATCCAGAGGGACCTGGGCAGGCTGGAAAAGTGGGCCTGTGAGAACCTCATGAGGTTCAGCAAGGCCAAATGCAAGGTCCTACACCTGGGTTGGGGCAATCCCTGGTTTTAATACGGGATGGGGGATGATGTGATTGAGAGCGGCCCCGTGGAGGACTTGGATTGCTGATTGATGAGAAGCTGGACATGAGCTGCCAGCGTGTGCTCACAGCCCCAAAGGCCAACTGTGTCCTGGGCTGCATCAAAAGAAGCGTGGCCAGCAGTGCAAGGGAGGTGGGAACACAACAACCCCATGCAGCACTACAGGCTTGGAGAAAAGTGGCTTGAAAGCTACCTGGCAAAGAAGACCTGGGGGTGTTGGTTGACAGCGGCTGAACATGAGCCAGCAGTGGCCCAGGTGGCCAAGAAGGCCAATGGCATCTTGGCTTGGATCAGAAACAGCGTGGCCAGCAGGAGCAGGGAAGGGATTCTGCCCCTGGACTCAGCACTGGTGATATTACACCTCAATTCCTGGGTTCAGTTTTGGGCCCCTTGCTACAAGAAAGACACTGAGGTCCTGGAGCGCATCCAGAGAAGAGCACTGAAGATGGCGAAAGGGCTGGAGAATAGGTCTTATAAGGAGCAACTGAGGGAACTGGGGTTGTTCAGCCTGGAGAAGAGGAGGCTGAGGGGAGACCTTATCAGTGTCTACAACTTAGGGTTGGAAGGGACCTCCAAGCCCATCCAGTTCCAACAATCCTGCCATGGGCTGAGACACCTCCCACTAGATCAGGCTGATCAAAGCCCCACCCAGCTTGACCTTGAACACCTCCAGTGAGGGGGCATCAACAACTTCCCTGTTCAGCCTGGGCCAGTGTCTCACCACCCTCATCTCCCTCTCATCCTATCACTCCAGGCTTTTGTAAAAAGTCCCTCCCCAGCTTTTCCATAGGCCCTTTCGAGTACTGGAAGGCCATTATAAGGTCTCCCCACAGATGTCTTTTATCCAGAAGAGAATATTTTCACCTATGAGACGTCAACATCTCATAAAAATGCTTGATCACTATTTTTCTAATTTTTAGAAATCCAAAAAAAACCTGCCAACTTTCATTGCTAAAAATCCTGAAGGGAGCAAAATGAAATCCCTGTTTCTGGTGATCTTTGCTAACAGAGTTGAGGGCTAAAACCATCCTTCTAGCCATAACAGCATTAGAGCATCACACATAACCCCATCTAAGTAAACAAGGATAGCTTTTACATGCAATAGGCTGGGAATCAGTTGCCAGATGAAGTAAAGCTGAGGAGTAGTTTTATATTAGTTTCATTATCATGAGTAGAGAAAGTCAATTTTGTGCCCAGACTGAATATGATACAGGACTGAAAAAATGGGTATCGTGCCCGTATCTCCCTAGTTGATGTGGGTTTTATATATGTGTATACATGCAGACGGACATGCTTCCCACTTCTGCTCAGTACAATGCTGACAGAATCCAGACATAAACAGCAAGTGTGTGTTATTTAAATGTGTGCTTCTAAGTAAACAAAAGCTTCATTTTTTTTTTTTTGAGATTTTTTTTTTCTCTTTAATAACTGACAGGTAGAACTTGACTCAAAAACAGCCATGACAATTTATTTTTAATTACCATTAACCTCAGCGAATCCATTTTCCTTTGTGTCCATGCCCAGCAGCATGGTGAAAGCTCCCACTCTGACATGACACACGGGCCATCACGGAGCCCAGATGCCAAGCTGCTGAAAATATTCATCCAGCAGCAGCATCTGGCCCCTTGGTGGGCTCCACAGGCAGTGAAGCTGACAGCTCTGACGTTGCCTGTGGGTCTGTCATGTAGTTAGGCTGCTCGCTGAGCTGACTTATTCTACTCGGTGCCATTTTTCTTCGACTTACCTTTGATCCTGAGATATTTGCATATCGTTATGTGCGCCAGAAAAAGTTCCCCTGTAAATCTCTTATGAGCCCTCTGTGTCTGTGCGTTCTTGAAGGAAGAGGTGATATTGCACGAACACAGAGTCATGATGTGCATTACTTGTGATGTTGTCACGAGATGCTCCCTCACCGCTTACACAAATCATCCGATGGTTAATACAAATTGAAATGCAATATCCTGGCTTTATCAGAGACAGGGTGGCCAGCAGGAACAGGGAAGTGATTCTACCCCTGGACTCAGCACTGGTGAAGATGCACCTCGAAACTTGGGTTTAGTTTAGGGTCCCTCACTACCGGAAAGACATTGAGGGGCTGTAGCACATCTAGGAAAGAGTAATGAACATCGTGAAGGGACTGGAAAACGAGTCTTACAAGGAGCAACTGAGGGAATCGGAGTTGTTTAGCCTTGAGAAAAGAAGGCTGAGAGGAGACCTTATCACTGTCTACAACTGCCTGAAAGGAGGTTGTAGAGAGGTGGGTGCTGGTCTCTTCTCCCAAGTGACAGGAGATAAAACGAGAGGGAATGGCCTCAAGCTGCACCAGGGGAAATTTAGATTGCACATCAGGGAAAATTTCTTCCCTGCCAGGATTCTCAAGTATTGGCAGAGGCTGCCTAGGGAGGTGACTGTGTCCCCATCCCTGGAGGAGTTTAAAAGACGTAGTTGAAGTGCTTAGGGATGCGATTTAGTAGCAGACAGGTATAGTTGGACTTGATGATCTCAAAGGTCTTTTCCAGCCTAGGTATTCTAGGATTCTATGATTCTATGAGCCTGAGAAATCACGCAAGATCTAATAACAGCCCTGTAAATGACACCAGACGTGACTGCAGGTACTTTACAAGCTACGCATTAATGTATTCATGCGTTGTTTCTTAAGAAGGCTGATTTTGCTTTTCCTTTCTACCCTGATTATCACACCCGTTAGCAAAGGTCTACAGCACAGCGGAAAGCCAAGCAAGCGGAGAGCTGACGCTCTGGGAGGTTGGAAGGAAAGGGAAAAAGCAAAGAAGAGAAAGGATGTAAGCTGGCCAGCACAGTAGGAAGAGGGACTGGGGGAAAAATAGAAGAGACCAAATGATGATGAACCAAGTTCAAGGAGCATTATTGACAAGTCTAGCTCTTAAGAATTCATCTCCTCCATAAACCATTCCTTCTTTAGTAGGGGCAGCTCCTATCACCTCTAAGAAAAATGTGTTTTGTTTTTTCTCAAATCCTTGCTTCTTTCCTGGAATGTATTTGCCTCTAAACATCTCCTACGATAATGCATTTTGTGATAATAAAATAAGGACCATCTTTTTCTTCCCTAAATATATCTGTTCATAAATTCCAAATGTTATAAGGCTCTGCAGTAATGTTTATCTGTGAGCTTGCCTCTAATTTTTTAATGATATAACATGTAATGTACCAATTCACTTAGAAAATCAAATACAATTTTTTTCAAGTCTGTAAGGAATTGCCCCTCAAAGACACTAAAAAGTGTTTTCATTTTCAACTGTTTTTGCATCTAAAATATTAGATACTACACTGCAAATTCTAGAAAATGTTAAAACCAAGTACTTTTCCACATTCTCCTATTCAGCAGTTCTGAAGTTGGCCCCAGGACAGACCGAACAAAAACTTCAGGGACTGCAAACAATTTAGCTAAGGCTTGTCCAATAACTAACTGAAAGCCACAAAAAGGTTCCTGTCTGGTAAATCTAAAGAAAATGTTGGGGTGATTTGCTGAACCTGCCCCCCTAGAAACAATGCTAAACTCCACCTCTGCCAAAATAAATCCTGTTGTGTACGTAAATAAATAGTTTTCTATTGGAAAGCAGAGTAGAAGCTGGAAATTGCAGAGTTCACCTTGTACAAGCTGCCAAAACCCTGACTGAACAACTCTGCCAGCATTTCTAGACGCTGTGCTCTAGCTCTTCTGCCACAGGAATGCCAGCCAAAGGAAAGCAGGAGTTTGTTATTCCTGCAGTCTTTATCAGCTTTGTTTATTGCAATAGTCTGGTTGGGATGCTGGAAGGTAATAGATAGTAAAAATTCATGCTTATACATATGGTGTGAGACATGTAATAACAGTAATTGACTTGCTTCCTTGTTTGGACTAGATATTAGTTGTCCAGAATGAAAAAATTGGGTTAAATCTTTGGAGAGACTTTTCCCTTTATTATGATTTGAAAGTGATTTTATGGAGTGACCCTCCTGCCTATATTTCTGGCTTTATTATATTGAAGTCAATAAATGTTTAGTGCCTGGCAAAATCAATTCAGGAGTGCATGTTATAATGCACAACTGAAAATTTTCATGTGTTGCAACTGAAACTTGGGACTCACAATTTCATGCATAGTCTAGTTGGGTTTTTTTAAAAGAAAAAAAAATATGAAGTTCAACAATCTGTAAATCTTACTTGGTTTTCCTCAAATATCCCACAGCCAGGACTGCCACCTCTACATGGAAAAAAACCCACCCAACCCAACACTTCTTGCTCTTTAAATTACACATAATTATACCAGATTTTACTGTTAAATATGTGCCTTTCGTAGAGTCAAAGTCTCTTCCTATATCTTTTATACAACAGCTGAAATTTTACAGCTCTTAATACATCTTAAATATTGAGGGCAATTTTCAGAAGTGACATTTCATTCTGCAGCCTGACTCCATTTAGCCCAGAAAACAGAACTGCAGGCCTTTATACTGGATCACTTAGCAATATAACGTTATCAGATCAGATATCAACTCGTAATTACATTTCTGTTTAATTAACTAACACACAGAGTACTTTGTTTGTGTTGGCTTCGTGGGCTTTTTTGTTCTTCTGACTTTCTGACAGCAGCAAAGAAATTAATGCAAACTGATCAGACAAAGTTAGATGAGAATAATCTGATACAGCATAAAGTCTGCTTTGGGTGAACTTAACCATTCAATATTGTGTGATCAAGCTTGAACCATTAGTATAAGTGATACTAATTCATAACTTTGGATCATGTATATGTTCACTTCATTTTCTTAGTATTAAGTACTCAGAACGAGTTTTCCTATATGGTTGAAATTAAGGTCTCAACTTTGGGTTTACTACATAGACAGCATCCAATCCAACTTTGCAAAGAAGTAAAAACACATTTCGTGTTGAACTGTGAAACTGTTGAGCCTCTTTCGAATATCCAGCCTATAGTGTAAAAAAAACCCAAGCACCTCATAAACTATCTGAGCCACAGCCTGCCCTGCAAGGGTAAGCAGAATCTGGCTTATTAAGTGAAGAACTTACATCAGCATGTATTAGTATTTTCAGCAGCAAAGCAATTCATTTCCCTGAATACTGAATTAGTCTCATTAATTTAGTAGCTACTTAGAAAAATCTTTAGATTAATAAGAAAAAAATCGAAAACAACAGTGTTAATGAAAGATATGGCATCTTCCATCTTCTAAAATTAGAATTAAGTTTAATAAGACAGTTAGAATCACCTTCAAAGAACACTCACATTTTCTATTCCCTTCTTGGAAAACCAAGGAAAGCAGGATTCTGGCTTCTAATGCCTTAAGGTCTGATTTGGCATAACATGCTAAGTTTTCAAGAGCCTATAGATGAATATGCATAACAGACACTGAGTCACAAGTTCTACTGAAAACCTGGCCTTGTTTTTGTGTTGTGAGAGAAAGCAGGGGGTTCAGTGATGAGACTATTACACTGCAAGGTTAGTGAACAGCAAGTTATAACTCGCAACATTTCACCCAGGTGGAAAAAAAAATTACAAAATACAATAGATTCCACAGCCACAAGATGTAACAGAACTTCTCACCATGACATATCCATGTTCTAAGGTACAGTACTGAAAACAATGCTACAAAGCCAATCACAAAAAAAACCCAAACGCTGAGAAGCTTTGCAAATATTTAACAGCTTTTTCAGTGTTACTGAATTGAAGGCTGTGGAGTAAAATCTCAAATAAACCAATCGAATCTATTATATCACCAAACAAAGTGCCTCTTGACCTCTCTCTTTACCCTAAAATACCTTTTCTCCCAAGTTTGCCTGCAAAATGTTTTCTTCTTTCGTGCAGCTGTTTTTTCCCTCCCTCCCAAGCTCTTGCACTCCTTCCTTCCTGCCCTCCTTCTTGTCTTCCTGTGTCCTTCTCCTTCCTCTTCCTTTCATAGAATCATAGAATAACCAGGTTGGAAGAGACCCACCGGATCATCGAGTCCAACCATTCCCATCAGACACTAAACCATGTCCCTCAGCACCTCGTCCACCCGTCCCTTAAACCCCTCCAGGGAAGGGGACTCAACCCCCTCCCTGGGCAGCCTCTGCCAGTGCCCAATGACCCTTTCTGTGAAAAATTTTTTCCTAATGTCCAGCCTGAACCTCCCCTGGCAGAGCTTGAGGCCATTCCCTCTTGTCCTGTCCCCTGTCACTTGGGAGAAGAGCCCAGCTCCCTCCTCTCCACAACCTCCTTTCAGGTAGTTGTAGAGAGCAATGAGGTCTCCCGTCAGCCTCCTCTTCTCCAGGCTAAACACCCCCAGCTCTCTCAGCCGTTCCTCATAAGGCCTGTTCTCCAGCCCTTTCACCAGCTTTGTTGCTCTTCTCTGGACTCTCTCCAGAGCCTCAACATCCTTCTTGTGGTGAGGGGCCCAGAACTGAACACAGGATTCGAGGAGCGGTCTCACCAGTGCCGAGTACAGAGTTTCATATTCTCTCTCTTTCTTCCCTTCCTCAATCTTTCTTTTCTCTCCTTTCTTTCCTTCCTTAAGTCTTGTTTAAGCTCCATCTTCTTTCTGTTGAAGTCACTCGCTGCCTGCCTGTCTCCTCATGTCCTTTCAGGCAGATGTCTCTGATTTAGGTCCTGCTTTTGCTCCAAGGAAACTACATCAACTACCTTAGGTTTTTCCATCTCCTCCAACTTCTCTCCTCCTGAATCTGCAAATTTTCTTGTGTCACCACTCGACCAACTCTGCCACTGCAGTTTTGCTTCTTGAGCAAGTTCCCCTTACCAGCAACTTACTCCTTTACTTCGCTCATCCTTTCTTTTTTCTTTCTCCTCTTACCTGTCTAATGTAGTTAGATGGGCTGGAGCCAATCAGATCTGTCAGTCAACACTCTTTCACACATCCAAGATATGGAACTGTTGGAACGGGTCCAGAGGAGGCTACAAGGATGATCAGAGGGCTGGAGCACCTCCCATACGAGGACAGGCTGAGAGAGTTGGGGTTGTTCAGCCTCAAGAAGAGAAGGCTCCGAGGGGACCTTAGAGCCACCTACAGGGGCTACAAGAAAGCTGGGGAGGGACTGTTTACAAAGGCTCATGGTGACAGGACAAGGGGCAATGGGTACAAACTGGAGAGGGGCAGACTTAGACTAGGCATAAGGAGGAGTTTCCTCACTATGAGGGTGTTGAGGCCCTGGAAAATGTTTCCCAGGGAATTTGTGGCTGCCCCACCCCTGGAGGGGTTCAAGGCCAGGCTGGATGGGGCTTGGGCACCTGATCTAGTGGGAGGTGTCCCTGCCCATGGCAGGGGGGTTGGAACCGTATGATCTTTAAGGTCCCTTCCAACCCAAGTTATTCCATGATTCTATGATTCTACGATACTCATCTAAAAGCCACACTTTCAAAGACAGCATTTCTGCAGAACTCTACCTAGGAATAACTTACTTCCACCTGAAATTTATGAACCACTAATTCCAGTGATTTCTACTTTTTTCCATAATGGGGGCTTCCCTGTGCCCAAATCAAATAAATTTCTTCTGGTGTAATATAAACAGCGCTGAGTTGGAGCAGTGCTTCTGCTGTGTGCAGACAGGAAGATTAATCAAGTTTCCTAGAGACAGAATAATTACTCTATTTGTGCTGCATTTGAATTTGTGATGCAAATAGATACGGTATATCATTAGAGCTCAGGAAAGCACCTGAATCATTCAGGGAAGGTCTGGTTACCGCATACCCATTATTAAGAAATAAACAAACAAACCAAAACACCCTTAAACTCCTACCTCACGTTTCAGGCACTCATGGCCTTAAACTCATGCCAGAGGCAGAAGCCACTAACCTTATTCTAAGCAGCAATCCTTTCAGATGAGGACATTTCCTCCCCTGCTTCTCTTTTAGCATCCCTTACCAGTTTTGAAATTTCACATCTCCTTTATGACTGTGATGATCTGCCATAAGAGGACACATGGCAACTCACTCCACAACCTAATTTGTGCTACTTCTATCCACAGTCCTTCAGAAGAGAGGTTTCTATGCAAAACAAATAAAAAAATTAAATCATTCTATAATGGACGATTCATACACTCTAGGTCTCCTTACAGCTGAGGCTCAGACCTTTGACGCAGCAGCATACAGAAGTGTCGGATGCCGAGTGCTAAACATGGAATCATAGAATCATAGAAAAAACAGGGATGATTGAGTCCAACCATTCCTATCTGCAACTAAACCATGTCCCTGAGCACCTTGTCTACTCGTCTTTTAAACACCTCCAGGGATGGTGACTCAACCACCTCCCTGGGCAGCCTCTGCCAGTGCCCAATGACCCTTTCTGTGAAAAATAACCAGTCTCAACCTCCCCTGGCGGAGCTTGAGGCCATTCCCCCTCATCCTTTCCCCTGTCACTTGGGAGAAGAGGCCAGCTCCCTCCTCTCCACAACCTCCTTTCAGGTAGTTGGAGAGAGCAATGAGGTCTCCCCTCAGCCTCCTCTTCTCCAGGCTAAACACCCCCAGCTCTCTCAGCTGCTTCTCATAAGGCCTGTTCTCCAGCCCCCTCACCAGCTTCGTTGCTCTTCTCTGGACTCTCTCCAGAGCCTCAACATCCTTCTTGTGGTGAGGGGCCCAGAACTGAACACAGGATTCGAGGAGCGGTCTCACCAGTGCCGAGTCCAGAGGGAGAAGAACCTCCCTGGACCTGCTGGTCACGCCGTTTCTGATCCAAGCCAAGATGCCATTGGCCTTCTTGGCCACCTGGGCCACTGCTGGCTCATGGTCAGTCGTCTGTCAATCATAGACTCACAGAATCATAGAATAGTTTGGGTTGGAAGGGACCTTAAAGATCATCCAGTTCCAACCTCCCTGCAATGAGCAGAGACACGTCCTGCTAAATCAGGCTGCCTTCTGCAATACACAGCAACTTTTGCCTATGCTTTATGTTTCTACAGGTAGATGCTCATTTTAATGAGTGCTTCTCCACTGCTTTCCTGCAGTCATTCTCAATAGAAGTAGAACAAACCTCTGACTTTCATGAACAGTTCCTGCAGAAAGTTAAAATATTTGTTTATGGCAGTCAGTGCAAAAGACTATCCCAGCATTAACTGCCAGGAGGTAGAGATAGCATAGAAGTTAGAAATGCTCATGATGTTTTTAATCTGGAAAGAGTGCCCAGTGTTGCAACCTTGCCACATTTTGTTTCTGGAGTTGGAGACCTCTGTGTTTACTTTCCCAAATACCTGCAATGTTGAAGGTAAGGAGCAATCAACACCAAACATGTCCTAGATCAACCTCAAGCAACAATGGAAACAGAAAAAGAGCATCAGTTACAGCATTTTGGGGACAGCAGTACTGCTATAGTTTGAACAGTCTGAGATCTGATAACATTCTCTGCATAATGAGGTATTTGCTGTCAAAATCTAAACAATTTGAGATTTTCTTGTGTGCGGGACAATGAGCCCTAACTCCTTAAATTTGTTCAATTGACCCATCCTGACACCTTGAAAAAAAAAGCTGCCTAAATAGACGATACAAGCATATTAATGGAGCCAAGCTACAACAAATAATACATCATAAATTAAGAGCTATACTATAATCGCTTCAATTTTGCTTGAACAATTAGCAATGGATCTTCAGCAAAGTTGTCACACAGTCTGGCAAAAACAACTATCAGCATAAAATAGATTCTTATTACCAAATCTCTGTAACTCCATCAACAACTTGATTCTCACCTGCCATCAGACATTAAATGTTAAATGTGCATCCGCTGAAGGTACAAAAGCCTTGTGCGTATAATTCTGATTGCCAAGAGATTCTGCAACAGTGAAGAGTCCATACCCTGTCTACATGCATGCTTTCATTAATTCCTTTGTTCAGATGTCCCCATGGGTCTTACAAATAAATAAATAAGTCCTCAAAAGATTTTAAGGAGAATATTTTCTGTCAGCATGAAGAGACAGAGCTCAAATAAAGTTAGGAAGCTATGCCAGGGTCTAAGAAACTAAAAAGCACCGCTTCACCCTGACACCGTGTCACTTCATCACGTAGTGTATTTGCTCTGAGAATAAAATTCATGGCCTGGTTTCAACAGCACAGGACGTGGACACACGCTAATAAAGATTTTATGTTAGATACAAATAATAGTAAACTTACCACCCTTTCAAACTGCTATGCACACTCTTCTGGCCAACTTAGACTAATGGTGAAAACACTGGAAAAGGAGATTCTACCTCCCTTCCCTTGATCTTAAAGCAGCATCTACATTTTATTCAGATTGTCAGCTGAGAAGACAGGTGACGGCATCCTAGAATTTAAGTACCAACGCTCAAATTTATCCATCATTTACAACTTGTTTCTCAGACAAACCACTAGAGGGTGAGACAATTGCAAAATTGGTAAGATTTGAACAGGTCTGTCTGGCGGAGGGCATCGAGGCGTGCGCCACGACGCAAGCAGGCAAGGCAGTCTGAGGAAATGAATTCTCGAGAGCTGGTGTGAGCTTACCGATGCTTCATTTTACAAGCTGAGACACAGTCATCACAGACCATCATGCGAGCGGAAGTAGGAGTTTGATCGCTACGCAGGAGTGATTTTTCTTAATGTATCTGAGCTGAAAAATTACTATAAGAGCAGACAAGATTATTTCAGTGGCTTTGTAATAGGTCTGCCTCCTTCAGGTCACCAACTCAAGCACCGAGCAGGTCACTAATGACTAAATGTTGTTAGCATTTTGTGCTAGCAGCATACTCAAGGGCTTCCTACAAAGAAAATAATTTGATGTGTTCTGTCTCTGCATACCTTGCTCAAAACCTCTGTCACAAAGAAACACTATTAACATTTCTGTTAGCTCTATATTCACCACACATGACGACAGTAGCTCAATTTTTAAAGAAATTCCAGCTTCTTGATTGATAACATTTTCCTCTCTGTAAAATCAAATTCTGACCTTGTGGAAGTGATCGCCACCTCACTGAAGTCCTGGCTGACATCAGAGCTGAACTGTGCCTTGCAGGTTCAAAATACATGATTGAAATACTTTGAGACAGCACCTAGTCTCGCAACCACGGTTGAATATTGTACCTAAAAAAGCTATCATTTCTTCTATCAAGTCTATAAATTTGTACATAAATTAATATTTAATAAGTAATTTGCACTGCCAATTGCATACTGATGCTCAAGTTCAAAGAGAACGACAGAGAAGACTTTGCAGCAGTGAGAATAATCTCAGCAAAGTTATACAGTGTCTACAGACACCTCCTTGAAAAATCCATGCCTTTTAGGATGGTGAAGTGAAGGAAGTGAAGTATTTCTCTTGGAGCTTGACTGCAGATCTCTGCTTTTTTTTCTTTTCCATATTAACAATTGCAGGAAGGGTTATCACTTGGAACACTTGAGTTAAGCAGTTTTCTGTTTTTATTTACATTGAATACACATACTAGTATTTAACAAGCTGGGCAAGCAGCAGTCTTTGCAGGTTCAGGTGGATCTGGACATACAAAAACACCTAATCCCCTCCCGCTCCTTACATCATTTACTTGTTGCAGTTGTCCAACTGACAATGAAAGAACTTTCATTCATGGCTCTGTCAACACAGGAACTTTCACAGAAGTGATGACACTTGGTAACACCCTTTATGAATAAAGTTAACAGGTGGGTTTATTCCTTTGGTGTTTCCATTCTTTTCTGCTTGTGGAAGGTTCTGACTTTTGTACAATCTCTTCTGAAACTGGTGAATTCCTTATGGATTATAACATAGATAATTTAGAGACCCTATCTTATTGACAGCAGCCCCGTGGAGAAGGACTTGGGATGCTGGTCGATGAGAAGCTCGACATGAGCCAGTAACACGTGCTCACAGCCCAGAAGGCCAACCCTGTCCTGGGCTGCATCAAAAGCAGCATGGCCAGCAGGGCAAGGGAGGTGATTCTGCCTCTCTACTCCTCCCTTGTGAGGCCCCACCTGGAATATTGTGCCCAGTTCTGGAATCCTCAACAGAAGAAGGATATGGAGCTGTTGGAACATGTCCAGAGGAGGCTACAAAGATGATCACAGGGTTTGGAGCACCTCCTATACAAGGACAGGCTGAGAGTGTTGGGGTTGTTCAGCCTGGAGAAGAGAAGGCTCTGAGGTAACCTTATAGTGACCTTATGGTACCTGAAGGGGCTACAGGAAAGCTGGGGAGGGACTGTTCACAAAGGCTTGTGGTGATAGGACGGGGGGGCAATGGGGATAAACTGGAGAGGGGCAGATTGAGACTAGACAAAAGGAAGAAATTCTTCACAATGGGTGTGGTGAGGCCTTGGCACAGGTTTCTCAGTGAAGCTGTGGCTGCCTCATCCCTGGAGGTGTTCAAGGCCAGGTTGGATGGGCCTTGGGCACCTGATCCAGTGGGAGGTGTCCCTGCTCATGGCAGGGGGTGGAACTTGATGGGCTTTACCATCCCTTCCAACCTGAACTATTCTATGATCTTTTTCTTATGTTTTTACACTACCTAAAACATCAATAATTTACTTATTAAATCAATTATTTTATTTTTCTGTTTCACTTTTATTAATGCGTGGTCTCTAACTTACAAAAAAGTCCTGCATGTAGAAGAGAGAGAAGATAGTATCCTCAAAGATGGCACAGACAGTCGTGGGAACAATTATCTGTGACCTGATTGATGCAGAGACAGACTCACATAAAGACAGGTAGCTAAACAGCAAGCTCTGAATCGTGCATGATGAAATAGTGGAACAAATTTCCACGTCGGCAATGCAAGAGTATGGCATCCAGTAAAAAATCTGCATGGGAGGTGAGGAATTCCTACCCGTAATTCCAGTGCTATTATCTGAGATGTGCTTCTGCTTACTCATATTTTACCGAAGAATGATGCATTTGAATGTCGAAATGCACTGAACTAGCATGATGAAAGCAATGTGGTAGCTCTTATTACCACGAGGGAGCACAGGAAAAGCAGCAACAATGGTTGATGAGAATCTTTAAGAAACCACTTGCATGCGCGTGCATGCACTCATCTTTCAATGCTTTTCCTTCCTCATGCAGAAGAAATGTTTTCCATGTATATAGGCAGAAGGCGAAGATACATTTCATATCCTGAAGTGATTACTATAAACACTCTGGGAAAATCTTATCTGGTGTGTCTCTGTGCTTAGCAATTTTTTTGTTGTGGTTAATAACCATCAGGAAACTCAAGATAAGGGAGATATGCATGCCTGGACTGGTGACGTGACACAGGGTACACCGACTTATTTTGTAAATAAATAGACCCCCAAATTAATGTTTTTGAGATTTTCTTATGTCTAATGACTATGAGTTGCCCTCTTTTTGTCTGCAAGAGCCCATATTATATTCATAAATATCTGCTTGTGCTTCTGTTTTGTTAAAAACGTAATGCCATATTAGCAGCAGGGTGTAAAAGCCCCTGACATCTGCCAATCACGTTTTTTCCTAAAAGCAATTCTTTTATTCTTCTTGAACTGGGATCTCCCCCACCCCTTTGAGGATGAAAACCTCCTTTGCAGTTAGAAGTTGCTTTTTATTTCTGCTGCTCCATCTAACAGTAACTCCTTTCCCCCCTCACTTCTCTGAGTCAACTCCCATCCATAAATCCTTCCTTAAAAGCATTTCTTATCTTCAGTTTTAATTTATGCTACTCGTGAAGCATTACATGATGGTCTGCGTAAAGAACACAGTGCAGGGGCAAAGAGCACTACTTGATCATCAGAAAATCTGTATGCAAGACCACTTTCAAGAAAAAACTGCTGGACACCAACCCTGGAGGGTGTTTAAAAGATGGGTAGATGTAGTGGACAGGTACGGTTGGACTTGATGATCTCAAAGTTCTTTTCCAACCTGGTGATTCTATGATTCCCTCCTTGCAGAGTGAGCTTTATCATAGATTTAACCTCAAGCATCCTTTACAAATGTCTTCCTAGAACTTGGGAGGGTATTACTATAGCTTTAAAAAATTCTGCTTGTTTGGCAGAGTCAGTAGACGAGGCTCCGTGCAGGAGTTACTCAGTCAGGAGTCCTGTCATAATAGCACTGCCCAGCGTCACCAACCGATCCTGCTGTCAGCAACAGAGCACTGCAGCAGAAAAGGGATTGCAATTAAAACTGAAGCATTGGGAGTGCAAGCACAGACACAAACACCTACCTGCTAGAAATCTGCTTTCAAATACATTGTACACAGAATTATACCAGAGGAAATGATGCAAGGAAGATACATTAAATATGGATTGCTGAGAAATTCAGAACATATTAATAGTGATCTTTGGAAGATGTAGGTATATGTTCCTATGTTCTTCCATATTTTGTTACTAATTAACCTGGTTGTTGATCAACATCTTCAGAATTAATAAATCAAAAATATCTTCCAGCATCTGACGGGGCTAAAAAAAAGCTGGAGAGGAACTTTTTGCAAAGACTTGTAGTAATGGGATGAGGGGCAATGGGTATAAACTGGAGAGGGGCAGATTTAAATTAGATATAAGGAGGACAAAAGGAAGAAATTCTTCATTATAAGACTGGTGAGATACTGACCCAGGTTGCCCAGGGAAACTGTGGCTGCCCCATCCCTGGAAGTGTTCAAGGCCAGGTTGGATGGGTCTTGGGCAGTGGGAGGTTTCCCTGCCCATGGCAGGGGGTTGGAACTAGAAGATCTTTAAGGTCCCTTCCAACCCAAGTTATTCTATGATTCTATGATCTTAAAAATTGAATCTAATCCTTAAGTACCATGATTGCAAGATCCTACACTCCTTTAAAAAAATAGGAATGACAGGAGTTTGATCCTGGGGTCTGCCCACAATTGTTGCAAGGATTTCATCTCCAGACTTGGATTCTGCGCAAAGAAGACAAAACAAAAAACAAAAGGAAGCCTAACTTCATTTTAGTCGACTGAAATTAAAAAGAGCGGTCTGTCCTTTTTGGCTTACACCAGAGAACATGTCTGTGCATAAATTGCCTTCACATTCTTACCCAAAGACTATCTCTGCCTTTAGAATCATAGAATCATAGAATAACCAGGTTGGAAGAGACCCACCGGATCATCGAGTCCAACCATTCCTATCAAACACAAAGGCAAGGGGTAAAACACACCTCTTAACTTTTGCTGCATGTTTTCCTGACTAGGTGAGTTGGTGGCATAAAGAGATAGAGAAGTGAAATTGCAGTCTAAACTGTATTACATACAAACATTTTCCTTTATCAAGGGCCACACAGCTTGTATTTTAATTCAGCCCAGAGTGTCTTCTTCCCATCCTCTTCAACTTCTTCCCATCCTCTGCCTATAAAAAGGCAGAGCAGAACAAGTCTTGCTTGCATAGCTCAGTTTTGTGGGGATCACTTAGAAACAGTGAAGGATGGGAAGTGCTACCACATCTGAGTGTTAATTGGTACATGATAATGTGCAAAAGCAGACTTTCTGCAAACACCTGACTGCAGCATCCAGCAGGTATCTCATCTTCTACTCATTAAACTGCAACAAGAGATTAAACCCTAACCCAAACCAATCTAATATACGTTTGGATTAAATCCTATCAAGAGTTTCTTATTTTCAGGGACTCTTAGCACATTTTATTTCCCAGGATAATATTTCCTTACTCTATTATTTTTAGTGGAAACTTTGCAGCCCTAGTCACGGCTCCTAACACACCAATGGGTGTCTAAAATTCAAATATTTGGGCTAAACTACTGTAAGCGGAAAGGAGATTGGTGCTTAAGGCTTGAATATTTCTCTACAAATCTGGCCTAATACAAGACAGACCTTCTCCATACTAAGCCTGGGTCATTTGTGTCCTCAGGCTGCAAAGCCAGCTCTGTGGTAAACTCAGCCACACAAGTCATTTAAAAGCTTCTTTTACAGTGACTGGAAAGAGATAAACACCATAACAGGCCTGTTTCATTCCATCCTCAAAACAGAGGCCTAAAAGTTTACAAAATTAACATCAAGTGAAAACTTGAGGAAGAGTTGCAAAATACAAATCTTTCTGAAGAAAAATCACTTTGAGCCAATTCAAATAATAAATCTAAAGGGATAGCGCCTCACTGCACAACAAACTCACTTGAGTTATGGCTAATTCAGTATAGAAAACAAGCCACATTAAACATTCCCACATTCTGTTGGAAATCTATATGTTCACCAGTATAGATATTTAAACTTGTCCTCTAAAAACACTTCTTTATAATTCTCATAATTAATATGTGACCAATACTTTGGTCTGAAACATCCATGTCCAAAAAAATGGAGTTTTTTTTCTTTCCTCAGAGCAGTTTGAAGAGAAAAGTGAAGTGCTTTAACTTGGCTTACAAGTCTACAAAGAAATAAAAATTAAAGGAATAAAGAGAGTGTGAAAACTTAAGTGGCCAGTGTAAAGTATTAACCTTTCTTGTATCTGCTTTCAACTTGATCTTCAAACTGCCATAAATCCTGATTATGCCTAGGGTATGCAAAATGCCTCTTTCTTCTGTTTCAACATGGGGATATGTCTGTGGTTTATTTTACAGCCTTGGGTCTCAGTCCTATTCATGATAATATGGCCATTCGCTGCTTTGTACCTTGCCAGTTTGGCTTGGATCCTTCTTAGACACTGCATGAAGTTGAATAAATGACATATACATAAAACTGTGCCTGCTTGTATCTAGAAAAGCTATATCAAACCCTTAGAGAAAGTAAGAAACCAATAAGATACACACATGCACCCTCTGTATGCCACGATGCTGGCAAAGTTTTAGCTCTTTTCATATTCAAACATTCATTTGTGGGCCCAAACCACACTGTTGAGCTTCTCTGTGCCTGGATTTTGCAGCCGAGGTCTATTTTTCTACTTTCCTAGAGCACAGAAATGTTTTCTTAAAACTCAATTTAAAACTACTTTAGCATAATTTTTGTATGTGCTACACATTTGTTATCAAATAAGAAGAATCACCGATTTCCTCTTTCTTTGTGTGAGGCATCGGGAAAGAACAAAGCCTCCCTTGCCACTGATCTGGGGAAATGAACCATCACACACGCTGCTTTTTCCTTATACTCATTATGCTACCTCTTTTTTACTGTCTGTTGTGCAGCTGATGATGTACAGGGTCCATCTACTTTCCTATATTAGCCTGTTTTTTTCACATTTAATTGCTATTTTTATTTGTGAACTAAACAAGCTCAACTTCAAATCACACAAACAAATCATAGAATCATAGAATCATAAAATACTTTGGGTTGGAAGGGACTTTGAAGATCATCCAGTTCCACCCTCTGCCATAAGCAGGGACACCTCCCACTGGACCAGGCTGCCCAAACCCCCATCCAACCTGGCCTTGAACACCTCCAGGGTTGGGGCAGCCACAGCTTTCCTGGAAAACATGTTCCAGTGCCTCCCCACCCTCATCCTGAAGAGATTCCTCCTTATGTCTAGTCAAATCTGCCCCTTTCCAGTTTATAGCCAAATACTACTACGCACACCATAAGCTACAATATAGAACACGATGCCCAATACCCAAATCGAACTCAAAATTTCCCAGGCTAAGCTGCACTGAAGACTGCAAAGCTAACATGAGTTTTCCTACAGAACATAGCAGGTTTCAGAATCTACAGCAGAATGCCAGGAAGTTACAGGATTATTGTAAATGATATATTTATTACAAATAACGAAATAAATCCTGCACGCATGAAAAGCTGTCATTAAAGTATCCTGTAACTATCATTACTACTTCTGCTAATTTTAAGCATTATTCAGACAAAACGTCCACAGTCCAATTAAGGAAAAACAAATGAGAAGATTATACGACTTGATGGGGCTTCATTTAACTGAGTCTTTTGGATCTAGGGAGACGCAGAGGGAATAATTTGTACAAGTGTCACCTTTCTACTCTAAATCCAGATAATTTGAAGGTAACAGGCAAGTAGCAGGGAGTATCCCCAGGTGCTCCCACAGTAGTACTGGCAGCCTGGTGGGATGCAGAGGTGGATGGGGAAGCAGACAGCCCTGCAGTGACACGCGTATTCACACAACAAAAAGGCAGCATTACACATCCAAGCAGGCTTCCTGTGGCATGCTTTAATTCAAATTAAAGGCTATTATTATCTCAGTTTGTGAGACTTTTAAAGGAATTCAAAACCAGCCAAACAAAAAATCATTAGTCCAGTTTTAAATACAAAATTGCAATAGTCTTTGTTTTCATCTATTTAAACCAGCAACGGTTTATGACACTCGAGGAGTGGGGTCCAGATGTTGTTTACTGCACTCAACAAGGTTTCTGCTGCTTCAGTGTGGAATGAAACCTTGGTCTCTACATCTCAGTTAGATGGAAATCCATGATGTGAAGAGGTTCTTAGTAAAACTAATATCTTAGTAAAAGAAATCTTCTATTACAACCTATGTATTCAAAAGGGCTGACAATTTTGAAGTGTCTAAAAGCAAGAGTTTCCTAAAATCCATCTACATTACTGAGATGAGATGTCCGTAGTCAAAATCTCCTGGGTAGGCAGGCAAAGCAGCCTATTACACTTACTTGCATTTAAAATATGAGAATTTTACATTTGTTCTAGCATTAGTCTGTCACCTATTTTAATGCATTTATGTGATGCACATTTAGCTTGCTCTCTGTGTGGGGCTCATTTTCACCTTGGAGCATAAAGCACTTAATTACAAGATATCTCAAGTTTCCAAACAAGAATGAGAAGCTCTCCAGAAACACCTCAGACTGATTCTGAAGCACTCTAGCAAGGAAAAGGAAAAGCTGGTCACATCCATCTTGCTCTGGACACTGGAGTGGGAGAAGGATCTGCAGACACGACAGGAAAGGAGAGTTTTAAAGAGGTATTTCATAGAATCATTAGGGTTGGAAGAGACCTCAAAGATCATCCAGTTCCAACCCTCCTAACATGGGCAGGGGCACCTCCCAGGAGGTCAGGCTGCCCAAGCCCCATCCAACCTGGCCTTGAACACCTCCAGGGATGGGGCAGCTTCCCTGGGCAACCTGCTCCGGTGTCTGACTACTCTCATGGTGAAGAAATTATTCCTTATATCAAATCTAAATCTGCCCCTCTCCAGTTTATACCCATTGCCCCTCGTCCTATCACCACAAGCCTTTATGAATTGTCCCTCTCCAGCTTTCTTGTAGGCCTCTTTCAGGTACTAGAAGGTTGCTCTAAGGTCTCCTTGGAGCCTTCTCTTCTCCAGGCTGAACAAGCTCAACTCCCTCAGACTGTCGTCAGATGGAAGGTGCTCCAGCCCACTGACCCTTTTTGTATCCTCCTCTGGACCCGTTCCAACAGCTCCATAGCCTTCTTATGTTGAGGATTCTGGAACTGGATGCAGGACTCCAGAGGAGGCCTCACAAAAGACGAATAGAGGGGCAGAATCTCCTCCCTCGACCTGCTGGTCACATCTGTTTTGATGCAGCCCAAGACACTGTTGGCGACACTTATCTGAACCCTCTTATTCCCATTTTTTAGAGTCAGATGGGTAAAAAAAAATCCTTATTCAAGTCTGGGAGAGAATGACCATAAAAGAGGATTCCATAGGGTGCTTCCATGATGATGAAGGTGAAAGAAGCAAAAGGCAAGATGCTGTTCTGGCAGCCCCTGACTTCAGAAAAGAGACTGAATAATGGGGAAATGAAGTCCAGAGGGACTCATTAAGACAAGTACCAAAGAGAAGAGACATCTGTAGCATAGGTAACCCTAAGGACCTCAGGATCCTGCTTGGGGAGGAACTATCATAACCCAAGGACACGGTTTCTCTAAAGGAGCACAGAGATTGCTAAGCTTTAACACAATCAGTTTATTTTAATTGTTACTTGATCTGAGCTAATGCCACTAGGAAAACAAAAGCCAGGCTTTTTCCTAAACATTTGAGGACACGTGCAAAGAGGTGTCCTCATTGAATACTTCACTTTTTGCCTTTTATTGTGTAATTTATCTAAGATATTTTACACGTTCTTTGTATTTCCTTAGGGGATAGAAATTGTAATGCAGATTAAGTTACAAAAGCAATGTGTGATGAATCTGTATGCAAACAACTCAAACACACCCCTACACCTTCATAAAAATTTGTTTGTGATCGTCATGTGATAATTCTCAGGACCTAACTAATTTGCTCTATTGTACTGAAACTGTCTTGCAATTACAGAATCATAGAATCATGGAATAGTTTGGGTTGGAAGGGCTCTTAAAGATCATATAGTTCCAACTCCCCTGCTATGGGCAGGGACACCTCCCACTGGATCAGGTTGCAAATTCCCTTCATAAGGTTTGCTACTAAGGAAACAATAAGAATAAAAATAAATAAAATTTATTTTGTGCTTATTGGACAACCAAAGTATGCTCAGCCTGCTTCACTGAGGAGCCCAGCATGTAGCCCACCTCCAGTTCCTTTCAATCAGTACCTGAGCTAGTCTAGCTATAACTTAAAGACAAAAAGTCTCTGAATTCACTACCATGTGTCTCACCTCTGTGACCGCAATGCAGATATATCCCAGTCATGTCTCTATCTGGATCTCCCAGTCTAGCTACAATCTTGTCAACATTTTAGTTGATCTCCTAGGAGGATATTCCCTTCAACTGGTATATGGTGGTTGGCATTTCACAGGTGAGCTCAAGGATGAATCTTGCACTCTGGCATTTACCTATTGAAGATTTATTTTTACACAGATGAGAAAGTGTGATACTGACTAAACTAATAAAATCCTACTTGACTTTAGAATAGATCACGGGAGCAGACATTTTGTTATAACAAAGACAGAACTTCATTCCCCCTCTCTAGATTCATAGTCATAGAACCATAGGATACTTTGGGTTGGAAGGGACCTTGAAGATCATCTAGTTCCAACACTTCGTAAGCATGTAAGATTGTGATCATGTGTATGTTTGTGCATGTCTCCACTCACCTTCCCTCTTCTCCAGTGTTTTCTTTCATTCCACAGCCTGGAATGATGGTGGTTTTTTTCCTATATCTGCATTCACACTTTGGCGACCTACTTCCTAAGCAAACTTAATTTTTATCATTCTGTAGGAATGAGCAGTGGTGTTTCAATAAATGTTTATCCCTTCTTTTATGATTCTATTCATAGAATCATAAAATCATGGAATGGTTTGGGTTGGAAGGGACTTTAAAGATCATCCAGTTCCACCCCCTGCCATGGTCAGGGACACCTCCCACTGGATCAGGTGCCCAAGGCCCATCCAACCTGGCCTTGAAACCCTCCAGGGATGGGGCAGCCACAGCTTCCCTGGGCAACCTGGGCCAGTGTCCATATTAAGTCACAATTTTTCTCTAGCCATTCATACATGCTTTCTTTGCTAAAGACCTTCAGAGAGCTACTCAGCAACAGATTTTTCCCCAACTAAGGCGCTAATTCACTATTAAATACTTTTATGATAATGAGAAGTGATGTTATTTGGCAAGATATTCTAATTAGCCAACTTAAATTTCACTTTCTGAGGGAAAAACAATAAATACTGTTACAGGCAATTTTTAAGGCCTGTAAAAAAAAAAAGTCACAAATAGCATTTACCTTCTTTCCCACTTTGTATACAAGATTTAATCTAAAAGGAAGTAAAGACAATTAACCTTTCAATTAGTGAACTCCCACAGAATATTTTTTCATTCTGTAGCCAGCAATACATGCCATGCCATGCTAGCACCAAGGAAATAGAGAAAGCCAGTTCAGAAATAAGCCATGTATTCTGGGAGTAGAGCAAGAATTGTCTGGTGTTGCAATGAAATTCCCACCAGGCATTCAAAGCAACAAGCTTTTTCAACAACAGAAGGATGTATACAACGCTTCTATTATACCTACTACTACATAAGTGCTGAAAACATTTATGACTTACATAAGTAAATAATGTGTAAAGTTAAGTACCTGCATGGTTTTTACATTTTGTTGCTAATGTGTAAAGCTATGATGCCTTTTGAATATGAAAAGAATTGATCTCATTCTCAGTGAAATATCATGTTTTCAAAATATTGTTCCTAAATTTTGAAGTGATATTTATAAATAAAGTAAAATATTCTATAGAGCATCCAAAGAGGCAAATGCTCAGTTTTAGTACCTGAGGGATACAGACCCTTATCGCCTTATTAATTCTACTCAATACTGCCTGATTCATGTTTTCTAACAATAAATTTGGTATTCTCCTACCTAAGACTTCATTTGATCCCTGAAGGTTCGAATTTCCAACCTTGCAATACATCTACAAATAAAAATGAAACTGAAGATATGTTAAAAAAAATAGGGAAAAGAGCACCGATTTTTTTTTTTCTGTGCAGATTCCACATTCTATCCTCAAAATGAATTATGTGCTTCAAAGAATCAGCATGAGTGGCAGGCATCAGGGACTTAGTGAATTTGGTCTTTAATACTCAACCTTTAACGTCCCTGAAAGATCAATAGTTAGAATTTAATTCAGCTACCTATGCGTCATATAACAAATGTGGACAAACCTGACTTTCCTTCCTAAGGAATAAAGAAATTATTGGCTAACAAAAGCTCAGTAGATCCAACATGCTGGATTCCTTTAGATTCAGCTCAGCTCTCCTACTCTGACACACTCTATCCTTAACAATTTCCTTACTCTTGCAGTCAAGATGGAAATGAAATCTATAAACAAAGCAAACGTGTTTACGTGTATGGTAACCAAATGGTTCATGTCATTTCTGCTAGAATGTCAGCGTTTACTAAAGCTGTTGATATGTGTATGAGTGTAAGACAGAGAATATCGCTGAATATATTGTTGATACTTGGTAAGTAGGGCAAGTAGTGAAATGGGAACAGACACTCTGTTCTCGTTTTCATTCTGGGCTGTACCAAGAGAGTTAGAAGGGGTAAGCAGCGGTTAAATTAGGGCAGGATTTGACCCCAAGGATGTTAGAAAGCAGAAACTGTAATCAACGTTTCCTTACATACAGCTTTAAAACCACAGTCCTTATACAAGGCTGCTCAGTGTCAATCTACAAAGTCAATCCCTATATGTTCACTTCAGATTTAAAAGCAACGTTGAAACTGTACAGTGATAAAGCTAGAACACAGGTTTGTTGGGAATATTTTTTTCCCGGACTCAAGTCTTTTTTTCTAAATTTTTTAACACTTAACAACATGTGAGGCAAATAATGTCAACTGGGTGGAGCAGCCAGCTCCCTAAATGAACAAGCTTGATACACATGCTTTAAATAACATTAAAGGAAAAGAACCAGGGTACCAGAGTCCCTCCTGGAATCCACAAAAGTACCAAGACTTCATTTGCAAACCCATAAGGCTGAAAAGACCAAAAAGCTTCAATTATAAATGTTTTTCCCCCTCTTTTTCTGTCCCTGAAGAGCATTCCCAACAACCTTCTGAAGCCAGAGTACAAAAAACCCCTCTTCTCCATCTTCCTCCTACTTCTCACCCTCAAAAAAGCTTGCTGGAATTGATCTTTTGCTCCCACCCTGGCACTGTACATTTACCAAAAGACAAAGTCAAAGCTGTTTCCAGTAATCCCTGCTTATCTGGTGTTACTGTGAGTCCTATGAGATCAGTTGCAGAGAAGATGCAACTTCTAAACCATGCACCTACTTGGGAGAGAAGAGGGAAGAAGGATTGGTAAAGAAGACAGGGGGAAAAGACTTCAAATTCAAAATTAAGCCAGGGATGAAAATTGTGAGAAGACAGAAAATCTGAGAGCAGGGGAAAGAGAGAAAAAAACACCCAAATGCTATTTACGCACACGCACAAATACATAGTTCATAAGCTTATGGCCTCAAGCTCCACCAGGGGAGGTTTAGGCTGAACATTAGGAAAAATTTTTCACAGAAAGGGTCATTGGGCACTGGAACAGGCTGCCTGGGGAGGGGGTTGAGTCACCTTCCCTGGAGGGGTTTAAGGGATGGGTGGACGAGGTGCTAAGGGACATGGTTTAGTGTTTGATAGGAATGGTTGGACTCGATGATCCGATAGGTCTTTTCCAACCTGGTTATTCTATGATTCTATGATTCTAGTAGTCTTTCAGTTGAAGTGAACACCTAGTCTCAGTTCTTAACCTTCTACTAAATATTTTAATGGGAGAACTTAGTTAGGAGAATAGGAATTTGCTTTCCTGGTTATATACAATTCTTTACAAGCAGCTGTACATTATGGTATCTGTAGCTCTACCTAATTTAATATTTAGCTGACTCTTGGGCACATAATCTCAGTTTATGTTCTTGTGATCGAATCCTCCCTGATAGAGTCTAAGAAGCACTACAACTCATTATCAGTCATGACTGGGTACAATGAAATAGCAAATACGCATCCTGGTAAGTACAGTTCGTGAAGGCTATTAAATTTGCTGGGAGTAAGAGGATATCGTTCACCTTACGTTCCCGGTAAATGACACGCTTCCCCCTGATGGAGAGGAAAATAGATCTTCGGAGGCACTACTACCTATTCATCAAAATGGAGCACAGAGAACGGCAACTGGAGGCATTGCTACAGAAGATAAGAATAGCAATACCTGGCAGTTTGTATTACACTGGGTCATGGTACAGATTTTACTTGCCTTCCTTTTTCTGTAGTCGATGAAGTTACATGCAGGAATGACTTTCCTCACCCTAAATCGCCCATCATCATTGTGGTAACCCATACAGACACAATATATGACAGTCACTGTGTTTTCGTGTGAACTCAGGCATTTCCTAAGTCTTATAAAAGCACTGAAAAACTCAGAATCTGACCTGTGTTCCACATTTTGCCTGTCAAAAAAAAGATACGCATCCTTTTCTTTTCCCCTGGCACAACACACTGAGATTACTATTACATGACAAAGAAACCAGTGACTGGCACTGCAGGTTCCACACGTTTCAGTAAAAGGTTTAAAGACCGAAACCGTTTCTTCTCATGCATTTTTGAGCTCTGCTCACAACAAACTGCTCATAGCTGAGCAACACAATGTAGTTCAAAACTTTGAACCCTGGTTTAGCACATTTTGTAGGGTGTTCTTTGATTCTGAGTGAAATTGAACTTAGACTGCAAGTGAATTATTTTGGGAGCACCATGCTTGAGGAGGCAATCCAGAAGGTGATTTGCTCATCCACTTTGCAAGGACTTTTCCAATATTGTAACATTGCATTTCTCCATACATTTTATTAAGTAATAATGCTGATCATAGAATCACAAAAACATAGAATCATAGAATGGTTTGAGTTGGAAGGCACCTTAAAGATCATCTAATTCCCACTCCCCTGCTATGGGCAGGGGCACCTCCCACTGGACCACGCTGCTCAGGGCCCATCAAACCTGGCCTTGTCATACAGTAAAAAAATGTTCTTTTCCATTATTATTTCTGAATCTGTTTTCTGTCTTATGTTCATTCTCCTTTTGAGGATGTCTACCACAAGAACTCCGTGTCTTGCCGTGAATACAAGTCAGCACACAAAACGTGTTTTGCATTAATAAACTCGAGTGTTTGCAATTCGGACAGCTATACTTTGCTGCATCTGTTAAGACACACATGCTATGCAAATGATGCATCTAGAAGGGATTCGCCAAACACAGGATGTATTTCATATTTCTTCGCCTCACTTTATAAACAGCTCAGAGTAGCTAATAGTGAAAAAACAAACAAACAAAAAAAAAAAACCAAAAAAACCCCAAAATCTGCAGGCAGTCAGATACTCCAATGAATAAATGGGGTATCTACTTGCACAAGAGCTACTGGCCAAGAATAGTTTGCCAACATTAAACAACAAAAATTTTGAAATCAAACAGTCAGCTGGCCACAGACATTTCACAAACATAAGAAGAAACAATTCACTGAAGAAGTTATTTACTGTATATTATTCTCTGGCACAAATAAGCTGTTCAATTTTGATTTTTAAAAACATGTTCCATACCATGTTCCATATATGAAGTGACTAATAATTACAACTTATATCAATAACCCACTTTGAATCACCCCAGACTGATTTACTCTAACCCTGTGTTGCATTTTGATAAAAGACAGATAAAGGGTCTAACCTTTAATAGATTCTCTGTTGTCAGAAATCTACAGGGCCCCTAAATACTTAATTTTATATTCTCTCAGTTAGCCAAAAGCCATGAAAAATCACGAGTAGGCAGAAGCTCCCTATTGTCTTTGCCCCTGAGAAAGCACATTGTTTATTCCACAAGTGCATGAAACAGTTGCAGTCACGAAACATGGAACAGCTCTAATGGCTTGCAAAAATTGTTTGAATAACTAATGTACAGGGCTTAATTCTTCCAGTTTCAGAGACGCGTACACTGTACACGCACAAAAACATACTAATAGGCTTTTCTATTACGCAGGCATTCCATACACCATTGTATGCTTGTGAGTAGCACACACGTGTCTGGGTTACATGACCTTGTTTCTTGGTCCTGTAATATATAATTTAAACTATTTTTTTAAAAATAGGATTGCTCCTAGTATGTCTATTGTGGCTGTGTGTCCAGTTCTGGAATCCCCAGCATAAGAAGGATATGGAACTGTTGGAACAGGTCCAGAGGAGCCCACAAAGATGATCCAAGGGCTGGAGCACCTCCTGTAAGAGGAAAGGCTGAGAGACTTGGAGTTGTTCAACCTGGAGAGGAGAAGGCTTAGGGGAAACCTTGGAGCAGCTTCCAGTACCTGAAACGGGCTACAGGAAAGCTGGGGAGGGGCTTTTTACAAGAACATGGGGTGATAGGACAAGGGGAAATGGCTTAAAATTGGAAGGGGGAAGATTTAGATCAGACATTAGGAAGACATTCTTCACTCTGAAGGTGACCTGGCCCAGGTTGCCCAGGGAAGCTGTGGCTGCCCCATCCCTGGAGGGTTTCAAGGCCAGGTTGCATGGGACCTTGGGCAGCCTGATCCAGCGGGAGGTGTCCCTGCCCATGGCAGGAGGGTGGAACTGGATGGGCTTTAAAGTCCCTTCCAACTCAAACCATTCTATGATTCTCTGATTCTCTGATTCTATGATCCTATAACACACCAACAACTACAGACATTAAAACACTCTACTAAAACAAGCTCACCTATTTGGTTTGAAACATATGTTATAAAGGTTCCACTAGACTATCACCAAAACCTTATCAGGAAGATCATTTCTCCTGCATCTCCCTTAAAACCACCCCATCGCACTCATACTCCATCCTTGTAGTTTCATCTCATTGTCAAACTTCCTCTAAAGTTACCCTTAGCAGAATTCAGGTTCTTTAAAGTCAAGCTTGTGCTAGGAATTGACAATTGTTCACAGTTAAGCAATCCCACTATAACACAAGTATTATACTCTCAGTTAATAAATATTAAAAATAATACGTTTATGGCAGCAAACTGGAAAAAATTTAATACCTTCTCATAATTTAATTAAGGCACCATGCAGTACATGTATCAGTTGAGCAATTACTTTATGAAAAATTGGCATGCTACTAAGTAGGCAAAAAAAAGAAAGCTTGAATTCACGTATTTGTTTGGATATTCAATATCTAAATATTGAAGTCCATGGTGACTTTTGGGATCACAGTCTTTGGGAAGTATATTTCCAGTTGCGTGACTTTCTGGGATTCCTAATCTATCCAGAGTTTTCATCTGTCAGCACACATTAGCTTTCAAAAGCAGAGCTGGAGTGCCTTGAAGGGGAAGGAGAACAAGCAGCAAAGCGACCCACAAAATCTACTTATTTTCTGGGTTTCTGAGACCTAAAACATGCAGAACATTTTAGAGGAACTATATGTACACATTCCTCCCATATATTTATACCTGCATAATTTTCTAACAGTGGTATAATAGTAAGAGGAATAAAGTGCCCCAGGCTCAGAGCTCTTCCAAGTACGCATGGACATGATCTCTGGAAGCTTTGTCTCCAGAGCAGAGGGGGCTATATCTTTAAAGAGCAGTTTTGGGAAGCCAGGGCACAGAATGAAAATCTAAGGCTCATTAGTACCATTGCTATGCTGTATTAGCACAATTGCAAGCCCTTTTCTTAGCAGGACACCATAAGGTATTCATAGCTTCAAACCATGGGAAACAAAATGTAATATATATACACATTAAGACAGCTGGACTTTACGTGGATCAGCCTCATCACACATAAACTGCATGCAAATTAATCTGTAAGGTAGTCTCAACACAATCAAAATACAGATGAAATCTAGTTATGGACTAACAAATTACTCATTATGAGGGTAATCATCTGAATTATCTGAACTTCCAAAGGATCCAGCTAGGCACCCTTTGTCTCTGAACTATTTCTTTTCACATGAACAGTTAAGTAGTGCTTTTGAATGAAACTAGGGACTGAAGAGTAAAAAGACAAGCCTCTGACTTGTGACTGTGTCCTATTTCTCAGATCAGGGAGCTATGGTGTTACCGAGACCCAGTACAAGACTTGCATTACATTTAATTTAGAGAGGTAAAGAGTTCTGAATGCCGCACGGAGCCTTAATCCGCATGTGCACCCACAGGCAAAATTCTGTGTGGGTAGATAAAAGCAAACTGTCTTACGTAATTCCTTGCCTACGTGACGTTCTCACAGCACCCTTTATAAGCAAAAGTAACAATTTTTTTGCTCGTGTTCCCCCCTCTACATCCTAAATTAGCTCCTGCCTATTCTTCCCAGCTGGCATTCGCTGGTTTTGAGCTCTGAATTTCTGTCCATCCAGGGCAATGTTTGGCTTACCAAGTGTATTTCACCTGTAGTTTTGGAAAGATCCAGTTCTATACTGGTGTCTGATAGAGCAGATCCGCGTGTTGACACACGAGCCTTGTTCACCCTGTGGTGTGATTCCTATCCTCCGTCTTGCAGCCAGTTTGGGGGAGTCTGTTGTTCCAGATAAAAAGTACTGCTCTTCAGAGTTATTATGCTGAGGCAAAGGGAGTAGCTCTCAAAACTTAAACTGCAGAGGTGCGCACAAGGACATTGTTTTTGAAGCTGCACGAAGGAGTTACAAACCTAAACCTTGTTAAAAGACAAAGACTGAGTTGCATTCAGTCATCAGATTATGTTCTTGTACATATTAAAAACATCCTGATTTTAATTAATTTCACACCTTTGAACACCACTACAAATGTTTTATAGAATCATAGAATCATACAATCATAAGGTTGGAAAAGAACTTGGAGATCATGACCTCCAATCATACCTGTCCACTACTAAATCATGTCCCCAGGCGACTCATCAACCCACTTTTGAACACCTCCAGGGATGGGGACTCCACCACCTCCCTGGGCAGCCTCTGCCAGTGCTTGAGAACCCTTTCTGTGAAGAAATTTTCCTAATGTCCAATCTAAACTTCCCCTGACACAGCCTGATGCCATTCCCTCTCATCCTATCACCTGTTTCTTGGACGAAGAAACCAACTCGCACCTCTCTACAACCTCCTTTCAGGCAGTTGTAGGCAGTGATGAAGTCTCCCCTCAGCCTCCTTTTCTCCAGGTCCCTCAGCTGCTCCTCATAACCCTTGTTCTCCAGCCCCTTCCCCAGCTTCGTTCCCTTCTCTGGGCATGCTCCAGGACCTGAATGTCTTCCCTGCAGTGAGGGGCCCAAAACTGATTCCAGAATTCGAGGAGTGGTCTCAGCAGTGCCGAGTACAGAGGGAGAATAACCTCCCTGGACCTGCTGGTCATGCTGTTTCTGATACAAGCCAAGATGCTACTGGCCTTCCCAGCCATCTGGGCCACTGCTGGCTCATACTCAGCTGGCTGTTTCAAAACAATATTTTGCATTTGTGTATTTAATTATTTTTAGACCACATAATTTTTTTCCTGTAGATTCTGTGGATTAAATAGATTGAAATGTGACTGAAGGAATCTTACTGAATGCATTTTATTAAAGACTTGTTTATGAAACTTTTACAGGTCTGTGAGGAACCAGGTCTCCAATATGAATAACTAAAATCCATTTCTAATAATAGAATTATTATTACTTTCAGTCACCTAATTGTAATATGTTTGTCTTACACCAGTTCCAGCCAAGAAAAGTTCCCTTTCATTTGAACGAAGGCAGTAGGGAATGTAGCAACACATTGTGTTCTCCAGGTTGGTTTCAGTGGTACCAGGCAGCAGAGCTAATGGCACCCAAGAAATACGTGAGCTTGTAAGCCGAGAAAGTATTTTTTTTTCTTTTTGCTTTTAGATATAGTATTAATTGGAAAATTATTAACTTCTTTCTTTCCCACCAATGCAAGAAGCATGAAGGCAGGTGTTAGAGAAAATAAAGCCTAATAGGAGAGACACGAAGAATCACTTAGATGAAACAATGAGTATGGAAAGGTGTAATTACTGCAACACACTAGCTCTTTTCTTATTTTTCTTGTTTTAATTTTCCTCAATTTTACCATTTTTTCCTCAATTGTATAATTTTATTTCTATTTCTCATTTAGATATTAACCCGTTCTCTGTTTTTATATGAGTAGCATCACTCTTTCTACCCCTCTGTCTTTATTTTTTTACAGTTCAAAAGTCAGTCAAACTACTGAGGTAAGGAATATTCAGAGGTGACTGATGACCATTTTGTATGAATATTAGGCTTCTATGAAAAATTATATACATTATATAATGGACAAAACAACAAAAAAATTATTCGTGGTATATTAAGAATCACATAGTAGAATCATAGAATGGTTTGGGTTGGAAGGGACCCTAAAGCCCATCCAGTTCCAACCCTCTGCCATGGGCAGAGACACCTCCCACTGGATCAGGTTGCTCATTGTCCCATCCAACCTGGTCTTGAACACCTCCAGGGATGGGGCATCTACAGCTTCTCTACACAATCTGTTCCGTGGCCTCATTACCCACACAGTAAAAAATACACTCCTGACTCAAAATATTCCAGAACTCAAATACTTCAGTTCTCAAAACAATGTTATGTGATCTGACTGTAGGCATCAGGATGACTTGAACACAGCCAGCTGAACGTTGTCTATGCCACAGGTCTTCCTTCAAATCATTACACTTATAGTCACTTCAGAACAGATCATCGCAGTTGTGAACAAACCCCATAAAAGTAAGCATCCCAGATATTGCTCCAGTTTCCTTCCAGCAGCAATTCATCTTCTGCATATGGGCCTGAGTGTCCAAACATTGGAGTTTAGCTTGCAAGGTAGCAACTCTTTGAACTGTACTTACTAAGGACACTATGGAAACTGCTCATAGTGGTATCACTTGGATACCAAACACATCCTGTAAAGAAGGTGAAAAATATTTATCTGTAACATATTTCAGATATATTCCTTGTGATTTCCTTCTGCACATTTGTGTGATAAGACTTTTCTTGTTCACTCTAAGAAACAACTAAACTGAAGCTGGTGTAGTAACATGGTGCAACCCCTTATCGGGTCTAAGGCTGCTCATTCAGGAGCTGATTTAATGGGAGCGTTGAGCAAAACGCTGCATCAGGGCTCTTCACTTTTAAAGAGTTGTTGGCAGCGACAGGGTTTGTGCAGCTCTTCAAGGCCACAAAACTAAATCTTCCCTGTTGCTGAACTACTTTTGCACCATTTCCAAATTTTCTGGTAGAGACATGAAACAGCTCTTATTTCTCCCTGTAACCAAGTCATTAATTGACTACGCCCTCATATTTAGGATGAAAATTAGGCTGCTTATGCAATTCCCATATTTAGATTTATTTTTTTTTTCATTTAAGTGTGATTAGCATTTATGTGAGCCCAAATATAAGTGAGATTATTAATCTACCCCAAAGTTCAGTTAATCACATGCGGGTATATGTCTGAATATAGTACCCACCACTTTCTGTTTCTCCCATCTGCACATGGGAGAATGATAAAACAGGTAACACAGCATCTCTCTAATATACATAATTCTTGTGCACATGCACTTCATACAGGCTCCTTCAACCAGGTAATAAGGCAAATCCTTCAGAGAATGTCAAACAAATCCCAAACATTGAACGTTTAACACTTATATCAAACATTTAACAATTCTATGAGGCTAAAAATGATAGCAGATTTGTGAAAATACAGTAGCAAGAATGAGGAGGAAAAAAAGCTGAAATAAAAATCAGTAGAGCGCTCTTTGGGAGATCAGAGGGCTCCAGTGATGAAGTTACATGAACAACTTTCATCACAAGCTAAAGTGATAAATAGGAAGGCTACATCTATAAATGAGAAAACACACAACTAGAGCTGGGGAAATATTTAAGCGTAAAAAACACAGCACCTATGATTTATCCCTGGATATTCTTAGAAGAGGACAGGGAGGATACCCCAGATAGAAAAGATCAAAACATGCAAACTGTCGGGAAAAGAGATAGAGAAGGTCAGAGAGGAACAGAAAAAATAAGCAGAGACAGGCTGGGAAAGAACAGAGCCAGATTTGGGAGAGATCCGGTGAATTATCCAGTGAAGGTGACACAGGATGCAGCAGGATGCAGTGATACAGTCTTGTCTCCTGGAACAAGACAATAGTCTTGCCATAGCAGTCTGAAAACCTAGACAGTGTTTAAGTAGGCAGCTGAATTAATAATGAAGCTTTTAATCAGACAGAAGTGGCCAAAAGATCTGTATTGCCTTAGAGTCCTTCTTGTGGCCAACTGAAAGACAGCATTCCGACTCTTTGGCTACTTTTAAGAACAGATATCAATTAGAGTCCCTTCCTACTGTGACAACAACTTATAAATACAAACTCACTCACAAGAAGCCTATAAAACTCCTTCTGGGAAGCTGATCCAGAGCCACACCGATCTGCTGGTCTGAAATCCTCTTCTCACATCCAATTAATTCCAGTGCCAGTAATGTCCGTTAGCTTAAATAGTTCTTCTCCCTGCTGCGTGTATGCATCTATATTCCAATGTATTCACTGAAGCAAATGCACCACTAAGTACCAGCTGTCGTGCAAGCACGGGTGTTCTCAGTTTCCACATAGGGATATCAGAACCGTGGAAACCATTTTTATTTCTTATAGTGAAGTGTATTAGGAAAGGCATCTATGGCGCACAGTTTCAAAAAAGTGAGAAATCACGGCCTTCGAGACCGTGCCTGAAAGCTGCTCTGCCCTGCAAGAGGGATCTGAACAGGCTGGACCGCTGGGCAGAGTCCAACGGCAGGAGGTTTAACAAGGCCAAATGCTGGGTCCTGCACTTGGGGCACAACAACCCTGAGCAGCTACAGACTAGGAGAAGTCTGTCTAGAAAGCTGCCTGGAGGAGAGGGACCTGGGGGTGTTGGTTGACAGCGACTGAACATGAGCCAGCAGTGGCCCAGGTGGCCAAGAAGGCCAATGGCATCTTGGCTTGGATCAGAAACGGCGTGGCCAGCAGGTCCAGGGAGGTTCTTCTCCCTCTGGACTCGGCACTGGTGAGACCGCTCCTCGAATCCTGTGTTCAGTTCTGGGCCCCTCACCACAAGAAGGATGTTGAGGCTCTGGAGAGAGTCCAGAGAAGAGCAACAAAGCTGGTGAGGGGGCTGGAGAACAGGCCTTATGAGGAGCAGCTGAGAGAGCTGGGGGTGTTTAGCCTGGAGAAGAGGAGGCTGAGGGGAGACCTCATTGCTCTCTACAACTCCCTGAAAGGAGGTTGTGGAGAGGAGGGAGCTGGGCTCTTCTCCCAAGTGACAGGGGACAGGACAAGAGGGAATGGCCTCAAGCTCCGCCAGGGGAGGTTTAGGCTGAATATTAGGAAAAAAAATTCACAGAAAGTGTCATTGGGCACTGGCAGAGGCTGCCCAGGGAGGGGGTTGAGTCACCTTCCCTGGAGATGCTTAAGGGACAGGTGGACGAGGTGCTGAGGGGCATGGTTTACTGATTGATAGGAATGGTTGGACTCGATGATCCAGAGCATCTCTTCCAACCCAGTGATTCTATGATTCTATGATTCTAACACGCTCAATTTAATAGTTTCTCTGATATATAACATGAGACAGTAGAAAGCAGGGCACTTATCAGTAAGGTGTTAATTTAGAATTGCTTTGCTAGCTTAGTTCATTAACGTCTAAGTCACACCACAAAACCCTTTTGTCCTTCCTGACCTTCTCTTGGGTGAAGGATGTATGAATGGAAGATTGAGAGGACAATCTAAGTTTCGAGGAGGATCTGGGCAGACTTTCCTCCTGATTCGTGATAGCATTTTACTGCTACAACTCATGCAGTCAGAGCTGTGGAGAAAGACTTTCTTAATTAAACACAAGAAATAAGCTTCCCCAACAGGACTAAGTCAACTACAGGAATGGAACCCAGCACAAGTATCTCATGAGAAGGATTGTTATGCAGTCTATTAAATGCACAAGAAAGGTGTCCACAAAGCTGCACCACACAAATATTCAATTGGCAACACTTTAAAATCAGTTGTTGGTAGAAGAAATGTATTTTCTCTCACTTTGAAATGTACGTAGTCACCTGATATTTCAAGGATCTCTTGACATAGCAAAGAGCACAGTCAGAGCCAGAATGTCCATTGAACACAGCATCAATGAAAGATCAAATCCAAGGTGTTGAAATTTGACAGCTCGAAAACAGTGAAACATAATAAACACAGAAAAATCCCAGAAACATCTTAGAGGGTAGGTGGGTACCAGAAAACACAGCACTGACATTCCTGCATGTATTGCAGATGGATTTTTTTATCTTCTCAGTATCCATCACTCTTGGGTGCATCCACTACTATATTTTATCAAATGCTGGTGCCACAACACAACCTGATAGGGTCCTTTCATAGAAAGAAAGAGAAAATTAATAAGGAAAAAAGTTTAGATACGAAAAATACACTTTGACTTCTTTTCCCACGAGAGCCAAACCCAAGCCAAATACCAACACACGTTTAAAGCCAATAGAAGCCAAGAACTAAATAACAGCAGATATAATCAAGCAAATGCATGTGAAACCACTTGTTTTTTTTCATGTGTACACAATTGCATAGACAGTGATCATGCCCATAAGTCCTCCTCTTTTAAATGAAAAGTCCTTCATCTGTGTGGCTATTTGTATTACATGCTTTACTCAGATTATTTGTAGTTTATTTCCTTCTTCCGTTGGTTTCTGGCTGTTAAACCCTTTTGCTATTTTTTAGTATATTTTAAAGGTCAGAATATTCTTTCGTTAATCTAATAATCACTGTAGGTTTTTAATTCTCTTTTTATAACCTGTGTACTCATTTTGTTTGCATAAATAAATGTACTTCCCCTGCAAAGTACAAGATTGGCAGCACTTTCAACTCAATATTCATCCCACATTCTATTAAGCCTGGGTGCCTCATGTGTGTTCTGGAGGGTACACCTCCAGGAGGGAGAGGCTAATTCATTCTTGATGCTTATTCAGTCCTTGGCCTTTCTACTGATACTTCCAACAAGTATGCCAATTAGCGCTAATTAAGGTAGTGGATTTTGTGATATGGAAGCCCTTACTAGAAACTGGATTGACATCATCCACTCTCTACACAAAAGAAGTGGAACAGCTGTCAAATGGTAACTCCTAGTGGCACTCTCACACAGAGAAAGCCTGGATGCGATTTGGACATGGACAGACACCCTCAGAAGGTCTGATTTTGTAACAAAGGTATTTGCCTTTATTTCAAGAAATTGAAGATATGAGAGCGCTGTCTATGGAGTGCTATACAGTGCACACAGTTTTGGAAAATGCACGTAATAAAAGGCCACAAAAAATACAAAAAAACCTGTTCACATGGATTTTTATAGCAGTACCTATAGAATTATATTAGCTTTATCCTCATTGAATTAAATATTGGTTTTCCATGTAAGCGGAATAGTCAAGTCTCTTGGTCCATAGTCAGCAATTGCACAAGGCAAACTTTTTTCTCTTGTGGTTGGATAAGACACACAGATTTTGATGCTTGATTTCTTTTTCAAATAACAAATGTAGAGAAATAAAGCTTTTCAAAACATTTTCTCACACATGTAAATGTATATCTACCTATCTATCTGTCCTCTTGTCTACCAAATCAGCCTCAGGAAAGCGTAAGATGTTTTGAATGCATATTTCAACAGCTGGGTTATAAACTGATTTTTGCGATAAAGAGGGCATTATCTCTAATTATCTGAAGTTATCCAGACTTGTTAGTTCTGAACCTCTTTCAGCCTGTAGAACTAGACTTCTGTAGACTTCTGTACTGTCAGATTTAATGGGGACAAAACTGACTCATGAACATAACTAATTTTCAATTTTGATCATGTTTTCTCTGCTACATTTCCTTCTGCTTTGCTGTCACAGATTTTCTGTAGCCAATCTTGCATCTTCCTATCACTCTCTCAACCCAAAGCAAAACATTACCATGTACGCTAAAGCACAGAGTGTGTCCTTGAACTTCCACTCTGAAAACTCAACTTGTATTTCCAATTGCCTGCAATCCACATTACAACCATTCCACAACGCCAGTTCTTTTAGTCTGTTTATGTGGATGTATTGTTAATACTGATCTTCAGCACAAATAACTGATGTCCTCTTTCTGATCTATTACTTTCAGAAATGTGAAATTGCAAGCTCTGGTAATGTCATCGAGTGGTGGATTGACCTTAGCCAGTTGCCAGACACCCACACAGCCCCTCTCTCGCTCCCTCTCCTCAAATCGATGGGGAGGTGAGGTGAAAAACTCACGGGTTGAGAAAAGGACATTGAGTTCATTTACCAGTTACCATCATGGGTAAAACAGACTTCATTTTTTGAAAATTAATTTCATTTATTGCCAATTAAAGATATGAGTTGGATGCTGAGAAACAAAGACTAACACTAAACTACCTTCCCTTTATCTCTCTCTTGTCCTGAGGCTCAAATTCACACCTTTATCTCCTATTCCTCGACCTCCTGCCTCCAACACACCAAGCAGCACAGAGGGATGGGAAGTGAGGGTTTGAGGTTAGTCCATGACAGCTCCTCTCTGCCACTCCTTCATCATCATACTTCTCTCCTGCCTCAGCGTGGGTCCTTCCATAGACTGCAGTCCAGAACAAACCTGCTCCTGTGTGGGCCCTCTACAGGCCACAGATCTTTCCAGACATATCCACCTGGTCTAGCGTGGCATCCTTAACAAGTTTGTGGAGGATACTAAGCTGAGTGGAAGCATAGATCTGATGGAGAGTAGGAAGGCTCCAAAGGGATCTGAACAGGCTGGACCGCTGGGCTGAGACCAATGGCATGAGGTTTAACAAGGCCAAATGCCGGGTCCTGCACTTGGGGCACAACAACCCTGTGCAGCTACAGACTAGGAGAAGTCTGGCTGGAAAGCTGCCTGGAGGAGAGGGACCTGGGGGTGTTGGTTGACAGTGACTGAACATGAGCCAGCAGGGGCCCAGGTGGCCAAGAAGGCCAATGGCATCTTGGCTTGGATCAGAAACGGCGTGACCGGCAAGTCCAGGGAGGTTCTTCTCCCTCTGTACTCGGCACTGGTGAGACCGCTCCTCGAATCCTGTGTTCAGTTCTGGGCCCCTCACCACAAGAAGGATGTTGAGGCTCTGGAGAGAGTCCAGAGAAGAGCAACAAAGCTGGAGAAGGGGCTGGAGAACAGGCCTTATGAGGAACGGCTGAGAGAGCTGGGGGTGTTTAGCCTGGAGAAGAGGAGGCTGAGGGGAGACCTCATTGCTCTCTACAACTACCTGAAACGGGGTTGTGGAGAGGAGGGAGCGGTGGGTCGACCATGAAACCACCTTGTGGTCTGGCACGGCAGACCCTGAAGGTCACCCCTGCAGTCCCCCCCCAACATCTTGCCACCTACACCCGATACACATCACTAACAATGTCGATTGCCTCTTTTATGGGCTTAACTGAGAGGTACTTGATATAAGCCCCATTATGCAGTCCTGCCTTCAGTTTGGCGTAATTGCCTGAGACAAACGTGAGTCTCTACCACCATCATAACAAAACCTCGATGAGTACCGTTATGGTCTTTACTTAAAAGAATTGTTCCCTTTTTGATAACAAAGACCTCAAAGTCTATAGAGTATTTGATTTTTTCCTTCTTATTTGTTGTCTTTTAACAGATCTTCCTCACTGTGTCTTTTACACAGAGACAAAGTTACACCAACATAACTGCTAAAAACTACGTCAGCCTCTGCAATACTCCTACAGTAGCATCTGTGAGCTCAGGGCAAAAAAGATTACACACTATATTCTGGCCTTCTTAGCAAAATACATTCTGTAAGCAAAAAAGAATTGCCAGGGCTAGTAGTACTCTGGCTCAGCTTCTAACACAGTATTTGCATTTCTTAAATAATAAAAGCTATGTTTGTTGTGCCATGTCAAGTGTTCTACACTTCTGCCAAAAAGGATTTGACTCTTGATTACTACACCTCTATTGGAATTAGACAGATGTGTTGAACTTGTTGACTCGCACAGTTGTTTGCTAGTCTTTTACCATAAATTGGTTGTATAATCACACAAAACTAATTGAAGTTCCCTATAAAAACTATAAGGTTCCCTTCATAAACAGTGCTTACTACTATAGCAGTCACTGTCATGCCAGTTGGGTGCAGTAAGAGAAATCAGAACAAGTGAGGTTTATGTTAAGTTTCCAGTAATCATTACATTTTTTTTATTCACTGAAATTTGTAGCTTCATCTAGACGGCTCTGTAACATCCTAACAAACAGTTTCACATTAAAATGCCAACCCAGATGAGACTGCACTCAGGAAACAATCCCTGGGGTGGAAAAGCAGGTCACAGCATAGACTTAACCATCTGCCAAAGTGGATTTACAGTGTCTACAGTTAGCTAAGTTATTCACTGCAAATATACTCTATGTGGAAAACGGCTCTTTTTTTCTGCCATGTAAACTGACCTTGACCCCACCAAGAGTGTTTAGTATTCCTAAATCTTATCAGAGAGACTCTTAAGAACAATTTTATCCCCGGATTGGTCTTGAAACGTACACTGCAAGGAATAAGCAGCTGAGAGTGGTCACTTAGGTCACACAGCAGCAGCTCAGTGCCCTGAGGAGAGGAGAAACAGAACCAATCCTATACGGGTACGGTCATCATCCATTTGACAATAGTGCTGAGAACAGGGTACAAAGAAAGTCCACTAGCAATGCATATGTTAAATCTGTTCACAAGATACATTTTTGAATAGTTTTGAATAGCTAAAAAACTGAGAAAAATCTGTTCATACGCAATTCACAAAGAGGGAACAAGGACAAAATTTGCCAAGCAAATTGTTTGCTATGCATAGATATCCCAGCTGTCCTCATTATCTTATTTATCCTGTTTAAATCTCCCTTGCACTTCTACCTTCTTGCCTGGTTTACCCAACGCCATCTCTCCCTTTGTCATCCCTTGTTTTCTCAAAGGCACAGTCACATCTCTTTTTAAAGCACTTATTCTTCCACTGACAGTTATTTTATCTCTCTTTATTCTTTCAGATAGTTTGGAATTAAATCACAAAACTGTTAAACACATCATAAAAGCTCACAGAAATCCTCTCATTAAGTGTGTGACATTAAATAGCAAGTACCAGTAAAATGGCTGCTTCCTCAGCAGACAGATACAGTAATTCAGATTTAAAAGGCACGAAAACTAGAGGCACTTGAATATCCCAGCAAATACAAAGATGCTAAACGAAGAATGATTAAGACTGCCAGATGCATAGGAACCATAGTACCAGAAGGGGGCCTGCAAGAAAGATGGGGAGGGGTTTTTTTCAAGGCTATGGAGTGATAAGACGAGGGGGAACGGCTTTAAATTGGAGAGGGAAAGATTTATATTTGACATTAGGAAGAAATTCTTCATGATGAGGATGGGGAGGCCCTAGCCCAGCTTGCCCAGGGAAGCTGTGGCTGCCCCATCCCTGGAGGTGTTCAAGACAAGGCTGGATGGGCCTTGGGCAGCCTGATCCAGTGGGAGGTGTCCCTGCCCATGGCAGGGGATTTGGAATTAGAAGGTCTTTAAGGTCTCATCCAACCCAACTCACTCTACGATTCTGTGATTCTATCAAAAATACGGTCGTGCCTCACTTAATGAATGGTTCCAACTAGAACATCGTTAGTTGATGTATACACCTGACCTGACGTAACCTACCTGAAGCTAACCTAACCTCAAGTAACCTAACATCGGCATAATACATAAATCACAGAAATTAATAATTATTATTGAAATGCAATAATAATATATTATTAATAATATTAATACTGTAATGCTGTGATTGTAAAACAGCAGTGCACTGTACTTACCAACTGCACCATGGAGCCAAAGTTTTCTATCTTCTCGTGTCTTGTGAAGTGCGGCAGAGAGGTTGTTTAAGACAACTCAGAGCCATCACAATAGAAGGTGCCTTCAGAATCATTTATATAAATTTAATATACTGTTGTACTGTATTGCACTCCACAACTTCTTTTCTTGTCAAACACATCAAACCTAGATCACAGCCAATTTTAACGGCACCTTTTTCCTTCCTCATGTTGCCTTATTACTTTTACCTTGGTTGCCATGTCTATTTGCTTCTTAGGAGCACTTTTAGAAGCTGACATACTGAATGAAAATAGGGCCTAAGTAACAGCACTTTCAAGAGAATGTTATCTTGACCGCGTTTATTTATATGCTCTTTGTTGTTTACGTTTCTATGGAAGCTCTGTAGTTAAAGCCCAAGTAGTTAAAGCCCAACATTGCTAGTGGGGTGGTTGTTAGCCCAATGTTATCAATAAGGATGTCGTTGTTAAGAAGGCACGACAGGAGATCCCATGTGAGAAAGCCTGTGTGCATGAATGTGCACCCCATACGTGATAAAGGAGAGATGAGAGAGAGAATGCTTCAAAAATTGATACTACAGCATCCTTTACATTTTCGTAGAAGTCTATGTCGGAAAATTAGGACCTTAGTCCCACTTGGAGGCAACTATCCCATGGAGGAAGCAATACAACAGAAAAAGAGTTCAAACTTCACACGGATTCATTGCAACATCCATGTTACACGTACCCGTACAGCCCTTTGTCTACTTCTTTCTCCCACTGATATGGTTCTGATACAATTACATTTTGAAAAGGGGAAAACGGCAACGGCGCGTGGGAGTCAAGCAATGTTAAAACAAGGAGAGCAGCAGGGGACACAAGCCAGCAGAGATAGATCACGCAGGCTGTTCACCCTGCTGGGACTGGAATTGCTGCAAACGCTGGAGCCAGAATACAGGGCTTCACTAATTCTCGGTGTATGAATAGTAAATGCTTTCAATTTGAAGCGACATTTACATGCAATTTAGCTGCATCAGTTCCAATCTTGCTCTTTTTTCGTAGCCAGCCAGCTTTATTGTTAAAGAAATGTTAGGGCAGGAACACATAGAGTAAAATGCTTGTGTAACTTGTAAACAAGCCCTCTGGACCACCTAGGAATGCATCAAACAGCCCCTGGTGAAAGAGAAGCAAATAGCATTGCCCTGGATTAATAGCACAGAGCTCAAAGAGAAATCAAATCACATACTAAATCTTAGCTGCTCAGTTCCTTACGAGAGGGATAAACATTTTGCACATTAAATGGGTACCAACAGCTTGAAAATTACACTTCTGTTAAAATTTTATAATCACTATATTACAAGGAGCCCATAAAATTACTGTGACTATAAAAAAAAAGCCCTAACAAAATATTTCTTTCACTTTTTTTCAGATTCCTTACTTAGAGCACATGACAGAATTTAGTGGACAGCCAGTCTGAGACTGTTAAGGTGAAGACAGTGAGTCGCAAGTCTTTCAAAGACTGAAATACTCAACTCAGTGATCATTAATACCCTTTCTCTGTTCAATGGGATTATTAATATTATACAGGTTAAACACACTCTAAAATGCTATATCAAGACATTAGATTTTTTTTTTCCTTTGGCATCCACATCCTAAAGTCTTTCAAATGTGAAATACAAGGAGACAGAAAAGCAGTAATAAACACAGTTTAAAGACTGAATGCCAAATATTAAAGAAACCCACATTTAATGCAAAGAAGTTTATCTTTCAAGCAGTATTTAAGTATTTTTCCCCTTCTTTTACATCCTTGACAAATCCAATTTCCATACACAGTAGATAGATATGTTATATGTGTGGACTCTTGTGAAGACCTCAGCTATTAGAGGTTAAACTTGGAGTCTATGCCTTCCAAAATTATTTTAATTTAATGGCATATTTGTTATTTGACATAGTGTAGGTTAACTCACTGCTTCTTTAGACTGAGTCAACCCCGAAAATTGTTATTGTTAGTTATTAGAATGTTAGTTATTGTTCTCTTTGCAGGCTACCAGGTAAATCATGGAGGGCTGCTCTTCCAAATGATTCTGCTCACTTGTAGTCATATTCTCCAGTCACATTTGCCAGTCCCTGCACTCTCTCCTCCTCCTCAACTGCTTTGCCAAATCTAAGCAGACCACTTAGAAGAAGGTATGAAATGGCATAGGTATTCTCTCAGCATCAGTGAGAATGATCTTTTGTACCCAAAAAACATTCTCTGGAGGCCACTGTCTGCCCTCTCATCCCTACCCAAGCGGACGAAAACCTTCCCTTGGTGCACTCCACAGACACTGCAGGAACCTTTTCCCAGTTCTCTTAGAAGCTGGTACTCCTATTCTGTGACCATCCCAGTGACCTGCTGCCAGGCACCAAAATGCATGTAAATATTTACTTTCACTGTAGATTCTTGTTTTCTACGAATATTGCTTATCTTGCTTTATGGTCACTATGACACCAGGTGATTCTGTTCTTTGTTTAGCAGTAACACATAGAATCATAGAATCACCAGGTTGGAAGAGACCCACCGGATCATCGAGTCCAACCATTCCTATCAAACACTAAATGCTAAACCATGCCCCTCATCCTCTGCATTAATTACAAAACTCCTTTAACTTTTTAACAAGCAAATGGTTAGTTATAATCATGGTTATTTATAGCCATGTAAGAATCCAGTACACACATTAAAAGATACAAGATCAAGGGTGTATCCTTTACCTCCTCTTCCTTTCAATAGTTTGAGTATCATTCTTGGCATTGTATTTAGCCTGTAATAAAGAAATGTAACCAAGCCTTCACCAGAAATACTTAAGTAGTTAGCAATTTCAACTCAAGATATCTCAAATGATGTCCAAGAGTGAGGTGCACCCTATGTGCTAGAGGATATTAAATATGAAGTATATGTTAATATTTTTAAATACTCTTTAAGAATTTTGCCTTGTTCAAAAATTGTCCCCCAATTTACATCTCCATGAGAACATAATGTTGTTTTCTTTAGGTTCTAGAAGGATATTAAGAGATAATTTCATCAGTACTATACCTAGAATTCTCTTCGTAGGATGTAGGTCTTAGATACACATCATAAAGGATGATTGATTATTAACCATTACAAGCTATTGAAAGATTACAGGTTTAAAATCAGTAAGTTGATTTGGAATTAGAAGTTAACTTGATCCACCGTAATTGCATAAATGTGGTGGTTTATTTTATGACAAAACATAAATTAAGATAATGCGTTCCCTAGTGAACAGGCTGAGTCCTCAGTGAAATAAATAAGCTACCTGGATTAACCTCACAGTTATCAGAGGAATTAAGAACACACATATAAATAAGTAGTCTATATAAAAATCCTGAAAACTTCCTTTGATGGTACCCTTGTTGGCAGCTGGAACTGTCTGGTCACTTCTCTTTCTTTGAAAACACCAAGAAATAGGGAAGAGAGGAAAAGCATCTGTTCCCAATACAAAGTTATCTTGCTGTTAAAATGGTAAAGATCAGGTCCAGGTTCAGATTCACTCAACAGAGAAGAAAGGAAGAAGAAAAATAAGCAGCTTGTAGTTTCCCAGCTGCTACCGCTTAGAGTCTGGTTACACCACTCACCTACTCACATACATTAGCACTGCATCAGCATTCATGCTCATGTTTATCACTTAAAAAGAAAAAAATAGAAGACCTTGAAAGACTTTGACATTTGAGCAGCTCTGCAGTTGGTATCTTCTCCTCCTAATATGTCTTTGCTTCTTCCAAGGAAGACAAACAGTTTGATACATTCTGATGAGCAGTTGAGAAAGGTAAATTGCCCCAGACCACTCTACAGAAGATCACTACCCAGTTGATAAGAGGCCACAGAACCAAGAAAAAACTCACTATAGCATTCAAAGTGACAAATTCATTGCAAAGGTAGACCCATATAGGTATTCTGCTCAAAGGAGTATAAAAAATCTATGATTCTATGATTCTATGAAAAAGGTCGTGTGAAAGTCTAGCACAACATAAATTCCGAGTTATGAAATTAAATGCAACCATTTATCCAGTGGATATCCATTAGATACCCATTTCACAGTATCTTGCATCTTTAGGAGAACATAGCAACTCAGGAAAGCCAGCGCAAAGTACCCAGCTGGAATTTGTTGGGCTCAAAGCATGAAATATTAAGTGAAGATTTATGTTGTGTACTACACACGAGATCAGACTTAGGACCTCACAGTCGCCTTCTTGCATTATACTTTCTGAACTATAGCAAATGGTTGAAAATTTGTGGGTAAATTCTATTTCAGGTGTAAAGAATGCAGGTGAAGATCTGCAGTTGAAACCGAGCATGTCTGGAAACAAAGTTCAGCGATGGTACATCCTTTGGATAATCAGCCATAACCCTTCCTCTTCCCCTTGCAAACAGGGAAGGAAATTTGTTTTCAGAGTTACTGCATCAGATAGGGACCAGTGAGAGTGAAAAAGGCATAGATTTTACCATTCCACAAGAATGAAGAACTAATCCCTGTAGCTGAATGATGGTCTTGGAGATAATTAAGGGAATTGTGTCACCATCAGACCTTTTACACTCGGTGAAAGAAGGGAACCCATGAGACAAGAAGAGACTTTGCAAGACAACTGAGGCCAGCAGCCTCTCACTGCAAGACTGCCAAATTCTACCCTATGCAGCACTATCCTGAATAAAATATTCATTGAGCCTGTTGTGGCCTCCTGCCAAGCTCAATAGCCTTTGTTGGGCCCTTGGTGGAAAACACACAAGAACCAGAACCCTCAGAGATGTGCTAGGAAGTTACTAGGAAGTCTGGTCTGGACTGAGTTCTTACCACCCTAGCTGAGACTCGAGGGAAGATTTCTGAGAGAACAAAGGTTTGTGAACGGATTTAGAATTTGGACTTCCCAAAATAGTCCTACTAGTAGCACTGCTTTATGATATAAAATTACTTCGCATTCAGAGTTGCTCTTTGCTAGCAGACTCGACCGTTGCCTCCTTCTTTGCCACTTTCTTCAAATCGAGCTTTAGTCCAGCATGGTCTGCAGTCAGAAACTTTGCACCGAGGAGCGAAAGCCTGTTCTTGCAGGCTCTGAAATCTACGTGACACAACGTTTTAGTGGATTTGTGTTTCACTTTTAAGAATTTGGTCTCTGTCCAGTTTAGGATAAAAGGCATAAATTAACGTAAAGAACCTACTTACAGACCTTGGCTTTCCCTCCGTCACAGACGCACTACTCAGTCTGCAGCGAAATTATAGCTGCTGTTCCACAGTGGCACAGTAGGGGAACTGCCTCGCCAGCACTACAGTGCAGTACTGGTTGAGAGATTGCACACTCCCACCTGCACTATACTTAGTTCTAGCCAACACTAATCATTTCCAAGAGACACCTACTAAACTGCATTTCCTCTCAAAGTGCCGACTGGTGATGAATATCAATACAGCAAACTGATTGGATATATGACTTGGATATACTTGTTTCACAGAATGGAAGGACTTCACTTTTAAAGAATTTGGGACCTACAAAGTGTTCACTGCAATTAATTGATTAATTAATTACAAAAGTGCAGAGATTTTTTAAAATTACAGTTGTTATCCTTATTGGATAATGGCATTAAATTGGAAGGGGGAAGATTTAGATTAGACATTAGGAGGAATTTCTTCACTGTGAGGGTGGGGAGGCCCTGGCCCAGGTTTCCCAGGGAAGCTGTGGCTGCCCCTTCCCTGGAGGGGTTCAAGGCCAGGTTGGATGGGGTTTTGAGCAGCCTGATCCAGTGGGAGGTGTCCCTGCCCATGGCAGGGGGTTGGAACTGAACAGGCTTTGAGGACCCTTCCAACCCAACCCATTTGATGATTCTATGACTGTTGTATTAAAGCAAAGCACTGAGCTTCCCGGTGTGGGCTTCTTTTCATAACAGGAGCCAAACCAAGCATTCACTCTTTAAAACTGGTTTCTTTTCTGGAGCCCTTTCTCACACATTTTCAGTCCCTTTGACCTCAGGCATCTGTGACAGCAACACCTCTGCTTATAGCAGGGGAGAAGGTGAAGGGCTTCATTGGAAGCAGATGCCAAAACTCTTGGTGTGTGGGCTGAGGCAGTGATCATCGCTCTCAGCTGCAGTACAACTTGACTGCTGTCCTGGCATCTTGTCCAGCTCCAGGAGGTTCAAGGACAGTGTGCTCCTCAGAAGATGAAACCCTGATGCTGCTGATCAGCCTTTCTCCCACCCTGCAGAAAGTGATGATGGGAAGGGCCAGATTTTGCCCTCAGTTACCCTTATTTCAGCTCAGGAACAGCTATTGCATTATGCAGGGTAGAAAGAGGACCTATTTTGTATAGCTTCATGTGGCCTTTTAGTCAGTAATTTCCAGTTTTTAAACAAGCATCATTGCATAACAGAAACACAACTGATATTTGTAAATGGCAGTTCTGAGGAAGGAAAATAGATACATGCGAAATAATAACGTATTTCCAACACATCTGTGTGAAAGACCTAATCTAAAGGTCTTGGAGGTTTTCCCAACAGACAGTGGCTGCTGGATCAGGCCCAAAGAAACAAAAAATGGGATTACAGACATTTTTAAACCACCCTGTAAAATGGAAATAGGAAATGCCATCAGAAAAAGGAAGGAACAGGAGAATATGGGGAAGGGAGGATGTGGGCGCATGAGTACGTGAAATGAAATAAGCATGACACAAGAAAAAAATGTCTAACAATGTCTGCAAACAGATTTTTCTGTACTGGATGTGTTATTGACTCATCTGAGATCCTTACTGCCGAATTTTATAAAAGATCTCAAAGCATTAAATAAAGTGTTATGAAACTTAGTTCTCTAAGTGCCTTGTTCCATTAAGCAAATATTATTTTAACCTAAGAATTTATCGGGGCCTCTATATTTTTTTTACCAAAATTTGGAGATGGCAATGGGTGTCCTTCCTCTGTCTTTAACATTCTTTGGATCTGATACAAATGCTGCAAGAACTTGCTCAGTGATCCTAACACGAACTGCTGTGCATTTTCCTTTCAGAGTAATCATCATAGATTGGTCAGTAAAATCTTCAGAAGACGCTGGACTTTGGTGGTGAAGCCCTGGTAGAATTAATAGCAAAACTGCCTGTGATTTCCAGAGTTTCCCCTAGAGTTTACCTGCCCAGATCACACCTTCCACGTTGCTAAGGCCAAAAGCAGTTGAAGAGCACCAGAAGCATAAGTGAGCTTTCTGGGTGGCACAGCTTTGGATGTCTGAGTAAAGGAAACAGTCACTGGAGAGAGTTTATAACAGCCAATAAGATACATGGATTTCTCTAGTTCTCATGCAATTATCTGAAATATTTATATATGAATATGCAAAGACCTGTACTCTGATTGGGATACAAATGCATGGATTTCATTTTCCTGCATTGTTACCCAGCAACAGCTGCAGTCTGAAAAAGACAATCAGCCTCCTGAAACCAATCAAAATGCAAAAAACTGCACAACTGGGAAAAAGAGTTATGCAGTATTTAAATATGCAGCTCAACAGCAGTTCAGTTGTCTGAGGCAACTCAGTTTTTGCACAATTTTCATAGAATCATAGAATCACTGGGTTGGAAGAGATGCTCTGGATCATCGAGTCCAACCATTCCTATCAATCAGTAAACCATGCCCCTTAGCACCTCGTCCACCCGTCCCTTAAGCATCTCCAGGGAAGGTGACTCAACCACCTCCCTGGGCAGCCTCTGCCAGTGCCCAATGACACTTTCTGTGAAATTTTTTTCCTAATATTCAGCCTAAACCTCCCCTGGCGGAGCTTGAGGCCATTCCCTCTTGTCCTGTCCCCTGGCACTTGGGAGAAGAGGCCAGCTCCCTCCTCTCCACAACCTCCTTTCAGGTAGTTGGAGAGAGCAATGAGGTCTCCCCTCAGCCTCCTCTTCTCCAGGCTAAACACCCCCAGCTCTCTCAGCCGTTCCTCATAAGGCCTGTTCTCCAGCCCCTTCACCAGCTTGGTTGCTCTTCTCTGGACTCTCTCCAGAGCCTCAACATCCTTCTTGTGGTGAGGGGCCCAGAACTGAACACAGGATTTGAGGAGCGGTCTCACCAGGGCCGAGTCCAGAGGGAGAAGAACCTCCCTGGACCTGCTGGTCACACCGTTTCTGATCCAAGCCAAGATGCCATTGGCCTTCTTGGCCACCTGGGCCACTGCTGGCTCATGTTCAGTCGCTGTCAACCAACACCCCCAGGTCCCTCTCCTCCAGGCAGTTTTCCAGCCAGACTTCTCCCAGTCTGTAGCACTGCACAGGGTTGTTGTGCCCCAAGTGCAGGACCCGGCATTTGGCCTTGTTAAACCTCATGCCATTGGACTCAGCCCAGCGGCCCAGTCTGTTCAGATCCCTTTGCAGAGCCTCCCTACCCTCCAGCAGATCAACACTTCCACCCAGGAAGCAGAGCAATTTGACATAGGTTTGCTTATAGCAAGCACAACAAGCAGGAAAGTTCTTGTCACTAACAGACTACTATGCTAAAACACCAATGTAAATAGGCAAGTTCATCTGTTATCAGAGTTCATAGAATCATAAAATCCCTAGGCTGCAAAAGATCTTTGCGATCATCAAGTCCAACTGTACCTGTCCACTAATAAATCATATCCCTAAGCACTTAATCCCCCTATCTTTTAATACCCCCAGGGATGTGGACTCAATCACCTCCCTGGGCAGCCTCTGCCGGTGGTTGAGAACCCTTTCAGTGAAGAAGTTTTTCCTGATGTCCAAACTGAACCTGCCCTGGCACAGCTTGAGGCCACTTCCTCCTATTTTATCACCTACCATTTGGATGAAGAGACCAACACGAACCTCACTACGACCTCCTTTCAGGTCATGCAGACAGTTGGACCAAGGGATCCATTATCTCATGTAACAATTGCTTCAGTTGTCCTGAAGCTCTTCCTTCCTGTTACATTAATTCTTCTTTCTTCCACGTATTTCTCAGGATCAGCTACCATCTTGTGTTGTGTCTCCACACCAGCTCAAACTATTTGCCTTCTCTATTTGTATAAAGAATAAAGGATCAATTTTAAATACTATCATGTGTACAGGTTGCCAGTCTCTTTGGACGTGTACAGTGGAGCTCCAAGCAGTAACCAAAACAGTCTAGTGGACAACGAGCTATGCCATTGCTGCAAAGATGGACAGTTGCTGAGAAATGTTTCATTTTTGGATTTCTAAATTCTCACTGCAAATACTGGATGTAAGAAAATTGTCATGCTCTGTTGTAACTGAAAGAAGTGGTCTGCTTAAAGATCAATACCCACGGACTTTGTTCCATATCTCATGAGTGCAAACTAGGAAAGAAGATATTTGCTTACTGTGTTTGAGGAACCTTCCCTTAAGTCCTAAATTGGTTGATAACCTAGGCACTACCGAAATACAAATATTCAACAGCAAATAGTATCCAATGAATCCTCTAGCATTTACGTGGAGATTGACTCAGGGGGAGATGACACCACTGCCCCATGCTTACAAATCTCACGCTTTCAGACCACAGCTCTTTTAACTTGGAGAGAGAAGAGAACCTTCCAATTCTAAATGAAAAAAAGAGCTTTGGTTTTCAAAGATTTGTCTCTTTTCCAAATATATTACCTAGAGTAAACAAATCATAATAGTTATCTTTCTCTGTGAAACTATTCCTCATGACAGCCCTAGACTAACACAGCTAGCACGATGCAACTAATTCTGCCAGATGTGTAGAAATCTTTATGTATTTTTATTAGAATTTGACTTGTAGTCTCACAGCATTATTTTCCTTTACAAAACTTCCTAAGTTCTCAAAAGTCTTTATTTTCTTATAGGCTGACCCAAGCCAAAGCTTACATTCATCAAAGCTTAGACTTTTTCCCTTTGCACCTTGATAAATCAGCCAGCACTAAGTTCCACGCTGCTGTGACTGTATCATTACCACTAGCCGCAGCAGCCAGCTAGTCTCTAACTCGGCCACGTTTATTGAGGAGCAGGATCAACCTCATTCAACAGCCAAATCCTTTGGTTTCACTTCCTTGCATTGCTTTTTCTTTCTATAGTTGTCTGGTTTTCTTTTGCAGTTTTGCAGTCACAGGAAACAGGACCTCAAAAGGTCACCTAGTCCATCCCTTTGTCCCAAAGATCAATTTACACCTCGAAGACTGCGTTCAGTTTTGGACACCTCGAATCTTGTGTTCAGTTTTGGGCCCCTCACTGCAAGAAAGACATTGTGTCTTCTCTGTGTCCAGAGAAGGGAACGGAGCTGGGGAAGGGGCTGGAGAACAAGTCTTATAAGGAGCAGCTGAGGGAACTGGGGTTATTTATCTTGGAGAAAAGGAGGCTGAGGGGAGACCTTATCACTGTCTACGACTGCCTGAAAGGAGGTTGTAGAGAGATGGGTGCTGGTCTCTTCTCCCAAGGGACAGGCAATAGGACGAGAGGGAATGGCCTCAGGATGTGCCAGGGAAGGTTCAGATTAGACATCAGGAAAACTTCTTCACCAAAAGGGTTCTCAAGCACTGGGAGAGGCTGCCCAGGGAGGTAGTGGAGTCCCCGTCCTTGGAGGGGTTTAAAAGGCGGGTAGATGAATTGTTCAGGGATCTGATTTATTAGTGGACAGGTACAGTTGGGCTTGATGATCTCAAATGTCTTCTCCAACCAAGCGATTCTATGATTCTGTGAAATACATCAGACTGTATTTTTTTTTTTTTTTCTCTATCACTTATCCATACAACTGATTAGCCACAGTTTTCCCTAGGGTGCAAGAAACAAACAGTGTCACTCATTCCAAGAATGAATAACTACTGTAGCTTGTAATGACAAGACTGACATATTCCTACACTTTCATTTCAAGAATATTTTTAGCAAAATCATATATTCAGGACTTTTATAATTAACTAACACTTCTGCTGAATTTTCAGCTTGCCACAGAGATCCATACCCATACATTACCAAAATCAAAGATGATTACCACTGAAATTATCTGGAATGATGAAAGTACACTGAGTCTTCAATATGCGTTACACTGTACATCAAAAAGATGCCCTGTCTCCTATCACCTAGACAAAGAGACCAACACTCACCTCTCTACAACCTCCTTTGTAGACAGTGACAAGGTCTCCCCTCAGCCTCCTCTTCTGTAGGCTAAGCAACCCCAGTTCCTCAGCCTCTCCTCATAAGACTTGTTTTCCAGCTCCTCCACCAGCTCCATTCCCTTCTCTGGACGCTCTCCAGGACCTCAATGTCTTCCTTGCAGTGAGGGCCCCAAAACTGATGCCAGGATTCAAGGCGTGGCCTCACTAGTGCCGAGTCCAGGGGCAGAATCCCTTCCCTGCTCCTGCTGGCCACGGTGTTTCTCATACAAGCCAAGATGCCATTGGCCTTCTTGGCCACCTGGGCCACTGGTGGCTCATAGTCTGTCATCATCATGTTCTTCACTCACAGCTGACCTTGACTCACAGTAAAATAGCAGTATTGTCTCTATAGGATGTCTAATCTGCATGAGTTGTTCTTGCCAGTAGCCCAAGTCATAAAACTGCATACCTTGTGCTAAATGCTAAAAAGAAAAAAAAACCCAAAACAACAAAAAAAACCCCAAAATACCAAAATAAACCCCAAGAAAAAAGTTGGCCCCTGTAGATCATAGAATCATAGAATGCTTAGGTTGGAAAAGACCTTTGAGATCATCAACTCCAACCGTACCTGTCCACTACTAAACCAGATCCTCAAGCACTTCATCTACTAGTCCTTCACACACCTCCAGGGACAGGGACTCCACCACCTCCCTGGGCAGCCTCTGCCACTGCTTGAGAACCTTTTCAGTGAAGAAGTTTTTCCTGATATCCAATCTGAACCTGCTGTGGCCATCTTGAGGCCATTCCCTCTCATCCTATCACCTGTCACTTGGGAGAAGAGATCAACACCCACCGCTCTACGACCTCCTTTCAGGCTGTTGTAGACCGTGATAAGGTCTCCCTTCAGCCTCCTCTTCTTCAGGCTAAACAACCATAGTTCCCTCAGCTGCTCCTCATAAGACTTTTTGGCAGCCATAGAGACTTCAGACACAGCTTCAGGTGATTCCACATCTCACTATCCCCTATGAATCCATCTTTACCTCTTCTTGACATTGCTGAGAACAATCTCATTCTGGCTATGAGTGCAAAACAGATGCCACTGCACGTGTGATATCATGTGAAAACACATCCAAACCTTAAAGGTGAGTGAAGATTCTATAAACTGCTAAATCACATCAAACCTAAGAGCATCTTGAAGTTAGAAATGTGCTTGAAGACCTGCTACAAAAAGTAAAGTGTTTGTGAAAGAAGCTCTGTCTTTCAAAAGGCCCACTTAAATTCTATTTTTTTCATTTAAAATAGAAATTATTTATCTAATTGGTAGTTAAAATGTGTAGCTCTGGTCTGTGTTCACACCTGACTTCCACCTAGACCTGCAGTCTTTTCCAAGTTACTCAAGTTGTTCTTGCAGCAATACCTAGAATGCTTCGAAAGAGCCAGGAAAATCATTGGACACATTGAGTTTACGCCAGCCCTATAAAGAGAAGACTTCGCTCCTTCCTGTCCTACGTCCCAGGTTGAGACTTCTGTCTCTCTATAGTGAAACCAACCTACCTGTGACCAATTTACAGCAAAGGAAAATAGAAACTTATTTTTTTCCTTTTTATTTTCTCCTGTTTTTTTCCTATTTTGGTGTCAGTGTCATCTCTGACCCACAAATCCAAGAATGCTTAGTGTCCACACCGACCAGCAGAAATGCAAACAAGAGGCACAGCAACATCATGTTTTGGTATGGAAACAAAAAATTACTACCTTTCCTTATTCCACAATATCACTACTTACATTAGAACCAATGCATTCCTTAATACAAAATAAAGATTTATTAAACAGCCAAGCACTCTGACCTGTCCTACATAAGGTTTTTTTTCTAAGTGCTGAGGTGTACAGCTTTCTTTTTTTTGTCCAACTCCTCTGGACGTTACATCTTTTTCCACACTTTTTACTTTAATTTCTATAAAAGAACTTAAAATGGAAAGGACCTATTTGGCCAGACATGGTATTTCCCCATTGGTGCCAAACTGATTCTGACTGTATCTTTTCTAACTTGCGATAGAAAATTGTTTCTATGATTAAAAATAGATTTTCCCAAATGATTTTTCAGAACAGGGAAAGCAGGTAAACGGGTTTTTTAAACGCATTTTTCAGTGACACTGGCCTGCAGTTTGAATTCTCCTCCCACCCTTTTGACCCATGCAGATGTTGTGGATTCCCTTGCACCACCTGATCCAACAGAAGAGCCAACTCTTGGCTCAAGGGATGTTTCTATTCCCAGTGACATGTGGAGATGCCAGAAATGAAATTACCTGTATATGGCAATATAGGATGAAGTCAGTATAGCTATAGCTGCATACTCATTCATCATCTAAACAGTTAGAGACTCTGATTTAAACACACTTCCACAACACTTTCATGCTGTTGTGTAGACTGAACTTTGGACTTCTATTATGTCTCTATCCTGATTTGAACCATTTTGAACCATTTGAACCACTGAGAAGAGGATTGTACTGGACTTCCAAATATCCTTTCCAAACTAATTTTCATACAATCTTGTAAACCATGTACAATATCAAATCTGTTTCAAAATAAGCCCTTGGATAAGCTGTTAACTACAAGGACTAGCTGTCACAAAATGTTGTGTTATTTTTGTCATCTAATCAAGTAAAACACTGTTACTTCTACACTTCTTTAATTCTTAGATCAGTGTACACAGTTTTAACATTTCATTAAGGGATATTAAGTACAAATGTTTTATGTCACTTCATCATAACATGCTATCTCAGGCGCTTAATAATCAACTTGCTCTCAAAAAAAAAGCCTACTTCCAAAAGACAACAGGAGGTGAACATGAATTACACTTCATGCAACCACCTGGATCACTTCTCTTGATAAGTTTATCAGGCTTGTAATATGTCATACCTCAGATTCATTAGTTTTTAAAGAAAATAAGAAACAAACCATTACAACTGAGGATCTTCTCAACCACCTTGCTATTCCAGAACAAAGTGAGTGATTAAAGCCAGATCAAGTATATTTTCACACCTTGCATCCATCCTTGACCGTTTTGATGGAGACACACTCTTCTTGGCTTACTGATGTATAAGTAGATGACATAAAAAAGAGAAAACTCATAGAGTGGAATGAGAACGGACTCGCACTCCTCTGCTCAATTTGCCAGGCAAAGGCTAGTAAAGACTCATCTAGCACCTTTCCTCCTGTCATTTGTTTTAGGATTATTTCTCAGGTGGAACCATCAAACTGAAATCCCTTCAAGCAGTCGCATCTGTCACAGATCTAAAAAGCCACACCATACTATTTACCATCATCAAACGCAACCTGTTTTTGCTTTCCCTCCCCACTTTCTTTTCCTTGCTCACCCACAGTAATGGTTTTGGGGAAAAAAAAATCTAAAATTAGAAGTAGCCTGGGTTACAAACCCAGTGGTAACACTTGCAGATGTGCTCTCGTGCCACACTGTCAATTTGGCAGATTTATTTTCTATTAGGAAAGATGCACTGACTGTTCCTGTGATCAAAGGAGGGCAAAAAGGGCAAAAGGATCATGATAACAGTGTACTGCAAAGCAGTGTGCAGCTCATTTGTATGCAAAGCTATCTATAATTCGCAAAAGCATTTCACAAGACAAAAGAAGTCGCACAGCGTTACACAAGCAATGAGGTGTATCCAAATCTATTTTCTATCTCTCTGCTGTACAGTGACAAACTATGAATCTCTAGAAGTGCAAATGAACCTCAAGTGATTACAGTTATTTTGCTGAAAATGATTTTTTGACCATGCATGCCCAAATGCAGATGTTGAGAGGATCCCCTTCCTCTCATGTGTCTTAACCAGAGACATGAGGCTTCGAGCAGTGCCTGCTGAGCACTTGGGAAACCGAGACCCTTAGGCAGAGCTTATGGATGCACAGATCTCAGTCCCACTGAATGCAGTAAATTTGTAGGATATGGTACCACATAAACCTTCCCATCTCCAGCACCAGAAAAATTTTGATGTATGAAGTTAAAACTTCTTCGTCTTCGTTAATTTAAAATAAGAATTTTGGCAAATCAAACAATAACTAAGTCATAGGAGTTCAACCGGATCATTTGATTTAACCAGAAGTATTTTGGATTTAATTGTAGTTTATTTTGTAACGTAAGTTAAGGATGTACTAAAAAAAAAAAGCCATTTCAAATAGAAAATCAAACTATTTCAATCTGGAAGGAGAAATATCATGATTTGGTTCCCACTACTTCCCTACTTATAGATTTTTTATAACAAGAACTCAGAAGGTTTTCCAGTTTTAGTGTATACACATTTTATTTTGTCTCAAAACTTCATTTTAAGTAGAGAACTTGATCTCTGACTCAAATGCTTCGGTCCTAAGTCTGTAAATTTTTAAGTTTAACCTATAAGCAGCAGGAAAATAGACCTATGAAGTTCAATATGAGCACCCAGGTGAGGATGTCATACAAGAATCACGGTTTTGTTCTGCTCCATTCTGTCTATAAACAGGCATCATTGTTTCTAAAGCACAAGATTACTCTCAACATTCCTGGTAGACATCTGCGATTATTAGTGTATAATGTAGATGGTTCTCAAGATTTGCAGCAACGCATTCAAACTTATCTGTTGTCTTGTACGATGCATGCAAGAACTTATGTACTTAAAATAGTTTTGTGTTCTTTATTTGCATGCAGGGGTTTTTTGTTGTTTTTTTTTTTAAGTATGTAGGTAAAATGTGCATAGTTAAGGGAACAAAAAAGCTTCAAGGAAGATGAAGGAAAATAGGCAACAGCTGACTATATTTAAAAGATTATTTTCTGGAAGCAGTCAGGATCTTACCACAAATAATTACAAATGTATCAGCTACACACTGTTTATTAAAGAGAAAGGTTGATTAATCAAATATCCTATGTCTTTCAGTTTGATACTTCTACCTGTAAAGAGGTGCAGCAACCTCCCTCTGGAGAGGACAGTAAAACACCTCTTAGCTTATGTCATGGCTGTGATACCTCTTGGGGAAGGTTGTTTTTAAGCTTTCCACAACCAAGGTAATGGTTGATCAAGAAATGACTCACAGCAATAACGTGCCAAACTCAAATTTAGCATTCAGACCTTTGGGCAAAATGATAAAGCAATCATGAATTCAATTGATAAGGCGTGGGTTAATAATTATATTTTAAATTGAATTGCTTTGAAAGCTGTACTGGAAAAGTAAGTTAACAGCTGAAAAACCTAGAAACTAATACAAAAAGCATTCTTCCCCTGAAGAAATTCTCAATTACTTCAGTGGAACAGGATTAGGCCACTGGCTCTGTAAATGTAGCCATGCAAATGCATTGTCTCCTTGTACTAATATAGCTGTCTGGCAAATTCTTTTTGCTGTTACCATGGCTCTAACATTTTGATGGTTCAGCAGAAAAATAAACAGTTAAGTGTACGTGTGAACATTAACTGAGAAGTCTTTCATCATTTTAGGGTTACAGTTCACAATGAGGCCAAAATTTCTTCTTCAAAAATGTTAAGCTATGATCTGAAATCTGCAATTCTCATACATGAAAACTCACAGTAACTATCAATGATAAATAGGTCAGGAAAGCTACTGATATAGTTTTCTTGGTTTCAATTCCTAGTTGGTTTGCGTGTTTTGGCCCCTCATTTGGTAAAAACAAGGGATAGGTGGAATCTCCTCACTTACTTGCATCCTTACATCAAAATACTACAGATGAGTAGTATTGATGGGTCTCCTCAACTAATTAAAGTCCAGTTTACAAAAGAAACCTTTCCCAGTAGCAACTGTGCCACTGAAGAGCTCCCATGGATGCAGTTTGTCTAGGACTCATTCTACCTTGAACCATAGAATATCTCAGATTGGAAAGGACCCAGAAGGATCATTGAGTCCAACTCCCAGTTCCTCACAGGACTGCTTACAACTAAATCATATGACTAAAAGCACCATCTAGACTCTCCTTAAATGCTATGGATGTACTTATGAAGGCCAATACAAATATAGTGTTCTCCGTAGATGACTCTACTAGACAGAAACATTCTGGAATTCAGGATATTTAATGCAATTTGCAGAACTTTTTGGGGAAATACTTGGCAAAGCACTGTGGGATCCCAGAATTCTGCCTGAGGAATTTTAAGAGGTTAGGCTCAGTTTCCTCTAATTTCCATTTTCTTTATGGGGGTTTTTGGTACCCTCTCACTCTTCCTTCATTCTCTCGTTTTCATGCTTCTAGTTTTCCATACTTAGTCTCTAATGTTAGAAATATATAAGGAACAAATCAGTGAAGTTCTTATGTCTCTTTCCTAGGGTTTATAGATCCTGTTTTCCCTACATGTGCAGAGCTTTGTTTTTATCAGCAGCAAGAAAGAAAGAAAAACTGACGCAAAGTCGATGATGGAGGCACAAAATAAAACTTGCCATGAAGTACAAATATTCCCCAATTGGTTAAACACAGTAAATCTCAAGATATTTAGCCATTGGAACAATCATGGTGCAAATCTAGCACGGTCAGTAGCAGAAGAAAAGCCTCCATCAGACACAGGAGATTGTAATTCCAAGTCCTGTAACAGAGTGTGTGCTGAGTTTGTATCAATGTTTTAATGGAAATGCCTCAAAATCAAAAGCATTCATACTCTGAGAAACCAGTGGCATTCCGGCTCTGAGAACCTGCAACTGCTGCTACCAGTGATTAGCGACTTGATACTGGACAAATCTACAGTGAAGGTGATTATTTTATAAGTCTAAGAACTTCAACTCTTGCCAAGCATAGGAAAGCAAGAAAGTTAGTAAATAAGGTGTCCCATTTCTGTGTCTTTAAATTTCCAAGTGCACAAACACAAGTGACTTGAGTGGTCGCATGAAGTGATGATGGCTAACTTCTGAGCAAGTATGGCATCTACGTACAGCTCACAATTTTAAGAACCTTTTTGCAATACAGTAATGCAAAGATAGTTTTCTAGACCACAACAGTTATAAAGATACAGTTACTTTATTAACTACTATAGTCAAAAAGCCTCTCTGTATTTTCTTTCCTAGTTCCCGAAGTGATTTACCAGGCATCTGGAAACAAAGACATAGGAACTGTTCAGTGGCTTCTGATGTATGTTTGGTAAGTTTAAAATGCCTCTAAAAAACAAAAATGAAGATGCTTCCAGTGAGATTAGAAACACTGGTAATTCTGAACACAAAAGAGCAATTATGGAAGTCAATCTGAATACAATTTCTGGAAGGCTCAGCAGCATACTCTGATACGTGTTATTGGCAGCACTGTTTTGAATCTGCTTGTTCTGCTGTTTGAGTAAGCTATACTTATTACTGCTAGAAAATTGAATTTCAAGTTAACCACATTTTACTGAATTTGGCAAGAAGTGAAGGTATAGGGAAAGGGTGTTCCATATCAGTTTTTTTTTAAACAGAACAAATACATCACACTTTTCACAAAATAAAAATTTATTAACCGTAACAAACAACATATAAAATGACAAGGTGTATATAAAATGTACAGGGTGCATGATTCATTAACATATGTGCACTCTTGTCATATGCCCTTATTTTCCACTGGAGTTGGCTGGAATTAACAGTGTGGCAATCTGTGCTGGCTCTTGTGCAGGTAGGAAGTAAAGAAAGAAGGTATTTGCGATGAGACCTGCTCTGCAGAGCTGTCTATGAAGCACAGTGGCTGCTGCAGTGAAATTACTGGGTGTTTTGTTCCATGCTGCTTTGCAGTGGCTGCATTTGCTAAATTCAGAGTGCTCCATCTTCAAGGTAAACTATTCAAGTGTGCCTTTTCTCCAGTCTGTTGTGTCACAGAGGCCAAACAGACCTAGGAAAAGATCTACCCTTTTCTTTCTTTTCTTTCTTCTAATCATCATCTGCTCCGTCTCAGCCAAGGTCACTGATATGCAACAACAACAACAACAAAAAAGCATTGTTAGATTGGAAAGGTCATAGATAAAAATCTCCATCCTTTTCCCACATATATTTCTTCTCATAAAATATGAACTGGGTCAGCCTCCTGGTGGGCAGTTCAGAAAGTCCATCAATGATGGATACGTTACCACCTTTTGAAAAGCTGGCATGCAGGGTATGGACTACCACATCTACCACCAGTAAAAACACGGTAGTAACTATGACCGAACAGGCAATGATCTGTTCATAAAGTGCAGAGATCCCGGAGAAGGTTCTTCAGAGCAGATGGGAGTTCACCCAGGCATGTTACAAGCCTTTCTGCAACTTCCTCAGAAGTGATAAAGGTGAGGCAGTAACACACTGTAAAAGGAGAAGTGAACCAGGCCTTCCTAGGCACCCACCCTCAAAGCTGAAAGAATACGTGCTGAAAAATGCTGACAGTGTCCTAAAATGGGGTGCTCATGCAAAGATCAACCTGAAAATCAATACAAAGGAATGGATAGCTACTATTGTGTAATCTGTGAGCAAGTTCTCTGAACTAACAACAAAATGTCTCCATCTTCCTTCCTTGAATAAAAAAAAAATAGATCATTGAATCTAGTTTCCTTTCAGAAAGCAAGGGACTGCATGCATGAAGATTCATGCTACATGTCTACAACTTCTTCACAGAACACAGTTTTAGCAACCAGGACTGATTGCAAACCATCTGATGTTTCCCATCTGTTTTAAAGGCATGCAAAGGTTTCTGTTTCAATATCATCGGTCATTGTACAAAGAGCTGATGTTAAGTCACAGAAATTCTACATGTCCATATACATTTATGTATATTTAGCACACATTTATGAATACTGGGTGTGGTCTATTCTAGCTTTTTTCCCCACTTTTGATTGACAGTGCATAGAGGAGCGTTGTTAAATTAAACTGACTATTTGAAAGGCATTTTCTTTGTTCCCTGTCCCCTTAGACACTGTTCTAAGAAAGGGATGGAAGAACTGAAGAGAAAGGGATGGCTTCTTAGGGCTGTGAAAAAAAAGTTTAAAGAAAAAAAAAAAGAAAAATTAAAAACAGAGTAGTCGATGTAGCAAATGGAAATAAACCTACCTGAGCGTCTGTTGCTTTTCCAGCTGGCCTTGGGGTTCATGAAGCACTCCAGACTTTCATCCAAGAACACCTCCCGCCTCCTCTGTGCACCCTTTTTCAACAAGCTTGTTGCCTATATCCGTTTCTGAAGTTCTTTTTCTTCTCATTTTTTGAGCTCGTATGTCCAATGGTCATGGAGTTCCAATTTTCTTTAGCATCAAATTCTGCATACTGGTCAATAACACCTCCGGTTTTCAACTGGTAGCTTTCCTTTAATTGAATGTTTGATTCTTTTTCCCTGCCACGACATCGTCACTCATTCCTCCCATTGCAACCTCTCCATCTTTTACTCGCAATATCCAAAAATCACTTTAGTTCCTGTGAGAATGCTGCAGCCTGGCCCATGCCTACTGTCCCTGAGGACTGACCTTCCCAGAGTATGGAGGTCCAGGAACTCCACACAGAGAGTAAAGCCCTTAAGCGCAGGTAGATGCAAGTACGCAGATATTTTGAAAGGTGAAGAAAAAATAGGGTGTTTTTTCATCACTGAAAGTGATGAAAGCTGGAGTTTGGTGAAAGCTGGAGCTTGAGATTGGGAGCAAAATGGTAACAGCCAAATGGTCAGAGGATTATGAGGTTCTGAATGAAATTAGGAAATCTGTCTCTCTTAGTAAATAAATAATATAGCACTTGTGCAGGCATCTTAAAATTGCTGGAACAGACAACTTTTTCTATATCAGAAGCCAGTTTAACTTGACCTGCATAAACTCTAGGTGTTACCTTGCAAGGTCCAGTTTGGACTTTGTGCACGCACTGAAAAAACGCAAGCATTATTTTGTAGTGTCAACTCCAAGCCCAAGAAGTTTGGGCTCGGGGGTTTTTAAATCATTCAAACTATGCTGCATAACCAAGACACTGCAGAAATGCCACGCTGAATTCATAACAACTTGTCTGAGACAAGAGCACTACAAAGATGCACGGAAAATAAAAAGCCCTGCACTCAATCTTACAATTTTCTATGACATAACAGTTTTATCTCTTCCTAACTAGGCACATACCCAAAAAAACAATCCTGAATACTTATTCATGGGACATGACAGCCTCGATGTATGCAAAGCTGTTATAAGCATAGTTTCATATTTAAACATGGTCCTTTTCCTCTTCAGATAACAGAGGAATTGCTAGTATCTCTGAAAATGTGACTAAAACAAATCACCAGTGCTTATTTAGAAGCTGGACTGGGAGAAGCTACTCAGAAATTTAAAAAAAAAAAAAATTGGGTTTAACAATTAAATGGGGAGAAGGAGATAAGAAATAAAGGGAAGAGCCACTGACTCAGTATCACAAGAAGTCTGGGGAACCCCTTTCAAGGGTATTCCTTATGCAAGAGAATACCCTGCTGCAGCACTGGAAGGAATGCCAGAGCATCTACTCTAGAAGAGAGACCAAGCAGTTCCTACAGTTCATCTTCATAACAAACCTTGGATATCTTCTTTCTGCATTTTGGCTACGTTCAGGAAATGACAAAGATGGACTAGGTTAAATGCTGTAACATGGTACTTATTCACACCACATTAGGCAGAAGAACACTAAAATTAGGCATAAAATTTTATTCCCTTGGTAATATCCTCCAGTACTGGCCAGAGACAGAAGGAGAAAAGGGAATTTCCCTTGGAAAAATAAAGCGAGCTAATGATATGTAATATAAATATCGTGGCATTGCATCTTTCAAGTAAGTAGCAGCATTTCTATAGGGAGTTGGGGGGGGTTGTAAAATATAATATATATAATATCACCAGAGAGACTGGAAAAATAAGCCATTCACAGCACACTTTAAAGGCTCTTTCAAATGGTTACTATATCCCCCTTTACATTCTGTCTGTAAGCATTCTTATCAATTACACAAACATGAGAAAGTGAGATGTTGTCTTCTCATTTTACTGGAGCCACATGAGAAATGTGGTTGGCCTTTCAGTCTATAAGAAGATATTACAGGCCTGGTCCAAAGCTCATCCCTGTCTTCCCTTTGGGGTCTGGAGCAGGCTCATGCAAAGTAGGAACAGAACAGCAGCCTCCTTAAAAACCATCATAAAAATATTTTGCTGTATAAATTGCTGCTTTGCATTGATTCTCCAAACCACTGCACCCAGGGATGGGCAGCACTTGCTGGATTCAGACTGCAACAGCTGAAGTTATGCCAAGTGAACAACAAACACCCGTAGCACACCGTGCCCTTTTTAAGCAAGTTCCTGATTAAAAACTGCCACCCTAACATAAGGTATGAGAGACGCAGACTTTTAATATTTCACAGAATAACAGACCCCGGTGCTGGTTTGATTGAAAAGCTGTGATCCTACAGATGTTTACGAGTTTGCCTGGTGTAGAGCTATAATCAATTTGGTGATGATAGACTCTCAAGATACAAAAAAAAAATTATCCTGAAGGAACCTGGTTTCTGAAATCTATTGCCCAGATGCATTAGGCTGGTGGGAATTCCAGCAAAATAAAGGGTCTACTGGCAGACACAACATTGATTTCTTAATGTTTACAACCTACCAGACCTGATTTGATGGATCTTTGTGGGGTGCCCTGCAGCCTTGGTTATTTCCACAACCCAGCTGGCTAGTTCCGTTACTTGGTGACAGTGTTCCACATCTGCAGCCTCAGTGCAAACATACTGAACTAGTATATACAGCGCAAATCTCATCTGAGATCAGATTTTAAATCCGATCTGATAATGATGTTTACTGTTTTCTCTGACTAAAAGTATGATCCCTTTTAAGGGATCAAAAATCCTATTGTGGTTTTTGTCTGTCTGACTCCATATCCTAGCCCCCCCCTCAACACAACAAGTTCCCCTTTCATTTCAGTTTCATTACATTTTGCTGCTTTTTCCTCTATGGCAGCGGTTCTAATCAAAGCAAAATACCGTGAAGGATTCTGAAGAGATAATCTTTGTCAACAGCCTACAAAAGCTTTGATTTGCTCTCCTTGTGACTTTTTAATCTAGGATATGTGGAGAAGATGATGCTATTTGGTCTGCACCCATTTTCATTCTAGAAATCTGGCTGCCCTTCTGTTTAAAACATCACTGATAATCTCATTAGGGTTCCTCATCATTCTTATTATGGGAAACAAAAGGTCAGCAAGTAATCTACAGTCATGAAGTTTTCTTCTACTCTACTATCAAGAACTTCTCATCTTTATTGAAAGTTGATAAACATGATGCAAATGTTTATCAAGTTCAGGCAAACTGATATTAAATTCAGTATTTCTATAAGGATATTCAGTGTTGTATTCATACTTAGTATCAAAGCACTTTTCCCCCACTGAATCCCTCAACAAAACAATGACTGTGCTCAAAGTTGATCAAGGAATATGTTCTTACACAGAGAACTTTGTTTTATAGATGTGCTTGTGCAATGCACTTAAAAAGAAATGCACATGCTGATTTCCTATGGAAATGCTGATGGATGGAATTATATTTTCATTCTGCTGAAGTCCAGTCCACATAAAACCCTCACTGGTTTATAAGAGTTTTCAAAACACCACGGATTTTTGGCATTCAAATGCAAAGTTTCTATGCCTGGCTAATAAATTGCTGCACATATTGGATGCTCATATGCGTATGTGAATACTCCTTTGCAGATCTTACTCATTTCCTCAACATAAAAATGAAACAAAGTAGAAAAGAACAGGGAAAAAAAAAAAAAAAGAGACCCTCAAAAATGGTCCTCAAAAAATCCAGATAAATAAAACATGTCTGAATACACTGAAGTAGCTCCTTTTCTTTCTTAATTGTCTTTGTCTCCTAATACCCAGTTACTCAATTCTATAATATGTAAGGTACAAGACAGTAGAGTAAAACAACAAAGTCATACAATGAACTAAGAAACACGACTGTAAAACTGATGCCCTTTTTGAAAATGTTCTCATATAGCTGAGTATTTCGATCTAAAACAAAGAAACCACTGCAACTGTTTAGTATTAACTATTGCCCTTGTTGGTTAAAACACTGGGGGGGTGGGAGGGAGAACATCCACTCTCCAGAAAGTTCAGGATGTAAAACACACAAAATTGAATCTAGTGATACATTAGTTTAAAATGTACTAAATTCTGCATTTGCTCATGGTTATAATTTACTCTTCTCTTTGTTTCACTTGGTAAGTCAATGTAGTTTTTTTTTAAAAAAATGCAAGAATTACTTTTTTCCTCAGTGAAAAATCCTGGTTTATTGCATCACTCTGTATTCCTAATGCTAGCAGTGTTATGTTGCCATCTCAATTGTACTTAAATGTGTCATATTGCAAACAAGCATAAACAGATCTATTCACCAGACTACACCACCAAGTTTAACCTTATCATTCCAAACTTGAAGAACCTTGATAAATCACCAGGAGTGTCTGCTAACTGCCTGCAAAGGGTTAACATTTTGTTCCAATATTATTTTTTTTTTTATGCAGAGAGACATGACAAAGACTTATATTTGTTTGGTAATTTTGGAAAATAAACTATCGGGCAAAACTGAAATGTAAATTTAGAACAAAAAGAATAGAAAGAAAAACTAAATGTCATTCGGAACTATGCTTGTGTTCTCCAAAACAACATAAATAAAGGTAACAAACTCCCCACACCTCTCAAATTAAAGCAAATTCTTCATTAAACTTCTACAATGGTCACAAAAACTATGGAAAGACAAGTAAAGGATAAGAATTTCTACTTAAACTCAACCTTAACTGCAGTTTCAAAATTAGGTCAGTTAAAAAGAAAATCACCATTTTTAAGGAGATTAAGAATCCTTAAAATTGGATAAAACTATTCCTAAATGACTACATGAATCAAATGCAAAGGTACCTAAATGTTCAAGCCCCCCATATATTATAACAGCATCAGAATTATATAAGAAATGCCTATCAATGGGTGCTCTGTTCAAGAAGTGGGATTCCAGTCTGACTCAGTGTCATTATCTGGCAAAAAAAAAAAAAAAAGGTACTGCAAAGATATCTTGTTTATTTTCTTCTTTTGTTTTCTCCTTTTGATAAAGAAGCCTTTACAAGGACGCATATATAACAGAGATATCTGCAGCTGAAAGAATCCCTAGTAATTTGTCAATCAATAACTTCAGTTTTTAGCAACGCTGGTGAGTTTGTTTTAAATAAGCATTTTTCTCTTTTCGGCCAAGAAAACGCACGCCACACCAATCAAAACTAATCACATCTGGGCTTTCAGTGAAACAGCAGCTGTTAATTTTACAGGTCTGCCCACAATGTTCTAGTAAATAGGAAGAGAAATCTGACATTGCCTGCAGTCTAAAACAACAAGCAGTGAGGGCTCGATCCTGTTTTCACTGGAAGCAATGTCAAACTCCCCACTGACTTCAGGGAGAGCAGGATCGGGCCCTGAGCTGCTCAGCCTCCCCCAGCTCCAAGCACAGGAGGATGTGTTGAGGAGCTGGGTGGGAGGAGAAGTACCAAACCCTATCAAACCCCAGCCATCCTTTTGTTAAACTGCCCAAAGAGTTGAACTTTCCATCACTTTACGAACAACTGCAGAGTGCCCTGCAAACAACAGCGGTGATAAAAGGACAGATTGACATATGAATCTATGATTTACCTTGAAGGGAACAGCAAAGGGGAAGCCATAGGGTTGCAAAACAAAGTAGTCCAAAGGGATGATCTCTGCACGCAGTCCAGAGGCCACGGTGTGTCAAGCAGTCGTCTCAGCACCAGCCACCCTGCCTTCTTCCATCTTACGAGATTCACCACCCAGAGCACCGACAAACCTGCTCCACGACAACAAAACTCTCCTAATGCTTTTGAACGCCCACCATTTGTTCTCCATTCATCCAATCAACTTCCCACCGCACATCTTCTCCTGCGACTGAGCCTCAGCGGCAGGATCCCTTCTCATCTCTATGCTAATTATTTTGCCACATGGACAAAAAGTAATAACGCTTTCAGACAGGAAACCAACCAGGCCTGAAGTCGAAGGCAGAAAGCACTAAGTTGCCACCACTGAACGCGGAGAAGATGGGCATGCGTGAAGCTCTCTGGCTGATGCATCAGCTGTAACCTCCATTTAGGAGCAGCGGAGGCGGCGGGGCTGGAGGAAACCTAGGCAGCGCAGCATGCATCCAGCCCAACCTCCCCTAGGGACCACATCACTGCAGCAGATTGCTGACTTACCCCGCCTCAGCCTGCATCCTTCAGGCAGAGCCACGCACGTCCATCCTCCCGACCCCACCGCACGATGCTGGTACCGGTACCCAAGCCACCGCGCACGCCCAGGCTCCCCGGCAGCGTGGGGAGATGCTGCGTTCCACCGAAAAGAGGGGGAACAGCTGAAATGCTGCAGCCGACGAGGATGGGGGACCGCTAAAAATACACCCCCTGCCTCTGCTGCTACCGTAAAATGGTGTCTGCGTTATGGAACAACCTCTTTCCCCCCCCGCCCCAGATGATAAAAACTCAATAATTGGTCCTCTGAATGTATCTTTAAAAGAGATTTATCATCGAATGATACTCCTCCCTCCCCCAGCAAAAAGAAAAACCTCAATAATTAGTCCTCTGAATGTATCTTTAAAAGAGAATTATTATAGAATCATACTTCCTCACACACACAAAGAAAATAACTCAATAATTAGTCCCATGAAAAAGCTTTTAAAGGGAATTATCATGGAATCATAGAATTGTTTGGGTTGGAAGGGACCTTAAAGCCCATCCAGTCCCAACCCCTGAAAAAAACATTATTGTTTTGCTGCTGGGGTACTCCTCCGGGGTTTGTGGAGTTAATTCAGCCAGATTGCTGAAGCCTCGTTTATTTTACCTGCGCACACCACCCTCTCCCCTTAGAAAACAAAAGGAATGAACTATTTCCAGGGGAAAAAGATTAGCCAGATTGCTTAAGCTTCCTTTATTTCACCTGCTCACACCACCCTCTCCCCTTAGAAACAAAAGGAGTGAACGATTTCCAAAGGAAAGGATTAGCAAGGTTGCTGAAGCCTAGTTTATTTTACCTGCTTACACCATCCCTTCCCCACAGAAAGAAAAGGAATGAAATATTTCCAAAGGAAAATATTAGCTAGATTGTTGAAGCTTCGTTTATTTTACCTGCTCACCCCCCCCCCCCCCCCCCTTGGCAACAAAAGGAATGAATTATTTCCAGAGGAAAAAAAATCAGCTAGATTGCTGAAGACTTGTTTATTTTATCCGCTTAGAAACAGGAAAACGGAGGAAAAAAAAAATAAGATTAGCAGCCTTTCCACCCTTAGCAACTCGCGCGGCTCAACTTTGGAGCATCAGCAGCCCAAACATAAACAAGGGCTCGCAGGCAGGGAAGGGTGGATCTGCACGGGCGCCTTCCAAAGCGGTTTTGAGGTGGTTTTTTGGGGGGCTGTGGCTGAGCCAGGGGCCGGGCAAGGGCCGGTCAGGGGCTCGGAGCCCTGAGCCGCCGGGGGAAGCTTCGCCAGCGAGGAGCCGCTGCCTTTAAACCCGTCCCCGAAATGTCATTTCGGTGGCAGCGTGACAGGCTGTGATCTTTAGGCGGAGGCGGAGCTCCCCCCTCCTTCCCCTATTCCTCCTCCTCCTCCTCCTTCTCCTTCTCTCTCTCCCACCCCCTCCTCCACTCGCCCCCGCAGGGCCCAGCCTCGCCCCGGGCAGGAGCAGCTCCCAGACCTCCCAGTCCCGAGGGAGGAGGCCTCTCCGCCGGGAGGGAGCCTGCCTGGCACACACAGACGCTCACAGAGCCGCTTGGGTTGGAAGGGGCCTCAAAACCCATCCAGATCCACCCCCCCTGCCACGGGCAGGGACACCTCCCACTGGATCAGGTGCCCAAGGCCCATCCAGCCTGGCCTTGAACCCCTCAGGGATGGGGCAGCCACAGCTTCCCTGGGCAACCTGGGCCAGGGCCTCCCCGCCCTCATCATGAATTTCTTCCTAATGTTTAATCTAAATCTTCCCCCTTCCAATATTCCCCCCCCCAAATCCTTTCTAAAAAGCCCTTCCCCAGCTTTCTTGCAGACTCCTTTCAGGTACTGGAAGGCTGCTGTAAGGTCTCCTCAGAGCCTTCTCTTCTCCAGGCTGAGCATCCCCAACTCTCCCAGCCTGCCCTCACAGCAGAGGTGCTCCAGCCCTCGGATCATCTCCGCAGCCTCTTCTGGACCCGTTCCAACAGTTCCTCCTAACGCTGGGGATTCCACACACAGCCTATGTGCCTTCCCTGCACACACACACTCGCTCCTGCCAGTTCCCTTGCCCTCCTTATTGCCATTGTGCTGCTGCAACCCCCTCCTCCTTCCTGTATCCCCCTCTCCCCGCATCCTTCCCTCCCTGCATCCCTCCCTGCATCATCTCACCCTATGCAGTGATTCTCCAAGCAGGCAGACCCTACTGGCCACAGCTGAGGTGGGGGAAGGCTGACCCAAAGGTCACAAGGAACACCCTCCGATCCAGCCCTTGGGTGTAATAATCCCTCCCGAGCCCGCTGCTTGACGTGTGGAGACCAGACATGTCGGTCACCGTAGAGGGTACCGTTCTTTTCCCATCTAGCGTTCACACTGCGGGCTGAAGCAGAAGCCAGTCTCCGCATAGCAGCCCTTCGCATCCTAAGCCATCATCGCAGCAGCTCCGCAGCCGCACTCCGAAGGCAGGAAAGAGGCTTTTGTGGGGGGAAAATTTGTCACAGAGATTGAGAGGAGAGCCAGCCTGATGAGGAAGGGACTTAACAATAGCAGAACCCTCATGACTTCCGTGCTTTCGGTAGAAAACGCACTGTTTCCCTCAGAAAACAAAACAAAACAAAACAAAACAAAAAATAAAAAAGGACTTACGTGCCTCTTCCCCGACCCTCCCATCTCCACCTCGCTCGTGGTTGGATTTTTTGGTTTTTTTTTAATTTATTTTCCTTTTCCCTTAATTTTTCTCTGTCATCTCTGATTACATCTCCCTGCTCTCGCAGGGCTCCCCGGAGGCCAAGGCACCGAGCCCTTGGGAACGGGGCCGCAGGTGCGGGAGGGGAGCACGGCGGGGGTGGCGGGAGGCGGGGAGAAAAGCCTCCTGGAAGCAGGGAAGGAGAGCCCCTACCATGTTTGTGTCGTAGCGAGGGCCATGTCAGTCTGGGTTTTTTCATAGAATCATCATAGAATGTTTTGGGTTGGAAGGGGTTTTCCACCCAAATCAACATCGCCTGAGGAGCACGCGCACACCTGGTGATGAAAGGACCCCTTTACAAGTGTATACAGATCCCTACACCCCAAAACAGGAGTTTCATCGCTTTCTAGCATAAGACTTGCAGAATCTTTGGGTGACTGTATTCATGTTTCAAAAATCAAGGCTTGTGTTTAACCACTGCTAAAGCTGACCTCCTTATCTTAGATCCTGGCTAGCCTTAGGAAGAAAGTAGAGGCAGTTATGTGGTAAATCCATTGTGGGAGGTGTTTTTGAGCTTTCTTCACTGAAAGGGTTATTGGGCATTGCCAGAGGCTGCTCACGGAGATGGTGGAGCTCCCATCCCTGGAGGTGCTTATAAGATGGGTAGATGAGGTGCTCGGGTGTCTGGTTTAGTGATGGACAGGTATGGTTGGACTTGAAGAACTCGAAGGTCTTTTCCAACCTACCAATTCTATGACTCTATGATCCTATGATTTCACTGCAAAAAAAAAAAAAAAATTTAGCATCCTGTCCAGCCTTCAGGATGACATAAAAAATGGCCTGGTGCTTCTCCCACTGAAGACAAAAACAATACTTGGTTTAACCAGGGCATAATGTATAAAAATCCTGTATTGGTGGGAGCTGGGGGTGGGGAACTGCATAAATTAGAAACATTTACAAAAAGACCAGTGTGAAAAAGAAATTTGGGAGACTGGTGATTCATTGGCCTAATTATCCTCCATGAGACGTTAGGGCATGGGTTTAATGTTGTGGGATGGATTCTCCCTCCCCCACCCTGTGTCTCGTCAACGCGCATTATCCATGGGGAAAAGGAGATGCAGGTCATGTTTAAGCAGTGTTAATGAGAGTGCAGTATTTTTCCTGAAGGTTAAGTTAGCCAGGTTAGCAAGTTTCAGGTAAAGTATGCTGGAAAACCTTCCATTTCTTTCACTTTCTTGCTGGTAGCAGTTTCTAATGAGACTTGAAACATTAGACAAACACAGAAAGCAGAATTCAAGCATCAGACGAACCCACTCCTGTCAATAAGGGAGCACAATTTCAGCTTGACAGGAGTATTACAAGAATATACCCGCTAACGAGCAGCCTTAATTGGCCTGCATATTGTGGCTGTCACTGTTAAAACCTGTTCCTATACAGTCCTATTTTATACATCCTTTAAAAGTATAGTTCTCTAAAGCAGTTAAGGAGACAATACCTTCCTCACTGGGCTTTTGATTTTGGGTGGGAAAGAACTTGGAAGAAAAGGAAATTAAAAGAGAATAGGAAACCCTATTAAGAATATGGCATCAGTGACTGAAAAACTACATGGAAGTCAAACGTGTAGTAAAAGAAGCAACAGACTCTTTCAGTTTCAGTGCGCTTTGTCAGTTTTGAATGTAAGTTATTATTTACCCATAGATTGCATTGGCTGCATAGGTTTCACTGACGTATACTATACACAAATCTTTTAAAATGTAGTGTGTTTTATAATAGATCCCACCTTTTCCTCAGCTAGACACTTAAAAGCATTTTTAGTTCAGTGATATGCAGGAGTTCACTGCTGGCAAGTCCTGGCAAATCCTTCACACAATAGATTTTAATGTGTGGCTTCAGTTCCCAGTACAGGGTCGTGTTCATAAAGAATACAAATGAAAGAGAAGATATTAAAAAAAAAAAAACAAAAACAAACCAAACTTACTGCGCATGTGCAATTGACTGTTATTAAATGATAACAATGTAACTTCCAGATCATAAAAGTAAAAAGGCCAAATAGGGCAGAGCAGATCAGACCCTAATGGTATGCAAAGTGCCTTACTTTAAAGAAGTTATTCCTAGTGTGATTTAAAACCATCTAGCCTGCAAACTCGAATATAAAATATTGCTGCAACTGAAGACCGTAAAAGTCATTTATATGTATATTGATACCTTCAAAAGATCTTCCAGATCAAATTTCAGTCAATAAAATGCTTCCTATTGTCAAACTCTGGAAAATGTTGCGCAGGGAAGACCCTGGGCACAATAGTGTTTGTGAGGGCAAACATAATTTCAAGGTGGTGAGCCATATGTGCTGCTTATTTGCACAAGAGGAAGATAAATTAAAGCATTTTCACTAGGAACAAAAAGTCTAGCTAAGTATGACAACACCTGTAATATCCCTCACATTATCAAAGTTAAATTGCCCGGCTGCGTGGAAAAACACTGCTCAAACTACACTGCCCCGTGGATGCCTCCCAGAGAAACAAAGTGCATGTGAAGGCAGCTTTTGAAAGGAAGGAAGAAAGATCGGAATGCAGAGATTTGGTGCTTTACCACAGCCATCCCCACATCTCCTCGACTGGGAGGCTGAGGAGCCTCTCCTGGTTTTCCCTCCAGGAGCAGAGCCCTTGGGGTGCTGGTGGGAGGGAGTGGACAGCTCCCGGTGCTGAAAGCAGAGCGCTGCCTTGCAGAACAATGGCAGCCGGCTCCAAATCCTGCTATAATCACATTAATGAGATTAATCAGCGAATTAGCAGCAGTCAAATGTCAGGGTGGCAAGGAGGAATCCAACCAAGCTCGGTAATTAACTTTTTTTTTTTGGGGGGGGTGCAGGGGAAGAGAACCAACTGTGTTATCCTGAAGTTTTTTTCGCCAGGCTTTGGAAGACGCTGACAATTCGAGCGGAGGGTGGGTGGAGGAGGGGATAAGACGGAGACCTCAACCTCTGCATGCTATAAGACAGGCTGCTAATACACGGAAGCCTATTGCTTTCGGCTGAAGTCCATTGAGGAAACTAACACCGTTCCAAACAACCCACCCCAACTGCCAGAGCTGCACTGCACTGAGCTCTGAGAGTGAAACTAGTTCACTAATCTAACTTCCACTGCAAATTCCAATAGGCATGATAAATATGGCTGATGCCAAAGTAGTATTAGATATTATTCTTTTTTAAAAAAAATTCTAGAAGAAAGAAACTACTCTTTCTGAAATCAGAAGGGCAGGAGAAAAGAGTACCTTTTAAAGAATTCAGTAAGAGATTATCATGGCAAACTAATGCTAGATCTGTTACAGTGTTTTCTAAAACACACACATACAAAAAGAGGAATTTTAATCGAGTAATTTAGTTTAAGTTACTTATTGCAGACAAGTCAGAGATCTGCTCTCTGACCTCAATAAAAGTGAAACTTCTCTCCACCTGAAATTCAGCACCACCACCATTTCTGCATTGCAAGTACAAAATACCGAAAGAGATTCCCCCTGGATTATAAATAAAAACCTAGCATATTTATTTGCAAGAGAGTACTGCACCTCTCCTTTTCTATCTTTAAAAGGACTATCATCAACCATGCCAGGCGTTTATCGTGTTAGCACAGCACTTTTTTGCACTTACTACTTCTGCAGAAAACAAATGTTTTAAAAAATCTCCTCTTTGCCTAGATAAGACTGTGCTTGTTGTTCTGTAGTCAGAAGAAAATAGCATGCTTCTGTTCTGTTAAGTTTCATTGTTGTTAATGATAAATAAAAGAAGCAAACCTATGTAATGTCTCTGCCATAAGAGACTAAATATTTTCTTTTTTTTTTTTTTGGCTAATATAAGTCGTTTTCTTTACACTTTTCCATTACTTTTTTAAACTAAATTCATAAGGTTGCACTAAATTGGCACTAAATGTACATGAACTACAGTTATACTTATCTGAACTATTTTAAAAGTGAAGTATAGACTATGACAATTTCAGAAGGTTAACTGAATTAGCCATCCCTTTTTTACAAAGCTTTTTCTCTTTAAAGAAAAACTCTTATAAAACCAAAATGTCTGGATAGTGTTCTTTCAAAATACTGCTCTTATATGAGTGTTTCCCCTTCAAGTAGAAATCCACTGCTTTCAAATATTGTTTTAGTGTAAAAACATTGTATATATTATAATCTTTTATTTAATTGTACTCGGCTATCAGGAGACTTAAGCATTCCTATCTGTGAAGTTTTTGTCTCGGCTTCTCCGTACCGAACAAGTACCTTCCAACATGCAGCAAGTTTATATAAACAACAACATGCTTAATGCATGCAACATTATGCGTTCATATAGTAAACACACACTTTAGGATTTCTTATCAGCTATTCTACAGCCCAATATAATTTCGGCTGCACAGCAGTATTGCCAGAAGAACTTGAGAAGAGCAAACAATGGACATTTAAGTACGAGCTACAGAACGACTGCAAAAATCACAATAATCTTTCCAGTTAGCTACAAGAATCAACCCCCGTGCACAAAACACAGCCCACACCTGCCCCCTTAACCGTTTATAAGTTAAACATAAGCAAGACATTTCAGCATGGTTAAGAAACACTGGCTACAACTACAACTTTGAAAGGATGAGGAGTAAGAAGCATACCACAGAGACCCAGAAAAGGCTGCTTTTTTCTTCATTGAACATTGAAAAGATACCCCATGTTCCAGGGAATTCAAAAAATAAAGGTATTAAAATACACCCACCAACACTGAGTAAAAAAATCAGGGGGGCTTCAAGAAGACTGCAGGGAAAAAGCTCTCACTCTCTTTAGTGTGCAGAAGCTTAGGGGGAAAAAAAATGTCGCCCTGGCAGGAATGACAAATGCAGTAGGATAGGCTAGCAGGCCTGAGGGATCTGTTTTACTTCCACATACATCCTCTAATGCACGCACTCCCACTCATCCTCTCGAGATGCCTTTTTTTTTTCCTCCACTTTTTTTTTTTTTTTCACCAGCTCCAAATCCCCGGCATATGACCTTCTGTTAAATAGATAAAAAAAAATTTGCTTATCAGTCATGCAAATGAGGCTGAATTCATTTTCCACAACAGATGGCCTCATAGATAATGATGATGGAAGAGAGAAAATTGAATGTCTCTCACAAGGTGGTCATGGCAACCGAGAGCAGAATAATATCAATAATAAGCTCACTGCATAATAAGGTTGTCAATCCCACAAATCAAAGTCTCCAGCTAAATCAGGTATCCCACCCCCAGCTAGTTATCAGGTAAATAGAGAAATAGAGAGCGTCCTTTTTCTTTTTAAACGAGGAGCTGTGAAAAGAAATGGGAGCTCCAGCGATTCCGGGGTACACGGGGAAGGAAGGAGCAGGAGAGATTTTTTTTTTCTCTGCTCATTGTGTTTTATTTAATGATTGAGGGAGGGGGGTGTTGGGTTTTTCCTCTTTCTTTTTCTTTTTCTTTTAATTATTTCCACAGAGGTTTTATTTGTTGGAGGGGGGTCCTGATTTGGTTTTTAATAGCGAGGCTGGTGTTTTCAGCTCAATCTGCTGCCGAAGCCTTGCCTCCCCTCCCTGTGTCTGATGTGGAGTGCTGCATTGATGCAATAGCAGCTCGCCTCAGGCTTCCACCTTGGCTCCCAGGGGGCCATCCCGCAAAATGAATCAGCAGCCATCCTGAGCAGACTGATTAAAATGAAAATGGCAAGGCACATGTCTGGGCGGAACTAGAGCTGAGCTGCGCTGCCTGTCTGGCAAGCATGCTCAATATAGCTTTTGCTAATAATGGCTTACTGCCTTTCCGTTTTTTAAAGGTATTACCGTCGCCCCTTCCCCCACCCCTAAAGAGATAACGGTGCTGGGGGGTTCCCCCCCTTCCTTGTATACTGCTCACAGCTAGAGATCGCCAGCCTGACAGGCAGCGATTGTGAAAAGGCACACTTGCTTTGCAGGGATTTTCTTCGCAGATGTGCTGAAATGCCAAGACAACATATTAACATGCAGCTATAAATTATTCCCAGATATTAGCTGGGAAAGAAACCTCGGAGGAAAGGGAAAGCTCAGTCACTACCCGAAGCATCGTTTTTTTCCCCCCTGTTTTTACACCTCAGATTGCAATGGCACCTTGTGCATTATGCATTACAAGAAAATGACTGCCAGTAAATGCAGAGCGACTTCCAGGAGCTCTTTGTGCACTGTCTGACAGATCCTGAGCCATGTTTCTAACCCAGCCACCACCTTCCCCAAGAAGATAACTGGGTGCATAAAGAGCCATTTAAATCATGCATTTCCTATAGTCCTTGGATGAAAAAAAGCAATGTTTTGTGGACAGCTTCTGTGTGCAAAAACTGCATCAAGTAAACACTGATCTGTGAATGCATGGGATCTGAAACCCAGCACTGAGGAAACATCAGTCCATGCATGCACAGGATCTGAAACCTGGATTGAAAACCAGCATTGAGGAAACATCAGTCCGTGCATGCATGGGATCTGAAACCCAGGCGGGCTGTTGTTTTGTGAGATGTGGGGATTGTTCTGCCTGGAGATACTTGTTGTCAGGTTTGGTGGGTTCCTTCAGGCAAACAGCAAAGAGGCAGCTCTGGAAACCAGCATGTATGTGCTGTACATGTGCACATACAGCCCCACGGTGCCTTCGGTTCATTCCTGCTTTTAAGCCACTGGGGTCATTTCCCACCCCCAGCCTCCCATCCCCTGCGTCCCCCCTGCCTTTTTCCACCCCCCTCGCCCTGCACTCTCGCCCTGTTACTGCAGTGTGAACCAGAAATCAATAAGGCTGCTCTAATGGAGGTTCCAGCTGCAGTTGGCTGTGCAGACACACACACACGCACACAGACACTGACGTCTGTGCTGCTTTCTCAGCCGATTGGGCACCACATCGGATGTTCTGTGGAGCAAAGAATAGGAATCATTTACAGTCTGCTAAAAAAAAAAAAAAAAAAAAAGGAAAAGAAAGAGTACCTTGCATTTCCCCATCTCCAGGAGCGCCAGGCTGGGTGGCTGCAGCCACCGCGGGGTGCTGGGTGACACCCTGAGATTAACCACAGAGGCACAGGGCTCTGCAATCCATGTGGGATGTTTTTTTGTGAGGCTACCAGTTCATATCGCAAAAGATAAGAATGCGAATGCGGGAATATAGACACGAAAAATAAAAAAAATCAAAGCCATTTCACTGATAGATTAATGGAGCTCTTGTGCCTTTTGATGTGTTTGCAAGTATTTCTGAGCTCTGAAGAGTATTTTAATGAAAGCTTTATTTTTAAAGGCTTTGTTAGAAATTACGCACTGAACATCTAATATTTCAATGTAAGTTGCCTGCTTGCTTCCCCTTCCTTCAATAGAAAAATATTTAATTGGCTAAAGATTAGCTCCAAGATTAATTTTCTGTAGCCTTTAAGTGTTTTTTAAATATATATTTATGTGTAAAGCTCCTCCTTGTTGCTAAAACATGTTTGAGTTTTTCCCCTTGTAAACAATAAAACACGGGCTGCGTGGGTTACCTGATGTTTTGGTGTTTTATCTCTGAAAAAAAGGAACAGCCCTGTTGGTGATAGTATAAAAAATTCTAATTCTCTGCTCCTAGGATAAGGTATTCCTGGGATCTGCAGCACTGCAGAACACCTCCCCCACCTCCCTGTCAATGTATTTCAACCTCAGTGTATTGACAGTAACTGCCCCAGCCTGAGTCTGGCTCCAGTGAAGCATTTATATTCCTTCCCCTCAGCCCTGTGGATCTTTGCAGGGCTCAGGATGCCAAGGCAGGACCCGCTCTGGAGGAATAGAGTCTGGGAAAATGAATGAATCATAAAGCCATATTGCACGACAGAGTCACAGCCCAGTCTGTGTTCTACAGTTCATTCTTATGCAAGCTTAAAAAAAAAAAAAAGTGATTTAAGCCTTAAAAATGATGGTTTGTGGCAGGCTGCGAAGTAATGAGCTGTAGGAAACCTTAGAATAAAAGGGGCCAGGAAGCACAGAAGTCCACCTCACCCCAACATTAGCAATTACAACACCGCAATACCCCCTCCCCAAATATTTATCTAATCTCTACTTTAATTATTTATACTACTTGCTTTTTTCTGCTGTCCTTGGCAGTTTGGAGCACGAATTAACGGTTCTCTCTTTCTTTTTGTGGAGGCTCTCTACCCAGCATCTTTTTTTTCCCTTTCCTCCTGCCCAGTCATTGAGTTTTAACCTCTTTTCTTCTGGGCAGAAAGCTCAGGCTCTGCAAGTACTGTAATTGCTGTTCATTTAAGTTGTCTGAGCTTTCAAGAGCATATTCCCCAGCCTAGCATCAGACTCTTTATCAGACCAGTAAACATAGCATCTTAGGTAAAAGTTAAAGCAAACAGTGTAACTGTTGTCCTGGAATATGAAATTAGAGTCTGAACTCCAACCTATAAGCTAAAATACGTTTCTTTTATATTTTTTGTTAGGCACCAAGCCCATTTCTGTATCACAGAGCTATTATGGTGCTACTTCTTTCCTCATGCTGTATTTATAAATATCAGTAAAAATGAACAGTGGCGATTGCCCAGGGATAGAAAGCACTTAGAGTGCCACTAATCCTTACATTCCTTAATCTCCCCTATCTTTTCCTTACACCAGCATTTAGCATGCCTAGAAACACCAGCCCAGGGCACTGTGAAAGCCACTGAGCATTTACTCAGTATATTTGCATTGGATAACTACTTTTTCAATCTCAAATTAAGCAACCTGCTGGTAACTAGTGGCTGGCTCCTCTGAAATCTCCAGTTGGGAAGGAGGCTGGGCACCATGGGCACGTTGGCCAAGTGTTTTTGCAAGGATTAACTAGAAAAGCTGGTGTTAACCAAATGTTTAGCAGATACTGGCCACCCCAGTAGCTTGGTCCCTACCTCCACATCCATGACAGTATCTGAAAAACAGTCCTTCCCAGTCCATGAAGGTCTTGCCAATTTACTGATAATCTCTGATGTTTTCTAAAATAAGTGACTTCTGTTAAAGCAGCAGGTTAATATTGATTACATAATATTCAGGAAGAGGGTGTAACGATCACTTTGATGAGGCTCAGAAGAGCATCTTGCAAATATTGCTCCAGCACAAGACAGGGACACGTTGGAAAGCACACCTTAATAAGAATAACTGGGTTTCGCTCAGACAACTCAGACAAAACATGATACACATAAGGCTCAGAGGAAAAGAAATTATTTTATTTCAAGCAGGCTTTGTCTCAATCTTAAGGTTATACACAAAATATTGTTCACGCTGTACCCAAACTAGTAATTTATGCACAAGTGGGCACAAATGTTCTTTAGGATCTGTAAAGTGGTGGTGCACTACTTTATTCTTGCAGTTATAAAGTTTTTTGCACTGTAACTGCCCAACGTCTGCTCCCTACGAACCACTGAGCAAAAAACACATGTGAATGCATCCATATGTGCAGAAGTCCCCTAAAATAGCGAAGAACTGCTTTTTGTTAGGGCCCAGAATCTCTTTTCTTCAAATACACCGTCCAAAAAGACAACAACCATTACAAATGGGGAAGGAAATCACAGGGAGCAAATATCCAGTCCCAGATGAAGTGTTGGTGGCTCCACTTAGCCTGAGCATCCTCCGTTTGGAGCCATACGTATGAGGGAACCATTTCACTGCCTACAGTGATACGAACACTTAGCATTCTCTTGGAGAGAAGGTACCTAAAATAGCAGGTATCTTAGGAATGACTGCTTCAGAATATTCACACTGCAGATTTCATGTGAATATGTAAGCAGTTCTTCTGGTATTTAGCAGAGAATTCTGTCTAAATATTATTTTCATCAGAGTTGCTGGCCTTAGGTGCTCAGAAGTACTGATGATGTCCTCAAAGTGTTTCCATGCAGGCACGTAGAGTTGCAAGCAAATTTTTCCTGTTTCTGGCTGGCAGAATGCAGACTGTGTCTGGTCTGGGAGCTAGTCAGACACAGTCTAGATAATAAAAGGCCTGCCAGCTAGAAGAATTGGTTGAGCTAGGTCATGACTATGTGCAGTCAGGATAAATATAGTTCTAATCCCGTTAGATACGAAAACTGCAATATACTCATACATTTGACTCAGCCAAATAAAAAAAAACCACCTTATTATGGAAATAGGATAAAGACTGCAGAAAAGGCTTCTGAGCAGTAGCGTGTGCATTGATGTTTTCCCATTGACTTCAGAAAGGAGGAGCAGGCCCACAGAGATGTGAACAAAGTGGAGTCTTCAGCAAAAAAAACCCCAAAACTAAAATAATCAAAACAATTTAGGAAAGAATAGAATAGAATAGAATAGAATAGAATAGAATAGAATAGAATAGAATAGAATAGAATAGAATAGAATAGAATAGAATAGAATAGAGAAATAGAAATTGAGGGAACAGCTTATGGGAGAAGATTGCAAACTCAACTCAGAAAGCAAATACAGACTGAAATAAGAACAGTTACCTTAAGGATGATGGAAGATGCAAAACTGCAGAAAGGGAAAGTCAGAAGTATCCAAAAGGGATACCTCAGACACACATATGAGAAGGCAGGATAAGTTAAAGTTGTCATAGTTGAATTTGGGAATAGGGGAAAGACAAGGAGTCATTGAGTATTGTGATAATGTTCTTAGGAGAATAATGCAAGGAAGTAAAAGTCATTTAAAATTAGACCAAACAAAGCACTGGAAATTATACTATAGGGAACAATCCTAAAATGACAGGGGAGGGGTTTAAACAATGTAATATGTCTTTTCAGCTTCTAATTTTCATGATTCCCAGTTATTATTAGCTGCTATCCCTCTTTAAGTGATAGTCCCCATTGTAAATACTACTGTCTAAGTAAGAGCCTGTAAAGGGAATTGAATATCTCAAATAAGGAAAAAAAAATGAGATAAACAAAACCCCTTAGAGAATGTTCAGAATTTTTCCAGCATAAAAGTGAAAAATTATAAGAAAATAAACATACATAAACTTAGCAGAAACTCTAAAAGGTTTCCTCATTATTTTACAAGATTAACAAGCTGAAGTCTTTCTTAGTTCTTGAAAAGACTACAGTCCAAGTCTGAAATACAAGAGAGACCAGGCATGAACAAAACAGGCGTGCACAAAACAGGCATGCAGTTTTAATTTGAAAAACATGTTACATGCTTCTCAGACCCACATGTTTTGCTTTCCCTGGTAACGACATGACTTTGCTGAATCAGGATGTAAGCTCCTGTTGCTATTGATACTTCAAGAAAGGAGCAATTCTACACTGATGAGAAGTCCTGCTGCCTACTCCCATATATATTTTAATTATTTGCCCTACTGTAGCAGTTCAGAGCTTAATCAAAGACTTGATAGGCACTGTAAAACTACAGGCAAAAAATATTCTCTGAAGTTCTAAACCTCTTGAAGTTGACCAGATAGCTTAAAAAAAGGTTGTGACAGAACTCATAGGCTCAACATTGAGATCAGAACATATTTCATCACTTCTACTATACTTCCCACAGTTGTTTATAACATGCTTTTTCTGTCACACAACTTAGGAGAGCAGACCTCCTGCAATAAGTGTGTCTTCAACAGGAACGCGAAGAACTTGAGGGAGTTGTAGACAAGAACTGGATGAGGCATAAAACAGGTATTGTAGCAAAAAAAGTGGCAGAGGAATGGTAGAAAGCAGGAAAAAACCAATGAATTGTTGTTTCAGCAGCATCTGAAAGCAGGATTCACTTCAAAGTTCAGATATATACATGTAGGTTGTTAAAGTCCCATTATAGTCAGTGGAGATCTAGTAATGATGGTCATCATTGCTTGAAGGAAATCAAGTTTGTCAGGAAGGATGTGTCTACTTCAAAGAGAGACTAATATCTCCCCAGGCTCCATCACATATGCTTCTCCAATCTCATTTTTCTATAAGAGGAACTAAGATGCCAAGTATGTGTTTAGGACACCTAAAGGAGAAAGATTCAGCTACAGAGTCAGAAAACTACATGTAGATGTGTCAGTCTCACCACAAACCTATTTCTTTGTGAGTGGATTCACTTTTCTACACAGAGGCATTTACCACAATCTGATGAACCCCAGCTTCCAGCTGCTGCTTTAAAGGGCACAGATTTCCCTCTAGGTCTTCCTGGAAACTTCTGCCACCCCTGTTCAATTATCTAACAAAGATACCATTTTGAGACTGGATTTGGGCACAGCCCCTAACACAACCCCTAATAACAAAGTGTTCTTGTAGCTCTTAATAAAGATTAAGAAAAAAAAAAGCTGAGGAGGACTGCTATGCCTTGCATTTTGCTTTTGCTTTGTTTCTTTTTCTCATATCTGAAATATCAATGGTTTTCTGCTTACAGTAGAAAATTCCCCATATCACCAGGAATATTTTCATTAAAAAACCTGCTTAGTACATACACTAGCTTTCTTTTTCATTTACTGCATAGTCACTAGGCTTAGATAAGTCTCAAAACTATTAAATATTGAAAAAAATATTCAGAGGAAAGATATTCTAGAAAGTTTAGTCAGGACACAATATAACTCCATTACATTTATAAGCGTAAGAATGATTTGATCCAGTACAGTCAACACTTTAATACAGGATTAGGCAAACATAAACCTTCTTTTCCTATCGTATGCATTTAGTACAAACGGACTGTACATGGGATTGCGTGGTAAAATATATTCACTGTATATTTCACAGTGTCCATTTGCTTCTTTAATACCTGGTGTCTGATAATTTCATTGGGAATCTTCCTTTTCAGATATTGCACAGACAATCATTACTAAGACCATTCTCCACACCCTTCATGCCTTCATAGGTCATCGTTCACATATGTCCCCTTCCATTATTAACTTTATGCCAAGCAGAGCAGTTTTGGCTGCACAAGTTCTTGCATGTAAGGAATTTTCCACCTTTGAACCTCACTGTTGACTCTTTTTCCAATTTACTTTCTCTTTTTTGAGATAAGATCACCAAACATGCATGCAAAAGTCAAGATAAAGGTAAGGTACGTGTACACATATATATATAAATATATATATTGCACAGACACTCATACAGTGGCAGAATATTTTCCATTATATTGAATTCATTAATGTGACATTTAGATGTTTCAGGAGGGCAGTTCTGGTCACAGCACTACACACCGGCACACAAAAGGTCATGCCTTATTTATGATGAGTTTCAATCCCATTTAGGTTGCACAAGATAAAAACTGCCCGAACCATCCCATTAGCCATCATCTCAATGTAATAAAATTTCATCATCTTTAGACGTTGACTGTTTGGTAAGAAAATTTCCCTATTTTAACAACAGTATTTTGATCATGCATAGAATTGTCAGGTTAGAGTAGCTGAACGCCTTATTCCAAGTGAAATTGTAGTGGCCTTCAGAAACTCGTTAGGCTGGACTGATCTGGTCCAGATGGCACGAGCCAAACAGATTTAAGACACCTGCTGTCTTCCCTCCTTATCCTCCCAACATGCAACTGCAACCATATTTTTCAAAAGAAGAAGCCTCATGAGGAAGAAGTGGTGCTCATCCTTACATGGCAACTTATTAACAAGAATATTTGCTTAGGGACTAAGAAGGCTGAGAGTGCTTGTCTTAAGATTTCAATGTCAGAGAGCAAGACTCTAAATCTCAGGCCCCCAAACAGGTGCTGGCGAGTTTTAGGAACCACCAAGAATAAGTGGTGTTTAAAACAGGCAGTTTACCTCACTAGTAACTAAAAAAAGAACCAATAGCTCTTTATAACTCAGATTTTATGAAGCCTTGTGTGGAAATTCCAAGCAGAACTATGAGAATGGATTCATTCTGGGACACCTGAAGCTGATTCTAAACCTAGTAAGCATCAGAAACAAAAAATAACTTTATTATTATCTGTTGCTATTAAGAAGTTTGCTTATGCACGCATACTAGGAAAAATGAAATCATATGTTGGTAAGTCCACAAGAAGAAACATTATAAAGAGGCTGAAATAGAAAGTAGGCACAGAGGGACCATCAGTGACAATATGTCACTTGATCCACCTTCTAATTTGCAGCTTTACCAGTCCTGTTCCCACCTCCACCTCCTGCTCCTTCCTTTGGTATCAGTTTGTCAGCCATCATGCTGAACCTGGACAGCAGGCTGACTATCATCTCAGGTTTTTAATTAATTGCTTCACGAGAAGTAAACAGACTCCTCTCTCCTTCTTCCTCTCCCTCTCCTTATCCTCCTCTCTCTTTCTCTTCTGCCTCTTCCTCTCTTTAAAAGAAAATGAATCCAAAGACTCAATGCGACGGTGTAGACTAAGATCTGATAGAAGAAGTTTGGCAGAGAAGGATTTGGGGTGTTGGTGGACAGCAAGTTGACAGTGAGCCAGCAGCATGCCCTGGAGACAGTGAGAGTTATCAAAATATTGGGCTGTACTGGATTGAATGTAGCCAGCAGGATGATGGAAATGATTATTGCCTTCTAATTGGGATATCTGAGACTATAGCAGGAGTAACACAGTTCTGGACTGCAAGAAACACATCAAGAAACTGGAGCAAGTCCAGAGGAGGACCACTGACTTACAGAGCTGGAACGCATAACAAACAAGTGAAGGCTGAAAGAGGTGTGTGTGCTCAGTCTGGAGGAAAGAAGGCTGAAGGGAAGTACAGCTGCTGTCTTCAACAGTTTTATAGGTGGTTACGTGGAAGACAGGATCAGACTCTTCTCAGAGGTGCAAAAATAGAGAATAAATGGTTCCAAGTTGCAACAAGGGAAGTTCCTGTTAACCCAAGGGAAAACATTCTTCATCATGGGATCAGTCAACGCTGGAACAATTTCCCAAAAAGGTTGCGGAATTTCCAGTGTTGGATATATTCAGAACTTGATTGCATGTTGCTCTAACCCCGAAGCTAGGTCAGCTTAAAGCAAAGAGTGGAAGCAGATAACATCCAGAGACCCTTCCCAACCTAAACTGTTCGGTGATTCTAATCACATATTTAAAATTAAAGTAGAAGGGCATTTTCAAAGTTAAGGTTCCATTTCCAGTTCAAAAGTCTTCATGTTAAGCTTCAGAAAGATGTACAACCACTTCTAACTAAAATGTGCTTGCTAGATTGCAGGGTAGTAGTAAGAATGCATCTGATATGAAAAAGAAAAACACAACCCAGCAGGTTGTGTGATCACAAACTAGGCATATAAATTACAGTCAGAAAAAAGAAGGCATGGGTCTGCATCTTGACCAAGATTTTATATATGTACACAATATATGGCACGTATCCAAACTTTTGTTTGTATTCAGAATATCCCAAATGATAACTTGGTAACAAAAAATCTGAATTAGCACAAGAAAATATTGCTTACAGTTTATAAATGGTGACGTTATTAAACTCAGTGAAAAGTAATTTTCATAGTCAACACTTATAGGCAAAATAGACCTGAAAAGCAAGGTATTGTCTAATATAAATCAGGGATAAAGTCTATAAACTTTGAAGAAAATAAGATCTTCAGCATCTAAAGAGAAGCTTAAAGAAAGTGAGAAGACAAAAGCAAAGGAAACAGATATCATTTCTGAAGAGATGAATATCATGCTCTAGGGTAAGGATAAAGATTCCAATACAAGCATGCAATTCAAATGTAAAAGCTTTTAGGTAAAAGTGAGAAATACTTTCAAACCTTTTCTGTGGCTGCAATAGCAGCATTTCAAAAACAGAAGCAAACCATAGTGGTTACCACATTCGTGTATTCTTAATTCCACTGGTTGAGCTCCTTCTTTTAAGCCACCCTCACTATGATAGAGCTGTTCATTCTTCACTACCTTACAAAAACAAGGACCAGACGAGGGAAGAAAATAACTATTATCTCCAGACATCTGTTTTAGCCAGATCAACACAACACACAAACATAATTTAATCCCAAACATGGCAGTGGTTATGTGGAGGACCTCTGTGTTTACTCCTAGAACAGAATAGAAGCAAAATGCAGCGGGGAATGATCCACCTTCCTAAATATTTATACACTAATTCTTGAATTAATTTAATATTTCACATTCGCAATATTGGATTATGGGAGAAATCCAACTCTGATATTACTTTTCCTTACGAACAGAAAGCTCAGTTCCTGAAGGAATAGTTGCTTTTCTCTCATCTAAACACAATTCACCATTACTTTTAAAACTGTTACAGAAAGGGACTAAAGAATTTCTACTGAGACACCTGTAGGTGACCATTCTTGTGGTAAATTTGCAGTGGCAGAGGATCAGACTGGTTGCTGGTGTTTGGATGTTATCCTTATACGTTATGGAAAATATAAATGAGAATTGAGCAGACACTGACAGCACCATAAGAATTGGTGCTTTGGTGGTGTATCAGCACGTATCAGATCAAAACTTTCAGCAGATAAAAAAATAGCCTTGGTTTTACAGAATTGAAGTTAACCATGTTGATAAACATTTATATAAGTAGGGCCTGAGAATTTTGGTTGTCAGTCAGTACTTGGTGCCTCATACTTGGGGACTTCGAAGAGCATAATTAATTCACGCATACAACTCCTAAAGAAAAGAATAAAACTGTCCTGTCAAAAAAAGAGGATGCTCTGTCAAGGAAATCAGTGAGACCACACCTGTTACAGAATTTCTGAGACCATGGAAAACCAAGGAATTTTAAGTGCATCATGCACAAAACCCCCTAAAATTGTTTTGTGTTGTACTTATTTGACATCACCTTCTCAAAGTTCAAAGCCCTGATTTGATCCATCACAATTTTCAATGCAAAATATTAGCAAAAAAATCTAGCTACTAATGGGAGAATAGTCGGGCCACCTCAAATGATACCAATACTTTAAAATATTATCAAGTACATTGTTCAGGCAGAAGTGATTTTGGAACACAAACTATATTTTTGTTTAGAAAAATCAAAATCAGCCAGAGACTTGTGTCTCCAATTTTATGAAGAGGACTTAAAGATTTAAGTAATATTCTACTTTTAATTACTGTTAATTATGGTTTAATTCATTAAGAAAAACACTCAAACTTATAAAGTTAAATTAATTAAACTTAAAATTGGTGCAGATTTTAGTTAGAGAAGGCACATTATTAAAGAGCAGGTAGATTAAGAGAAAAAGCTTTTGATCAAAACTGATCATGCTACCATAAGCAAATGAGTTACCAGCCATCAGAGGTATTACAGTAATTTGCCATGTGCTCTTTTCCAACTGTATCTAATTAGCATTTTATTTTGATATTCACAGTAAGTTATTATGACTTAGCTTAAGTGAAGTGAATACATTTTACACCGCAACAGCAAACTAAAAATACACACACAGTAGATTATAGCTCAGCTGAGGTCCTGACAATTTTCAGCATGTTTAATGTTAATATGAGCCTGGCATGTCTTTCTTCCTTAGCATGTCCTCTTTTTCTTCTCCCTTAGAGAGAATTTCAGACTTAGATTCATAGAATCATGGAATCTCTAGGTTGGAAAATACCTTTGAGATCATCAAGCCCAACCATACCTGTCCACTGCTAAATCATTTCCCTAAGCACTTCACATACCCATCTTTTAAACCCCTCCAGGGATGGGGACTCCTCCACCTCCCTGGGCAGCCTCTGCCAGTGCCTGAGAACCCTTTCAGTGAAGAAATTTTTCCTAATGTACAATCTGAACCTGCCCTGGTGCAGCTTGAGGCCGTTCCCTCTCATCCTGTTCCCGGTCATTTGGGCAAAGAAACCAACACCCACCTCTCCGCAACCTCCTTTCAGGTAGTTGTAGAGAGCAATGAGGTCTCCCCTCAGCCTCCTCTTCTCCAGGCTAAACAACCCCAGTTCCCTCAGGTGTTCCTTGTAAGACCTGGGAAGAAGAAAATGAGAAGGAGAAAGAGAAGAGAAATCACAGAGGGGCCATACGACCAGGATTTCCAGACACCCAGGATAAGCAGGATCTGCACATGGAGTAGCTCTGTGCAATTTCTAACCATCTGCATAGTGTGGGGATGCTCGATCAGATGTGTGCATATGTAGCAAGTTCAGTGTATGGCACATGGCCCACATTTCCCTCTGACATTCCCTGGATGCGTGCCCATCCTTTAATTCTGTGTAACTCAAACAACTCCTTCCATTCTCCTTTCTAGTGGCAGACAGACAGCTAAGAACTCATATATACAGAAAATCCTATAAAGTAAAAATCGCAATAAGAGAAGGGCAGCAGCCAAACACTTTTTAAACTTCATCAAGAAGACTGTCAACAATATTAGCCGCAAATTATTTATTGCAAACAGGAGCAACCTACTATTCACATACAATGGTGCAACCAGCTGAGAACAAACACCGTGCACTTCATCACCATGAGCATTTACATAACACGATGCAGGCACTCGGTATTATGTCACTAATGTGACTCTTTCTGTAGTCCCTTGAGTGGCTCTGGCTTTGCAGAGTACATCCAGCTAAATAGCACTTGTATGGCCCCAGGACATGTGCCGTCTGGCCTCCTGCAGCCACTGCTCAATTGAATATAATGGAGTCACGCTAAATGACAGAGCCCTCAGCATGGTAGGTAGAGGGGGCAGGCACAAGCACACAGAATTAATCAAGCAAGCCAACTCTAAGTTCTACAAATTCTGTCAAGCAAATATCTATAATATATTCTGTCACTGAGACTGTCAAAACCGGCTAAATCCTCAGCTCAAGTGAATGTAGTTCAGATATTCTACATTACACCAGTTATGGTGATATGTACTAGCAAGATTTTACCTTATTTTACCATGTTTTTTATGAATTTGATGCCACAAAAAGGCTTAGAAGCCGCACTTGCTGCTTTGTACTCTCCTCCATTCCCTGAACAGCATTTTTCTGTACGTTAGAAAGTCTCTGTATTTCTGCCCACGAGTAAAAGCTGCTCCTGTCCTGTTCTTTCCTGGACTGTCAGTGCGGTGCTAACTTTGTCAACAGCTCTGGGAAAAAGATTTGTTACTTAACTTGTACCCTAAGGCTGTGCAAATGATCTGTAGCAAGTTGTTGTCATTTCTTCTACTTCTTCTGCTTCTGAAATATTTTCACTATTTACATTTTTCAACAATTCCTTTATTTATGTATTTTCTATAATTAACATTATTTCAAGTATTTGTTGTGGCTATACAGCTATACGGTTCTGTATTAAATAAAAAGATGATCTTTAAGGTCCCTTCCAACCCAAACCAAAAACCACATTCATTTGATGAGGAATTTGCTGTACCAGAAGAATATTGAAGTGTTTTCTGCAAAGCTGAAACAACTCCATTCATTTCACAATGCAGTGTTCCCCACTTCAAAGAAATAAAGGTTAAAAAAAATAAAGAAATGTTTACACCATTTTTCATGTGGTATGAGGGAACCACGAGGGTGAGAACACAAAAATTTAGTTTCAGGAACTGGGCAAACAGCTGGGGAAAAGAAAAATCAGGAAATTTGAAGATGGCAAATTTTCCAATGAAAGACAATAAAAATTTTCTAGAGTCCAGGTTTTAACTAGTTATGAACTGAAAAATGAACAGATCACATTATAACCCGGTCTCTGGGACTAATTTTTTATGTTTACGAGTAATGAATTTATTTCCAAGCTCTGCTTTATTATTGACTATCTGCAAACTGGAATATAAAAATTCTTTACTAGTATCATTCACACAGTTTAATTAACAAGTATTAATAGTGGCAGAGGTGCTAATAAAACCATTTTCTTTTTGTAGTCACAGCTGTTCTCAATCTACCACTGGACTGGCACTGTAAAGGGAAAACCGTGCTACAGCTCTTTCTTGAATTTCAGACTACACAGAGACAAATTAACATCCAAACTGGATTTCTGAACTCCCTACATTTTCCAAAGCCCTCGAGGAGACGAGGAATCCGTTATCGCTAGCTCAGAATAGATACGGCGTGTTTTCTCTGCAGCTGGTGAAATCTGCCACCACATCAGAAGTTTGCATCGAGACGCAGATGGACAAAAGCAGAACAAACACCATTTTGAGTTTCCTGTTGAAGTAAGCAAAGTAGGATGTGTTTGTACAACAACAAATAAGGCCAAGCAAACATATGAATGTCTTGTGTGATGTCCTTATGGTTAAATCCTCTTCCTTTCAGTGCATAAAAAAATATCGGTTACTATTAATGCACCTGCCTTGTATAAAACAGACTCGGGAGGCGTATTCCCTCTGAGACAGGTGCCCAGCATGTGGCTCTCAGCTAGGTTAAAAGAAAAACATGCATATGGATGTTGCCAAGCACTGGGAGAAAGGAAAACGGATGAAAGTTGATCTGATACAAAAGAGAAGTATGAAATGAAAGGACGTACAACACATGGAAAGGGGACAGATGCACAAGTCGACTAAATAGAAAAGAAAGTTCTGTGCATTACAATGGGAAGTAAGCAAAAATTAACACTCCCCTACACACATAGAGTAGAAAGATTATCTTCTTAGAAAGGAATAACAATTACCAATGTTTTATAGGACATTATTTTTCTTAAACAAAACTAGAATATTAAAAAAAAAAGAGCTCCTTTGTGAATGAACTGAAAAACAGATAAAAGAGCTGAACTCCGAGGGAATTCGAACAGAAGATGCACTAACAAGTTAGAACCAAAACTCTCTGATGTTCCATATCACTTCATCTTTAGCAGAGTCCATCTGTACAGGAGCTCTCATTTCTGTACTAAAGAAGGGTTGTACAATGATTAGAAGTGATCATATAAGCAGAAACCCCACAATGAATCAGGATGACGATTCAGCATTTTCTCAGCTCACTTGAAGGAGTAGGAAGGAATTTTCAAAAGCACCTGAGAGATTAGAATACTTTTACATTGTATTTAACTGCTTTTTTCTTTTCCAGTTACACTGCCTTTATTTATCCATCTCTTGTAGGCAGGACACATACTTTTTCTTACATATTGCAGTGTATCTTTCAGAACTCTAAGCTCTCTGAAGGAAAACTAAAAGCCTGTGGTTTAATATGAAGCTCAAATTGATCTTGAAGTCCTATCATGCCCCATCTTCGTATAATTTGATTAGAATCTATGGAGAAATGGATCATTTTTTATTTCACTGTCCTGTCCTAAGTCTGTGTATTTACAGGAGTCCACAAAAAAGCAAGAAAATAAAATATCTGCTAAAGCTATCACAGGAATTCACAGAGTTAATTGAGCTTCTTTGTTCATTTTTAAATGTACATATTCTATAAACAGAATGATATGCCCTCATATTAAAGAAATATTCTCTACTTGCTGTTCTTCCAAACTCAGTGGCAGATTCAAGCCACATATAATTTAGATCAACAATGTACAGTTCGAAGAATGCAACCACAATAAACTTTGAAGCAAACTCCTACCAGTGAACACTTTAAAGATGTTTCTAGAACAGAAAGTATCAGGTATAGGCTCCAAATTGTCTCTTAGTTACCTCCAAGCACAGTTTAATGTTAACATTAGAGAAATGTATAAGGAGGTTGAAAACAGTTGAGATGCTAACTTGTTCTCATGTTTTTCTTCTGTTTGGATATAAAACTTAATTCTACCAGTAGTTAGACTGAATAAAAAACATAAAATCAAGCAAATATTTGCTAGCTCTCTCCATTTTTGGAGAATTAAACAGTTTCTCTTTTTAATAAAAATAATTGCTGTTGGTTTCTTGAAAATCCTTTTTAGACAACCAGTTTTTGTAAAACAATGCAGGAAAAATAAATACAGCTCTTTCAATTAAGCTGACATTGTCATTCTGGGGATAAGGTGTCAGGAAGGGTCTTCTATCTAAACACTTTAATCTTTTTTTCATGGTTTAAACAGAGCCTGTATTTCTTTTTTACCTTCAGGGTATGCTACATATCTTGTCTCTAGGTGACCATGTAGGTGGAAACACACAAGCCAAGCTCATGGATATTGGTTACACACAGCTATTAATTTGAGCAGTGGTCTATTTACAGAATAAAAGATGAATTCTCCATTGGTTTCTGTAAAGCATACTCCAAGCCAACCCTACAGCACTCTGAAAAGAGGTAAATCGATGAGGAACTACTCAGCAGATGAAAGTCCCTTCATATTCTACTATGGAGTCAACCCACCTATGAGTATACCACTTTAACTCATTGCTTTTCTCAGTTTTGAGGTTCTTTTGCAAGTAATGGCTTTGTATGCATGTGTGTGTGTATATATATTAAAAAAAAAGGCATAGACTATAGCAAGGTAATTCACATTTTTGTTAGGAAAAGTTACAGAAGTTTATTACATTTGGGGAACTGGTTTAATTGGGTTTGAGTTTTTACAGTCCCTACAAAGTAAATTCATTAGCTTCAAGGGAAAAAAAAGATCCCAGTGCCAAGTGGAATAAAACTTATCCTGTATAGAACGAGCCATGAGGAAACCAGATGTATTCAGTCTGGAAATCTGCCTGCTTTTAAAGAACAGTCATAGAATCATAGACTCATAGAATAATTTGAGTTGGAAGGGACCTTAGACATTATCCAGTTCCACCCCCCTGCCATGGGCAGGGACACCTCCCACTGGATCAGGTGCCCAAGGACCATCCAACCTGGCCTTGAACACCTCCAGGGATGGGGCAGCCACAGCTTCCCTGGGCAGCCTGGGCTATTGCTCACCACTCTCATAATGAAGAATTTGCTTCTTTTGTCTAGTCTAAATCTCCAGTTTATTACCATTGTCCCTCGTCCTATTGCTACAAGCCTTTGTAAACAGTCCCTCCCCAGCTTTCTTGCAGCCCCTCCAGGGACTGGAAGGTCGCTATAAGATCTTGTAGGAACCTTCTCTTCTCCAGACTATAAAAACCCAACTCTCTCAGCCTGTCCTCGTATGGGAGGGGCTCCAGCCCTCACATCACTTTTGTAGCCTCCTCTAGACCAGTTCCAACAGCTCCATCGCCTTCTTATGTTGAAGATTCCAGAATTGGACACAGTACTCCAGATGAGGTCTCACAAGAGAGGAATAGAGTGGCAGAATCCCCTCCTTTTACCTGCTGGCCACATTTCTTCTAATGCAGCCCAGGACATGGTTGGCCTTCTGGGCTGTGAGTGCACATTGCCGGCTCATGTTGAGCTATCAGCACCCCAAGTCCTTCTCCTCAATCACGTCATCCACCATCCTGTATTGAAAGCGCAGGTTGCCCCCATCTAGGTGTAGGACCTCGCGCTTGGCCTTGTTGAACTTCATGAGAGTCACACAGGCCCATTTCTCCAGCCTTTCCAGGTCCCTCTGGATCACATCCCATCCTTCTGGCGTGGTAAAACACAGCATATCCTACACTGACAAAACGAAGATGAGGAAAGAGATTTCTACTGGGAAGACTGTTTCTTCAACCATGTAATGATCACGTAAACTACTATTTAAAGAAAATGTCTGATATACAAAACCAGTTTCTAACTCCCTGAATCTAAACTGTAAAATAATGTGAATAAATTATCAGTAGGATTTTCATTTCTGGTTTTATGGAAGGGAAAGTATTATTGGGAGGGAAGTCAGGCACAGGAAAGTCAAGAAGCATAGGAAGCAGGGAGGGATCCAACTGTTCTTCTCCTAAGAGACCTATTACAGAACTAAGTGTTCAATTAATTAGTCATGTTATATGTAGAAAAATATAATAGACAGGCATAAAGAATACAGACTGAAAATATGTGTATTGTTTGGATTGTTGTTACAGAGAAGCTACTCCGAGATCAATGTTCAATTTTCTTGGGTTCTACTAAGCAACTATTCATAAAGAATCAAACTCCTCTTTGGCTACACAGGTAATAGTTTGTATACGGTCAGTTCGGAAAACCAGCGAATTTATACTGGGTAGTCCTCTATGAAAGACAAAAAAAGAAACAATAAAGCACACAAAAACCAGCAAGAATGAAGAGGAAGGAAAAGACCACTACCCATCTACTTCCCTTCTTCTTTCAAACACAGTTTTGGCCTCACCTTCTTTTCTCCAGTCCTCCACACACATTTAAGTCCCAATGGCTTTTCCCTCTTTCACCCAGTGCTTCAGATCACACGGAATTCACTTTACAGCAGAAACTGCTATTCACATTTTTTCCTCCATTTTCTAGGTGCTGGCATTTTTCAGTTTTCCTTTTTCCTTTCCTGTTAATGCCCACATCTTCCTTTAAACTCACCAAGATCTACCACACACAAACCTTCAACTACCAAAGACCTTTCTGCTCCCCTGCAGGAAGGCTGTATCACTATTTCATTCACAAGAATCAGCCGACTTTGAGGAACTGACTATATGCAGAGTCCCTTTCCTCTTTTAAAAGACTATCCCTATTTCTTTTTTAAGAAAACTAGAAACTGAATATAGAAGTGCAACATTTTTCACTTACAGAGTTTATAACAAAAAAATTTGAAGACAGCAGCGAAATTTGAAGACAGCAGCCAAGTCAAGAGATTGTGCAGGGGACAGGGAGAAAAGGCAAGGCAAGTGGGAAATGCATTATAAAACTCAATGTCCTTTTTTTTCAGCAGTTTGCTGCAGAAACTTCTTTTTCTCCTTCTTTGAGATCATTTTTCTAGGCAGGGCCCAGATATCTGTTAGTTCTGTCTCATCTTTTTCTACTATTTCCATTCTTCCTTCTTTAAGATGACTGAAATGCTCATTTGTGGATAGGTGTGGAAGCGAAGGGCAAGTGGGAAGTCTATTTCAAAGAGAGGAAATCTCATTTTGGCCAAATATAGACAGTATAGAGTCCAATCTGAATGAGGAAACAAAAAAAAAATAAAGAACAGCATTAGAGAAGCAGCAGCACTGTCTTTGGAGAATTAGGAAAAAGTGAACAAAACACATAGAAGATTCTCATCCGAGGTCCAATGAATACAATATAAATAACTGAAATTACACCACAGTACAATTTGCAGCTTGGCCAGAATAAATAATGTTAATGAACAAATGAAGGCAGTTTATGGTTGATAACTGTAACTTTGCCATGGTTTAACCCCAGCTGGCAACAAAGCACCATGCAGCCACTTGCTCAGCTCCCCATCACCTAGAGGGATGGAGTACAAAAGAAAAAACCAAGTAAAACTTATAAAACTCATGAGTTGAAATAAAGGCAGTTTAATAGGACAACAAAAGGGAGAGGTGATGATGATAAGAATAAAACATAGAAACCAGGTGATGCAGAATACAATTGCTCACTACTTGATGACTAATGGCCAGCCCAGCACCAAGCAGCGATCACTGCCCCTTGTCCAACTCTCCGAGTTTATACACGGAGCATGACATCGTCTGATATAGAATATCCTTTTGGCTAGTTTGGGACAGTTGTCCTTGCTGTGCCCCTTCCTAGCTTCCTGTGCACCCTCCCTCTTTACAGAAGCTGTAAAGGCCTTCACTGCTTAGCAACAACTAAAAACATCAGTGTTTTAACAACGTTGTTTTCATCCTCTATGCAAAATATACCACTACACTTGCTGCCAGAAAGAAAATTAACTTTACCCCAGCCAAAACCAGGATGCGCATGGAATATCACTGGCTGAAGCACACTCTCATGCAGGCATGATGACACTCCCTCAGTTCCTATCTAAGCCTCTCTTATCTTAAGTCCACTGTTTCTGTCACTTAGAATCATAGAATCGTAGAATCATAGAATAGTTCGAGTTGGAAGGGACCATAAATATCATCTAGTTCCAACCACCTGCCATGGACAGGGAGATCCCACTAGATCATGGTGCCCAAGGACCCATCCAACCTCGCCTTGAAACACTTAGTGTTTCTAAGTTCTAAATCCTTTCATACTATATAATTTATGAATTCCACAGAGAAAGCCAGAAGTTACATCATGACATCATTTAGGTTGGTGATATACAGCGTAGTTTCAGAAGTCAAACTGCAGACAGAGAAGAAAAGAATCATTTTAAACTTATTTAATGGTATTTACTTATTTGCATGGGTAAATACCCTTGTTGCAAGCACAAAATTCTACTGTCAGTCATGAGTAGGTTGCTGAAACGCGAAGTTGGAAGGATTTTAATGTGGGCTATCAGGTGAGATATGCAATTCAATACCTAGGCACGTCTACAGACAAAGGAAAAGACAAAGTGGGGCTGTGGAAGAAGACATGTGCTTTCATGTGGCTGCTAGCAGCATCCTGAACGGAGTGTGCATGTTCCTTTCAAAGAAAGCAACTAGGCAGCTAAGAAAAATGCAGTTGCTTACTTAGTCCTGGAACACGGAACCCTCTGGAGTGAATGGGGGATGCCTCCTTCCCCAGGAATACTCTACAAATAAGCTTCTATCATAGCTGGGGCAAAGACCACTATGTCCACGGCAGAGAGGAATAAGAAATCAGGAGCAAGATGTATGAAAGCAAACGACCTTCAGAGATGATGAAAAGAAAGACATTCTTCCCAGGGATCAGACAGGATCATCTATAATTTGCTGCAACCCAGGGAGCCTCTAAAAGTTGCTGAGATCAGACCAAGACTGAAAATAAGACCTGTGAGGGCTCAGTTGGTGAGAGGAAGATGTGCTGTGTTCTGGTTCACCCAGCTGATGCAATTCTCTCTGCTTTACTTACCTTGTTCTAAAAATAGGTTTTTAATCAGAACAAGAAGTAGGTTTTAAAGACCTTTGTGTGCATACCCACTTTAAGGGTGAGGCCAGGCAGAACAATACCAGAACAACTCAAGAGTTCCATCAGAAAGAGGAAACACGCTGGGTGCTCAGCATTTACATTGCTAGGGAAGTTATTAGCCCCGAGCTGTTAGTAAGGGCATGATATTTCATAACAAGATGTGAAAAGTGTGCAGTTTATCCTACTATCTCACATCTTAACCAAGCGGAAGGAATAATGTTACAAAACAAGCAAACAAACAACTTAAATAAACTTGTTTGTATTTATTATTACCTTCACAGAGAATTTCCCTATTTAGCTTGCTCCCAAAGTAAGAGTCAGATGAGGCTTTTGAAATGAGGCTGTCACAAGGTTGGATATCTTGTGAATCAATATGGCTAGAAATTAGGTATTTTGGATTTTTAGCTTCCACATGCAAAACACCATGTAAAAACATACATAAGAACTAAAAAAGCTTGATAGTTCAAAACAATAAAATATGGATCTATTAACCCACATTACATGATGTGGTGGGTTGACCCACTGGCTGGATGGCTGGTGCTGCTCTGTCACTCCCCTTCTCAGCAGGATAAGGGATAGAAAATATAACAAAATGCTCATGGGTTGAGATAAGGACAGGGAGAGATCAGTCACCAGTTACCGTCATGAACAAAACAGATTCAGCTTGGGGATGATGAGAAATAAAACCAAATCTTTAAACTTTTTCCCCTCATCCCTCCCTTCTTCCCAGGATCAACCTTACTCTTGAAGTGTCTACCTCCTCCCCTGTAAGCCATGTGGGAAGATGGGAAATGGGAGTTGCCATCTGTTCATCACGTGTTGCCTCTGCTGCTCATTCCTCCACAGGGGAAGGATTCCTCACACTCTTCCCCTGCTCCAGCGTGGTGTCCCTCCCATGGGAGACAGTGCTCCACAAACTTCTCCAGTGTGAGTCCTTCCCACAGGCCATGGTTCTTTATGAGCTGGTGCAGTATGGGTCCCTTCCATGGGGTGCCATCCTTCAGGAAAAGACTGCTTCAGCGTGAATCACCCCTCAGGGTCATAAATCCTGCCAGCAAATCTACTCCAGAGCTGGCTTCCCACAGAGCAACAGGGTCACTCCTTGGGTATATACACCTGCTTGGGATTGGGCTCCTCCAAGGGCTGCAGGGGGACAGCCTGCCTCACCATGGTCTTCATCACAGGCTGCAAGGAAATCTCTGCTCTTGAACCTGGAGTACCCCCTCCTTCTCCTTCTTCCCTTGGGGTCTGCAGGCCTGCTTCTCTCACATGTTCCCACTCCTTTCTGTGGAAAAAGTTGCTGTTGTGCAGGGTTTTATCCCCTTCTTAACTATGTTACCCCAGAGGTGCTACCACCATCAGTAACTTTCTCAGCCTTGGCCAGTGGCAGGTCCATCTCGGAGCCAACTGGCGTGTTCTGTCAGGCATGGAGAAAGTTTCTAGCAGTTTCATATAGAAGCCACCCCTGTAGCCACCCCTGCAGCCCCCTGCCACTACCAAAACCTTGCCACACAAGCCCAGTACACACGGACGGATCATTAAAAAATGGCATATGTCAGTGTTGCATAATAAACAGGCTTTGTGCTTCAGTATTTCTTTTCTTCTCCATGCTTCATAATACTGTCTAATAGGTAAAGAACTCACAGAATCATAAAATCCCTAGGTTGGAAAAGACCTTTGAGATCATCAGGTCCAGCCACACCTATCAACTACTAAATCTTTTCCCTAAGCACTTCATCTACATCTTTTAAACCCCTACAGGCATGGCGACTCCACCACCTCCCTGGGCAGCCTCTACCAGTGCTTGAGAACCCTTTCAGTGAAGAAGTTTTTCCTAATGCCCAGTCTGAAGTCAATCACCAAACAGTTCAGTCTCAATTCAAAGTCAATCCCCAAAACAGTTTTACTGGGATGCATTTTGTGCTGTTTGCGTGGCTGCAGCTGTTTCATCATCCCCAAGGAGAGCAGAAAATACACGTGTACTTCCAAAAAATGAGATATAGTAAACCAGCATGACTCACTGTTTTGGTGGTATGTTTAGATTTAAAATACTCTTCAACCTCAGGCCACGACTTTTCTTTTCTAAAGGCAGTTTTCACTTTAAAAAAAAAAAAAATATCCACAAAACAGCAAACGGTTCTACAGGACTTGGCCAGAAGGACTTGTCTACAGGACATAAGCCAGCAAGGTACCCTTGTGGCAAAGAAGGCTAATGGTATCCTGAGCTGCACTGGGACGAATGTAGCCAGCAGGTGAGGCACATAATCTTTCCCCTCTACTCAACACTGGTGAAGCCACCCATGGACTGTTGGATCCAATTCTGGGCTCCTCAGTGCAAAGGAGACATGAACATACTGAAGAGAGTCCAGTGAAGGGCCACAGTGATGAAGAGTGTCTCTCCTATTAAGAAAACCTGAGAGATCTATCAGGATTCCTTGAGCCTTTGACCAACCTGAGCCTCTCTAGCAGAATGTGCTTCTTCTGAGTAAGGGTACACAAGAGAGAAAGCCAACATGGAATACATGACTATGGAATAAATAGCTATTAAGCCCTTCAAAGATGTTGAATTTTAATAACAAAGTAATACAATACTTGCTTTGTTAGAGCTGTATGTTTCACAAATAAACCTATATTTTCCACAATAAAAATGACATCGACTCAAAATCGTTATGTTTTTACAAATATATTTTGCAAACGCAGGCAGAATTCACATTTTCTACAAGAAGGTGAACTTAACCAAATTTGAACATCTTAAAAGGAGTTTAAATTTGTGCGGCTTTTTAGTGGCATTTAGCTTCCTTCTGATTTGCTCTGAAAAAAACATGTATTGCAGTCATGCAACAACATGAGGCACCGTTGCAGCAGATTACGTGGTAGGAAGGGGGGAACAATAAAGCCTCAAGACAGATCCTCTAAGGTGGAGCCTTCCACACATTCTAAACAACATCCTTCAGGCTCACCCAAGCAGCCACCTTCAGCTGTGTGTGATGTTCTGTCCTTGAGTAGGAGAGACTGTGGCATAAAATGCAGCACTTGGCCGTCTCCTCTTAGACTTGCTCATATGGATGAGAATCTGAGGCATTTGGTTTTTCAAATTAAAATGCATATCAAGTGCGTGTTTGAGATCAGTGGGGTTTTCTTAGTTATACACTAATTTTTCTAAGGAAGTTGAATGTCTTGCTATGGAAACAGGTTTAGCTGCTTTTTAAATTGTGTATGGAATCTCTCAGTTCACAATATTATTGGTGGTTGTGTTTTGGTATTTTTCCTTGAAGTCATGTAAGAAATTATTCCAATTATTCCAAATCAAGGAGTGAAATTTTTTTTTTTTTAAAAAAGATAACTTTTAACTTCAGGAGAGATGATCTCTGCATATGAGTTCCAATGTAGTAAAAGGCAAGAAGCATTTAAAAATTATACTTTTTTTTCTGCTGGTATAGTTAGCCTGTGTGGTTATGTTAACTAGAACCCATTTTGCCAGCTTTGATCACATTGAAAACATCACAATACCTGCTATTTTACTTTAAAAGCTAGGTCCTTCAGACAATGAGAAGTCTCGTGTTTAAATTTAAAGAAAACCATTTTCCATTGAAAAAATTTGAAAAGATTCTTTTTTATGGCCTAGTTGAGCATCACGATCTCTAGCAGCAGTTCTATATGCAGTTCACTGCATCCAAAAGGGCACTTCAAAGCCTTTCCAAAACTCCCACTAATCTCTGCTTCATCCTTTACTTACTCCCTGCCCCGCAACTCGTAACTGTTAAGGAAAATAACAGCAATGTCAGCTTACTAGAAGGTTAAGTTAGGAACTTCAGGAAATAAAAGAAAGTTAAGTATAGAAAATGCTTAAATCAATGCCTGATTTTTTTATTATCTTGAAAACTCTTATGGTTTCTGAGTACTTAAGGAACAAAAGCTGTGATGGTAATCATCGCTTCTTCTAGTACACTCATATAGGTGTGCTGAGGAAATAAAGAAGTAGGGGTTTTCCACTTATTTAAAAGTCCCCTGATAAAATTATCATTCCCAGATAGAATGAAAAAGATTTTCATAGATTCTCCTTGTCTTCATAACATGAACCCATGCTTGCTGCAGCCTCATGGTGTATACCCTGTACCGAGCCATGAGCCCCGACGCATCAAAGCATCCCTTTCATCTGACCATATATATATCCTACTGCCTCCTCCCTTGTGTCACAAGCAACCTGAGGTGCTTCACCCTACATCATCTGAATGTTGCCTTCACACCCTAGAAAAATCTTTCTTCAGTCCATAAAGAGCACGGAATATTCAGAGGGATCCATCGGTAGCTCGCACCTTAGATTTCATTTTCCAGTATAAAAGCCTGATTCTAAGCTTTGTGAAGTTCATGCCAATCTTGTTTCTAGCAGGCACAGGATCAATTTAGCTCTTAATTTAGCTCACCGACCATCCTGATGTCAGGTCACAGATTCAATTTAGTTCTGACTTCCACTTTCCCCAGTTAATCCTTTCATTTGTGAATACTTCCAGCAGTCAGGTGTTAGGCATTCCTGTTTTAAGATTTACCTTAGAGTATTCATATCTCTTCAGTCACTTGGTACACGTTTATCCCAGACTTCAGTGATTTCACCTATTTAACTTCCACTTTCTTGTTGAATTTAGTTACCTTGTTATTTTCAGGCATGTTTAGCTGTGAGTCATTAAGTTGGGATACTGCACTGAAGTGCAAGATTTTGATTTGCAATAGTTGCTTATTAATTTAGTCTTGGGGAAATAAAATCAAACAAAAATGCCCTTTGTGGTATTTCCCTTGCAGCTCCACATCATAACTTTTTACTGAGTTGTATCAAACTTAATACCACATAGAAGTTTTAAAACACTGGGAGACATGGACTGTTGCGTATTCTAAGGATGGAAAAGGAAGGATACAAAAATGATAAGGAGCTGAAATGATTTTGGATGAATGAACCAAAATCCTAAAAGGACACTCATAGAGTGTAGCTTGTAATGAGACCCCTTCTTGTGTCATTTACATCATGAATAGAGCAAAAGGGACGGGGAGAGAGATATGGCTTAGGTCGTGTGTTTTACATTGTATGGGGGGCTGTTATCTCTCTTTCTGACTCCACTTTTTCCTTTGATTTGCATGTGATAAGGAACATTCAGTGGCATATTTTCTTTTACCTTTGTATGTAGAAAGGGCTAATGAGAAACTGATTCTTTGATTATAAGTAAGCACAGAAATATACAAAAATATTTTTATTAGTCTCAGACTTTGAATGCATATATATTATTGTCTAAGCACACTTAGAAACCCCTGTGATTTCCTTACTTTTATTACACTATGCTAGCAGTGATTGAGAAAGTACACGTGTATAGCTGATACTCTGCAGCTCCTGTGGCTGCAAGATGCCTAAATAAAGACTGCAAACAAATCACTCTCAGCCATGTCATTTTGTCTGTCTTTGAATAGTCATATGATTGGAGGTTTAGTGGGATTTACTTGCCCTGTATGCAAATCAAATACCGAATTCAAGTAATAGAGAGTCAGAATCATTTAAGTGTGTGGGTCTGCTCACATATAACTCTTCGTCTTAATTGTTAAACATGTCCTTAGCTCTGGCTAGTTTTTTCCACTACCACTACAAACCTTTGTAAACAGTCCCTCCCCAGTTTTATTGTAGGTGCCCCTTCAGGTACTGATAGGTCCTCTTCAGTGAATCATGGTCACCTCTGGTAAAATGAACAATATTAATCAATATTGTGAGGGAGACAATAAAGAATCAGAGGACTAACTGTATCTTGCAGCTCAAAGAGAGGGTTATGATATCTAGGCAGGATGTATAAGACCAAAGCACTCCTAAAAGGGAAAGTGATAGTTTTTATTTATGCCCAAATCAGCACAATCAGTATTTTATACAGTCTGTTTAGTCAGTAACATTTGACTTACTGTTCTGGTCATACTGTCATTCATTGGTATAATTTTTCATTACAAAAGAATGGGTCATGGTCATATCAGCCAAGTGCAGACAGTATTTTCATTTTTTAAGGTAGGAAGCAGTAGCTTATTATTAGGAAGCAAGATGTTCTTTGAGAAAGGCCATTGGACACTTAAAATGACTTTTAAATTCCCCTTTTGACCCTGGCACTCGACTTTGAATCGCCTTGGTTATGTGAGCAGACATAAAGACATCCTGATTAGAAGGGGAAAGGTACTGAAGAGAAGAAACTACCTGCTGTAAAATACTGAGGAAGACCTGCCAGCCTGTGACTGTGGGCCTGGGAACCACAAACACTCTCTAAGAGTGCAGCTGGCCTCGTTCAAGTGTGGCCGTGATACCTAGAAACCAGAGGGAACCTGAGATACCATGGATAAGGAGAAAACCAAAGGACTGTAATGGTAATTTGTAATCTGAGAAAGTGTAAAACCACCTGGAAAAACAGAATTGGTCTGAGAGAATAGAAAACAGCATTTACTGGCAAAAAATCAAAGTTAACATCTATAGGTTGCTCAAAGTAGGATGCCCTAGACCCTTTCAGTGTTATAAAAAGGACTTCATTATAATCCAAAATAGAGACCCTCACTCTCTAAGAACTTCCCTGTTGAATCCCATGGCAACTTTCTGTGAGCTCTTGGACTGTCATTGAGGACAACTGGTGGGCTTCAGACTCTGTGACATGGATCATTTCTGAAAGGACACTCTGTTTGTTATCTTATTATATATGCATTGTGTCCTCTCCTCTTCTGGGGGTTCCTCCCTGGATTTATTCCCCTGCTTTCCTTTTTGATTATATGGCCCCATCTGATATCTGTCCAATCCACTTCATATCAATAGTTTATATATTCATAGAAGAAATCCACCATCAGTATACAGAATCATAGAGTCATAGAATCATAGAATAGTTTGACTTACTCCGAATAATATTTTCATTTCACAAGAGAGAAAATAGAGAAACAAATACAACATCTCCGCTAAATATTGATAAAATATTCCTAGCTAAAATATTCCTATAGTAAATATTACTATAAAGAAGAAAATATTCCTAAGGAAGCTAATAGTGGAATAGAAAAAGTTTACACAAAGGGGTTTAAACATGTGCGTAACACGTTAAAATTTTCCCCCCCTCCTGACCCATTCAATACTGAGAAAAAAGAATCTAAGCAGTAAGAATAAGAAAAAATATCCTAATGTAAATAATTAATGAATAAATGGTCAATTAAATCCAAGTTCGGTGAGTGCTTCTGTTAGGTTGTGAGAGCAAATATATGTGAAATTCTGTGAACAGAACTTCTCTTTGGTCTTCAAAGAAATTAAGACAATTTCAAGAGAAAAGATGTGTTGTAGAAGGTCCATGAATTCAATAAAGTCAAATGTGAGTAGTTTTAGCAACAGTAACACTTGCATTTTAATTCCAACAGCTTTTTTTAGGATCAAATATTTTTTTCTGCCTTTTCAGTTCTAATAATCATGGTTTCTTTTAGAAGAAATAAAATTGTGCTAATGATTTATCACAATAACAGTACTCAAAGGTCGTATATTTATCACGCATTAAGAGGAGGTGTGGTGATTTCATGAATATCTTGCATCTTCATTAAGTCTTGAAAATAAGTCATTTTATTGTTTCGAAATCTCTTTACTACACAGTTTCTTGTAAGGTTACTTCTTGTATCTGTAGGTTTAATAAAAATAATGGAGCTGGTAATGTTTGCCACCTCTTTTGTCTCAAATTTCAGGAACCGTGTGGCCCAGAAGATGGTGCACGAGCTGGAGAGATGTTTCCACTCAGGTTCTGTTTTGGGCTTGCTGCAGTAGATTTCCTTGTTGCTGTTTCCCGTACTCCTGTTGTCCAAGATTTCAAGAGCTTTGGAGCAGGTACATTCTATTACATTTTTATAAAACATGGTACAATTAGGACTGCATGTTGTTTAACATCTGTTGCATAATTAGAATCATAGAATGATAGAATCATACAATCGTGAAATCATAAAAAATTTTGGGTTGGAAGGGACCTTAAAGACCATCCAGTTCCAACCCCCACTGCCATGGGCAGGGACACCTCCCACTGGATCAGGGGCTCCAAGGCCCATCCAACCTGGCCTTGAACCCCTCCAGGGATGGGGCAGCCACAGCTTCCCTGGGCAACCTGGGCCAGGGCCTCACTGCTCTCTCATCATGAAGAAATTCCTCCTTATCTCTAGTCTAAATCTGCCCTTACTCCAATTTTAAGCCATTTCCCCTTGTTCTATCACTACATGCCTTTCTAAAAAGTCCTTCCCCAGCTTTCTTGTAGCCCCCTTCAGGTGGTGTTATGGTGATATAGAAGACGTGTATGTGAGTATAGGGTGGCTCAACCTCATACACACAGATGGCTGACAGTGGAATTTATTAACATGAGTTTTTTTCTTTCACTGTACATAGAATCATAGAATCACCAGGTTGGAAAAGACCCACCGGATCATCGAGTCCAACCATCAAATATTAAACCATGTCCCTCAGCACCTTGTCCACCCGTCCCTTAAACCCCTCCAGGGAAGGTGACTCAACCACCTCCCTGAGCAGCCTCTGCCACTGCCCAATGACCCTTTCTGTGAAAAATTTTTTTTCCTAATGTTCAGCCTAATGTTCTCCCCTGTCAGATCTTGAGGCCATTCCCCCTCGTCCTGTCCCCTGTCCCTTGGGAGAAGAGCCCAGCTCCCTCCTCTCCACAACCTCCTTTCAGGTAGTTGTAGAGAGCAATGAGGTCTCCCCTCAGCCTCCTCTTCTCCAGGCTAAACAACCCCAGCTCTCTCAGCTGTTCCTCATAAGTCCTGTTCTCCAGCCTCATGAAATGACTCAGCCATGAAATCGGGATTCAAAGAATATTTTCACTCTGGAGAGAACTTTAAGAGACCAAGTTAGCTTGCTTAAAAATGTACATGGAACAGGGATATTGACTTCTGTCTTCAGTCCACAGATGATGTCCTCATTAGGATCACTCTGTTTCAGTTACTAAAGAGTATTTGGAAAGTCCTTCACAACCTGGCAGTCTACAGTAAACTCTCTTCTGCTATGAATCCTGCCAGAAGAGCCTTGATAACTATTAGAGAGCAGATGTGGTTGAGATAAGCTCTCTTTTTCTAGCCCAAACCATCTTAACTCTGACTACTCTATCTGTCTATATCTAAATATACAACCTTTCTGTTCCATGTTTGCATCATACCCAGTTCCACTCTACTCTCATCTGTGACTAGAATTCTTTTGCATCATCCCAATACAAATGAGTTTTAGAGCAATTGCATTTGCAGTACAAAATGAAACAAAAATAAATATGTCCAAGCAAATAACAGAATAATGCTGAGTACATGATCTCATGACTGGATGAAATTTTTTTGCCAGCTATATAAGTAACTGCACCACAGAATTTTTACAGTTACGTTGCTTAATAAGTGTTTCCAGTCTTTCTAGGTCTGCTTCCGAAACTGTCCTTAGCTACAACTAATCTAACAATATTTAATATAATAATGTTAATTGATGCAGTAAAAATGTTGTTGATTAAACAACTTACCCTTGTGTGCCTGCTTGGCGAAATAAACATTGGTACAGAGCACTGCACATTTTTTTTTGGCAGTGCTGTGTTGCTAACCAGCTTTGTGGCAAACCAGACAAGAATATGGGTACTATTTTCACCTTACTATAATGATACAAAAGCTGGCATTGACCCGTAACATGGGATAGGGTATTTATGTCTTCCTGTGTCAGGAACTTGGCACTGAATAACACTACTGGGAGTTGAGTGTCTCAGCTCTCCACACAATGGAGGAAACAATATTACTTGAAACTAGTAAGAAGGTAAAAAAAAGCTGGAGCAGGGAAAGGTAAGGGATAGGGGAAGAACGTCTCATGTTTTACTGTGTCTTTCAACTCTGAAGTCATGTAAAGCCTGTAATTTAATCAACCACTTATCCAACAAGTATGCTTAAGAGTTGAACCTAGGCTGATCAATACACATGGTATTTCTGTACTGTGGATGAGAACTTCAGCTTTCATGTAACAGTTGAATTTGGTTCTTGCTTCCTCTCTCTCTCCTTTTGTTATCACTAGCTAAATTTAGACCCTGGGTTTCACTGCCAGAAAAAAAGGAAGAAGCAATGACCCATTCTAAAAAATCCACCTAGAAATAAAGTTACTGTGAGATAGAATTACCCTCCAGTAATCTGAGAGCCTGTGTAAAAACAGAGCTCTTGGGCCTTCACTGTACGTATGCTTCTCAGCGGTGGAAATACCCAGTTTGCAAAAATACTTTTTATAAATAAATGTATCATTACAGCAGTTCATAAGACCCCTATCTACTGGTTTGTGTTTAGTGAAGTGTCCTCCTTTTTGTATTTCGTAAGTGGAATTCAAATATAAAACTAAGTATTTGGTGAATCAATACCAGTGGCATATTAGCTATTAGTCTCTCCAGTTATATCCACTCGTCCAACAGAAACGTATCTGCTCTATTATTTTTTGCACACTCTCATCTCTTTAAACTTTTGTTCCTAAATGAAGTTAATACTAACCAGTAAAAACAGTGTAATTTCATTTGTATGAAGTTGTATTGCACTTTAAAATCCAGCCTTCAAATTTCAGTAGCAAAAACACTGACTGGGAAACTACCAAGTATCTTCCAAGTATTAATTTTTACATAACTTTCAGTGGAAGTGGAGCATGGGAGGAGTCCGTATGTTTATATTTGTAAAAGGAATTAAATTTGTAAAAGGAATTTATATTTGATAGGAATGGTTGGACTAGATAATCCAGTGGGTCTTCTCCAACCTGGTGATTCTATGATTCTGTGATTCTATGAAAAGGGAGAATAGGTTAGAATACCACCAAACCATTAAAACCCAGTCTGAATTGACAGATTCCTCAAGCTGCTTAATAAAAAAGCCTAGAGATGTGGCACCATGAAAATTCGTGGCTATTTTCTTTTTCTTAGGGGGTCTGTTTGGCCTAAAAGAAGAGTTTCTATTTGTACGAGCCATTAACCGCAACATGCACTAGAATTTTGTGCACAGCGAAATTTTTTTCAAGATTGGTTTACTCTGCAGATATCACTGAAATTTAAATTTAGAATCGGTGGACTTTACATGTGCATCTGATGCTAAATGAGTTCTATAACAAGGACATGTCTCAAAAATAAATCACATAAGATAAAAAGTAAATTAAGTCATCCTCTTTAGCAGAGGCTGTGTTGTTGCATTGTATTTTTTTTTTTTTTTTGGCTGAGATTTCCTCTTGCAGTTCTCTTTTAGCTGCATGCAGCCAGGCTAGCTCATCCCATGTCTTTAATGACTTCTAGCTCACAAATTGCACGTAATTCCTGATTGGTGAAAAGCTTCCATTACTTCTAGATAAATAGCATATAAGTTAACACAAATGAAAGTATTTGTGAAATATCACTCATGATTAAGTGTTTACTGTGTGTCTGGGAGCCTCCGTGTTGTTGCAGTGGCGAGCATCACAGGGTAGGCTCTTAGGCTCTGACTGCAGCAAAACTTGTTTAACTCTTAGGTCTTCCTTCAGATCCTGCGTGTTGGATGAGGGGCAGTCATCACAAATGAAAACAACACATTAATAACTCTTCGCACTTACCTTTTGTCAATGGTTATGACCTCCAGCAGTTCCAGGGCCCAGGGATTCCTTTGCCTGACCACTGGATCCCAGACTATGGACACAAGGTTCTCTATCCAAAGCTGATGGACATGGAAGATTCTTTCTCATTTGCAAGTTCAGCCAATAATGTAACTGAGCTTGTGTTCTGGAGGCACACACAGACACGGAAAGGAAACAGCTGGCTACACAGACTGTCATAGACCAGGCACTGCCTTCAACACCACCCACATGTGACACTAGCAGGACTACATCCGAGTCCCGTTTCTCCTCAGCTGATAAGGACTGATGTTCAATAATGAAAGCAGATACGTCCCCACTCTTTAGATTTGCAAGTAGATACCAATTTGCAGATGCCTCGTGTACCAGCACAGCCCCTCTGACCATCTGATGCCCCTGCCTGTATCTCAGACCTTTTTATGTTCTCTAAAGGTCTTCTACTCTTGGGCTAGTCCAACTCAATCCTTATAGGCAAACAAATGCATGCACTCCCACACTTGCCTCAAAGGCACTCCATAAATGTGGTTCCACCCTAAAATCAGCACAGATCCACTGCCCATCAGATACTTCTGGACCTCCTACTCTCCAGCTACTCCAGCTGAAGCCTGAAAAAAAACTTACATGCACAAACACCCACATGCACCAGGTTAAGGGAAGGTGCGAACACTCAGGTGTCTGAACATTGTAGAGATGCACTTAGGAGGTCTGATCCCTCTTTTCTACAGTCACTGAGACACTCTTTTGCTCCATCACACACCCTGGAGCATCAAAACCCTCAGTCTGACTCCAAGTACTAGCCCCATCCTCTCTCAGTTCCCCCAGCTGCTGATACCTAGTCTTTGTAGGAGTCACGCATGGGATGGAGGGTAAGATTAGACAGAAAGATAGCTAAGAAGTTATTTAATAAAAAGACAGGGCAGATTGCAGGATGAGGTGCAGGGCTCAGTCAGACAAGTGTACTGACCAGCCCCAGTTTGCACACAATCAGCTGTTATTATATCCCTTTTGGCTTGTTCCCCTTCCTCTTCTTGCCCAACGGTGGTCCCTTGCACACTCCCCATGAATTTTGTATAGTCCCATGGTCCCCCTTCAGGTGTCCCAAGCCCTCAGGTTCCTCTTGTTTCCCTGTTCTGACCACTTACAAAGTCCAAGTGGACCTGAACTTCCAGCACTCCAAAGCCGTGCATGGAGCTTTTCAGTGCACTACCTACTATTCACTGGAGACTTTTAGTCTTCGGCATTGTTTCCATTATTCATTCTTAACTGAGCTGGAGGGAGGGGATTCTGCTCTTCTACTCTGCTCCTGTGAGACCCCAGTTCTAGAATCCTCAACATAAGAAGGAGATGGAGCTGTTGGAACGCATCCAGAGGTGGCTACAAAGATGACCGGCGGGCTGGAGCACCTTTCATGCAAGGACAGGATGAGAGAGCTGGGGTTGTTCAGCCTGGAGAAGGCTCCAGGGAGACCTTATACTGACCTTCCAATACCTGAAGGAGCTACAAGAAAGCTGAGGAGGGGCTGTTCACAAATGCTTGGACTGACAGGACAAAGGGGAATGGCTTTAAATTGGAGAGCGGGAAGGTTTAGATTAACTATTAGGAAGAAATTATTCATAATGAGAACAAGTTGCCCAGGGAAATTGTGGCTGCCCCATCCCTGGAGGGGTTCAAGGCCAGGTTGGATGGGCCTTGGGCACCTGATCCAGTAGGAGGTGTCCCTGCCCATGGCAGGGGGTTTAGAACCGAATGATCTTTAAGGTCCGTTCCAACTCAAACCATTCTGTGATTCTAGGGTTCTTTGTGTGTTTTTGTTTGTCACTTCCCTCTCTACTTATTATCCCCTTTCATACAGGAAAGGTGCTTTGCTGAATTACCTTGGTGAAGCAGATAATCTCACCTTCCACATACCCTTACACCTCTGACCACTCAATCAAGAATAGCAAAATTGAATTTGAAAGAAATTATGACGTGTTACAACTGGTGAAGTGCCACAGCAGGGGACGTTTTCAGTAACACTAGTGTATGTTTGTAGTTATAGCTTTGTCTTCTTCACCACAAGTTAAAATGCTGTTGAAACCTTGGTGGTTTGTAAGCAGTTGTCTTCTATGTAAGCAGCTTCAGGGTAAATATTCTTGTGCTTGATAAATAATTATATAATAGGGTGCGTCCCCTACTTCTGCATCACTTAAACCAAATGAAAATTTGGCCTCAGGCTCCGCCAGGGAAGGTTTAGACTGGACATTAGGAAAAAATTTTTCACAGAAAGGGTCATTGGGCACTGGCAGAGGCTGCCCAGGGAGGGGGTTGAGTCACCTTCCCTGGAGGGGTTTAAGGGACGGGTGGACGAGGTGCTGAGGGACATGGTTTAGTGATTGATGGGAATGGTTGGACTCGATGATCCGGTGGGTCTCTTCCAACCTGGTGATTCTATGATTCTATGATCCTAGATTTGTTAGGGGGAAAAAAAAAGTAGGAGGGGCAATCTTTCCTAAAGATTCCTTGTTTCATTTAAAAAAAAAAAAGCACTTTATGACATTGACATCAGTGATGCAAGATTTGGGGAAAAGAGAATGTACTTTTTGAAAAATGTAGTTATAACCAGACAAAATGGGAGGGAGAAGTTAGTTGTTGTCCTTAACATGCAGCAGCTGGAAAGCTGCATGATTAGACATGTTCATTAAGCAAAGCAGGTGTTTTTTTTCCAAGTGCCTATTCTTTATCTTGTCATAGGCTTACCATTGGATGTTTCTGTAGCTCACTTCCAGATTTTGTACCTTCTTATTTAAATAATGAGAAAATGATGAAGATACCTCAGCTGTGGTGGTCACAGGAGGAGCCAGGTGATCAGAAGGGAAGTGGTCTTAAAACCCAGAGAGAGGCACAGGCCACAAGACTCCATGGAAACTTGAGCAGCCTTTTCTATTACCAGGGCCAGCTTGAGCCTCAGCTACCCAGTTCCCTCTCAGAGAGAATGATTTGGATAACACAGGTCTCTGAGAGACCAGGAATTTGCCCTCTTAGGACCAGCAGAAGAGATGAAGCAGAACAAGAATGGGACTTCTGTCCACTTCTCACCTTTGGAAAACTATTGTGATTGGGAAGTGCCAGGAGTACCACATAACTATGGACTGAGAAGCCAAACAGCCCAGAGTTAATTCTATTGTGTTATTGTAGGGGCAGTGAGTAAACTCAAGATTATTTGAAACTACAGATGTGCTAATAACGAATAAAATGAGTGGCATATGATAGGCTTGAAGCCTTCTTTTTTTTCTTAGACCAGATCTGTACATCTAAATGTCTACATATACGTTCCATGTTCAGGTTTAATTTCTTTTTTTTGGCATCAGTCTGAAAATGTAGATTCTGAATAATAAAACTGTTAATTCAATATGGGAAAACTCTCTCCTTTCCTTCCTTCCTTCCTTCCTTCCTTCCTTCCTTCCTTCCTTCCTTCCTTCCTTCCTTCCTTCCTTCCTTCCTTCCTTCCTTCCTTCCTTCCTTCCTTCCTTCCTTCCTTCCTTCCTTCCTCATTTTCATACTCAAACCTTCGAAGAAAGCTCTAGATGTCAAGTGTGTGGATTGTCTATAATGTGGGAAAAACATCCATCTCCTCAAAATTCCTTTCTGTTCTAGTGCTCATTCTGAGGTGAAATTGGAAAGAGCAGCTTGTGCTAGGGCAGTACCTTTCCTCAAGATACAGCATTCTGTTTGTAGGACTCAAACCTGTTCTCAGGTCTATAAAATATTTGTATAGGATATTAATTTCTGAAATATTCAGTTTATAATTTTATCACCAGCCCCACCAGGTAATCGCTTTGTTCATGAGCTACTTGACCACTGAACACGATTTCCCATGTAAAGGCACAATATTGCATTTTTATGCATGGTTCTGTTATAATCAGTGTATAAATGGAAAATTGTTTGAAGTTGCTTGCGTTTAAAGGACGGATACAGGTTCTGGTAGACACATTCTTCATGCACTACACCATGTACAGAAATGCGTTTAGCAATCCACAAAAGGCAATAGTTAATGTAACCACTCAGTCAAGATAAGAAATATGGAAGCTAAAATAAGCAACTTGAGTCACTGTAACAGCAAGAAAAGGCTTGCAGCTCCATGACACACAATGGAAAAGTAGATATAAGACAGCTGCTGCCTTTGTTTTTCAACCTGTTGCAATGTGGCAAACAAGTTCAGTAAACAGTGTTTCTCTTGCCCTGAGACTGACTTTTCCAGTCATAGAAATATTTATAGTATTAAAGGTGAGGCAGCTGCAGATATAGAACCAGGAACAATCAAATGTAGAAAGAGAGGACATGGTTGCTACAGATGTAGAGAAAACTGTATATAGCCAAAAGCAATCTTCCTGGCATGTGTTTCAGGTGTTCTACTGAGAAGGAAAATTCTGCTGTGTATGTTGTTTTCCTCTCTTGCTGAATGAAACTTTAACTGCTGATGTCCAGACGAGGCCACGAAGATGATCAGCAAAATGGAGCACCTCTGCTATGAGGACAGGCTGGAAGAGTCGGGGTTGTTCATCCTGGAGAAAAGAAGGCTCCAAGAAGACCTTAGATCTTCTATAAATATGATTTACTAGTGGACAGTTACGTTTGGTCTTGATGATCTCACAGGTCTTTTCCAACCTGGGGATTCTATGATTCTATGAATATAAATATTGGAAAGGGTCACCACCAAATTGCCCCTAACACACTAAATCAGTGTAACTTAGTGCTAAATATTTTCATGTATTCCTATTTATTTTTATATTTATTTACAGAGTAAATTTACAGAATTTTGGATAGTTAGTCTTTCATGTCATGGCATTCCTATCCAAGATGGTTTGAATTCAGGTTACAAGAATTAATAAGAGAATATCACTATCATGGTCTCATTCAATTTGATTTTTCTGCTACCCAGCCACCATCTTCTGCCTTACTTCATAAGATATTAAACAGAGAGTTGGTACAGCACTTTGTGAAAATCAAATTCATGATGAGAATCCCTCCATAACAGAGTAATACATGAAGTATATGTAATGGAACATCTTCTATATGCAGGTATATATGTTACATCAACTGTTACTGATTTGACAATTCTGTTGAAAAGCTGCAGCCAGAGGCCAGATACACCAGAGAAAAGGGAAAGAATCTCAGCTGGTGTAAATAGTGACAGCTTTATTGCCCATAATAGAGCCATGACAGTTTATTCCAGTGGAGCAACTGACCGTAAGAACCTGAGCCCCTGAATTATTCTGATCTCAGGAGCTTCAAGTCTCTGTGAAAGGAAAATATTATTATTCCTGAAAGATAGTGTCAGATGGATTCAATTTGCTCCAATCAGGCTAAGAGATATGTTACAGCCTCTTTGAAATTAAGGTCATAGGTAGAAAGATTCTGTTGAAAAGACCTTAGGAACAAGATTAGGGTAGAAATAAATTATATTATTTTTACTTGCTTATCAATGACAGATATTTCCTGCAAACAAGCAAGTGCAGGTTTGTGATGTTTTTACTTTATTTAGAGTTTTTTGGGAATGAGGATTTTCTGGGATGAATTGTTCTTAACCTTTCGTCCCCCATATTTTACCTGTCGGTTTGGTTTGTGTTTTTTTTAAAATACATAGTCCATTATTTTGCTGGGAAACTAGTATTGCAATATGACAGTTGTGTCACTTTTTATTTGACTGCAGAGCAATAACACGTTTGCTTCTCTGATTCCTCTGATATTTTCACTGTTTTCTATGACTTGATGAATTATTTAGCCAGGTCTCTTCTTTGCTCAAAAAAAATGTATTGCATTGATTCTTGATGTTTTGTTATTGGTTAATCCAAATAGTCCTTCTTATCTCTTTATCAACAACTATAGTTGCAAAAATCTACCTTGCTCTTGATGGTACTTCCATTTATTATTGCTCTTTACAATGGTTTTCTGTGGGCTGTGTCTTGCAGGAGCCTCAACACGTGAGTTGGACAGCACAGTGCAAGGAATAACGGTGTTGGAGAACGCTAAGGAGAGAAGATCAAGACAGTATAACATGATTTTTTTTTTTGCTGCAAAATCTTAACAAGTATTGTGTGTTTAGAAAGCTTAAATCAGCAAAGAACTTCCTCAAATCAAAATGCAATCTTATCTGAACCATTCTAAGCCTCTACACACAATACTTCTCAGCTCTGCATTGCTCACTAAAAGCAAGTGATTTACCTTTATATTGTAGAATAATGTGATGGTTTGGGTTAGAAAGGACATTAAAGATCATTTAGTTCCAATTTCCCTGCCATGGGCAGGGACACCTTCCACTGGATCAGGCTGCTCGAAGCTTCATCCAGCTTGGCCTTGAACACCTCCAGGGATGGGGCAGCCACAGCTTCCCTGGGCAACCTGGGCCAGGGCCTCCCCACCCTCACAGGAAAACATTTATTCCAAATATCTCATCTAAATCTTCCACTCATCAGCTTAAAAACTGTTACCCATTGTCCTATCCCTGCACTCCCTGACAGAATCCTTCCTCATCTTTCCTGTAGGCTCCCTTTAAGTGCTGGAAGGTCTCTATAAGGTCTCACCACAGACTTTTCCTCCCCAGGCTTAAAAAAAAACAACTCCTTCAGCCTGTCCTCATACTGGAGGTGCTTCAGCCCTCAGATCATCTTCGTGGCCTTTCTCTGAACTCAGTCCAGAATGGTTGGACTCGATGATCCGGTGGGTCTCTTCCAACCTGGTTATTCTATGATTCTATGATTCTCCTGTGCTGAGGACTCCAGAACTGAACATAACGCTAAGGTCTCACAAGAGCAGAGTAGAGGGGGAGAATCCCCTCCCTTGACGTGCTGGTCACACTGCTTTTGATGAAGCCAAGGATACAGTCGACTTTCTAGGCCCCAAGTGCACATTTCCAACTCATGCTGAGCTTCTTGCCCACCAGCACCACCAAGTCCCTCTCTTCGGGGCTGCTCTCAATCCATTCTCTGCCCAGCTTGTAACTGTGCTTGGGATTGTCCTGCAGGACCTTGCACAGATGCCATCCTGCAGCCTCTGCTGCGAGCATCTTGCCATGTCAACCCTAAACAACACTTTTCTTTTTTTATAGTGTTTTTCACTATGTTAATAAATGCTAGAGATTGAAAAGATCTTTACTTTCTACCATGTTACTTGATCATGATTGCTCAATTGATCAGTATTTTGGAACATTTTTCTCTTTTGTTTTCTTTTCTTCTTCTTTAGTGTTTTTTAGCCTCTCATTCTTATATGAAGGAATGTGTTCTGTGGAACCTCTGGAAGTTTTTGTGGACAAATCACACCTGTTTTATACACCAGGCAAAGGACACCATGGAACTATTTTATCACTTTAGGTATCTTAGCAGGCTCTCCAGGTCACTCCCTGCTTTGCCCACATCTTACAGTCTCAGTTACATTATCAGTAAAAGGGATCATACCCATCACAAAAATAATTTCATGAAACAAGAAATGTCTAGAGAAGGAAGTTTCTTCTTCCTGATATTGGTTCTGAACTACCAGAACAAGAGTTGTTGAGATGTCATAGAGCATGCATAGGTCTTTTGAATGCCTTCATACAGAAGATAAAAGAACAATGAATTGCACTCTGAAATAGTTTTGTCTCTGATTCGCTACAGACCTGTCTCCTAAAGTGCTACCCTTAATGACATACAGTGACAAGATACTGTGTTCCACACTCAACTTTGCTTCAGAGCTGCTTCTGAACGTCATACTACTGTTTTGCGCATGCAGATTTCCCTCTGAACATGTGATAGGCCAGGCTGGTTTTCCAGTGCCTCAGTTTACTAGAATTTTACACCATGTTAGCACAGGTTGCTAAGCCCTCATTTCAGCTAGCACAATGTTAATCATGAGTGGCTTATCAGTGTAGATAGCAGAGATGCAAACCTAGCATGAAGCAGCCAGTTGAGGGTGAATGTTGTGGTAGCTATGGGGTTAATCAAAGTCAGCTCTCATCTTGATAGTAAATTCCACTCATTCCTGTTGACATTGATTTAAAAAATGTGATAATTAACATAGCTCCCTTTTTTTTTTTTTTGCTGTAACCTACTTTTCTAATGAAAAGGCTTCCAAAGAGAAGCTGGAAGCTGTGACAAAGAGTTCTTAGGGAATTGGCCACTGGATTAAAATTCACCTTTATGTAAATAAGCCAGATCCTGGGAGAACTACATTTTATATCTGAGCGTTTTACTTTTTTTACCAGTGCTTTGTCAAAAGTCTAGTTTATTTAGATGGCGAGGAGCTTTCTGTTTTGACTGACTTAGCTGAGACTACTTATGTCTGTGACAGGTATGCTGCTGTGAGACAGAAGAGAAACTGTCAGCCAAATGTATAGTCAGGATGAGAGAAAGTATCTGTATTCCATTTTGTTCTCCATGATGGGCTTAAGGGGGCAAAATCCTTCATGTCCAAGCCCTGCCTTCTCCCTACATCTGACACGTGTGCCATTTTACTGAACAGATAACAGAAAATATGCTTCTTCTGGCACCATTTGTTGCACCACGGGCACAGTGCTCTTTTTGAGAGCAAGAGAAATGACTGTGTGGACATGTGCTGCTAGGAAAATGACTTTCAATCAAAGTCAAGAAGATGTACCAATTCTGGGAGCATTTCATGAGCTACTTCTATTTGGAGTCAGGGTTGTGAACCAATACAACTGGAATGTTATACAATATTGTGTTTATGCAATATTACACATGGCCCAACCAATTCTTTTAATGTGGCACCTACGTTTGTCCCCAGCCCACATGGGCACAGCCTATAGTCCCACCACAGGGACTTTGGCCACCACACAAATCTAAATTTGGCCTTTTCTCAGAGTAGACCATCCCTACTGTAGGGAAGATGAATCTGCACTGTATATATCCATGTGTCTGGGATCAGATAGGAAAGTTTATCTGAACTATGTTTCCATGATCAGGCTGCCCAAGGCACATCCAACCTGGCCTTGAACCCCTCCAGGGACAGGGCAGCCACAGCTTCCCTGGGCAACCTCAGCCAGGGTCTCACCACCTCCATCGTGAAGAATTTCTTCCTAATGTCTAATCTAAATCTTCCCCCCTTCAGTTTAAAGCCATTCACCCTCATCTTATCACTCCATGCCCTTGGTAAAAGCCCCCCTCCAGCTTTCTTGTTGCCCCTTCAGATACTGGCAGGTCTCTATACTCTTCTCAGAAACGTCTCTTCTCCAGGCTGAACAACCCCAACTCTCTCAGCCTGTCCTCATATGGGAGATGCTCCTGCCCTCTGATCATCTTTGCAGCCTCCTCTGGACCCATTCCAGCAGCATCTGACCTGTAAGACTCAGGTTGGGATTGTTTTATTGTTTGCTTGGATTTTTAAAATAATCTTTGGTAATACAAAGTGAAGAAGTGATACAAACTTAAAAAAGAAGAATAAAAATAGCATGAAAAGTTTTAGTAAATTCATATATAAAAAAATCAAAATAAAAAAAATCCATTATGCATTTATATAATAACAGCCACAATGCTTCCCACTGTGTTTATTCAGTTGGCTCCTTTTTGTAATTATTTGGCTGTTTCTAGGAAGGACCCATGAGAAGGAGGAAAAAAGCTCCCCTTAGGTCATTATTTTTCAGATTAGTAAAGTCCCAGCATTCCTTGGTGTCATTGCCAGCATTTTTATTAAGTCAACCCGTTACTTTCACCATTAAAACACTTCTTAGTGGATATGGGTAATAGAGACTGACTTAGCGGGGATGACTAAATGGATGGAAGGAATTCAAAGGGAGCTTGAATAACCGCTACACAGATAGCATTTACACATACGTGCTTTAGAAGTCTGACTGAAATCCTACATCCAGGTGAATAATAAATAAAAGCATTTGTTCTTTTCGTGGTTGCTGCTGGCTCTGTTTTATTATTTTCATGCTGGACGGCTAAAAAGTAGAAAGTGTGGCAGCAGGACATCATTGTGATAAGAGAACATCTGAAGTTTTACAGCTTTAGGTAGGTATCCGTAAGTTTCTTCCTTGTCCAATTGAAGGTTCACCCTTCTGGTATCTGCTAAAATTTGGATGAAAGTTTCATGCAAACAGGCTCTCAGGATTTCTGTACAATATTTTGTGCTCTCACTCAAGGCTGAATAGGCACAGAGAGCAGTAAAGCACAATAAAAACAAGGGGGAGTGTAAAAATAGCTATATAAACTCAATACCTGAAATGGAAATTATCTAATGTTAAAAATAATAAACAGCATCGAAGTGCCTTCCTTCTGCCCTTTGTCCTCCAGAAATCTTTGGAACCCCTTTTGTCTTCATCCCTTGTCTCACCCTTCTTTTGCTTTCCAGTGCTCCATAATGTATGTTTCCTTTGACCTTTATTTGTAAAGCTAGGCCAATATTTTTAATCAGGTGTTTACAGTCAGGCGCCTAAATCTATATTAAGTATCTAAATCAGGCTTGCATTTTAAATGAGCCAAGCATCAAGTCAATAATGGTTGTGGCCTCGCTCACTCGTACTGAAAAACAGCTGAGGTCTTTTTTCTCCAGTACCTGAAGGGGCTAAAGAGAGCTGGGGTGGGACTTTTTACAAAGGCATGGAGGGATGGGATGAGGGAGATGGCTTTAAATTGGATTTAGACTAGACATAAGAAGGAATTTCTTGACAATGAGAGTGGTGAGTCCCTGATCCAGGTTGCCCAGGGAAGCTGTGGCTGCCCCATCCCTGGAAGTGTTCACACTACAATAAACACTACAAGAAAGATTTTGAGGTCCTGTTGTGCATCAGGAGAAGGGGAATGGATCTATTGAAGGGCCTGGAGAGCAAGGGTTATGAGGAGTGGCTGAGGGACCTGGGATTGTTTAGCCTGGAGAAGAGGAGGCTGAGGGGAGTCCTTATCACTGTCTACAACTGCCTGAAAGGAGCTTGAAGTGAGGTGGGTGTTGGTCTCTTCTCCCAGGTGACAGGGGACAGGACAAGAGGGAACGGCCTCAAGTTGTGCCAGGGGAGGTTCAGATTGGACATCTGGAAGAATTTCTTCACTGAGAGGGTTATCGGGCATTGGCAGAAGCTGCCCAGGGAGGTGGTTGAGTTCCCATCCCTGGAGGTGTTTAAAAGATGGGTAAATGAGTTGCTTAGGAATATGGTTTAGAAGTGGACAGATACAATTGGACTTGATGATCTCAAAGGTCTTCTCCAACCAAGCAATTCTATGACTCTATGAAGATACTGTTGACATGCCGTACCTTCAGCATACGAAGACTGGAGCATTCGCAGCTGACCCAGATGTTAGAAGATAACTCTACATTTCACAGAATCATAGAATCACTAGATTGGAAAAGACCTCCAGGATCATTGAGTCCAACCGTTCCTGTCAACCACTAAACCATGTCCTGGAGTACCTCATCCACCTGTCTTTTAAATCCCTCCAGGGAAGGTGACTCAACCGCCTCCCTGGGCAGCCTCTGCCACTGCCCAATGACCCTTTCTGTGAATTTTTTTTCTGATGTCCAGCCTGAACCTCCCCTCGCACAGCGTGAAGCCATTGCCCCTTGTCCTGTCCCCTGTCACTTGGGAGAAGAGCCCAGCTCCCTCCTCTCCACAACCTCCTTTCAGGTAGTTGTAGAGAGCTATGAGGTCTCCCCTCAGCCTCCTCCAGGCTAAACACCCCAGCTCTCTCAGCTGTTCCTCACAAGGCCTGTTCTCCAGCCCCTTCACCAGCCTTGCTGCTCTTCTAAGACATGTGCATTTCAAGACGTTTGCTCATTTTGTGGTTATTCTTCCTGCCACGGAGCTACTTGAAACCTTATAAGCTTGTTGTGCTCACTGTATGATAAAAACCTGGCTGTAGAAATGCATATTAGTGGATGGGTATCCTGCTTCTGCTGAGAATGCTCGTTCATCTCTTGGATGTGATCCTCAGACTACCTGTCTCCCAGCTGTCAGTGAGTGATGCGGGCAGAGCTTGCAGGGTTGGATGCGTTGGCTACAGGGATGTCTGGAGGAGCTGGGAAGCAACCAGATGACTGACAGCGACTCAGGCTAGACGCAGCGTGGAGGGGGTAGGTACAGAAAATGAGCTAATCCTATAGAGGGAGTTAAAGGCGATTTTGAGGGAGGTAGAAAGCATCTGAGGGATTTGCTTCAGAGAGAATTTAAGGTTACTGCTGCATCTTTCTGCCACTCAAGGAGCCTGAGAGCTAAGCAGCAACAGCAGTCTTATCAGTTATGCCAGAGCAATGAAGCTGATATGGTTCCACTAGTGTAATAACCTATGTAAACAATGTTATTCCTAAATTAATATCCCCCTTTTTTTTTTCAGTTTAGCTTAAATATTGCGTAAAGCTGAACTGGGGTTTGTGAGGATTTATTTTGTTTGTTTGGTTTTTTTTCAAAAGGAAAAAAGAAAGAAACATTTGTGCCCATATCATAAACCACACAGGAATTTAATTTTCTATAGCTAAAGCTGTTTAATTCAGCTCTTGCAGTGTCTTAGTGTACATGTGCATGTGCACAGCTCCGAGTGCACTGATTTTCCTTGCAATAAGGTTAATATTAGCTAGAAATGGAGACCTGCTGGAGATAAACAGCAGCAAAACCAATTGCAGATGATCTTCGCTAAAAGCGAGAGCTACACTCTCTGTTTATACCAAAAAGACAGCTTGGACAGCTAATATATCATGCAAATGGTGGACCAGAATCATTTAGACATAAATACTGTGTGGGCTGTAAGGAAGGAGTGAATCTTTCTGCATTCAGCTCTGCGTTTGTGTGTGTGTGTGTGTGCGTCTCGCTCCCCCTCCACCCGCTCCTCTCCCTCTGTCTCTCTCAGACAGGCAAACAGAGCAGCTTCTTCCTTTGTGTTGCCAGTCAGGTCCTCCCTCTGCAGTCTTACCCAGGAAGAAGATTTATAATAGCTGCATGCAATGCCAGTGTCTCAAAGAGACAGTATCACACCATGTGGAGGATTTTCATACGGGGTTTATCTTTGCTCCATTGAATTGGAAAGGTACATTTTATTTTTTTTTTTTAAATCTTAATTATTTTAAACACTTAATTCCTGTGACTTTTATCTCCTGCTAAACTCTGACCCCCAAATACTAGCATCTTTAAACCACAAGCTGTTGCCACAGTACTGTAATGGCTGTGATGTCTTAATTGAAAACATGGGGAAGAAAGGAATTCAAAAGTATAATTAGGGAATGTTTCAATGTGAAGCTGTGAGTGCTGTTCTGTAAGAAGGGCATCTGATATTTCTGACGTGCTGTATCAGAGATTCAAGCTAGAAAATGAAAATATAGCACACATGCAATGCAACTGTACCATATGTTAAGAAATGTGCACCTTATAAACAGCAGGCTAATTAGCTAGAGAAAACAGTGATGACTGAACGATGATGCTAGAAATAAAAAAGATAATGAAATCTCAAGGCAGACTTGTGTAGGAGATCCACCTGGCAGCAACTTGCCAGGTTTATCAAATTAAATGAAATCAAAGGGAAAATTGTAGGTGGGAAATAATGAACTTAACAGCACTCCTTCCCTTTGTTTTAAGCTCTCAGTTCTCTGCTTCTTACCTCCCTGACTAGTAGCGTGTATTAAAATTAACAATGGATGAAGCATTAGAGAACCCCAAAAGCTTAGAAACTTTCCCTAGGCCTGTGCAAAACCTCAGTAATAATATAACAAAGGACAGTTTCTTGGGATAACTCTCTTCCCATTCAGTAGCAGGAATAGAAAATTAAAATTCACTTCCTTTTGGCATTTCACCTCTGAGCTTCCCTGTTTCCTTAAAATGAAGGCACAAAGTTGAATTCTTTGATTTCCAGAAATCCCTAAAAGGGCTGACCCACGTCATTGTCTGGGTTCGATATCAGTAGCAATTTCCCTCTGCAGAGGAAGCTGCAATCTGAAAATATAGAGTCTTGATGACAAGTATGGAGCTGTTGGAGCGGGTCCAGAGGAGGCTACAAAGATGATCCGAGGGCTGGAGCATCTCCCATATGTGACCAGGCTGAGAGTTGGGGTTGTTCAGCCTGGAGAAGAGAAGGCTGCAGGAGATCTTATAATCACCTTCCAGTACCTGAAGGGGATACAAGGAAGCTGGAGAGGGGCTGTTTAGAAAGGCTTGGAGTGACAGGACAAGGGGCAATGGGTATAAACTGGAGAGGGGCAGATTTAGACTAGACATAAGGAGGAATTTCTTCACCATCAGAGTGATGAGGCCCTGGCACAAGTTGACCAGAGAAACTGTAGCTGCCCCATCCCTGGAGGTGTTCAAGGCCAGGTTGGATGGGCCATGGAAAGCCTGATCCTGTGGGAAGTGTCCCTATGCCCATGGCAGGGGGGTTGGAGCTGAATGATCTTTAAGGTCCCTTCCGACTCAAATTATTCTATTATTCTATGATTCTAAGTTGGGAATAAAAGCAGTTGCACTAAGATATAAAACATCAGACAGGTGGCCAGGGCAGAGGAGCCTGTATCTGATCCTTCTGGCTCAAATACATGCACTAAATGACAACTAGTTGTTTCCTTCTTCTACCTTGTTTTCCCTCATCCCACCTAAACGAGTTTCTTGTAATCTGCCCCAGAACCTCTCTTTGCATGGGTAAATGAACTCTAGAAGAGCATTCACTGTGTTCACTCCTGTTGGTTTTCAGCGGCAGGATGTCCCAGACGTGCTTACTCTTCGAGTTGGAGAACCACAACTAAGATCTACTTCCACTCTTCACTCAAGCCTGAAATACATTATCTGGTTTCCCTCCAATGGTCATATACCCACCAAGAACCACTCCCCTTACATCATTCTTGAGCTTTCCTTGCTTCCAGTATTTTTTTTTTTTTTGCTCCTCCTTCTCACCAGAGCTTTGTCCTCCAACTTCTACAGTTGATCCATTGGTCATTTGCGTTGATGGAGCCTGCAAATGGGCTGACATAAAAGATTCCCATCCCAGTGGCCTGTTAAGTTGATAACTGACAGCTATTTAATTTGTAACACTAACAATATTGGTTCTAATGTGCTAGGAGCACTATGTTTACCCAGATTGAAGGAATATTAGCAAAGGTCCCACGGCATTGGGAAACTCAGTCTGCTCTATTGCTACTGTACAATTGCTTTTTGGTGTTAAAAGAAGCTTAGAGCTGATCAACAGAAAGGTTTCTACAAGAATGAGCCTACAGAAATTGTTTGTAGCTTTGTGCTCTGCTTTTTAGTATATGACATAGCTTTATCCGAACAATTGGCACGAAGTCCTTTCTGCAAATTACCCTTATCCAACAGACACATCTATGCACAACATTTACATATGAAATGGAACCTACATGTTTCTTAAGTCAATACATACATCATTATAGTTACATGTAAATTTTGATCTAGAAAATGGTATCTGTAAATCTGTTTTTCCTGATCTCTGGTCCATTGAGGCTTAAACTGCCTACAAATGTCACAGCTTTGGGGGACAAGATTCTGTCTCACTGAAATCTATGCAGAAAAGGTGATTGTACATAGCAACTTACTTGAGAAGAACCAAACATTGCAAACTATGAGATGGGGCAGAGGCTAAACAAAAGGCTTCAGTGTGCATGTAGCTGTGCAAGTACAGAGACCCTATGCCTATGTGTGCATTCGCATTAAGCATTTATAGTTATAATGCTATGTAAACACAGAATCATAGAATCATAGAATCACCAGGTTGGAAAAGGCCCAACGGATCATCGAGTCCAACCATTCCTATCAAACACTAACCCATGTCCCTCAGCGCCTCGTCCACCCGTCCCTTAAACCCCTCCAGGGAAGGTGACTCAAGCCCCTCCCTGGGCAGCCGCTGCCAGTGCCCAATGACCCTTTCTGTGAAAATTTTTTTTCCTAATATTCAGCCTAAACCTCCCCTGGCAGACCTTGAGGCCATTCCCTCTCATCCTGTCCCCTGTCACTTGGGAGAAGAGCCCAGCTCCCTCCTCTCTACAACCTCCTTTCAGGTAGTTGCAGAGAGCAATGAGGTCTCCCCTCAGCCTCCTCTTCTCCAGGCTAAACACCCCCAGCTCTCTCAGCTGTTCCTCATAAGGCCTGTTCTCCAGCCCCTTCACCAGCTTCGTTGCTCTTCTCTGGACTCGCTCCAGAGCCTCAACATCCTTCTTGTGGTGAGGGGCCCAGAATTGAACACAGGATTCGAGGAGCGGTCTCACCAGTGCTGAGTCCAGAGGGAGAAGAACCTCCCTGGCCCTGCTGGTCACGCCGTGTCTGATCCAAGCCAAGATGCCATTGGCCTTCTTGGCCACCTGGGCACACTGCTGGCTCATGTTCAGTCGCTGTCAACCAACACCCCCAGGTCCCTCTCCTCCAGGCAGCTTTCTAGACAGACTTCTCCTAGTCTGTAGCCCTGCACAGGGTTGTTGTGCCCCAAGTGAAGGACCCGGCATTTGGCCTTGTTAAACCTCATGCCATTGGACTCAGCCCAGCGGTCCAGCCTGTTCAGACCCCTAAGCTTAAAGCCCAGCTCTAGAGCACTGGTTTTCTGCATTGCCTGACTGCTAACAGACTTCATTTTGCTCAGTTTGGCTGGTGTTAACTAGAACCCTACAAGACAACGCCCAAGCATGGAAATAGCCAGAAACCATTGCCAATACCCAGCATCACTCTTGATGGTTTCTCCAAAACCATCTCTGAAAGTTTTGCACCCTGACAACGCTCCTCCATCCCCCACTGCCACACACTACTGCACGCTGCGCATTCTCTCCATTCGATACTAGAAACAACCTCGTGCTAAAAAGCTGCAATATGACCCTCATATTATTTCAGACACTTTGTCCCCTTGAGGGGACATTCAAGGCCAAGTGTTATATAGTACGTCTGCAGCCACTCTTTGCCATTTAGCCTCAGGGCCAGAGAATGGCCCTTAGCCCTATTTTATGTAGTGACATATATAGCCAGCAAGACCTTCTGAGTGAAAATTAGGGAACACTGAATGAGTGCAGTGTTGAACCAGGAGAAAGAAGGAAAACTAAGACAAATGGCATGTGTCTCATGTATTTGTCAGCAAGGTTGAAAAAAAAAAGGCACAGACCACACAAGAAACAAATGTTTGTTTCCCTTTGTGCCTTAGAGCATCAAAATATCTCAGTGGGCTCAACTGAGTTTTTCTACAGACTTGTCACAGCACAACAAAATTCTTACTCTCCGGAGAAATCACAAACAGGCAGCTAATGCTCAGTTGAATAGGTGAATATTCGTGTTGATGAGCAGAAGAGTAGTCACGGAGCCAAAACAATGAACTTGCACTGTAGTTTATGTTGTTGAATGAAACTATACAAGTTCTTTCTTTCCATATCAGAGCTGAAGCTTGTATTCAAAAAAGGAAAGAAAGCAAACAAGCAAAGAAAACACCCCACATTAAAACTCTTCATGCAAGAACCTGTGATTCAGGTATTATATTTAAATAGGTTTGGCTATAAGGACATAGGTGATGCCAATAACCCACATTATATAGGATAGGGATATTTTTAGCCAGGTTTAGTCTCAAACAGAGGATGTGAGCAGCATTTTGCACCAACAACAGAAACACTAGGGATGCATGTCGTTCTTGAAATTCTGCATACAAATAAAATCTCTACTAACTTGAGATTTTTGGAAGGTTGGAATTACAGAATCACAGAATAACCAGGTTGGAAGAGACCCACCGGATCACCGAGTCCAACCGTTCCTACCAAACACTAAACCATATCCCTCAGCACCTCGTCCACCCGTGCCTTAAACACCTCCAGGGAAGGTGACTCAACCCCCTCCCTGGGCAGCCTGTTCCAGTGCCCAATGACCCTTTCTGTAAAGAATTTTTTCCTAACGTCTAGCCTAAACCTCCCCTGTCGGAGCTTGAGGCCATTCCCTCTTGTCCTGTCCCCTGTCACTTGGGAGAAGAGGCCAGCACCCTCCTCTCTACAACGTCCTTTCAGGTAGTTGTAGAGAGCAATGAGGTCACCCCTCAGCCTCCTCTTCTCCAGGCTAAACAACCCCAGCTCTCTCAGCCGCTCCTCATAAGGCCTGTTCTCCAGCCCTTTCACCAGCTTTGTTGCTCTTCTCTGTACTCTCTCCAGAGCCTCAACATCCTTCTTGTGGTGAGGGGCCCAGAACTGAACACAGTATTCGAGGAGCGGTCTCACCAGTGCCGAGTACAGAGGGAGGATAACCTCCCTGGACCTGCTGGTCACGCCGTTTCTGATACAAGCCAAGATGCCATTGGCCTTCTTGGCCACCTGGGCACACTGCTGGCTCATGTTCAGTCGCTGTCAACCAACACCCCCAGGTCCCTCTCCTCCAGGCAGCTTTCTAGACAGACTTCTCCTAGTCTGTAGCTGCACAGGGTTGTTGTGCCCCAAGTGCAGGACCCGGCATTTGGCCTTGTTAAACCTCATGCCATTGGACTCTGCCCAGCGGTCCAGCCTGTTCAGATCCCTTTGCAGAGCCTCCCGACCCTCCAGCAGATCGACACTTCCACCCAGCTTAGTGTCATCCGCAAACTTGCTAAGGGTGCATTCGATGCCTTCATCCAGGTCATTGATGAAGACATTGAACAGGGCTGGACCCAGCACTGAGCCCTGGGGAACCCCACTTGTCACTGGCCTCCAGCTGGATTTCACACCATTTCCCACCACTCTCTGGGCCCGGCCATCCAACCAGTTTTCCACCCAGGAGAGTGTGCGCCTGTCCAGCCCAGAGGCTGACAGTTTCTCAAGCAGAACGCTGTGAGAAACTGTGTCAAAGGCTTTGCTGAAGTCCAGGAAGATCCATCCACAGCCTTTCCCTCATCCAGTAGCCGGGTCACTTTGTCATAGAAGGCGATCAGGTTAGTCTGGCAAGACCTGCCTTTTGTGAACCCATGTTGACTGGGCCTGATCACCCGGTTCTCTTGCATGTGCTTCATGATAGCACTCAAGATCACCTGTTCCATGACTTTCCCTGGCACTGAGGTCAGACTGACAGGCCTGTAGTTTCCTGGGTCCTCCCTGCGGCCCTTTTTGTAGATGGGCACAACATCAGCCAGCCTCCAGTCCAGTGGGACTTCCCCAGTCCTCCAGGACTGTTGGAAGATGATGGAAAGGGGTTTGGCCAGCACATCCGCCAGCTCCTTCAGTACCCTAGGGTGAATCCCGTCCGGCCCCATAGACTTGTGACTGTCCAGTCGGGCTAGCAAGGCTCTGACCACCTCCTCTTGGATCATGGGAGCCTCATTTTGCTCCTCTAGCTCCTGGGTTTGTACACAGGCGGAACGACCCTCCTTACGACTAAAGACTGAGGCAAAGAAGGCATTAAGTACCTCAGCCTTTTCCTCATCCCCTGTTACTGTTGTCCCTTCTGTGTCCAATAGGGACTGTATGGTCTCCCTAGTCCGCCTTTTATTATTTATATATTTGTAGAAAGATTTTTTGTTATCTTTCACTGACTTGGCCAATCCAATTTCTAGCTGAGCCTTAGCCCTTCTGATTTTTTCCCTACACAATCTCACTTCCCTCCTGTAGTCCACCCAAGAGGCCTGTCCCTTCTTCCAGAGGCCACAAACATTTCTTTTCTTCTTGATATCCCTCAAGATCTCTCTATTCAACCAAGCTGGCTTTCTCCCCTGCCGGCTTTTTTTCCGGACCACGGGGATGGCTTTCTCCTGAGCTGCTAGGACCACCCCTTTGAAGAGCTCCCAGCCCTCCTGGGCTCCCTTGCCCTTGAGTACTGTCTCCCATGAGACTTCACCAACCAGCCTGCTGAAGAGATCAAAGTCTGCCCTCTGGAAATTTAATGTTACCGTCTTGCTAACCACTCTCTTCACTTCACCTAGAACAGAAAATTTTATAATCTCATGGATTAGAGGATCTGGTGGGAATTAGATGATCTTTAAGGTCCCTCCCAACTCAAACCATTCTACCATTCTTAGATACGTGTGACAAGGAATGCTGCAGTCGTTGCCAATATGGTTTGTAAAAGAAATAAAGTTGACCAATAGGAAGCTAGCAGCCCACCAAGCTAAATTTGTCAAGCCCAGCAAGCATTTAGCTAATCCCATTCAACAACACTGTGCTAGTGATGACTGATGTAGACACACTGTTAAAAATGTTAGGTGATGGCCAAAAGACAAAGTATGTATGTCATGGAAATTAATATGTTCTTGAGGACAAGCCAGTCTATGATTCTGTGATTCAACTGCAGGCTAAATATCCCTATAAGTTAACTAGCAGTGGTATATAAAACAAGTAATCAGCAATCATCTGAGATTTCTGCAAGATTTAATAACACAAAGTAAACCCTCTCCTCTGAACGATTCATGAGAAATAAAATGTTCTAAAAAATTCTAATCAATTTTTGAAAGTACATTTGATAGGTAAATTCTGTTAAAATAGCATCTATATCCACAAAAGTATTAAACTTAAAGTAAGATTCAACTTCAAACTGGATTGTTTGAAGTATTTATACAACAACTGGCACGCTGTTTATGTATTTCGTAATAAATTACTGGAGGCTACAAGAACAGGCTCTGCACAAGGTTTCTAGAACATCAAGTCTAGAACAAGGTTTCTAGAACATCAAGCAAGACCAAGCAAGAAGATCCTTTCCAGACTGTCCAAAAGCAGGTTATTCACTATTGTTTACCATATTGAAAAAAAAAAAACTCAAACTCACAGTTGCAGAAAACTATATCCAAGGGAAAAATAGTGTCCTAGATACTTACTTACTTGCTTTTGGCAAGCAGTAAAACATGTGATAAAGAAGGAGAAAAGCCAATGATCATTCTTTAAAATACACCAAGGAGGTGCTGTAGTGACTTCATTCTAAAATAGTATTCAAAAAGGCAGTGAGAAGCTCTTTATACTTTATTATTAAAATGAATACATAAGAGATACTGAAATGTGCCAGCTTAGTGTACCAGCTTGCAAGAAGGTCATCCAGCCCGTAAGAAGGGGATTACAGGCCTAAACCTTAGACTAACTGTCATAAGCTCCTGACTTAGCCAGGGGAAACTCAGATATTTAACAGATTTGCAGTAAAATTAATTGAGAAAGTAGTATAGAGGCTATTGGTGTAAGGTAGGATGTATAAAGGGAAAATGAATATGTACTATTGTTTCATTTTCTTTTGGGTTCTGTGAGTAGATTAGTGTAACATACACATAACCATGTATTTAGCTATGGTGACAAATATTGCCTAACAGAGGAGTATTTCATAGTTAACACAGCCTCTCTCCCAAATGCTAAGGATTATAAAGAAAGACACATTGGCTAAAGAATTCAGCTTCCCTAATTTTGCAGGAAGAAGGGAACTGCAAAAATGTGTTCATGATCCAGGATCTTCCAAGGGCAGACTGGCTACCTAATCAATGGAATGACTAATCAATAAGGGTAAACACTTAACTAAGACTCTTGTTCTCTCGATCACACTGTTGTTCTGTTATACAAGCTCTCTGCCTTTAGAGCTGGTCAGTAATGTTTCTTTTGAAGCCAAAAGGTTCTCAGTCGATAATTAAAGGTGAGGTATAACAATAGACTTCAAACACATGAAAAGTTAACACAAAGAGGAAAGGAGCAATTTGTTCTTGGTATCGTCAGTAGATTAGGCTGATAAGAAATGGACTTAAATTACAGCAACGTTAGGCATTAGGAAATGAATTTCGGTGCTAAGAGTAGAGAGACCCTGGAAAATAAAGGCATAGGAGACTGTAAAGTCTCCCTCACTGGAGATTTTTTTGTACAAACATCCATCAGGAATGATATAAGCGTAGTTGAGTTTGCATTGGAGATGGGAGATGGAAAAAATGGCCTCTTGAGGTCCCTTCTGGGCCTGTGATTCTGTTATTCAGAGTCTGATTCAAAGAGCAGCAGCCTTTAATGTGTTTCAAAAGGAATTACATCTCATTCAGATGTTTATGAAATACTGAAATCAAACAGGAGACTCAATAAAACCTGAAAACTGGATTGACTGCACTAAATTAATCTCCCAAGTAATTCTTTGACCTCTATATTTCTTCTCTTCGTTTATTCTTGCCATTGTGCTCAAGAAAACTACAACCTGATAACAAATGCACGGATAGGTGGCAGCAACTCAAACTCATCCAGCTGCGTTCGTGCTTGACCTGCCCCTTCTTAAGCAGTTTCGTCTCGTTTTTTACCACTCGCTAAGCCAATTGACTACTCTTTAGACACAAGTATGTGACAAGCTTAAAGCTGACTAACTTTTTAATCATACAGAAAGTCAGTGTACAACAGAAACTTACCTATTTATGGTAGCAATGGGGGTTTTTGTACAACTGTTGGCCCAGTCTCCGAACAGCGCTTGTACTTGACACACAGCATATTGTATCTGAAAGCTGGAATTTGAACAGATTGTATCAAGTAATGAAATATTTGGGAACTGGACATTTCCTAAAAAAAAAAAGATTCACTACTACTTTCTTCCTGGCCTCAAGTAAGACATAATCTCTTTCCTCCTGTTTCCATTTCTCAGTAAGTAAGATTCAGCTAGAGCAGCCGTGATTGACTTCTCTGCTGAAGTCAGCAGCAGGGAGGCAAGCTTCTTCCTCACCATTAGATAACACTGCAATCAATAGGAATCGTCTGCCCTCTCAACAATAGGGAGGCTTTTCTAAGAAAAAAAATTAACCATCCATATCAAATTGAAAGGAAACACATAAGCTCTTTCCAGGTCAGTTAAGCACAGTCGGTTCTTCACCTTATACCAGACCATAGAGAAGCCCCTCTAAATCTATCCTTGCTACCCTGTAGATAACCTCCTGATGTTCTAATGCAGATTTATTCCATTTTATTTTTTAGCATGTTTCACTGAAAGAGATTGCCACCAAAGGAGGAGTAATAAGACAAATCTTTTAAAAGCCTGAATAGAAAAGAATTTTCAAGTTGTTAATCATGAAAAATAATCACGTGAACTTGAAGCATAATGAAATAGATCCTGTCATATTGAAATCAGATGTTTAGTATAATGCTTCATGCTATAGAACTTACAGAACTCACATATTATTGATCCTGTTTTGATGAACAGCAGAATAACTCAGAGAGACCTCCATTAATAGCAGTGAACTTGCACCTCTGTTACGATGAATTTATACTAGAAGAAAATCAGGACATTCACAATCAAGACCAACACAATTCCTTATGCAAAGAGTGATGATAACGATGGCAGCCTGCAAATGTCTAAGTATGAACTCAGCAGCATGAACGTGAGCGCTTGGACTAACTTCAGTTAAACTATTCAGAGACATCAAGATTCAGAGGATTGTATTAACCCAAATCTAAATCAGCAAAGTAGGTTAAGACAAAGTGAAATTTCAGATTCAAAGAAAATATTTTAAAGAAACAGATTAGGTGAAACCAGCGAGCAAATCCCATATTTTTCAGTTCTACTATCTACATAAGAAAAATACATTACTGAAACACTGTGGAGAAAATAGCAACTTGGAGAATAAGAAAAACTGAGATCTCCAAAAGAAAAGAGAAGAACAGCATTTCAGAAGAGAAAGAATCTTCACTGAAATGGACAAAATACTTTTTTCCCACAAGGCGTCCACCGTTCAATGTATAAGGACTTCTAGGCTCAGTTTGGTATTCCAAAAGTCTTTTCAGTTAATCAACTGGTGTTGGATTCAGACCAAAATTATTTCTTTTTTTTATTATTTTTAAAATAGTTTGTCCATTTTTCTAGTCCCTAGTAGATTCCCTCTTTCATCCCCCTTCCTCAAATTTCTCTCTTAGATGTGTCTAAAGATCAGTTTGTCCCATCTTAAGACTTCTCAGTTCCTGCAGAGAGAGTCTAGAAAAGTAGTTTAACTGAGGTACCTATACTACTCCTAAAGGACAGTTTTATCTAAAATCTTTCTAGACAGCCTTCTGAGATTCCAAATCTATGGAATCACAGAATCACAGAATGGTTTAAGTTGGAAGAGACCTTAAGATCATCCAATTCCATCTCCCCTCCCACTGGACCAGGCTTCCCAAGGCCCATCCAACCTGGCCTATAGCATGTAATTGATTTACAGGTAACTAATAAATATGCTAAAATTCTAGGGGAAAAGCAAAGTTAAATTTCCATCAGTTACAGTCTTCTGGACTCAAATTTATGACTGCCTCATTGCCAGGAGGTTTATTCATTGTGCTGATACACCTTTGCAAAGGCAAATGTGCAAAGTAGGCATGCTCCAGTAACTGAACACGAAGGAAATTATGAACTTAAATTAGTTCTACAGTACTTTAATGGATTAAATATATTAGAAAACAGGAAAATGTCATCTCTTCCAGCTAATGCTATAGTAGTGATTCTCATGATATAAAGCCCTTCCTTGCTGAAAGACTTGCCACGCCATGTATTCAGCAATATTTTTATTTCCTTTTGCGAACAACTGAAAAGACAAAGCAGTGTGATTTTACATTTCCCTGTGTTAAAAGTGTGTAAAAATCTCTTCTTGTGAGAAACCACAAACAACTCTCCATGTTGCTTTCTTTCAAGCTTTTTATTTTGCTCTGTACAAAATCACCACTGGAATCCAGTGACAGACCTTCACCAACTGTGCTTAATGTTTTTATACGGAAAAAATAAATTAAGAAAGTGTTCTAAAAGAAGATAAAAAAACGTTATCATTCCATCACTCTCAATTTATTACGTGTTCTCATCTTTTTTACAAAGTTAGTCTATCCAGTTTGGCATCTTTGTGATGAGACAGAATACATAAGGAAAAATTAGTTTTGAAACATATGTTTACATATTCTATTCGCAGTGATAACCTTATTGACAGATGTTTTTCACTGCTCATTCTGTTGTACAGTATAGTTTGTACTCCTTTTCTCTTTGTTGCTGGAGGTTAAGTGGGAGAATGGGTAACTGAAGAAAAGCCCGTAGTGTTTTTTACCACCATTCATCTCTAAGTCAGCTCAAAATGCAGGACTTCTGTGCAATATCTGTGAAGCTCTTTGTGACTGCGCTTTTTGTTTCCTAGACCAAGAACAGAAATATTCAATGAATTCAAAAGGTGGCAAACTCATACTGATAAAATGAAGCGTTCTCTCATTCTGTCTGTAACAAGGCTTTAATTTTTATCAATGTCACAGAAAGCTGTTGAAGGTTATACTCAAGCAACTTTTAGAGGGTAGTTAGATGTTTATATGCCCAGCAGGAAAAAGAAAATCTAATATCAGTATATTTTACTAACAATAATAGGATTTTTGGAAGGGAGATCAAAATTCACATTTCAGGCCTTAAGCAAATTTAAGATTTAAGAAACAGAGATGAGCCATTTACTGAAGCATTTTTCCCATGATTTTCTTTTCACATCTGTGTGCAAAGAAATACACAACTTTAAAGTGAAGAAGTATAAATGTTACTTTTGCACATTTGTGTGTAAGATAAGGAATAGAGTAATAATATTTTCTCTTTTTTTTTCAGTTGTTTAATGATTAGGCTGCAATAGATTGTCCCTAATCATTTATCTACCAAAATTAACAAATATCTTCAGCAATTAGATAGGTAAAGGTATCAGTGCATTCCTCTAGATTCATAAGTGGTTATGAATGAAGACAGGATGAAATGTTTGATTTTTCTTAAATTGCTGTAAAAAGGAGCCTACAAGACAGCGATACCACAACCCTTGATCCCCCAATGACAGAGAGGGCAATGGAACAACACAACAACTGACTGATGGGGGAATCACTTGAATAATCATAGTACTAGTTGCCAAGATGTCTCTCTCTTTGTTAAATAAATTCTGTCAGCAGATAACTCACCTGGTCTCCCTTCAAACTGGAGGCATCACACCAAAATTTCTCCTTAGATGAGAGAGAAAAAGAGAACTTCAAATGTATTTATTGACATTGCCATGAACCACAGTAATGACGTGAAGACCAGAATATTTCCTTCCCACTGCCCTTAGTTTCTCTCTGCAAGAAGATTTTCTGGTTACCTATTTGGTTTCTGGGTTTTAGACATTTCTTATACTCTATTGAAAGCCACATTAGCAATTTCTATTTTCTTAATTCTTCCATTTCAAGAAGAGTTATAATCACTTAGTCCTGCATCAGCTTACCCATGGTTTGAAGACCACCTAGGTTATGTTTTCTTGACTAGTTCTATAACTTCCAAAATAAGTTTAACACGTAATCTGAATCATGTATTTCTTTAGAACTTTTCTTGGTCCGTGGGGACGTTGAAGGGAATTGCTTTCATAAGGAGTGCCTAGGGCTGTGATTGCAGTTACACAGCTCATGTTCCTTAAAAGGATTCTCATGAAGGTATCAAAGTACCACTTTCCCTGCTAGAACTACTAGACCCTAATGGACCTGATAAGTCTCCCCTAGGGCCTTTAAGCCAAAGACACATCAGTTAAAATCACAGGTTTAAAGGGTGATTCTATATTTTACTTAAATATTTTTTAACTTGGTTTGACAGAATTCCAAAATCTGTATAAATAAGATGTGTCTATACTTTTTGCAAAGAAATAAATTGATATTTTTCATGCATATATAGAATTTAATTCATATATAATGCATAAAAGTTATGCATATGTTATATAAGTACAATATAGAATATATTCAATTATAGAATATATTCAATTATATAGAAAAAAGAAAGCATAGATATATGTATATATGTATGTTTTTTAAATATGCCTGTGATTTTTTCCCAACAGAATAGGAAAGTCTTCACTCGAGGTGAGATAATCAGGTAAATCTGAGAATAGTCTAAATGATAATATTTATATTTATATTAATACCCACACACATGTATGTGTGTATAATTTAATAAATCTTATATATTATCAGCTATTATATATTATATGCATTAAATACAGAATGTTTAATATAAGTCTATTTTATATTTTTTAAATGTATAATATAAAATATAGTCAGGACAAGAGTTTGTTGGGACAAATAGGAAGCTAATCTGTAGCCATAGAGCTGCAATACCATCTGCAGCATTTCACAGAATCACAGAATCACAGAATAACCAGGTTGGAAGAGACCCACCGGATCACCGAGTCCAACCGTTCCTACCAAACACTAAACCATATCCCTCAGCACCTCGTCCACCCGTGCCTTAAACCCCTCCAGGGAAGGTGACTCAACCCCCTCCCTGGGCAGCCTCTGCCAGTGCCCAATCACCCTTTCTGTGAAAAATTTTTTCCTAACGTCTAGCCTAAACCTCCCCTGGCAGAGCTTGAGGCCATTCCCTCTTGTCCTGTCCCCTGTCACTTGGGAGAAGAGGCCAGCACCCTCCTCTCTACAACGTCCTTTCAGGTAGTTGTAGAGAGCAATGAGGTCTCCCCTCAGCCTCCTCTTCTCCAGGCTAAACACCCCCAGCTCTCTCAGCCGCTCCTCATAAGGCCTGTTCTCCAGCCCTTTCACCAGCTTTGTTGCTCTTCTCTGGACTCGCTCCAGAGCCTCAACATCCTTCTTGTGGTGAGGGGCCCAGAACTGAACACAGGATTCGAGGAGCGGTCTCACCAGTGCTGAGTCCAGAGGGAGAAGAACCTCCCTGGACCTGCTGGTCACGCCGTTTCTGATCCAAGCCAAGATGCCATTGGCCTTCTTGGCCACCTGGGCCCCTGCTGGCTCCTGTTCAGTCGCTGTCAACCAACACCCCCAGGTCCCTCTCCTCCAGGCAGCTTTCTAGACAGACTTCTCCTAGTCTGTAGCACTGCATAGGGTTGTTGTGCCCCAAGTGCAGGACCCGGCATTTGGCCTTGTTAAACCTCATGCCATTGGACTCTGCCCAGCGGTCCAGCCTGTTCAGATCCCTTTGCAGAGCCTCCCGACCCTCCAGCAGATCCACACTTCCACCCAGCTTAGTGTCGTCCGCAAACTTGCTAAGGGTGCACTCGATGCCTTCATCCAGGTCATTGAGGAAGACATTGAACAGGGCTGGACTCAGCACTGAGCCCTGGGGAACCCCACTTGTCGCTGGCCTCCAGCTGGATTTCACACCGTTTCCCACCACTCTCTGGGCCCGGCCAGCCAACCAGTTTTCCACCCAGGAGAGTGTGCGCCTGTCCAGCCCAGAGGTGACAGTTTCTCAAGCAGAACGCTGTGAGAAACTGTGTCAAAGGCTTTGCTGAAGTCCAGGAAGATCCATCCACAGCCTTTCCCTCATCCAGCAGCCGGGTCACTTTGTCATAGAAGGCGATCAGGTTAGTGATTTCTGTAAGTATTCTCCAAACAATGAACCAAGCTTAGTTGTGTAAGCATGAAATTCCTTCAGAACGTAATCAATCGGTAGTACATACTTGGTTAGATGACAAAAGCCCAGTGACAAGAAGAACTTCCACCTGGCTACTTGATCTATAGTCTGACTTTACCAGTTCTCCCAAACTCTCTGTTTTTCTTCTTTAATTTTTGTAAGCCTATATAATGTCGATGTTCTCTCTTTTTCTCTCCCCACATCCCTATCCTTTGTAAAATTGCCTCCAAGTCCTTTGATTCCTCTAATTTCTTTCTTTAATAATTAGCTGATTTTCTTTGGTATCAGTGCAAAAAAAAAGTGCCTAAACTTGATCTTCAGTTGCATGCTTTGTCACTGGCCTTTCTTGCCTTTGCTTTATAAGTTTCATCCAAAATGCTGGTCTAGTAATCATCTGCATTATGGACAGCCTCTATTACGATCTATTCATTAACCTCTCATTATCTTCATTATCCCCATTCCTGAATTCCAAACTCTGCATAGCTCCACTCTCATTATTAGCAATTTTCTCTGCAGTTTCTCAACTCTGTCCTTGTCTCCTCTAAGTCATGTGCCCTTCAATTTCCTCTTTCCCTTCTGCTTTTAGGCCTCAAATTCTGGAGAGTCTTTGAATGCCTGAGTGGAAGATGAACACACAAGCTAAGAGTGAAAGTGCTTGCAATCAAAGAAACTTCTCTCCTTTTAGCAGTCATAGAAACCTTTCAAAATCTTAGAGTGAATTTTCAAAGCTTGTCCTCACATTCCCTTTTTATTTTCTGCCCAGTTAAAGTACTCAACATTTTTGGTTCCTAAAATTCTCAAGGTGTTATCATTTCAATAGATTCAAAATGGAGGGGAAAGATAGACATGAGGAAGAATTTCTTCACGATGAGGGTGGGGAGGCCCTGGCCCAGGTTGCCCAGGGAAGCTGTGGCTGCCCCATCCCTGGAGGGGTTCAAGGCCAGGTTGGATGGGGCTTGGGCACCTGATCCAGTGGGAGGTGTCCCTGCCCAGGGCAGGCGGTGGGACTGGATGATCTCTAAGGTCCTTTGTAACCCAAACCATAAGGTAAAGGTAAGGTAAAGTAAGATTCCATATCTTGCTAAGTGTCAAATGAAAAATTAATAACAGAAATTAGATTAGAATAGAGAGGAATTCCATAAACCCCGATTGTCTACCTGGGTAGGCAATCCCAGGTTAATATTTCCTATCAGCTGCTCATGTCAAACTAAATACATTCTTTTCTGCTCTAACGTAGCAAGTTATGAAAGTATTGCTCATGTTCCATTGAGATACAGTGATATTATACTCAGAGAAGCAGGGAGCATTCTTGTGTTCGAGGCTAAAAATATTTTCCTTTCAAGATGCTGCCATGGAACACAATCAGAAACAGAACTCTCACTCCAGCAGTAGAAAAGAGAGTACTTTCTTACAGTCAAAAGGGCTTTTTTTGCCTTCACTGCAACTGCAGCTGAGATAGGTGAACCAATAACTGGCCTTCAGATGTATTAAATTATGTTTCATTGATGGCAAGATCCCGTTTCCAGCTAATATTCCATTTAGTAGATGGCTTAAAGTGCACCTTAATCTGCATTGTGCCCCAAGTTTGACATTATTTGTGTAGGGCATCACAGGTTGATAATATTTTTTTTCTGCTGACAGGCACAGTTCTCTTCTCCATTAAAGCTTATGGATATTTATAACTCAAAGTGTTCTTGTAGTAGCGGGTAATATAGAACACTTCTCTCCAGTCTACTATATGACAGCTTCTACTTACTGAGGTCTTACTGATGAGAACATTCATAGCTCTTAAAGTTGCTAGATAATTACGCCAAGGTGATCCTGATCCCTTAACTGAAAGGAGCAAAGACTGAAAAAACTAGTTTCTTACCCAAATTCTTGTGTCAGATTCTTGCTAGCATTAATAGATACCACCTTACTTGGATAAATAACAAATTGCCTCTGACTTCTGTACCACTTTTTCCTCTTTCTTCAAAATAAGTGTACCCTTCCACCATCCTAGTCAATTATACTGCCCGCATTAGACCAAATCAAAGTACATTTTCTTCATGCTTAAGAGCATGGAAACTGTACAAAACCCTAATGGATAAAGAAGAGGAAATTACAATGTGAATGAGGAAATCATAAGGAGAACCTTTGGATTATTTGATCCAGCCTCCTCCTCCAACCAGCAGTATTCCAAACATTAAATCAGATTGGGTTTATCATGTCCTGAAAACCCCCAGGAATGGAGACTCCACAACTCCTCCATGTAATCTCAGTGCTGAACTACCATTCTCCAGCATCCCAGTGCCAAAAAAAGTTATTCATAATGCCCTAAAAGAACCTCCCAACCTGCAGCTTGTGGCTGTTGCCTGTCAGCAAGTCCAGGTACCTCAGCTTCTCCTCATAAAATATATGCTGTAGGCTTCTGATCACCTGGATTGCCCTCTGCCACGTCCTCTCCAGTTGCTCCACATCACATTTGAAGAGGGAGACCAAAAGGTGGATACATTAGCTCAGATGTGGCCTCACACAGCAGAACGGAATAGTAAGTTCCTTTGATCTCTTAGTGAAAATTCTCCTAATTTAGCCCAGTATGGAACTTGCTTTGTCTGTGATGAAAGCACATTGGAGCCTCAGATACAGCTCGATGTCTGATATTCCCTGATGGCACTCAGACAGCTCATAGCTGTATCAAGTTATTCCATGCTAGAAATAGAACTTTGAACTACCTTATGGATAAGCTGTGTGGGATTTCGTTTGGCCTAGTCCTCCAGCATCTTAATATCTGTTTGAATTGAAGCTCATTGTGTCAGCCATTTACTTTGACTTAATATCTTCCACAGATTTAAAGAGAGTTCTTGTGTGATCATTGGGGTTGATGGCAAAGATAAACAAGCAGTTGTGGAGCTGTTATCACCCCACTGGATCTTGTGCTCATTAACAGCTTCCACTGGACATTCCACCACTGACTAGGAGCCTCTGAGTACAGAAATCTTAGAATTCTAGAATGAGTTGTGTTGGAAGGGATCTTAAAGATCATACAATTCCATCCCCCTGCCATGGGCAGGGACACCTCCCACTGGATCAGGGAGCTCAAAGCCTCATCCAACCTGGCCTTGAACCCCTCCAGGGATGGGGCAGCCACAGCTTCCCTGGGCAACCTGGGCCAGGGCCTCACTACCCTCAAGGGGAAAAAAATTCTTCCAAGTATCTAATCTAAATGTCCCTCTTTTCAGCTTAAATGTGTTACCCACCCCACCCTATCACTAGACTCTGTGATAGAATCTCTCCCTCCCTTTCTTTTCCAGGGATGGAACTTCTACCACTTCTCTGGGCAATGTGTTCCAGTGCCTCACTGCTCTCACCATGAAGAATTTCTTCCTTATGTCTAGCCTAAATCTTCCCCCTTCCAATGTAAAGCCATTCTCTCTTCTCCTAGCACTTCATGCTCTTGTATAAAGCCCCTCCCCAGCTTTCCTGGAGCCCCTTTCAGTACTGGAAGGCCTCTATAAGGTCTCCCCAGAGCCTTCTTTTCTCCAGGCAGAACAACACAAACTCTCTCAACCTGTCCTCATAGCAGAGGTTCTCCAACCCTCAGATCATCTCCATGACCTCCTTATACTTTTTACGCTGAGGATTCCAGCACTGGACACCGGACTCCAGGTGAGGTCTCACAGGAGAGGAACAGAGGGGCAGAATCCCCTCCCTTGCCCTGCTGGCCACGCTTCTTTTGGTGCAGCCCAGGACACAGTTGACCTTCTGGGCTGTGAGCACACATTGCTGGCCCATGTTGAGCTTCTCATCCCTCAGCACCCCAAGCCCTTCTCTGCAGGACAGCTCTCAATCACATCACTCCCCAGCCTGTATTGAAACTGCCACTATTAAGCCTACCTAGAAGTGCATTCATACAATCCATCCTTCTTCAGCTTACAGGCTAAAGTGCTCTGAGAGACTGCCAAAGCCTCAGCAAAGTGAAGGTATATTACATCCACTGCCATCATTGCATCCACATTGCTCGTCACTTCTTCACTGCAGCTATTGAGTTAATAAGGGTGATCAGTCCTCAGTAAACCTTTGTTACTTGCTTGTCTTTCAGTGTTGCAATGGTTTAACCCCAGCAGCAACTAAGCCCTGTGGAGCAACTCACTCATTCCCTTGACTGTGTGTAAGCACTGCTCAACCATAATCAAACGTAGCCTCCTGTCATCTACTATGAAGAAAATCAACTCTATCCCAGCCCAAACCAGCACAGATGTTTAGAAAAATCCTCTTAGACTCTGTTTCCAGGGACTGAGATGAGTCTAAGTGACTTGTGGATGATCCTTCCTACCATTTATAAAGCATGATTCTTTCCGTCTTCCATTTCTAAGACACTTTTCCAAACCGCCCCAATTTTTGGACACAAATAAGTAGCAGCTTCACAATCACCTCAGCTACGTGCTTCAGCACTTTCAGATTGATCTTATCCAGGCCCAGGTATCTGAATACACTGGGATCCTTCAAGTAGGTCTTAACCTTTGACAATTCCACTCTTGACTGCCTTTCTCCTTCCCAAGCTCGACTGGCTTGCGCAGCGATCCGGTCTCAGGCTTTTCCTATAGGGACCGAAGTAGGGAGGTGGGGAAGGCATCAAGTAACTTCAGCATTATCTATGTCATCCATCACTGCCCTGTCTCCTCCGTTTTGCCAACAATCACACTTTTTTTTTTCTGAAGTTTTTGCTATGAGCAAGCTGACAACTTCTTCTCGTTTAGTCCTCCTGTCACTAGGCAATTTTAACCCCAGCTGGGCTTTCTTTTTTCCTCCAAGTGATTCATGTTTCTCTCTTATGCCCATCCTTGTTTGCAATATTTGTACACTGTCTAGTTTAGCTAGCATCAATTTGATAATCATTAAAAAATCAATGATTTCATATGTTATTGTGTTGCTATTTGCACTGCATTGTTCTATACATCCTGTGTTTCATCAGTTTGTGCTCTGGTGCCAAGCATCATAAAGTAATAGTAGATTTACTTAAACATATATATGTTTATAAAGATAGACAGATGGGTGAAAACTCACTTGCCAAAGCTCACCCAGTGAATCATAGAATCCCTAGGCAGGAAAAAACCTTTGAGAACATCAAATCCAACAATACCTGTCCCCTACTAAATCACATCCCTGAGCACCTCATCTATCCATCTTTTAAACACCTTCAGGGACGGGGACTCCACCACCTCCCTGGGCAGCCTCTGCCAGTGCTTGAGAACCCTTTCAGTGAAGAAGTTTTTCTTATTGTCCAATCTTAACCTGCCCTGGCACAGCTTGAAACCATTCCCAATGTTCTACACCAAGTCTGTGGGCTGCCAGCAAACCAAATTCTTCCAGGCACAATGTTCGTGTTACTTCTCATCAGGAAGAAACTTATTTTTAATACTTTAGGTAGTTATATTCAAATCAAAGTATATGAATCGCGTCCTCTAAAGTCCTTATCCACGAGAGGATGTTCAATGTTCAATGTTATGTGGTAGTCCAACTGCTATCACTTATTTTTCACATCCAGCTTAGAGATATATGAAACATTATTCCGGATCTGTTCTCTTCATTCATGCTCCTGCATCTCTCTGACTGAGCAACTTGTATAGAGACTTTCAAGATTTTTCCTGAACCCTTACCTAAAAAGTAGCATCCAAAGGAGATACTTCCCCTAAAGATCCCTTCACCCTGTAATTTTTATAACCACAGTTTCATTCCACGTGCATCATTGATTTTAGATTTTCTTATTACATCAGACCAGTTGGAATTTTTCAGTGAAACATTGGTTTAAACATTCCATTTTCTCACACTTCAGAAAAATACATTTTCCAGTTTAAAGCAACATATCACGTCTAGAAGTAAATCTACCACTATTTTAAAGTTAAAATGGAAAGGAAATTTTTCAGTTGCTCTGGGCTTTCTCTTCATTTATTTGGCTCTTAGATACAGTATTTATGACAAACTAGAAAGAGCTTTTTTGTCCCTTCCCTCCAGAACAAAATTAGGAATTTGAAATTAGGAATGAGGAATTGTGTAGACAAAAAAAAAAAAAATACACCTTTCATTCTGACTTTATTTTACAGAAAATATTTGTTTTATTTTTTTTTCTAGTTTTATTTCTATGCTCCTGTGATAGGGGTCAGGGTTTGATGAATGGATGTTAATTACTGGTGCATGTCTCAGCAAAACTGAATAAAAATCAATGTTAATATGTCTTCACCTAAACTTTTAGCATTGCTCTTTCCAGAAGATCAAATTCAAATTGCTTCAGCCAGCAGCCTCTGCACAAACAGGTTAATTTATGATTCAAATGTGTAACTCCACACAAAAAGAAGTATAAGCAGTTCAGCAGCAGACTAGCTGTAAATTTATACTAGTGAGGAAGATGCTCATTTCATCATTTCAGCCTTTCTTATAAGAAAAGAAAAAGGAAAAGATTGAATAAATTTCTGCCATCACTGTTTGTCAGTGGAAAATTCAGGATCACTGAGGACTGCATCAGTAGAGGAGCATCACTCAAATTGCCAACTCACGTGCTTTCTTTTACTTTAATTTTAAAGGTTTTCAGAGAAAGTCAAGGTGTAAGAGTTAATAAATTTGTTCAGCAGAACTCAGTGAAAATGGTGATGGGCCACAACAGCAATGAAACATTATAGGAGAAAAAAATAGAGCACATTAACCATGATTTTTCTCATATCACAAAAAGTTTACAGAAGGCATCATTTCTTATCTTTGTCCGTGGAGCCCCAACCTGTTAAAAATCAGCTGCAGTTCAATATCTGAGTTGTGAATTCAAATTAGATTCCATTAAAATCTTAACATTCTAGATATTAAGGACTTGGCAAGGTGGAAAGAAGAGCAATAAAAAAAGGGTTATACTTTGGAGAAGAGAACTCTGAGGTGTCAACCAGAAGCAGTCAAATACTGAGATCAGGATGAAACTGCAGTGTAGGAACCTTTTGAGGAGAGTAGATTTATTATTGTAATTTTTCATATATTACCAAAGGTACAGAGAAAATGAGGTCACAAGAGACAAGAGGCACAGAACTGCAATTCCTTGTATGTCAAAATCACTCTCAAAGGCTTTCTTAAACAAGAGTGGAAGATGATGTGCTTATTCTTTGAGTGTTGCTTTAGGATCCCAAGCAGGAAAATGCAAGTGGAACATAACTGAGGAAGACATGTAACCTTTCCTAGAACATACTGCTGCTGTTCCTGGGCGTTTCACAATGTGATGGCAAACTCTTCCACTAATGCAGCCAAAGTTAAACAACTTCAGACTCCATATCTTCCAAAAGAGATTCCTAAGGAGGGATACAGTGCAGGTCTGTAAGATCATGTTTGTCTTCTCCATGAAACTAATGAAATAATCATTGGCTAGTGTTCCTATCAGGGACTAGGAGCAGACAATAAAAAAACAGCCAGAGCTTGCAGAATCAGCAGAATCATAGAATCATGGAACCATTGAATCGTTTGAGTTGGAACTTAAAAATCATATAATTCCAACCCCACAGCCACAGGCAGGGACACCTCCCAACAGATCATGCTACATCCCTAAGTGGTTTATTCTTAGAAAGTGGGAGACTGTCCGCGGAAATACACCTGCGGATCCTTAAGCTTCCATTAGCAGTCACTGTCAGAAATTGTTCAAGATGAATCTTTGCTCTCAACCAGCACAGATGTTTCATAGAATCATAGAAAGGCTTGTGTTGGAAGGGACCTTAAAGATCATTCAGTTCCAACCCCCCTGCAGTGGGCAGGGACACCTCCTCTTATGTTAACTAATCTTTTGTTTTGTGCTTTTATCCTGCCTTTTGTCTACTTTTGTTTAGGGGAGAATTTCTTAAAGGAAGGATGGAAGCAGTGGTCTCCATCTCAGTGACTGCCAGTCACACTGCCTTCTGCACCTTTGGACTTTTTTCCCTTCATTTTATTGATGAACAATTATTAGATCAAAGTTGTTAAGGCTGATGCTTGTGCAATTAAAAATTAACCATTCATTGTTGAAATAGTTTGGGTGTTTTCTTTCTAAGTAAACATAACATCAGAGATAGCAAAACTAGAACTACATTTTGTCTAAAGCAATATGGCCAATCAGTTTGGCATTATAATTACTGCCCTTTTATTGACTCTTTCATGTTTTAAGATGAGTCTATAATTTGCTGTAAGTGTGAATGATTACAAAATCCACAACAGAACAATTTCTGTACAGAGACCAACATACTCATACTAAACTGCTTGAAATGCTTCTGTATATTGTTTCTAATTGATAGAAGTTGAAATAAACTATTGTAAAAATGTGTTTGGATAAATTTTTGAGAATTTAATCACATCTTCTTTAAAAATCTTCTGGTCTGGGAGGAAGAGGTGTCATTGTCAAATGTAACAATTTTAGAAGTGCTGAAATAATTCTGTTTCAAAATTATTTTATTACACCAGACTTTAATTGAAAATATGTTTTCAGTGGAGCTTAGTGTCCCAAGTTATCCATGTGTTCTCAAGAATTCTCTTAGAGCTACAGTCAGCATTACAAGGGGAAGATCATTCATTTTGAATATTGGTGTAACAAACCTTTTTAGAACATACACAATCTGCTGAATTGTAAGTATTTGCACCTCATAAAACTTGATCTGGCAAATTAAGAAGCTTTTGAAGTGAAACCAGCAGAAAGGAAGTCTTGGGGGGGACGACATAGTTATCTTCTCTGTTACACAATACAGAGCCTCTATGATTTTTAAAAGCATCAGTGTCCCAATTTACCTCTAAATAATGCTTATTCAGTGTCTAGCAGTTTTCAAAACACTGCAAAAGAGATCAAAACCCTTAGGAAAAAAAGGAGAAGGAATTGATTTGACCAGACTCTGTGTTTTTTCACAGACTAGAGCACGTATCTTCTAAATTTGGTTGACTAGTCAAGCCCCTAAATGACACCAGCTTTCTGAATTATCCTTTAGTTGTAAATAAAATCTTAATTCTGACTCAGTGATATTGCAATGCTGTCAAGCTCAGAACGTAGGACTCTTTGTTTTGTGAAGACGGGGTTGAGAGTCTATTCCTTATTGAGCAGTAATATATGTGATGTGTTTAATTAAAAGGGTAAAATATAGTTCCATGCGACCCATCTCCCTTGGCACCATGGGCCAGGGCCTCACCTCTCTCATCGTGAAGCATATGTCTGGATAGATGCATGTACATCCATATACTCATATAAAGAGTCATATAACACACAGTCATTCAAATAACAATGAGTGATGTCGGTAAAAAAATTGGAAAGTCCTAACTTGAAAGCTCAGTATAAGTCAAAAAGGACTATTAGAAATTTTGAAAAGATGATAGAGGTTTTTTTAATCTGAAACTGTCAGTTTTATGCTAAAATCTAGTTTCAAGTTTCTCTAACAAATCTATCATTGACAGTTTTGCTTTTTTTCGTGAGAACTCTGAGAATTTCTGACATTTTTGCCACCAATTTTTTCAGTTTCTTTTGAGATTGTTGAGACACTAATAGCTATGGTCTGTTTTTAGGATTACTTAGAGACATCTTCTGTTCTTCTTTAGAATAAAAAAGGCAAAGGATAGGCAGTCTTCTACTAGGAATTCAAATTCCAGTTTCCCTTGTCTGAAGACACTGTTGTCTTTTGAGATCGCTTTTTAAAACAATGGCACCCTGAGGCAATGGGCCAGAAGCAATCGTGTCTGCAATTAGTGTCACATTCAATCCAGACCAGGAGTATAATGTGTTTTGTTTTTACAGAAACCTTATTGGCTATGTAACTCAATTTTATGTTGATGTTTTAAGAATTCCCAAGACATACACCCTGAGAAGGCCTGTATGCTCATTGAAGCATCGGGTTTACGGTATCTTAAGGAATTTGAACGGAAATAGAATGTCCATTTAAAGACTTCTGCCAGAGAAATTTAGCCTGGTGATGAAATAAAAGGATGACATTTCAGCAGAGTAAAGCACTGGCTAAAAAGATATTAGAATATGAAGATGGCAATGCAAAGGGCAGATTAGCTCCTATTATTGATAGATTACTGGATCTGCTGGGAAAGCTGAAGTTTTCCACCAGGATCACGTTCTGTGGCCACCTGTGAAGAAACTGGTCTTCCCTACATAGGTTTTAGTGTGATGTTCTGGATAAAGCCATACTAAGCAGTGGATATCAAAGCAGAAACAGGAAATTATAGACTTCTAGGGTGAAATTCTGGCCCTAGATAAGATAGCATAGAGATTACTTCAGTGGAAACTACCTTAACCCACATGCTTCAAATACAGAAGAGGCTTTTAAAATGATTTAGGCTGACCCTGGTTGTGATGAAAGTGCAGTTCCAATATAAAGTCCAAAATCATAGAATCATAGAATCATAGAATAACCAGGTTGGAAGAGACCCACCGGATCATCGAGTCCAACCATTCCTATCAAACACTAAACCATTCCCCTTAGCACCTCGTCCACCCGTGCCTTAAACACCTCCAGGGAAGGTGGAAATATCTACACCTGCTTGAATGACAAGCTTTGCAGCCTGCTGATGTTTTTGTTAAGCAGTGGATAATTACTTCAATTTTTAATGATTACCACTAGTGATGGCATTTGCCTTAATGGACTTTCAACATCTGATTTAGCTATCATGTCTGAAGCTCACTGTTGATCTGTCTCCGCTTCTTGTGAATGTCCTGCTTTCCCATATTGTTCTGCCTGTCTCTGTTCTCCAATGCTTCGGTGACCTGAGGTGAGGAGCAAACTCTCCTTCTCTTCCCTCTTCTCCCTGACTCAAGGTGCAACACCTGAAGTCATACTTGGCAAGCAAAGCTGAAGAGAGTGGAATCACAGAATTAGAGCTTTTAGAGTAACTGATCGTTTCACGCTCCCTCACTCTGCACCCCAGCTCTCCGCTCCCTACGCTTTAGGCAGGGATCACAGAATCACAGAATCACAGAATCACCAGGTTGGAAGAGACCCACCGGATCGAGTCCAACCGTTCCCATCAAACACTAAACCATGTCCCTCAGCACCTCATCCACCCGTGCCTTAAACCCCTCCAGGGAAGGTGACTCAACCACCTCCCTGGGCAGCCTCTGCCAGTGCCCAATGACCCTTTCTGTAAAGAATTTTTTCCTAACGTCTAGCCTAAACCTCCCCTGGCGGAGCTTGAGGCCATTCCCTCTCGTCCTGTCCCCTGTCACTTGGGAGAAGAGGCCAGCACCCTCCTCTCCACAATGTCCTTTCAGGTAGTTGTAGAGAGCAATGAGGTCTCCCCTCAGCCTCCTCTTCTCCAGGCTAAACACCCCCAGCTCTCTCAGCCGCTCCTCATAAGGCCTGTTCTCCAGCCCCTTCACCAGCTTTGTTGCTCTTCTCTGGACTCGCTCCAGAGCCTCAACATCCTTCTTGTGGTGAGGGGCCCAGAACTGAACACAGGATTCGAGGAGCGGTCTCACCAGTGCCGAGTCCAGAGGGAGAAGAACCTCCCTGGCCCTGCTGGTCACGCCGTTTCTGATCCAAGCCAAGATGCCATTGGCCTTCTTGGCCACCTGGGCCACTGCTGGCTCATGTTCAGCCATGCTTGAGCACATGTTGTTCTGCGTATGCAAAAGTGGATGTTTAGATTTGCACCTTACTTTGCTTTCAGTTCAGAGTCAAGCTTTCTTGCCCTTACAATTGTCGCTTTTGGGTCCTGCACCTGGGTCAGGGCAATCCCAAGCACAAATACAGGCTGGGCAGAGAATGAATTGAGATCAGCCCTGAGGAGATGGACCAGGGCTGTAAATTGATGAGAAGATAAACTTTGATGAGAAGATGTGCGCTTGCAGCCCAGAAAGCAAGGGCATATAGTGATAGGACAAGGGATAATGTCTTTAAGTTGAACGAGGGTAGACTTAGGGCAGATGTAAAGAAGAAATTTTTTACAATGAGGGTGATGAAATATAGGAACAGGTTGCCCAGAGACGTTGTTAAAGCTCCATCTCTGGAAACAGTCGAGGTCAGGTTCAATGGGGCTCTAAGCAAACTATTCACCTTCTCTAATTGAAGATGTCAGCGTTCTCTGCAGGGTGGTTGGACTAGATGACCTTTAAAAGTCCCTTCCAGCCCAAACCAGTCTATGATCCTATGAACCAAAAATATCCCTGTAAAGTAACCACCATCACAAAGGAATATCAGCAACAAAGTACTTAACCTGCATGAAAAAAATACCATATACTTCACATGCTTTTCTGCTTATAAGGATCTCAGAAAGAGTGCCTAAACTATAAAACTGACCACAAAATTACATCAAAATACCCAAATAATGACAATTTTTGAAGAAATTGATGGTGTCCATACATAAAACAATACTTACGTGTTTTGTGTTTTCATACTCAGAATTGAGGCCTTTTTTGACCATTTAATTTTCCAATTAAAATGGATTTGGTGTGTGCTGCAGGGCAAGAGATGCCTAGACTTGAAAACTTGTACTATAATGAACATTTTGTTATGTTAGTACTAACAAGGGTGGTAAGATCATCAATAAAAGAAAAACAAACTTCAGAAATTACGTGGGAGACATCACACAGACCATAGACATGACTTTTTCCAGGTGGTAGCAGCAGATTACATTTTTAGAAGTGGACTGGGAGGAAAAAACAAAGGGAAGAAGCACTGGAGAAGTAAAATAAACCTGTTGGAAGCAGGGCAAATTATATATAAAACATAAATAGTAATGGCTTTACTACTTATGCAGAACTAGGACTGGAGAAACTCATTTGACAGGCTGTGAAAAATATTCATTTTAATAGGGGAAATTGCAAATAACAAGTTCTAAATTATTTAAAGAAAAAAAAAGGGAGAGGCAAATGCCAAAAATAGCATTACTGATTATACTTTTCTTGCTTTACCTGTTTAGAAATATTTTCTGTTGTGGGTTTGTTTGTTGGTTTTCATATTTTTGTTGATGGTGTCTTCTTTCTAAGTCCTTAAACTAGATTTTAACTTTCTTTAAAACCAGGAACTAAAATGAAATAGGAGTGCTCCTGTTCGACAAGCAATGTAACAATTCATTAGTTATTATTGAGGGTGCTGAGTGTTGCCCCAAGTGCACGTGTGAGAGCTAGTTATAATGCAAATGCACTGTTTGTTATTTATTATTTTCCATTGCTCAGAAAACGTGGCCACTTTGAGAAACCTGCTGGCCCTCACTGATCATAGAATCATAGAATCTCTAGGTTGGAAAAGACCTTTGAGATCATTAAGTCCAACTGTACCTGTCTAGTACTAAATCACACCCCTATGCACTTCATTAGACAAGATTTAAACAAGACATTAGGAAGAAATTCTTCATGATGAGGGTGGTGAGGCACTGGTCCAGGTTGTCCATCTTCTGTTGTTTACATGGTGTTAAGATTTGCTCTCATACATGTTCAGCTTTGCTTCAAGCATTTGTTTCTTCTTGATCCCACTTACAGGTATTTGTCCACCCTAGATGGACCAAAAAATCACCACAAATGATGCAGTCTTGAAAAGAAGGAGTTGTTAATGTTGGTTTTCTGTTGGATCAAGGTTTATACAGAGGCCTGGGGAGCCCCAGGCTAAGATTTCATCCAAGCCAACCAAGTGCCTGCTCTGACTTCAGTGAGACTTCTCACAGGCAGTTACACCATCCCTGTGGACATCTTTCGGCCATATCTTCTGAGTGATGTGCGCTGCATCCTGTGCCGGAATCTACCTGAGGTTCATCAGCACAACACCGTGGATCTCTACACACATTTTGTCAGTGTGCCATAAGGCCTTTTGTAGGCCATGCTGAGACACATCTCAAAGACAATGGGTTGCATTTCAGAAATCTGCTGTTTGTGCTCTTTGCTGAATAAATTCACGAAAGCAATGCATGATCCACAATGAATGAACAATGTAATCACTCGGTAGATGCTCCTTGCATTTCAATAACTGAATAGGGCATTTTCTTGCTAGGCTTTCTCAATGACTGAATATTTTCTCCTCATTCTGTAACAACCATAGATTAAGTACTCTTCCCAGCAGCATTAATGCTGCTTGTTGAGATTAGTGACACTTCTTTTTTGTGTGTGGTCATTCAGACATCTCACTATGAAGAGGTGGGCACAGTTTCTCTCTCAACGTCCTGAGAGTTTATGCCCAGACCACCATTTAAACTGTCATCTTCCTAATGAAGTTTATTGGCGAGGTGGCTAGAGTAGAAACATTTCAACTCATCTGTCTAAATTAGTCTCACAAGATCCAGAAGGAAAACTATTTGCCTTTTTGTTCTCAGGTTTACTCAATAACTGAGATAACTCAGCAACTGAGTCAGAAAAGAGCCGCCTCACAAAGGAGAGCAGCACATTAATCATATTGACAGTGAGAGATAACCCTCTTAGATAGCAGTTCTATGCTTACTCTTATTACCAGTGATTACTATGTCATTTTAGGTACAGCTTGCATCCTCATCTAAGGAGTCAGCTGTTCATGGCCTAGTTGTCCCATGTTACTCTACCACATAGAATGGTTGGACTCCATGATCAAGTGGGTCTCTTCCAACCTGGTTATTCTATGATTCTATGATTCTAAAGGAGCCAAAATGTACTCTTACAAAGTCCAGAGTAGTGAGTTTGCTGTGCACCCTCCTCGCTGCCCTAAGCATCTTGAATTCCACCATGGTCACTGCAGGCCAAGGTTGTCTTGAGCTTCATTTTCCTCACCAGCTCTTCTGTGTCGGTGAGAACAAGGTCCTGCATAGCACCTCTCCTCAGTGGCTCTTCTATCACTTGGAGAAGGAAGCTATCATCAACCAGGAATGTACTGAATTGTTTATCCCCAACTGTGTTATCCCTCCAACTGACATCGGGGTTGTTGAAGTCCCCCATGAAGATCAGGGCTTGTGAACATGAGTCTGTGCCTATCTATCTATAGAGGGCCTCATCCACTCACTTTTCCTGGTCTGATGGCCTGTATCAGACCCCCCACTGTATTGTCACCTCTCTTTAATCCTGACCCATAAACTCTTGGCTGGCTGCTCATACATGCCCAGGTGGACATCCATGCACTCCAGTTGGTCACTGACATAGAGAGTGACACCCCCTCCTCATCTTGCCTGTCTCAGTTTCAGATTTCACAGTCCTGTTCATATCTCCGGCCACAAAAAGGCACTCCTGTGGTAAAGGAAGTCATAAAATCATAGAATCACTAGGTTGGAAAAGACCTTTGAGATCGTCAAGCCCAACTGTACTTGTCCACTACTAAATCATATTGCTAAGTGGCTCAGTGCAAAAGGGCTGCAGAAGAACCAGTCATTGTTTGGCTTTGTCTTAATATGATGGGTTGATATTTAGAATGACTTACTGAAGTGTTATGAGGGATTCCAGAAGCATCAGTAAGACATGTTTCTGCTCACACCCATCTGTTCCAGTCAAATCCCATTTTCTCAGCAACCTGAAACATATCTTGAGATTTTCCTGTCCATGAGGGAAATAAAGACATAGTCTCTTACACACAAGAGTCTCAAAAAATAAAGGAATCTCAGGTTTTTATCTGCCACTGTATTGGAGCAGGTCTGTTAGATAGGAGGCTCTTTGTTTCTAGCAGCATCTTACAGAAATGAAAAGCAACAGCCTGTGGATTTTGTGTAGCTGACTTTCCATCAGCTTCATCTCATCTCCAGCTCTCCTCATATAACTCAGCAGTGAGCATGTCCTCGTCCCGCCAAGAATATGAGTTGTTATAGCTCACAGGCATATAACTATGACTCTCTAAGTCGAGCAATTTACTCTCCAGGCCATCAGTTCAGCTGGCCAAGCAGATGGCTGTTGCACTTTATTCTCTGAGATGTAGAGCTGTCTCCCACAACATGCAGGGAATATGATGCTCTCTGTTCAAGCCTCCTAAACCTTGCTAAGTGGAATGTGTTCCATTTGTTCAAGGAGACAGAGAGTTCGTCCTCTGGCTATCGAAGGATCCTTCATCCTGTTGAGTCTATACAATTCAAGTGTCCTAGTAGACCCTGCAGCAGAGTGATTTGTCTGAGAAGCAGCTCTCCTGTTTTCACTAAAAAAACCCACACCAAATCCTGTCAAATATTAAAAAAAAATTATCAACAATTGTTTGAATTTGGCAAAATTATAAGCAACTGATCCCACTCACTCACCTTTTTAAACCAGTCAAGGGCTTCAAAAATAACAGTTACTCTTAGTTCCCTGGAATATCATAGGATCACGGAGTGGTTTGGGTCGGAAGTGGCCTCAGAGCCCATCCAGGGGGCACTGGTTGACAGTGTCTGAACATGAGCCAGCAGTGGCCCAGGTGGCCCAGAAGGCCAATGGCATCTTGGCTTGGATCAGAAACAGCGTGACCAGCAGGTCCAGGGAGGTTATTCTCCCTCTGTACTTGGCACTGGTGAGACCGCTCCTCGAATCCTGTGTTCAGTTCTGGGCCCCTCACCACAAGAAGGATGTTGAGGCTCTGGAGCGAGTCCAGAGAAGAGCAACAAAGCTGGTGAAAGGGCTGGAGAACAGACCTTATGAGGAGCGGCTGAGAGAGCTGGGAGTGTTTAGCCTGGAGAAGAGGAGGCTGAGGGGAGACCTCATTGCTCTCTACAACTACCTGAAAGGAGGTTGTGGAGAGGAGGGAGCTGGGCTCTTCTCCCAAGTGACAGGGGACAGGACAAGAGGGAATGGCCTCCAGCTCCACCAGGGGAGGTTTAGGCTGGACATTAGGAAAAATTTTTCACAGAAAGGGTCATTGGGCAGTGGCAGAGGCTGCCCAGGGAGGGGGTTGATTCACCTTCCCTGGAGGGGTTTAAGGGATGGGTGGACGAGGTGCTAAGGGGAATGGTTTAGTGTTTGATAGGAATGGTTGGACTCGATGATCTGGTGGGTCTCTTCCAACCTGGTTGTTTTATGGTTCTATGATTCTATGATTTAGTAGTGGACAGGTATGGTTGGACTTGATGAACTCCAAGGTCTTTTCCAACCTAAAGATTCTATTATTCCATGATTCTAAGACATGTACTTCTCACACTTGGCAAAGCACCTGGCTTCCAACTGTAATTTATGCACACAAAAAGCTGGGTGAACTCAGAATGACTTAATACATCTGTGTGTAAACCCATGGTTAGGCTGCTAAAGAAAAGTGATTTGTGGCTTCTGAGGGCTAAATTGTAATCACCTAAGCTTGTGCATTATCATGAGTCATAACATATAGCTTATTTCTCAGAAAATGTCAGTATGCATACATAGTGTTTAGAAAACGCGTAGCATGAGGCCACCTAAATATCTTATATTTTACAATTTGACTGTGGTTCAAACTAGAGAAAAATAAGTCAGGACTTTATACGTACTAACTAATTTCAGTTCACAAAATCATGATTCACATGTTTCTGTAAACTATATTAATCATATCTTTTTTTTTTTCCCCAGGCAGCTTATGCACAAATATCTAAGTGACATTGTTTCTGTCAGAGAAATCAAAAAAATTTCTGTAGGACTAGCCCCACTATAAGTTGATCATATTTGCATTTTTACTGTATGTATCGCAGAAAATTTGTTGAGCTAGATTCCATCTCTGAATAACCTGCAAAGGCAGCTCAGTGCAACTAATAAAATGACCATGTAGAATCAAAACAAAAAATACTCCTGTTGTTCAAAGTGCATGTAGGTTAAAAATTAAAGTCTCTCTCTTTTATGAATAATTCCAATTATACATAGAAAAAAATCCTGATGATTTCAAGAATCTAACAGCATATATCAGGTTGAGGTGCACTTTTTTTCAGGTCAAAGCACATTTCTGAAGTGTTAACTACTCTATGCTATTATTTTTTTCCACTATCTTTTTATTTATTAAAAGATTCTGGATACATATTAATTTTTACTTGTTCCCTGTGTTTCATTTGCTAACATACAAAAAAACTGCAAGAGCTTTGTGAAGTGAATTGAGGCATAACACAGTTTAGCTGCAGATTTGTAAAACAAAGAAGCCAAGTACTACTTCATATAATTCCTTTCCGGCTACGGTTTCTGAAAGTCTCCGCGGTGCCCTTTCAGCAATTTCACATTCAAAAAGCTATTTCTCTTCCTTGAGCGATCAGGGAATACCACTGCCACAAAGTTTTGCTCGGTGCGGGCAAGGCTGCTTTCTGCAGTGATGTCAACAAATAAGTGCTGTTCTTCAAATGCTGACCTTTAAAAAGAGCATTATTAGAACTAATACATTATCTTACAGAGATTGTGGAGCAAGCAGGGCTGAGGCTTCGCTTTAGTAGACGAGATACCACTGCGCTGCACCCAAAGCTTCCAAACTTTGTGGAAGTGCCAATTTTCCACGTTTAAAAACCATTCTTTGCTAGCCTTGTTTGCCATGCCTGGGTAGGCGGATCTGCACTAAGGAGCAGGTTTTATCCCATTCCCAGATGAGCTGAGTAGCACAGCTGGTTGAAGACAGTTAATTGCTCTTCATGATGATTAGAATGTTGTTAAGGTTTTCTCAGAGGGAGAGAAAAGAACATGCATGTGGTTTGAAAGGTCATGGTGGAAACAAGATACAGCAGGCACAAGATAGTGTTATATTGACAAGTGTTTATCATAAGAAAACACGCTTGGCATTAAAACCTGCTAGCTCTACTAGTTGATTACAAGGTAATACAGTTTCATTAAATAACACTATGAGTATGCGCCCCTTTGTAAAATCACAGTGTTTTCTCCTCTTCTGCAGAAGTTTGCCATTTCTATGGTTTTAAAGCAATACAAATCTTCTAGAAAGGTTTCAGAAACCCAGCTAGTCTGCCATCCTTATTAATTTGCCTCTGAAAGTGAATGTAGTATATTTTCTAAACGATTTTATCTATATATATATAGAATCCACATGCCCATTATATTTCATTTCCATTTTATCACTCACAGTCATTAGTAAGTCTCACACTACTGATGGATTACACTTTCTAAAAAGGACACATTCTGTTTGAACTAACCTTGAGAGCCTGCATTTGATGCCCTCTTCAATATCCAGACATAGAGGTCTGTCCAACGTGGAAACTGGAAAATGACACTCATGTGACTTGATGGATACATGCAGATGAGTTGAACTCATCTTCAACAAGCAAATACTGGAATAGAGAAGGATTATTTTGATAGTGTTATACAGTAAAGGGGTAGCTTCTGTAAATAGGCAGGATCTCTTTATTCCATCTGACCATCCTACACTTAAACAATGGCTGGTTGGTCTGTTCCTGCCAGATGTGACTCAGCAAAGTGGCCAAGTGCAAGGTCCTGCATTTGAGTTGGAGCAACCCCAGGTATCAATACAGGCTGGAGGCTGAAGGGTTTGAGACCAGCCCTGCTGAGAAGGACTTGGGAATACTAGTGGATGAAAAGGTGGACATGAGCCAAAACCATGTACTCTCATCCCAGAAGGCCAACTGTATCCTGGGCTGCATCAAAAGAAGTCTGACCAGCAGGTCAAAGGAAGGATTTCTGCCTCTCTGTTCTGCTCTGGTGAGACCTCATCTGGAGCACTATGTCCAGCTCTGGAGCCCTCAGCACAGGGGAGATATGGATCTGTTGGAGCAGGTCCAGAGGAGGCCCACATAAATGATCTGAGGGATGGAACATCCTCCTATGAAGAAAAGCTGAGTTGGTGTTCAGCCTCAAGAAGAGAGGGCTCCTGGGAGAGCTTATTGTGACCTTTCAGTACATAAAGGGAGCCTACAAGAAAGATGGGGACAAAAAATTTTGCAGAGCCTTTTGCAAGGCATAATGGCTTTAAACGAAAAAATTGTAGGTTTAGACTAGATATAAGGAAGACTTTTTTTTTTTTACGTTGACAATGCTGAAACACTGGAAGAGTTTGCCCAAAGATGTGGTAAAAGCCCCATCTCTGGAAACATCTAATGTCAGGTTGGATGGGGCTCTGAGCAACCTGGTCTAGTGGAAGTTGTCCCTGCTCATTTCAGGGTGGTTGGACTAGATAAGCTTTAAAAGTCCTTCCCTACACAAAGCGTTCCATGATTCAATGTTCATAGTAGATCACATATGCTTTTTCTCCAAGATACCATGGAATACAGCAAAATAATGCCCACTGTTTTGTTCTTTCACTCCGACTGGCCGATAGTTTCAGGGGAACATGAAAAGGAAATTCAAGGTCATGCTTTCAAGGATGCTTGCAAAGTCATGCCTGTTTTAATTGCTGTTGATTCCCTTTCTTTCCATAGAAGTATTTACTGAACAGCTTTATCTACTTTGTCCTGAAGCTTTCCCTTACTCCGGTCAGGTTTCCTCACACAGCATTAACTTTTTGAAGTTTTGCCACTCCTGTATATCCACAAAAGTTGTTCAGAAATAATTTTGAAGAATCTATACATAACATTGGAACAGGTTACCAAGGGAGGTTGTAGCTGCCCCATCCCTAGAGGTGTTCAAGGCCAGGTTGGATGGACCTTGGGCAGCCTGATCCAGTGGGATGTCCTTGCCCATGGCAGGGGGGTTGGAACTAGAGGATCTTTAAGGTCCCTTCCAACCCTAACTATTCTGTGAGTCTATGATATGCAATAATATCAGCTTGAAAGAAACACCTTTGTATACTATTTCCAACTTTCTCTTGTTTTGCTCTCTCCTGACTGGCACTTCAATAAAAAAAAACATCTGTTTTCTGTGACTGCTTCTGCTGTTTAGCACTTCTGAAAAATCAGGCCACTTTTACTTAGCTATGTTGCTCAAAAGATGAAAATTAGTAAGTGTTGGTGCATGACCTTTAGGTTACCTTGATGGGAGAGGTGAATATATGAAAAATTGAGAAATATTATCTTTCTGGGTCTTGCCTGAGGCTTTCTGAGCTTTTTGTCACACGCTGAATGGGATTTTTTTAATGATTTCTACAAATTTTCATGTTTTGCTGTGCGAAAAAAAAAAACCACTGGAAAACTACTGATGATATATCACATAAAAAATCCTACTGATAATAATTCAAAGTGGGATAGAGTTCAAAATGCAGTCATTTGCATTGAAAATAAAAATAATGCCAAATAGCCTCTTTTATATAAATTATTAATTATGTTTGTTTAGCTGTTAAACTGAAAAATTGAGGTTAAGAGAAGAATAACTGGCTCCATGTAAACTGATCTAAAAACATGGGAACAATTTTTTTGGTCATAAAAACAAAGAAGTAATTTCCACAGGAAAAAAAAAAATGGCAAGTGAAAATTCGGGAGAGAATTCATGGAAGTTTTGATGGATAACCTTCAGGTTCATAAGTCCTCCTTGTCTTGTCTCCTTAATCTGGCTCAGTGGGTATCACATGGAGTTTTTTCAGCTGATATTTCAGAAAATCAAAATTCAGTCTACTTTGGGGTGGGTTTGTCTCCCTCACCTTTTCTCCCCACTGCTATACCGACCTCATACAACTTGGCCATCAAGCCACAAGTGCTTTTCTATGAAGAAAAGATGCTATTAGTTCTAAAAACACTGAGTTCAACAGGTCGAATTCGTCCCTAGGGTGACTCTGGCTTCAGCGAGAATGCCGCAGGGAGGCGTTTGGCTCAGTGTGTCTCCTGTGTTTACTAATCACGGGAGCAGCCGCGGCCCTTTCCCTTTGAGAAGTGCTCTGCAGAACTTTCATTATGGAATAACAAAGCCCAGCTTGCTCAACTTTGAATTTAGTTATGGCTTCATTAAAATTTTGCAAAGTTTCTGACTGAGCATGAATTTTTATAGTTGATGCTTTATGGATTCTGCTGAGTTTCAGTGTGCATTTTAATCCAAGACTCACAGTGAAATACAAAGAAATGCAAATAGCAAACAAATTTCGATATAAATGCCAACAAGACAAATGCTTGGAATTTTTTCTGTTTTAATGTTGCTAACACTGACCTCATCCCACATAACAGTGATTTTTAACCAGATTCTGCCATGCTTCCTCACTGCATGGAGAAGAGAAGGTAGGTTATCTAACAGAAAATGGCTAGGTTAGGGATTTAGGTTCTTATGTATTTAAAAGTAAAACATTTTGGTGAATACTAAGTGCACTTAAGCTAGGAATTAACTCCTGATGAGATGTGATGAATCATGAGCACCTTTAGAGGTACCTCCCTGCTGCTAAGGCTCCTCAACTCAAGAAGCTTCAGCCCTGAGATCAGGCCAATGAATGTTGCAGAGCTGTGCCTTGCAAGGAAGAAAATAACTGCTTTGCTCTCCAAGAAGTGTAGGGCATCAAAGTACCTAGTATTATGTTGTGTGGACACTACACCTTGTGTATAGCACCACTCAAAGAGCACGAGGATGACAGGAGACAGCACTTTAACGTATCAGCAGACCCTAGCACACTGCACACCTGCAGTGGTTTAACCCCAGATGGCAACTAAGCACCACCCAGACACTTTCTCCCTCCCTGTGTGATGGGGGAGAGAACTGGAAGAGCAGAAGTGAGGAAACTCATGGGTTGAGATAAAGACAGTTTAACAGATAAAGGAAAAGCTGTGTGCAAAAGCAAAACAGGATTTCAACAGCTGAGAGAGCTGGGGGTGTTTAGCCTGGAGAAGAGGAGGCTGAGGGGAGACCTCATTGCTCTCTACAACTACCTGAAAGGAGGTTGTGGAGAGGAGGGAGCTGGCCTCTTCTCCCAAGGGACAGGGGACAGGACAAGAGGGAATGACCTCAAGATGCACCAGGGGAGGTTCAGGCTGAACATTAGGAAAAAAACTTTCACAGAAAGTGTCATTGGGCACTGGCAGAGGCTGCCCAGGGAGGTGGTTGAGTCACCTCACACCTCACACCTGGAGGTGTTTAAGAGACGGGTGGACGAGGCGCTGAGGGACATGGTTTAGTGATTGATGGGAATGGTTGGACTCGATGATCCGGTATCTTCCAAGCTGATGATTCTATGATTCTGTGTTACTCAGTTACTCAGGATGACAAATACCTTTACTCTGAATGTCCCTCCAGTCCTCCTTCTTCCCCCAGCTTTTATTGCTGAGTGCAACTTCATGTGGTAGGGGAGATCCCTTTGATCAGCCAGGGTCAGCTGTCCCTGCTGTGTCCCCTCCCATCTTCCTGTGCATCGTAGCCTACTCAGTGGATGGCGCGAGAAACAGAAAAGGCCTTGAATCTATATAAGCCCTGCTTAATATCAACTAAAACATCCCTGTATTATCAATACTGTTCTCAGGACAGATCCAAACCATAGCCTCCTGCTAGCTACTATGGAGAAAATTAACTCCATCCCAGCCAAAATCTGCATAAGGACACTACCTTCCCTCTGAAAGTTTTCTTTTATATTCTCAGACAGGTTATTTGACTTAAGTGATTTAAAGAATTCACTGATTTTTGATAAATCAGTATAGGATATAGTTCAGAAATGCGTACATGTGTGTGTTTACACACAGATGTATGTGCCTCTGTGTGTGCATACATAGTTGGTGTCTCAAAAAAACTCCTTTAAAAATAAAATATACAAAAAATTATTTTGCACTTTTATTAGATCCCTTTAGTACTTCTGAAGCTCTGCCTGAAGATATTTTAGCCTTACATCAGATTCCAGGAACATCTTAAAAAGTTTAATAATGTACAAGAACAAAACTTGCTACTACTGCAGGACTGCATGCATGAATTTTCTAACCTACTGATCCTGGTTAATACTAAGAAGTCACCTCAACATGGCATCAAGGACATTGCATAGAAATGAGACAATCGTATTTCTTGAAATTGTTGTAGCAGCCTGGAAGCATCCTGTATCTTTAGGATGGCTCCTTATTTCAGTGTCAGTTTACTGCTCTCCAGGGATCCTGCATCCGACCTTTCCTTTTGTGCTGGCAACTCTATATCTCTGCAATCCTTGGGGAAGGAATCGATAGGAGGTTGCAGACAATATTTGCTACAGGGGAGAACACCCTGTGGGACTTCGTCGGTGCGGCACTCACTCTTCTGTTTTAAAGGAATAAGCATGGAGTGGATTTCAGCTGGTCTAGCGCACATTCAGTTGCATTTGTATCGGCCGTGGCCTTCTTCAAAGGCAAAAACAAAGCCAAATTCGAGCCAAACATTGTACCTCATGCATTCACTTTTCTCCACCCTAAAGCCAAACCAGAGGTATCTGCAAACCTTACACTCTGTGCATGCCCCTGGCAGGGATATGTAACTCTGGAGGGGACGGACTCAACCAAACCAGAAATGGCTTCAATGTTTGCTTTAAAGAAAGTGTAGAGTTAACCGCAGCAGCAGAGTATTTGAGAACTCTTTATTTAGTTGTTGCCTAGCAAAAGGCTGTACTACATGAGAAAAGGTGGGTAATCAATAGTGCAGCGCCTGCATCATATTTCATGGTCATGAAGCCAACTCTGACACTCACCAGCATAAAAATCCAGCAGATATTTGGCAGGGAACACTTATCCAAAATTGGAAATGATAGTAAACAGCCAGCAGTTTCATTTCTCCCTTTGTGCCTTATGAAGAGGACAGCAGGCATTAGGAATTGCTTGTAGTTCAAGAGCTCAAACAGCACGACTGGCACAGAGAAGTGCCAGAGCCTCCACAGGGTCTGGGGGATGTCACTGGCCCCTCATTGTGTGTGGAAGACATTCAGATGCTATCACAGTTGCACATAGCCTAAACTGTTCAGCTAGACAACTTGTATATTTGCTAAAGGTTTCCAGCAAGTCGTTGCTGCTGTTCATGTATCCAGCATGAGGGCATATTTAACAGGAATGTATTTCATTTCTGCTGCAGGTATGAATCCAGCAAAACCATCATGATGACAGCAAGGCGTCAGGATGTTCTTTTGTAATCATCAAGAGCCGTACTTAGTCCTCTTTGTACTGAAATAACCCAAGCTGCACTGACTGTGCGAACAGAATAGTGCCTCAGACAGTGGCACCATCACTGCTGAAGGCACAGTCACTTGGAATCTGTAATATATGTGAGGTTTTTTTCATAACTGAAGAAAACAAATATGTCAAATGGCCAGTTACTACATCTCTGCTGAGTTTTTATGCAGGAATATGGTAAAGGTTGTATAAACACAACACATTCAGGAAAGTCACTTGCTAAAATTACCAGGGATTCCCAAACTCTCTTTCCAAAGCAGCCTCCAGCAGCCCCAGCTTTGCCACCTCTCTGCTGGGACTGCAACACAGGCAACAACTCCTGCCTCGTGTCCTACCTCATACTCCCCCCATGGGGGCAATGAAGACATTCTGTAGGCTGAGCCCACTGATCTCCTCCCATTCTACTTCGTGCCAGAGAATCAAAAGCCTGCTTGGACTCAGAGACAGTCCCTTACTCCTCCCTCAGAAAAATGTGATTTCTTAGGGAGCCAAGAATAATGCATGGGCCACACCAAGTTTACTGGTATAAATACACAAACGAAAATCTTAGATTTTCTCCCAGCCAGACTGGAAGAAATGGTCGAAGGCTCAATGTCCAAATGGAAACAGGTGACAATTGCATGTTCCACAGGGGCTGATATTGGGTTGATGGTGCGTGAGGAGCTCAACATGAGCCAGAAACGTGCACTTGCAGCACAGAAAGCCATTCGTATCCTTGGTTGCATCAAAAAAAGATGTGACCAGCTGTTCGAAGGAGGTGATTCTGACACACTACTCTGGAGTTCTGGAGTTCTCCAGCACAGGAAGGACATGGACCTGTTGGAATGAGTCCAGAGGAGGGACACAAAAATGATCAGAGAGCTGGAGCACCTCAACTATGAGGACAAACTGAGAGAGTTGGGGTTGTTCTGTCTGGAGAAGAGAAATCAGTTGTGCGAACGTATTTGGTGGGTGGCCTTCTGGTATTTGAAAGGGGACCTACAAGAAAGCTGAGGAGGTTCTTTTTGCAGAGGTGTATATTGATAGGGCAAGGGGCAATGGCTTTAAGCTGAATGAGGGTGGATTTAGATTAGATATAAGAAAGAATTTTTTTACTAATAAGGGTGGTGAAACACTGGCACAGGTTGCCCAGAGAGGTGGTAGAAGCTCCATCCCTGGAGATATTCTAGACCTGGATGAGGCTAGGAGAAGTCTGATCTAGGAGAAGGTGTCCCTGCCCATGGCAGCAGGGTTGAATCTAGATGATCTTTATTGCCCTTTCCAACCCAAACCATTCTATGATGTTATGATTCTATGAATAACAGCTTCATAAATGTTTATTTCCATCCAAACAAAGCCATCATTCAAAGCTGATATTTTAAGCCAATTTATAGAACCTCTGGTTTTTAGCTAATTTTCAACTCTTTCAATAATTGTTCTAAATTTAAGTAGAATAATGTGATTAAAGTATTCCTTGACTCAGTAAATATCTGATGTATGCGCTATAATCAATGGTACAATTGGCAGGGCATATCTCCAGAATCGTTGCCAACAAACAACATGATATGAATCCTTGACAAAGAACAGTGTAAACTGTACACAGGTAACTCCAGAAACACAACATCCCTCAAACACTTACTCAAAAGCCAAAGCCACAACACATTACAGCTCCAGCACTGGAAGTTCCCTCTACAAATTCAACTCAAAAATGAATTTGAAGTGTAATGTAAACACAGTTTTCTGGTTAAAATGCTTAACATGTATGAAGTCAGAGGAAAGACCATAGGGAGGTAATTAGGAGAGTTTCTAAACAGATAGTTCTTATTTGTTATGCAGTAGATGTGACAGGTAGTTTCAGTGAAAATGAACTAGTTGCAGAATAAAAAAGTATTTGAATAGCTGTGCCATCCATGAAAAGGAAATGGTTCTACTTCAGCCAGAGTTTTGAGCATACAACAATCTGCAAAACAGAACCAAAACTGGAGTTTCAAGTGCATCTTTGTACAGCTTCAGAATGCGCGACTTAAAACACAAATAGTGTAAAAGCCTTTCTAGAAGCATATCTCAGGATGATGACAGAAGTCGAGAGATGTGAGCAAACACTGAAACAGGCTGGACACAGCATTAATCCTCCCTTAGATGCCAAGTTTCAGAGGTCTTCCTAAAGTAAAACTTCTATCTAAATTATTTAAACCCACTTGCTGGTGAAGTTTTTCCTAGATTTATATAGACGAGCAAAAAGATTGCACATTTGCTTATGCCCAGTTCAAGTGAGAAATGGAGAAATGAACCATATGTCTGAGCACATAAAGAATTGTATAAAGATGCCTAGTGGTACAACTGTCACAATCATCTGCAGCGTCCTGGAGAGCAGTTACATTTTACTGCATCGTACCTTGCACCTAAATAATGTAGGTCAGGTTCTCTCGTGTTCAAAGAAATGATCAGAAAATGACTGACTGGTGTTTTATCACATTTTATTTCCTCTTTATTTAGAGGGACTGTCATTACAGAAATGAAAATAGCAATATAAGCCTTCCATAAAAATAAACATAAAAATAAAAATGAAAAACATCAGTGGAAGGAAAAGAAAGCCTTGTTAACTGCAACATGAACTTTCTCTAAATGCATCCTGTTCCTGTCCAAACTCTACAAAAACAATCAGTATCCTTATGGTAATACAAGGGTAGTATATATTTATCACGTACTAGAAAATCAGGTGGTAAAATAGATGTATTCGCTCAAACCAAACACTATAAATTGTGCCAGGCTCCAGTAGGACACAGTTTTACATATATACCTGACACGCAGGCGGATCAGCTTTACCTTTTGTTAAATAACTGCTTATCATTAAATATTACAGAATTTCTCATAGCATGAAAATGCAATAGCGCTCCATGGCTGCGTGAATACTTAGTCACATTCAATAAGTGTACAGAAGATGAAGTAACAACAGCAAAACTCTAGATAATTCTTCACCTTGAGGATGGGGAGGCACTGGACGAGGCTGCCTCTGGGTGACCCATCCCTGGAGGGGTTCAAGGCCAGGCTGGATGGGGCTTGGAGCCCCTGATCCAGTGGGAGGTGTCCCTGCCCATGGCAGGGGGGTTGGAACTAGATGGGCTTTAAGGTCCCTTCCAACTCAAACCATTCTATGATAATTTCTCCAATTTCTTTCTTTATAAGGTACAAGGGCTTTTATAAAACCTTTAGGCAAAAGAGAGGAGGGTGGTTTTTTCCCTCTTTTATTTGTAGAGGTGTCTTTTAAACGAATATACAAGGAATTATTCCAGTTTATAGCAGTTTACAATTTCTCCCAGCACCCCAGGAACAGTCAGACAAGGCACTGTCTAAAAGAAGCATGTATTGTTAGGAAGCTGCCCAGGGAGGTGGTTGAGACCCCATCCCTGGAGGGATTTACAAGACAGGTAGATGAAGTGCTCGGGCATACAATTTAGTAGTGAACAGGTGCAGTTGGGCTTGATGATCTCAAAGGTCTTTTCAAACCTAGGGATTCTATGATTCTATGAATATTGCTGGGGGTGTGGCTGTGCATAAAGACCATACAGTCAAACAGGGTCAAAACATCTACTCACCAGCAGGGAATGGGAGCAACCGCACCCAAGCTGCTTTCCACCCTGTGCTGCAAACCTTGGGGTAACCTAATGGAAGTCAAATCACTGATTCTTGTCCCCTAGAATATACAGTAGTCTGTGACCAGGCTTTAAACAGACCACTTAATTTTCTAGAGTCCACAAGACTGACTCTCTTGCTTTTCCTGTGGGTTGTGAATGAAGCAGAAAGATTTCTTGCTCTTTCTGACAGACTTACTGTTGAACTTCATAGCATCGTTCTGAGCTCCTTCTTGCTTTTCTAAAGTGACAGGGCCACAGCGAGAGGCACAGAGGAAAGCCCTCATCTCCTCTACCTGTGTTATAGACTGCTGCAGTTAGGGCTGGGACATGGCTTTTAGCTATTTCAGCTCAATGACATTGGGTTCCAAAGGAGTTTTCCACCTCCTGGGTAGATGTTCCAGCCACTGAACTGCAATATGAAAAACAAGCATTGTGCTCTTCACTTATCTAAAAATAAAGCTTGCTGAGGGCACTTTGGAACTTTGGTCCTCAAAGGCAAAGCTCCTGTAAAAATAGCGCGGTGTAACTGGTTTGATGTACACGATGACACCATGTGCCTACAATAGGCAGCCAAACCCCAACACTGCAGCAGTGTCCGGAAGGCATTGCAATGTCTGTCTTAGAATAATAGAATCACAGAATGGTTTGAGTTGGAAGAGACTTTAAAGCCCATCCGGTTCCTCCTTCCACTGGACCAGGCTACTCAAGGCCCCATCCAACCTGGCCTTGAACACCTCCAGGGATGGGGCAGCCACAACTTCCCTGGACAACATGTGCCAGCATCTCACCACACTCATTGTGAAGAATTTCCTCCTAATGTTTAGTCTAAATCTTCCCTTTTCCAATTTAAAACCATTTCCCATTGTCCTATAACTCCAGGCTCTTGAAAGAAGTCCCTCACCAGTTTTCATGTAGCTCCTTTCAGATACTTGAAGGTCACTATGAAGTCTCCCCAGAGCCTTTTCTTCTCCATGCTGAACAACCCCAACTCTCTCAGCCTGTTTTCTTAGGGGCAGTGCTCCAGCCTTCAGGTCATCTTTGTGGTCTCCTCTGGAGCTGTTCCAACATTTCTACATCCTTTATATGTTGAGCATTCCACACCCAGACACAATACTCCATATGGGATCTCACGAGAGTGGAGTAGAGGGGCAGAATCCCCTCCCTTGTCCTGCTAACCACTGCTCTTTTGATGCAGCCCAAGATACAGCTGCCATCTCGAAGCACTGCAAATACTTTACTGTACATAGGGATCTGCCCCACAGTCGCACTTGACACAGTTAACCAGAGTGATGTGGCCTGGAGAAGAGTGACAGCTTGGCAGTAAGCAAGAAACACAAATGGCTAATCAAGGAAGCACAGAGATTCTCTGTTCCCCAGCCCCATGACATTTTGAGTTTCATACTCGGTGCTCTAAACCATGAAGCAGAACAACAAAAATCACTCCATGCCAGTCATGTGCGTCGCCTTCTTAGATAAATAAAACTCCATTATTGGTACCGTAGGCTTGCACGTTAATGATTGGGCTTGTGGGATTTATGCTAGTGCTGCAGCCTATAATATTTTGATGAAGATTTACTTGGTGCTTCTACAACCATACCATATGTTCTGCTAATGCAGGCTTCCACATGGAGCCATTAAATACATATCTATGTCCCACACAGAGAGCGGGCCAGTAAACATGTTTCAAAAACTTGTTTCTTTGCCTTAAGGCCAGGTCAGTGAGTGACTTTCTCACACTTCTGTTCCATAGAGACCACACGCTGCAGCTCCTGCTTCAGATCAAATCTGAAGCAGAGGGAAGTCAGGCTTACCTGCTCTGTGAATAGAAAATACTACTATTCACTATAATTATTCCTGGTCAGAAAACATCTTTTGCACTTTTCCATTTTTTACTTGCCTTTCCTTGCTGCATAAAGGGTTCATTTTCCCTCTGCAACAGCCTATATTGCTCAAAAACCTGTATTTGCTACAGGGCATTAGGAAATATATTCCCAGATTGCTAAGAATTCATTTTTGTTTGCTTGGAATAAAAGCACAGGAACAAATGCAGCTAGATTAAAATGAAAAGCATTACTACAAAGCCAAAAGCACATATAGTGTTTTTTCTTAAGTAGAAGATATACCTTTAGTAGAAGGCCTGATGGGATTGCTTTAGGCAATAGCCTCGACCAGCTTGACTCCTTGGAACTTTCATCTTAATAGGGCTGCAGTCCTCATACGTAATACTTAGGTAGTGAAGCTTGGTTTTCAGTGCTGCTGACTCCTGGTAGAAAGGAATAAGATTTAAAATCATACCTAGTAACATCACAGTATGATCGGTTTCCTTCAGAAACTGTAGTTATAAGAAAAATATAAAAAGGTAGAAAATATTGGATTTGTCCAGTCCATTGTCTCAAATAATATTAATTGGACTGTTCTAGTCTCTCTCACAAAACTGGGAGCAATCTGGTATCGTTCCATTCCGGATTAGAGAAGATAAATATCTGCTACTGCTTCTATGAAGCAGCCTGCGGGCTGCAGGAACCTGGAGGGCAAGGGCTGGGTCTACACATGGTGGGAAATATTCAAGTTCATGAGATGATTTTCTTTCCAGACTAAAGATTTCAGAGGTGTGATCATTAAAAAGTGAATGACTCAGATTAAACCCTAGCAAGCATGCACCTTTGGCCTAATGACATGTAATGTGAATGAGACTCCTTATCTCCTTCACTCTTTAGCTCTTAGGAAACGCTGCATGAGACTCCTCACTGTGGTGCAACAACATCCATGTGTACAGAGCCTTTTGGTCTGTCTGTCGGGCGACGAAGTTTTAAAATTTAATGGAATATCCGCTACTCCAGGACATAACTTCCAATCTCAGTGCCTGCATCATGCCCTTTCTCTTCTTTACTGCAGGCATATAATGACATAAAGCTTGGCAGGTATTCTCATCCAAAAGGCAGGATCATTCGTGATATTTTGGTACAGAATAAGGCCAACCATGTCCTGGGCTGCATCTAAAGCAGCGTGGCCAGTAGGTCACGGGAGGTGATTCTGCCGCTCTATTCCTCTCTTGTGAGACCTCATCTGGAGTCCTGTGTCCAGTTCTGGAATCCTCAACATAAGGATATGGAGCTGTTGGAACAGGTCCAGAGGAGGCTACAAAGATGATCAGAAGGCTGGAGCACCTTTTGTATGAGGACAAGCTGAGAGAGTTGGGGTTGTTTAGCCTGGAGAAGAGAAGGCTCCAGAGAGACCTTATAGTGACCTTCCAGCACCTGAAGGGACTACAAGAAAGCTGGGGAGAGATTTCTTATAAAGCCATGTGGTCATAGGACTGGAGGCAATGGGTATAAACTGAAGAGGGGCAGATTTAGGCTAGACACAAGGAAGAATTTCACCATGATGAGAGTGGTGAGGCACAGGAACAGGTTTTCCAGGGAAGCTGTGGCTGCCCCATCCCTGGAGGTGTTCAAGGCCAGGTTGGATGGGGCTTGGGTAGCCAGATCCAGTGGGAGGTGTCCCTGCCCATGGCAGGAAGGTTGGAACTGGATGATCTTTGAGGTTCCTTCCAACCCAAACTATTCTATGATTCTATAATCTGCAGAGAAGAAAATTCTATCTTGGTTACCTTTTGGCTCCCTTAAGTTCACCTCAGACTGTATTAAAAACATAAACAATGGTTTAGGAAAATACCACAGGTAAAATCACAGAGGTGAAACCAGTGTAACAAGAGGGCAGTAACATTTACCCTTCAGACATCTAAGGAAAACAGAAGAGAACATTTTGACCCAGTATTTCCCAACATAATATGCCTAAAAATAGTGTTAATTTAACTTAGTAAAATATTTTATTTCCCAAAATACAGTCTCGAGTCATAACTGTGAAATTAATTGCAAACATCTCATCTGTTGTAAGAGCTACGATTACTCTGTTCTCCAAGATTTTTTTATAGCACCTCTGTCCCATTACTGTTCTCTTGCACTTTTACAAACTTGATTTGGAAAATAAAAAGGAAAATTTACTGCAGAAAATATTAAGATAGCTAATTTAAGAAACAGAAGATCTTTTCATTAGCACTCATATGACTAGTATTTATGACTTACTAGTAATTATATCAGAGATAATATGTTGCACTTAGAAGATTTTCTAATTGTCTTTAATAAAAAAAAAGCATGATGAAAAGAATTGAAAAGAATGCTGTTGGTATCTCTAGCTAAAACTAACGAAAACCATCTGAGATATATGCTCAGTTATCTTTAGCATCTCCAAACTTAAGAACTCAGATAAATTAAAGGTGTCCCAAGATTAAGGCCCTGTTAGTCACAACTAACAGTACTAATGCACCTTCTTTTAGAGGGCAAACCTGAAGAATGGAGAGGTTAACTGCTTGGCCAAGCTTATACCAAGCTTAATGGTGGGAACAATTGTCAGTTCTCTGCATCTGCAAGTCCATCTTTTTCAGATCAGGAACAGATTTATAGGAAATATTTCTGAAACATGGCTTTATGTGTTTACTAGAATCACAGAATCATAGAATGGTTTGGGTTGGAAGGGACATTAAAGATCATTGAGTTCCAACCTCCTGCCGTGGACGGGGACACCTCCCACTGGATCAGGGAGCTCCAAGCCCCATCCAACCTGGCCTTGAACACCTCCAGGGATGGGGCAGCCACAGCTTCCCTGGAAAACATGTTCCAGGGCCTCACCACCATCATTGTGAAGAAATTCCTCCTTATGTCTAGTCTAAATCTGCCCCTCTCCAGTTTATACCCATTGCCTCTCATCCTATCACTACATGAATTTTTAAGAAGTCCCTCCCCAGCTTTCTTGTAGGCCCTCTTCAGGTACTGGAAGGTCACTCTAAGGTCTCCTTGGAGCCTTCTCTTCTCCATGGTTTACTGTGTACCGATGAGAAAGGCTACAGATTTAATGAGGACATCGGTGCACACCTCTTATCAGTTCACTGGCTTACCCCAGGGAACACGAAACCCTTTAATTGCTTCCATGCTTGACCTGAAGGCTCTCAAGAAGCCTGTATTTTTGTTACACACAAGCACTAACCTTCCTCAGTCTGGGCAGCGTGGCACCCGGTTCCTGCAGATGCCATGCAAAGAGGTAGAGGGGAACCCGGCTTGTTTGAGTTCCTGACATATATCCCAGCAGGATCACAACAAGAAGTTGCAATCACTTTAAATTTTAAGGTTGGTGCTAAGTACTTGGAGCTCTCATCTTTACATCAAGTGCATTGAGTGATTTCTACATCAATCATAGACCAGAAATCTGTGATGAATCTGCTTAGGTTTCTTCTTCTACCAAGCTCCCCAGAACAATTTCAGGAGAGCAATTTTTTTCTTAGAATAACAGGTAGAATAATTAACTTTTAATGATTGAAAGCTTTGGTTGGTGGGATGCAAACAAAAGAAACCAGAAAGTTTTCTGTGTAATTCTACCCCTGGCCCAGTGTCCTTGCTTCTGGCTGTCACTGCAGAGTCAAGTGATGGCCACTTGCCCCTATGCAACCCACCTCCTCCCCATGGGACGGAGCTGGGCTCTTCTCCCAAGGGACAGGGGACAGGACGAGAGGGAATGGCCTCAAGCTCCACCAGAGGAGGTTCAGGCTGAACATTAGGAAAAAAATCTTCACAGAAAGGGTCATTGGGCACTGGAACAGGCTGCCCAGGGAGGGGGTTGAGTCACCTCACACCTCACACCAGGAGGTGTTTAAGGGAGGGATGGACGAGGTGCTGAGGGTCATGGTTTAGTGATTGATGGGAATGGTTGGACTCGATGATCCGGTGGGTCTCTTCCAGCCTGGTGATTCTATGATTCTATGGCTCCTGGATCCTTGCCATGGCTCTCCACTCCTGTGCCTTGCCACCTCCACCACCTTCTCCTTCTCCAAGCAGGCTAATTTCTTTCCAGCTCCTCCCTGAGCTCCAGAAAAAACCCTCTGACTGCTTCTTTTGAGAGGACTGCAACATGAATTTAAATAGCTGCGACAGCTGTGGTCACACTTGGCCTCACCACTAGTTTCACTTAATCTAAATCCACCTTCCCAGACCTGCAGGAGGAAGGCACCAGGCTCTAGAGAAGGCTTGGAGGGGGGAGAGGAGCAGCTGAAACTCTTCTTCCAAAGCTGTGTGGATGTGTGAAAGAAAAGACTCGGAAAGAGGACACAGAAAAGGAGAAACACAGTCATTTTTAAGGCTCCATAATACAAGAGGAGGAAATTCCACATTCTGGTCCCTGCAGTCATGTGGCTTCTGTTCCGAAGACAGCGTTTGCCGCACTGTGTGCTCGCAGCTTGTCTTCCCTTATGAGGAGTGATCATGTCAGGTGAAACTTTCCAAGCAGCTCTGGAGCTCGGTCCTGCCCTTGGAGCAGTATCCCTGCGTCACAGCCACAGCGAGGAGCACGCAGCCCGGAGCTCCAGCAGAGACGATGCTGGCAGCAGCGAGAGCAGACAAGCAGGTCACAGGGATGAAGGAAGAAAAGCTTCCTACAGAGCAAAGAGGCTGTAGGGAACGGTGCTGCACCTCTGAAAGACATTGTATCTCATTCAAAGGCATTCAGCTAGCTTTGATTCACAAGTTACCAAAGTGCCAAAGGATGCCTTCTGGTCTTAAAAGCATTCTGAGGCATCTTAAGTTTTTGCCTAAAGTCTTCCTTATCTGTAAAAATGCCTTATGCACCCATTTTTAAAAAAAGTCCCTGAAACCTGTGGATGTGAGAAACGTTCATAAGTCGAATAGGTAAACTGAGGCACGCATCTTGTGAAGCAGCATAGATTATTTATTAATTCGTGATTGCAATGGGAGAAGCGCCTCCTTCTAATGAGAAGAAAAGTGCTCAACCTCTGTCAAAAACCCCGCAATCTTTGTAGTACTCATCTCAAAGCCAGACCACCCTCTCCCGAAGTTTACAGCGTATCCCAAAGCTATTACAAGTCTGATACTAGGTTAATTTTTACACATTAAATTGCCTACCCAGTCTGTTGTTTGTAAGACTTTACATTCTTAAGCATTTCTTGGACTGCACCAGGTGGATACCACATAATAAATCTTATTTATTTTTTTTCCTACAAACTACTTGTTCAGCCATTTCCTAAGGAAAAACAGCTTATGGAATCAGATTTTGCAAGAGTGTTATAAGTTCAATTCAGAAAGGGCCGTCTTAAAGCTAAAACTTCCATTTTGTAAAAACACATGCAGCCTGACTCTCACATGGGTAAGTTCCTTCCACGCAGCTCTGGCTGTCACACTGGTTGGGCATTAAATATGTTTCAGGAGCAGCCCATGTGACTGGCTGTATTTCACATTTGGGACCTGAAGTTATGTTGACACTTATTTGTGGCAAACAAAGGGACCAAGAGATGAGATGATCTTACAGGAAAGCTTGGAGAGTGGGGAGATCCTGCTTTCGGGTACAACCTTGCACATCATTAACATTAGTTCTCCAAACCAACTGGATGTGAATCGTTGAACCATTGACTCACAGAATCATAGAATGGGTTGGGTTGGAGGGGAACTTACAGATCATCCAGTTCCACCCCCTGCCATGGGCAGGGACACCTCCCACTGGATCAGGTGCCCAAGCCCCATCCAGCCTGGCCTTGAACACCTCCAGGGATGGGGCAGCCACAGCTTCCCTGGGCAACCTGGGCCAGCACCTCACCACCTTCATCGTGAAGAATTTCTTCCTAATGTCTAATCTAAATCTTCCCCCCTTCAGTTTAAAGCAATTCCCCCTTGTCTTATCACTCCATGCCCTTGGCAAAATCCCCCCTCCAGCTTACTTGTCGCCCCTTCAGGTACTGGGAAGTTGCTCTAAGGTCTCCTAGAAGCCTTCTCTTCTCCAAGATAAAGAAGTCCAGCTCTCAGCCTGTCCTCATATGGGAGGTTCTCCAGCCCTCAGATCATCTTAATTGTCTCCTCTGGACTTGTTGCAACAGTTCCAAAACCTTCTTGTGTTGAGGATTCCAGAAGTGGACACAGGACTCCAGGTGGGGTCTCACAAGAGCAGAGTAGAAGGGCAGAATCAGCTTGTCTGCAAAATTCTTCTGCCTCTAATTTCTCTCACAATAAAGGATACTAGAGATTTAATTCAAAAATCTGTTTAGAGGAGAGTGGTACTTCTTTTGCACATCCTCACACACCTTAATAACAATGAAGTCCTCCAAAATCCCCAAGTCTGACTTTGAGGCTTTTCCAGTGTTCACTTTGTCCTACTCCCACTGTCACAGGAGAGACAGGATAAACAGGAACTAGTAGTGCAGCTGGATACTGGGCTTTACTGAATAACCAACAAGATTAGAGCTTTTAGAGTAACTGATCGTTTCACACTCCCTCACTCTGCACCCCAGCTCTCCGCTCCCTACGCTTTAGGCAGGGATCACAGAATCACAGAATCACAGAATCACCAGGTTGGAAGAGACCCACCGGATCGAGTCCAACCGTTCCCATCAAACACTAAACCATGTCCCTCAGCACCTCATCCACCCGTGCCTTAAACACCTTCAGGGAAGGTGACTCAACCACCTCCCTGGGCAGCCTCTGCCAGTGCCCAATGACCCTTTCTGTAAAGAATTTTTTCCTAACGTCTAGCCTAAACCTCCCCTGGCGGAGCTTGAGGCCATTCCCTCTTGTCCTGTCCCCTGTCACTTGGAAGAAGAGGCCAGCACCCTCCTCTCCACAATGTCCTTTCAGGTAGTTGGAGAGAGCAATGAGGTCTCCCCTCAGCCTCCTCTTCTCCAGGCTAAACACCCCCAGCTCTCTCAGCCGCTCCTCATAAGGCCTGTTCTCCAGCCCCTTCACCAGCTTCGTTGCTCTTCTCTGTACTCGCTCCAGAGCCTCAACATCCTTCTTGTGGTGAGGGGCCCAGAACTGAACACAGGATTCGAGGAGTGGTCTCACCAGTGCCGAGTACAGAGGGAGGATAACCTCCCTGGACCTGCTGGTCACGCCGTTTCTGATACAAGCCAAGATGCCATTGGCCTTCTTGGCCACCTGGGCCACTGCTGGCTCCTGTTCAGTCGCTGTCAACCAACACCCCCAGGTCCCTCTCCTCCAGGCAGCTTTCTAGACAGACTTCTCCTAGTCTGTAGCACTGCACAGGGTTGTTGTGCCCCAAGTGCAGGACCCGGCATTTGGCCTTGTTAAACCTCATGCCATTGGACTCTGCCCAGGATGTTGCTCCTTGCCTGGGAAAGTTGAGAAGAAAGTCCCACTGGTTCCTGCTGCACTGCTGTTCCCAGTTGCCCTTCTGAATCATCACTGGTGAAGGTCCCTGAGCATCACCTGATCGTTGCCTCTGTGCATCTCTCTCACTACCAGCACCCTTTGCCAAGTTCGGATGCTCACCTTGTTCTTTCTTGGTCCTCTTCTCTCCAAGACTACTTTTACTTCTGGGCACTCTTCTTTTTTTGGCCTTCTTTTCTTTACGTGCTCTCAAACCCAGGGCTTTTCCAATCTGGTTTATATGCAGAAGCACGATCTACATCGTAATTGTTGGTCCTGTCACATGTCTCTTTAGTAATCAGAGGACTCAGGATCTTTCATTGTTATTTAGCCCAAGTATTAGGAAAAATTGCAACCAGCCTGAATTCACTGCAGCTAGCAAGCAGCAGGCTTCGGTTTGAAACTTCAAAAGTGCAATTTTTAGCGTTCACTGCAATGCACACACAGAGACACCCAATTATCTGCCACCTATTACCCTTCACAATTTAAGATATTTTTCACCTATGATACCCACATATATTTACCCTTTGACAGGGAAAGGGTTCTCTAGAATGAATTAGGTTTGTGCAGTTAGCCCTGTCATGTCACAAGACAGCGAAAGGGCTCCTGCTTCCTAACCTAGACCTTCTCCCACACTTCTGTTAGGTTCTTTTTTCTTTAAAGATGTTTAAAAAGCATTATGCGTGCTGCATTCCATTTCCTCTCTTCTTCCCATTTAATTTGCTAGTTCAAAATAGATTGCTATAAAATTATACTACTTGTATGTTTTGTAATGATCTCTTCTCAGGTAATGAAAAGTAGGGGTAAGCTCTGTCAAGTGAGTCATAAGATAATGCCAGGCAATTCTCTGCCTGAGCACAATTGCTCGGTCCAAGTGCAGATACAGATCAAACTACTACACAGATTTCTTTCCCAAATAGCTGTGAAAAGAGGCATTTGGGCATCACTTCTGACCCTCCCAGGTTCTTACCTCTATTAAAAAAAGGCTGTTAATCAGATGCCTCTTCAGGAGAACTGGAGTGGACCTTAAGCGATTTATTGTGCCCTTTAGGGGAAAGGATGCACTTTAGAGACTGACAACTTTTAAAAAGGGTCATTTAATATTTGTAATAAATGTAAGTCGGGTAATAATAGGGTGGTAATAATTTAGGGTGATAATAATTCACTTGAACTTCATCTGGATGCATTCACCAGTTTGTTGAGTGCTGAATTAGGCTGTTACCTGGTAAACAGGTAATTGTATCCCTAATGGCAGGGCCACAAAATTTTATTAAAATTATTAATATTTAATATTAAAAAATGAATAAAGGTGGGGGTTTTCATTATACAAAGTACCTGTAAGAATGGATATCTCTTCCATCTTTTTTTAAGTTCCGAGATAATATTGCTTTACCTTTGCTTGCTTTCTTTAGTTTCAGATTTCAAAATCAGTAGTAAACCATGTTTTTTGAATCTTATCGCAACAGCAGTCCTTGAGAGTCATTAACTAGGGAAGCCGCATAGCCAGAAATAATCCTTGTACTACAGCTAACCACAAAACAATGGAAAGTGAATTTGCACACATTTTCATATATTTGAATAAATGCATGGACAAACTAATATAAATACAGATTTTAGCTTCAGCTGCATTGCAACAGAACTGGACTGTAGAATTAGTCCTTTCTTATTTCAAGTATTCTTCATTGACCATGGCCTAAAATAGTTTTAAAATATTAGGAGAGAAATCCTAAAATTAAAACAGAAGGGCTGTTTCTCTGTATTCTACACGCAAAGAGGACAGGCTGAAAGAGTTGGGGTTGTTCAGCCTGGAGAAGAGAAGGCTCTGAGGGGACCTTACAGTGATTTTGGGTTCATCCAGCCCTCAAACACATAGATTGACGTTTTGTTGAAGAGTTTGCTACTTGACATCTTTGAACATTCTGACTTCCAAAAAAAACCCATTAATAAAAATATAGGTCAAAGCCCTTGCTTAAAATGAAACAGTAATAAGGAAGCGTAGCCTTTCTAAGATGAACCCGATAGTCTCAAATATTCCTGCAATTTGTCTTTCTTATTCTGTGATATTAAGGTACAAAATTTACCAAAAAAAATATAGTAATTTCAAGGCAGTTTTACTCTTTAAATTAACAGCTTCACACTTGAGTCTCAGTGTTTTTCAGACATCAAATAAATTGGAACTGGAGGGTTTCAGTTTGCTCTGCAGCTGTCACTGGGATCTTAGCACTTTATACACTTTCTACTGTGTAGAACTCATGGTTCTACCTTTGAGTAACCCACGCGCCTTCTGAAAAATCTAAAAGTGCATCAGGTAGCGCAGAGTTCGTTATTATACTCTGCCAAAATGAGGGAAGGGAAGGGAAGGGAAGGGAAGGGAAGGGAAGGGAAGGGAAGGGAAGGGAAGGGAAGGGAAGGGAAGGGAAGGGAAGGGAAGGGAAGGGAAGGGAAGGGAAGGGAAGGGAAGGGAAGGGAAGGGAAGGGAAGGGAAGGGAAGGGAAGGGAAGGGAAGGGAAGGGAAGGGAAGGGAAGGGAAGGGAAGGGAAGGGAAGGGAAGGGAAGGGAAGGGACAGTATTAGAGCAATCATACATCAATCAAGCAATTCACAGACTGTTTCATTTCATAGCAACGGGCTTGAACACATCTGCATTTACAATAAAACCTCAGAAGACTGAAACAATCTTCATTGAAGCCAACAGCACTTTTTCCATTGATTTGTTTCATTTAACTATTGTGTTACAACCATATTTGGGCCACAGCAACACTTAATAAATGCCCATATCCTGTAAAATATATTGACTTTATCAATATTACCATGCAGGGGGTCCTGGAGTCTGAAGAAGTTTCTGTCTTTGTTAAATGCCAGCAAGACTGTCCTCAAGATTGCCATGAGACCAAGACAAAGCTTGTTGCTGTTTAGAATCTTAAGGTGATCCCTTGGGGCACCTTCTAAGGCAATACTCTGCAATGTGGATGAGCTCAGACTGCTATAGAGAAGAGCTTTAAGTGCCAGATTTTTACTGTATCTGCCATAACACAGGAAAACACAAGAAATCCAGTCCCATCAGTTTATAAATCTTTGTGTAATTTTGTTGAGAATGTGATTTTTACAACTAATTATGATTTTTTTAGAGATGATTCATCTTCATCCTGAAAATGTTTACATAGGATGTGCGATAAATGTAATTATTAATATAGATTTGCAGATGGAGAGTATCTTCCTTAATCATAGAATCATAGAATCACTAGGTTGGAAAGGACCCACTGGATTGTTGAGTCCAACAATTCCCATCAATCACTAAACCATGTCCCTGCGTTGTGGTTGTAAGGGCCTAAACAGGCTCATAACTGTGAAAATCAGTGTCTGCCAAAGGAAAATTTTTGAGGTCTAGCATGCCAACCATTAAATCCAGGAATTACACATCCAGCAGAAAAATCAAAGTACTTTCTGGAATAACATACAGAACTGCTCCAAGTTTGTACACAACATGGCACAAGGAGGGCTTGACTTAAAGAGATACAAGTATATGAGCCATATTTTTGTTTATTATGAGGCTAATTCAGCCTTGCTCATGGTGTAGGGACTGTGAAATAGGTGAGCATCAGAATATTCCAAAAGAGCATTAGCGGACCTAAGAGTTGGGTCCTTAATGTTGAAGTTTCTTAAAAGTGTGAAAGCTGCGAACAGGCAAAATCTTCTGTCACGTGATAAACATGAAATATGTACAAAACCATTTTCTAAAGGCAATTTCCGCTCTGATGTCTTCCTTCACAGATTGTGTTATTAAAAAGGGAAATGGAAAATACATACTCAGAACTAGATCTTTCACAGATGAGGATACAAAGTTAATTGGGCGGTGTAATGCATGCAGAGGGAAAAAGAAAGGAGCCTTGACTTCAACAGCAAGGAGCATCCGCATGCCAGAGATGTGTAAGGATTCCTGCTTAGTTCAGGAAGCCTTAGACTGCAGTGTCACTTGGGACCTTACTGAAAGCATCAGCACTTGCTACCTTAAAGGCAGGGGGGAAATCTGCATTCTGTTCAATACGTAAAGGAATAAAATATTCCTAGAATCACAGAATCATAGAATGGTTTGAGTGGGAAGGGACCTTAAAGATCAACCAGTTCCAAGCCCCGTTCCATGAGCAGGGACACCTCCCACTGGATCAGGTGCCCAAGCCCCATCCAACCTGTCCTTGAACACCTCCAGGGATGGGGCAGCCACAGCTTCCCTGGGCAACCTGGGCCAGGGCCTCCCCATCCTCATTGTGAAGAATTTCTTCCTTATGTCTAGTCTAAATCTTCCCCTCTCATATTGCAGCTAAATATGCACCCTCAGTGAAAAAAATAGGTACAAAACATTGAGCTAAGGTGGTGTGGAGACAGAGCGTAGCACAAAGTCTTCTGCCAGAAAAAATTGTACTTAATCTTTTAGTCCTTGACTGGCAGTCACAGACAGAGAAGCATCACCCATCAAAGGCTGTAGAAAGATTATTCCACCTGCTTCTTAAAAGCACAAAGAGCCCAAGAGCTATGTGGTAAACTTTTGGTGAACTTGTTTTGATTCTCCCCTTTCTGATGTGTGGAACTAACCCCATATATATGTATAAATGTAAATAGAATAAAATCATAATATTCAGTCTCGTACATGCTGTCCACTAATTTGTTTGATATCTTCCCTGATTGCCATAGAATGATATAATTATAGAATATCCTGAGGTGGAAGGGACCCACAAGGATCATTGAGTCCAACTCCTGCCCCTGCACAGGACAACCCCAACACTCACACCATGTGTCTGAGGGCTTTATTCAAATGCTTCAGCAATATTGTCAGGCTTGGTGCCATAACTGCTTCCCTGGGGAGCTATTCCAGTGCCTCACCACCCTCTGGGGGAAGAACCTTCTCCTAATATCCAACCTAACCCTCCCCAGCACATCTTCCTACCATTCCCTCGAGTCCTACTATATTTTACTAACAGAGAAGTTGAGGATATATTGCAATTTCAGCCTATTTCTTATATTATTTAATTCAAATGTTACATTTTCTGGCTCCTTTAGAGTTGCTTGCACAACAACATGTACATGAACATGTGGACTTGCTCTCAGTCATGCTTATTACTTTAAAACACACAAGACAGAACATCTGAAGCTTGTCTTTCTGGTTTCCTCTCTTATCCTTCCAACTATTGAATCTTTGTGGCATCTGGATTATGACTCCCAAAGCTCTGCTCACGTATCATGTTTTGGTGGTTCCTCCTTTTGGTGCGCTGGAGCACGAATGTCAAGCCTAGGATGGGTCCTTCTGGAGAGCTCAGGAACAGCCAAAGTTTGGAGTGGATGTCATAAAACACTCTTCATCTTTTCTGCAAGCACATTTAGGCATTTAAAGAGTGAATGCAGCCAGAAGCAAGATGTTTCCCTTTAGTAACTCATTCAAAAAACCTGACATACCTGCAGAAAACACACTGGAAAGGGTCCAAAGTGTGTGAATTAGTCTCCTGGTTTATTGAAAATTCTACCATGAATAGTATTTATCACTTCCATCACTCCATAAAAAAAACCCACCTCAACATGTTATAAACTACTCAGAAGCCATTTGTTGAGCTTTTACGCCACCCCTGTCACAGGGGCAGCAACTTCTGAGGAGGAGGCCAGTAGACAGATAGGAGCAGAAATCTTGTCAGCTGCCTGACTGTAATCCACTGATGCTTTAGAGTCAAAACCCTAACACATAATTTTCATTGCAAACAAACAGTCAACATGCAGTCAGCTCTCCATTATCCCCCTGGCAGATTATCCAGTTTGCTGATAAACGGTGCCACAACTGCAGAGACATCCACGCTGGCTCTGTGCTGGCTAGCCCGGCTCTGGCAGAGCTTATTAGCTTAAGCTCTGCATAAATACTTCTGTACGGCTTCCAGAGCCAGTGCTCGGGTGCCTCCGCATCGTGTTGCTGGAACCAGCGTGCCAAGAAGAGCAACGCGGCTACAGCCAAGCAGCTCGGTGGGAAGCCAGCTCGTGTCCAGCAAGGCTCTGGGGTTTGCCAGCCCTACGTTAACACCGGCTCACACAGGGGTGAAAAAGACAGATAGTTTTCTGTAACTCACCCTTTCCCTGCTTGCTCACATAAATTCATTAGCATAGTTATTGTGAGTTCAGCCTTAGGCCACAAGGAAGCTCCCAGAAGACTTCAGCGAATGCACTAAGCAACATCTAATTAACCCCAACCAAAGCAGGTCCAGGGGACCATGGTGAGGAGGGAGAGCCAGGGCCATGTTGCCAAGTAACTGTGGGAGGAGAGTCCTGGAGCTGGGTCAGCACCTCTCTCCCCTGCATACCTGTTTGTCCAGGACTCCCTCTTTAGGAAATTTTAAATACAAACAAATTTCATTTTCATGGAGTCGTTCGCAAGTCACGTCATTATCAAGTCACGTCATTATCAAGTCACGTCATTATCAAGTCAAGTCGGTGATTGGATTAAAGCAGACCCTGGTTTCTGGTGTTTGCAAAGAGATGTACACTGGAATGTGACTTAAGAAATTATAAAATGCTTTGGGATAATTCAGGATCAGAAATATTACAGACCCACAACTGGCTGCTATTTGCAGTCCCTGTGCCCTTTCAGATTTTGTCATTTGCTGAGATACCCCAAAAGCACGGCAATTATTTCACAGATGTGGGATTTTTTCCCCACCAAATTATATAGATGTTACCAGCTCCATTTATTTATTCATCCAAATGGCTGCCAGATGCAGGGAGATTTGTATTTTTATTGCTCACCTAAGTTGGAGTCAGGCTGGTGACAAAGGGGTGAAAGGTCCCACATTAGATTACTGATCCCTTGAGCCTGCCAGTTCTTCAGTCCAAGCACTTTCTAATGCATATTTTGCACCACATAATCAACTCAGTTTTCAAGGTGACACAGCCGCGGTGTTAAAAAAAAAAAGAAGAAAAACAAAGCCAATGCTCGTAACTCCGGTAATATGTTTGTTTAATGCAGCAACGTTAATTTCTGGGGCCACGTCCCTTCTTCTCCTCTAAAATGCAGCTAAACATCCCAGGTAAATGAAAATGAAGAGTATATGCCAGTTTTGTTCAATTTACATGTGTATATATACACATTTATCTGTATTTGAATATGCACATATACCTACGCACACACTTTAGCAATGCAAGTATTAGAGTTTTCAGGGAAATATTTGTTTGATTGTTTATGCTAAATGTGTAGGAAACAATGATTCTGCCAAAACTGAGAAAATAAAAACCAAGTTGTTTGTTCCAAGGTGGTCCCACCAAATCAAAACGCTCTGGTTTATCGAGCAGAAATGTTTCATGTGAAGCATCCTGATGTCAAGTTGCATCTGCTCAGCACCTCGTGGGAGTCCCACTGGAATGGTGATGCAGATGCTACATAACTCCATGAGTTCTCACGGGCTTCCTGGGCTGGCAATATGTTCAGTGATGCTCTCTATCCTTCCCTATGACCAAGTCATGCAAAATAGTATGAATCACAGATTTACAAGGCTGATGGTAAATATAATACAGCCAATTATCCCCTCCTGTAAGGCAGGGTAAAATAAGACAAGCAAAGTACAATGCCCATATAACTTTTCTTTAGAAACTGAAGAGTTATTATGCATCAGATGAACATCAAACATTTCAACTTGATTCATTGCATTGAGATGACATATTTCAACTTGGGACTGCAGAAATAATTAAATTCAATTAAAATACTACAGAAAGTATTGCATTATTTACAAACTAATTTACAAACTTTCTGATACACAATAAATTTAGATATTTTGAATGCAGAGGGGGAAAAAAGGCTAGAAATTCATGACTGGGATTTTGTTGTTATAAATAATCTAATTCCTACTCAGATATAACACAGAGCACTCTTGATCAGATCACAGAATCATAGAATGGTTTGGGTTGGAAGGGACCTTAAAGCCCATCTGGTTCCAACCCCCCTGCCATGGGCAGGGACACCTCCCACTGGATCAGGGGGCTCCAAGCCCCATCCAACCTGGCCTTGAACACCTCCAGGGATGGGGCAGCCACAGCTTCCCTGGGCAACCTGGGCCAGGGCCTCACCACCCACATGGTGTAGAATTTCCTCCTTATGTCTAGTCTAAATCTTCCTCTCTCTACTTTATAGCCATTCCCCCTCATCCTATCACTCCATGCCTTTGTAATCATGATCATGTTAAACAAATTATCTCTCCACGTACGTGGATTCTGATTTTCAACTTGCCATAGGATATTTCCTCCTGTACTTCCCCCTCAGCAGGAAGTGACAGAACTGAGAGCAGGACCAAAGATGAGGAGGTTCCCACCTCCTCTTACACCAGCTTGACATCCAGAGGGAAATGCAGGAGGATGTAAAGCTAACATGCATAGAGCCAACAAATCTGCATTTCTTTATGCATGATAACCAAAAGAATCTTAAGGTTAACTTCAGTTCGTAGAAATTCAGAGGGTACATGCTGAGCATCCAGGATAGAGGGGCAAGTGGAACACCCAGACTGAGACTGTATAGTCAAGCTGCCCAGTTAGCTTTATGCAAGGAAGGAGAGGCTGATTCTTTAGAGGATATCATGGTTTCCAGTCAAAACAAAGACTGCTGATTTTTTGATGAAGGATATCATACAATGGAAGAAAAATCTTGATTAGAAGTAAGGAGTTTGAGGAGATCTAAGAGTAATTTGAGAGTGTTGCAAGACACAACATAACACAGAGAAAAACATATGGGGTAGAGAGCATTGACATACCCAGTGCTAACTTTTTCAGGAATTTTCCTGCAGGTCAGCTGGGGTTTAATGTCACAGAGAGTGTTTGGCATCCAGCATCAAATATCTGTTGTTTCTAGCCTCATTCTTTTTGAATTCTACAAGTCCTCACTAAGCAGTGCAAACTTATAAGTACTTCATGGTCTAGGAAGGATCAGGAAGGAAATGTAATTACTCTTACGAAGGCTTCTCTTCATAAAACATTTTTTGAATATTGATGTGGATGACATGGCCCTAATTACTTAAATAAGTCACTGGTGTATCATTTAAAATTGAGACCTAGATAAAAATCACTGTTTTGACTGTTTATCTTGGAAGTAAATATGGCTAAGAGTGCCACACGCTTTCCAGTTTGCCTAGAGCAGTAAAAACCCCTCAAGCCAGCCCTGTCAGGAGTTGCACTGACATGCATTAATGGCACAGTTACCAGTAGATAATATAATGCAATTAACAGGTTTCATCACCAGTCCTTAAGGGAGTGCAACCACATTGCAAAATTTCAATGGGCATCTCATAATTGGTGCAACATCCGTTCAACCCACAGTACATCAGCTATTCCGATTTAATCTCACATAGTCTGTGCTAGCTTATGCTGCACCATAATTTTCTAAAGATTGCAAATGAGACCTAGCTGACCTCCTGCACTAACGGTGCAAAACTCTTACAAAACTGAGCCTTAATGGCCAGAAGCTCTGGAGGGGAAGGATAACTTGACTCCCTCTGTTGGTGGAAAAACAAAAAAGATGCTAAACACAACCTAATCCACACAGACTACTTTATCTGTAATTATTTTACAAGAAAACTTTATATGAAGTGGCTTTGGGGAGATACAGGGATGACAAAATGGAGCTGTAAAAAGGAAAAGGAATTCTTACAATATATTTAATAAAGAAATTATTTCAAGTGCTGCCAGATTTTAGAACTTGGTTTACCTTGCTTTCTCTGAGAGTATTGCTGTGGGGGCTAATACATCCTGAAGGGCTCTGCTATGCCAGAAAGAAGACAGAAGGAAAAAGGAAAATACAGCCCTATTTAAACTGCATCAGTAAAATTTAAGTAGATGGCGATATCCCTAAACAAGGTCAAACAAGCTGCTCATTTTGGACATGAGTGGGGTCATGGCTGGAACCAAGGGCTCTGGTTAAATAAGACAGCAAATTGCTGAAGGTGACCAAGTAATCATGACTCTCCCACACCAAATGAGCTACACCATAACCCTACATCACAGCCATGAAGAATCAGGCTTCTTGCTGGTTTTCAGGAAAGCATCAGTAGTTTTGGGGTGGCAGCTCCTGCTGTAGGAAGGGCTAATGGGATAAACCACCTCGAAGAGCAGCAAGCTCAGCCCTTCTGCTGCCCATCGCAGTAGGAGCAGGATACTCTGATCTCCAGCTTCATCTCTCACCTCTCCTTCCCTGTAGCATATCTTCTCCTTCCATTTTTTATGTCCTGTTGTGAATTCTACTGCTTGTATCCTTATTATGAACAGTTGGTCTGCATGCTTGATCTGCTCTGCGTGCAGTAACTGGAGGTAGATGTTGGATTGTAACTCGACACGCACTCAGGTGATGGGTAGAGGGGCTGGCAAAGACAGAAAAGCTGGACAGAACATCAACACTTCAAACCACTGAGAATCACCAGGCGGATTATGGACTTGATGGGCCCTTCTCTGCACATGACAATTAAATTGTACCTGATGGGATCTCCTTCACTAATTGCCTTTAACATCAAGTCCTGTCCTTTCCAGATCTTTTAATGAGAGGTTTCCTTTGGAATTTGAACTCTTCGTGGACATATGATTTATTGGTCAAGCTTCTGGGAAGAAGTCAAACCAGGAGTCCAGGTTCTTGTTCACCTTGCTTCTTGCATGCACTGAGATGGGGCAAAATGTTTCTTTCTAGTTCAGTTGATTTAGTTATTTGTAAGTGAAGAGAAATTCATCTTTGTTGTAATTGGGTGTGCTTCTCCTGATGAAAATGTATTTTTAATATGTACAACTACTACTGGTTATGACAGCTGTGGCTGTTGCTTGCATGTCTGTCCCTTTCAGAGAAGATTTCTTTCTTTTCTCTCCTGGGATGTCAACTTTATACCTCAGCCCATTGCTGCTGCATCATCTTCCTTTCCAGGGTAAAGGATTTCAAAACAGATTAATTTACATGATCCCCAATTATGACAACCACACACCATCTCTGTCACCATAGTATATGCCCAGATGGGAACAAGCAAACTAACAATGAAGAAAACGTGTTTTTCCTCTAACCAGGTGAACTAAATAACCCCCATCTTTCTGAAGAAGTAGCTCTCATTCGCTTTCATTTTGCATGCTTAAACCACGTTATTAAATCACCTAAATGCACTATATATACCAGTTGAATAGATGTGCTAAAAAGTTAATATAAAGTCTCTGCTTAATAATATCATCCTTAATAACACTGAACAACATTGCCAAGTGGATAAAGAAGATCAGACTCAGGACCACAAATACCCTTTGTGCTGGATGACAGAACACAGGGGATGTTCTCTGACTCAGGCGGATGAAAAAATACATATAGGATGATAGGGGCCAGGAATAAAAAACAGTAGAGCGCACTGTTGAAAAAGAATAGTCAGCTGCCTTCATGATTTAAAAAAAAAAAAGAAAAACCCTTAATACAACAATTATCATTAAGAGTGATTTTTCCACCACATAACTGACAAGTAAATTATCACGTCTGTACCTGCATGTTGAGTTACTGCTTCACCTTCACTGGTAAACAAAGAGGGGGGAAAAAAATTGCTTTCAGCATTTTTTTTTTTTCTAAAGAGGCAAGCTGTTTGCGCTTTTTTCTCTTTTTCTTTCTCTATATGTTTTGTTGTTGAAAAAATCAGATATAATTAGATAAAGTGGTAGCATAAAGCCAGGAGAGCTTTTGCTGGAAATCAGGGAAATTGTGTCTCATTTACTGTTACCCCTTCAGTTATCTTCTTCCATCGGTGCTTTATTCCTATAGCCTTCCCTAAAAATATGAAAAGGAGAATTAATATTTAATAAAATAAAAGCCTTTATTCTGCTTTATTAAATGCTGAAGAGGTATAATGAGAAAATGGCTAGTGTGTCAGGTCACAATACATAGAGCCTATGGATCCATCTATATTCAGCTCTACTTCCCTTTCTTATTTCCAGGCATTTCATAAGAGACAAACCCTAAATCTTTTTTTCTCCTTACGAGCCTTTTATGAAACAGATGTCTGGAGAAATCTTTTTTTTTTTTAAAGGAAGATAGTGTTTTTAGTGCAGCTTTATCCGAACACAACAATAATTAGGTATCACCAATAAACAGAGAAGGCTCATAGTAAAATTTTGAAGAGCTCCTAAGATACTAAAATCCTCAGTCTGACAAATCACATCCCAACAGCACCTATTTTTCATCAATGAGAGCTTAGTGTAACCAGCTCGTGTATAATTATTCACGGGATAAATGTCTAAAAGTAGATGGGTTTATTTTCAGTCCAGGTGTCCTTAATTCTACTTCCTTCTACATTCAGATATATCTCAGTCTTGATGGTGGAAACCACCTCGTGTGTCCTTGCACCCAGGCAGGACCAAGAAATTACTAACTCATCACTCTCCCCTTTTTATTTAAATTATTTTTTTCTCATCTTTACTATTCTCATACTATTTACTCATCTAAACTATTCTAGGGTGAAAATATTCTCACAGTAACCTATAAGATCTATTCCGTTGTACAAAAAACAGACTTCAAGGTGAGCAGTCACAAAGAGAGGCTGTGCTTTGCTCTGTGGCCTTCTCCTTGCTAAAGGAGTTCATAGAATCATAGAATCATAGAATAACCAGGTTGGAAGAGACCCACCGGATCATCGAGTCCAACCATTCCTATCAAAAGGAAGGAACCAATAAAAGTCCAACCATTCGTATCAAAAAGGAAGGAACCATTCCTATCAAAAGGAAAAGGGAAGTAAGTACCAGCCTTTTGTTCCTGTGCCTATTTATGCCTTTTATGTGAAAAAGCCATTAGAACAGAGGCTGAAATCCGTAAGTCACGATGGGAATGTGTCTGTCTTCCTTCCTAACTGACTGTAAAGGCAAACAACTAAAGAGTTAACAAGCAAAGCAAAGGAGCTAACACAAAACGCAGATACTACGTGTCACATATGAAAAAGGAAGAAGTTATTCATGGTAAAAAATATAAGGCTTTAGTATCAATTTACACTAAACAAGAAATCACTTTCTTCTTTATACTGCCAGGACCCCACTTACCTTGGGTTTGTTAGACCTGAGGCACTGACAATTAGACTGTTCTCCTGGTTTTCCTATTCTGCAGATCCCAGGGATTAGGTCCTGTCAACAAATTCCCATGACCTCCTGCACACAAACAGAAGGCTTTTCCCTCCTTTCCCCCTGCATTTTGCAGCCTCTTTCTTCCAGGTAATCCTAAGAAGAACACAGAATGTCATCTGAAGTCAGGACCGAGTAGCATCCTCTCAAAATACAGTGAAGCACACGTGCTGCTGCAGCTGCAGGACACCGCGTGTGCCGAATCCTGGGTTTAGCTTTGACTTCAAAGAGCATTATTGTCATGCAGTAAAACTCTGGCTAAAACTTTTTCATCTTTTATACCATCTCCCATTATTTAGATTTCCGAATGAAAGTTTAGGCAACCCACGGTTATGCTCAGCGAACACAGCGAGCTTCGGGGATCACTTTCAAACCCACCTCATTTGCATCAATTCAGCTGATCTCTTCCTTGTTGGAGAAGATGAAAGTGTGCTTCTATCTTATGTTTCCCTCTGCTCAGACAATGAGGCACTCATTCCTTTCAAAAAAGAAAAATAACTAGATCAGCAAACTTGTTCTCCCTTTTTCCAGTGTTTCTTTGACTGCATAATTGAAACCTGAGAAAAAAATGCACAAAAGCAAGAGGCACAGATGTTTACATCACAGGTACCTCAAATAACTTAGAAGTATCCTAACTGTGTGTAGCCTGTGAATATATTTCATGCCTCACTCACTGAGAATTAGCATTGAAAGTCATCACAGCGAACACAGGGAACTGGATGAATTTCAATCTACTGCAGAAACCAGCCACTTATGTTGTTTGATGTCATCCGCAGTCACATCACTGCAGACATCTTTTGCAAGACTAGTAAAAGAAACGTTGTCATTTTTGACATGGCTGCCTGTCCCTCTTCACTGCTCGAGTGACAGCATTCAGAGCACTCTTCCCATTGCTCAGTGTATATAAAAACCCAGGTGCAGGGATGAGTCTCCCAGGCTTCCCTTTGTAGAATGTCAGATCAGCTCTGTTTCTTTTAACACCGCTCCCTTGGACCAGCTGACATTTCTGCAAGCCACACAACACTGAGGAACCGAGATTTCAGGCAATAGATGCCACTTTGGGGACACACAAACTGCAATCTAGATGCAGCTACAAAGCAAAAATTGCAGCGAAATACATGCAGCGAAATGTCGCTGGGGTAGGGAAACACGCTGCATCATTAAGAGAGTTAAGGAAAAAGCAGGTATCAAACAGGTGAAATAATTCACATTGAGCACCGCTCTTATTGGCCTTTTAACTTGTCATAGAGCATCAATATTGCATTAATGTTCAGCCCTGTGCAAGCTGTACCAAAGGGCAAAACAGGGAGTTTGTGATGGCATAAAGGAGAGGAATCAACCTACCTCATTTTAAGCATTTATCTCAAGCACCAGAACAGGAGCCTTGTCACCTTGGGCTCTTTCTATGGTGAATGAATAGCGAGAGAAGCACCTCCGGGGGATGCTTCTAGCCTTTTGAGGACTGAATTGTCTTCTAGTGGTGCTTCTCGTTCTTCATTTCTCCAGAGAAAAATGAAAAGCCTTAATTTAGAAATCTCTGACCTTCTCCTCCAGGCCCTCCCCTCCATCCCCTCAAAGGCCAAAAGCTCCGTTACACTTCAAAAACCCAAGAGGAACTCTGAAATGTTGGGATGCCGTTTCTTGCCCAAGGCTGAGGCTGAGATAACTCCTGTCATGAGGGAGACACATCCCGTGGCTTGGGAGGTTATAGTTTCATTCAGAAAATATTCCAGAACTTGCCCCAGTTATCCAAACATTCTACGTCTGCTAAATGAGGCTAGAAATGAGGTGGGAAAACTTAGCCCATGCAATCAATCTGTAGTAATGTTTCTTGCAATATTTAAAGCCTTTCCCTGGAACTACAACAATTCTCACACTAGCCTTGTAGAGAAGCAAGAGCTGATGAAAACACATATGTGTTGGGATATTTCAGATTCTCATGGGCATCTGGATAGAAATAACTTCTAAAGGGATTGGTTCTAAAAGCACATTTTTTTTCTGTGCGTTCATGGCTAACTTTCCAGAAACCAGCCCCTCAATGAAAATCAACATAGTTTTTTTGTCCATGAGAACACCTTTGAGGGTTCTATTGGTTTCCAGCTTAGAGATTCCAACTAGCCTAATGAAATCACTGCATCAACAAATGTCTTCATGTGTATAGTCAGCCATTCTCAGTCAAAAAATATTATTTATCTCCCCCACCAATGCTGTACAGATTCAATGTTCCCTGTAAGAACCAGCAAAAATGCATTTTACATTAAAAACTTTGCACATATTCAACACATGAGCAAACAAACAGAAGTGGGGAGAGAAGGAAATAAAAGTACTAAATGCAGTTTAATTCAGCCTTTTATTTTATTCTAAATGGAAATCTCTTCAGCAATGCTCCACAACAATCAGTGGAATTTTTCCAAAAAAAAAGTGAAGTGCACCTTGAAGTTAAAAAGTGTTAAGGAGACACTTCATTGTTGTGGATAATGGAGGGGGGTTAAGCATTGCTGGATTTAATTGGAGTTGCCTTATCCATAACCAGCTTTCCCAAGCCTCTCGACTGGGCGATGTAAAATCCTCAAAGGGTGAAATACTAATAGTATGTTAAGGCTGTGTCTTTGAATGGGATGGATTTGTGATTCAGAAAAATCAAGACAGGAGGAGGATCCCCATCTTCCTTGAAGACTCATCCACATACTCTGTCAAGGACTTATAAATGCAGAGAAGAAACCGAAGCAGAAAAAGATATATGAGCGTTTATTATGCTATTGTTATTCACAGCTATCTCTGGTGATAAAACTTTAAAAGGCAACTGATTTTTTGAACCCAGATAAAGACTAAAGACTATATTTCCACCTGCTTTCAATGACTGGGAACCCTTAGCAAATTATTTTTAAATTCTGTGTGCCTACAATATCCATGCCCTGGGAAAAGATGGATTTGGGCTGCCTGAGAGTCTGCAAGGAAAGGGCTCAGCAGCGGTCCTGAAGGTTTAATGTCACTTCGTTGCAAGCATCCATTTAAAAGAAGGATAGATGAAGTGCTCAGGGGTATGATCTAGTAGTGGACGGGCATGGTTGGACTTGGTGATCTCAAAGGTCTTTTCCAACCTAAGGATTCTATGATTTGCTGACAGAGCAGCTATAATCATGGAACAGATCCTCCTAGAAGCTCTGCTAAAGCTCATGGAGGACGTGAAGGTGATTAACGGCAGCCAGCACGGCTTCACCAGGGGCAAATCCTGTATGAACAACTTAGTGGCTTTCTATGATGGGGTGACCGGAGCAGTGGACACGGGTAAACTGATGGATGTTATCTATCTAGAATTCTGTAAAGCCTTTGACACAGTCCCCCACAACATCCTTGTCTCTAAATTGGAGAAATACGGATTTGATGGCTGGACAGTACAGTGGATAAGAAACTGGTTGCAGGGTCATATTCAAAGAGTAGTGGTCAATGGCTCGAAGTCCAGAGGGAGATCCGTGACTAGTGGTGTCCCTCAAGGGTCTGTACTGGGACCGGTGCTGTTTAATATCTTCATCAATGATATTGACAGTGAGATTGAGTGCAGCCTCAGCAAGTTTGCAGATGACACCAAGCTGTTATAGTTGCCACACTGGAAGGATGAGATGTCATCCAGAGGGACCTGGACAGGCTGGAGAAATGGGGCTGTGAGAATGTCACGAGGTTCAATGAGGCCAAGTGCAAAGTCCTACACCTGGGTTGGGGTAATCCTCGATTTCAGTACAGGATGGGGGATGATGTGATTGAGAGAAGCCTTGCAGAGAAGGACTTGAGGTGCTGGTCGATGAGAAGCTCGACATGAGCTGGCAATGTGCACTCGCAGCCCAGAAGGTCAACTGTGTCCTGGGCTGCATCAAAAGCAGCGTGGCCAGCAGGGCGAGGGAGGGGATTCTGCCACTTTAATTCCTCTCTTGTGAGACCTCATCTGGAGTCCTGTGTCCAGTTCTGGAATCCTTAACAAAAGAAGGAGATGGAACTGTTGGAACAGGTGCAGAGGAGGGTACACAGATGATCCAAGGGCTGGAGCACCTCCCATATAGGGACAGTCTGAGGGAGCTGGGGTTGTTCGGCCTGGAGAAGAGAAGGGTCTGAGGAGATCATATAGTGACATTCCAGTACCTGAAAGGGACCTACAAGAAAGCTGGAGAAGGACTAGACATAAAGGCTCGTGGTGATAGGACAAGGGACAATGCGTATAAAGTGGAGAGGGGCAGATTTAGGCTTGACGTAAGGAACAATTTCTTCGTGATGAGAGTGAGGCCCTGGCCCAGGTTACCCAGGGAAGCTGTGGCTGCCCCATCCCTGGAGGGGTTCAAGGCCAGGTTGGATGGGGCTTGGGCACCTGATCCAGTGGGAGGTGTCCCTGCCCGTGGCAGGGGGTCAGAATTGTATGATCTTTAAGGTCCCTTCCAACCCAAACTATTCTGTATCTATGATTCTGTGTTCCGGCAGCATTCCAGGGGCACGCAAGAATTCTTAATACACATGGACACAGTGTGGTCAGACCTAGACTCAGCCCAGTGAGAGGCTACAGGGAGCAGCTCTGCCAGGGCCTAGTGACACGCACATTGTAGAGATCGAGGTAGAGGTAGAGGTAGAGGTAGAGGTAGGTAGAGATAGAGATAGAGATAGAGATAGAGATAGAGATAGAGATAGAGATAGAGATAGAGATAGAGACAGAGATAGAGATAGAGATAGAGATAGAGACAGATAGAGATAGAGATAGAGATAGAGATAGAGATAGAGATAGAGATAGAGATAGAGATAGAGATAGAGATAGAGATAGAGATAGAGATAGAGATATTTTATGCATGTGTATGCAAACTTCAGTGCTTGGGCCAAACTATCCAGCTCCCATCTGCTGTGCACAGTGTGAAACGTCTTGCTGTGCATGAGCCAGAAGAGTCATGCATTCTGCAGAAATCCCACACACACTCCTTTTCACTACATTTCCAGAGGCGTAGCTTGTGCTGACCCTGGGAATAGAGGCGATTTGTATTCCCAAGCAAGAATCAGAGGTTTAGCCACTGCCTTCCTCTTCATTTTCTCCATATGACTTGAGTTTTCTCAGCTCAGTTGACATATGTACTGCTTTATGCCTTGATGGAAGAGTACATTAAGAGCCATGTGATTCTCTACAATCGAACCACATTTTTCATTACAGCTATTGATATTATGCATTAAAACACTTGTGATTTGGAGCCTCTAATAGCAGGAAATGACGTCTCTGCTGATACTACTTTGACCTCAAACCCAAAGTCTGCGGTGTAGTTTTATCATATACGTGGATGTTTCCTAAAAGTCTGGCTGAGCAGTTTGTTGGCTAGTAGAGCAGCTGCTTGAGTCTTAGCTCTCACCACTTTGTGGTACTTGCTTTCTTCACAGAAGAGCACTATCTGCTTCAAAAACAAGCCAGGCAAGCGCAGGTATCCCAGTCAAAGCATGTTGCTGGTGATAGGAGCAGCTTCATTCAGTATGCAAGTTGTCTATAAAAAGGAAGTTTTCTCCAGATTTCCTCTACTCTGCGAAATGAGCTGAATTTTGTGTCAAGCAAATCCCCTCTGCAGTAGACAAAGAAGGGAAGATTGATAAAAGCAGATGATTGATCTAAATGTGCACTGCATTATTCCATGCCCCAGTCCTGTAGCTTCATATGCTCCATGTGAATGGAAGTCAATGTATGGTTGGGACCTCATAATTTTTAGCACAGAAACCTAAAATCTTGTAGCTGTGAGCCTTTTCATGCCATAAGAGAATGTATGAATATCTAGCTCACTATGACCTGCCTTCCTGTTTTGCTGGTGGCTTGATTTACTGAGTTTCCTTCCATGTTGTGGAAAAGACCTTTTAAGAAGAGTTTCAACATGCATCGTTAGCATGTAGGTAGTAGATCCCTCCTTTGAGGGAGTCATAAGAAAATATATTTATGTAAATGAACATTTCAAAGGCCAATGAAATGTTAGGCAGCCAGAAGAACCTTTATTTTTAATAATGTTTCAGCCACATGTATTTAATGGCAAATATGTGGATGTGTAAAATTTCATTACCAAACTTGTCTCTATAATCCATTTATTGGCCTGCATTTTTTCTCATAGGCTTATTTACTGTATAGAAACATGATGATGTAAATTTTGCCTTAGGGAACTAACATCGTTACTCTGTAGATTACACTTTTTATTAAAGTTTTCGTATAAAAACAACCTCTTAGAAAAGACCAGTTCTGAATCCCTTCATTAATAAAGAGCTCTTCATATGAATATATGTTCCAAGATATAAATTAAGTCCTGATCCTGCAAAATCATAAGCATGTCATAAACATACCTCCTTTTCTGCACTTTGAGTGACTCCATTTGATTCTCAATATAATACAATCCACAGAGTTCTCAGAAATATGCCTAAAACCACCTTTATTCAGGTAAGTCCTGCAGAAGGTGGATTTTCAGTAATATGAATAAGTGTGTATTTAATTTTGAGCTTAAGTGCTTTGCTGAGTTGGGGCCACCACGTCTTGAATGAAAAATGTCAGTAAGCCTATATATGGTCTAGTACCTCATACGAAAGGTAGTCAAATACATACTTCCAAATGCACACAACCCAAAAGTTAAATCAGTAGGGTAAAACACTATTTCATGAGATATTCCAGACCACTAATCGATTAAAAACAGCACACTTGATGGCAGATGCCCCTTTCTCAATCAAGATCTCACAGGAATGCACTACATTTGCAATTGGAAGACAGATAGTTGAGGAAGAGATCTCTGATTATATATTAAGAATTTGATTATAATCTGTGTTGGAGATGTTTTTTCAATTAATTTCCTAAAAATATAGTGTCTCTCAACCTTCATTGGTCCTAAGTTCTCTCCTATTCTAATCAATATGCAATTTAACAACAGGAATTGAAACAACCTCGTGTAGTCACTAAGAACATTTTGTTCTGTTTTAAAACTTGATCTATAGTAAAATGCTACATCAATTGCATCTTCCTAGGGATTCCCAAGCCATCTGGAAGGAGGCAACATTAGACTATTACGTACATAACTGCGTACAGTGGTTATAGTTTTGTCTTCAACAGTTCCTGTCCCTTGTGGCTCTGGTCCAGAAGCCCCAGTCACTGCTTCAGGAAAGCCCGTCCCATTCATTGTATGGTCACATGTATAAAAAAGAACACGATAGAACAGAAGTGCTTCGATAGGCAGTGTCAAGAGATGTCAGTTCCTCCTGGAAAGCACGCTGCTGAGGGACTAAGAGAAACTAAAAACAAAAGGAAAATAAACTTAAAGCAATAGTATTAGGAAAATAGCTCTGCACCGGTCTTAAAATTGTATATCTTGCAACCTTCATGTGAAGGTTTAATAATTTCAGGTGAATTATATCGCTTACTTTATGACTTTATGACTTTACCACAGGAGTTTTACAGGTCACCTCAAGCCCATGCCAAGAAACCTTTTTACTACAGCATCATGCATTCTTTATTAATACTGCAGACGGGTCTGAGAGATTCAGCCAGGAAGATATGGACAGAGATGAGGGAATTATGAAGAAATAAAAAAAGGCAGAAAACTGATTAAACAGTCGAAAGGCTAATATGTGGAGAAAGATGAAAATAGTCAACTCGGTGTCATTTCAATGACAAGAAGGTGAAAAATGTAAAAATCAAGAAGAAAAAAGAAAAATGCATTACAAACTAGCTATATAATTATAACGAGATAAAATGGGAGAAAGGCAATCTGCAGTTTTGCTATCAAGAAACATCTCTTACTGCTAAGACCTATTAATATCTTTTTTCTTAAAGAAGTGGAAGAAACCCTAGCACCAATTTAAACTTAACTGGAGAGAAACGGAGAGCACACTGCAGAAGAGCAGCGCTCCCCACGGTGGTGTGCTGGATGATGAAAGAGGCGTTCGCCCGACATCCAGTGCTACAGCTTTAATGAATCTTCATTTTCTGAGTCTTCCCCCTTAAAAATGACAATATGCAAGTTTTATAAAACATTATGAGCTCTCTTGACTGCTCTAAACTATACTGATGTGCAGGCAGATGTTTTTCACCTGGTCTAGATATTTTTTTGTGTATTTTTTCTCCTTCTGCAGCCTTGCTTTTCCTTGCAGGGTGGTGAATGAGAGCCAGGAGTACACTTGTGAGAGAGCAGCTGTTTTGAACTGGAGCAGGCACACCTCTGCCAGGGTAATACAAAGAGCAGTTAGAGAGCCACTGACAGTTCAAAGTGTCTTGCTTTCATTATGCTGCACCTGCCATCAACCCCGTTACATCTGTTAAATTCCCTTCAGAGAAATGTTGTTTTTATGAGGAAAAATGAATAGCTCCCTTTTACTAGATGAAAACCTGTAGATGTGTGAAGTTAAGACAATTATTAATATTAAACTAACATCTACCATTTAATAGCAACATCTCTGGAGACTAAAGCGCCGACATGACTTACTATTGTTGCAGAAGGAAAGATTCACAGTATTCTATAAGAGCAATGCTCTGCTTGCATGTGCAGAGCCACATGTGACAAACTGTGGCAGCTTTCATAGGTTTAATGAGTCTCTCCGGAGTTCCTCTCTCTCTGGTTAGTCATAGGCAAAGCAAGGAAAAAGCTGCATGCAAACACATACCTCATGTGAGTAGCTGCACACCAAACAGCGGGAAGCATAATGAGCGAAGAGATGGGGTTTCCTGTGATCTCTTCTCATTGCTTCATGCGTGACTGAAAAAAAAAAAAAAAAAAAAAGCCAGGAAACAAACAATAGGCTGGGGTTTTGGTTATACCCAAACTCCAAAGTACAGAGTGCAATATGCAGCTGGGGGGGTTGAAATCTGCTTTTTATCCCTGGTCACTGCTGTCAGGAACAAGGGTTTCTAGTTTGGTCTTACAGTATCAGAAAGGAAGATAAGAACCATAGAATCATAGAAGCATAGACTGGTTAGAGTTTGAAGAGATCTCAAAGCCCATCCAATTCCACACCCCTGCCATGGACACCTCCCACTGGATCAGGTGCCCAAGCCCCATCCAACCTGGTCTTGAACCCCTCCAGGGATGGGGCAGCCACAGCTTCCCTGGGCAACCCGGGCCAGGGTCTCACCGCTCTCAGCGTGAAGAATTTCTTCCTGATGTCTAATCTAAATCTCCCCCCTTCCAATTTAAAGACATTCCCCTTCGTCCTATGACTCCATGTCCTTGTAGAAAGCCCCTCCCCAGCTTCCTTGCACACCCCCTTCAGTTACTTTTGTACCCCAAAAACTTCCTGCAACATGTTTCCCTCTCTAAACTCATCTCCTATGCTGCACTAACAGCAAGAGGACATGGTAGCAACCTTTTCTCTCAGCAGGCCTTGACAGCAAGCATCTCAACCTTTCCCTTTGGTGTTCCTCTTTGTAGGTTGACTGTAAATGTGGTGTCTCAAGTTCACTGGACTGTAGGGTCGTTGGTTTGCAGTCTGGGATCGCATTGGTGTACAATGCGGGATGTTATTACCCATGAGAAATACCTTGCAGTGCCCTAATATCACACTTTAACTTGTGTGACTTTCTTACTACTGTTACAATGTTCAGCTAAAGCCTGTTAAAATAACAGCAAAGATTTCAAAGTTTTCTTTACGCACTGCTTTGTCTTCTTGTATTATCAACATAGAGAGCTCTACTTTGTGTTTGGAAAAGATAATTATTCATATGTTTTCTATATGCAGTTACTCACTACATGGGTAGTGATGTGAACTATACTGAAATTTACATTCCTGGGATATCACTTACCAATCTAGACAATGAAAATCTTTATACTCTGACTAGTTTCTCCTATGGTTAACCCAAACCAGTGGCCAAAAACGCCAAGATAAAATATAATAAGCCTTGCTTGACGGGATTGTCTCCTTTGAGAAGTAACCACCCATCAATTATCACATTATGAGCTATACCAAAACCAAATAACTGTTATTAGTCCTGAGTAGCTATCTGTGATTCAAGAGTTATTTGGCCAAGTGAAGTTGCCTCAAATTGCCTATTTACTGCTCGATTTTATCCATTCTTTGTCATTTATTAGTGATTTTCTCAGTCTTATAGTCTTATAATCCTTTTCCTTCTGCTTTCTCTAACGCTGTTCTGTTTTTCTGCCACTGTGTAAAACTTGCACTCAACTCTGTCAATAAGGTGTGCTGGACTGCAGTTATAAAAATAGGTGCAATAAAATAATTAAAAATAATACCAGAATATGGTGTCTTAATTGAAAGCTTTTCTCCTGCTCCACAAAGCAAATCCCAAGTAATCCATAAGACCAGAACTTCATAGAAATAGCTCATAGGATATGTATAAAGGACCCATCAGCTCCTATGTTTCACACTGAGAGGCTTAGCAGCACGGACTCCTGTATCCATACAACTCTGTAGAGTTTGGAACCTGTTTGGGTGCTCTTCATCTTCTCTGTGGAGATGGTTAAAATCCTCTTTCTTAAAAGTGGAACATGTGCAGCTCCAGGCCCGGCAGCAGGAATCTCCCAGAAGGCAGGAGATCTCCCACAGCACCACAAAACGTCCACAGGTGGTTGACTTAGGAAAAAAATTTTCACAAAAAGGGTCATTGGTCCCTGGCAGAGGCTGCCCAGGGAGGGGGTTGAGTCACCTTCCCTGGAGGGTTTTAAGGGACGGGTAGATGAAGTGCTGAGGGACATGGTTTAGTGATTGATGGGAATGGTTGGACTTCATGATCCAGTGAGTCTTTTCCAGCCTAGTGATTCTATAATTCTATGAATGCAAGAAGAACAACCTGACAGAAAATCTGGGGGGTTCTTCAGTTTTTCAAGGTGTTGATTTCATGTTGTTTTTCTTAAAAGAAGAAACTTCTTTGCTTTATCCTGGGTTTTTTTTCTTTTTTTTTGTTAATGAGACACCATTTTTAGATAAAATTAGTATATTTTATTCCTTTAAAATGTTGTACATGAATGCCACTGGGAATGGAATTTTTACATCTGGCTTCATAAGGGAATAAGCTTTCTGTAACAGTTTAGCATGAGCATCTTTTTGTGCGCTGGCCATCCTGGCACATCAAAATATGTTAACTGTTGACGAGTCTCTACTAAAAAGGAAAGAAGAGGAAAGTTCTCAATTATTAAGCCACTACATGGCTATGAAAGCAAGCTTGCCACCAGATAGAAGAGACTGACCAAATTATTCTTCTCTGTCACCCATAAAGAGGAAATGGCAAAATTATCAACCCATATGAGAAACAGCATGGGGAAGGACTTCTAGTTAAACCCCAGTCATTGGAGAAGTTTGACTATATCTTAGAAAGAGACAAGAACTTAACTTACACAAAGCCACCAGAAACCAGGTTTTACAAATCACAGAACTGTTTGTTTAAGTGTGTGGCTGATTTTTCAGGTCCTACATTTGCAGGTTAACCATGAATAATCAGTTATTTTTCAACATTCATTGTGCATCATTAACAAGCTTTTCCCCCAGCTACCTCCAGTTTTCTGACTGGAGATACATGTAGAGTAACACCTTCATCAAGTCTTGCTATAAGGCTCCTCTGCTTATTCTGTATAAAGCGTTGCTCGCAGACATGAGTAAACTCAACATCAGTGGGCTTCAGAGTTCAAATGACCTGGAGTGCCCCTGGGTAACTATTCTGTCACTAAATGCCTCAAAATCCATGGTTTTATGGGGGCAAAGAACTTTAAAAACAACTGCAAGAATTCTCTGGCATACAATAGCACTGCTACCAGTGCCATTCTGAGTGTAGCTTTAAAGAGAACAGACATGCTTGAAAGACCACAAAATATCAGCACCTTTTTGTGATTTTATTGATTATTGAACCAGAAATGCTACCACAATACTTTTTATTGACCTGCTTGCCTTGGTAGGGTAGGGTAATTACCGTGGTCTTTTCCCTCCAGGGTGAAAATAGTCACATTATTAAGAGTATGCAAAAAAAAATGTTGATAACTATCTCATTAGGTTTGTCATCATGGCATAGGAATGTGTAAATAAATATAACTTCCAGGATCTCTAGTAGAGTAAAGCATCACCAGAGTCATTGAAAATAAAGCATTCCTGGATTCTGCTGCAATCAGATAAGCACCTACTCGCTCAGTCATGGAATCACAGAATCACAGAGTGGTTTAGGTCAGAAAGGAACCTTAAAGATCACCTAGTTCCAGCCACACAACTATGGTCTATTTTGCTACATGAGGTTGCTCAAAGCCTCGTTGAACTTGGCCTTCAACACTTCTAGTGTTGCCGACTTAGCCAGAAATATGTAGCTTTTTAAAACAGAGATCAAAGCTTAATGGTGGAATTGCTAAATAATCTGCAGTTGTCACATTTAGAAAGGTTACCCAAAGGGCTGTATCTGAGGTGGTGAAGTTTCTCCTCTGAGCATCACAACCGCAGGGAAAAATGTACAATGGGTTACAATAGCAGCCTTGCTTCATTTCAAAAGTGAGAGCAATGAAATTTCAGGTTAGCAGCAGTTCACTCGTATCTTCATGAAGCACTGCTTTGGTCAGGCTGTAGTGCATTTTGTGATCTAACAACGAATACTTAAGTAGAAAATATACCACTGTAATAAGCCCCCACAGTAATAAAATTAATATTAATGCAATAAAAAAATTGTTCTTCCTTTTGAACCCAGTAAGGACTGCAAAGACAGTGATTATTAAAGAATTCAGCTGGTTTCAAAATTGACCTTAACCTGGAAAAAGCGAGGCAGAAGCAGAGGGAAAACAGATTAAAAATTCAATGCAGCATTTCATGGCCTTGGTAACCTGGGACTGGGGTATTCGAGAGCTACTGACAGCTTGCATTTCAAAGCTGATTTGTAAAGTTGCCAACAGGTCAGTAATCAGTAACTTTACAGAGCATGCAGCTGACACAGAAAGCCAAAAAGGAACAACAAAGGGCATAATTGGATCTTAGGACCTAAAAGATGCCGTGAATGCATTCATTTTTGGCACTATGTATGCTGCATGTTGCGACAAGATATGGTTATAATGAAGGTGATTTGCATATTTTTCATGAAGTTTGGATGCACTGAATTATAAAAATATCCCCCTAACATGAAGCTATTTCACTGGCACTTGGAAATCTCATTTTGAAAATTGACAGAATCACAGAAGTTGTTAGTGATGAAAACAAAAAGAAAAAAAAAGTCCATTAGGTCATCATAGGCATCTGCCTTCAAATGCCAAATTATTTCCTTCGGTTCATTTAGGAGTCTTTTGTTGAGATTTAAACAGCTCCAGTAAATAAAGCCTGCATCAGATCCAGAGGGAAAGTTTTTAGCAGTCTAATGACATTCATATTTGCCAAAGGAAAGAAACAGGGAAGTAAATCACCAAAGCAGCTACAGACCACTTAGAACTTCACAGCATTTACATCTTCAGACCCAAATGGGAAAGTTTTTGTCCAGCTGCTGCTGATTCCAGGAAGTTACAAGGTCTGAAAAGGACTAAGCATCAGTAAGGGCTTACTAGGTAAAACTTCTTTGCTTTAATGGCTCCTTGTCCTTTCTCTCCCCACTCATCGTCAGCCCTGTGGACTGGATGTGACCATCCATTTGCAGAGGTTTCTGGGTTGATGGCCACGCACAAAGCTGAGTTACATGTCATGAGACACTGAGATCTGCCCTGTCATAAACCTACTTATCTGGTGGGGTTTTTTAGCATGGGAGCTGCCAGCCTACCATCTTCTTGCTTCGGTTGGTGCCACCCCAGAGTCCTGGGAACCGAGCTCCCAGAAACACTACACAAACAGACGAGGTTTGCAGAGACCCAGAGCAGGCACATATAACTACTGGCATCAGACATAGGCTTGTTGGCAGCACTGTCAAATTTTTCCATGTTCTCATTCCTCTGTCACAGCAGCAAGTACACGGTTAGCATAGAATAGAATCATAGAATCATAGAATAACCTGGTTGGAAGAGACCCACCAGATCATCAAGTCCAACCATTCCTATCAAACACTAAACCATGTCCCTCAGCGGCTTGTCCACCAGTCCCTTAAACACCTCCAGGGAAGGTCACTCAACCACCTCCCTGGGCAGCCTGTTCCAGTGCCCAATGACCCTTTCTGTGTTAAGCAGTTGATTCTTCCACGAAGCATGAGGCTTATCACTTCCTTCTCCCTCACAGGACAAGCAACTAGAGGCCTCTGGCTCCTGATGAAGTGTGTTTGTAGGGAATGAACCTGTTTGTGAGCCACCACGTGGCTCTTCCAGGTGGTCTGTCTTTCAGTAAGGTGTAACTTGGATTGCCATCTTCATGGCCAGCCTTTCAGTTCCACCACGACGAAGTCAGTCCCACCACTATGAAGAAGACCCTCACTTGTGCTCCTTATGATTCTCTCCAACTACCTGAAAGGAGGTTGTAGAGAGGAGGGAGCTGGCCTCTTCTCCCAAGTGACAGGGGACAGGACAAGAGGGAATGGCCTCAAGCTCCGCCAGGGGAGGTTTAGGCTGAACATCAGGAAAACATTTTTCACAGAAAGGGTCATTGGGCACTGGCAGAGGCTGCCCAGGGAGGGGGTTGAGCCACCTTCCCTGGAGGGGTTTAAGGGACACGTGGACGAGGTGCTGAGGGACATGGTTTAGTGTTTGATAGGAATGGTTGGACTCGATGATCCGGTGAGTCTCTTCCAACCTGGTGATTCTATGATTCTATGATTCTATGATTACTTCTAACCAGCCCAGGGACAAAACTCATCCCTTAAGAAGGCAAAACATGGAGAGGTAATTGTGGCACATCAGATACCCTTGTGTGGATCAGATCATATTTCTGTTGATTTATTACAGATCTGGATCTTAAAGGTTTCTTCTAGTCATGCCCGTAGCACTCTTAGACTCTTAGAAAACCTTTTGGTTCTTCTCCTTGGGAATTCTTGTTACTCCCGTGCCTGATCTTTCTGACATTCAGTTTGTGAACATCTACCTACCTATCTATCATATATTTCCACTAGGATATTATAGCTGTATATTTGCTGTATTCACTTCAAAGAAAAATAATGTATAAATATTAACATAGAACTGCATATTCCTCAGTAGTTTATCATTATTTCACTCTTTTCAATCCACCAGTGATAAATATGTACCAGTTTCAGGGTTAAATAATTTATTTTTAGGGATTTCTTAAAGTTCTTATTTCCTACAGATTCCCTGTAGGAATTCAACTGTGAGTATACAAAATTTGAATATGTAATCAATCTAAGGATTTGTGAATCCTCATTTATTTGAACAGCAGGTTTCTTTAGTGGGCCTTCAGAGCAAGAAATGGTCAACTTCCCTTTTTTTCTCTGAAAGGAGTTTTCTCTCAGGTTTATATGAAAAAAAAACTTAAGTCAGTTTGTTGTTCTTAGGTAGAAACTGTTACTTCTGCCTTTTTAATGGGAAGGATTTAGATTGCAAAAGGCCACACCATAAATGTAGCAAAAGACCTGGTGCTGACCTATTGCTATAGGCATCCCACTCCTAGGAAATGATGGTAATTCTAACATCGTATTAGTCAGGAGTTTTTCCACATGTGCACCTTCTGCTTGTTTGCTCTGCTGGATCTGCTGCACCAGAAATGCGAAAGGGACTAATGTCATAGATCATTCATGGTGACATGAACTCAGGTTTCCTCTAGTTTTTTCTCAAAATGTGTTAGTTCAGCAGAAGGCACAAGCGCAGAAAGGCAAGGCATGGTGAGGAATCCGCATAATCATAGAATCACAGACTGGTTTGTGTTGGAAGGGGCCTCAAAGCCCAGCCAGTTCCCCCCCTGCCATGGGCAGGGACACCTCCCACTGGATCAGGGGCTCCAAAGCCCCATCCAACCTGGCCTTGAACCCCTCCAGGGATGGGGCAGTCACAGCTTCCCTGGGCAACCTGGGTCAGCGCCTCATTGTGAAGAATTTCCTCTTTATGTCTAGTCTAAATCTTCTATGGTTATTGTAAACTGAGTGATGTCAAGGCTTCATGTAGTTCTAACAGCATGAAGTGTCATGAAATTAATGTAAATAATACATTTCTGTCATTACAATGGCAGACTCACTCTTCTGTCCACACCAACCCATTCTGAATTCAAATTTATTCATAGTGAGCTCTCGTGAAGGAGGAACGTGATTTATTTTTGAATATGCAAGTGCCAAACTTTGAAGAGAAATTACGCAAAATATGGTCAGAGGATATAGCTATAATTAGCGAGGGAAATCAGAAGAAACCAAAACAAATTTTTATTGGTGAAATCTTCCTATCAATCCATAGGAACCTCATACTTCCATAATCCCCACGCTCAGGCCTCAGCATTGAATATATTGCATTCTGGAGCAGCTGGTTAGTGGAACCAGTGCAAACGCTGAGCTGAAGGCGTTTGAATCCATTCAAATCTGGTATTAATTGAACTGGTCGTAGAGCTAGTTTGGATCTAGAGCAAATCATTTCTCACACCAGACATATTGTTCCAGGTCAGAGGGCAATTTGTTGACAGGAAAGGAATAGGAGGTCTGGTAACAACTTGCTGCCTACAGTACTGCTGGATCTGACAAGTAATTTGCAGTGACTTTTCAGCCCTTTCTGGCAGCATTTGGAAGGAAGGCATGCTGTGATGTTCACGCACGCATGGCTAACTTAGCCACCTAGGGGATGTGCAGATCTTGTCAGGTGCTCAGTGAAAGAGGCAGGACTCCACAAGAGGCATCCTTTGCTTGCTCTGCACCACTCATTCCTATAATTTAATAAGCTGATGGCCTGTCTCTTCCATTTTAAAAACTGTTAATAACTGATTTGTTCACTAACGTGTTCACACACACAAATGAACAAGATTATGTAAAACCATGGGAAAAATTCCAAGCCTGCAAACCCTGCTTTGTTTCAAATAGCGATTGATGTTTCTAAGAGACAAAAGTCTTGTTATCCATTGCATCATTTCCAAAACCAGACACTTACTTAAACTCAAAGAAATTAATAGTTGAGGGTATTAAAAATCTCGGTGCTCCACATAATCAAATCTGAATATACAATTGATATCAACTGCACACAAACATAGTACAACTCTTCCTCTACTCTGACCCTAAATCAATAATATCAGACTGATTTTTCAGAAGTACTTAGTTCTTTCAGCTCTGCAATATTTTAAAAGCAATTCTTCATAATTGGTGCTCCAGAAAAAAAAACAAGCTTTGTTTTCTACCAGCAGTCTAAATGAATGCACTTCTTTGAAAGGGAATGTGAGAATGATTTATGTGCATTAATGTCATGTATTGATCAGCTGCCTAGTCACAGGTAAGTTAGCTATTATTTGATAATATGATTATTCATTAAACTCAAGATATATGATTCCAAAGAAATATCATTTATGAAATTTTAGCAAAATAACATATGGCATATTGAATACCAGATATTTCTCACTGAAATGCATCCCTTAAAACAAACTTTTAGAAGAGATTCATCTCACCTTGTTTTTAGCCATCGGAATGTAGGGTGCTTAGTCTAAGCTAAAGGAGGTTAAGTTCCTTTAGAAGCAACAGAGAAAGACTGTGATAGAGAGAAATTCATCCAGCATATCTCAGATATTTATCTTAAAATGTGATGCATGGTCTTTTGGAGGAACCTATCATTCTCCATATACCATAAGGGGAACATGGTCAAAAAGCTCAGCAGAAAATCCTAACTTTAGATGGCTGAATGTAGTGGAGATGAATTTTACTCTAAATCAATATAATACAAACAATAACTAAAAGCCACAATGCACAGGTCAGAGTTACAGCAGTTGTGATGAAATATGTATTTTCTCATCCTTGGTTAGAAGAATGTAGGGGTTTGGAAATGCCAGGAAACTTCAAGATTTGTAAGGACCCTAAGCTATCAATTTCCTTGCTTTCTATTCTGCTGGTTCTAAGTGAGTGAATAAGTATCTGTATTGTTACACTGAAGTCTTTTCATGTAGTTTGTCATAGAGTCATAGAATCATAGAATAACCAAGTTGGAAGAGACCCACCGGATCATCGAGTCCAACCATTCCTATCAAACACTAAACCATGTCCCTTAGCACCTCATCCACCCGTGCCTTAAACACCTCCAGGGAAGGTGACTCAACCACCTCAGATCAAGGGTTTCTCATATGTATGTGAGCAGTTACAAGTCCTGAAGCAAGAACAGAAAGACCTCTTGGATCACCCACCAGAGAAGCTAAATCTGGCTGCATCTTTCAAGCCATGGTGGTGATTGTGCTGTCCAGATATACTTTCAAAATATTAATTTTCATATAGATCATTCTTCTTCTATTGTAAGTAGACAAGACTCAATTATCCTTGTGGGTGCCTTCCAATTCAGGACATCCTGTGATTCTATGGTTCTAGGAAATACCAAGAAACAAATGATACAATAACCTGACAACAGTGATTTAATAATTGTTGCTTCCAGAGAAAATCAGACAAACTAGATGGAGCAGCAGATCCTGAAGCATCATGCAAACGGTGAAGTCAAAAGTGCTAGTTTTTTTACTGGTTCTCAAAAGCTTAAATTACAGCATCTACAAATCTTGGATGGATTGAATCAACTTATTTTTATTTCTATGTTTTAAGCGTTTATTTCAATTTCAGAATCATACAATCATAGAGTGGTTTGGATTGGAAGGGACCTTAAAGCCCATCCGGTTCCAACTCTCTGTCCTGGGCAGGAACACCTCCCACTGGATCAGGGGCTCCAAGCTCCATCTAACCTGGCCTCAAACATCTCCAGGGATGGGGCAGCCACAGCTTCCCTGGGCAACCTGGGCCAGGGCCTCATCACTCTCATGGTGAAGAATTTCTTCCTAATGTCTAGTCTAAATCTTCCCCTCTCCAATTTAAAGCCATCTGCTCTCATTCTATCACTTTAAGCCTTTGTAAACAGTCCCTCCTCAGTTTCCTTGTAGCCCCTTCAGGTACTAGAAGGTCGCTTTAAGGTCTCCTCAGAGCCTTCTCTTCTCCAGGCTGAACAACCCTAACCCTCTCAGCCTGTCCTTATATGAGAGATGCTCCAACCCTCAGATCATCTTTGAAGCTCTCCTCTGGACCCCTTCCAACATTTCCATCTCCTTCTTATGCTGAAGATTCCAGAACAGGACACAGGACGCCAGATGGAGTAGAGGTGGTGAATCCCCTCCCTCAACCTGCTGGCCGCACTACTTTTGATGCAGCCCGGGATGTGGTTGTGGCCTTCTGGGCTGCAAGTGCATATTGCTGGCAAATTGCTATGTGAACTATTCACAGAATCATAGCATCATAGAATCATAGAATAGTTAGGGTTGGAAGAGGCCTTAAAGATCATCTGGTTCCAACCCCCCAGCCATGGGCAGGGACATTCAGAGGTCAAACAATACATTTAGAGTATCTCTAAATGAAGTGCTTTACTTTTATTTAAAAAAAAAGGGTTGGATGTGGCAGAGTGATCTGAAATCCTTATCCCTAGTTTCAGTGTGCTCTATGTAGTAGTACTCTCCATGCCGCTACTATCGTTCTTGAAAGTTTTATTTTGCTCATTCTAAATGCAACTTTGGGATAAGAGTTACTGTTTTTTTAGCAAATACATCTCTGTGTGTTCTTCAAATAGACTAAATATGCATAGACGATGGGTAAATATAAATAGCTAGTATACATAACAGACCAATATGGCCTTGACTGCACCCTCTTCTGAAGGAGATTCGTTGTGAATTGAAATTCTGACCATCAAGAAACCTCCCAAAGGCTGCTTGAAGAGGAACTTAAACAACTTTCTGCACATTAGGAAAATATTTTTCACAGAAAGGGTCATTGGGCACTGGCAGAAGCTGCCCAGGGAGGTGGTTGAGTCACCTTCCCTGGAGGGGTTTAAGGGACGGGTGGACGAAGTGCTGAGGGACATGGTTTAGAGTTTGACAGGAATGGTTGGACTCGATGATCTGGTGGGTCTCTTCCAACCTGGTTATTCTATGATTCTATGATTCTATGAACCAGGAGGGTCCAGAGAAGACTCGTAGCAGCAAGGGCAATGCTCCTCAGTGTGAAAAATTGAAACAAGTGCAGTTCCCCAGGGCCAGGTGTTGAGACCTGTTCTGTTTAATATCTTTATCAATGATCTCAACAAGGTCATAAAGTGCACTCTCAGTAAGTCTGCAGATGACAGCAACTTGGGCGAGAGTTGTTCTTCTTGAGGGAAGGAAGGATCTACAGAGGGTTCTGGACAGGCTGGATTAACAGGCTGAGGCCAGCCGTATGAGGTTCAACGAGGCTAAATTTCAGCTCCTGCACTTGGGCCACAACAACCCTGTGCAATGGAGAACAAGTCTTACAAGGACCAGCTGAGGCAACTGGGGCTTTTAGTCTAGACAAGAGGAGGCTGAGGGGAAACCTTATTGCTCTCTACAACTACCTGAAAGGAGGTTGTAACGAAGTGGGTTTTGGTCTCTTTTCCAGAGTAACAAGTGACAGGACAAGAGGAAGTGACCACATATAGTTCCATGGTATGTTTAAATTGTATATTAGGAAATATTACTTCACCAAAAGAGTTGTGAAGCAGGTAGCCCAATGAAGTGGTTCAGTCATCATCCTTGGAGTCTTTTAAAGGACTTGTAGATGTGGCACTTAGGGACACAGATCACTTCAGACTTGGCAGTGTTGGGTTAACAATTCAACTCAATGATCTTAAAGGTCTTTTCCAACTTAAATTGTTCTATTATTCTATGAATGACAGTGTGACTAAAAAGGCAAAAGCAAATATAAACCAACGAAAACAGGTATTTTCCTAAAACTTTGTTACCACTGTATGTATCTTGAAAGAAATTGATAGAAAGCCTCATTAAATCATGCTAAAAATCACATTCAATGAAGCTGGAAAACATGGCTTTGATTACTTACTCCTATTCTCTCATTAGAGATGATCAGAGAAGGTTTCCTACTCTTCGTGTATAAAATATCATTGCCTGATATAAAGGCAAAGCCAATGGAGGGGATGCAGGTGGCTGGCACTTTGCAGCTTGGGACAGGCTGGGCAATAGCTCCTACACAACTGAACATCTTCAAACAAGGCTCTTTGGCATGCACGTGGGGCAGAGCAAGCATCCCTGTATTGTCCCAGTGACATTACAGTAGAAGGATTTTGGTGTTACATTCACACCATCAAATTTTTATGGAAATGTCTAACAAATAATTAATAACATGTACATGGGCTAATGAAGATAAAAGGAATGAGAATCTCTGTGAATTTGTTCAATTTGAAACATAAAGAAAATGTCATTTCTTAGATTTAATGGCATTAAATAATAAGGTACTTTCTGTTTCACATTTTATTTTTAATATTTTTTAAAACACACAATTTTTGTACTGTGTATATTTTCTGCTTCAAATTATCAGTAACTATTATAACAAAAAAAAATCTTGGACTGAATTGGTAAACTTTCCTGCTGGAGACACCACTGATTAATTTGTCCTAGTATTCAATTCATCACATTGATTAAAAAATTCTGTTCAGGTCATAATTGGAAATACTTCTACTGTTCACTTCTATAGCACATTAAATCCCAGTATCTCCGAATATGTGGAAACAATTATGAATCTTCACATCTTAGGTACTAAATCAGAATACACCCCCATTAAAAAAAATAAATAGGTAAACTGTGTGGCGTAAAGACAAGCTTTGGTCAACTACTAGTTTCTCCACCCAATACAGGAGTAACGAGATGAGATTCTCTGACCTGTTTTATGCAGAAAGATCCAGCAAGATGATCTAATGGTCCCTGATGGCTAAAAATCTATGGAACTGCCAAATGACTTCTGCAAGGCTACAGAGTGAGTTGAATTGATTTGTGCAATTGTACATTTCTATAGGAAACCACTATACAATTACTGTGTTCTCCTCTACCGGTATGCATACCAAAAATGCAGAAGAAATTAATTTAGTAAGAAAGAGTTCTTGTGTTATTATGTTATTTTTTGATAACAATACACTGTTTGCTGGGGGCATTCGTCTTAACAAGTAAGTCTAGTAGTCAATTGATAATACTAATTTTTTTTTAAATTCACTCCATGATGGATTAAAACCATTTCAGCTTTCCTTAAAGAGCACGTCCAACATAAGAAACAAATCTTTCAACAAAAGGAGCACCATCAGATATATCATTATGTAAAACTCTGATGTACACGTTACATCAGCTCTGCTGTCAGGAGGAATTTTGCATATGCCAGTGTAATTTCTTATTTCACCTTTTTTCAGAGCTTTATGGCTGTGATCCTCCATTCACTGATTTTCACAATCTAGCTACACTATTTCAATATATATTGCTCCAAAGTGTGAGTGAAACAAATATTATATTGCCACTAGAGAATCAGTTCTTGAAGAAGAAATAACCCCCAAACCATCTTGCAAACAGCCTGCTGAAGCTCAGCTGTATTTGAAACCTATCCCTCTCCAAGGCTGACATGGTGCAGTCCTTTGCAGAGGGCACAGATGTCATCCTCGTGGTGAAAAAGAGCTGCTGCAAAGAGACCTTAGCCTCTATTTGTCTGTTAAGTGATGGATTGCCATCCAAAGCTGTCAAAACGACACTCTGCCTCAGATTCCCAGCCTGCACACAGTCTATTGTCCTCCCTCCCCACACATTAAGGGCAGCTTAACTTTAGAAATAAAATATAGCTTCTGAAGTCATTGAAGGCAAGGTGTTTTATTAGGTCCAGTGATTAGGTTTAGGTCATGATTAGTTTCCTCCAGTGTGCAGCAAGACGTATCATAATGAAGTTGTCATCATTTCTAGTTTTTTACAGGTGGCTCTCACAGGAATGGCAGGAATTTTCCAAAGCATGGGGCAGTTTCCATGGAGAGGTGAGAGCCAGTGAGGCAAGCAAGGTTCATTTCTTTAGGGTTTGAGCTCAGTAAGGGATGTTAACATTTTATAAGGGTTTCACTAGAGCAAAGTCCCGCTAATACTGGAGGAAAAACCCCATTCTCAGTCCTCCCTGATCTCACATCTTAGCAACTGCTGCATTGTCCCCTGTCAAAAGCCTCACCAGCTTTCATGATTTTGCTCAAATCATAGAATAATTGAGATAGAGGGATTTTATTAATATTTTATCACATATATTTAGGATATGACATTATTATTGTTGTTGTTGTTATCACAGTTATTAATACTATTATTGTTATTATTTACAAGATTGTGACACTTGATCTGTACATAAAATACCTTTCATCTTCCATCACCAAGACCAGTCCAAGCCTGATCTCAGCAGGTTGGTTGCCAGATCAGTTTAAAGTTCCTGGGTGAAAGTGGGAGTAAACCAGCGAAAATGAATGCCAGTCCTTGTTATTTGCAATCGGCCAGAAGACAGGATGCCATCAGGGAAGCTAATGGTCTTTTAGCTGCTCTGTGAGGGCCAGGCAGGGGACAGGGGGATATGGACATGTCAGAGATGGTGGGAGCAGCAGGGAGGGAAAATCCATTTGGAAACAGGACAGCAAATTGAGTGAGACTAATGTAGGAACCAGGAGGAATGCAGAGGAGGAGCAGACAAGCGTGAAGTTGAGGATGTGGAGTCAGAGTGCAGACAAATGTCTTGTAACGGATCAGACAAAAATGCCAAGTAGGAAATTGTGAGAAGAGAAGGAAGTATGGGAACGGTGCGAAAACATGCAAAGGAAATTCAAGCAGGTAGATGCTCGCAGAGCAGGGGTAGAGCAATCAGAGTCTCAGGCTTTCCTAGTAGATGGATTCTCTTGGATGAGATTGCGTTTCTGCAGGGATTTTTAAGGATATGCATAAAACCAAACTGGGAAAGGAAGATGAGAGAAAGAAGGAAATGGGAGTTTCTCACTAACCTAAAAAGGAGAGAAAAAGGAGATAATAGTATTTGATTTAGAAATAAAACAAGAAGCCCCTTGTGATTTTAAGCAAACGCAAATATGGAGGTTCAACATCATTGTTTTCAAAAGCTTGGAGATGTCAAATCTACATTGTCCTTAATATTATAGGCCCTTTTGGAAGCTTATTTTTTTACCGATGTGCCATTTGTCTGAGACTCATAATTGCCTGGCTTTTTTTCAGAGCTACAGTTACAGTATATAAACCAATACAAGCCAATAAAGTAATTGCTCTTGTTGCCTTTCTAGAAGCTCACTAAAGCAATATGCATTTAAACAGAATAGTTGTAAATTAAACTAAGCCAGATGGATTTCTTTATTCTGTTATATGAGAAAATTCACTTCTAGGATCCTTCTCTGGACTTTGAGAGACCCAGTGGTGTCAGTGGTGCTAATATTGTACAGTCCAGTGGCTGCCAAGATTTATCTTTTAAAGGTTTGCCAGTGTCATAGTGTACTGCTGTTTTACAGTCCAGCAGCTTCCAAGGTTTATCTTTTTTGCAGAAACCCATATAAAAGTTACAACATCTTGGACAGTTTTGATAGGAAGCATCCATAACCACTGAAAGATTGAAAAGTATTTGAAGTTGGACACACTAATAATTTTCATTGCTTTCACAGCAGGTGTCACCTTTTACTTTGTAAATGAATCATGTCAGAGTCCCCCAAGAAGGGAGAAAAAACTTATAGACTGATGGAGAGTGTTGAATTGGGTTGTGGGCAGATGGCTTGGAAAAAGCTTTATTTTTTTGTGACTTTTTCAGTTGTGGACCAAGTGCTAAAAAAAGAATAAAGTTTCTGCAGGTACCCTGCCTCACTACTGAGCTCTTTTGTGCCAGGGAAGAAAGTCATTAAGAACACCGTCCTCTTGCTTCATGGCACCAGGAGTAGAAACCTGATTGAAGGCCACTGCATGTTCTTCTGTGAAGGAGGGGAGACATCAACCACGAGGAGCTGAAAAGCACTGTTTCTACTTTTTTCTTCCTTTAGGCAGACCAGTGCCTCTACAAAAAGTATAGGGTGTCCTTCAAGGACTGAGAAGTCAAAAAGAAATGCTGAACCACAATCAGATACCTGTTCTGCTGTTACAGTCTCAAAAATACCTCCTACCCCTTGAGATAGAATTGTTGCTTTGTGGCAAAGCCAAAATTAACTGCTTTATTAGTATCTGTTTTTAAAAACTCAGGCAAATGTGTTTGTATTTTTTGATCTGTAGAGGACGTAGTGATTCTAAGCAAGCTATCTTGATAGTTATTTTTCTAGAATTACTTTCTATTTTCTAAACATCTACAGAAAACAAAAATTACATGAGATATATTTCATCTTACTGTGTTTATGTAGTCATTCATAAACAACAGGGTTTATTCCATTTGAGGCATAACTTGACTTCATTAAGGACTTCTCACAGTCCATTAGTCAGGACGTTATCCAATAACTTCTGAGATAGCAAAACTTGAATTGGACAACTTTATTCACATGGTTTAATGGAGTCATTTTGTATACTATAACCTGTCCACAGAAAGACATTTTTTAAGATTTTTATCAAAAAGAATATGGAATGCTACAAGATGTGTTTTTATTCATACTTCTGCTACTGCTGCTCCTATTTATCTGATTCTTCTAAGTTTTTTCTGCAGCATCTTAATTTTTATGGTAGTTTTGAAACATAAGCTTCGTAAATATTAGCTAAGCCGTGAGAAACAGAAGCTCATGAACACCATTCCAATAGACCATAGATTGAATTTTAAAAAGCCCAGGCAGCAAAATAGCCTTATTTAGGATATAGATTAATGAAATGCTTCTATGAGATCTGTCCACAGACAATACACAAAATGGTATTTCCCTTCTGAAAGCTGGCAAAAACCAAAACAGGGATGAAAAATGCAATATAATTGGAAGATACCAGAAATTTAAATACTCTTGGTGCAATTATAATGGATTGTCTGATTGAAAAGGTACCAAAAAAAGACATTCAGATTCCTACAAAATCTGTAATCTCAGGCTTGATTTTGCCTGTAGATGCCATCTATCCACTGGAAGTGAAAGGACTCGTATCAAAGAATGATCAGTGCTAGCAAGGCCAGTACAGACTTTGCTGTATCAGCCTGGTTGTTAGAGCCACGTGAGACGATAGCCAGTTGTAGAACTGATGTAAGGTTGGATGTCTACTGAAGGGTATCAGTGCAAGGTGCTGAGATATGCAACAGAGATGCCAGTCAAAATACTTATTTCAAGAACCCACATGCAAGATCATAGAATCATAGAATAACCAGGTTGGAAGGGACCCACCGGATCATCGAGTCCAACCATTCCTATCAAACACTAAACCATGTCCCTCAGCACCTCGTCCACCTGTCCCTTAAACCCCTCCAGGGAAGGTGACTCAACCACCTCCCTGGGCAGCCTGTTCCAGTGCCCAATGACCCTTTCTGTGAAAATTTTTTTCCTAACGTCCAGCCTGAACCTCCCCTGGTGGAGCTTGAGGCCATTCCCTCTTGTCCTGTCCCCTGTCACTTGGGAGAAGAGGCCAGCACCCTCCTCTCCACAACGTCCTTTCAGGTAGTTGTAGAGAGCAATGAGGTCACCCCTCAGCCTCCTCTTCTCCAGGCTAAACACCCCCAGCTCTCTCAGCCGCTCCTCATAAGGCCTGTTCTCCAGCCCCCTCACGAGCTTCATTGCTCTTCTCTGTACTCGCTCCAGAGCCTCAACATCCTTCTTGTGGTGAGGGGCCCAGAACTGAACACAGGATTCGAGGAGCGGTCTCACCAGTGCCGAGTACAGAGGGAGGATAACCTCCCTGAACCTGCTGGCCACACCGTTTCTGATCCAAGCCAAGATGCCATTGGCCTTCTTGGCCACCTGGGCCACTGCTGGCTCCTGTTCAGTCGCTGTCAACCAACACCCCCAGGTCCCTCTCCTCCAGGCAGCTTTCTAGACAGACTTCTCCTAGTCTGTAGCTGCTCAGGGTTGTTGTGCCCCAAGTGCAGGACCCGGCATTTGGCCTCGTTAAACCTCATGCCATTGGACTCTGCCCAGCGGTCCAGCCTGTTCAGATCCCTTTGCAGCCTCCCGACCCTCCAGCAGATCGACACTTCCACCCAGCTTAGTGTCGTCCGCAAACTTGCTCAGGGTGCACTCGATGCCTTCATCCAGGTCATTGATGAAGACATTGAACAGGGCTGGACCCAGCACTGAGCCCTGGGGAACCCCACTTGTCATTGGCCTCCAGCTGGAGTTAACTCCATTTCCCACCACTCTCTGGGCCCTCCATCCAACCAGTTTTCCACCCAGGAGAGTGTGCGCCTGTCCAGGCCAGAGGCTGACAGTTTCTCAAGCAGAACGCTGTGAGAAACTGTGTCAAAGGCTTTGCTGAAGTCCAGGAAGATCCATCCACAGCCTTTCCCTCATCCAGCAGCCGAGTCACTGATGCAAGATGCATCAAGATGCAAGACCCCAAATGATGGACTTTTCTCCATATGAGTATCCTCATGAATGAGTCAGGTCTCAAAGAACAGAGAAACAAAACGATCTTACAGCAAAAAAAGGTACATGGCATCCTTGTCTTTTACGTGACTCCCTATGCTTCAAACACCTCAAGACACCCGTGAACAGGCCAAGATCATTTTGCCATAAGATAAGATATATATTATTATTTGAATTTCATGCCTCAAACTCTGTGTAGAAGTCATCATCATTGTAGAAGAAATGTATCCTTGTCCACGAAGGATTTTGATCTCTGAAATATATGGGTTGCTTTGCCCTAAGTCCCCCAACACTTGAGCTGCAGTCCTTCTTATTTGTTGTCTGTTTTTACTGATTCAGCCAGTGCAAAATCCTTTTCTTTGAAGTCTGTTGCCAACTCATTAAATGTTCCAAACTTTCCAGTACATGGATTTATGAGCAATTAAGAGTTCCTCAGACTTGGTATTCAGGAAATATAGCTCATTATCTGCTGCAAAGACATTTGGCCAATTTAAGGAGACTCTTCAATAGAAAATTTGTTGTTTCCTAACAGTGATGCCCAGTCTCTCCCTTTTAAGATATTTTGTCCTGGAGACTTTTTTTTTCTTACACTACAATGCCTCTAACCTGAAGAACGATTTCATTGAAAAAAATTGTTATATTTTACCACAGTGTCTTCAAATGGTAAATTTACTGAGTCTGTCTAATGGCTCTGATATAATGGATAGAAGAACTCCATTGTCTGATTGCAGGGCTTGAGACATATATTCAGACAAATGTTTTACCTTATTGCCCTTTTCTCCTTACTCCTGGCAATATGTACACAGTACGTTCATGTTAAAATATTTTCTCCAAAACCCAAGGTTCTTTCTGCTAACTCTGCCATTTGTTCAAAATCTCTATTCTTAAATGGTGATTTTCGTTTTACACGTACAGGATATGGATCTAAGTGTGCCACTAAATAAAAAGTTAGATTTTCTGAACCTTTCATCTTCTACCCCAGGATAGTTTTCCTACTTGTGCTAAAGTAGTGTCATTTCTAACGTTTCTAAGACTGCTTTTTTGAAATTTGTCACTGGGTGGTTCTCTAAACTTTATTAGCAGAGCCTTTTTTCTAACAGCACCTTTTACTTACTGTACAATTCTTCCGTGCTTTAAGTAGCCAGTGCTGTAGCAAAGCAATCTCACAAGCAGATTTGAAAGATTTATTGTCTGGGTGCAATTTCCTTGTGAAAGGACTTGCCATTCAGACCATCTTCAACGCTGTTTGCAAAAGCGTGACAAAGACAGGGATCCAAGTTAAGGCATGCAGGAAACCGTTTTAAATAATGCTGGAGTCCAGCCAGGGCCAGCTCACAGCTCTTTGATACAAGCAAAAGATCAAGTAGTGGGGCAGGGCAAATCGCATACACCAACCTGGCCAAGCACAAACCTCACTGAAGGGTTTTCAATTCTGTGTCGTGATGAGTGTATTTACTATGTTTATCCACAGTCTCAAGTAAAAATATCATAGAATCATAGAATAGTTTGGGTTGGAAAGGACCTTGAAGATCACCTAGTTCCAACCCCCGATATCAAGGTTCTTCATTAAAAAGTTTCTTTTTGGCTTAAAAAAATTCCTTTACATTACTACTGATCGATTTTCTTACCTGCTTCATAACAAAATTTCAGATTTGAAGGCTTGTGCTTTATAAGTCTTACACTACTGCCCTCTTACACTATTTCCTTAGAAAGCAGGTGAAAAAATGTCATTGTATGTATTTCAAGAATGTATTTTGAACTGTTGACCAGTACTTAAATTTTTACTTCTTCCGACACTGTGCGAGATCATCTTAGTTTTCCCCAGAGCCACTGGTGTCCATAGACAAGGCAATTAGCTATAAAAGATGTCATATTTTTCATTTCATCACAGCTGCATTGAGCACAGGCAACTCATCATTATTTTAATAAAATACAGAAGAGAAAGTGGCAACTTGAATTTAAGTTAGTCTTTTTATAGGCAAATTAAATGTATATAACAAAAAAAAAAGACTTCTCAGTTTCTGAACTGCAAGTTTCTAAAATAGTATGTTTCACAGTTTATTGTCCTTCTCTAGATGAGATAAAAAACCTGCCCTTCATCAGAAGTAGCTCCTAACTCTAAAAGCTATTGAGAGGCAATGTTAGCAGCATTTTACGATCCTCAGTGATTGTGTTGTCATATACACCATGCATATTATATATACATTTTGTCATACCGTCTAGATCATAGAATCATAGAATCACAGAATAGTTTGGGTTGGAAAAGACCTTAAAGATCACCCAGTTCCACCCCCCTGCCACGGGCAGGGACACCTCCCACTAGATTAGGCTGCCCAAGCCCCATCCAACCTGGCCTTGAACACCTCCAGCGATGGAGCAGCCACAGCTTCCCTGGGGAACCTGTTCCAGTGGCTCACCACTCTCATGGAGAAGAAATTCCTGCTTATATCAGGCTAAATCTGCTCCTCTCCAGTTTATACATGTTCCCCCTCGTCCTGTCACCACAAGCCTTTATGAATAGTCCCTCCCCATCTTTCCTGTGGGCCCCTTTCAGGTACTGGAACGTCGCTTTAATTTCTCTTCTCCTCTGAGACTTCTCCAGGCTGAAGAAGTCCAACTCTTTCAGCCTTTCCTTGGATGGAAGGGGCTCAAGCCCTTAGATCATCTTTGTAACCTCCTTTAGACCCGTTCCAACAGTTCCATATCCTTATGTTAAGGATTCTAGAACTGGACACAGTACTCCAGATAATGTCTCACAAGAGAGAAACAGAGGGACAGATCACTTCCCTCACCCTGCTGGCCATGCTTCTTTAGATGCAGCCCAGGACGTGTTTGGTTTCTGGGTTGCAAGAGACCATTGCCAGCTCCTGTCAAGCTTCTCATCGATCAGCACCCCAAGTCCTTCTCTGCAGGGCTGCTCTCAATCACATCATCCCCCACTGTGTACTGAAAACGGGGATTGCCACAACCCAGGTGTAGGACCTTCCGCTGCATATGAGAGCAGACGAGTCTGTGTGTATGAAATATGTGCATTCACATGTCTATATGTGCATACATATACAGAAAATTAGGAACATAAAATGGCCATGAATGATTTCCTGGCCCACTGTAGTATGCATAGTATAGGGCACAACTACCAGTTTAAGCAGTTCCATTCTAGAGAAAATAACAGTCTGTACATAAAATATTCACCTTCAAGGCAGATTTTCTTAACAGCCCTTTTCACTTAAAACTCCTTGCCCCACAGTACGATCTTCCAGTTTCAGTACAGATTAAAGAAATGAACCAGGAAAAGAGAATCAAAACACACCTCTACAAACCTCATTTGTTCATGTAACATATGTACTGAGGAGATGGATCACGCGGAATTCAATCTGATGGACCAAAGACATTTTATTGAGCTTAGCTGTTTCTTTATAAACCCTTTTTAGTTACATAACTAGGTGCCCACAAGGGTATCTACTGTGTATTATTGGCTAAAGGTAACTGTCCATAAAGCTATTACTTGTTATTATTGGCTAAACTACTGCGCATATTAAAAAAAACAAATTACACTAAAATTAACTATGTTGATAGTTCTCTTCCATTGTTTTCCTTTCAGTTGGTACTCGTTCCCACCAAACTAGCTCTTGTATTCCTTTCAGCTGGCCTTTGCTTATCAGAAGGCTGTCTTTTCTCCTTACTGAATTAGTCTTTGTTTATCTTTCAGCTCTCTGTTTCAAGGCTTTGTTAGAATTGCTCAGTATCAATCAGTCCCACAGCATCCAGGCCTTCTTCTCTGTAAAATGTTCCCACAATGTACCACACACAAACACTGTCATCAGCCCAGCATCTCGTCCCACAAGTATCTATCGTATAATATGCATGCGCCTATTTAAAGCTCCCACCATCTCCCAAGCATGATTTTAAAGGTATTTTAATTTCATTTTGTGTTCACTAATTGAATCCTTTTAAAATATGACAGAAAGGTGAGACACCTTATTTTCTTCTTTTCCCCTCTGGCTCTTAATTACTCCTGCCTGAAAGGAATCGACATCAAATAATAGAAAAACAGTTACAAGAAACTTTCAATAAAAAACATAAATATCTCATTATGAAGAGTTTTAAGGGCATTATTTTTACTTAAATTATCTGGGAGATACACAATTTGGTGAGCGCAAAGGCAAAACCACGGGGCAGAGCAGCTGTTTGGTTTAGGACAGGCACCAGTTCAAAAACCAACCAAATCCCCCTGCCTTCAGGGGGAAACTCACTCTAACAAGTGAAAATCAGCTAAAATGTTTCTTCTTCTCAACCCGTTATTGAGAACTGGGGCACTGGACAACTGTGCCCCTCAGTTCTTTCACGATGTCTCTCTTAGCATGAAAAACAGTCAATTGTGATACTTTTGGTGCATATGATGCAAAAAATGGATGAGGAGAGGAGAGGAGGGGAGGGGAGGGGAGGGGAGGGGAGGGGAGGGGAGGGGAGGGGAGGGGAGGGGAGGGGAGGGGGAGGGAGGGGAGGGGAGGGGAGGGGAGGGGAGGGGAGGGGAGGGGAGGGGAGGGGAGGGGAGGGAGGGGGAGGGGAGGGGAGGGGAGGGAGGGGAGGGGAGGGGAGGGGAGGGGAGGGGAGGGGAGGGAAGGGAGGAAGGGAAGGGAAGGGAAGGGAAGGGAAGGGAAGGGAAGGGAAGGGAAGGGAAGGGAAGGAAGGGAAGGGAGGGAAGGGAAGGGAAGGGAAGGGAAGGAAGGGAAGGGAAGGGAAGGGAAGGGAAGGAAGGGAAGGGAAGGGAAGGGAAGGGAAGGGAAGGGAAGGGAAGGGAAGGGAAGGAAGGGAAGGGAAGGGAAGGGAAGGGAAGGGAAGGGAAGGGAAGGGAAGGGAAGGGAAGGGAAGGAAGGGAAGGGAAGGGAAGGGAAGGGAAGGGAAGGAAGGGAAGGGAAGGAGAAGGGAAGGGAAGGGAAGGGAAGGGAAGGGAAGGGAAGGGAAGGGAAGGGAAGGGAAGGGAAGGGAAGGGAAGGGAAGGGAAGGGAAGGGAAGGGAAGGGAAGGGAAGGGAAGGGAAGGGAAGGGAAGGGAAGGGAAGGGAAGGGAAGGGAAGGGAAGGGAAGGGAAGGGAAAGAGAAGAGAAGAGAAGAGAAGAGAAGAGAAGAGAAGAGAAGAGAAGAGAAGAGAAGAGAAGAGAAGAGAAGAGAAGAGAAGAGAAGAGAAGAGAAGAGAGAGAAGAGAAGAGAAGAGAAGAGAAGAGAAGAGAAGAGAAGAGAAGAGAAGAGAAGAGAAGAGAAGAGAAGAGAAGAGAAGAGAAGAGAAGAGAAGGTTCTGGAGAGACTTCAGAGTAGCCTTCCAGTATCTGAAGGGGGTTACAAGAAAACTGGGGAGGAAGTTTTTACAAGGCCCTGGAGTGATAGGAAAGGGGGAATGGCTTTAAATCGGAAGAGGGGAAGATTTAGACCAGACATCAGGAAGAAATTCTTCACAAATAGGGCGGTGAGGCCCTGGAACAGGTTACCCCTGGAAGTTGTGGCATCCCTGGAGGTGTTCAAGGCCAGGTTGGACAGCCTGGTCCAGTGGGAGGTGTCTCTGCCCACGGCAAGAGGGGTGAAACTAGATGATCTGTAAGTTCCCTCCCAACCGAAACCATTCTATGATCCTATGATTAGCTCTAACCGCTGCACTCTAAAAGGCTTAGTATACTGGAACCTGATTTCTGCAGAGAAAACTTCAGCCTTCGAGGCACAAGAAAAAATATAGTTTGGAAATTTTGGGTTAAGTTGAAGTTAAGCATTCTGAAAGTCATGTTCACTCCAATATTAGTACTTAAGTAGTATAATTACGTCAGGGCTTACCAAAGACTAATTTTCTGCCTCACTCTGTCACTGTATCCTGTACTTTTGGTGATCTGCATAACTTTTGGCTTTATCCTGTTTGGCTGCTAAGGCCTCTCAAACAATTACACAGTTCAGTTATTTTAAGTAAAATAGATTTGTCACAATGCTCTCACTCTCTTCGCTGCTGCTGAACACTGGCAAGTGTGCAAAGGCAAGAAACTGCCTCAAACCCCACCTTGGCTCGACACAGAATGCTTGGAATGAAAATCGAGAGACAGAGCCAGATGCCGCAGTGGTAACATCCTCTTTCCTTTATCGTCTCATCTCATTCCTCAAGGCAGCCAATCTCCTATCCCCTCCCCGCCAGTGACAGTAATCCTGTGCGAAGCGATGTCACTGTATAACCATTACAGGGAAGCAGCAGTAGCAATAATACTCAAGGTGCCTTTCCTATCTTTCCTTTTAAAAAGATCAAACTTCGGGACGTTCTGGGAAATAAGAAGAGTTAGATGAGCTCTGTGAAATCACGCCTTCATCGGAATAGGAAACAGGCAGAGACAGAGCTACTAGCAAATGCTGTGATTTTAAAAAATCATGCTGGCAATATCTCAGATTACAGATAGTTATGTATGTGTGCACAAGCACACAAACAGATAATTGAGAAACCTGAACAACATTGGCTTTCTTTGAGAAAGTAATATATGAAAAGATAATGATTAGGAACTCCAGACGAGTAGTCTCTATAAAGCCCCACACCTGGTAAGCTGCAGCTCCCATCTGCCATCCTCTTTGCTTTCCTCGCTGCAGTTTTCTTTTACAAAAATAAGGTACATTAGTGTCATTATTGGATCCAAGCACACTGCTGGGATTTAGATAATAATGCAATGATCCCTCTTTGGGCTGTCAGCGTGAACGTGTGACACACTGACGTGTAGACATGTTCAGAGATAACATAAAGTCAGAGGCACAGGCAAAATGTGTGCCTGAGCATCAGCCTCTCCCAGGCTGAGTCCTCCGTGGGTTCCAATAAACAGCCATTGCCCAAGGAATAACACACAGTGCTTTCCACTCACAGATGGTGAAGCTGTTACGGTCACAAGTGCCATGTGAAGGAGTGTATGACCAGCTTCTACCCCAAACAACCAGACACTAGTTCACAGCTTTTGCAGTGCAAGTTTTTGAATTGTAGAATCATAGAATAGCTTGGTTGGAAAAGTCCTTTGAGATCATCAGGTCCAACTGTACTTGACCACTACTAAATCATATCCCTAAGCATCTAATCTGCACATCTTTTAAACACCTCCAGAGATGGGGACTCCAGCACCACCCTGTGCAGCCTGTCCCAGTGGAACATTTGAAACTCATTGAGTCACTCCCAGTGGCACAACTGGGGTTCAGCACCCCAACACTCATACGTAGTCAGGAGCAAAACATCACTACCCCTGTCCCAGTCCTGCCTGGGCCAGACTGCTGCAGATTCCCTGCTGCTGCTACAGCCACTCTCAGGACATCCAGTGGGTTTTTCTGCAGCTCCTTCCTCTTTCTCCTAAGAACATTTCAGCTGCAGATGCTCTGCATCAGTCCTTGCTAACTGCTGAGCCAAGCCTTACCAGCCTCTTCCCTATCTTCCTTCTCTTCGTGAAGGCATCTACGGGCCTTATGTTGAGCAGTGTCCCCTAAAGAAATGTCAGTATAAACATATTGAGACCACTGGGCATCAAGATCAGTTTCTAGGTTGACAGTCTTCTTTTAAAATCCATTTGTATTTGCTCCAGTGGTAAATTTTGTCCCTTGGGACAACTTCAAAGTATAACCTTTCCCTAGATAAAATACTGGTCTCTATAAATACAGACCTCAATTCTTCATGCATCTCCTTTGACAAGAATGACTCTTAAGGTGATAAGATCTTAAAGCTTAAACAACCAGAGGACAGCCTATCTGCACACACTAAATAACATATATCCTGTCAAACAAAATCTATTTTCCACCCCTGTGGAATTAGACCTAAGAAGATTCTAATTTCTATGAAAATATTGTTGTATACTTTTGTGAATAAGTTTAGAAATGGATCAGAGAAAAATCTTTCCACTAAATACTTTCTCACTAAGCCTCAGCCACACAATTCACCATGCAAAAAGATGTTTAACTAAGTGAAGAGCCAAAGTTAGCCACCACACACTTAGTGCTTCTGTTAGATTTGGGAAGAACATTCTCAACAAGTCAAGGACTCTAAATAGCTCAATTTTTCTAATTTACCCAACTTTAAATAAAATTTCTATTTAATTATTTTCACATTTGGGAAAGATAATCAGCTCTCCAGGGAATTATTTGGTTGGGCTATCAACTTCAGAGGCAGTCAGGCTCAGAACTTAAGACTAGTGAGTTTATCAAAATAGCTACTTCATTTCTACTTCATTTAGATACTGCCAAACTCCAGATCCAACAAAAAAACTTGTTGGAAATACTGCTTAAACCCTAAGATAGATGTCCATGATGGTCTCTTCTGCTTGGGCTTACCTTCTCTGAGTGGGAAGCATCCTCAGCAGCACTGCCACTAGCCTAAGGGCAACATGCCCTGATGGGGAGCAGGTCTGCCCCCTTTTCAGGGGTCCTGAGGAGAACCAAGCGTACCACTTCTCACCTGATTATTGGGTGTTTCCGATAGGGAGCATATATGCATCATCTGTCAATGCTTTAGAAGAAGCCCTAAGAGCCAATTTATGCATTTTATATAACACATTTCCTGTATTTAAAATAAACAAACAAAGCAGAAAGAATCCAAATGGAAGAAGGTGGAAGTGGATCTCTGTCTCTTCCCTTTGAATGCCATCACTTCTTTATTTCTGAGCCCAGTTCCATGTCTGACCATGGCCCAGCCTCATGACTCCCACAGTCTGGCTTCCTGGGAAGCTGGAAGGTACCTTCTTCTCCTCCAAATATAATAAACTGTTGGTTGATACAAATCTGTGCAAATTTGGTCCTGTGACTAGGGAAAACAAAGGGAAAGCATCCTGTGTCACACTGAATGAACCTCCGTTAGGTTATCTGGTCCAATGCTCCTGCACAAGCTGGGCCACCAATAACAGGTTGCTCAGGAACATGTCCAGATGGCTTTTGAGCATCTTCAGTGAGGGGAAACTCCACAAACTATCTGGGAAATCTGTGCTAAGGCTTGGTCACTTTCTCAGTAATGATTTTTTTCTTGATATTCAGGTGGTACCTCCTGCGTTTTCAGCATGCACCCACTGCCTCTGGTCCTGTCCCTGGGCACCACTGAAAATAGCCTGGCTCTGTCCTCTTTACACCCTCCCTTTAGGTGTTTATATACCTTAAGAAGATTCCTTCTGCCCCCCAAGCATCTACTCTCAGCTTCCCCTCAGAGGAGAGAAGCTCCACTGATTTCATCATCTTCCTGGCCCTTTGCAGAGCTCTACTACCTCTGCGTGTCTGTTGTACTGAGGAAACCAGAACAGGGCACAGAACTCCAGGTGTGGCCTCACAAGTGCCGAGTAGAGGGGACACATCACCACTGTCATTGTTGGCACAGCCCTTTATCCATCTTAAAATTCTGGAATAATTTCCACATCTTCTCCAGCTTAATTAATAACTTCGCATCGCATAATTCAGTGCAGTTCAGAAGAGAAGGCAGGAGTATGAGGATCGTCGTACTGATCAGACTAAAGGTCCATCTGTCAATAGCAAATGTCTATCAAAGAGAACAAAAGTGGGCTCAGTATGTAGCTTTATAGCTTTCCTTCCTCAAAAGTGTCTCCTGACCTCCTTAAATGCATGACTCAGAGGCTTCCTAACCGGGATAGATGTCTATATATTTAATTGCTTTGGAGAGACTTCCCTTCGATGAATTTTTCTGGTTGCCTTATGTAATCTTCAAACATTAACAACATCCTGTATAATGGAATCCTTCAGGTGAAGTAAGGCAGATTAGATCAACTGCATTTTCTGTGTCTAAAACCAAGCTGTTTTGCCAGGGATAGATAGCAGAGTGCTCTGGCCACGTTTATCTGTAGCAAACCTCTTTGCCTCTTTACCTTCCACTTACCTCCATGTCTTCATTTTTTCCTTCCCTGAACTCATACAAAAGTGCCTGTCGCTGTTAGATCACTCTTCCTGCCTCTGTGTTTGCTATTCTTCAAAACCCTCATACCCTGCTTCAAAATCTTTTACAGGCAGGATCGTGAACAATCCCACTTCTGACTGCGCATCAGCTCTTTCAGAACACTGAGCAGATTCAGCTTTTCAGCTTTTCGAATTTTGCTCCCACCATACACATAGTAACTTCAATTTCATCCTTATCGATAACCAGTTTTAAGAGCAGCAGAACTACTGAATCCTGGTTTCCTACTGCTTTGTGGAGCCCACTGTTAAGATCCCATCATCATCTTCTGCTGTCTAATAGGTACTGAATTCATGTTGCAGATTGGGAGCTATAATAGGGCTCTTCAATTTTACCCAGTCATCTATTACCTCTGACAGTTCTATTCTCCTTCCAAATGTGGCTGAAATCAGGTGGTGGATTTGAAAGCCGTCTCAGGGGCAGCTGGGGTGAGGCATAGGACTTGGAGACTGCAAAATTTAGGGAGTTTGTAAACGCAGGATTGAGTTGCAGGATTGAGTTCCTTGCTGTCCCAAGCAATCCCGTCTATCATTACAAGATTGTGTCTTTCGCAGAATAAAGACAAACTATTTGTGTTTCATTAGCATTAGCACTGAAATGGTAGACTTGTTGCAAAGGCTGAAGTTCAGACACCCTAGAATTATAACCTGGAATGTCTGGAAGGGTTGGTCTTAAAAGGTTTATAATTAAAGACAAGAAATCAAGGTTTATATTTTCTTTAAATGTCTGATCAGACATTAGGGTCATTATCTCGTGGAATGAGTAAAGGAAATGCTGAATTTTGTTAAACTTCCTAGTTGGTAAGAACAATTCCCTTATTAATCTATATCAAACTCTACCTAATACTCAACTGTTTGTAAGATTTAATCTAGCTTTAAAGTATATGTTACCAAGAACTCCTAGAAAACTGGTCTAACAGAAAAAAACTGAGTGCAATCAGAGGAAATGATTACTTTATTCCCTCTGTAGCCTTGCCACCTGCTCTAGGTTATTTATGCCCCATCCTTGGGTTAAGGACAGGTTAAAATGAAAGTACTTAGAAACACCATCTGCAAACACAAAGTACTAGCGTGATATAATGCTAATCCTGCTAAGTAGGGTGAAATAAGCCAAATTTCATTCCTAGCCACATAGGGTAGTGAGCAGATGATAGTCCCAAGGATTCGGTCTGCATTTGATTGTGAAAATGGTGTTTTATTCCTTGATAACTGACAAAGGCATTATCTGTGGGTTTTGAGTCATTATTTATGTATCATTGAAGGTTAATCTTTCACCTACTGTTACCTTAGCCTAAGATGATGAAAGCTTGCAATGATGTCTTCATTCATTCCTTATATTTTTAAAAACGCCAAATTATTTCTATATCTGTATGGAAAATTCCTCTATAGCTGTGGGTGGAAGGAAGGAGGCTCGTTAAGTAATTCTGAATTCATTTTAGCAAACTTCTCTTTTGCTACATGGAAGCATATTTATGTTTTTAATTAAAAAAATGAAGAGGCTGTAGATTGCTGGTCAATTTTGCAGTGTTGTGTCACCTCCCATTAATGCAAATACAGAAGATACATTTCATAAAATATATATATGGAGAAAGGATTCATGCAGCAGTCTGATAGTCTCTCTTTTACATTACTTAGCGCAACACAGCAATAACCTAGCTGGTGTCTCTCAGCTCTCCAGTAATAAAATGTTAATAAATTCCACCAGTTAAAATGTGATGTTCAGAGACGGGTTACTAAACAGGTACTTACATAAGCATTATCAAAGGGTTGTACCTATTTTATATAACTGATCAGTCATTAAGCACAATAGGGAAAAGAACAATACACAAGGGACTTGCATGGCATTTCGCTTTTTTATATGTAGTCTAGCAACTCGGATAGTATTCAGAAGAGACACAAAGATTATTATAATCAGATTTGCTTTTCCAGTGCTGTCACAGTTACTAGGTTAGCTGCACATCAGATCCCTTCTTAGTCCCTCCCTGCTTCATATGAGCCTTTGTGAGTGGCAGATGAGATGCTTCATCCCCCCTGAGGTTAAATCCTGCGGATCCCTGACTCAGCCCCATTCCCAGTTGCTGCGGGCTACCCGACCAACTGTGTCTCTGCAGCAAACTCCACTGAATTTAGTGCTCGAATAGGACTTTTTTTTTTGTTTGACTTCCAGTAGGGGATGCAATGATTCAGAACAGCTTTTTCAACACAAAAGTGCAGCACTAAGACCACATGACAATAAATAATATCGCAAATCCAGCGGCAAATTATTAAAGGTTATTTGATGTAAAACTTAACTAGGTCTGACTCATGTGGGACACTATCCCTAGAGGACAGAAAGTCACTAGGATGTAATACCAACCTAGCTATTCCTCTTCTCTCCCTTCCCTGTCAGAATTCAAGATTTTTCAGATGTGCAAACCCTCTTAGAGCAACTGAGCTCTCTAGTTATTTCTCAGTAAGGTATTCCAGCTAGGGGCACAGGCAAGCTATTGAAAAATACTAGTCCTTTTACATTCTTCCCATCTTAAAATTTGGTTAAATCCAAAAAAGATCTATATGATATCTTAGAAGAGTTTGTTACGTTCAGAAAAAAACAACCATTGTTCCAAATAGAAATTATCATAGAATCATAAAATGGTTTGGGTTGGAAGGGACTTTAAAGATCATTCAGTTTCAACCCCTCTGCCATGGGCAGGGACACCTCCCACTGCATCAGGCTGCTCAAGCTGCTCAAGGTGTTACCAAGGAGTATTAACTCAAACTTCTGCAATGACAAGGTTTCTGGTTAATCATGTACAGTGCAGGGACACGAACTCACCAAATATGGAACTCAGAGTATGGAAGAAGCTTCTTATCCTGAAATATTTCTCAAAAAAGGGAGCCCAGCCTATCTCAAAGGCTGCAAAAATGAACAGGGCCTGGTAAGGATGAGAGCAAGACACACATCTCTGAGGTGTTCTTCAGGGTCCTAAATAGTATAATGCCAGAATGATTGTTTCAGGCTCTCTGTAATTAGAGGAAGGGAACTCTAAAGTATCATTTTCTCAGTAGCCAGGAAGCCCCCTTCACCTCCTGAAGAGCACCTGTAAAATCCAACCAGTGATCATTTATTTATTCAGGCACCACTGCAACTTCTTTAAAGGATTAGATTGCCCCAAGAGCATACATAAGGGAAGACAGTAATCTCATTATTCACATCTGCATGTAGTACTATGGTACAGCCAGTATTATATTTGCTAAAAGGGACTAGCACATAAAAATTGTGAATTGCTGCCCAAAAGGCGGATTCTTCCATAATTGATCATTAATGTGTTTCTTGTACCTTCTCCTGAAACAGCCAGTATTGGCCGCTGTCAGAGACTTAATAATCTATTACACAAATTTACACTGATCTAGTGTAGCATGGTGATTCCTAAATGTTGGTTTTGCTTAACTGAAATCAGAATATTAAGTAATTCTTTAAAGACACAGGAAAGCAGTGTTTATTGATATCCTACGGAGTTCACAGATAACCATGTTTGCTATTATTGCTGTTGTTCCCTCATGAAGGCTTGTGATCGTAAGATATCCAGTCATTCTTCTTTTTCCCCTGCCCTTAGATGTAACTCTTGTGCTATTTCAAACACAAACCACAAATAACTGACACCCCCCCCCCAGAAACAGAATGTCATTTGGGATGACAAATTCTGTCATCATATTGTTGTACAGGCACAATTTTTAAAAGTTAAAATACATATGCAAATCACCAGGACTAGTTTTCAGAAACGTGCCTCCAGGAACATCAGGTAGGTGCAATCAAGGAAGAAAAATGTTGCTGTTCTAGGGATAGCACCTTGAATGTAAAGACAGGGCTCCCGCTGAGGGCTGCAGAATGCAAATTCCCTCGTTAAACTGCTCATTTATATATATTTAAAAGCAGAGACTATAATTCAGAAAAGCAACGTGTATATTCTGAAGTCCATTTCTCCTGGGAAAGTGGGGAGGCCATTCAGCACGCTCTTTCCGTGACTGACGGCTGTCAGTGAGCAGTCCCTGCTGCAGACACCCATTGACGAATCTGGGCTAGCACAGCTGGAATATCTGGCTGGAACAGCCATGCTGGCAGTTGCTCCCCGTATTGACATAATTATCCCTCCTTTCCTCTGGTAGAACCAATTTATGTTCAAGGATGTGACTTTGCTAATTGTACAAGGTACAGGCATCCAAATTTCTCTGCAACAGTACAACTATACCAGAACCTTTGTCCTGATAAAGGGCTGCACGAGGCCTGTTCTCAAGAAGTTTGCTATGTAAGGACACTTTCCAGAACTGGAAACAAAGAAATAAAAGCAAAGAAATATAAGTGTATTGTTATTTAGTGCCAGCTGAATTCCAAGGATGAAATAAAAGAAAATATACAGCAGGCTGCTTTTCTTTGGTGAAAATCTTTCAGTTGCTTGACAGAGTTTTCCTACAGAACAATAAAATACATATCTGCTAAGAGATGAATGGCCAAATTTGGATGATTTACCCATGCCAAGCTTCGCAAACTCCTTTTTTACCTGTCTGTTTGTCAAGTCAGTCCTGTCGTATAAAAAAGGCATAGATGCCAGCCCCAGACGTGTCCCAGTGCACAGGCACATGCTGGTCACACACCAGCCCATGGCCACCAGTCCAGACAGCTGCTCATGGGGTAGAAACACATTCCCTGTGGCACTGGAAAGCAAGTAATAATGTCTTAGAATCATAGAATCATGGAATCATCAGGTTGGAAAAGACCTCCAGGATCATCGAGTCCAACCATTCCCATCAAACACTAAACCATATCCCTCAGCACCTCGTCCACTCATCCCTTAAACCCCTCCAGGGAAGGTGACTCAACCCCCTCCCTGGGCAGCCTCTGCCAGTGCCCAGTGACCCTTTCTGTGAAAAATGTTTTCCTGATTTTCAGCCTGAACCTCCCCTGGTGGAGCTTGAGGCCATTCCCTCTTGTCCTGTCCCCTGTCACTTGGGAGAAGAGGCCAGCTCCCTCCTCTCCACAACCTCCATTCAGGTAGTTATAGAGAGCAATGAGGTCTCCCCTCAGCCTCCTCTTCTCCAGGCTAAACACCCCCAGCTCTCTCAGCCGTTCCTCATCAGGCCTGTTCTCCAGCCCCCTCACCAGCTTTGTTGCTCTTCTCTGGACTCGCTCCAGAGCCTCAACATCCTTCTTGTGGTGAGGGGCCCAGAACTGAACACAGTATTCGAGGAGCGGTCTCACCAGTGCCGAGTACAGAGGGAGGATAACCTCCCTGGACCTGCTGGTCACACCGTTTCTGATCCAAGCCAAGATGCCATTGGCCTCCTTGGCCACCTGGGCCACTGCTGGCTCATGTTCAGTCGCTGTCAACCAACACCCCCAGGTCCCTCTCCTCCAGGCAGCTTTCTAGACAGACTTCTCCCAGTCTGTAGCACTGCATAGGGTTGTGGTGCCCCAAGTGCAGGACCCGGCATTTGGCCTTGTTAAACCTCATGCCCAGCGGTCCAGCCTGTTCAGATCCCTTTGCAGAGCCTCCCGACCCTCCAGCAGATCGACCCATCTAACCAGTTTAGTGTTGTCCGCAAACTTGTTAAGGGTTCACTCGATGCCTTCATCCAGGTCATTGATGAAGACATTGAACAGGGCTGGACCCAGCACTGAGCCCTGGGGAACCCCACTTGTCACTGGCCTCCAGCTGGATTTCACACCATTTCCCACCACTCTCTGGGCCCTCCATCCAACCAGTTTTCCACCCAGGAGAGTGTGCGCCTGTCCAGGCCAGAGGTGACAGTTTCTCAAGCAGAATGCTGGGAGAAACTGTGTCAAAGGCTTTACTGAAGTCCAGGAAGATCCATCCACAGCCTTTCCCTCATCCAGCAGCCGAGTCACTTTGTCACAGAAGGCGATCAGGTTAGTCTGGCAAGACCTGCCTTTTGTGAACCCATGTTGACTGGGCCTGATCACCCGGTTCTCTTGCATGTGCTTCATGATAGCACTCAAGATCACCTGCTCCATGACTTTCCCTGGCACTGAGGTCAGACTGACAGGCCTGTAGTTTCCTGTCCTGGGAGAAAACTAATTGGAAACACATCTGGAAAATTAACAATGTGGCCCAGCCTTATTCCCAGTCTTCACCTACAGTCCCTTTAGTGAAAGGGAGTAACGGAGTAGCTGAGCACTCCAACGCAGCTGCAGAAGTTAAGCTATGACATTGTAGGTCTGGTATAATCAAGGTATTATTGGTTCCTTCTGGCTCTGAACCTCCAGAAGGACCTGTGATACACAGATAATATAGACTTTATTTAGAAAATAGCTCCCAATTCAGTAATAACCATGACTTGGATGAACCAACCACGAATCCGTGTCTGCAACCACTATATTCTGCCAGTGGCTTGAAAGGAAACATTAAAGAAATTACCACAGTACAAGTTCTTTTCTTAGTGTCAACAATTTCAATAAATTCCATTTACTTGAGTGCTTTTGTCAGAGGCAATTAGTGTAATCTATTTCATTTTTCTCTTAGCTGTATGTTTACAAGACTCTTTTTTCGCACAGTAAAATACAGTTTCTTTGAATAAAATGTTATTGGAGAATTTTCTGCACAGTCACTCAGTCTTGCAAGTTGTGAAGGAATTCTTGTCAGGTTTTGGGGTTTTTAATCTTTCAAAAATGTTTGGTTTGTAACTTTTTGTGACAAATATTAGTATCCAACATTTAACCTCTTCAAGTGACTTAAAAAATAAAGGATGGAAAGAGCTTGTGCGTAAAAGAGATAGAATAATCATTCCAGGAGCAGAGTTAATGACACACATACCGTCTTAGTGTGCATACGTGCATATCTATATACACATGCAGATACACATACTTGCTTTTTCTTTCCCTTATTCTCACAAAGACACAGAAACTTGAACAGTAGTTGGATGGTTGGATAGTGCCACCAAAAGAGCTTGTTGAAACTGAACTGTCTAGGCTTGGAGAAATCCTGAATATTCTGAAATCAGAAAATAGGGAGTAAAAGGCAGTATTTTGTAATAATAATAATATTCAAAACAGGTTTGTCATAAAAGGTAACAATATTTGCTGCTGGTTTACTATTTCAGTTTCTCTTTTATAAATTATATCAAAACCAAACATTTTAATAACTTTCTGTGAGACTAGATCAGATTTCTACATAAAAATATCCTTTGTGAAACCTTCTAGCTTTGTTGAAATAGCACTGCTCACCAGAAAAGATGTTCTACAAGAATTTCTTGATTAGCTGTAACCCCACAGGTCACCCACACCTTAATAGGTGGAAAAGTGGAATGGTAGCATTCTCCCCTCCTTTGGCAGGTGTTTGCCATGCAGGTGGACAAGAAAGTGGACAACCACACATAGTTTAATGTTTTTCCTTCTCTTTACTTGTGAGTGAGGAGTCCAAATTATTTCCTGCATATAATGCCTCAATACCTGATTAATCCCTAATATAGTCAATCTGAGTAGTAAAGCTCTTTGATTTGAATTTTTCTTTGTCAAAGTCATAATGATAGGTGAGCTACCAGAAAACCACTCTTTTTTTTTTATACAGTAACAGAAGGTGTCATTCTTGGTGATATCGGATAGCTGAAGGCCAATGCAACAACAGAAGTAAATATTGAGGCAGAGAAGCTGGTCTTCAGAAAGAATTTAGTGTACAGGAAAGGCTTGTACCATCATTAGACCCTTGAGGGATAAATAAGAGTGGAAGAGAACTAACAGTGAGGAAGAGCATTAGGAAGAAGGGGAATGTATAGTCTATCTTCTTCATACCTGGAGTTACATCAACAAGGGCAACAGAGATACAATGCAAGGATAAAGAAGAGTGGGGATAGACAGGTCTTCACTACAGGGGGATGACTAGCTCTGAGTACTGAGAATAGTTATTCCTCTGTTGGAAAAAAAAAAAAAAAAAAGAAGAAGTAGAAGAAGAAAAATCAAACAAAATCAAGCTACTAAATTCCTTACCCCGGAGCTGATGGATGCATAGTGGATTTTACCCTAACTTCTGTAGGTTGTGTACATCACTGGGAGACTCAAGAGTGATACAGAAGCAGCACGACAGTGTAGGGTAGAAAGGACATGAATTATCTGGCTTCTCCACAGCACATCATTGAATAACAGTTGTTCGGTGGTGGGGTCACTTAGAATCACAGAATCATAGAATCACCAGGTTGGAAAAGACCCACCGAATGATCGAGTCCAACCATTCCCATCAATCACTAACCCATGCCCCTCAGCACCTCGTCCACCCGTCCCTTAAACCCCTCCAGGGAAGGGGACTCGACCACCTCCCTGGGCAGCCTGTTCCAATGACCCTTTCTGTGAAAAGGGAAGCTTGTTGACATGCTCAGGACATACACATCCTTCCCCCTTTAAAGCACAGCAGAAATTTTAAATTGTCTTAGATCTCCTTGTATCTGATTACACATCCTATGAAAAACTAGGGCACTGGAGTGCTGCACGTATGGAGTATTCATTCAACAAAAGGTTTAAATTCAAATTCCTCCAGTTTCACAGCCTCAAAAGCCATTGCAGAGCGGATCCCTGCCTTCTGCTGTTGGCTTCTCCTTTGTATAGGAAGCTCACAGTTACCATCGCACTGCATCTCTAAGGAAGAGGGTGGTATAAACGGCCTCCCCATAGCACTGCATCTGAAATTATCATTGAAAATGTGGAAGCACCCCTAACAAATTCAAAGCATGTCATTACTATTTCTGTCAGTGAATTCTGAATGAAACACATGGTCCCGGCCCAGATATGCAACATCTAGAATTTCTGTCTCTTTCTGGAGACCCAAGACCTAATTTAGCACAGGCAAACGCCTAACACAGACTTTCATGTTTATGTTCTTATGCTGTACTCACACTGTTGTAAGAACCTGACAATAGCAATGTAGAAAAGCCATAAAGCATCTGCCTTCTCTGCAGTCTATCAGCAAACTACAAATGTCATGAGAATTGCTTAATATTAGGCAAAGAACAGATGCACAAAGATCCCGTTTCTGTAACCTTTACCAGCTTGAGGAAGTAATACTGGTAGAAGCCGAAAGCGGAGATCAGCCTTCACCCAAATGTGAAGGCAAGTTTGTATCATAAAAACACTCCCTTTAAAATATTTGATGATTTTAGTTTGAAAAATTCTTTACTTTTTCAGATTATCTTAAAGAACAATAAACAATACAAGCCTAGACACATAAATGTCTTTTTTTCTTGTTAGTGTAAAATTTAGGATTTGCCCTTACAGGATTTTTTTTTTCCATGCCAAGATAGTTAATAATGTTGATACAGTTAACTGTTAGTTCCTCTGGTCCTGCTCTCCCATGTGGGCGGTGTTACCTCGGGTATCAGTATTTTACACCTTCTTAGCTGGAAAATTACTTACCAAGTGGCAAACTGAAGGGACCAGAGGCAGCCCCGTGACCCTGGAATACACCAATTCTAAGCAGTTGTCCTACCTGTATGTCTTCCTTGGGTAGAAAAGCCCCTGGGACACAAGTACTTTAAAGTCTATTCCATAATACTTATTATTCTTGAATGCTAAGAGTGTCCACATGAGGATTTAGCCCAGAACAGTGATCCAAATCAATATGCAAGTATACATATATATGGATGTATGTAAATACTTTACTCTTCACACCAAATGAAGGCTGCAAAGTGTTACAGACTGCATTTCCAAGGAGGAGATGATGAGCAAAGGTAGCTTTACAAATGGTGGACGAGGTGCTGAGGGATATGGTTTAGTGTTTGATAGGAACGGTTGGACTCGATGATCCAGTGGGTCTCTTCCAACCTGGTTATTCTATTCTATGATTCTAAACACACGCTTCACTGAATGATGTATGAGTCTATGAATAAGGCTACCTAAAATAAGATAAACCATGTCTCCACAGATGCAATTCTTGTACGTGTCAACAGGAGACTGAGTGGAGTAATGTAGCCTTTTCCCTTGTATCAAGAATTTTAAGCCTTTGACAAACCCCGTATAGAGACTAGCAAGAAAATTGGGTAGTCACAGGGCAAGCAGCAAAGAACTGCTATGGATTAGACACTGGCAAAGTAACAAAACAAATAGTCAATTTTCACCTTGGCAAAGCCTCTGTGCTAAGTCAGTGTTGAAAATATTCATAAATAAATCAGGAACTGAAGAACAGTGAGATGTAATCGCTGTGGTAATGCAAATAGCAATTAACAACAATATTTGCATTTGACACAAAGCTCCAAGGATAATAGAGGATGGAAGTGCCTGTGAAGAACCCCACCAGTAGACAAATGGGATGCACAGTGGCAGATAAAATCTAGCGCTGACAAAACTGTGACACTACAAATGAAGCATATTCGTTGTTGGGAATTGATCAAGAGCCCAGTAACACGCTGGATAAGCTGTCTCCTGATGTAAAAAGTCCACCAATAGCTGGGTGAAAAAAGGACTCCAGAGGATAACATACAGAACCGACACTACATTTCCTTGTAGGTGCTTGAAGATGTTAAAAATGACCTGTATAAAAAGGAAGGTTTTAAATACAGCACTTCTATTTGTGCAGCATGGAAAACTCTTGGCAAAACCAGAAACTATCCCAAGATGAGTGGTAAACCAAGAGGTCCAGGTGACCCTGGCAGTGGTGAGAAACACAGGGACACGCTAAGTGGAAAAGTAAGCTAAATCTGGTGACAAACAATATTTTCTGCCATGTTCCCATGCATTGCGGATGAACTTGTGCAACACAGAGTCCCAAAATAATCATCAAGCCTGAAGGGATCAGCTGCTTCCAGTGCAAAGTACAACTGTCTTGAGAAGAGGGGGCTGAGGGGAGACCTCATTGCTCTCTACAACTCCCTAAAAAGAGGTTGTGGAGAGGAGGGAGCTGGGCTCTTCTCCCAAGTGACAGGGGACAGGACAAGAGGGAATGGCCTCAAGCTGCACCAGGGGAGGTTCAGGCTGGACATTAGGAAAAGGTTTTTCACTGAAAGGGTCACTGGGCACTGGAACAGGCTGCCCAGGGAGGTGGTTGAGTCACCTTCCCTGGAGGGGTTTAAGGGACCGGTGGACGAGGTGCTGAGGGACATGGTTCCGTGTTTGATAGGAATGGTTGGACTCAATAATCCAGTGGGTCTTTTCTAACCTGGTGATTCTATGATTCTATAAGGAGGGGAAACACCGCATTCCTTGCTGCCATTGACAGTCTGGATTTCAGCTGTGAGTCCCCGGGGGGCCTAGAGGCCACCCCATCCCCAGCACCCAAGCGTTTTGCAGACGGAGATGGGGAGCCCAGCCTGGAGGGAACAAGAAAGGGGCTTCCCCCACTGCAGAGTAGATGCATGGGTCACCCTTCCATGGTGTCCCTCAGTCACAGAGAGGTACAGGTGCCACTGTTTCAGGCTTACTGATGGGAGCTAATAAGAAATATTCATTTGGAATAAATTATTCCATCAGGTGGCTTTGATAGCTTCTCTGATATTAACAAGCACCAGCCACTGCACTGACTCAGAGGGAAGATCTATGCCATTAACACCATACTCCTCTGATGAGGAAATGTCACAAGTCCTCAGGGACCGGCAAATTGCTGCCAGAAGTCATTCTCATTCCAGTTGGTAGCAGCGACACCAGACACTTGCCATTTAAGCTGAGAGACAAGCAAAGGAAACAGTCAAAAGTCTCACAGGCTGGAAAAGGCTAAAGTGCAATTTCACCTAATTAAAAACTGAGACAAATTAATAGCCTATAGTCCTTCGATGGCCCTTTGATTTTGAGACATCTGAAGAGGGTTATAAGTTTTAGAAGAGGAGTGTTCAGCGCCTTTGAAAGTTCAGCCCCACAGAAGGCGACTTACATGCCCTGAGGTGGGAAACATCCTCCATCCCTCCATTACATGCCACATCCCTACTTAGGTGTTACCAGGGCATGAAATGATAGGGCTAGGGGGAATGGCTTTAAATTGGAGGGGGAAGATTTAGATTAGACATTAGGAAGAAATTCTTCACCATGAGAGTGGTGATGCCCTGGCCCAGGTTGCCCAGGGAAGCTGTGGCTGCCCCATCCCTGGAGGTGTTCAAGGCCAGGTTGGATGGGCCTTGGAGCCCCTGATCCAGCGGGAGGTGTCCCTGCCCATTGCAGGGGGGTGGGACTGGATGGGCTTTAAGGTCCCTTCCAACCCAAACCATTCTACAATTCTGTTAAAATGTAGATCAACACCCTTGAAAGAGAAAAAATGTCAAATGCCAAAACTATTAACAAATATCTTGTGCTTACAATGAATGAAATGGTCAAAGAACAAGTACTGCAGTTTTCAGAAACCACAAATACTCCAGTTATGGGTATTTTATCAGTGTTTGACCTCTCTGCTCTATGAATCTGCATATGAATTGGAAGACAAAAAAATATACAGATGTTCAGTTATTATCAAAAGAACAAAAGAAAGTCCCAGACAAAGCTTATAAGTATTCTGAAAGGATTTTGCATCTCTTGGAGAGCAAACTGTTCCCCACTGCACATCCTAATGCCTCTGTCTTTTCCCTGGCCTCCAAAAGCAAGCATTTAACAGCAGTGCCATGGGCATCACTCACTGGACGTCACTGCTGGGCTGGGCAGAGCCCGCCTGCCACCACAGGCAACTCCAGCTGGTGAGGTGGTTGATATGGGCCAGGACTACTGAATGGTAGTAATTAAAATTTTTACCTTGTTATAGTGTTCTTGTCTCCACCCAAGGCCTTATCTGTGGGAGAGAAGCAGTGTTCGATCTAAAGTGGGAGATACTGAACACAGGATGGGTTGGTTTTTAAGGACCAGACACTGAGAAAATTCAAAAGTGTGGGAGAAATACTAACCGCAAGACTAGAAAAGCTCGAGGATCTGGTGTGGGGCAGGGGAGGTGAAGTGACTCAAGGCTAAAGAGGAGGAAGAGAGAGAAAGAGAGCGTCAGAGGGAATAAAAAGGTATAAAATGCGCTTCTGTTGTAGTCCAGATATCATGGTCAGAATAATAGTGCTCTGAGGTGAGACTGAGGTTTTCTACACAGTATTAAAATGAAGCATTACATAAAGTTTGAAGAAAAATGCCAGACAATGCCAGGAATTAAATGATGTCCATCTGCTGCTTCTAAGAATGCCGAAAAGGATGGGTTCCTGACCGTTAATCATGATGTGCAAGATGATGGAATTTAATTGAGTTAAAATTGTGAAAAGCACATATATTTGACCTGTAGTAGAGGCGGGAAGGACTTACTTTATATCTGAGAGTTGTATTTTTAGAGCTACACCTTAGCTGAACTTTTAGCAAGGATACCTGTCACTGAAACATCAGCTGAAATCTAAATCTATAGTTTTTAAGGGGTTTGAGTTTAGGAACTAAAAGTGGTTAGTAGCCCTTACTAAGTAATTTCAGCAAGTTTATATGTCAGGACAATACCTCATGTGAATACATCATGAAAAAAACCATCCTTTCCTTGTAGATAGACCTTTTCAGCATGCAGGAAAGAAAGGTTCCTGTAGATGAACTCTGGTGGCTCCTGCAGTTATTACCTCAGCTGTAGGTCTCACCTTTTGCAGAGGTTACCTCTCCCGCAGCAGAGCAAGCAGGAAAGGAGAACGTGTCAGCGCCTCTGCCAGCACAGTGCAAACAGCCTGGCTTGCATGGGGAGGGAAGAGGAATCTCACTATCACGCCAGACTTTGCCTGCAGCAGCAGAAACGTGGACACACAATCCGTTCTGCCAGGTCTCTTAAGGGGGACAAAATCTCCATCAGGCATAAAATTAAAAATAGTTGCAGACTGAGCCGTAAAAAAACCTCTTCAATCAATTCATAGGAGTTTGTTCTTGGCGCTTCTCCATTCATTCATTCATTTGTAGGCTTCATTTCATTTTAAATGTTATTTTTTGTGAATAAAAAAACATTCACACTCTTCCAGTAGTACCATTTCCCTCTGGCTGTCTGCAGATTTGACAAAGGCTTTCGCCTGTCTGTATAGGCAAGGCAATCCTCTGCACCGGTCTTTTCTATCGCACACACTTTGTTAAAGAAGACTATTTTATAAATTAAAGTTAACCTTTGCCTTGCCAAGAAATAAAGATATTTTTAATGCATTACAATCTCAGTATAGATGAGGAACTATTCATTCGGATACATTTCATACAGTTTAAGTAACTATAAGTGAGGAACCTAACACCAGGCAATTGATGCATATTAAATTACAGTTCTCACGTCTACAGAAGGATGGTAACATGGGTAAAAACACATCATTTCCCAGGGGAGGCTTTGGTAGAATTCAGATAGCAAATTGAATTATGGCAGTTAATGAGTTACAGATTCAGTAACTCTCCTTATTCTCCAGTCACACCAAGGGAAGGACTTGTGCCTCTCCTCAACCCCTGGTGAAGCCCCTGTGCAGCTCACCAAAACACCAGCACCACTGCAAGCCTGGTAATCTAGACTGTTTGCACTAAGCTACACCCATTAATTAGATCCATTAGCCAATTACAACTAATACACTTAGACCAATTAAATTAAACTGGTTTATACTTCCCTTACAGAGATTTAACTTGCGCGAGTGGGATTGTAGGGGATTTTCTCCTGCACTTGGCATGACAAGAGCATCTAAAATCAAATTGCATAGTGCCAGAATGGAAATCTGGCTCCCCCGGTAGCAGGGAAAATAAGAAATGTATACAACATATTTATACTACTTGAAAATTTTGAATAAGTTATCTTCCCTAAAGATATGCTCTATATCTAAGCTGGATATGGGAACTATTTTGCTGAAAACACCAGGCTTGTGCTGTTTGGAAAACTGGAGGTTCCAACAGTTTCTTTACTTCTGAAAATCCATGTTTGTGCATAATTGAAGTAATCAAAAATGAGGTGGTCATAAATTCACACAACTAGATCCATAAAGGCTCGGTTTATGGTTTTCCTCACATGAATATGCTAACATGCTTCCGTGAAAAGTCGCAGTTATAGAAGAAATTGCATTTTTCATGCACCTTACCCCATGGTATTTTTGTCATGAAATCGTAACTAGCACGTTCTGTGCACATTACAAATCTATATGTGTACATGTGCTTTAGTATGTGGTGGCAGAACACAGTTTTATACATGAGTCTTAAAGCTTTCAGAGTGTAGCCACGGGAGGGGTATAGAAATGATTTTCACAGCCAGGACAGGAGCCTGAAGATTGGTGATGCCAGCACTTTCGCTCCTCCCCAGCTGGAGTTCCCTTGAGAGAGATGCTGTTTAAAGAAATTCAGCTAAATCCTTCCAGAAGGCATTAAAGAGCTGAAGCAGACGCAGAGAGAAGGAGAAAACCCATAGCTCATCCTCCCTCCTCCTGCAGAGCACAGACTGTGCGTGGCGACACACTCGGTCCCCATCGCCTCTCCCTTCCAGCAGCGCCAGAAGAAGGTGCAAGAGGGCACCTCGCAGCCTCCGAGGTCCCCGATGTCAGCAGCTTTTTGCTCTGATAAAGGTCAGAAGTGCTCACTCGCGGGCCCAGCGCTGCGCCGCTAAGGTTCACTAACCAGACTCTGCTCGAGGGAAAGGCAAGAGGCACTGCAGGGCACATATGCTTTTGTTTATCGAACTCTGCCTGCCCATGACCCGCTTGTTTCTGCCATTCAGACAGGCTTTCTCATCCCAAAATAAGGACACTTCATTTTCCTCCATCGGCCACAGTTTCCCAGCGACATGAAATATTTAAGACTAATTAATAATATTAATCCATAAGTTAAACTCAGATCTGCAAATATATATGTTTTTTTCCCTGTTGCTATGCAGCTTTCTGAGGAGAGGAATTAAGGGCTGTTTTTTTTCCCCTGGTATATGGGTTTTTTTTCATATTTTACACTATCATTTGGCTTTAGACCCTGGCAATCACACACCCCAGTGCAACATTGTCTAGAGACAATCAGAATTTCATCCCCTGATTAAATAAGCTGAAAAGCACTATTTAACCTTAACTACAGAAATTCAAATTCCTCTGATACAAGATAAATAAATAGGTAGAGACGCAGAGAGAGGAGAGAGCGGGGAAAAAGAGGACTCCTCTACAATGAAGATTTCAAAATGCTCACTCTTAACAGTTTTATCTGCGTTACAATATTCATAACTTTTTATCACAGTAATCCTGTTTATTTGTGCCATTTTTATATTCTTTTCAGCCCCTGCTTTATTGGGGAATGGTTGAAAGATAAAAGGTCCACAGAAACTATTCTTGACAATCCCCTTGACATTCTTGTAATCTGCTGATAACTGCTTTGACGTGTCTCATAAACCCTCAATATAAAAGGAGGAAGAATGTGCCACTGGAGCCCATGGTACCACTTTTTAAATTCTACCTGCAAAACTACTGATTTACAGCGAGACAGGGGAAATAATCAAATTAAAATGACACAATCTGTGATGATATTATTATTATTATCATCATCATCATCATTATTGAGATACTTTGTAACCTAAATCCTAAAATTGTCTTTGTGGAGCAGCATAGACCGATAATTTAATCCTAACTCTCTTAGTCTGGCTAGGTATAGTACTTAATTTATCATAATATGGGACATCACATATGATAAACACGAGAGATATAATAGGGTAAGAACATGAGTAGTGGTTTCACATATGTGAGTTATTATCACAGGCAGTTTAGGTCAATTTAGCGTTCAGCTACATGAAAGTTATAGGATTAGGAAATGTCATAGGTGCAAGACAGAGATGAAGTGGAGCTTTCTTTGGGTAAAAAGAAGCAGTTTGGCTGGCAAATAGCTGACAGAGATGATTTTTGCTTTTGCTTGTCTCAGATAACATGGATTGATTCTACCAAATTAATTTGTAATGATTGAAAAGTTCTGTTTATTGACCAAGATAACCAAAAATGGTTTCAGCATTCTTTGTTCACCCTCTCTTTGAAATGCAAGTGAGCAATTACTTTCTTAGTTTCTTTGAAATAATCTTAATTTTGATTTTCAGTATCTTCCTCTCTGTTTTCTGCTTTTTCTCCTCTTCTATATTCACATTATTGTTATTGGTACGGATTTTGTATCACCATTTCATAATAATTTTCCATCAAATCTATATTACATTACTCTCTGTTCACTTATTGTCTTACATGATTTAGTTGGTTTTTTTTTTTTCAACTGCTATTGTGAAAGCCTCCTCTCTTTTGATTCCGTGAACTCCTCTCATTTCCCTCTTAATGTCTCAGGATCAACAGGAGAGGGAAGCAGAGATGCCTCAAGTTATTTCATTTTGCAAGGTTTGCATTGTCACGGCCACAACAAACTGTCTGTGCTGCAAAAGGGAAATTCCTCAGCGTTAAAGACAATCTCTGCTGTTCTCCAATTGACTCTTCTGCTGGGGAAGGGTAGGATGTACTTGAGCAAGGCATGAGCAGAAGTGAATAGAAAATCCCTATCGGGCAGACACCACCTATATCAGTCCCACTGTATTAGCCACAAGGGGCAATTAGCTCACAAAGACAATTAGAACAATTAAAAAAAAAAATCTATTCTAATACCCTATTTTACACGCTTCTACGTGGAGAAATATGTGCTTGCAATAATAAACTCAAGTGTTTTAAAGAGCAAATGTTACGTGCTGCTTTATAAAAGGAGCTATAAGCTGTCCCTTACACATCATTTCCTAAGTGAGATTCACTGTAGTGAATCAAAGAGCGGAATGAGAATAATCGTGTAACACAGGCTGCATTTCTCACATGCAGACACACGCTCCAATTAAAGAAAAACACAACAAAAAGTCCACAAATGCTTCAAAACAGTGAATAACTTTGAAGTCAGTTATTATTTCTGCTATAACCCTGTGAATATTCTATTTTTCCCTCCGGTGCTGTTGCCCGTTGTCAGTGCCAGCACGGAATGGGAAGCACTAGAGAAAGAAGAACCAAGACAGATAAAAGGGTCAGTTTGCTGCGACAAAAGATGATATCACGTCGAGACAAATTACAGAGGTGCTGTGTCTAAATGTGTTGAAGCAATATCTGCTATACAACAGCCATATCAGCAGGGCTGCTCTGTGCTCTTGCTTACGCACGCGGCATGTAAAGCAGAGCCTACAGCTCAAGAGCTGCAATTCAGGTCACACACAGAGGCAGCTCCCTGGCAGCTTGGGAGACAGCTAGCTGCTGGGCCACCTGCAGGCCATCCTGCTCAGACACAGAAAGAGCTGAAGAAGAAGTCATTAGAAGTGACAGGTAACCCGGTGCTGCAGGGCAGAGACCCATCCCAGTGCCTTGCAGCCAGACCCACATCCCCCAGTGTATCCCCACCTGCCTGAGCACCCGCTCCCTGGCTCTCTCAGCACTACTGTACAGCCTGTCTATCTGCAAACTGAGGGGGGAAGAAAACGTGAATATATTTATTTTATTTTATTTTATTTTATTTTATTTTATTTTATTTTATTTTATTTTATTTTATTTTATTTTATTTATCATTTAAGATCAGCGAGGAAAAACACAACAGCTCAGTCAGGCATGTGTCTTCTTCAGGTCTTGCAAAATTCAGAATCATAGGCTGGAAAAGACCTTTGAGATCATCAAGTCCAACCGTACCTGCCCGCTACTAAATCATATCCCTAAGCACTTCAACTGCCTGTCTTTTAAATACTTCCAAGGATGAGGAATCCACCACCTCGCTGGGCAGCCTCTGCCAGTGTCCAATGACCTTTTCAGTGGAGAACTTTTTCCTAATGTCCAACCTGAACCTGCCCTGGTGCAGCTTGAGGCCATTCCCTCTCATCCTGTCACCTGTCATTTGGGAGAAGAGACCAACAACGACCTCTCTACAACCTCCTTTCAGGCAGGTGTGGACAGTGATAAGGTCTCAGTCCAGCCCCTCAATGTCTTTCTTGTAGTGAGGGGCCCAAAACTGAACCCAGGAGTTGAGATGCAGCCTCACCATTGCTGAGTCCAGGGGCAGAATCCCTTCCCTGCTCCTGCTGGCCACGCTGTCTCTGATCCAAGCCAAGATGCCATTGTCCTTCTTGGCCACCTGGGCCACTGGTGGATCATGTTCAGATGCTGTCAGCCAGCACTCCCAGGTCCTTCTCTGCTGATCAGCTGTGAAACTTGAGAGGTAAAGGGTGGTTAGCACCTGTGAAAGAGCAAAAACTACTAGCAGACATGCTGTTAACCCAGATGGAGAGAAAACTGGATAGTTAACACTCCCAGATTAGCAAGATGCCGCGACTGGCTGGAGGATAACAGTCACAGAACTGGAAAAAGGAAAAAAAAAAAAAAAAGATGGACAGATGCAGAGACAGGTCATTCAGTCTCGCAGCACATTGTCATCACTTTCCTTTCCAGTTGTTGTTTGGGATCTCCGTTTCTCGAAAGCATACAAAGGTTCAATAACAAATGGTTACGTAGCTTGATAAGGCAAAGGGGGATCATATGAGGGAGATCAGTCTCTTCCACAGGCAGAGCTAGAACAGGGACACCTGCCCTGTCATGTTTTTTTTTTCCCCAAGACACATCTGTCTTGTTCCTGACTTCAGGCTTAAGCAGGTCTGAATTCTCATTGCTCTGCCAAGGTGAAGAGTGGTTGCACAACTGCCTGAAAAGAGACCAGATTTTTTATGAGCTGGTTTAGAAAATACCTCTGAATTTGGCAGATCTCATCACCAAACCAGGCTGAATTCCCTTCAATACTAAAATTGGCAGGGCTACAGTGAGTTAATCCATAGGACTGTGGCACAAAATTGCAAAAGGAGCTCCAGACTACCAGACTATCTGTTCACCTGACGTGGTTCTGGACAACAGAGAAGGTCTAGATCTGAAATCTTCACCCAAATCAGTTGTTATAATCTCACCCTTGTAGAAAAGATGATCATTGTATTCTCTGTTTTCTGCTGTGCTACCTGTCTAACTGGCAGGATTCCTGCACAACAGTAAGTGTTAGGATGTATTCAGCAGTGCTGATCCAGGGAGAAGCTTTTCCAATTTTAAAATGGTTGACAATGAAGTTATGGGAAGGCTTTGAGTCCTCAGTGAGTTATTTTAGAAGCATAGAATCATAGGATCATAGAATAACCAGGTTGGAAGAGACCCACCAGATCATCGAGTCCAACCATTCCTATCAAACACTAGAACATGTCACACAGAACATGTTAGCCGAAGACACCTAAGTCATCTGGAATTATCCACACCTCCAGATGGATAAGGCAAGTCCAAAAGATGGACAGGAATTTTTAATTTAGTGTAAGATGTCTCAAAAGAAAATAATCTGTGAAGACACTTGAGATTTTTCAGTAGTGACGGGAAAAACATGTTTTATGCTTCATCTCTAGGGACCTGATATGTAGATTGTATTCTCCCAAAGTCATGAAAATAGACGTAAGTGCTTGGTCATCCAAAAAGAAAGTGTGTTAATTGCTAATACACGCAGGATGGTTTGAGGCCTGGAGAAATCCTAATGATTTTTGGAAGACTTCATTGCTTTTGTAATTATTTGGGGGGTGGGGGAGAAGTTTTGATCTGCAAACAAAGAAACGTTAATTACTTATTGTGACTGCCTTGAAAGACACATTTCTTTCTAGAGCCCTATGTTATGTCCACTGAAGAGCTCATGATAGGAAATTCAGAAGCAATTAAATGTATTTCTCAAAATTAGCAATATATGTGGTGTAATACAAATAGTTTTAAAACAAATGAGCGTAGAACACTAAGTTCCTATTTTCCAAGTATCTTCTTTCAGTTGCTGTTCTTTTGTCTTATTCTATCGATCTTTAAAGCATGATAATCAATATCTCCACTCTTTAAAAACATTCTGTATGAGGGGCATGACTTCCATTTACTTTACATGAGTGGTTTTGCCAGTGGGGAATCCTCTGACACTGAATTGCCAGTATTAGTAATACACTTCAGGATATTTCAAGAGTTAAAGAGGAAAAGAAAATGCAACCATATCTAGGAAATAGCAGAGTGACAATTTCAAAGGAGCAAGGCCGAATACGAAATTTCATCCCAATTCTTCAAATCCTAAAGTGGAATTATTAACATCCTGGGGATTGTTAAAGTGTCTAGAGAAATGATCAACGCAAAATATGAGGCACCACATGCATTATATAGATCTGTGGAGTGAAACGGCTGATCTTCAGAAACAATTGTTTCTTCCTTAAAAATGGTTTCAGGCTTATATAATCATCTTGAATTCTGTGGTTTCTAGGACTGTGTTTCAAGTCATGTGCAATAACTTAATACAACTGGACTCCGCTTTTCGAACCAGAATATGAAACAAAGAAGAGGCCAATGGTTATCATGGATGTTCACATCCAAAAACTAATTGAACGTGCCTGTTCTCTTTGCCATCCCATCAGGTGTAGTGATGGCTTCTCATTCAATGGAAGGAGATCTTTATATTCAACTGTTGTATATCACCTTCCAGAGAACTGAACAGTCTCAGCCTTGGGGAGCTGGGCACTTAATTCAGCATGTTGAATTTATGATTAGAGGTAGATGTTCAAAAGTTACCTGTGAGCGAGCTCAGTGTTATCATCTGTCTCGCTGCTCCTACGTTATGTCTGAAGTCTTCACAAAACGAAGAAGTCCTCTGAATTTTAATACACATGACACACAGATGTAATGCTATCCTATCATTCAAAATTACACAAAAGTATACTCTTGTAACATAAAATACACTGCTATACAAGTCCCATTGCATAGATGAAATATCAGTCAGAAGGACAGAGCTAAAAGTCAATGGGTTATAACTTCCATATGCTCCGGAAAGCTGGAGACATCCTGTAGTCTCAGGACTGGTACTGTTCACATTTTTGTGTGACACAAATAGGTACACTATTTTAAAATACCTTTTTTGTGAGTGTATCCCTTCAGGGGTGTGTGGGGGATTAATATTTTGATGAATTATTTCCCAATATTACTAACTTTATCTTTTACAAATTTTATTTAAAAGATTATTACCTAAGTAGCAGTGCCAAACAGAAAATAAGGATTCAGACCTTAAGTTCTCAATTGCAGAAAAGAGTCATCACCTTGTTGGTTGTTATGTCATCAGGTTTGAATGAATAATTTATGCAGATTAGGATCCCTTTCTTAACCTGGAAAGTTTTGACATTAGTTTCCACAAAAGTTTCATAATTTTCTGACATTGCAAAAGCTGAAACCATTTTCTCTTGCTGATGAGGCTGACAAGCTTTAATCAAAAACTCTTGATAAACAGTAAAAATTAGAAATCATTCTGGACAACATTTACATAGCCAAGCTTGCAAAGCAGATGCCATTTTAAAGACAGAGTAGCTTCTTTGGTTCTGTGAAGACAGTTGTTCATAGAATCCCTAGGTTGGAAAAGACCTTTGAGATCATCAAGTCCAACTATACCTGATAAATCGTATTCCTAACTTCATATCGCAGCAATTTTTGTAGTTAGAGGCTGTCATCAGAATTTCTTGGGACTCAAACTCTGGGACAGGTTAATTTCCATTTCCTTTATATTTCTTACACTTAAAAAGCATAGTTTGAATTTTCATGTGCAGGTGCTCTCATCCATGTAACTCAAATTGGTTCTAGCTATTACTTCAAGAATTGGAAGAACTTGAAAACTAAATGGCAAGGCCTTCTGCAGGATAATTCTGTGATTTTTTTTCTGTCTCACATTTGTGTCCGTAGTGAGTTTTCTCTTTATTTTTATATAAATGTATCTCATGTTTTTAATCCTCTTTTGTTCTTTAGGTTCTTCTTGCAAGCCAAAGCCATGTGTAGACGAGTTCCACAGGTAGTGGCATAATTGTGTCCTTTGTTCATTTTCACTTTATGTCTATCAATTTAGTCGATAGACACTTCGTTCTTATGTAAGAAAGGCTAAACAGCAGAACCCAATTTACTTTATATCACAGCTAACATGCCATTGAGATTAATAGGAACAATTCATAGCTTTTTGGAAGTATTTTTATCTCAGTCTCTAAGGATTTGTTCAGACAACACAACATTCTGTTCCCATTAGTAACCACAAAAATGAGAAATTTAGATTTAAGTGACAGTTAAGATTTTGCATAATTTTTCTTTTTCCTCTGTTAGGAGAGAGATTTGTCAGGCAAATAAGACAAAAATGTAGGGGGTCTTACAGGTAATCACAGCGTTACAGACATACACTAACATTTAAGACAGCTGTGTTTTGATGTAACCTTGGATATTGACATTCTTAGCTCAGGCACAAAAAAAATAAAAGAAATTTTAATAATCTCTTGAAACAAATTGTCTAATATTTCAAGATTAGCTTCTTTAATTCCTGTAAAACATCTAGTTATAAAAGGAAAGTGTAGTGGCAAAAAATGGTTCGTTGAAACATCTGGTTTCTACCTGTTATTGCAAATGACCTGACCCATCCTGTTATCAAGGTCTTCCTGTTAATACAAATTCAAAATCATTCTGAAAAAAATGAAATTATTTTAAACAAAGCTTATTAGCAGAGAATCCCTTGTCAATGCTGTCGCTTAAAACTATCAGATGTCAAAATGAAAATTAAATATTAAAACCTACTGTTCATGAGGCAGAGCAGTTGTTTTGCAGTAAAGAATTAATGGGTTTGCACTTGATGGAAGGTATGCATTTGTTTATGATGGGCATAATAAGGATTTATTATATTTTCTACTCATGTCTTTGTCTTTCAGCACTTGGCTTTTGTAAGGGCATGATAGATACATAGCCAGGCACTCAGAAACTTCTTGTGATTCTAATTAAAATTTTGGGGCGCTGTTCGTATGATTCACTGAAATTTTGAAAACTAGAAATACAAACCTAAGCAAAACCTAAGAGCTAGCAGGCAAAAAAAAAAAACCAGCAGTATTGATAAGAAAGGGGGACATTCTTTGCTGCTCGTAATTCAAGGACGAGTTTCCCATTGATTTCAAAAGAGCTGCAATTTCACCCACAGAGTCCTGAAGTGCTGTGCTCTGCTGTAGCTGTTTGCACATGCATTACCTCTTCTTGGTGGTTTCCCTGTGCTCACGGTTCTTTCAGGACCGTGATTGCCTCCACAGGCAAGCCCAGGTTTCATCCTCCTATTGCTCCTTTCTCACCATCCCGGCTGCGAATCCTGGCCTTGCTTAGCACTAGGCTCACACTTCCCATCTCGTCTGTGGGAGGTCTTGATGAGTGCATAAATCTTCAGAAAGCACACGCGTATGGGAATAATGATATAATATTATATAAAACACAATGCAATATGAAAATTACAGTAATATGTAATGATATAATAATTACAAGAAAATTAACTAAAATTCATTATAATTTATCAGTTAACTGGCCTGTCACAGAACACTGGGTTTAGAATCATAGAATAACCAGGTTGGAAGAGACCCACTGGATCATCGAGTCCAACCGTTCTTGTGCTTCACTCATTTTGTTAGTGCCAAGTTTCCCTGATTCAAATAGTACAAAGGTTAACATTGGTTCTAGTCCATTTTTCATAGAATCATAGAATCATAGAATAACCAGGTTGGAAGAGACCCACCGGATCATCGAGTCCAACCATTCCTATCAAACACTAAACCATGTCCCTCGGCACCTCGTCCACCCGTGCCTTAAACCCCTCCAGGGAAGGTGACTCAACCCCCTCCCTGGGCAGCCTCTGCCAGGGACCAATGACCCTTTCTGTGAAGAATTTTTTCCTAATGTCCAGCCTAAACCTCCCCTGGCGGAGCTTGAGGCCATTCCCTCTCGTCCTGTCCCCTGTCACTTGGGAGAAGAGGCCAGCACCCTCCTCTCCACAACCTCCCCTCATGTAGTTGTAGAGAGCAATGAGGTCTCCCCTCAGCCTCCTCTTCTTTCTTTTCTTGCCTGCTTTAAGTTTTCAAAGCCAAGGCATTGCTGCTGGCTGGAACTATATAAGCATATTTGTAGGTATAGATCCTCTGCCTGTACCTCCCTCCTAGAAGGTGAAAATAATGAGGCAGCTGCCTGTCCCCCTCTCATACCCTGTATCGTAAACTCTCACCGAGATTTTCAGGCATCCATATGAAGCATTTATTCATTGAGGGAGAACAGCCTTCATACTAATCTAAACAATGATAGAATCATGGAATCATAGAATAGTTTTGGTTGGAAGAGACCTTAAAGATCATCTAGTTCCAACCCCTCTGCCATGGGCAGGGACACCTCCCACTGGATCAGGCGCTTAAGGCCCATCCAACCTGGCCTTGAACACCTCCAGGGATGGGGCAGCCACAGCTTCCCTGGGCAACGTGGGCCAGGGCCTCAACACCCTCAGAGTGAAGAAATTCCTCCTTATGTCTAGCCTAAATCTGCCCATCTCCAGTTTATACCCATTGCCCCCAGTCCTATCACTCCAAAGCCTTTGTGAACAGTCCCTCCCCAGCTTTCTTGTAGCCCCTTCAGGTACTGGAAGGTCACTATAAGTTCTCCTTGGAGCCTTTTCTTCTCCAGGCTGAACAATCCCAACTCTCTCAGCCTGTCCTCTTATGGAAGGTGCTCCAGCCCTCAGATCATCTTTGTAGCCTCCTCTGGACCCGTTCCAACAGTTCTATATCCTTTTTATATTGAGGATTCTATGTTCTTCACTTAGCAGCACAAGAAAAAAAAATGAGTTGTTAACATATTTCAATCCATACTTCACTGAAAGTGGCTCAAACGCTGCCAAAGATGTAGGGAAAACAGGGCAAGACAGGTGAAAGACCGACCAAATATCAGCCTTGGAATGTGAAGTAAAGCCTGTTAATGCAATGTTTGTTGCCTTTTGGAGACTTGCTGAGAATGGCCAGAGGAGAAAGAACAGAAATTATGCATCCATCTTCAGCTATGGCCTCCTCAAGTTTCAAATTTCAATTAATTCAATTATTTGCAATAAATTCAGAGTAAACTCTACCTCGCTTTCAACTATTGTTTTAAGAAAAGTGAATTGGATCCACATACTCCAACTGGAGACTCTATCTTCCAGTTAGCCTTTCTAGGCAAACGAAGAACAATATCTCAGAACAAGGACAGCGTGTTGGGGGTTTGAGTGTTGCAGTCAGTTGCTTGAAACTAAGTGACTGATTTCCTTCACTTGCCCTCCAAGGATTAACTCTGGGACTTCCAGCATTCTTCTGAATGAATAAATGATCCCACATCACCTATTCTCTAGTATGTGTGCTTTCTTTTTTTAATAATCAGTCCTAATATTTAAAAATTGAAGATATGACCTCAGCCTTCCCCTAGCTTTCCTCCTATCTACTTAAAATTCTCCATCTTGTTTTCTCTTACCTGGGAAGCTTCAGATTAAATTATCTTTAGCCTGGTGAATAAGCATTACAATTTTAACTCATACATTTTCCACTGCAAACAGGAACGCTTCTATGATACTAGGATGTAAAAAGTGAATGAACAAATGCTCCAGATCCTCCCATGGTGCAAAAGCCATTTCTATTACCAACCAGTCTTAAAATGAAAAACCATAAAATCCGTCCCATCCCACCCTTTTTTCATCTTTGTGATGAAATTACTAGTTACTTTAGTAAGCTCTGCTTTGCCTTCACCATAAGTCTCCTGAATGACCAGTTCCAAGCTATTTCGTAGACTTGCTGCTGCTCCTGTCCTTACAGGTGGGGTGTGGGAAGTCACATTCACCTCCCTTCAAAGAAATTCTGCAGGAGTAGCATTCACTCAGCCCATACTTTTGCTGTGCTACACCACAAATGAGCTCAATTCTGTCCCATTTCCAGACTCAGGCGAGAGGTGGGAGCAGATGGACAGTGAGAAGGGAAGCAGGGTAAACTGCAAATGAACTTTCTTCCATAAGACAGATTCAAGTATGGCTATAGGCAGGTGCAGTGTTAGGTTTACGGCTGAACTTGATCCTAAAGGTCTTTTCCAGCATAAATGATTCTCTGAATTCTGTGATTCTGTACGATGTGGATCTGTGAACCCTGAAAATGTGTGTGCAGCAAGGAGGCAGTAAGTGAGGATAAACCCTGTGGTACAGCAGACTATCCTGACTTATGAAGGTTGATCTTGCAAGAAGGAGCAAACACCGAAGTAACTGTGACATAGCAAAAGTAAGCAGTTTGACCTAAACAGCTTTATCTGGTAAGACAGATGGATTGTATGTTGGTCTGATGCCCAAGTCAGCTGAGTGACACCTGGAGTGAAGCTGAAGCCTCACAGCTTGGTGCTGCTTCAGTTAAGAACAGAAAGACCCTCCAAAAGCACAGACTGAGCTGCCTGCCCCGAGAACATGCTGAACAGCCGAGTTCCACTTCTGACGACACAACTGGCCTTGCCAGGACCCAACCAACACATAATAATTGACTCAGTCACACCTTACCGAGGCACCAGGAGTTTTCAAAAAGTATAAAATTAGCATCTGAAAACCCTTTTGTGGGGAGGAAAAATGACCATCTTAACTGACAGACAGGCAGGTCAACAGACATGCACCTCTATTCCTTTCCCCCCAAGACAGACACATTTTTGGTAAAAGTTGTGCTTCTGTCTTTGTTGGATGTTTCCCAAGATAATGACTTGAACTTATGGATATATATACATACACATCACATATACATCTTTATATGTGATCATTGTTAACCGGTTGTAATCATCCAGTGCTAACACCACAAGTGAACATGTTTCAGTTACTGAAAAACAAGTTTTAAACTTGTTTTTATGCGATGCTTTAAATAAATTACCTACTGTTTCGGCACTCGCGATTGTCTCAGTGAGAGTCCTTGGGAGAGCTCTGACAGGCACTTTGAAACAGTTGGACTGCTCTCGTGACAGCCCATTTGGCTTAATGGCAGCAATTATTAACCCTGTGGATGACAGCCCCTAGGGAGAATCTCACAGGTAACACTAACTCTGACCAGCAGCTAACTCATATACATATATCTGTATAATCCTTTAGTCATAAACTGCTGCCTAAGTCTGGGAATCATCGAATCCTAGAATCATAGAATAACCAGGTTGGAAGAGACCCATTGGATCATCGAGTCCAACCATTCCTATCAAACACTAAACCATGTCCCTTAGCACCTCATCCATCCGTCCCTTAAACCCCTCCAGGGAAGGGGACTCAACCCCCTCCCTGGGCAGCCTCTGCCAGTGCCCAATGACCCTTTCCATGAAAATTTTTTCCTAATGTTCAGCCTAAACCTCCCCTGGCGGAGCTTGAGGCCATTCCCTCTCGTCCCGTCCCCTGTCACTTGGGAGAAGAGTCCAGCTCCCTCCTCTCCACAACCTCCTTTCAGGTAGTTGGAGAGAGCAATGAGGTCTCCCCTCAGCCTCCTCATCTCCAGGGGCAGAGCCAGCTGCACCTAGAGTTCCCCTGTGGAGAAGCTTAGAATATAAGGGTGTTCATCCTGAATCAAAAAGGATGACTCAACAGGACAGCATCCCTCAGCCACCTATCAAAATTTACCTATTTATGAGACATACCCATACTTCAGTTCTTCCTTCTTAACACCCCACCTGAAACTCAGTCAGCCCCTGCCCTGTGGTTTCTTAGCCTCCTCTTCCCTTCCTCTTCTAAACCCTGCTGACCTCTGCGCTATTTTGCTAATGCCACAGAACAAATTTGGCTAACTTGGAAAAGAAGAATTAAGTTTTATTCATAATGCTGAGGAGACTCTGGTGGGACCTAGACACTCATGTAAAAAAGGGCAGGTTTTAGTCCTTTGCCATTATCATTCAGAATAAAAAGAAATATAAATATCATCTGCTGTGCCACAACAGCTGTTTGCTGCCTTTTCGCCCTCTCTGCCTGTGGTTTGAAAAATGAAAAGAAAAGCTCAGAAGATCTTATTGCTGGGAAGAATCCCAGGGCCTTGTGCAGTGGTGAGCTCCCACAGGCAGGTGTCTGCAGCCTCTCTGTAAAGTTTAAGCAGACAATATCAGACATTGCTCATTGTTAACTTCTTGGATGCAGCTCTTGCTTCAAGCATTCATATTGATGCTGTTTTTCTTTCTATTGACTTTTCCTTTGCTACGTATTTTTTTCTGAGAAGAAAACATAACATTTTCTGTGAGAATTGTTGATAATTCCCCTCCTGTTACTCGGATTCTAAGGTTCCCAAGACAACTTTGTTCTTATACCTATTACTGATGTTTCTGGCTCACTATTGGCACCAGAGAATAATACGAGCTTATCCATTTGTTGTTTTCCATTCCCTCATTCACTTCATTCCTCTCACCCCCCACCCTTAAATGTGAAAAAGTGCTCCTAAAAGTTTCTTCCTATTTCCATTAGGCATAGGGCTAAGCTTGTTTTCTTGCAAATCACCAGAGAAGAAAAGGAAGAAGGAAGAGTATAAACTAATTAATATCTAGCCACAAAACTTCACAGACCTTGACTCTGTCAGGTTTTCTGTCAGGTCCGACTGAGGGAATCAGAAATTTTTGGCAAGCCATGGACAGGTGGATATTTGCAATACAATTACCTTCTTACTTTCCTTTGAGCTAATCTAGCTCGTTAGACTTGACTCAGTTTAAACATTGGGTCTTTGTTAACCTAGCTTACCCTGACTGAAACAGTAGAGTTGGGGTAGCTACCTCCCCATCTCCAAAAGAGTGGTAGGGATAAGTATTGAGAATAAGCTAAAAAGCAAGAACTTTTTCAAGGCATACAGCCGTAAAAGGTACATGACCACAGCCAAATAGCAAAATATATTGTCCAATACATAGAAAAGGATAAATACAGATTTTTCTGAGGCATTTAAGATACTACATTTTCCTTTAAACTGGAAATTTTTTTATTCTGTTTGTGTTTGAATATAAAATGATTAGACAAACGATTTGACCCATATGGCTATAATGTGATAACCATTTGGCTAGGAAACCATTGGGCAGCTTGACTTCTCTTACCATTTTGTAAAGTAAGATAACAAAATTCTCTACCCTTTGGAGGCATTTACCTTTTTCTTAATTACAATAATCACCTATTTACTTTCTTATCAGGGGCAAGCACCCTAATTCTGATCTAGTTTTTAAATACTTACTTATAATGGCAAATGAAGGAGTTGTTTTATTCTGGCAGAATTTTAAAGGATACAGAATATTAAGTAAATAAAGTACAAATACTGCTATGTGGAACAATTGCTTTATCATTAAAAGAAAATATTTGTTAGAAGAAATAATATTCCAAGTGCACCTATGACAGATTCTGATTCAAGAAGAAAAAAAATGAAACATTATTTAATATTTCAGCATAGGTTTTACAAAGGGTGGGGCGAATTTTGTATCAGACAAGCCACACGATAGCCAGAGAAATATATCAAAAGGTAAAGCTTTGGCATCATTACAGAACTGAGTTAATGAATAGAGAAATACCTGGGCCTTAATCAAGGAAATGGACTCAAATCAAGCTCTGAAAAGTTGTATGGGAACATCTAAATTACTTACTAAAATTCTGACTGTGCATGTACCTACAGCCAAATATCAGAGCATATGGAAGGTGTATGAAAATGACTGGAATACCCTGAGCTGCTGATTGCAATCAAATTCTGTATAACCTTTTAAAAGCAAACCCTAATCAAAATTCAGCTCATGTTTTGTCACTATCTAATGTTTCTGTCATCTTAGGTGGATATAACCTGGAGGCAGTCACCCTACACCAGGAAAAGGGTCCAGACTGAGGTGCAACTGGTGGCGCTGCTAATATATTCAGCATCTACAGAACCCTGGGAAAAATGATTATTGACATTTTTGTGCCAAGATCTAGTTTGTGTGCTGCCTACTTTCCTGCTGTTTGGCCTTTGCTAAACCTTATCAGCGATGTTCACACTTCCCTCAAAATCCCCGTCTTCTCTCTACTCACTCTTTCACCCACCTTCGAGGCTGGCTCTGGAGTCTGGCAGCTTTTGGCACTCACTATTACATCCTAATTAAAACTGACTCTACTGATCCAACTCAGTCCCACAAGTTCCTTCAAATCAAAGACCTGGAAACCCAACCCAGTCCTTATTGCAGCATTTTATCCTAGAATCACGCCTGAAAAGAGAGGCTGCCGGTGGATGACAGTGGAGAGACATTGTGGGACAGTTGTTATCTGCATGGAGCAATAAGTTGTCTGCAAAGAAAACCTGAAGGGTTTTTTGGTGCAGTGGTAGCTTTTTACAGTCAGCTCATTCTTTTTCCTACTTTCTATGCAAATCTGTTAGACTCAAATGCTTACGGCTGTTTAAATGGACACTGTCAAGCAGGGAGATAAAATAATACGTTTTACATTGAATAATTTTTTTTGCTTATTGAACTACTTTTCTGTCAAATTAGAAAAGGCATGGTAGTTGACTGGGAAGGCCAGCTGGCTTTTGTGTTCAAACTGAAGAAAACAGATAACATTAAACTGTTAGGAACTCAATAAGGTAGGCTCCAAATACGTTGATAGCCCGTCAATGTTAGCATCATAGCTATAAACCATGAACTTAGGATGCCACCAGCACTCATTACATGTTGGTTTCTCAGCACCTCTTCCACTAAGTTACCACGTCTAAGATTCGCACTTTTAAGAGTCGAGAGCCTTGTGTTTACCCTTTAGGCAGAAAAACTGTCTGCGCATGTCTGTGTGTCTGCTATAAGTAGCAGGTGGGATTGGTTCCTAGCAGTTTTTAATTTTATGTTGTCCTTGTAAAGCTAGTTACCTCTCTTCAGACACAGATAACCATGTGAATCTTTGCAGATGTCCAGCAGATCTCTTGAATTATCAGGTTTTTTAATCAGCCACCACTCTGATTCTGCAGTATGTTATCACAGAAACAGCCAGAACAGAAAATAATCTCAAACTTCTCCCCTCCTGCGGCACGTCCCACAAGACACATCAATCCACGTCTTCAGGTAGATGAAATAGTCTGCTGCTGAGCTGGAGCTGCTGAAATAACCTGAAAACCAGGAGGACACTGCCTGGAGCTGCTTTATTTCCCCATGGATCACCCACCATGCTGCTGGTCTCTCCTGTCCTTGTAAGTCCTGCTTGCCTGCACTTGGCAAAGCAAACTGAACCAACTGATCTGGCTTAAAAACAAAATAGCCATAGTATGAAAGGTGGGGTTTGGTTTGGCTTTTGTTTTTCACCTGTGTCTACGAATATGCAAGCAAACAAACTAAAAGAAATAGGAGGGAAACTATCTCCTAAAGAGATGGGGAGTCTGCTGCTGGTGACGCCATAGGCACACACTGACCAAGAACCAAGGGTGAATCATAGAATAATAAAATCATAGAAGCTCTGGGTTGGAAAATACCTTTGAGATCACCAAAGGCAACCATACCTGTCTACTACTAAGTCATATTCCTAAGCATCTCATCTACCAGTCGTTTAAACACCTCCAGGGATGGGGGCATAATTCCCTCCCTGGGCAGCCTCGACTGAGAACCCTTTTGGTGAAGAAGTTTTTCCTAATGTCCAATTTGAAACTGCCTGATTTCAAAAGGGTTGACAATTGCAAAATTGCTGTAATACAGAAGCCTGCTTCTTCCCCCTCTCTCCTGCTGGTTTGTTTGCAGGTCCCACACGGCTGCTGGGGTGTGTAGAAAAGACAGCACGCTTTCTGCAGCATCCGTTAGCGTCCAAGCTGTCTAGCACGTACCTATGCTCGATGTAGCCATCCCTCAGGTTGACCCAGAAAATACCTTCCTCTTTAGCTCAGTCTCTGGAGAGCTCTTGATGATTGCCCCAGACGCAGAGGAAAATCTGTCATTTTGCACTCGGCCCCAGTGCCAGCTACAGCTATCGTCTGGATGATTGAATTCAATCACTAATGGGCCATTTACTTTAAGGAGCTCATTCCACAATTCAGAAGGATATCTTGCCTTCAGAGGGATGATTTTGCCAGGAAAGATGTCTATAGCTGTTTTTCTGTTGACATGCAGTGGGGAAAAATCATATCTAGCACAAAGACCAAGCAGTCCTTAAATATTAAATAAAGTTTGGCCACGTTGCCATAAATTTAAAATGATTACAATTTCTATCTCGTCATTTTCTCATTAACGTTATAGGGATTGTAAAATCCCTTGACTTTTCTGCAATTTGTTGCTTTCTAGATTGTTGCACTTAAGAATTCTGCAGTTTTCGTGTCCACAACAGAAGCTTCTTCTACCAATTGATATCCTTTACCACAACTTCATACAGGATCTCATGCTCTCCAAGGCATCCCTGACCCTAAGAGGTCTCTACATGCCTGAACAGCTTGTATTGATGGTCTGAGTTAACTCTGATTCAAATTCTAGCTTCAAATGAATTGGGAACCACCTCAGACTATGTCCAGCTCTTCTGACTTTCGGGGGCAGCAGCACATAGCACAGGGCAATAACATTTCAGCCAGCACAGGCACTGTTTGTTTTGACCTAAAACATTCCTCTGCTTTGTGTGCTTTTGAAAAATCCTAGCTTAAATTTTACTCAAGGCTGCTATACAAAACCGTTCTATAATGCAATCCTTCAGCAAAGCCAGGTGCAAAGATACAGCCTGAGGAGAAACAAGGGGAAAAAAAAAAAAGGAGCAAAAACATTTCATTAAAAAGTAAGAGAAAGGGGTATTAAAAAACAGAAACAGTTCAGCGCCTCTGTGGCCAAGTCACTAGTGAGAGGGAAAGGAGAATCGTGTCTGTATTTTGAGGTGGAAATGTCTTGCTCTCCCTTACAACATTCCCTCTCTGGTCACTGCAGCTGTTGCAGTACTGGTGAGTAGGGATAACGCTTCCTTCCCAGAGGAAACACCCACCAGGCAGTTTGGAGCACTTTCCTGGAAATAAAAAAAGGTGAACCTCAGTTTCTAACTTTCTGGATACGTGTTGTGGCCAAGAGGCTGCTAGGATAGGTGTGCAGTTCAGCAATTTGCTCCAGCAATGGTACAACACAAAGTCCTTGCTCTGTGTCAGCCGGAGCTGAGAACCCCTGGAAAGTGAAGACAAAGTAAAATCCATGCTCGTGGCTCTGTGGAAGGAAGGAAGGGGAGACAGGTTTTAAAGGTTACACCTTCTATCTAATTTCAGGCACCTGATCTCTTTTATTAAGACTTGCACTTACTAAATAGTCTGTGATTGATGTTAGGACCACTGGAAAGCAACACGCTAAAGCAAAATGTCAGAGCTATCTCATGGTGAACTATGATCCCTGTATTCCGGAATCTTGTCTGCACAGAAACGATTACCAGTGGCTTTCCCACATGGTTACAGAAATAGCTTTTCATCCCCCAGCCCCCTACCCCAGTAAAAATAAATAAGCAAACGCACAGTCCCTGGGTATCTGACAGCTTGACTAATTGCAAACAAGATTTCAGATGAGGAACAGAACAGCAAGATTTTCAATCAGGTCTCTCCACAGTCTATCATTTTAATTTGAAATTTATTGAAAATAAATTAGTGTAATTATCCCCTGAATCTAGCATTCATTGACAGTAAGAGAGATTTGAGGTCAAATGACTAGAATTTAGCATTTTTAAAAATAACACTTCCTGTGCAAAGCAATAATACAAGTGAACTTACATTAACAATCAGTAGCGGCTGATGTATTCAAGTCCCTAAGTTCCCCAAGACTCTTCACTGCACGAATTCACTGACTTGCCATTTGGCCATGGCCACGATCTCAAAAGCACTGACCTTTTTGATACCTATCGTAATAGTCATCCTTGCAGCCTGTGGCTAAGATTAAATCCTGCCTGAGAAGTCTAGCCTCAGCCCTGCTAGCTGGTTTACAAACCAGCTGCAGTCCCCGTAACATTTGCATGACACCTGGGAGTGATAAATGCATGCAAAAAAACCATTACTAATGTATCAACCAGCACATCAGGAGCTGATGAGGCACTGAAATGAAATAATGAGAGTAGATCACAGCCTTCAGTGAGTTGCTGAGCAGCGACATGTTCCACATCGCCTAAATTAAAGCGAGAAGCTGAGGTCAGGCAAAACGGATCCTTGAGAGAAAAGGTAGCTGGAGGGTGAGAAGAGATTGGTTCAGACTGCAGAGGGAGGGGAGCTTCGCAGACACAATCCAGTGCTGCCTCTGCTTAGTAAATCTTGCATTAGGCTCATTCACAAAGCCGTTGGGATTGACTCTGGTCTCCCCATATGCATTAAAAATTTCCAGTGGAGCCCAAGATGATGGAGGACCCTGGTGACTCAGTAGGTGACATTCGCCTTTCTGAGTCAGAGCAGGCACGATGCTGGAGGACGTTGTTGCTGGACAAGACGTAATAAGATCCAGAGCACTGACAATCCCACACTGCTGCCTTTTGAGTCTGTTTGCTCAGCATTCCTCATCAGACTCCAAGCAGAAATTCACATCCAGCAGACCGAAGTCCCCCTCACAGTTCTACTGCAAACAACATTTCTCATGACATTCTCTCTAAAAATTTATATAGCAACGCTAAATCATGGCTGTATTTCAGCCCTGAGATGACTGCAACTCTGCACAGAGAAAGTAATTCCTGTACGTTGTTTGTAGAGCTCCTGAGACCCTTCAAAGGTGAAAGAAGCTGTGCTAAGTTTAAATGTTATTCTATGAAGAGACTCCAGAAGCTAAAAGATAAATCAGAATTTGCAATAATTTTAATGATCACAGAATAACAGAATCAAAGAATGGTTTGGATTGGAAGGGACCTTGAAGACCATCCAGTTCCAACTCCCTGTGATAGACAGGGACACCTCCCACCTATTCAAGTTGCTCCAAGGCCCATCCAACCTGGCCTTGAACCCCTCCAGGGATGGGGCAGCCACAGCTTCCCGGGGCAACCTGTTCCAGTGCCTCCCAACCTACATTGTAAAGAATTTCTTCCTAGTCTCTAGTCTGAATCCAATTCACAGCCATTATGATGTCATTAACGATGATGAGATGTTTAAGCATTTCATTTTTGAGATAACATTTATTTTAAAAAGATTTGAAATCTTTCAAGGCCAAGAAGTGATATAAAATCTTTTACTAGATGGTTGCTTTGGTGCTGCCAAAGGACTAGATGGGATTAGGACCCTTCTCCTCTCCTCTTTTGACTCTTCTGGAGAGCTGGACACAGTCCCCTGGGAATCTTACTTTCTAGCACTGTGCAGAGGCTGTCCATGAGGTCATTGCTTTCTACAACTACCTGAAAGGAGGTTGTGGAGAGGAGGGATCTGGGCTCTTCTCCCAAGGGACAGGGGACAGGACAAGAGGAAATGGCCTCAAGATCCACCAGGGGAGGTTCAGGCTGGACATTAGGAAAAAATTCTTCACAGAAAGGGTCATTGGGCACTGGAACAGGCTGCCCAGGGAGGTGGTTGATTCACCTTCCCTGGAGGTGTTTAAGGGACGGGTGGATGAGGTGCTGAGGGACATGGTTTAGTGTTTGATGGGGATGGTTGGACTCAATAATCCGGTGGGTCTCTTCCAACCTGGTGATTCTATGATTCTATGATTCTATGAAAGCAACCTTTGCAATATCTATTGTGGAAATGACTCCAGCCTTCCAGCAGAAAAAATGCAAATTCTTGCCGCAAAGCCACAGAAATAATGGGGTGACAGCAGAAAAAGTCTTCTGTGTGTCGCAGCAGAAAGTGGGAACTCAGAGATGTTCCAGCTGCAAAGTTTGCATTGAAGATGTCTCCAGGTGTTGCAGGAACTCTGAAATTACCACCGATATCTAACATATGAACTCTTTCAGATTAAGAGACAATATCATCCATATGAAAAAAAATTAAAGACTTTAATACAGACAGCCAGAAAGGAAGATGGGCCAGAGGAAGTTTTTGTTTATGAAATAACCAAGGGAAATGGGTGAACACAGTATAAATGAGCCCCCTGCTGAATCAGAAATGGCATATCTAGTTTTCTCAGCTGCTCAAGACAGAAAGAAATCAGGTGGGAAAACTCTAGAGGACAACAGAAGAGACTTCTATTTATTCAGGAAGATGAAAAGCATCGCAGAAATCAAGTCTCCACTTAGCTGAGAGGAGGGTGGAATAAGAGCAATGTGTAAACCTCAAAGACGCTCATAATTCAGAAAACAGGCCAAATCCCTCTACAAATTCTTCCCAGAAAACAGCATAAATCCAAAGAAGAAAGTGGGGTTTTTATTTAATCTGGTAAGAGTTTGTTCCTTGGTCTTTTTATAAGGAAAAAGAAACCTGAACTATTTCTCTCAGTGTCGCAGTTAAATTGCTGACGTGTCTTACACAAATATTTGCTTGTAAGATTTAACCTCTCGCATCAGAGATGCCATGCCATCCTGAGGATGTGGAATGCATATTAAAAGCAGTAAAACTGAGTGTATTTTATGTTGTCTAGGGAGAATGAGGAGTCTGGGACTCTGTTCTGAGCTCCACCACAGTCTCACTTTCATATCCAGGTTTCTATTTAATACCCAGTGTTTCTGTGTAAATTACCCAGTAAAGCAGCCGTGTACCCAGGCTGGTTTGTAAAGCGTTTGGTGCACTTGAGATTAAAGCACTTCATACTGAAAGGACAAATTATTAACCATTGAAAACCGTTGCAAAATGTTACATTTTTCTTTGAAATTTAAAAGCTTCAGCTGCAGAGTTAAATACAGCCAGCGTGTCGCATATTACAAAATGTTTTTTCAATACTTCACCATAACTTTATATTCTTGTTGAACTGTAAGTAGTTTCATAGATGAAAGCAAGTTGTTTGTTAACTGATGTTGGCCTGATAACTAGAGCTGCAGGTTTTTTCCAGTTACATAAAATTAAGCACACAATATTCTTATACAAAACTCCAGTAATTTTGTCCTGGTCATTATTTTTTTGCACTTGTAATAGACAAAATCTCTAGGATCTCCTAGAAATTAATGTATGACTTTGAAAATAATTATGTAGGGTGTCTTAGACACTGTTTGCTCTTAAACAGCAGACTGTCCGTGCTTCGATATCAAGTTGATGATGGAGGACTTAGTTGTGAAAGAACTGACCGGTCACGAGGCAAGAATTAACTGACATTCTAAAAAGTTATGAAAACCAGCAGTCATTTCCACAAAATCATTATGTACAACTTCCAAGGATTTTTAATTAATCCACCAGCCTTAGAGGAAGAGGACCAGAAACAATAATTCCCATGAGGATCGTGGAGGATCTCAAGCTACTTTGCAAATCAGAAGACTGCTCATTTTAGAAGCACCAATGCATCTTCTGTGAAAATGTCTGCTGCTTAAAAACATCCCACAACATCAAACAAACATTTTGGACAGGAAATTAAAAATATATCCTATGAGACTGCTGATATTAACTGGTTAAACATAATATAAATGTGCTACTCAAACCCTTTTTATCATAGAATCGCAGAATCATAGAATAACCAGGTCGAAAGAGACCCACCGGATCATCGAGTCCAACCATTCCTATCAAACACTAAACCATGACCCTTAGCACCTCATTCAGCTGTTCAGCTCCTTCATGGTTCACACAGCTTAGAGTCTCTGAGACGAGTATCACTTAGTGGCATCCCCATCAGAGGAGAAGACCGCATCACAGAGGGCGAGACAGCACATCTGACATCCAGCAGCCATCTCCTCAGCCTTTCTAAACCTACAGGTAAACCTCAGACACCCCTGAAGCTAACTGAATAATTCATTATTTAGCAGTTTGAGGCACAGGGAGTTGCTGGGGTAGCAAAGCAACCAGTGGCTCTCCTCCCTCTGGTGCCCAGGCCAGAGCCCAGAGCAGCCAGACAGATTGCACTGATGTTCCTGAGCAGGGGTCTGAGCATGAGGAGGAAGAGAAAGAGCAGAAACTACAGCAATTACTACCCCGAACTTCTTGTTGACAGCAGGGATGGCAAATCTGGTTCTGCAGTGCCTTCCCCCAGCATCCCGGCTTAGTCCTGTCCCCTACCTCTCCTTTTCTCATGGAAGCAGACATCCAAGCCCAACCCATCACCCTAAAAGCAGAAAGATAAGTTTTGGTTAAACTGTTGAAGAGACTAACACATTTATTAATCCTTAGGAGGAACAGGACAGGGACATTTCATCTCTCCATCAAAAAAAGGCTTTGTCAAATGTCTTTGTTGCATTTATACTCCCTTCCTTTTTTTACATTGGGGCAAAACTACATACCAAGTGGTGTGCTTGCCTGACATGATTCACTTTTCTGACTCTGCAGGCTGAAGAGCAATGAAGCAGGCAAACAAGGAAAAGCAAGCACCAGAGCTCCCGTGTTCAAATCTGAGCTCCCATGCTCTAATCTAACAGATGTATGTGCAAGGATTTTGGATACCTCCTTCCCTTTGTTAAGCCAAGATAACAATAAATAAACCTACTCCACTGCAGGACCTGAACCAACAGTGATAAATCTAATCTGCTTATGTTGCAGAATAAAAATAATTGCTGGAATGTCTTTGCTTCGACTGTTTAAAGAAAAAAAATTCATTACTTTAAATAGTTAGTGTGACAGAGGCTTAAGGTCTGTTAATAATTTATATTTCATAGCAAAATAAAATTGATAACAGTTTTTAGATGGGTCATGAGGGTATGATCTGACTCTGGCAGTCAAGATACTTAAGGTATTAATTACTTTGGTTTGGAGAGCATAGAATTATGGTGGTCAACCAAGTGGGCTGCTTAGGAGGTAGAGAAACAGCCAATGGTGGCAAAGAGACAACATCTCTTGAATAACAGACAAAACTAAACAAGCAAATATTTCGTTATGGAAGTGTTAAAGTAATTCCTTCCTGACACGACCATGAACCCTGGGAACAGCTGGAACTTTATAGCTTAAAGGATAAAGAAAGTTTTTCTTAGTAAACAAAGGACACTTCAGGGTTGACGAGGAATTTTTTTTTTCTAGAAATTCAGGATATTCATAGCTTAGTTGCAGAGAAAATCAGAAGATATACAATATTACCTGGGAGAAGGTTTATTGCGTGAACCGTCTCCTTTGAGTTACTATCACTATGTATTTTATGCTCTTTGTAGACATCAGGCTCACATTTGTGGCCGTATGAAAAGAGGTAAATATCTTCAGGCACTCACATCACTACTGGCCAGCAATGTGGTGTACGCTAAACCTCCCAGTTCACGGTATTGACACCTGAGATACCTCCATATCAGAAGATGTTCCACAGACAGAAATATATCAGTGGCAGCACACGGTTTCCTCTCAGCATATAGAATCGTAGAATAATGGGATCACAGAATCCCTAGGTTGGAAAAAACCTTTCAGATCATCAAGCCCAACCATACCTGTCCTGTCCCTCAGCACCTCATCCATCTGTCATTTAAACATCTCCAGGGACGGGGACTCCACCACCTCCCTGGGCAGCCTGTCCCAGTGCCTCAGAACCTTTTTGGTGAAGAAATTTTTCCTAATGTCCCATCTGAATCTCCCTGGCACAACTTTGGGCAATTAATTATAATAATAACAACAACAACAACAACGATATTGCCAGGCCAGGAAGCCCTCTCAGCATCCCTACACTGCAGCAGTTTGCTATAACCATGACTTTCCTGAGATGCAAGAGGAACAGAGGAAGAAGCCAGAAAAGTCTGAACCCCATGAATGCAGAGAAGAGTCTTACAGAGGAGAGTTAGATGGACCAAGTAACATCTAGCATATAATTACAGCATCCCTATCCATTCTTGTAAGTGCTCAAATAAAATTAACAGCATAGTTATTGGTTTGGAGGCTAATCACACTTCTAAATCTAACACAAAATTTTGCACCTTTGTGCTTCAGCTCTGTCTACACATATTTGTGGTGCGAAGAAACACACAAATTTCTAAAACTGCTGGCAGAAAGACCCCAGTGATACAATTCAGTTCAGCCTCATATCCCTGTAAAGCCCATTATGTCCTCTCTTACCACTACAGATAGTGGTGTTTTTAAACACATTTTTTACATAAGATAGCTGCTTAACATCAATTATACTCAGATCACCATGGTTTGAGAGAGATAGAGACAGAAAGTTTTGGCCATACAAAGTATATTAAACATACTTGCTGCGTTGTTGATAGGCTGTAGCAAAAAGCAACCCATGATACACAAATGCTCAACCATTTAAAAATACATTTTGGTATCTGCAAGGTAACCTTGATTAGCACGACAGAATGCTGCACTTACTGTGCCTCAGTTTCCCTACAAGGATTTGCCAGCTTGTCTAATAAGTTACAAGGGAGAACTCATGTAAGGTCACACAGTTTCAAACCCCTTCCAGTATAATAAAGGGATGTAGTCACACACGAGGTAAGAATTCCTCCAGCTCTGGTAGTCCACGGTGACAGATTCTGCAGTGATTCATATTGCTGCTAAATTGATTTGTTACTCTGATCCTAGTTTTGCCTTTCCAGTCCCTGGGCAGCTCTGACCAGTTCCTGACAGCAGCCCCAAGCGTGAATACTTCACCAGCATCCCTGTCACTCCTCGTCCCAAAGCACCTGCTAGCCAGCCTGTCTCCACTGTCCCGACACCCACATGCTCATTATGCTTCAGTAGCCCTAAAAGCAAGTACAAAATTTGTTGACAAGGCCAGGCCTTTCTCTGCAATGGAAAAACATATCTCTGCAACCACTTGAGATGAGTCGATATAGCAGTCCAAAACAGGAATCACAGAACCACTAGGTTGGAAAAGAGTCACAGGATCATCGAGTCCAACCGTTCCTATCAACCACTAAATCATGCCCCTCAGAACTTCATCCACACGTCTTTTAAACACCTCCAGGGAAGGTGACTCAACCCCCTCCCTGGGCAGCTTCTGCCAGTGCCAAATGACCCTTTCCATGATTTTTTTTCCTAATGTCCAGCCTGACCCTCCCCTGGTGGAGCTTGAGGTCGTTGCCTCTCGTCCTGTCCCCTGTCACTTGGGAGAAGAGCCCAGCTCCCTCCTCTCCACAACCTCCTTTCAGGCAGTTGTAGAGAGCAATGAGGTCTCCCCTCAGCCTCCTCTTCTCCAGGCTAAACACAGATAGAGATAAGAACCTAGAGAATATTGTGGTTAAATTGCGTAAGTGGAGAGAAGTGCATCCTCTGGGATTTTGGTTAAGGTCTCAACAGTAACTGTATACTTGTGCCCTAGATTTTTGCAGTTTACATCTAGTCAGTCCTAGAGAAATGTGATGCTGCAGACCTGGAAGCCTCATCAGTAGGTGTGATTACAGCTTGAGCCATGTCACACCATTCCCCATCGCCCTGAACTAAAAAATTAACCCCGTTACTGCAAACTGCAAGGGGTCAGCAGTGCCAGCACTGAAATAGGAAAGCCATTATAAAACACTGAGAGCAGGACATGTTTAGGAGTTATCTCAGTGCAGAGCTACCATCTAACTTGATTAAACATTGCACCAAACCGAAAAGTTGAAAATAAAAAATAAAATAAAAATATCAGGAGGTCTGCTTGAAATAAATATTGTGAATCTCCCCACAGAGTGGGGAGGGGGAAGAATCACTGTGGGCCAGACAAAACACTTTGTTTTGTGAGAGTTTTTAAAAAACCCTTTCTAAAAATCTGTTTCTAGGGACAATTTTCAAATCTGTCATTTGGCAATACTAAGATTTTTTATTTTGAAGAAGTGGGAGCAGAATTTCCTGAAGAGAAATTTTCCTTTTTTTTTTGTTCTTTTGTTTACCCAAAACGGTTTGCCAAATCCAATAGATTTGATAAATATTTGTGGTCAGCCTGAAACCATTTTCTGGTCAATAAGCTTTTTGATGGAAGAGAGATGCTTGGCTCTACTTTAGATCCTAGCACTTGACAGGCCTTCTGCATTTGTATTTAAATTGAAGGCTTGTAGAAGAAAAATATCTATCAGGAAGCCAAGCCAGACTGCTTTTAGCAACATTCTGAAAAGAGGTGGGTTGTACTACATATTAAAGTAGGCCAGAACACAAGAAAACACTGAACTGAGAACTCAATTCTAGACACAACGTAAATAAGGTCTGATCTTTATTTCACCAGCTTTGCATCTTACTCAGCTCTTTGTCATCTGGCTACTTTTCACAGATTTTTAGTTCAGAAGGAGGTTGAACGCCTTCCAAATGTACAAAGCTAACCCAGCCGTAACTCCAGCTCAGCCTACTTGCTGTTAATCTTGTTGGCTGGCATTCACTCTAGTTCCAGCCTTCTCACCTACTACCAGCACAAATAAGATTGCATTCATTAAAGAAAAAAAAATCACAGCCCCCACATGGTTCATAAATGTTTTGTAACACCACAGAATTCCACTCAAAATCAGTGTGGATAAGAATGGTTTATAAAGTACCCTAAACAGGCCATTATTTGGGAGTCCAGAAACTTATTTGTTATTTTTATTTTCTGTAATTTCAATACAAGTTGATTTCTTCAAGAGTGACAGCTACTACTGGGTCTCTGTGCCCGGACTTGGAGAGAGTGGCAGCTTTTTGATGAGTTTTCTTAATAATAAATGCAGCACAGTGGGTGATCAGGAGCTGTGGATTCTGTGACCTATAATATTTTCTGTCAAGGCACATGTTATGAGATTGGTTAGCACTTACATCCTCTGGTTGTCCAGACATATGTATAAATTAAGTACAAAACAGCTGAGTCTGACTGCATGTTATAAAAAAAAAAAAAAGAAGAAATTATGTTAGTCAGTTTTCAAGCACAACCTGTGAAATGTGCTGCTGCTTTGAATGCTTTGAATAACTTGAAAAACTCCCTATTTCTATGGCTGGAAATGGGAAAAAAAAAAAGTCAGTCTTTCTTTTGTTATTTTTTGACATTTAATATTACTTATAATATTACTAGCAACATGGGATTATCATACTTAAATTCTCAACCGTGCTCCAGCTACTCTTCTGAAGAGTATCAAAAGGCAGCTCAGAACATCTGAAGATTTACACAGGCAGGAGGGAACTAAAGGGCTCTATTCTTCCTTCAGTGTTCGTGTTCGCTGTGTGCAGAAATCCCTCACGTATCACCAAGAGCCTCCTGAAAGCACTGAACAAATGCAAGAAATTTAGATACCGTGCTTTAGAAAATACATAATAGAACTCAGGGACCCCCAAAATGCTCTGGTGCTAAAAACATTTTATCTCATTCCTTGTGCTTCCCAGATATTCCTCTCGTTTATGTTGGTTTAAATATTTTTCATGTTATCAACTGAAGCAGTGAAAGATTTCGTGACCAATCCAAACGACTGGGGAGAAGTTTGGAGTTAAACATCTGCCTGGCTTTTGCAAAGCCTTACAAATCTGTGTCAAACATAAGGCAGCCTCTACGGGGAAGAGGAAAGCCTACTGCAGTGACCACATTGTAGGAAAACCCTGGAGTGGATGTTAACTTGTAGTAGATTGAGGTATTGCAAAGTGCCCACAACTTGGAAGATTAATTTAATAATGTTAGTGTATCTTTAACAACTTCTTCTGCTGGTGGTCCAGGATCTGAGCTTCACCCATCTTCTGAAGTGCCCTTTGGAGGCTGCTTTCCCCCCCATTGTCTAGACAGAGCATCTAGGGGCTTCAGCATCAAACTTGAGTTTCTAAATAAGGTAGTTGAAGTTAGGTAGCATGAAGATCTTGTATAGAAAATATAACTGGTCTCTCTTGTACAGCCATTTCCAAGACCACTCATGTTTTAGAATCATAGAATCACAGAATGGACCTTAAAGATCACCCAGCACCTGAAAGGGCTACAAGAAAGCTGGAGAAGGACTATTCATAAAGGCTTGTGGTGATAGGATGAAGGTGAATGGGTATAAACTGGAGAGGGGCAGATTTACACTAGACATTAGGAGGAATTTCTTCACGCTGAGGGTGGTGAGACTGTGGAACATGTTTCCAAGAGAAGTTGTGGCTGCCCCATCCCTGGAGGTGTTCAAGGCCACGCTGGATGGGGCTTGGGTAACCTGATCTAGTGGGAGGTGTCCCTGCCCATGGCAGGGGCGTTGGAACTAGATAGTCTTTAAGGTTCCTTCCAGCCCTAACCATTCTATGATTCTAATCACTTACACTTCATAAATTCTGCTTTATTCTGTTCATAGTCTTGTACACCGTCAGTTTATCCAAGACTCTTCCACCATCAAACCCAAAAACCAGATCTTCAAAACAAACTTAAGTGATTTCATCAATGAATTAGGCACATGAATCTGAGGCTGTGGCCAAGACACACCTTCTAAAGGTAGAACGTGGAAGCATACGTCTGCATGACACAATGTGGCACTGCTCATGTTTAAACAATGGAAAACAGCATGAAAACAGTAGACAGCAAGGCTGATTAACTTGCATTTAGCATCATGCTAACTACATTTATATGGTTTTCAACCAAGAAAGGTTTTCTTCCAAGAAGGTCTTCTTCCAAGAGGGTTTTCCTCCAAGAGGATTTTCTTCCAAGGCTGGCACAAAAAGCCCATATCTACCTGCAATTTTTTCTGTAAGTATATCATATAATTTTCCTGCGACCACTGAGCAGCAATGCTAAGCTGACGTGTCCATTTACAAATTTCTGTTTCCATTCCTCAAGTGACTATTTCTTTTCTAATTCTTATCTTCCTTAAACAGGAACCAAACCCAGAAGGATCTGTTTTCTTTCAGTGATGGGTCCATTTTTCTGGGAATCAGCATTTACAGGATGAGCCTGTATCAGATGACGGACTGTTCTGTCGAATAAGACTTTCTGCCAGTAATTTTTCTTTGCCTGAATTTAGAATAGATGAAATTTTGAATATGTCTGAATTGTTATGGAATGCTGACATCCACGTATAGGTAATTTTTCACACAAAATTTTGAAATATAGCCTTAATGAAACACCTGAGACATAATTCACTTCTTCTATATGCTGGTGTTTAAAATTGAAGAAGAAACCCCAGACAGAGTATAAAGATGGTAAAACAACAGTTTCAGAATTTGTACTGTCTTCATGAAGATGCCTATGAGGCCATGACTTTCTGTTTGTTTCCATGAGGGAGAAAAAAAGACTTCACCATTTCTTTTCTTTTGTTCTGTGCACATTTTGTGTGAAGCAGATAGATCGACACCCCACAGAACGGAGAGGAAGGTCTCTCTTCATTGTTATCCGGAGTACCAAGCATGTGTCAATCTACTTCTATCCCAGGTTGTCTTCTCATTTTACTTGTGCTTACTGGATGCTCAAAGAGGTTCCACTTTGACTCCAATATAAGTTTTTATATGATCAGATTTTAATTGCCTGTATGAATACTGAAACATAAAATCATAGAATAGTTTGGGTTGGAAGGGACATTAAAGAACAATCAGTTCCACCCCCTGCCACGGGCAGGGACACCTCCCACTGGATCAGGTGCCCAAGCCCCATCCAACCTGGCCTTGAACCCCTCCAGGGATGGGGCAGCCACAGCTTCCCTGGGCAACCTGGGCCAGGGCCTCCCCACCCTCACCGTGAAGAATTTCTTCCTAATATCTAATATACATGAATATGGCTAAAATACATGCCAGGATAACTTATCCTTGATTTATGTGAGCTTCCCATTTTAAACTACCCAGATGTATGCTTATTTAGGTTATGTCTAACCATAATTCCGCATTTAGAGCAGTCCTACTAAAAACAATGGAAAAAGATAAGATTAAATAAATGGACAGAGAGGTAGTCAAGGAAGACACAGGGACAGATAATGGATCAATATTTAAAAACAAACCTAACGAAATTAAAAGAAAAACCAAACTCCTTCAGTATATGCCTATTAATTATTGAGCCATTCTGTATTTCTCATGATATAAGCAAAAACTTCTGTGGAAGTGTCACATTACCCTTAATACCCAGCTAGAGTGATCTTCTGACCCAAACTGATCTGTTACACAGCTTTGTACTGGCAATCATTCCTGGTCAGTACGTTGGTTCACATTCGAGAAGATAGTAGGCATATTCTGAAAAACAAAGGATAGATTGCAGTCACCAAGAATTTCAGTGTCTCTCACTAAGTAATTAAATCTTTGGCAACAGTTGATCATGTAATCACAAATGAGACAGGCATATGGAAAAAGGTATATTTTGAAGTGAAGTATTCAGGATTTGTGATCGTTCAATATAGGTTCTGTGTTCTCACCCATCACACTTGCCAATTAAATGAACTTAAAATTTACTGATACAGTCAAAGGGGGGAGGGCAAAAGTAGCAAAGGAAAGATAATTAATGTAAAGGGGAAGGTTTTTTTGTGGGATTTCAGAAGATAATATCACATTTAAATTGTTTTATTATGCAGATATTTTCTAAATTATATAGCTAAATTGAGAAGTAATTGCTTCCCAAATAAAACATCATTTCATATTCAATATGTTATATATACATACACCCACAAACATAATATATTTACATCCAGTTAAATTCACAACATTGAAACACATTGTTTAACATATTCATCAATGACTTCGAAGAGGGGATAGGGTGTATCCTCAGCAAGTTTGCTGATGGCACAGAACTAGGATAGGATAGGATGGGATGGGATAGGACAGGATAGGATAGGATTAGGATAGGATAGGATAGGATAGGATAGGATAGGATAGGATGGGATATGATAGGATAGGATAGGATAGGATAGGATAGGATAGGATAGGATAGGATACATCTACCACCTTCTCTTCATCCTCTAGTTGGGTGACCTTATCATAGAAGGGTATCAAATTAGTTAGACATTGAGTTCTTGGGTATACAGCCTGCCAAGAGCTGGTTTGGAAATTTGAATTCATTTAATTTAGGGGGTACAGAAACTGCAGAAAATTTAGTTATACTTCAGTACTGTTGTAGTAGGACTAGAAACCAAGCTAAAATAGAGAAGAAGGTAGAGTAAATACATGTAGTTCACCAGACTAGTGGATGAGTTTTATCTCTTTTTTGGTTCCCTTGGCAATAATACTAATTACTGTCACAATGCAAACAGCGTTATTGGACACAGTCCAGTGGCACATGTGATTAATGCATATCTTCCAGACATGTATCTGAACTTGATGCGAAGACAGAGATGGCAATTCCTCCATTTTTCCTACTGGTTTGATCAAACTGTTAATCAACTACTGCGATAATATTGTGCCTCATTTCCCACTTTAGCTTGTCTGGTTTAAATTTCCAGTCAGTTAAACTAAAGAGTCTTTAATATCTAATACTTCTTTTCTATGATGGCATTTATCCCCAAGGATTAAGTCACTTCTCATTCATTGCTGCACTAATGGAGCCTGGATAGTGACAAAACGTGCCTCAGACTGAAGCCAGGTCATCACCTGTGGAGTTCAAAGGAGTTCTGCTGTTCAAAAAGAACTCCAAATTATCCTTAGATGAGAGAAAGTGATTTGTGATAAACATAGGAGCCATTTATCTGACCTATTGACCAGAAATGAGCCTAATGAGAAACTTATTGCGAATTTAGAATCATAGTCGTAGAATCATAAAATCATGGAACAGTTTGGGTTGGAAGGGACATTAAAGCCCATTCAGTTCCAACCCCCTTGCAATGGGAAGGAACAGCTGCCAATGGATCAGAGGCTCCAAGCCCCATCCAACCTGGCCTTGAACATCTCCAGGGATGGGGCAGCCACAGCTTCCCTGGGCAACCTGGGTCGGGGCCTCACCACCCTCATTGTAAAGAATTTCTTCCTAATGTCTAAACATGGAGAGACTCTGCCCCTCTCTGCAGAACAAGCCCACTTTTACCTAAATTTGGGAAGAAGAGTGCATTTTAGTCAGTAATTGACCCATCCTGATATCCACATACTCCCTGAAGTACAAGGACAGATAAGAATCTCCATCTGCTTTACCCTAGCAGGATATCTCCCAGGAGCAGTTCATGAGTGTCCTTCACCCCCTTGTAAAGAGCAACTTCCAAGAGCACAAAGGATTCATTCTCCATAATTAAGACCTAATTCAATACCCGCTGAAATCAATGGAAGATTTTCCACTGACTTCAGTGTGTTCCAGCCCTAGCCCTGAAACCGACAATCGTCTGGTGACATTTGTGTTATATTAACCCAGCCTTTAGGAACTATATTGAGGTCTCCAACTCATTTCACATAAGCCACCAAACAGTAATAATTTTCAGACAGTGTCAACCTGACCCAGATTTGAACTGGCAATCTGGAGTTAGGAAGCACTATAATCCATTACTAGCCCTGTGAACCATCTGGTCACAATATCTCAAGCAACTTATACGGCACTTAGTAGCTGAGTAGTTTACTGAGGCTCGTAGGGTAAAAAACCAGAATGTGTATGTGTGTATGTGTGTGCATTTATATATAACTAAGAATTTTGTCACATTGACAGAAATAACAGACACAGGCTTTCTGTTCACTTGTACAGATTAGTGTGCAATTAAAGAAAAAATTTAAAATTTTTGCAATGGAGTAACACTCATTATTTTTACAAAGGCATGTAATGATAGAACGAGGGGGAATGGCTATAAATTGGAGAGGGGAAGATTTAGACTAGACTAGGAGGAAATCCTTCACAGTGAGGGTGTTGAGGCGCTGGAACAGGTTGCCCAGGGAAGCTGTGGCTGCCCCATCCCTGGAGGTGTTGGATGGCGCTTGGAACAGCCTGGTCCACATGTCCCTATCCATGGCAGTAGGATTGGAATTAGATGATCTTTAAGTTCCTTTCCAACTCAAACCATTCTGTGATTCTATGATTAGGAAAAAACAAACGGACCTAGAGTAAAATCCTAATAAAGGGATCGTGACCAACTACAATCAGGCATACAGATATTTTTGCAAAGTTCCCCATCGCTGTCCATGCATATTTTTTTTTGAGTGCATGAACACTTAGCGAGGCAGACACATTCATTTTTTTAACAATTATGCTAGGAGTCTGGTTTGTTTTCATAAACTTCTCCCACCAAGAATCGAGGTTTCTGATTACACCTAGAATAAACTCATCTCTGGCACCACCATGTTTGTATTTCCCAGAGAAGGCAATGGATGCAGTTTTACTCTGCTTTGAACTTTAAACATGCATCTGTATTTAAGTGAGTATCAAAGGCTACTAGGTTAAGTGGAGTTTTTTTAAATCCATTTTGTGGATGTGTAAATGACTAAAAGGTGGAAGCTACTGAAAAGTAAGATACAGAGGGAGCTTTGCATAAGGACATTGTGGACCGCAAGTTTGTTCATTAAAAGTCATCTTTCAAAAGAAGTACTTAGCCTTAAAATATCAACAAGAAGCCTCTTCACACGATTCAATGTATATACTTTAATATTTTAATAATCTGTCTGGTCTCAAAACCACACTTCATTTAAACTATATTTTACAGTAGCTGTCAGGGTCAATTTATAGAAGAAAACTCATTAACAATATGTGGAAGACATATACAAATATAAATGCACCACTAGAAAGACTGGAAAAGCACAGAGAGAAAGGCAGTGTGTTTACTGAAGTATCATCTTTAAATCAGATTTTACAAACTTCTTTTATGAGTATTATAATGACAGTTTAAAATTAAATACTGATGCTGCTTGGCAGCCAGAGGGTCTTGCCTAACGGATGAATATGTACCTGCAGATTTTGATACAAAAATCCCACCCCTGGAGGTGTTCAAGGCCAGGTTGGATGGGGCTTGGAGCAACCTGATCTAGTGGGAGGTGTACCTGCCCATGGCAGAGGGGTTGGAACTAGATGATCTTTAAGGTCCCTTCCAACCCAAACCATTCTATGATTAAAAATTTTTGAATTAAGTATGTGAATTTCCATCTTATGTTAAAGGAGCTCGTAACATTTGTCCAATTGAGTTCTCTAAAGTAAAGCCACAGTGCACTGCACACAGGTTATCCACACGTACATGACTTACAGAATAGTTCAAGTGCTAATATATTATTTTCCTATTCATTGTTCCAGGAAACAGCAACAAGAGGTAGGAAATAAACACCTTGATTTACTCCTTTACCCCTTTTAAGTTCTCTTTGTGGCTAATCAAAGGTACTTGATACTCAACTGCATAATTCTGCAAATACTACCCACAGCAGCTGTCTCAATTCATCTGCCATCCATCTGCTGACAACAAAAAGATCCACTACACACCAAGCAAGGTGAGATCTGTAGAGACAAAAGAAATAGCACTGTTAGCTAGAATAAATGATCGTGAGGAAAAATATTTTTGCAGACAAGGCAGGACTTGCTGAAGCAACGAATCAACCACCAGACTCAGATGGATTCAGCCTTTGACTCTCAGGAGGCAGAAAGGTAACAATCTTGGGTCACACCTCGGGTACCTTCTCAAAATAAAGCAAAAAAAATATTTGAGTGTGAGACAAGATTTAAAGATATCTTGATGTCAACATAGGTTGTCATTGGAATGTTTACCTGCTTCCCGGTCAGACCTTATTTTTAACAATATTTGAAACCATAATACACAGTCCTGGGGAAGCTGCCAGGGCACCAAATAAAATATCCATACACTGGGATACAGTGGGAAAGAACAAACATAAATTATTAGACTGCTATTGAAATGAAGATTCTGTTTGAATACGCTAAGACAGCAGCTGATACAAGGAAGCCTCGTATTTGATACTCTCATAGCTTGCCAACATGCTTCAATTAGCTTTAGTGTATTTATTTCTGTGATAAAATACAGTAGGATATTAAACAGAATACCTCCCAGAATTAAGCAGAATACTCTCTCAAACCGGCTGAGAGAGTTGGGATTGTTCAGCCTGGAGAAGAGAAGGCTCTCAGGACACCTTAGAGTGACCTTGCAATACCTGAAAGGGCCTACAGGAAAGCTGGGGAGGGACTGTTGACAAAGGCTTGGAGTGATAGCACAAGGGACAATAGGTATAAACTGGAGAGAGGCAGATTTAGACTTGATATAAAGAGGAAACTCTTCACAATAAGATTGGTGAGTCACTGGAACAGGTTTCCCAGTGAAGCTGTGGCTGCCCCATACCTGGAGGTGTTCAAGGCCAGGTTGGATGGGGCTTGGATCCCCTGATCCAGTGGGAGGTGTCCCTGCCCAAGGCAGGTGATGGGACTGGATGATGGTCCCTTCCAATTCAAACCATTCTATGATTCTATTATTGTATATTACAGCTTTAAATCATGTTTTGAAAATCAAGGGAGGGAGAAAAGTAACACCTTCCTCTTCTTTAGGTTTCTTATTGTTTTAATACATACACACAAATTGCATATACAGCACTGGGCAAGAACCAAGATATTTTTCACTATCACTTGTGGTACTACTGTGTTTTACTGCCATTCTTATTATAAAGGCTAGAATAAGGTACTTTTAATATAAGGCAAGGATAAGAATAATTTAGAGGTAGAACACCTTTATTTTAGAGATTAGGAAATGCTTTGCAAATATTAATTAATTAAGTTTCACATCTACTGAAATATTTTTTTCTGTTGTACAGTAGAGAAAGGAGTCAGAACAACTTGAGGTGTCTCAGTAAAGATCGCCTAGCAAGTCAGTGTCCTAGCTAGAAATAAAAGCCCCAGGTAATCTAACTCCCAGTTAGACAGGCTAGTCACTAGGCAAACATCTGCCAGGAGAATCAGTGAGAGACAGGAGTTTTTCAGATGCTGCTGCTTACTAAGGCTAATTTTGGTGTCATTGCTGTGCCAGTCAGAGGTTCATCCCTGAAGCAACACCACCCAGACCTGTAGCCTTAGAACCACCCAGACCTGTAGCCTTAGAACCACCCAGACCTGCAGCCTTAGAACCACCCAGACCTGTAGCCTCAGAAAGAGCAGTGGAACTAGACTATTAGTGTGTTTCTTTAAAGAAAGATAGCTTTGTCACTTTGGTACCAAACATGACTTTATTAATGTAGCTGCATTTACATTCAAAACACCTTTTCAGTTGCTGTGAGTTGACCTTGGCTGGCCTCCAGGTTCTCACCAAGCCAACTTCACTCATAACTCTTCTACCTCCTGTCACCAAGTGGTGCAGAGGAATGGGAATTGTGGTCAATTCATAGCACATACCTCTGGTGCTCTTTCCTCTGTTCCAGTGTGGGCTCCCTCCTACGGAAAACTGTTCTTCATGAACTTCTCCAACATGAATCCTTCCCATGGGCTGCAGTTCTTCAAGAATTTTCCTTCCCGTTGGGTACAATCCATCAGGAAAGGACTGTATGGGTTCTCCACAGGCCAGGAGCCTGCTCCAGTGTGGACTTTCCACAGCCTGCAGCTTCCTCAAGGACATTCATCTGCCCTGGCACGGGGTCCTCCATGGGCTGCAGGGTGGATATCTGTTTCACCCTGAACCTCTGTGGTCTGCGTCTCTAAAGAACCATTTTCAAGAATGAGTCCTGAGCTTGTTTCAGCTCAGTGTTTCTCTGAGCTTGTCATGGACAATAAAGCATACTAGTACTTATCAACAGAAAGGATTTTTTGACCCACAATTTAAAATCAGGTATGAAGGTTTTTCTACATTTTTTATTTAAGATGCCATAGTCAGGTCACTAACACCTGTCCATATAGATACACTGAATTATTCAAGACAGGCTTTGACCTACCTGAACTGAGTATGCGATAAAACAATTCAGGATACATCTACATAAAAACTGCAGACAGTCACGTTTCTGCTCTGTCCAGTTTCAGAATCATCCAGATACAATCCAGTTCACAGCAAGGAACTAGCTATGTGTTGAAAGAACCATGTTCCAGCCCTAATTATCCAAGCTAAGAACAAGGATATGCCAGCTTGCACTCTACAGAGTGCTTGTGTTTCTAGGAATGCTTTGAACCCATGTAATTGTTCTTCACTGGTCCCCTCAATCCTTGACTTTGAGCCACTCTGGACATCTAAACAAGGAAAGCCCAGATTCCTTTGAAATGCATTTCACTTTTGACGCTGACCGTGACATTGTTCTACTGGAAAAAAAGCGCAGGCAAAAAGGAAAAGAGAAGAGAGAGGACAAAAGCTGTCTGAAAAAATTCAATATTCCAGGTTTTGTAAGCCTGAATAAATGACACAAATGTCAGCAGAGCTGGTTCAGTCTGAGTTCTGGTACCAGGATCTCTACATCTCTTAAACTGTTGACTTGTCCCATTGGGACCTTAGAGATAGAAATGGGTGACAGTCTGAGGTAAAGCTCAAAATTGGTGTGGATGGCAGAGACGGGTCCTACAAAGTCTGCTACAGAGACAGCTGATCAACAAACCAGGTTACCTGAACAAGCCCAGAAGACTGAAGCATTAATTAAATTAAATGGGCCTCTGTAAACTGTGTTCCACATCCACTTCGGCAAGCAAATGAGAAGGTTGAAAACTTGGAAAAGTTTCTGATTCGAGGTTAGATGATCACAGTGGTCCTTTCTGGCTTTAATCTTTGACTCTATGAATAAACAATGAGAGCATTTAGAGTGCAGAGTGAAACAGGGAAACCTTACCAGCAGGTGCTCAGTTGGGTTAGCAATAATATTCACTGCGGGATATCCTTGCTGGTTGGGGTCCACTGTTAATTGGATGGTGCTGAGAACACAAGGATGGGCAAGAAATGATCTCATTTCCCTTGGAAACCCGTGGAGGGCTATCACCCTTGCAACTGGGGCACCAGGAAACTTTCAACAGAGTTGGCAGCCAGGGCTCTCAGCTGACAGCTTCTGTGATTGAGGGAATTAGTTGAGTGCATTCTAGGGGCTCTCAGGAAAAAAAAAGTGAATGGTACTTTAGGGAAAATGGTGAGAAATGTGTTTTTGTTGTTGATGCTTACTATGCTTGTGGCTGCAGAATATGCACCTATTTATTATAATGCACTTAAAAGATTAAGCAAACTGTAGAGCTCTACAATTATTAGGCAAAGGTCATTGCATTTGGCATGATTTTTAGGGTCTGTGAATGCTGAAATTGAAGCCCACTTAAGCCTTCATTTATTTTCACAGTGATCTCCATTGCTCTTGACGATGAACTAAAAAAATCCATTTACATAAAGAAGCAGTTCCCTTGCGGGTGTAGTCCTCATGCAGGAACCACAGTGATGATGAAAGAAATATGAAATGAGAGGGAAAGTTCTTTCTTTTAAAAAGTTGACTCTCTTTGTGTGCACTTTTTAAAGTAAGGTGCAATATATCTTTAAGCAGATAGTATTGGTACGAGATTTCCCTATGTAATTTGCTAGCGGAAGACTGATATTTTATAAGGAAAATAAAAGATAAGGGGAAGCTTCAAAACAAAAATAGAGTGCATTACATTACTTTTTACTGTAAGACTGCAGCCAGATTGAGCTTTTGAGCTCCTGTAGTATTGGCCTGAGTGTCCTCTGAACTAGGATACGTACAACATAGAATCATAGTATCATAGAATATCCAGGTTGGAAGAGACCCACCATATCATCGAGTCCAACCATTCCCATCAAACACTAAACCATGTCCCTCAATACCTCGTCCACCCGTGCCTTAAACACCTCCAGGGAAGGTGACTCAACCACCTCCCTGGGCAGCCTCTGCCAGGGACCAATGACCCTTTCTGTGAAGAATTTTTTCCTAATGTCCAGCCTAAACCTCCCCTGGTGGAGCTTGAGGCCATTCCCTCTTGTCATGTCCTCTGTCACTTGGGAGAAGAGGCCAGCTCCCTCCTCTCTACAACCTCCTTTCAGGTAGTTGTAGAGAGCAATGAGGTCTCCCCTCAGCCTCCTCAAAAGAGCAGCATCATGGGTTAGTGTTTGATAGGAACGGTTGGACTAGTGATCCGGTGGGTCTTCTCCAACCTAGTGATTCTATGATTCTATGATTCATCTGCTTGGCCCGTGTCAGGGGGTTGGAACTCGATGATCTTTAAGGTCCCTTCCAACCCAAACTGTTCTATGATTCTGACTGATGAACATAAAAGCCCTCCTGGGAAATGTACTATCCCATTTTGGAACCGAATTTTCATCCTTGCCCATCACAGGGGGATTGTAACTGGATGATCTTTAAGGTCACTTCCAACCCAAACCATTCTAGGATTCTGTGATTAAAGGGCCAGTAAATACAGAGTGTCAACAGAAAAAGAACAAAACTTGCACTACCGTCACAGTGTTGCTAGTTGCATTTATCGTAATTTTTTTCTTCTTTAACTCACCCTTAATACAACTTTCTATGGGAAAATAAGGTATATCCAGTATAGCACACATTTAAGTAGCTTTAGCTTAAGGATTACCCATAGCCTACTTCCCATAAATGCATTGAATTTTAGGTTTGAGTTTTATTAAGCAATACATCACTTATGAGTTCCAATTTATTAAGAAGTAATACATCAAAATATAATAAAATAAAGCCTTAGCTAAAAACTATGTGATTACTCAGCTACTTACTGCACTGGATACTTGATTTTATATAGATGTAATCATGGGTAACACTAGTCAACTCCAACAAAAATGTCAGTGTACTGTGATAACAACTTTTCACACAAGTGTAGTAGTTCAGATGAAACTTTCATTGAGAAAGGTTGCTTTGCTCCAGGATAGAATTTCTGATCAAAATGTGGGAGAGAGAAACAGGAGAGAGAACAGCCTAGTGGTTATAACAGACAGAGAAACCTAAGTTCCTTCAAAAAAGCCAGGTCAGGAGTCTGGTTAAGAAAACCAGTCCAGGTTTCCTGCTGTAGTGTTCTAATCCCATCTCCTCTCTCCCATCTTCAAAAGGTTGTGGGTTTATCTTGTGGAATTAGAAAGTTTTAAAGTTTCACCAAACTGCGAAGCTGTTCCCCACACTATCCCTTTGCTTCCTTATCTTAGAATGCTTTGGGTTGGAAGGGACCTTGAAGATCATCCAGTCCACCCCTCCCTGCAGCAAGCAGGGACATCTTCCACTAGATCAGGTTGCTCAGAACCCTGTCCAACCTGACCTTGTCCATTTCCAGGGATGGAGTTCTACCACCTCTCTGGGCAATCTGTTCCATTGTTTCACCACCCTTATCATAAAAAAACTTCTTCATTTTGTCTTGTCTAAATTCTCCTCCTTCACCTTAAAACAGTTGCCCTTTGTCTATCGCATCAGAGCCTCCTAAAGTGTTTACCCCCATCATTCTTATAAGCTCCTTTTAAGTACTGAAAGGCCATGGAATCATAGAATTATAGAGTCATAGAATCACCAGGTTGGAAGAGACCCACCAGATCATCGAGTACAACCATTCCCATCAATCACTAACCCATGTCCCTCAGCACCTCGTCCTCCCTTCCCTTAAACCCCTCCAGGGAAGGTGACTCAACCACCTCCCTGGGCAGCCTGTTCCAGTGCCCAATGATCCTTTCCGTGAAAAATTTTTTCCTACTGTTCAGCCTGAACCTCCCCTGGTGGAGCTTGAGGCCATTCCCTCTCATCTTGTCCCCTGTCACTTAGGAGAAGAGGCCAGCTCCCTCCTCTCCACTTGTCAGGATCTTCTCCAGGCTAAACCCAATTGTCTCAACTTGTTTTCATAGGAAAGATGTTCAATCCCTCCACTGGAGGGCCTCCTCTGGACCTGTTCCAACAGGTCCATCTCCTTCCTACGCTGAAGACTACAGATGGGGTGTCATGAGAGCAGAATAGAGGGGGAGAATCACCTTCCTTGACCTGCTGGTCACACCTCTTTTGATGCAGCCCAGGATATGGTTGGTCTGCTGGACTACAAGCACACATTGTCAGCTCATGTCCAGCTTTTCATCCACTCTTAGCCTCCTGACCTTCTCAGCAGGGATGCTCTCAATTCCTTCATCCTGATACCAGGGGCTGCCCTGACCCAGGGTCAGGACCTTGTACTTGGCTTTGTTGAACCTGTTAAGTTTCATACAGGCCCACTTCTCAAGCCTTCCCAGGTCCCTCTGGATGGTATCCCAACCCTCAGGCACATCAGCAACACCGCTTATCTTGGTGTCATCTGGGAACTTGCTGAGGGTGCACTCAATCCTGCTGTCTGTGTCATTGGTGAAGACAGTAAACGGTACTGGTCCCAGTATGGATGCCTGAGAGACACCAATAGTCACCAGTCTCCATCTGGACATTGAGTTGTTGACCACTACCCTCCGGACGGGACCATCCAACCAATTCTTCATTCACTAAGCAGTTCATCTGAAAAACCCATATCTCTCCAGTTTATAAAGAAGGATGTTGTGGGAGACAGCATCAAAGACCTTACAGAAGTCCAGATAGATCACATACGCGGATCTTCCCTTATCCGCTGAGGTAGTCACTCCATCACAGAAGGCCACTAGGTTGGTCAAGTAAGACTTACCCTTGGTGAAGCCACGCTGGCTGTCTCAAATCACCTCTATGTCCTCCATGTCCCTTAGCATAGTTTCTAGGATGATCTGTTCCATGATCTTCGCAAGCACAGAGGTGAGGCTGACAGGTCAGTTGTCAGGTCCCATAGACTTAATGTACATTCAAGTTCCTCAGGTGGTCATGAATCTGACCTTCCCTACAGTGGTATTTTGTTCCCACAGTTCCTGTCTTGCAGTCCACCACTTGCGAGGTGTGGGAACAGAGGTTTCCAGAGAAGGCACAGGCTTTCTTTGAGCTTTTCTGGTTGCCGTACCTGTAGAAGCCATTTTTAAAATTTTATGAAGAAAGCTTTGTAAAATGAAGAGTCTTGAGACCAACAAGGAGTTCACCAGAAAACAGTTTCATGTATGAAATTAAGTAACCACTTTATTAAAATAACAATTGTCAGGTAATGACGTATTATAGTCACACATACTTCAATACACACCTATCAGTTGTACCCAGCTTTCCATGAAGAAAGGTGCTATAATTCTTATGGTTTTTAGCTGCCAACATTCATTTATACACCAAATTTTATCTAATTAAGAAGAATATTGAAATGTATCATCCCCGTTGCAGATATCAGAATTTAAGCAAAGTAATTCTTTTTCTCCATTAAGCTACATCTAGAAAATTCATAAGAACTTTCAGAATCCATGTCTTCATAACAAGTTTCCTGTTACATAGTTTAATTTTTATTTTCATATAAAGCTTAATTCTGTAGTTGGATACAAATCAATTGGAAAAAACAGGTTATTTTTCTTTTTCATATCACTTGGAGTTTGCTGCTCGTAGAACAAAAGAAGCTGGGAGACAAGAGACAAGCAGAGACCTGCCCGTTCCCATCTGAAATCTACAATGGAAATTGCACCCCCATGCTGGATAACTGCTAACAAAATGTATTACTCAGCAGGTTCTGGTCTTAAAAAAATTTAGAAAGTAATAAAAAAATGAAAAAGGAAAGTAAATGTATGACTAGTAAATTATAACTAGTGTTTTCATTAAAAATTAGAGCAAAGGAAAAGGCATATCAGAGGCAAGCAGAAATATGGACTGAGCAGAAAACTGGGAAACATAGCAGGTAAGGCTGGGAACATGAGTGACACCAATTATCTTTCTGTCGCTATTCCAACTTAGAATTCAGCCAGCCAATAAGATAACCCTAAATGCTGAAGTTCATCTCCATGTTGAAAACCAGATATTCATAACGTGTCTCAGGCACGCCTCTAGCTTTTCCATCATTACAGTATTGAATTTATGACTGGGCTTAGTCTACCCTTCTTGATACAAACTCTGTTTCTCTCTTATCGTGTTGGCACATGGAAGGCAGACAAGCCTAACTTGTTCCTTTGCCTTGAATTATTAACACCCCGGTACAATTTCTGAAAGCATCTTTCAAAAGAGAACTGTATTTTCTGTGATGGTGCAATTACTAGCCATCAATGAAGAATCTATAGGAAAACTATATCAAATATTTAAATGGGAATTAAAATTGAAAGAGTAGGCTAGGTACATACTTAGGCTTCTGCTTCAATAATTTATTATAATTGCAGTAATGTAACGAGGGAGCAGCTACTGCAAACATAGCTGTAGGATTACTGTGAGAAAGTAGCAAGAGTTTATGTAATAAATATGCTTTTTAAATAGAAATGAAGAAAAAAGAAATGGTAAATGTTATTCACAGATTCATGCCCTGGGTCTTACAATGTTTCATTGCAAGACATGCAAATGAAATCAGGTGATCTAAATGAAAGAGGGTGATTGTGTTTCCTTGAAAAGAAATATCACAGAATCATGGAATGGTTTGAGTTGGAAGGCACCTTAAAGATCATCCAGGGATACTTTTAGGATGTGTTCTGTGTCAAATGCACCAAAATTCATAGTGAGGACACTCTCTCATTCTGGAGGAGAAAGGGTGAGACTGTGGGGAGCAGCACACTCGGGTGATTTTCAGTGTTCAGTGAAATATGCATTGCTGGAGGCTGGCTCGTGGTTACTGAACCTCTCTCTCACTTCCAACGCGGGAATAGTTACTAAAATAAAAGAAGATGCTCTCAAATTTTTGGGTAAACAACAGTGATCACAACTTTGCCTGAACTTTGATAGTAATAACTAAATTATTATATAATTTAGGGCACAATACAGCTTTGATTAAAGTCCACAGTCTTCCAATACAGCAATCTCATGGGCACATCCACGCTGTTTAGAGGAAGATAAATAAGGTCTGTAGCTCTTTCTGAAGACACAGAGAAGGTAACTCATCCGGCTGACTTCTTCCTAATGCCAAACTGAAGATCTGAAAACTGAAGGAAAAAAAAAATATAGTCCCACAAAATAGCTGTCTTCAAAATCATCCTTACAGCCAAACATTTTGAAAACAAAGCAAAATAGCTCGCAGCGCAGGAAGGCATCATCAGCTCATTCTCACTCTGCAGCGGGATGATTGGCAGCTCTAACTGAGAACACACACCAAAAGAAACGTCTGTAGACGCAACGCAAGGAAAGCAGCAGGGTGAAGAAATCTGGTTTCAACTCAGTTTGAAATCATTGTGAGACAGCACCGGGAAATTGTTTAAGCCAGAAAGAGGAGGCGTCACTTTTCCTTAAGGTTCTTATATTTAACCTTGGGGACCATCATCGTCTTCTGTCTGGGACTGAAAAAGTACTCAGTTTCCACCGCTCTCCTAAGGAAATGAATCATAGAATCATAGAATCACCAGGTTGGAAGAGCCCTACTGGATCATTGAGTCCAACCATTCCTATCAATCACTAACCCATGTCCCTCAGCACCTCATCCACCTGTCCCTTAAACCCCTCCAGGGAAGGTGTGTCAACCATCTCCCTGGGAAGCCTGTTCCAGTGCTCAATGACCTTTTCCGTGAAACATTTTTTCCTAATGAAATGAAGTTTACCTCATCTGTACATCTGACTTCCACCTCCCCTCAGTAACCTGTGAATAGGAATGATAGGAATGGATGGAATTGATGATCCGGTGGGTCTCTTCCAACCTGGTTATTCTATGATTCTATGAATAATTTTGCCTACTGAAGCTACCTCTGATGCAGTGTTAGAGGTATCAAAGATATTAAGTTCTTCCAAGCATCACAGACATGCACAGCCATGTGGTCAAGTCTGGGTCCCCACAACAGGAGCTCAGGCATCATTTGGACACCGTAGCATCCAAAGCTCCTGGGAACGCTCCAGCAACATGGAAGTTCAGCACTTGCCTCTCCTATTTGCCATCCAACCAGGTGAAAGATGAACAGAGCACCACAGAAAAAAATGCATTGCATTTTTTTATACTGTTGCTACAGTGTGGTTGCTCTCCCCAGAAAGCCCTTCGAAACCCTAGAGCTAGAAATCCTCCCTGCCATGTAAACCTGATGAAACACTGCCAGTCCTATAAACCCTAATAATTTACTTCACCCGGTTGCGTGTTCCAAAGAAGAAATTGACAGTAAATGCCCACATTTCAAAATTTCATATTAGGAAAACCTCATCTGTATATATTTACACAAAATGTAATTAGTTCCACAGCTCCAAGGGTCACATACTCTATAAACTTAGCTGCAGTAACTACTTATATTACAAAAAATATCTTCACTACCAGAAGGACTAGAAATAAGTTAGATTCTGTTCAAATCTTTCAGACCTTTAGGAAACAGCTTCATCTCCTTAAAGTCAAAAAGGGTTAAAAAGTACAAATTCATAAATAAAAATCCCTGCAGATTCAGAGATTAGTTTAAATGCCTTTACACTGAAATCTGTCCCTTCTCCTAGCGCTTCAGCAGTGCTTCTTCCAGGACAAGCGATAGTGATTGCATTTTAAAATATTATACTTTTCCAAAATACAGCTTATATAAGAAATTCAGCAAAAATTTACAAGCTTGCAAACGTCTTACCTGGACCTATTTGAGCCAAGCAATAGAAAAGAACAGCTAGTTATTTTTCTCTCATACTGCTTTATCCAACATTATGCAAGAATAATTCCCCTAGATTATCATAATTAAGCAATACAGACTGTACTTTTCTTTTAGCAATAAATATTTTCACATTTCCACTTGCACCAATAGGTACCTCAAGAAATATCTACATTCTTTGCACAGTGCTACGGAAAAGCTGTAATGAGAGTAAAACAAATTGTTGGGATCACTTTTTAGAGCAATAGAAGCTGACAATACTGTTAAATAAGTACAATTTTCTAGTAGCACTTCTAGAAATCCAGGCCAAAATTTTGAAACACAGCTCTGGGTTTTGGGTACCTGATTTGCACAGTTGTAAAGAGACATGAGCTGTCAGTCTTGCATTTTGAAAAGACAGACTTCCCAGCTAGATACCTCAGCTCTGCATCCAAAAATATTTATTGTAAAACAATGGGAACTGCCAATAATCGTGACTTAATCCTGTGCATTATTTGTACATAATATTCTAATGTGGGAAAGAAAACAATATAAAAATTATTTTCTGGTATATTTTATTAATTTCACAAACAGGTGAACTTTGTCGTCCTTCTTGCCTATAACTATTTTTTATTTTGATTTTTCACTTAGGTAGACTCTGATTTTTCACTTAGGTTGATGATGGTTCCCTGAGCCTTTTTAATTACCCATTCCAGTTCCACTTGATTTTTTGGCTGGAATCATTAATGTAATGTAAGACTGAAGGAAAGGTTTTCCTCTTACTAAATCCATCCTTTCCATATGTTTTTTCTTAGGCGTGTTTTCTAATAATTATAGTTTTGTTTTGAAAATATACTTGTCCACTTAGCAACAAACATCTATCGGAAAGATAATTAGGTTATGTGTGCTTTCCTATCCTTTCCTTTTTTTCCTTTTGTCTTCACTAATGACCTTAGAAAATGGTAAAAAGTGTTACTTCTTTTTGACTCAAAAGGTCAAACGAAATATGCAGCCTTCCAAGAGAAGAAGCTGATAAAAGAATCAGGCAACATTCTTATTTTATGGAAAACACATCCTTTTTCAACAACAAAATTAACACTAAAGTAGCAGAGAGACTTTTTCTTGGCTCGCAGATTCAGGTCTTTTCAGCCAATCCCTTGCCAAAAGCTTCCCTTTCTCATTTTTTTTTTTTTCTCAAGACCAGACGATAAGAGCTTTCTCTCCGCGCCCCTGTTGTGCTTAGCTGCCTCTCTGTCTCACACAAAGCTAGCTTCACACCAGTTCCTTGTCTCTGCCTTTTTTACAGAATCCTTGGAGAAAAACATCCCTCTGAATGGTTTAGCTTGTTGTCCAAATTTCTGTGTGGGTAATGGCTTTCTTTTTTACCAAAACAGCATTTCATTTTTCCTTTATCTACTCTAAATAAAAGGTGATTTTCAAAAGGTAGCTCAATGCCTCCACATCCTCTCTCCTCCTCCCCCAATATTAATTTCATTCTTTGCCTTCATAGAAAAAAAAAAATAGCAATTTCCCCTATGGCATGATGAGAGAAAAAGTGACAATTTCCAGATGATACAAATTAAATCTGGGCATAATTGCATGGGGTTTTTTTTATATCGGGGCAATTTTACCTCAGCCCAAATTGGTTTTGTGGCTGTCCGAGTCTGCCTCGCTGCTTCCCACATAATTTTCTTTCAACCACCTAGGACGGGCATCCTTCCCCAAGCCCCCAAGGAATGTCTGTTGTTGCTGTGAATTCTGCTGACTGAGACAGGTCTTACTCATTTTGTTCTAATGGAAAATTCTGTCTGTCACAGGAGTATCCTGCCATCAGTCTGTGCCAAGAGCTCACATCGACATCAATGGGAGCTTCGCGTGCATTGTGCAGGTAGAGTATGATCGTCATTATTTATTAAACACTAATGGAGTCCCAGACCACGATCATTAAAAGTTACAGTTGAGATGTAGTCGGTATAAAAAGCAGTGATTCTTTAAGTCTGGTGCTATATTCTTTTATTCTGTGCTTCTTTGTTGTGTTTCCACTATCTTTAACACTAGGAATGGGTGCTTTTTTGCTTCAATACTAGTGGTAAGCGTGACAATGAACTACAAAAACTATTTGGTCAACGAACTATAAAAAGCACATTATAATAAGTCTTCTAGAAGATGACCTACATTAAAGGTGGAGTCCACATAGACATGTTTGATACAGAAAATAATAAAAACCTACAATTTGATAGAGATAAAAAATTACAATTTGCTTTGCATATCTCGTATTTACCCCTACTAGGATTGTGCAACCTGATCAACCCAAAATGTCTTCCAAGAGAACCAGATTAAAAGAGAACCAACATTTATTTTATCAAACTCAGAAAATCTATCCACCTTATCATCTCGTACAAATTGTGACTTTTCATCATGTTGTTTTCTTCCATTTAAAAACCAAATCAGTTTGTGAAGCTCCTGATTAGCCCATGGTTTTCTGTACTTTATTTGTCTTAGTGATCACAGGACGTGACTAAGGCGAAGATCACAGCCCACGGTGTGGAGTTATTTCAAAGACTGTTTGGTCTAGAAATTAGTCTCCTGAAGCACCAAGCCGTGGTGGAGTCTTAGCGCATCACTTTTGATCCAGCCAGATCTACTTTTCCTTGTCCTGTTATTAACGAGGAAAATCAGACCTGAAGCCTTATTTTGCGCTATTGATCACATTTTGCACCACAAATCACTCCTCATGCACAATCCTTCGGCTGCCTCCTGCGAGGAATTCAGCGAGTACAGAGTGAATTTCTAATCAGCTGCAACTGTTCAGTGCTGAGGCTGGTAATTATGCTACCAGCGCCTGTATCTGCGAGTGCTATACGTTCGTATTTGCTTCTTGCTGAGATCACACAGTTGGGAAAGCAATCATGCTCCATTACTCCTGGGTTTGACTCTTGGCCCATATGGCTGCTCGCGGACAGTCTTTCAGTGCTTTGCTTCATTTATAGCTAACACAGTTAATGACTCTTTGCTTTCTGCAGGTCTTCTGATCCGCTGAAATTTGCGGCTCTTCTTTGTTAGCAGAAGCGGTGAAAGCTTTCCCTCTCTTACACTGCAGATTTCTACCTAGTGAAAGCTGGACTAGCACTCTTTTTCTGGGATGTGAGGAAGGATAAGATGAAGCAAGTGTTTGCCCTTTTACTACAGCAATTTTATCTGGGAATGGATTATATAAGAGGCTTCAGTCTGGCTTCAGGGAGTACCACAGCCCTGGGATTGCTTTACTTAAGGTCACAAATGATTTATCACCAGCTGCTGATTCAAGTTAAATTACAGCACTCCTGCTGATGGATCTTTCTGCTGTTTTCAACACAGTAGATCTGGACCTTTGCTGAATCGTTTGAAGCAATTGCGTAGATTATGAAGCACCATCTTGGATCAGTATTGTTCAGAATTGATGGTGTATTATCAGGTTGTAACTTGGCAATTGTGGATCAAGTTCTGCCTCACCGGTCACATTGCTCCTCAGAATATAATATCCTATAATTCTCTCTCTTTTTTATTTGCTACAGATGTGGACAGAATTCTCTAGCAGCATCATATTAATTTTCACTGCAGCACAAACAACGTATCGATGTATTTGTCTCTTCCAGCTTCTTGCTGCAGCTTGGACCACATCTGTTTGTTTTACTGAAGAGTGATTTCGGATGGTCACAAATGGTTTGAAACCGAACTGAGATAAAATATAACTGCTTTGGGTATATCCTCTCTGTCTGCTAGGTAGTCCTTTCTAGGCAATCAAAACTATCTATGCATATCTAAAGTGTGCATCTGGAGGTGGTCAGAACATTTCTGTTAATTGAAATCTCATCAAAACATGCTGCTTTGTCAGAGCAGAAAATATGTCTGTTCAGGTGAAGTTTTAATCAGGGAGGTATTCAAGATTCAAGGCCATTGGTCAGTTCTGATGGCAGAGATGAAGAAAGCATGCAGTCCTGCTTGAAAACCCAAGATTTTTCATCTCAAACCAATCATTTCAGCAAAAACATTCATGAGGTTCTGGTTTTGTTCCCATGCCAACTGAAAACAATGTTGACATTGCAAAAACTGCCACGAAGTAGAATTACCATCCTCTGGAAGGGAAGCTCAGAAAAGCTGTACCTGCATCATCACATCAGCTGCACCACGGGAGGTTCAGATTGAACATTAGGAAAAAATTCTTCACCCAAAGGGTTATCAAGCGATAGAAAGGCTGCCCAGGGAGGTGATTGAGTCCCCATCCCTGGAGGTGTTTAAAAGATGGGTAGGTGAAGTGCTTAGGGATATGATTTACTAGTGGACACGTATGTTTGGACTTGATGATCCCAAAGGCCTTTTCCAACCTAGGGATTCTATGATTCTGTGTGGTTTTCCTCCACAGAGAACTGCATGTAGATTACAGTGAGTTCAGAACTAGAGGGCTGAAACGGTGTGGAGCTCTGATGTGGCAACTGGTAGCTCACCACTGGTCTTTGATTGCTTGGGAGACCGTAACCAACAGGAACATTTGCTCTGTGATGAGATATTCAGGGAAAAATCCCTGAAAAAATAATTCCTAGTCAGATAAAAGACATAAATTCAAAATCCAATATTTTCCAGAAATTGAGTTCTGGGGGAAAATTATGTGTTCAATCAGCATGCACCAGTACTTCTAAATTTTAAATATGTTTTTGATATTCCAGAGGTTTTTGTTTGCTTAATTAAAGTTGTAAAACTTCTTACAAACCTTTAAGCTAGAGAAATTAGCTTATAAAGATGCTTAATGTCTCCAAATCTCTACCAAACTTTACAATTTGCCGTTCTTTATTTTATTATTTTATAGGTTTTTCTGTTTCCTAATCTCAAGGGTAAGCCCAGCTGATACCTGTCATAGAGAATTAACAGACACTTGTCTCCAGGATCTACCCAACACTCATTTCCCCAGGCTCTGCACAAACAGGACTCTTCAGGCACATTTCTGGGTTGGTTTTTTTTTCACAGAGAAGGGCTCAGTGAGCTTGGTGATCATCCCACAAGGAAAACCACACTTCGCAGGTCCTGCAGCCCCAAACAGAGACCTTGTGAATCCTCGAGTCAGGGCTGGGCATCACAGGGTGTCAGGACAGCACAGCACTGCAGCGCTTCAGGGCTTGCAGTTTCTTATCTGGAAACCCAGCACCATCTGTTTCAATAGACCTCTGAGATCTTCAGGTCAAGTCCTCACCTTCAAGCTGAGGAGCACGTCTGCTTCCCAGTGGTTTAGGTAGATTTATCTCTTTTAGAAACAGCGGGGAGTGCTTTTAGCAAGGCCACTTCAAGATCAGCCAGTGAACAAGAAGTTTGCACAGGAGACAAGGGTGGATGCAATCACAGTTTGAACAGCAGAGCTGACTGCTTCTCCAAGGCAGCGCACGCTCTTGAGGCATGGACACACAGATGTCCCCTTTTCCCCCACACTGTGTTAGTTCCCTGTGGAAAACTGAGGTGTTTTCCTAGTGGGACACAAAGGAATGTTGGAAGAAGGGCAGGAAAGCCACTTAATCCCCATCCTGCCCCTTCTCCAGGCTGGTCTATAAGCATTCAGGTAATTTTCTTTGTTGTAAGCTGCTCCGCGATAAAAATATCCACATATCGCACTAAATCATGTAAATAATTGCCATTTGGAGTGTGTCACAATGCAGAGCAACAGGCTGCTCAGGCAAACAGCTCCGAATAATTTGGTAAAAGAAAGACTGCAGACAAATGGAAAATATTTTATCTCTACATACATACCACCCCCACGTATCTGCTGACGGCTGCCAAATGCACAGTTCTGCTTTGCATTAGCCACAGCCTACAGGGTCAACTGGTTGTTACACACTGGAAAAACATTGCAGATGCCTCATTATAGCTCGGTGCATTAACGCTAGCCATCCGCTACTAATCTTCAATTATCCCCATTGCTCAGCACCTGATCTTGCAAGGATTAGGAACATGGAAAACAAGCTAAACCAAATTGCACTAAAATATTTAAATAAAATTATTATGAAAGTTGTTAAGACCTAAAGTGTTGCAGGGAAAAATCTCTCTAAAGCATTTCTTTGAATTCTTGCAGAGGCTTTATTATTCTTTATTCTTTACGTTATCTCAAGTGTTGCACAATCCTGAAGATCCTCTTGGTTTTCTGCCTGATTATATACAAGGTGTTGCGCTTAGTCCATGCTTAGTTTTAGGCTGCTTGAAGTTGACCACTTCCTTTTTGTAGATCCGTGTCCTGGGCTGCATCAAAAGCAGCGTGGCCAGCACGGAGGGAGGGGATTCTGCCCCTCTATTCCTCTTTTGTGAGACCTCATCTGGAGTCCTGTGTCCTGTTCTGAAATCCTCAACATAAGAAGGAGATGGAGCTGTCGGGACAGGTCCAGAGGAGGCTACAAAGATGATCTGAGGGCTGGAGCACCTCCCATACGAGGACAGGCTGAGAGAGTTGGGGTTGTTCAGCCTGGAGAAGAGAAGGCTCCAGGGAGACCTTATAGTGACCTTCCAGTAGCTGAAGGGGCTCCAAGAAAGCTGGGGAGACACTTTTTACAAAGGCTTGTAGGGATAGGATGAGGGGCAATGGGTATAAACTAGAGAGGGGCAGATTTAGATTAGACATCAGGAGCATCGGATTTATTCTAAGTACTGTATTATTAGGCTAGCTATAGTAGAAGTCCAGGATATTTTGGAAATTAAACCCTCCCTTCTCCCAGGACATTTAAATATCATTCTGTATTTCTTACATAAAAAAAAAACCAAAAAAAAACCCACAAAGGAATTCTAATTTAAGTTAGTGAAACTGCAAGTATCTACTGGACTTTTTTCTGCTATGGGTGTGTAGGAATAAACAACAAATCATTTTTATTCCATAAAATTAAGAGCAACTTGGCATGACATGCATCAACAGGAAGAATCCCTTTTACTGGAGATAATTCCTTGCCCACCAGATACAAATTGTTTATAGCAAATATATTTTCTCTATGCACAAACCTTATTCTTCCTCTCACTGCCTGATGCGAATAAGTCTATTAATTTCAGAATGAACAAGGTTAGTCCTGTCAGAGACAGGGAACACAAATGTACGAGTAGAATTATTCAAATGGAAGATTGCACAACTCTCTTCTTGTTGCTAGACACTACGAAACAGTTTGATTTTTAGTACTTAGTAGATTTGAATGGTTATTTTGACTCCAGACCATGTGAGTTACCCACTTTGGCACACAGGACTCTGAGCATTTACTAACACAACTGAGGGGGCAGTAAATTGGTCATGTATCTGGGAACTTTCAAGACAGTTTTGCTGCCAAAGACAATATACCACAGAGTGACATCCTCACATTTTAAACCATAAAAGCATCAGAATTGTGGAAACCTAACAAAAGGTCTCCACAGAAACAGTATGTCACACTGGACATTTTCTTTCCTTATTCCTGCTGCTCCCATTCTTATTCATCATTTTCCCTTTCCGTCCCTGAGATGATACTCTTGCTCACTGGTTAAGTCTAGCCTGATCACACACAGCCCAATGCTGCTACCAAAAGTACAGATTTAATGGTTACACCTAAAGAATATATTTTATTTTTAAATTTCATGGCCCTTTCTGCCCTCTGTCTTTGTTTTTTGTTGTTTTTCTCTGGTTTTCCACTTTATTGTTCTAACGTTATTATTGCATTGCCTAAAATTACCACAGAAAGAGCAATATTCCCTGTTCCAATGCCTCATCTTCATAAAGTTTCCTACTGGAATATGTAAGTGAGATTTTTCGGAGGTATTTAACATTGACATAATCTTTGGCACCATAATCTGAAAGAATTTTTTTTGTATTTTACATCTTGGCTACGTAGTTATGGGCATGAATTGATCAAATCTCATTTTTGTCTTTTGTCTTGTATTTTAATATTGTGCATTATCATGGTCTCCGTAGATGTGGAAAGGTGCTAGTAAGAGCTGAATTTGTTGCACGGTGCCTCAATAGGCAGCTACTGCCTGTCCAGTACTTTAAGAGCTTTTGATCTTACTTTGTAAAAGCCCTTCACAGGATTTGGGTATGTCAAGAAAAACAGATACCAATGAGATATCCTCCGGATTAAGAAGAAAATAACTTAATCACATAATGATCAGAGGTGGAAAGGATCCACAAGGATCATTGAGTCCAACTCTGCATAGGACAACCCCAACACTTACACCAGAACCAGCGTATTCATGGGGGCTAAGTGAGCAGGGTAATTTTCTTTGAATAAAAAACTCATCACTCAAGTGTCCAGTGAAAATAAAGTCCACATGGAGTGTATGAAATTATTGTAAAATCCACATAATTATGAGTTTCAATTACAACTGTAGCTGTTCCTCTGAACAAAATCAACTCTCAAACATGGGATTTCACAAATCTCTGAGAACAATTCTGGAATAAATATTGTTAAATTCCCAGTGTGCTACTAGTCAAGACTCTCCTGCTGAATCTTCTGTTTAAACTTCATGGATTTATAGGTTTGGGGGACTGATCTTTGGGTTTGGAGTCAGAGTTTTGTTTGTCTTACAGGTTTTGTGGGGTTTTTTTGTAGGGTTTTTTTCCTGTTTGGACCAAGCCAGATTCCCATTGAAACTGCCTCCACGCTGTATTTGGTGAGATCCCTTAAGCCTTTAACCCAACTGCTCTTCTAAACTTTGTTTTAGGCTGCAGAATTACTTGCTATTGCAAGAAAGATGAGGAGGGACTGTTTACAAAGGCAGGGAGTGATAGGACTGGGGGCAATGGGTATAAACTGGAGAGGGGACAAGTTAGACTAGACATAAGGAGGAATTTCTTCATGATGGGAGTGGTGAGGCCCCAGCCCAGGTTGCCCAGGGAAGCTGTGGCTGCCCCATCCCTGGAGGTGTTCAAGGCCAGGCTGGATGGGGCTTTGAGCAGCTTGATCTAGTGGGAAGTCCCTGCTGATGGCAGGGTTGGAACTGGATGATTTTTAAGGTCCCTTCCAACCCAAACCATTCTATGATTCTCTGTAAAATATGTGCCAGCCATTTTCCTCCACATCGTTTGTACTCACATCAATTTGCTCCTGACAGCTGGATGTTCTGGTACCGCAGCTGCCTGTTTTAGTGCAACTTCATCCATAACATTTTAATTCTAATATTTTGGGTACTTATATATTTACACCACCAGAAATCAGTATGCTGACACTCGCTTGTCACAGACATCAGCTGGGGAGGAGAAAGAGGTGCAAAAGAACCTTCAGAGGGATGGAAAACAGTGATGAAATTGCTGATAAAGAAGTTGAGGTGCAATGTAGGAGCCCGAAGAGCCCCTGATGTGGCTGTAGGGATTTATAGACTGTGGCTCTGCGAGGGCTCTAGTGCTGGGACTTACTGCTACCATCATCCAAAAGCACTGAGGGGAAACTCTAATTTGTGACCTGGATCACCAGGGTTTGCTGCTTGACCTGCCTCGCAGATACCCAGGGCAGAAATGCCCTTTGGGAAGTCATCGCGTGCCTGGCTTGAAAACCAGCAGCGCTGGCAGAGACAGCACAGTGGTGACAGCTCCTTTTCTCAGAGATCAGGGCCAGGGAAGATTGCTCGATTCAAACTCCTGGGACTTCCAGCCTGTAATTAGCCCAGTTTGCTGCCTTAACCTTCCTCCCTGCATATTCCCAGCTAGTGAGGCTAATTAAAACTCCTGAACAAGGGAAGTTTTGGACTGGCCTGTAATGCCTACTGCAGCTCCCCCTGCACCCATCCAGCCCTGCAAACACTGGGGTGAGAAAAAACATGTTTGGAAAGACCCTCCTCCTGATTTGGCAAGGCCAGTGGCAGGTTTTCCTCCCCCCAGCCCATCTAAATATCACAGAATTGAGGTAAAAAGCACAGCAGGAATGAGAACTAGAAGGAAGTGACCAAACTGTCAAAATGTACAATAGCTGCGATTGGAGTGGAACATTTAGTTGTATTTTGCTTAGGACACACCACTTACTCAAAATGGGACCTGTTTTGTCTGTTTATAGTCACATGAACAGAAGGAGGCAGAGCCTGTTGTCCCCTTCTACCCCTACGAGCCTGGATGGCTCACCCAGCTGGGAGAGGTTAAGCATCTCTGCCCTACACAGAAAGCATGGGAAAAACCCTCAGGCTTGACATCAGGAAAAAATTTTTGAATGGAAAGGGTCATTGGTCCCTGGCAGAGGCTGCCCAGGGAGGGGGTTGAGTCACCTTCCCTGGAGGTGTTTAAGGGACGGGTGGACAACGCGCTGAGGGACATGGGTTAGTGTTTGATAGGAATGGTTGGACTCGATGATCCAGTGGGTCTCTTCCAACCTGGTGATTCTGTGATTCTGTGATTCTGTGATTCTGTGATTCTGTGACAAGCAGTTTTCCAAGCTCTTCTGAGTACTGCTTAGTAAAAATAATTACAGTAGGAGCATCAGACCTGAAACTAAGCAGCACTCCACTCCTTTCTCCCAGATACCTTCCCCTTTGGATCTTAACTTCAAGTCCAAAGCACCACAGGGCAGGCACTTTAAGGTGATTCTGCTACTGGCATAGTGCTAACGGCTTGGAAATGAATAGCATGTGCCTGGCTGGACCAGGCTGGCCAGACGGCTTTTAACATCAAACTACCTGACCCTTGACACCAGACAAGTTGATTTATTATACCGTTAGCCCTCCTGACAACATGCACTGTGGGCTTGGCACTGTCTGGTCATTTTTCAAGCTCTTTGCATGTTACTGGCACCTATATCCTCTAACACATTACATCAGAGCTCAGCTACAGAATTCTAAAAGCCCTCTCCTCCACCACTCCCTCCTTCCTTCTCTTCCTGCGTCTCTCCCTTCCTCCCTGCTTCCTCCCTGAATGAATATGTGAATCTAAGTCAAGATAGGAGGTTAATGTTTGTATCAGGGGAATGAATAAATATGCATGATATAGATAAGGTCAAAAGTGTGGGATACAGGGTGTTGTGGTATTAATGTATTTGCAATGATGCTTGTTAAGTGATGTCCAATTACCCATAAAAGATGTTCCCTGAACCGGGAAACTCACAGCCTCATAAAAAGTTGTATGTTTTGTGTACCTGGGAAAAATCCAAGCCAGGGGACATCCAAGAACTGATTTCTGAGTAAGAGAGTCACAATATCCTCTACATTTCAAAGGGTAAGGAACTATATTTCATCGATGTTCACAGCCAGAAACAGACCCCAAGGACAGCAAGGCTTACTTCTACAGCAAGGATGAATAACTTACAGTTCTTGAGTTAAATGCAGCTTGTAAACGTGGTTTCAGTAGTCATCATATACATCATATTCATGTGCTAGATCATATGCAGAGCTGGCACAGGGACTGCTGAAGAATATCAGTCCTCAGCTGCAGGAGGAAATAAGTCAGTTGCAGCTGTTAAGACAACGATCTCCAGACCATCCTCCAATTTATTTGCACATGACCAAGCCAACCACTCACCACACTAGAGCCATTTGTTGTGTAGATACTACTTAAGCAACCAACCAGCCCAGAGGTCATTTGCCTTCCTCACTCTCTGAACCAGAATTTGCACCACCCGCCTGACCAAACACTGTCATGGACTGAAATTCTGGCCACTATTTCCTGCAAAAAATAAAGACACAAGACTTAGTGTGGTCCTGGACGAGGCATCCGACTGAGTTTAGGTAGTCACTGCCAAAAAATTGTTCTATGATATCAGTGTGAACTTTAGCATCCTTGTAAGAGGAAAAAAATGAGAAAGGAACCACCCTCAGTATAAGAGCACTGAGGTTAGGAACAGGAAATTTCATAGAAGCCAAGAAGTCCACTGAAGGCAAAAAAATCCAAACCAAACCAAAACAAATAAAAAATACACAGCAGCTAAAGTATAAAATGCTTATAAGCATCAAAGGAGGCTGTTTGAAGACATCACAGTGAAGTACACTATGCAGATTAAATAGTTAAAAGTGTTTTTCCCTCAGCCCCACACACGTCCATATAGCAGAAGGCTGGTAAAACATCCTGCTGAAAATAGAAACCTTGTCTGAATAAGGAAAATAGGAAATAGAATAAACTAGAAACATAAACGTAAAAACTACCTCTTTCCCAACACAGAAGTAGAAACCTTGACAGTGGTCACCCAATGGCGAACAAAGTGTCAAGGGGAGGTAAAAGAAGACAAGACCATAACAAACCAGTTAAATGACTAGGTTGTATTACTGGTTATGATCATGGAATCATAGAATCATAGAATAGTTTGTGTTGGAAGGGACCTTAAAGATCATCCAGTTCCAACTTGCTGCAATGGGCAGGGACACCTCCCATATAGAATCACAGAATAGTTTGGGTTGGAAGGGACCTTAAAGTTCATGTTTTACATTCTGCAGCCTTTCTCTGCAGAGGAAATATGCTAAAGGACTGGTTTGAGGCTGAGGGTCAGCAGAGAGAGTCTCAGAAGAGACAAGCCCTGACCGTATTCATTCACATTGCCTTAAACATCTGGGTATTGTGAATTGCAATTTAATATTTACATTAACTCTAGCACTGAAATATGATGCCATTTTTTAAATGAACTTAGAAGTATTGGAAACCGCACATGCCAATTTTGACACTAGGTAAAGTGGTTACACCAAGAAATCAGGGAATTAGAACACGTGTTCAAATACAATACAAGGAGTAAGTGTCTAATCGACTTTTGTACTAGGAGTACATGTGAGTCATGTCTCACAAATCTATTAAAGTTCTTTCAAGGAGCAACAAGCAGGTGGAGCAAGAAGATACAAAAGGACATGAAGACAACCATTTGCAGAAACTTGTAAAAAAATAAAACTGCCATAGATTACATGGGAAAGTCCTTGCATACATTTTTTTTTAAATGACAGGAAAACATGAAGGAATAAAAGGTCAGTTATGCATTGGAGAAATTTTACTAAGGTAGTCTCCCGGGGGCTACAATAGAAACTGCACTGCTCAATACGCATGTAAACATCATATTTTATTATTTAAATTAATAAAGAGCCTGTAAAAGACTGTGGATAGTGACAAAGTTTCAGGATGACAATACATCCACTAATACTACAGCAGAGGTTTTCAGAAGGTCCCTTGTCTTCAGAAAGTGGGCTGTCAGCTGAGCTGCAACACTGACCAATGCAAAATAATCAGCATGGGAAAATCAGCATATTGATGATATGTATATTAAATAATTACTGCTGCTCAGAAACGTAGCATAAAAATGACTTTCTGAATCGGGTCCATCTAGATATATACTCACCCAGACTGAAGCCAACAGCAAGAGCTTAGAGAGAAGTACGACAATGCAGATAACGGTCCTTCCCCAGCATACTCTCCCAGGTCCCGACAATCTATGATACGTGAACCTCCTGAACTAGCAACAGTCCTTCTGTATTATTTAATACCCATTGATGAATCTTAGAATAGTTACAGTTGGAAGGGACCTTAAAGATCGGCCAGTTCCACACCCCTGCCATGGGCAGGGACACCTCCCACTGGATCAGGTACCCAAGCCCCGTCCAACATGGCCTTGAACACCTCCAGGGATGGGCAACCCATTCCAGTGCCTCACCACTCTCATAATGAAGAAATTCTTCGTAATGTCTAATCTAAATCTGCCCCTCTCCAGTTTATACCCATTGCCTCTCATCCTATCACAACAAGCCTTTTTGAATAGTCCCTCTCCAGGTTTCTTGAAGCCCCTTTCAGGTACTGGAAGGTCACTATAAGGTCTCCTCAGACCCTTCTCTTCTCCAGGCTGAACAACTCCAGCTCCCTCAGACTGTCCCCATATGGGAGGTGCTCCAGACCTCAGATAATCCTCGTAGCCTCCTCTGGTCCTGTTCCAGCAGCTCCATCTCCTTATGCTGAGGATTCCAGAACTGGACACAGGACTCCAGATGAGGTCTCACAAGAGAGGAACAGAGGGGCAGAATCCTTTCCCTCACTCTGTTGGCGACACTGCTTTTGATGCAGCCCAGGACACAGTTGACCTTCTGGGCTGTGAGTGCACATTGCTGGCTCATGTTAAGCTTTTCATCGACCAGCACCTCAAGTCCTTCTTGGCAGGACAGTTCTCAATCACATCCTCTCCCATCATGTACTGCAAATGGGGATTACCCCAGCCGAGGTGCAGGAGCTTGCACTTGGCCTCGTTGAACCTCCAGAGGTTCTCACAGCCCCACTGCTCCAGCCTGTCCAGGTCCCTCTGGATGACATCCCATCCTTCCAGTGTGGCAACTGCACCACTTAGCTTGGTGTCATCTGCAAACTTGCTGAGGCTGCACTCAATCTCACTGTCAATATTATTGATGAAGATATTAAACAGCACTGGTCCTCAGTACCCCTGAGGGACACCACTAGTCACAGATCTCCATCTAGACATTGAGCCATTGACCACCACTCTCTGAATATGATCCTCCAACCAGTTTCTTATCCAATGTACTGCCCACCCATCAAATCCATATTTCTCCAATTTAGAGACAAGGATGTTGTGGGGGACTGTGTCAAAGCCTTTACAGAAGCCTAAATAGATCATACCTGTTGGTTTACTGATGTCCACTGCTGCAGTTAACCCATCATAGGAAGCCACTAAGATGGTCACACAGGATTTGCCCCGGTGATGCCGTGCTGGCTGCCATTAATCACCTCCATGTCCTCCATGTGCTTTAGCAAAGCTTCTAGGAGGATCTGTTCCATGACCTTCCCAAGCACAGAGGTGAGGCTGACAGGTCAGTAGTTCTCAGGGTCATCTTCTCTACCCTATTTAAAAATGGGCACAGTTTTAGTTCTTCCTCCATAAATGTATTTAATTATTTTTTTAATCCATGTAAATTTGTGTTATCTCTACTGCGCTATAGTAACAAGTTTCTCAGTGAAATACTAGTTTTTATGAGAAGAAATTAGGAGAATTCTCTGAAAATTACATCTCAATGGCCAGCAGTCATCAAATGAACGAGGTGCTATTAAAAAGTGAATTAATTGGAAAGGTGTAGCCAGCACAACAGGGAACACCATAAACCCACTGTGCTGATTCATGGCCTGACCATCATTTGGTGACTGGACTCAGTACTGGTCATCTTCTGAAAGATAAGCTAGAGGCTGTAAAAGAACAGTGTAGGGGCAACGGGAAGGTTACCATATGGGAAGTTTCTCACAAGGGTACATTTTAAATAAAACACAATACTTTCACTTGCAAAAGAGATGATGGAGGAATGATGTGATGGAAGTATTTCAAAGCAATTTGAAAAGGGAAGAATTCAAATGCAGGAGTGACAAGCATTGCTTGGGTTTCCATAGTTCTTCCATTTTCAGTTTTTCCAGCTAACATCCAAGAGGCTGGCTTTTTTTGTTACGTTTATAAGACATAAGATAAAAGGAGGACAAAGCTGTAAATAGTTGTCCCTGACACTTCAGGCATTATTGCAGTACTTGGGAAAAGTGGAAAGAAATCCTAGCTGCACTTTCTGCTATTTCAGAAAGCTCACAGTGAGTCAGAGCATTTCATTAACACGGAGTTAAAAGATATTACAATATCAACGTTTAATTTAACAAATCTTCATGTCTCACTAAGGGAATGTGCCTTCTGACTTAAAAGTTCTTGTCCTGGACAGCAACCACCTCACAGTATTTGTAACCCAGCAGCATATACAAAACTGTTTTGCTTTTTCATTATATTTTATCATTCCAAAATAGCTAAGCAAAGCACTCTAACTCAAAAAAATTACATGTTTTGCCTGAAACTTGGGTACTGTGATTATATTTGGAGATTCCTAGCATGAATCAAACCACACGAACCACAGGATACCAGATAAGGCATGGCAGGGAAGCCAATAATTCCATCATTTATGCAACACAGGAACCACTATGTGTCTGAAAGAACTGAGGTGAAACTATTTGCTGAAATCCTTATGAAATACCCACTTTCTGTGTTTAGAAATACAGCATTCGCCCTATTCATGGACATTTATAGAAATGTCATTTTGTTTCTTCATAAATTAATTATCTGGCTAATCTAAAACTCTTCTGAGGATTAAGCGCATTTGCACTATGTGGAAGAAATAATGCCATCAAAATCTATAGATGCTAAAATATAGAAAATAGAATGAACGGACATCATAGGAATCACAGACATGTTTTCATAAAAAAAACTATACCCAAGCCTTTACCATTTATAGACAAAAACGCTGAGGAAGAGATTCACAACTGTGGATTTTGGTGTATGTGTGAGAACAAGATGGAGTAAATACCTTATATCCTTGTAACAAAAAAGAATCTTAACTAATAGTAAGGCCCACAACTTTGGAAAACAAAGTGAATCCAATTGTTGTTTGGCCTGAGCCCTGCCACAACAACATGATGGCACCACAAAACCACAAAAAAACCCATATAAACACGTGTTTGTCCAATAACCTCATTCTACTGACAGTGGTCTGCAGGTCTCATTTCCACTGGTTATTTCATCCCTTCACATGTATTGATCTGGTCACTCCATGCTGATGAGTGGCAGTTCACTTCTGCATCCTAGTCCCTGTTTTGCCCTTCAGCTTCTCTCTTTTACAATTTTCCATGGACAGTAGCTAATAGCTGACCCTTAATAGTTTAACATGGAGCTCGTGCATCTTTTGAGTATGTTCCCTCTTCCCTAATTCCCTCTTCTTGTCAAGACCTTGATCTTTAAAGCAAAGCAGAGCAGAGCAGAGCAGAACAGAACAGAAGAGTTCAATTGGAGAAACCTAAAATTTTTATCTAGCCTAACTGCAATTTTGTGCCCAGGGAAGCTGTGGCTGCCCCATCCCTGGAGGTGTTCAAGGCCAGGCTGGATGGAGCTTGGGCACCTGATCCAGTGGGAGGTGTCCCTGCCCAGAGCAGGGGGGTTGGAATTAAATGATCTTTAAGGTCCCTTCCAACTCAAACTATTCCACGATTTTATGAATTAAGGACTTTCTGAAGCATCTCTATAATCCAATTGCCCTCTACACAAATAAATATTCAGAGAAGAATTAAAGTAAATTGTAGCATTACCATGATGTATTAAAAGGAAATGTTTATATATTTAAAGATTTCTTTGTTGAAGTAAATTTAGTATTAGAGAGATTTGCTTCTGAGTCATTGTCATAGTGAACATGCAAAGCACTGGAGAGGAGCGTATAACCAAAAAGTTTCTTTATTGTCCTTACTAATTTAAATTGCAAATGCATTTAGAATCCTTCTTTTAAAAGATGACAATATGATGAGGAAAAATGTAAGGAAACAATTGATTCAACTCAGATCAGGATGTGTCTCTAATATCTGTAATGTGAATGTTCTGCATCTCGTGTGATGTGTGTCACACGAGTGATGGATGATTTTGACTCTAACAGTCTGGTGTATCCTATTTCTCTCACCCAAAGGCTACCGATAACATTAACACAATGGTGCTCCTTACTCCAGTCTCATGATGTTCTTCCAGGAGATAAAGATTCATGTTCACTGAAGAGTTTGACTTTTCATTAACCAGCTGCAAACTGGCTGAAGGCTCTTTCCATATCTGTAAAGGTTACACGCTCTTTTCGTGTTTCTTGCAAGCTCCAACCTATTTTTTTGTTTTGCTTTTACATTTCCTTTAGCTGCTGCTATTTGGGAACTGAAAGCTAAAAAAAAGATTCTACTGCACATGAGCTCCAAATGGCAGCTTTGAACACTGGCTGTCAATGAGCAAGTCACTCAACTGTCAGTATTTTTGTAAATCAACTAAGAAGAGTACGAGGATGATTTGTAATGCCCAAATGAATCCTAATCTTGTGTGTTACCACAAACTGGGATGGTCACCATCCCTCTGCATGTCTCAACAGAAACTCAGTTGTCTAAGTCAGAATCCTCAGCATAAGAAGGAGATGGAGCTGTTGGAACAGGTCCAGAGGAATCTACAAGGATGATCTGAGATCTGGAGCACCTTCCATATAAGGACACGATATGAGAGTAGGGGTTGTTCAGCCTGGAGAAGGGGAGACCTTATAGCGACCTTCGAGTACCTGAAGGGGCTACAAGAAAGCTGAGGAAGGACTGTTTACAAAGGCTTCTAGTGATAGGACGAGGGGCAATGGGTATGAACTGGAGAGGGGAAGATTTAGACTAGACATAAAGAGGAATTTTTTCACGACGACTGTGATGAGGGACAGGTTGCCCAGGGAAGCTGTGGCTGCCCCATCCCTGGAGGTGTTCAAGGCCATGTTGGATGGGACCTTGGGCAGCCTGATACAGTGGGAGGTGTCCCTGCCCGTGGCAGGGGGTTGGAAATGGATGATTTTTAAGGTCCTCTCCAATCCAAACCATTCCATGATTCTATGATTAAATCTGTGGTCCATGAAGTAAAGAAAATTGTATCAAGCCCAAATTTTACAGAGAGACAGAGATAACTAGTTCCCTGAAGTTATTTTTAAGTAACAATAATTATGAAAAAATACCAGAGTCAAGTCTTTGGAACTCTGAAATTCTGAAGTTCTATCTGATAGCAATGTATGTTTGCGATGCTTAGCATCAGAACAGATATTGCTGTGAATTATACCAAATTACATCAAACAATTTAATGACTGACCCATAAAGTGGAGAGATAAGTGTTTCCTTCTGGAACTTCTGTTAGGGATTTCTCACATTATTGGCAATCTCCCTCTTCCCCCATCTCCACCTCGCCATCAACCTTTTTCTTTTTGAAGAAATCACCAGTTGTATCCACTTTCCTTGTCATGTACGAACAGTAGTCAAATACAGTGGTCAAACTGGGTATCAAGACAATATTCCATGAAGTCACCAACAAAGAAATAGATGGAAAAGTAATGATGGCCAGAATGGAGCCTATTTTTCAAAGTAAGGTTCTTGTTTTGAAGTAAAGAAGAAGCAGTCATCTAACATATATGGATTTCAGCATCATGTGAGAAAATGTTCTTCAAATTGAAATATGTATGGATTGCTGTAAAGTCTTTCAATTTGGTCAAGACAGCAATTTCGCTTCATCTATATTTTCTTCCAGGTTCATTTGAGGGAGATGTTACCAAACCAGAGAGAGCAGAATTAATTTAGGATATATTTATTTAATAAGACACATCCTATTTAAATCTTACACAAATGACTTTTAGAGGGGAAAAGGGAGGATGGTGGTCATGAAATTTGCTGATTAAACAAAGATAACATTCACCATTGAAGCAGAAGAGAACAAGGAGTAATGGATGACTGTGGAATAATTTTAAAAAAAAGAAGAACAAAATGTAAAAGACTAATGACAATAATTCTTGCCATCAGCCTTACGTCTGGACACAGTGGAGAAAGAGCAGAGTGGTGATACATTGACTGATCACAGCAGTGTGAACCATGACACAACTTGTCTCCATGATTAGTAGTCTACAGGCAGATGACGTCTAAGGTCTGATGTCCACGTTCCCTCTTGTCCCCCATTTGGCAGCTCACAAGCCCTGCGAGCTGCAGACTGACTGTGGCAGCTCGGTGGAAGTGCATGGAGAAACCACACAGGTACTGCCCTGTGCCACATGGCTCTCTTCGAAGGCAGAAAGAGATGCAGGAATTCTCCCACCCAAGCTAAAGCTGAAACTAGGACTTCACTCTTCTGGCAAATGCTGTAACTACAGGGCTCCTAGAGAGTGAGAAGGATGAAATATCTGAAAAACGTCTTTGTAGATATCTGCTCTCAAGCAAGGACAATGACCTCCTGATAGCAGCATGACTTGGAGATGTGACCAAGCCTGTCCATCCTATGTTTTGCTGCACTGCACCTTTCACATTATCATAGAATCATAGAACGATAGAATAGTTTGGGTTGAAAGGGACCTTAGAGGTCATCTAGTTCCAACCCCCCTGCCATGGGCAGTGACATGTCCCACTAGATCTGACTGCCCAAGATCTTGGATGTTGCATGACATGAACATACACAAGTGGACTCTGTCATTACTGACCAGTGCCCGAGACAGTACAACCTACCAGTTTCTTCGTCCATGGGACTGTGATATGCGTATCCAATTAATCAACAGCGATCATTGAGTCCAGGACGAATTATCATCTCAAGCTCAATTCTATCATCAGCAGGTGCAGGCTGGCAGTATACAGACCTATTCAGAGGTCTCTCTCTCATTGCAGGTCTCAGTACGTGCAATATCCAATTTATATCATTTTCCAGGAAAACCTCCTTATTACCAGAGATAACAGAGATTGATGTTATTGTTCCAAGAACATTGGACAGGTTTTGAACTTATTAAGAAATTGAGAAGAATGAGGATGGAAGAATTTGAGACACTTGATGTTGGGATATTATATGTTTCTACAGACTTGCACAGAGGTTTTTCTTACCAAATCCTGGAGAGCTTATTTATTCCTGCTATGCAACATATCAGAAGACAAAATACATCCTTTAGCGCACTTAATTATATTTATTTGACTGATGAACTGATAGCTGGGTCATAGTTTTTAATATCAAAATCATTTTAAAAATCTATAATTTCTAGTTTATCTGAAATGGGAAATATAGAGCTCATTTGTCATTTGCTAATCTAACTTTCCGTTGCTGTCACTGAACAGAAATGGCATGTGTTCCAAAAAAAGAACAACAAGCATGCATTTAAGGTCTCTGCAAAGGAGATGCAAAAGGTGTAATTCTTTTGTGAGACCTCATCTGGAGCATCGTGTCCAGTTCCGGAATCCTCAACATAAGAAGGAGATGGAGCTGTTGGAACGGGTCCAGAGGAGGCTACAAGGATGATCCAAGGGCTGGAGCACCTTCCCTATGAGGACAGGCAGAGAGTTGGGCTTGATCAGCCTAAAGAAGAGAAGGCTCTGAGGACACCTTAGAGCAACCACCCAGTACATGAAGAGGTGCTACGAGAAAGTTGGGGAGGAACTTCTTACAAAGGCTTGTAGGAACAAGGGGGAACTGCTTTAAATTGGAGAAGAGAAGAAAACACAGAAACTTTAGAGTCACATTCCTTTTTGTGGAAATATTGTTCTAATTATCTCACAGCGAGGCGATGTTACCCAAAACAACTTTTAAGCATGCAATTCATTCCCTTCCAGCACCAGTGATAGAGCAGATGATTCGATCATGCTAGGTTTTAAACCAGGTAAATAGTAACCATCTTGCTGATGATTTGTCAGTCTTAGGTAGGGGGATTTTTACTTAGTTGTGAAATATACTATTTACTTTGACAGTCAGTCTCAGATGTCACCCCAAATCCTAGATTGGGAGTGGCTGTGGAATTTTAATTTATTTTTGAGGTACGGCACAGCTACTCTTATTGGAACAAATGAAAGTCAGAAACACTAACCCCAAGAAAAACAAGAAAATGCAATATGCTAATTTGTAATAGAGCAAGGAGGATTCAGAAGAATGCTATTTAATGTAACCTGTTATGTGAGGCTGATATTTCATTTTAATTTCCTTAAAGAAGATCCTAGAAGCTCAGTAACTATTGTTTTCCTCCTAGACAACTCCAGCAGAAATTGTAGTTAACTGTTCACTAGAGATCATAATTTCTCTCCTTCTGATCAAGTGTAAGTCGTACTCTAATCTGTCCTTGTTTTGGTTTAGAAAGGGAGGTCTAGTTAATTCCTTTAGGTTTTAGAAGGAGGAATAACTTCCACTGACACCAGTTAGTCTGTTTTTTAAACCATAATAGGGTTTCATTGAAACCATTTTGCCATCATAACCTTACTTTCTAACGGCTTCATAATGGCACCGTCAAAAAGAACCTTATAGACTCACTGTGAAATAGTTTTCCCATAATAACTTCGTATCTCTGGCTGCATTGTAATGATTTCATCATAAGGTCATGGACTAGCAATGAATCCCTTTTTCCACGGAAATCTTACAGCTCTTCATTACAGCCTCAGTCACCGTGGCATTGTTATGGGGGATAACTGTGGATAACAACGAAACCATTTCGTTGTGATACATTAAGCTTAAATAATTTTATCACACTAATACCGTAGTCAGGGGTTAGGAAAGAGTGAGCCATCCTCTTGCTCATTTCAGCGTTTCAGTTCAGCGTTTGATTCAGGGGGCTGAAGGTGTGCAGGATGGCTACTGAACTACCACCCCTTCTCTCGTAATGAAATTGGACGGTGGTTACACACCCTGCAGGAACAGGGAAGGAAGAACAAAAAGGAAGAACAAAAAAAAGAACTTAAAAGCACTTTTTACTGCCTCTGGACCCAGTTCAAGAAACACTTAAGTTCATTCTTCTTCAGCAACAAGACTAAGTGTTTAATTTTAAACCCAAAATGAAATCTCCTTAACTCCAGTGAGATCTAAACTCATGGGCAGGTGCTTTCTTGTGTAAAGACAGACTAGAGAACGTTACAGCACTGAGCTCATGTTCTCATGTCAGACACCTTGACCTAGCTGGTGCAAACAAATCCTGAAAAGTGATGTGGGTTCTGAACTCTCAGCAGGCTCAGTGGAACTATCAAACTCTACAGATATGGATTTACAGGGAGTGCTCAGCTCCCTGTCAAATCCACAGCCCTACAATCCCACAGCTCTCCGGTCCTACAGGAAATTATATATATTCTGTTTATTCAGTTTTTCTATGGCAGCGTGAATACTCCTGACACAACTTATTTAATCAAGCTTACCTAATGGAGCTGATGGGACAGGTACAGAGGAGGCTACAAAGATGATCAGAGGGCTGGAACACCTTCTGTACAAGAGAGTTGGGGTTGTTCAGCCTGGAGAAGAGAAGGCTCTGAGGAGACTTTATAGTGACCTTCGAGTACCTAAAGGGGCTGCAAGAAAGCTGGGGAGGTCCTATCTCTACAAAGGCTTGAAGTGACAGGAAAAGGGGCAATGGGAATAAACAGGAGAGGCGCAGATTTAGACTAGACATAAGGAGGAATTTCTTCACAATGAGAGTGGTGAGACCCTGGCCCAGGTTTCCCAAGCGCTGCCCCATCCCTGGAGGGGTTCAAGGCCAGGTTGGATGGGGCTTGAGAACCTGATCCAGTGGGAGGTGTCCCTGCCCATGGCAGGGCGGTTGGAACTGGCTGATCTTTAAGGTCCCTTCCAACCCAAACTATTCTATGATTCTATGATTCTATGATTATTCCTTCTAGCCTCTCAGCACAGACTATGTTCTGCCAAGCTCCTAAAATCCTCAGCGTCCCATTTTCTCTTTCTTGTGGACTTCAAATAGCACAGTCTCAACAGACACGCGCTTTAGGCTGCTGAAATCTCCAATTACAATGCTTCTACAGTTGCCCCATCACAATTCCACACAGACTGATACTCCTTTGCTGCCCCTGCCTAACATCTTCTCAGCTTCTCTAAAACTAATGACAGAGCAGTTGGACAATGAGGGCAAGAGTGGACACAGTCCCTCGTGCCACTGCCTCCTCCAGTTTGACATGGAAGTGGCAATGGTAGATAACCTCTAGCTGCTTTTTTACTTTTTTTTTATTTTTACAGTTGCAGTCATCTCAGATGTTATTTTTCTAGGGGTCAGCATGGCTACGAAAATACATCCAGAATAACTTTGCAAACCTGTGAGTGCCCTTACAGGTGGCATCCACTAAGAAAGTGACTGCAGAATACACTGTGAACGAGGACCATTTTTAGTTGGCCGCCAAACAGAAAAATAAAACAGGCTCAGATCAACTTGAACAGAAAATGTTTTAAGTCTTTAATCTAAAAAAATTATATATTGCCTCATCCAGTGCAAAATTTCCTTTTGAAACTAAAATGAAATGCTTTTTCTTTCAGAAACCTGCAAAATTACAAAAATTATTTGAGGGGCAGCTTTAAAAATCCTGCGTTCTCACCCTCCATTTATTTGCCCAATGGATCATAAGATCTGGATGAGAAAATCTTGGTTTGACACCTTTTATTACCTCCAAACAAAATGCTGTCTACTCTAAATTCACTAAATTCACTCAGGTTTTCCCAACTCCAAGGCAATTTTTTTTTCCTTTTTCTCTTCAAACTCTTTCCCAACACATTTGTATAAAAAAAAAAAAAAGTGGATATCTTACTAAATACTCTAATAGTTCCTTCTGCAAGCTTCAAACTTCCTGAGAAAAACAGAAATTCATTAACCAAGGACAGTAAGCCACTTACACCTTCCAGAATAAAAGAAGTAAGAAAACTAATATTTCTCCTGTGGTTTAATGTGATCTGCTGGCCCACTTATAAAAAGACTATTTTAAAGCAATTGTATGTAAATCCATAAAACAAACAAAGCCTTTTTCTGTGAGCTCCAGTCAAATAATCTGAAAATAATCCCATGAAGATTTTATTTAGAGAGCTGAGCACTTCCCTGAAAAAGCACACACACTGATGCAGACAAATTACTTCGTTTCAAAGGTGCATCTACACAGTTTTAACATTTCAGTGTATGGTGTGTGTATCCGACCCAGCATGGCTATTAGAGAAAATGCTGTCAGAATCAAAAATCCTTAAAAGAAATGGATAAATGGAGTCAAAAGTCGAAAATCCCACTGTTCTAAGTGCAAAACACTTTATCTTTTTAATTGTATGCAGCTGCGTTGGCTCAGGTGGTAGCATTCTTCACCTCTGCCGTTTTCATGATTCAGTGTAGTTTTAAACAACAATAAAAATAATATAGTCTCAGCTGAAAAAAAAAAAAAAAGCCTGGAAAAATAAGGACCAAAATACTTCAAGATGCCCAAAACCTGTGAGGGGTGAAATGTATTAAAAAAGGGGAGTGGAAATTCTGTAATACTTCCAAGTGCACAAAGAATATAAAGCACTGCTAGAAAACAGCATCACCCAAAGAATATTTTATAAGTGAACGTATGGCTAAAGCACCTGCTGTGAGATTTAATTCCAGCCTTTCCTATACGTTTGATCATATTAGGGAAATAGGAGGAAAAAAATAAGAGGCCTGTAAACCAGAGTATGGAAATAATTAGATAAAGAATAGGTAGATAAGCCAGAAGTCTTGAAGTAAGCTGCATATTTGCTGCAGGGTTAGGAAATTCCTGTGCCTTCCTTGGAGCGTCTACAGGGAGTATTACTTGTATATAATTCTGCTTGAGTGTTTGCAATCTCTGAGCAAAGCAGGCAAGACTTATGAGCATCTCCAGGTTACTAAGTTCTCAACCAGCTGAAGCTGCCACTGGGAAATGCCCTTTGATCCCACCAAGAAGTGTTCTGAATAAGCCCATCCCAGAAACAAAAAAATATTCAAGACTGTGTCAGTAAGCTGACATTTCAGTCCTGGAAGAATGATGTAGCAAAGCTCTGCTTCAATTTGAGCTATGCTACCAGTGAATCCAATATAAAGAATTCAATATAAACAGGCACCTCAAATGTGCTTTAGCAGCCTAGAAGCATAAACTTCTTAGGTTTTCAGGAAGACCATATATCTTAAATCATGTAGGGCTTCTAAAAATCTCAACTAAACACACTATAGGTTTATTCTGCAGGTTAGATTTGCTGTGTTTGGGGGTTTTGTTTTGTTTTGTTTTAAGCACAGCTCCAAGAAAAAGAATGTTCTCTTATGTATTTAAAAGCAAATATATGTCATGTGTTCCCACTTTCATGCTTATATATGTGTACTTCAACACACTAGTTTTGGTCCCAGGCTGCAAAATCATACAAATGGTGTCTAATGTCATGCCACCATCAACCAGAAATTACATCAGAGCCGTATAAAAGTAGCTTGGGGGAAAAAGTGACACCATTGCTCAGATTTTGACCTCCATATTGCTCACACACACAGCCACCCCTTAATTCTACGTCTTTTACAAAAAAAAAAGTATCAAGGTGAGGTACAGACATTGAAAATCAATCCCTCCATTCCTCCTTTGAAATTAAAACAAAAAATATGACCTTTCTTGACCAAACTGCCCTCTAAGCAGCTCCAGTTCTGGTAGGTTCTTCCATTCCGGGATGCTCATCTGCTCCCTCTTTCTTCACCTCTTATTGCAGCACCCATGGGGATGAGATGTAGTGGACATGATCAGAGATTGCAAATGAAAAGTATGCTGCATATGACATAGAAAAATATATATATATTGGGCAGAGTCCAATGGAATGAGTTTTAACAAGGCCAAATGCCGGGTCCTGCACTTGGGGCACAACAACCCTATGCAGTGCTACAGACTGGGAGAAGTCTGTCTAGAAAGCTGCCTGGAGGAGAGGGACCTGGGGGTGTTGGTTGACAGCTGACTGAATATGAGCCAGCAGTGGCCCAGGTGGCCAAGAAGGCCAATGGCATCTTGGCTTGGATCAGAAACGGCGTGACCAGCAGGTCCAGGGAGGTTCTTCTCCCTCTGGACTCGGCACTAGTGAGACCGCTCCTCGAATCCTGTGTTCAGTTCTGGGCCCCTCACCACAAGAAGGATGTTGAGGCTCTGGAGAGAGTCCAGAGAAGAGCAACAAAGCTGGTGAAAGGGCTGGAGAACAGGCCTTATGAGGAACGGCTGAGAGAGCTGGGGGTGTTTAGCCTGGAGAAGAGGAGGCTGAGGGGAGACCTCATTGCTCTCTACAACTACCTGAGAGGAGGTTGTGGAGAGGAGGGTGCTGGCCTCTTCTCCCAAGTGACAGGGGACAGGACGAGAGGGAATGGCCTCAAGCTCCGCCAGGGGAGGTTTAGGCTAGACGTTAGGAAAAAATTCTTTACAGAAAGGGTCATTGGGCACTGGCAGAGGCTGCCCAGGGAGGTGGTTGAGTCACCTTCCCTGGAGGTGTTTAAGGCACGGGTGGATGTGGTGCTGAGGGATATGGTTTAGTGTTTGATGGGAACGGTTGGACTCGATGATCCGGTGGGTCTCTTCCAACCTGGTTATTCTATGATTCTGTGATTCTTTCTTGGTTTTTTTTTCCATGCTAACCAATCCTCAACCTCCCTTTAACAGACATTCAGTAACAACCTGTGCTCTGCTCCAAAAACAGCGCAATGCATCTCTGCAAAGAGACCAAACGTGGTGCCATCTCATACATCTGAGAGAAAGCAATTTGAGGCACCCATACCTTTCCTTGTCTTAAGAAGGAAAAGAAGCTGAACAGAAAAATGAAGTGAAAACTCTCCCCAGAGAAGAGAGAGCTCACCCTAACAATCTCCCCACCACAGTATCTTGAGACTAAATATAAATATTAAAGAGTTGTGAAGTCTTCAGTGACTTGATAGCCTTTGCAATTTCTGTGAAGGTATGATCATAGAATCACAGAATCATAGAATCCCTAGGTTGGAAAAGACCTCTGAGATCATCAAGTCCAACCATACCAGCCTACTACTAAATCATATCCCTAAACTAACTTGCAAGAAGTTAGTGTTAATTACAGTATGTGAACAAAAGCTAATGACTTGTTTTGGAGTAATGTCCCATTCAAGAAAGATTACTGCTGTTACCAACCACATCAAGCAATTAATGGCACTCACAATGCTTAAAAAATTAATAGCAGCAGCCTAGTTGAGCAACTATTTTGAAAACCTGGTCATTTCTTGGAGATGAATGCGCAATTTTCCGTCAGAGCAGGTAGCTAACTGGCAAAAGAGGCACCGTCCTCAGCAGATATTTATAGCAACCTATTTTGTTGTGCATATGTAAAAGGAAGTTTGGTAGATATCGCTGCCATTCCAGGAATATATTCTCGTTTATATTTCCCTTTAAACATTATAAGCCGATATATGACAAGATACATTGGACTGGATATCTAGAGCCCAAAATGAATCATTAGAGGGGAAGAACCAACAAGGTGCAAAGCACTGCTTAAGGATTTTTTTTCCAATTTCTTTCATTTAGGTTTGTTAGACAAATAAGTATCAGCAATGTAGGCAATTAGGTTTCACTTAAATCAGTCACAATCGATTAATGTAAATAGTTTCACTATTTTTGCTGAAGTGTCTCTAAGCAGATATTCTGTTCTAAAGCACAAAGTTTCTGAAGAGACCTGTCTGATTAGAGAAATGTAATTAAGACTAAAATGAATGTGATTCTTACTAGAAACTTGAAGTGGATTTCAATAATGTCCATATATTCTTTCTGTAAAGGACTGTCCTACTTTATCTAAAGAATTGTCCCTGCCCCCATGGCCGAAGGGGTGGAATTACATGATCTTTGAGGTCCCTTGCAACCCAAACCATTCTATGATTCTACTTTAAAACTCTTTTTTCCACCCAAAACATAGCCAAGATTCTATTTTGTTTCCCCACTTGTCACGTTAGTCATTGACTTACGCGTGTGCAGAGTAAGGGTGATGAGGTGTGTGGCACCCAAGACAGACCTAGCACAAAGTATAGAATGGGTCAGTGGCTCCCGACCATCCAAGCTCACGTTTTTTCACATGAAAAAGATGTGTCCCATGCTCATGTGGTCACAGTTTGTGTCCAGGTCTGAGCCTCTGCTCTTTTTTTCACCTGAGGGATGCTGCTGCTCCTCCTTTCTAATTTGTCTCCCAGAGCCAACCGAGTTCATTAGCTTCTGCTCTCCCATCCACCTCTAATAAAATTATATATCGCCACCCAGGGTGTTCTCTGTGGGCCTGGAACAAACTGGCATATCTAATCAGTTTACAGGTGGGAGGTAAAGTCTCAGAGTGGACATATTGCAGATCGATTTGTGTTTCATAGAAGTCTTCACAAACTAAGCTCCTCTTAGTGCTTGAGTCACCTTCCCTGGAGGGGTTTAAGGGACAGGTGGACGAGGTGCTGAGGGACATGGTTTAGTGTTTGATAGGAATGGTTGGACTTGATGATCCGGTGGGTCTCTTCCAACCTGGTGATTCTATGATTCTATGATTCCAGAGGCTGCAGGATTGTGAGAGCTGTTCATTCTGTTCACCTAAGCAGACCCCATCCTGCCACTGAGCAGAGGTTGCAGGAGAAACAGCAATGAACCAGCTTCTGAAGAAAGAGGAGTAAGGGTGGCAAAGATTAAATAAAGAAATCTGGAGCCACTAAGTCCCTCAGATAAAATTCCACAATGACCTGGGCTTTCTTGAGAATGACGAGGCAGGCCAAATAAAGAAAGCACAAGGGAACTAGGCAAGATTTAACGAGGATGTTCCTTCTTTCGTTCAGGATTTACACAATGCAATTGCTAAAAGTAGCCCAGGGCAGGGTCCCTGAGAGTGTTTTTGAGCAGTCTCCCTTCACCCCTCGCTTTGGCTGCCACGGCTTCAGCTGTGAGGCTTGGCAGTGGTCCACAGCTTTGTCCCAATGTTCTGGCAGATGCTCTCTGGCATATGGTCTATTCATTTTTCCCCTGCTGTTACTCAAGATACAGAGACCATGCTCTCTCCCAGCTACAGAACTTTGTTCAGAAATGGGGAATCAATTTTCTTCTTCTTAAAGTGGCACAAAGGGCAGAGGGGAAATGAGCAGGTATTCGCATCAACCGTATCATAGAATCATAGAATCATAGAATAACCAGGTTGGAAGAGACCCATTGGATCATCGAGTCCAACCATTCCTATCAAACCCTAAACCATGACCCTCAGCACCTCAAATGCTGATACAGAAGATTTTTTTCACTGAATAATCAAATAAGCATTCAGACTTCTGGTGCGGAGCAGTGTCTAGAAGTATGTGGCACCCAGTCTCACAATCCTTTTTTCCCCAACTCATTTATCCTTCACATTCTCCTTTCTCTGGATCCTTGGCTGTTCTGGGGGCTCCAACGACTCTCTGGGAGCTTAGATTCTTTAGAGACTAAATTGTGTGGTGCCTATAACAAAATGTTTGTATGTATGAGCCTAAAGTAGAGGGATCTTCTGCATCTTTCCGTAGTGGGTGAGGTCAAATGACTAGAAAAGCTCCATCCCTGGAGGTGTTCAAGGTCAGGTTGGAGGGGCCTTGAGCAGCCTGGTCTGGTGGGAAGTGTCCACCAGAGGGACAGAGGCAGAGGGGCTGAAACTGGATGGACTATGAGGCCCCTTCCAACTCAAAACATTCTACGATACATTCTATGATTCTATGAAATAAAACTTGACTCATTGATTCTTGAATTGTGGGGGTGCAATTTGACTCATCAGTTACAGCAAAGCCACAGTGCAACAGTGCAGGAAACTTCTCAGACCTCAACAAAGAATTGCCTTAAGCACTCTGCAAATAAGGACCCGCTAGATAAAACGTGTAAGACCACTTGACAGGTGGAAAATGTTACATTGGAAGAGGCGTCCCACACTTCACAAAGCCAGTGGAGCAAAACTCCAAAGAAGAAAATATTCAGGGATAGTTGAAGAAGAAGGAAAAAGAAGCTGGAGCAGCAGGGAAATCAGAACAGGTCTTCAGTAAGGGTGATTTTTAGAAACTCCCATTAGAAAACTGGTTTCTACATAAGAGAGAGAGATTTCCTGACTTACTCACTCACAGCAGCTCCCCACCAAGTGAGCAAGACTGAAGCTGCTGGAAATTTTATTCACTCAAGAACCTTGTCGTTTGTTTTCAGTTCCTTCTAAGTAAAAGAAAATACTATTAAGCACCAATAGTCAAATAAAAAAATAGAGAAAGTTACACATAGATGAACAGGGTGCTGAATTAAGGAAGATAAATTACAGGCAACAGAAAAAAACTCCTCCTTCTTTCAGCCATACAGGCAGAAAACAGAAGGATCTGAAGTACAACAAACATCAAGAGACACTTTCATTCAGTGCAGTATCTGGGATTTTTTTTAATTGTCTGGGATAGTGTTGTAAGCATAACAACATAAGAGGCTGCCCTAATAATAGATTTATGAACAGAAAAAATACGAGGGAAATGGATCACATGCTTCACAATCTGTTCAGATATAACTGAACAGTAACTTTTTCTTCCACTCTTAAATTTTTCACACGTAACTCTGTCTTGGATCATTTAAGAGAGGATGAATGAGATTCAAAGAGAAAGCCTTTAGTACCTCCCTGCAACTCCATCCGAGGGAACTCAGAATATAATATTGATTTATATATCTCTGTATAAAATATTATATTTATATATTATGTTATGCTATGTTAAGCTACATCATGTCATGTCATACCATACCATTCCATTCCATTCCATTCCATTCCATTCCATTTGTTGCTATCTTGATTACTTTGGAAAATGTTCCCACTCTTGCTGCTGCTCCTTTATCCTATAGATTCATTTCCAGCAGGTTCTCAGTAGCCCCCAGGTCACTAAGTCATGCCAGGTCTGTTTCTTCTTCCTTCCTTCTCCTGCTATGGCACTCACTAGTGTTTCCCCAAGATTTTCATCTGAAAGAGAGAGCAGCCCCAAAGTTTATGGATGAGGGTACATGGAACAGTAAGGAAAGATTGTGCAGACTCTTGGTGGATGGTCAGTTGCCAGACTTACTTATTGCTGTGGTTTTCAGAATTTACAGCAACTCCTATTTCTTTTGTCCTGAAATAAATAGAAGCGGCTTTACTATCCACATACATTTGTGTGCTCTCACTGAATATATGCATTGACATGACTTTACCTGGCTTCACATTGAGAATACACAGAAATTAAGACAAGAGGGAATGGTTTAAGCTGCCCCAGGGCAGGTTCAGATTTGACATCAGGAAAAACTTCTTCATGGAAAGGGTTCTCAAGCACTGGCAGAGGCTGCCCAGGGAGGTGGTGGAGTCCTGGTCCCTGGAGCAGTTTAAAAGATGGGTAGATGACGTGCTTTGCGATATGATTTAGTAGTGAACAGGTACAGCTGGGCTCGATGGTCTCAAAGGTCTTTCCCAACACAGGGATTCTATGATTACATGAAATAAAACAAAAATACCAGGATAAGGAGAGCAGAATTGTTCTATGTGAAGTTGCAGTAAACAAAGTCCCAGTGAATAAAGGACTTACTCTTGAGCTGAGTGCATGCACTGAAAGGACACTTTGCTTTAGTTCTCATTATTGCAAAACAGCAAGAGCACAAGAGTCAGTGACCAGCAGGGAGTCAGTGGAGAGGAAAGAAGTCTTCGCTTAACTTCTGCTCCAAGAATGTCAGGGCAATGACGTCAGGGTCATGACTCAACTGGAAAGGGGTCGGTTCTGAAAAATGTGCTGGCTTTTTCAGACGTGTCTTGAAGCCCTTGGCAGGATGCACACTGACAAATTCAGCCCAGGTTCCAGCATCCCTGAATCAGGAATCTTGGAATCAGCCTTCTAAACAAGAATTAGTGGAGAGTCCAGAGGACAACTCCCTTTGTTATGTCTGGGAGTAAATGGCAACAATTACCTTTAATCACAAAATCTTTTTTCCCCTGTCCTTCCTTTTACTCTAACTCTACCCAACTTCCCCCTGGCTCATTTGCTGTTATTTTGCTTCTGGATGCTCCACTTGGGAACTCAAGCTTCCAACTCACCTTGCTAAATGGCACAGATAAGACGCTTCAAGATGTGCTTAACGTGTGCCTAGCACACACAAGTTTTTGACTTTTCTTCAGAGGTGGGCAGAGTCATTCATGTGCTCTGCCTATGAACATCATCTTGACTACCTTAACTGCATTCTGGTCAGTAATCACCAACCCCACAGAGATTTTCATTATTATTATTTTAATTTCTGGGCTAAGACAGATTCTACTGGTCAGATATGAGGCAAAACATCTGAAATGAGGTTTTAAGTGGTGACAATGCGCAAACACTTATGTGTGTGGTTTCTGGTCCAGGAAGAAGGAAAAAAAGTCAGAAATTCTCAGATATAGAACAGAATTGGGGAAATAAAATGAGATTCACTAACACACTCACTGCAAAGCACATGGGGTAGAACCATTCTTAAAGCATGGACTTTATCCTATAGAATCATAGAATAGTTTGGGTTGGAAGGGACCTCAAAACCCATCCAGTTCCACACCCCTGCCCCAGGCAGGGACACCTCCCACTGGATCAGGCTGCCCAAGGCCCATCCAACCTGGCCTTGAACAATACTCAGTGGACAAAGAGACAAGGATTTAAGGAGATGTGAACAGCAGGAGAGGATTTGGGGTAAACTTCAGATAAGAATGTGGACTTCACCTACTATGAAGCCATATCCATAGGAACCATCAAGATTTCTTTCCTCCTCCTTTTTCTTAGTTTTGGCTCCAGCCCTTTTCAATTAAATCAGACTATCCAAAGTGGACCAAGACTGAAGAAGTCTCACTGAAAGTAGTTATCACTCCCTCAAGTGATTCCACTAGTCTCAATGAATATGTCTGCAGGAGTAGGTGTTTCTTAGCAAGAAAGGGATCCCATAATCTGAAGTCTACTTATTGAAAATCAGTCTGCCCTGCACTGAGGATACAGCACAACATTGGATCCTATAAAATGAGTCAGTTACAGAAACAATATTATTCAAGCTCAGAGAAGATATGTGAATCAAAACAGAGGTTCCTCTCACCTCTTTCAGACCAAACTGTTGTATCATAGATGCTGTCTCAAAACTTTCAGACTTGTTTATCTACAATTTTGGGGCATATTTCCTTATTTTTCCACTGTAAGCTAACCAATGAAATCTATCCTCATGTCTCTCTAACCTTCTCCCTCTGCTATGCAGAAATCCTAATGGTAAACATACAGAAATGATTCAGAATTCAGATCCATGCCCATAGGAGTCTATCACTTCTGTGTATCCCATAGTTCTACTGGAGTGTTAAATCTCTGGGTAGGAGTATGGATTCAGCAACATTGCTTCCTTTCATTCTCCATATACAACTAGAGTTTGCCATGGCCAGTCTATTTTCTAAGGCTTATTGCTAGAGGTATTCTAAACAAGGCATCTTTGACATAAACCCTTGTTTTATTCTGCACCATAATAACACACTAGTGAATCATTTTCCTCCACTAGTTCTACCACCCCAACCCAGTCCCTTGGGCTTTAACACTACTCGTTGAAGGCCACCTTGCTCAGGCTCCTCTGAAGACACGTCGCCTAAGAGATTGCTTCTTGATTTTATCAGAATGAGTATAAATACAGACTATCTCAGCCAGCAGCCTGGCTACTCCTTAAAGTACTGAATTATCTCTGTTGTTCACTGTGTCAGCAGACTGAGAGACAGTAACCCTGAGAAAATGAGTCCATTTTGGTATAACGCTAGTTTCCATGAACCCTTTGTTCCTTGTATTTTGAATTACATTAAAATACACTGATTGATACTGGCATACTGAAAAAAAAAATCAATACTTGACCCAAATTCCTTCAACAGTAACATGCTCAAGTGTTACAGTGATTTCCTCTGGAGAGCACAGATTAGATTTTGTATTCGTTCAGTCCAGAAACTACAATATTAATGTAATAGAAATGTTAAGAGCTGAACCCACAAATGACAGGTAGATCAGAAATAAAGTTGCTGCATGCCATGTCCTTGCATTTTGTCAGATGTTAGGGACTGAGAGAATGTGACCACAAACCAACAGGAATGGAGTTCAGTACTACTGAACTAGCACTAATTTGGTTTATCAAGTTAGCCAGGAGAAGATACAGGAGCACTTCTTGTGCTAAATATGCCAAAGAAGTAAAGTAGCATAGAAAGATCTCTCTCTAGTTGCCACACCATGATGAAAACATGAGAGGAATTAAACAAACTACCGTAGGAGGAGGAAGGAGGCATAGGGAACAACAATATGAAGAAAGGAAATCCAGCCTTTAATAAAGATCTGCAAAATTCCTCCACCAGCAGATGCATGATTAAGGCACTTGTTTTACCTGATGTGCATCACTAACATGACCTAGAGAACAAGTCAGTCCCACTCACCACATTTTTTCTAAATCAGAAATTGAAATATTCTAGATTTTGATTTAGCAATTGATCAGCACTTCCAGTTTTCAAAAGAAACTCAAAAATGAGTGACCATCTCTGTTGACAGGGAGAAGAAAAAGGTAAAAAATACATTGCTTTTTAGATTCTTGTCTGTTACAGAAATTATTACTAGTACTATAGAATCATAGATTTCTTTGTGTTGGAAGGGTCCCTAAAACCCATCATGTTCCAACCCCCTGCCATGGATAGGGACACCTCTCAATAGACCAGGTTGTTCAAAGCCCCATCCAACTTGGCCTTGAACCCTTCTATGGATGGGACACCAACGATTTCTCTAGGCAACCTTTTCCTGTATAGATAATGCAACTCCAGCTTCTTTTATTCTCCCCTAAAAAATCCTCTGGGATTGGCTGGTCTGCTGGAGAATTAAGATCATCTGTCAATTACAAAGTATTAAAGCAGTCTTCAAGCAACATTCTATCACACTGCTTTTGATATCAGAATTACTTAGCTAAATTTAAGTGACTGCTTTACAATTTGTCAAATCTTTCTAACATAATTAACTATAATCAAGTTCCTCAAAAAAATTTAAGTTTTTGAAATCAGAGGTACGTACAGACATCTTATGAACTCCAAGCCAGGCTGCCTCATGGAGAATTTCCACAAAATCCAAACCTATCTACATTGCTTATAAACAATAACATATCATAGATCATAGAATCATAGAATGGTTTGGGTTGGAAGAGACCTTAAAGCCCATCCAGTTCCACCCCTGCCATGGGCAGGGACACCTCCCACTGGATCAGGGGCTCAAAGCCCCATCCAGCCTGGCCTTGAACCCCTCCAGGGATGGGGCAGCCACAGCTTCCCTGGGCAACCTGGGCCAGGGCCTCACCACTCTCATTGTGAAGAATTTCCTCCTTGTGTCTAATCTAAGTCATGTCCCTCCAATTTATAGCCAATCCCGCTCCTACTATCACCACAGCCCCATTTAAAAAGATCCTCTCAAACTTTCCTGGAGCCCCTTCAGGTACTAGTAGGTCACTGTAAGTTTGCCTTAAGCTTTCTATTCTCTCTAAGCCTGCCCTCATAATGAGAGGTGCTCCAGCCTTCAGATGCTCTTTGTGGCCTCCTCTGGACCCGTTCCAACAGCTCCATCTCCTTCTTATGTTGAAGATTCCAGAGCTGGACAGAGGACTCCAAGTGAGGTCTCACAAGAGCAGAGTAGAGGGGCAGAATCCCCTCCCTCGCCCTACTGGCCACGCTGCTTTCGATGCAGCCAAGGACACAGTTGGATTTCAGGGCTGTGAGTGCACATCACTGGCTCATGTTGAGCTTCTCATCAACCAATAACATGTTTGTTACTTCATATGGTATGCATTACCATACATACAGTATGGTAATGTAAAAGTGTGTATTTTTATAAACTATATGTCTTCTAAAACATTAAATTTACCCAGGTACTCACGGTCTGCTCAAGAATCATCCTATCTGTGGCATCATTCAACAAACACTCGTTAGTTTGGGTTCCCTACAAAATGCATCACTGAACACTCCTTTCTTTCATAGCATGTTTGTCACACAAAACCAATTATTCTCTTGTCTTTCAGGATTCAAAGCCTGGCTGTTCTGCAATCTGTTAAGTGAGCTTGGTCAAGTCACCTCAGCTCTCTGTGCCAATATAAAAGGAGGAGAATTGCACTTACTTTCCAATGCAAACCACTTGATCCAACTCAGTAAAGCACTCTACAACAACAGAAAATAGAAAGCCATTTACACTGAAAAATAAATAAGTAAATTCCACTTAAATAATCATTTAAGTTATCATGAGGGTTATTCCTCATCCTTCCAGATTTTGGATTGTGTTCTTAAGTGCATCCTTTGAAATAACTCTTAAATTGTTTTAAAAAACAAAACCCCTGAAGGTTTCTCTTCCCTGCTGCTGGGGGCGTCCTGGGTTCTAACTGCTTCTTCTCACTGACGTGTCACCCTATTAACCACAGCTCAGAATTACAGCAAACCTAGCACGTTGGCGTGTAAGGAGAGCTGGTGAATAGAACCCATCAAAATGCTTGAGTACACCAGTAGATCAAGGCCAAAGTAGCATCACCCTGTAGGACCACATTCAGTAGGCTTTAATAAAACACAAATCCTACATACAATTGGTAGCAGGAATGTCTCTGCTGACTTTACAAAGGGCACTTCTGCACTAGCACAGCCATTTAAGTAAGTTCCAGCCTACAAATCGAAAGCAAATGGAAAGTTAGGCTTAGATACATAAATAGCTTTTTTTGGTTTATATTTTTCCCAACCTAAAAGAGCAAAAGACATTAGGAATCAAAAATGTAAGTCCTTTGTATCACTTGTTGTAAATATCCATAATTTTAGAAGGTGCTGAGGGGCATGGTTTAATGTTAGATAGGAATGATTGGACCCAATGATCTGGTGGGTCTTTTTCAACCTGGTGATTCTATGATTCTATGAAAAGTTTCCTATCACAATCTAAAAGATGGATTCAAATACCATTTAGATGGGCACAACGTTAGTCCTTCTAAGCAGGCATGTGTACGTGTTAAGTGAAACAGTAATTTAGCCACTGTGAGGACTCAGTCTTGAAAGTATACAGAATGAACATCGAATCCAAAAGAAAATTAGCTGAAACTTGCAGACAGCTTTATTAGGGGTCTTTTTGCACAGAGAATCATAGAATCCCTAGGTTGGAGAAAAACCTTTGAGATTATCAAGCCAAATAATAACCGTCCACTACTAAATCATACCCCTAAGCACTTCATCTACCCATCTTTTAAACCCCTCCAGGGATGGGGACTCCACCGCCTCCCTGGGCAGCCTCCGCCAGGGCCTGAGAACCCTTTAAGTAAAGACATTTTTTCATAATGCCCAGTCTGACCCTGCCTTGGTGCAGCTTGAGGCCGTTCCCTCTCGTCCTATCTCCTGTCACTTGGGAGAAGAGACCAATATCCACCTCTCTACGACCTCCTTTCAGGCAGTTGTAGACAGGGATAAGGTCTCCCCTCAGCCTCCTCTTCTCAAGGCTAAACAACCCCAGGGCCCTCAGCCCTCCCCATAACCCATGTTCTCCAGCCCCTTTCCCAGCTTTGTTCCCTTTCTCTGGATGCGCTCCAGGACCTCAATTTCTTTCTTGTAGCGAGGGGCCCAAGACTGAACCCAGGATTCGAGGTGCAGCCTCACCAGTGCTGAGTCCAGGGGCAGAATCACTTCCCTGCTCCTACTTTAACTAAGATGTATGGATTTTTAGTAGTGTTTTTCTTTAATGAAATGCACCTAAATGATTTGACTATCACTGCCTTATACTGCCTGTGAGCACTTGAAACATTTCACACCATGGTGTGGTCCTTTCTACCCTGGGTTCCTGCTTCTGTCAGTAACAGATGCAGCACAGAATGGGGCACAATTCCAAATTGTTATTTTATAGAATAAAATCTCATGTGAGTTTATGCTTTTCACAGCCTGCTTATTAACAGAATCCACTCCCATTGTATTCAAGTCTCTCTGATTATTTAGGATTTAGAGGGTTTTTTCACTTTCTTTTTTTGACATGGAAGCAAATAGCAATAAAACTCCAGCTTCGGTTTTGTTGTGCCTAAAACTCCCCTCTGAGAAGCACATTACCCAGTTTCCCTGTTTTTCTGAAAGCCTTCATTCTTTAGGTCACGGCTGCTTCTGATGCATGACAAGTAATGAGTCATCAGGAATCTACCATAACTATATCTGGGTGAGAAATTATATCCTCAGCCTGGTGGCAACTTCAGGATTTCAAGAATATTTTAGGGATGGAATAGAGAGCCTTATTTTTTCCCTTTTTTTTCTATGTACTCCTTCATAACTAATCAGCCAATGAAAAAGGATGGAAACCAAGACTAAGTGTCTTCAAGGAGACCTGGAACCCCTGCTATGAGCATAGCTCTGGGTTCATGCATGTGCTGCTGTTTTGAATGAAAGAGAGCACAAAAACCCTACTTGCATGTTTGAAACCTTACGGTATCTATAAAGTGTAAAAAAATGCAGTTTTGATGCAATGATATTGCAAGTGCTGCTTGTATTATTTTTGTGCAAAGTCCATCTTTTGATATTGCTGCAGTGCAGCTGTACTTGCAGCCACAGACAATTTATCTGCCTCTTTAGGAGTTTCTCAGCAAAATCACATACTAATAACACCACTCCAGCTCTAAAAGCACAAGGTCACTCAGATCCTTTGCAAACCCATTCTTCACCAAGGGCAACTGCTACTAGAAGCAACCCCCTAGGTTGTTAAAACAGCAGTTCATCCCTTTAGGTATGTTTGAGGCATCGACATTTGGGGGAGGGGAAAAAAAACATCCTTATTACATTCTCTGGCATAGAAATCACAAGCCTCCTCTTTGTACTTCCAACAGAAATGTTTTAATTCCATTAAAGGAACTGCATTTAGTATCTGCATATTGGCCGCTGCTACCAGTTCTCCCAGCACATAAAGGCAGATGTTTTTATAACCATATCAAATATCATGAACACCTATTATGAGTGTGACTAAGCACTGATTTCTCAAAAAGTGTTAAACTGTGCACAGTTCACTGAACGAACACTTGCCAAAATTGAAAAGGTGCAGTATTTTCACTGGCAAGAAAGGGTTTTTACAAAAGGAGTTTCAATTTTATAACCTATGTAGTAAGAGTAAACAAATGAAAATACAAGATGTTGGGATCCTTTTCAATTTGCGGAGCTTTTTTTTTTATTTAGAGATTTGCATTGAAATTTCTTAAATGCAACCACCCAGGTGTGATCTCTGTAGTCTACTGTATTTTGTATCATGAAAATATGAGCATATGAAATAAAGGTATTATCAAGGCTGATATGTGATATTTTAAGCAGAGCTGGTGGGGGTTGACACCTGGGTTTTCATTTTAATAACAAAGCATAGTGACTAAAAGGAGACAAGGGCAGCCTGAAATAATCAAGTTAGAAGAGTTATAAGCTTTCCCTACTGTTAAAAATTACCTATGAAGCCCACTGATGAGCATCTACCAGCCCCAGTCAACTGGCAAAGGGTCTTACTGCCATCTGCATGCTGTTTTCTCTGTGTGGTATGGCTCAAATTTATTGCTCTGGGTAAAACAATTCCACACTACCTACAGATGTTTTTAAAAAAATGCATTGTTATATTACAAAGAATTATGAAGAGTTTCATAATAAGAAAATCGATCCACTTTTTCTCACCAATGGCACCTCCAGTTCACCCAATGCCAGTTCAGACAGCTGTTGGGTCAATCAGATTCCCACTCACATCACTTACTGCAGAAGATGAAATCTCTAAAATAAATTTGAATAGGGAGTGCAAAGAAGGAAACAAAATTCTGCATGCATTACTTTAAATAGTTGAGTTTTACTTCTGTTGGAGAGTTTCTGTGTTACATTGTCAGTGTACAATTACAGAGGTCCCTTAAATCAGACTTCTAGGTCCATGCAGTCTGCTTTATAGATAGGCAAGAACTCAGGGTAGTGCCTCCTAGTCCATGAGTTCTTTACTACCAGCTCACACACATCACAAAAACAAATTCTGAAATCACATTGTGAATATAAATTATGAAAAAATCCACCACCACTAACCTTTTTTTAAGCATGTTTGAAAATCTTGACAAGAATATTTCTTTGCTTTGGTTCTTCCACATGTAAAACAGGGACAATGACATCCTTTAACACAGGAACACACTGAAATTAAATTAATAGACAATTAAGAAGCACTAGGACATCAGGCAAGAGTACCTTCCACAGTGTTTCTACACTGACAAGGTCAGTATTTCTACGTTCATGATTTGACTTGAATCTTGCAAAGGAAATAAAAGGGAGGGCCATCTCTCAAGCAAAGAAAAGTGAAGTAGCAAATCATAACTCAGTTTGTGGGTATCGAGAATTCAGAGTGTTAAATTAGGCACTGTGAGAAAAAAAATTATATGAGAACTTATAATTAAAGACACTTTCACATTATGAATGTTGAAAGGGGTCATACTAAGACTGTAAAGACTTCTAGGCAGGTTGGATGGGCCTTGGGCAGCCTGATCCAGTGGGAGGTGTCCCTGCCCATGGCAGGGGGGTTGGAATTGGGTGATCTTTAAGGCCCCTTCCAACCCAAACTATTCTATGATTCTAAGAAGATTCAGGAAAATAACCACTGCAAACACTCAACAGTCTGGTAAATTAATGCAAAATAGCTTAAGAAGGTAGAGAGAATGAGTCCTCTCCCACTTTGTGGCAATTAGGTGATTTCCTGAAGGATTTAATAGAAAAGAAAATAGTATGTGTTGTAAAATTATCTACCACTATTACTTCTGCTGTTTCTTTCTGGGCTGACCACATCAACAAAATGGATATAATACATCCACCAATATCCTAAAATTCAAATTTCTTCTTCGCCTTTTTGCTGTTCATCAATGTTTGGTCATCTTAACCATGATTCACATCAACAGATGAGCATCTTGCAATCTTCTGTTCCCAAGAGATAAAGCCATTTCCATGTTATAGTCTGAGTTACATTGACAAGACTCGAGGAGCAAAAGTATTTGGTGCCCTGTCACTCATGGAAAGGCATAGACCAAAGTTTGGCACTAAGTTCCTGAACAATGCACGGAAAAAGCCTGTGATCCCACCCCAGCATTTGTTGGGTCAACATCCCAGTCAACAGTCACTTCAAGCCAGCTGATGCTGCAGGGCTGTACTAAGCCCCATCACTTCTCACAGATGAAGGGAAGCTATTCTTCCTCCCTCTGACTGCATGTCATGGTCCCTGTACCTTCTCCCAGAGTAAGAACAGGCTTTTCTCCAAAACACAAGACAGTTGTACTGCAACACCTGTCTCCATTCATCCAATGTCATCGGGTTAAAATGCTCAGTTAGCCTTCAGGAACATACTTTCAGCTCCTTTCTCTTCTTGTGAGGGACTTGCAAATCCCAGGTGAATTCTTCTACCGCAGGTTTGCATGATGTCACCACACACACGATGTTTGCAGCGTTGGCTGTTGAAGTTGCATCATTTTGACTGGCAAAATACAGAAGGAAATAGCAAGCTTGAGTGTGGCTGGTTAAGTGCACTCACAGGAGGAAAAGCTATGAACCAGTTCCTACTCCTCTGAATACTTAATACAAGAGACTTAAACATTCATTGAATTCAGATAATATTTACTTAAGCCATTCGTCAATATTTTCCTCATTAAGGATGGCAGAATTTGACCCCTTCTACAATCAATTCAGTGGCACCATTTAAATAACATAGATTTTTAAATCACATCTTTCATACAGAAGGATTTTTTTAAGCAAACGGAACAAAATTTACAGACGCAGCACACATAATATTTAGATGTAATATTAGCTCCATCAGGAAGAAAAAATCCTGAAAGTTAACAAAAATTGATTGATGTTCCCTGACTGGAAGTGCCTGTAATTTTTTGCACGATAGCAATATGGAATGTGTTAACTCCGTGAACACCAGTGTCTCCTCTACAACTGCTGTTGCTATTCTAACCGCATTATCAACTTCACACATGTTTACCTCAGGAATATTTAGCCAGTCATAATTGACTTTTGCACAAAAACAAAGCTTCAGGCAAGGTTTAATCCTTTTGGGCCTGATTCCTCACTAAAATACATAAGTATCTATGAGAATTGTAACTAGATCAAATATAAAATCAGAGGATAGGGTGAACCTGTTCAGTCTTTTTTCGATTTTTATATTTCTTAAAATTTTAATAATTAGACGTGTGGAAGCAAACAACTTTTTTGTGTGTAAGATATTACAAATAAACAGCATTTCCACTTCCAGCAATGGTATTTCTTTAACTGTTATTAGCCATGCCAGATGTTTTCATGGAGATGGAGTTTCAAAAATCCTCATTGTTGTACTGATATAACACTAAACTTCATCCGGTAAGGTTCATGCCAGGTAGTGCTGATCACACATAAATTCTGGACGGGATTAATCTTGCTTAATAGGGTAGGTGGTGTTGTGGTTTAACACTAGCCAGCAACTAAGCATCACCCAGCCCTTCATTCAGTAACCCGCAGTGGGATGTGGGAAAGAACTGGAAGAGTAAAAGTGAGAAAACTCGTGGGTTGAGATAAAGACAGTTTAACAGGTAAAGCAAAAACCATCCACAAAAGCAAAACAAAATGAGGAGGAATTCATTCACTACTACCTCTTGGCAGGCAGGTGTCCAACCATCTCCAAGAAAACCAGGCACCATCACGAATAACCGTTACTTGAGAAGACTAATACCATCAGTCCAAATATCTGTCCCCTCACCTTTCCTTTTCTTCCCCAGCTTTCTATGTCTAAGCACAGCATTTTGTGGTATGGAATATCCCTTTGGGTTGGGTTTAGCTGCCTCAGTTGTGTCCTTTCACCAAGAAGACACTGCTTTGCAATAACTAAAATATCCCTGTGTTGTTAACTCTGTATTCATCATAAATTCGAAACATAGCCTTATAGTAGCTACTATAAAGAAGTCTTTGTCTTCAAATAAGTGGAATGAAGCACATTCTGGAGTTATGCCTCTTTTCTTCACCGACAATAGAAGCTCCAAAAACTAGCTTAAGCTTAAATTTCTAATTGCAGATAACTGAAGTGAGACTGATCTCATCCATGAGCACAGCAGTCCATACTATGATAAAAATTTAAATCAAAGTATTATATTAAGATTTAATATGCCATGTCAGGTCAATTATCTCAAGTGCAGGTAAAAACAATGAGTGTTAGGCTGTGCTGCCCAGTAGATAAGAAGGTAGAACACTTTGGATAAAATCATTGCTCCATAGAAATGAACAGCAAACTTTCTGTTGACATAAACTATGTAAGAATTTATCCTAGTGTCCTATGTTTTACCCTGCTTTTATCCATTGTTTGCCTCTTAACAAAGGCATTAATGTTTCTTTTCTTTCTCTAGCTGTAAAGTGGTCATTATAGGGACTGTATTTGTAAAATGTTTTCTAATGGTATGTACAAAAGAATTATTTAAATGTTAAGTATATTATTATCTACTGACAAGTCATCTGCTGTGCTAGGAGAGCAATTAGAGAAAATATTCTATATATTTATATGCAGATAAACCTAGATTTAAGTGAGAAGATGGGAGGAGGAGAACAAGCACTTTCCTTCATTCACACTTTGATATCTGAAACTTTGTATAAAAGCTTTCCTAAACTGTTCTCTGACCTGTGTTAAAATTTCTATTCCCTGTAGGAAAAGAAAAAGGAAACACTTAACTCAAGCCATAAACTTACTCAAGTATACAGATAATTACATTGCTACAGTTAAGTAACTGTGGTCCAACCGAATACATATATGGCAACAAGCAGCAGATTAACACTGAATATACTACACTCAAAGAGATAAGAAGTTTTACATTCTAAACATGGCAATTATAGGTGTTCCTAGCAGGTACGATATTCTTAAGCAAATGTGCATCTGTAGGAAGTCAAGCTATAGAAAAATAGGTCAAAAACCAGTATCCTGTGAGTACAGAAATCCTTAAGAATTTCAGCTCTAATAAAATGTAGATCTACTGGAGGGTAGGGAGGCTCCACAGGGATCTGAACAGGCTGGACCGCTGGGCTGAGACCAATGGCATGAGGTTTAACAAGGCCAAATGCCAGGTCCTGCACTTGGGGCACAACAACCCTGTGCAGCTACAGACTGGAAAGCTGCCCGGAGAAGAAGGACCTGGGGGTGTTGGTTGACAGTGACTGAGCATGAGCCAGCAGGGGCCCAGGTGGCCAAGAAGGCCAATGGCATCTTGGCTTGGATCAGAAACGGCATGACCAGCAGGTCCAGGGAGGTTCTTCTCCCTCTGGACTCGGCACTGGTGAGACCGCTCCTCGAATCCTGTGTTCAGTTCTGGGCCCCTCACCACAAGAAGGATGTTGAGGCTCTGGAGCGAGTCCAGAGAAGAGCAACAAAGCTGGTGAGGGGGCTGGAGAACAGGCCTTATGAGGAGCGGCTGAGAGAGCTGGGGGTGTTTAGCCTGGAGAATGGGAGACTCAGGAGAGACCTCACTGCTCTCTACAACTACAGCCTCAAGCTCTGCCAGGGGAGGTTCAGGCTGAACATTAGGAAAAAAATTTTCACAGAAAGTGTCATTGGGCACTGGCAGAGGCTGCCCAGGGAGGGGGTTGAGTCACCTTCCCTGGAGGGGTTTAAGGGACGGGTGGATGAGGTGCTGAGGGACACGGTTTGGTGATTGATAGGAATGGTTGGACTTGATGATTCTGAGGGCCTTTTCCAAGCTAGTGATTCTGTGATTCTGTGAAAACAAGACAGTGCTTTCGTGAAATACATATCCAGACACACATTGATCTCTTTCAACAAAGTGATTATAGGATCAAAGAACGGTTATGAATGGAAAGGCACTCTGGAGGCCATGTGGTCCAGCCCCCCATTCACAAAGATTAACCTAGAGCTGGTTGCCTAGGACAATTTTAGCTGGCTTTTGAGTATCTCAAGAGAATTTAAAACCACAGCTCTAGAAATTGTTTCTTCTCTACAGATACATTTGATGGGCATTCAACAGAAGGATAAGGAAGACTTTTGAACTTTCCTCAAAATCTTTTATAGACCTCAGAAAAATCTAGAACTCATTAAATCGCTATGTCAAATAGTGTTGGGACAGGTTATTTCTCTCATTAAGGGTGAAGAAAAACCCTCTGCAGACTATGAATATGGCTAGTGAATGCTGTAGGATGTATGTAAGCATGTGACTATATCTCAGTCCAAATCCTTGTACAAAAAATAGACTAGGTGTATTGAAATTAAAGGGATTGAAAACACAAGAAGTTGAGCATGCATTGAACCAAAAGCTTCATAGAAAATATGAAGAGCTGATCCTACCAACAATACTTTCTTAAAGATAAAGACAGATTGCTGTTTGTCATCACCATTTATTATGATTTTTCTCATGCATTTATGTAGCTGAAGACAAATGGAAATAATTCTTGCTCCGATTCTTAAAAGATGGACTACTCCTATTTCGGAGACTACATGTCATCATCTCTCTACAATCATTAACAGGTGGTCATATCTTCTCTTATAGTGTCTCCATAGTAGGCTCAGCGTACCTGCAAATCTGAAATTTGTTTTCTTGTATATGAAAAGATAACAATCTTTTCACTATATTTTAAATCATATGTGAAGTGGTAAACATTTCAAGAATATTAAGTCAAGTTACTTATGCATTGGCTGTAGGAGTTGTCACTCACTGGACTGCTGTTATTCGGGAGTGAAAAGGCAGGAGCAGAGAATTAGCTAAGTAACACGTAAGATGTTCCTGTCTGGGGAACAAAACTGCAGGTGAGTAGGTTAGCAAATTAGGGTAATTTTCAGTGTAAATATCTAAACATCATCAGAAATGCAAGCTGGCTGTAGCACGCAGTGGCAAGTAGTGTGATGGGGTGGAGAACATACTCTACTTAGCATCCTCCGGCTGAGTAAGCCACAATACAAGAGCATCTAGAACATCCTCTAGAGCAGTCCTCCAGGCTCCTCAAAAGTCTTTATACTGAAGTCAGTTTGCCACCACACCTATCAGTTTGCTAATAACACCAAAACTGAGGAATGCATGGCATTGTCAGTCATTTGTTATGGAAATATACATTCTAATAAGAAATTATATGAGAAAGTTACTTTCTTCCCCTTCCAAACCTTCCCCCATGAGTCATAACATTTATGTTTTCATCTCACTGGGCCTATTTTTCATGTAGGTTGTAAACCCCCTAGTCCATTGGGAGCTATTTTATGTATGAATAAATAATTTAATCTCTGTATGCTATAATAGATATTTGTTAATGGCACCGCAAGTCTATCAATCTCAACCATCGACTTATGAACAGGATTTTCTATGTCAACGTGCATGTAAAAAGTTGCACTGGACAATGGCTGGGCACCCACTTACAGTGGAGTGAGGAGAAACTTCTAATGAAAGACTGTCTGATAATTCTCATACCTACAAATGCCACAAACTCTGAAGACTCCTGACTCTACTTTGCATTTAAATTGCTGCCACACAGCACAATCAAGAGGTTCTGCATCTGGAACCTGGTTCTTCCACATGTCAGCTGGATTTCATCTTTGTGGGGTGGCTACTGTCCTTCCCCTCACTATATAGAATCGTAGGACAGTTTGCGTTGGAAGGGACCTCCAAGCCCCTCCAGTTCCAACCCCCCTGCCATGGGCAGGGACACTTCCCACTGGATCAGAGGCTCCAAGCCCCATCCAACCTGGCCTTGAACCCCTCCAGGGATGGGGCAGCCACAGCTTCCCTGGGCACCCTGGGTCAGGGACTCACCACTTTATTCTTCTTCCTTTATTCTACCTCCAGTTGCCTTGAACAGGGATCGATAAGTCACTAGTCTATGCTGCAATCAGCTTCCTAGCTCATTTCTGCTCCTACAAAGAAGATTTTTTTTTTTCTTATTCTTTTTAATTTTTTATTACCCAGATCGATACAATCAGAGTTCTGCATCTGTCTAGCCCCAGCTCACCAGAGCCAGCCCATGTAGGGACCTGCTGGTCTCTTAGTAGTGTTTGTGTCAAGAGGATGATTTCCCCCTCCTCTCCACCAAGTTCATCTTAATTACTTCCTCGGAGATGCTGGGGGTGGCCTCACTTCCACCCGCCACGACTTACTGTCTCTGTTCTGCCACGTCTGCTTTATAAAGTGACACCTTCCAATTTTAGGCCCATTTTTTCTCCCCTGCAAGTAGTGAATGCTCTGTTAATCTTTAGGAATGATCCTCCCAAGAAGGCTGTAACTTCTATTTTAAGGAAGATTTCAGTCTGGATGGATGATTTTTATGACTGCAGTTAGTACTGTTTCTAATCTGCCTTTGTTATCTAAGGTTTGGGAGAAGGTCACGGCAGTTTAAATTCTGGACCACCTTGTCAGAAATCATCTGCCTGAAGAGTTTTAAGTGCTTATCCTCTTACAGAGGTGACTCTGCATTACTCTGGGTATGCTCTGCGTTTACAAAAGCCGTCATATCAATAGCAGAAATTTCTGGTAATCCATATACTGATCAGGCTTATTATATTAATACTTTCCTCCTCTTCACAAGTTTGGAAATGCTAAGTTTTTCTTAATTCCCATAAAAGAATCTGCCTCACATTTTGCAACAACTTAGAAATACACTTCCAGGCATTTAACTCAATAGTTTTTATCAGAGAAACTGTGTAACTATAAACCCAGATGGAAAGAATCCATAGTGTTACTAATCAAAGTATTCTAGAACAGATTTCCCTATTCCTCTGTTCCAAAGAATCACAGAATCAGAATAGCTTGGGTTGGAAGGGATCTTAAAGCTCACCCAGTTCCAACCCCCTGCCATGGGCAGGGACACCTCCCACTGGATCAGGGGCTCCAAGCCCCATCCAACCTGGCCTTGAACACCTCCAGGGATGGGGCAGCCACAGCTTCCCGGGGCACCCTGGGCCAGGGCCTCCCCACTCTCACGGTGAAAAAATTCTTCCTAATGTCTCAATCTGCCCCTCTCCAGTTTAAAGCCATTGTCTCTCATCCTATCACTCCAAGCCTTTGTGAACAATCCCTCCCCAGCTTTCTTGTAGCCCCTTCAGGTACTGGGAGGTCACTACAAGATCTCCTCGGAGCCTTCTCTTCTCCCGGCTGAACAACCCCAACTCTCTCAGCCTGTCCTCGTATGGAAGGTGCTCAAACCCTCTGATCATCTTTGTGGCCTCCTCTGGACCTGTTCCAAGAGCTCCATCTCCTTCTTATGTTGAGAATACCAGAACTGGACACAGGACTCCAGATGAGGTCTCACAAGAGAGGAACAGAGGGGCAGAATCCCCTCCCTCCCTGCTGGCCACGCTGCTTTTGATGCAGCCCAGGACACGGTTGCCCTACTGGGCTGTGCACATTGCTGGCTCATGCTGAGCTGCTTATCCCCCAGCATCCCAAGTCCTTCTCCTCGGGGCTGCTCTCAATCACATCATCCCCCAGCCTGCATTGAAAACGGGGATCGCCCTGATGCAGGCGTAGGACCTTGCACTTGGCTTTGTTGAACCTCACGAGGTTCTCACAGCCCCACTTCTCCAGCCTGTCCAGGTCCCTCTGGATGACATCTCATCCTTCTGGTGTCCATCCTAACATGATGCTTGCAGAAACAAACAAGTTCTTCAAGTGTTAAAGGCACGTCCTTTATATAAAAGCATTTAGGGGAAAAGAAAAAAGAGAGCTCACGTAGAATATTTAAATAGGAAGAAAAAAGTGCTTGCATTGCTGTCCCAGCAAACAGTAAACAAATCATCAGAGATAAAATGAATTTCAGTTGTGTTAAGGATTACCATCAAGATTACTTCCAATAACATGAAAGCCAAATTCTGAAATTAGAGTTGAAATTTAATCGGGAATAGATTTTCCATGAAAAAAAGGTACATTTTCAGTCCACGCTAAGGGAATGAGGAAGTAAATTTAAAATATCTACAAATAAAAAAGAAACCTGTTTGAAACAATGATCCTAGTTTTGTGTAAACACCACAGTTTCTTAAACATGGGGTCTTACTTTTCCCAGTATCACCTTATTCAATGATTTATACCTCTTTTTTTTATATACTTCATGTAACAGAGATCCAATTAATCTAAAAAATTAATAAATATATTTTTAAAAACAGTGCTAATATGCCAGTAACATACTAAATATATTCTGTAAGTTTTTGTCTTTTGTGTTCCCAGATTAAATATAAGGCTATAAAAAATAAATAACTTATTTAATGCTCAGCTTTTCTTGACTAAAGTTAATGAGATTTAAATTATATTTTGAGGAAACTCATTGGAAACCCTATAGGTTCCTAAAACAAAAGTCAGTTCAGATCAATGTCTAATAAAAGCCAGAGCACTATTTCAAAGTTAGGTGATTACATCTACCGTACATGTGAATCTAATCCAGTATTTACATGATTAAAATGGATACTCAGAAAAAACAAGTAATAATTTATGAGTATAACTTTAAGTATTAAGGTTGAAAAATGACCTAAAAATCTACGTAAAAGCATGAAAAACAAACCCAAGTCAGCATGTATAAACCTTGACTACCTCTGACTACTGTTTATAAAATAAAGGTTACTGTTATAAAATAAGGCACTGGGTCAGGAGAATATTTTTACCCCAAGTTGTTCGCTACCAAACTGAAAGCCTAGTGGTAGCTTAAGGACTAGGATGACCATTTTTTTCCCCTGTTAAATGCAATTATGCGGTGCAGGTTTTCTCATATCTGTTCACCTCAGCTTAATAAGTAATTGGTTACAAGATGAAAAGGGGGATGTAACGTTGAGAGCAGCACAAGAGCACTGTTTACTGCACGACACAATGAGCATAGGTAAACACAACTCAAAAAAATTACTCTTCCAAAATCAACCAGAATCAATCTTTAAAATGATGTCACAGGAAAAAAAATTTCTCTTGAGCAACCAGACAGGATTTCCTCAGAGTTTTATGTAATGATAAGCAGCAACTGTATGTAGCCTCAGAGAAGTGTATGTCACCATACAGAAGAAACCCACCTCTAATTATTCACTGAAAAATGCCCTCTCTGACATAAAGATGGAAAATTGTTTCATAAATCAATTTTGCACTAACCTTCTAAACAAAAATGCACCACGCATTTGAGATGCAATTACTTTGCCTTGTACATCACAGGAGAAGGTGACTTGATATCCAAGGGAAGGAGATGCGAGAGTTGCTCTTTGTTCTCTGCACTGAACATGACAATCTATTATCAGAGAATTTATAAACATTCACAATAAATACATCGTCCTCGACCCTCACGCGCAGGCTCGCCTGCAACCTGTCTGTGTAGTATTTCTTTGCACCAGGGCCAGCGACAAGCTCAGTAGCTTCCTACAACTGTTGGCTGCTTTACTTATCTCCTTCCCACTGATCACACCACATTAATAATTTAATCCCACCTTGTTCTGAGGTGTATATTGTTCACGGACATTTGCATAGAATCATAGAATAGTTTGGGTTGGAAGGGAGCTTAAAGATCATCCCACTGGACCAGGCTGCCCAAGCCCCATCCAACCTGGCCTTGAACACCTCTAGGGATGGGGCAGCCACCACTGCTCAGGGCAACCTGTTCCGGAGCCTCACCACCCTCATGGTGAAGAAATTCCTCCTTACTTCTAGTCTAAATCTGCCCCTCTCCAGTTTATACCCACTCCCCCTCATCCTCTCAGTAAAAGCCTTTGTAAAGAGTCCCTCCCCAGCTTTCTTGCAGCCCCTTCAGGTACCAGAAGGTCACTATAACATCTCCTTGGAGCCTTCCTTTCTCCAGGCTGTACAGTCCCAACTCTCTCAGCCTGTCCTCATATGGGAGTTGCTCCAGCTCTCTGAACATCTTTGTACCCTCCTCTGTACCTGTTCCAACAGCTCCACCTCCTTCTTGTCTCCTATTATCTGTCCTGGATAAGAACATAAGCACACAGACGAATCAGTGCTTATTTCTAAAGAAAGAAGAATGATGCAAGCATTACTATTTCTACTGTCTTAATAATACTGCACTAAAATTACCACTTGTTAAGATTGTATTAGGGAGCTCACAGAGAGGTACATAAATGAGAAACTCTTGACTGGATTTCATGGAGCGGTATGAAAAGACAACTGTGGATGGGAGGTAGGATGTCAGGCTAATGGCTTACAGTAATCACACCCTGCAACATCAAAGGGGCTTGGAATGGTTTTGTTTCTTCATACTCAGTTTAAACGTCCTTGTTTCATGGGAGGGCAGTCTAGTCATCACTACTGCTTCTGTCCGTTCTCTGCTCCTGCTTCATTACACCACATGGAAATTTGCTTGCCTTGGTCATCCCACATGACAGAGACAGTTTGTCTTTGAGTCTCATGAAAGCAAGAATCCTTTCAGGCACTGGTGTAAGCTGCCCAGGGAAGTGGTAGAGTCACCGTTCCTGGAGATGTTTAAAGGATGGGTAGATGAGATGCTCACCCATCTGGTTTAGTAGTGGACAGGTATGGTTGGACTAGATGATCTCAAAGGTCTTTTCCAACCAAACAATTCCATGATTCTATGGTGTAAAACCTGATCTTCTCTCACAGCACCAAGAGCATGCAAGAGCATGTTCTTTATTTATTGGAAAAGACCCACAGGATCATTGAGTCCAACCATTCCTATCAATCACTAAACCATGCCCCTCAGCTTCTCATACACCCGTCTTTTAAACCCCTCCAGGGAAGGTGACTCAATCCCCTCCCTTTTCTCCCCTCCTCTTTTTTCTGATGTCCAGCCTGAACCTCCCTCTTGTCCTGTCCCTCCTCTCTACAACCTCCTCTCTACAACCTCCTTTCAAGCAGTTGTAGGGAACAATAAGGTGTCCCCTCAGCCTCCTCTTGTCTAGGCTAAACAAGCCCAGCACCCTCAGCCGCTCCTCGTAAGTCTTGTTCTCAAAAATGCCAAGAGCCAGCTGAACCCAAGTGCGGCAAGTCCAAAGCTGCCTCAGGAAGAGGTTGCTTTTTGCCAATATCTTTTAGCCAACAGAAAATAAATAACTCTAAGGGAGTGTTTCCTTGATGAGACAGCTCTAAGTCAATAAATAAAGCATTAGAGGTTAGGTGTCCACATGGGAATGCACAGATGAGTCAGTGTGGATGAAAGAAACTGGTGTGCTTCGCAAAGATGGTGCCATTTGCATAGTACATCATTTTATACTTTCCTAAGGATAAACACTAAACAGGGAAATAAATGTCTGTGGCAAGCTTTGTATTTGCTTAGATGTGAGTTCATTAAATAGTAAAAAAAAAAATTACTAAGTAAGCTTAGGTAATGTTTGTAGGGGAGGAGTTAAATTTACAAAATCGTTCAGCTTCATCCTAATAAATCTCTTCCCTCACACTAACTAATAATATTTTTATTATTAATTTGGGTTTGAAACTTCAAGGCCATGATTTCTTCAGTGCAGTGTTGTGATAAACCCACCACTGATTTTGAATATATAATTCTGCATCCAGCTATATTATTTGCAGGTTATAATATTATTTTTTTAATACTGAAGATAACTTAATTAATACCATTGCTGGCACAAAATAAGTGAGAGACAGGGGTTGAAATATAAGGGTCGTTGCCACTTCATCATCTGGTGTCAAAGCAAAAAAGCATTGTGTTTTCCTATATAATGTCATCCTATTCCACTTTTGTCCTTATATATATATAAATATTTTTTTTTTATGTGCGTATATATATATAAATACATATATAATGTCTGGGGGTTTTGGCACGTGATATGCATTCAATTAAGTAATAGCACTCCAGATGTGCTAAGTGCTTTGCTCTAGTTTTACATTGCAGTACAAAGTGCCATGTATTAGCAAACTAGACAATGATCTGATTTACTACGTGTATTACTCTAAATGTGAAAACACTGCTCATAAATTGCATTTTTTTGAATCTATTGCCTAGTCTTCCACTGCTATTACCTGACTTTAAAAACTGTAGCAATTACAAAGAGAAAACAACTTGAAAGTTCACAGCATCCTGCAGGAGACAACGCATTGTAATGCATATCCTCAATTCTCTGCAGGATTCAGCAGACTGCAAATCTGTCAGGGCCGAGTCTGCAGGGAAAGTGTTCTTTTCAGCTGCCTCTGCTGTATATAATCCACATTATATGATGCAATAAGATATAAAATTGTCAGAAGAGCCCAGACTTCTTCTCTCTAGACTTAAAATTATAGGTGCAAAGACAAGGAGACTAAAGCAGAGTTTGTGTGTTTTGGGAGCTGAAATCATATCGTCAACATGATGCATCATAAATTTTGACCCATCAGCTGTCAGGGCTGATCTTATGCAGGTGCTGAACAGAAAACATTTGTGCTAAAAACCCACCACGTTATAGATCAGCTCTGGTAAGTGCCAGTCTGTGATTTTATCTAGTCATAGTAAACAGAAATAAACCAATAAATAAGCATACAGCATTGTGAGTGCTCACTAGTAGATGAATCTTTAAATAAATGCTTGAAAATAATACCTTAATGACACTGACTTTAGTAAATTAACAAAGAACTTTGTAGATCCTGGGCAGATGCTATTGACCTACAACACTGACACAGCAACACCTCCAAATTTTCGCAAAGGGTCACAATGATAGAATCATCAGCTCCAGCTACAACTCAGATTTTGATCCTTTCCTGACTTCTGTCCACAACCCCTAGGTTCACTAGGATCACTAATGGTTATAAACTAGAGAGGGGCAGATTTAGACCAGACATGAGGAGGAATTTCTTCACCATGAGGGTGGTGAGGCACTGGTCCATGTTGCCCAGGGAAGCTGTGGCTGCCCCATCCCTGGAGGTGTTCAAGGCCAGGTTGGATGGGCCTTGGGCACCTGATCCAGTGGGAGGTGTCCCTGCCCATCACAGAAGGGTTTAAACTAGATTATGACTTAGAGTCCAATATCTAAGGGGCTGGAACTAGATCATTTTTAAGGCCTCTTCCAACCCAAACCATTCTACAATTCTATGATCATTGCTTACCCACCTCTCTGACAGGCAGTAAACCCTCAGAGCTGTGACAGGTACCCTTTGGTACCAAAAGAAATGAGGAGACAAGTGTGGGCTTGATAGGAACTGCTCGATCAAGCCCTGCTGCAGACAAAATAGCTCATCTAGCCATGCCTTTACACAAAAACTTTAATTGTAAACTAGTTGGTCCAGGCGGGATAGGGTTGTTAGACTAGTATCAAGTAGTGGTTTGAGAGGACAACAGTTCCTATTAAAACAAACATCACCAAACCTCTCACTCCATCTTGTGCATAAATTGCCCCAACTGTAGAGTAAAACACTCTGCAGAAATACCTAGTTCACTTTTTCAGACCTGTAGGGGGTATCTGGCACAACAAAGGTGCATCACTGTCCATAGAACTCATAAGCTTAATCAACATGATTCTGGGTTTGATACTCCTTAGGAAGTTCAGACAATGTCACGGTGCAACTGTTCTCACTCATAGCCCAACTTTATCATAAAGTAGAGATGGTCAGTAGGAAATATTTCACGCTCACATTGCCAGTTCATGTCAGAGAAAAAGGAATTAAACATTTAAATAACGGGAACCAGGTGACAAAACAGTTCATTAGAGGTAACGAGCTTGTTGACAGGTGATCAGTCTGGAGAGAGATATGTGTAAAACACAAATACACATAGAGTATTGTAACAGTGGGTTGGTTTTAGTGGAGTTAACATATGCTGCAGTTAAAAAAAAAAAAAGAGAGACAGGAAAAAAAATGAAGGTTTAACTGAGGATTTCATTAAAATAAGAGTATGGTCTTTAAAAATGTATTCTTATATAATGGCAACCACGCTCCAGTTCAGAGGGTTTTCAACTTCTTTTTATCATGACTGAATAACAGATCTTCTATATATTTATAGTTTGAGAGATGTAAAACTTTTAATTTGAATTACTTCACATTTTTGGCCATTATTTGAGGGTTAGAGGTGCAGAGGCCAAAAGGTGACAACTTCCATTGCATGGTTATTATCCACAGCTCACGCTGAGAAAGTGGCTCCAGAGAAGAAAACCTCAGGGCCACACCTCATACCTGTTCCTCAGTTAGCCTCTGCTCCCAGCCACAGAAATTTAAGTTCATCCTATTGCTATGGTAAATGATTTATAATACAATGACAGTGAAAAACTAAAACGTGAGAAATGCTGTTTGCTCCAAAAGAAAATCTCTAGTTCTCTCTCTCTCCCCACTCTTCTAAATATTAAATGGTGAATTCAGTGCTTGTCAGACTTACTGGATTCACAGCCCTTTACATCAGCAGTTCCCACTCCCCATCCCACTTGCCTTGGTCAAGTGTAAGGAATGGTCCCAGGAGCAGCTGTTTATCAAGTTGGTCTAAGACAAGGGTTTATATTCACTGCATTGAGCACTTTTGAATTGTTGTAGATCAAAAAAACCCGCAAACTCTATCATGATTCCAGCCCTGTAGAGATGGACTTGGGGTGCTGGTCAATGAGAAGCTTGACGTGTTTTTAAGGCCAAGTTGGATGGGGCCTTGGGTAACCCGATCTAGTGGGATGTCCCTGCCCATGGCAAGGGGATTGGAACTGGATGAGCTTTAAGGTCCCTTCCAAGCCAAACTATTCTATGATTCTATGAAACAAGAGACATCGGCTTCTTCAGCTGGTTGAGGGAAAGTTGTACAAATGCCAGATGAGTCTTAATGGGGGAGACCAGTTTGAACTAATTACTTCACAATCTGTTAGCTGACAACCACATTTGGATATTGTGGATCTCACCGATTCAGACAAGAGACCAGAGCTGAAATTCACAGTATTTGGTAACTAAACCTCTCAAGCCAGCTAATTCTCTTCTGTTAAAACTGCCTAAACACTGCACACGTGTGCATGCACACACACACATGGTTTTTCTCTCTCTTCTTCCTTTGTCTTGCACCCCGAGCTGCAGTTGCAGATCTGAGATGGGGCAGGGTGAGTGCTATATTCTCTGCAATCACCCTGACATGTAGAGAAACTACCTCTAGCTCTTAGGACCTGGAACATCAGTGATGGCAGTAAAATAAAAAGGTTGATGCGACATTTGTCTAATCCTTGCAAGGGAGAAGCACTTCTACAGTAAAAGTGTTACAATATATAGCATCAATGAGCACTATATATATATATAATATTAGTAGGGTTATTCTTTTAAGATGCAAGCATGGGGGCTCTTATGTGCATCCATAAGACAGAATACTAAGTGTTAGAAAATTATGATTCTGTTTGCACAAGAGGAAATGGGCCATTCTTTACTTCCCTGTGGCATTACAATTGCCAGCCCTAATCGTCTATCACTTTCTGGATAGTAAATTACTGCTTCTTTTGCAAGGATTCATATCCACCAGCTTTAGCAGCTCCCTTTTAAACTTTCAACAGGATAATTAGCCCAAATCATCTAAGTTACATAGCATGACAGCACACGAGTAGAAACGGCATTACTTCTGCATGGACAGAAGGTTTAGAAAATGTCATTTTATGGAAGAAACCAAAATGCAGTCACAGAACTGAGCAGCAGCAAACAGTTCTTGTAAGGAACAGAGGGGGCTTGAGTGGGTGATGAAGGCTTGAAAGTCTCAGCTGTGACACTCTAGGTAAGACGGATGTAACTTGAGCAGCTAGGAAAAATGAAAGCACCTCCCCAAAGAATTGAACAAGGTAATCTGCTCCCTAATGAAATCAAATTTAAACTTGCACGAGTGAAGAATCAAGGTTCTACACCTCAATAGCGGCAAAATCGATTTCTTCCATTCAGCTGACGTCTTGGATCCCAAGTCTCTTCTGCAAACACAAGCTGGAATGCCAGAAAAGGTTTCAGTCATGAAGTCAGGAATATTTAGAGCATCTTTTCCATGATAATAGCAGGACAAGCCCTATCACTGCTTTAAACACAAGGAAAATGAACTCATAATATAGCTGTGGTAGTCTGTGCTCGAAGGGAACACAGTATTCCAGGAGGTCACTTCCAGCCCAATTTCATTGTATCTATGCAAGCTTAAACTCACTTTGAGTCTATGAGCAAGTCACACAAGTTTGCGCATGTAGTTTTGCAGGATAAAGTTGAAACAGGTTTGATTCTGCTCCACTGAAAGCAACCAGCAGATTTTCATAGGTTTGCACAAGAATAGGATAGCCCTGAGTTACTAAATCAAAAAAACAGAACTGCAAAATGAAACAAAACAAAACAAACAAAAAAAAAACCAAAAAAAACCCAAAACCTGCTCATTTTTCAAGGAAACGACAAAAATAGTCATAAAAATAGATTAAAAAATTACCAGCAGCTTTGCTAAATAGAGTGCATTTCTCTGTTTAAATATGAATGAATCAATATTTCACAACATTTTCATAAGCATTTAAGTGGCTGAGAAACTGAAGATCACTACTTATTTTTTAAAAATATTTTCATTCTAAATTAGATTGCACAAAAAATCTGTGAAAGTTTAAGTGGATGGATGGACAGATGGCCAAATGGATTTCTTTTCTCCATTACTTGCCTGCAGCTTCTCCCTCCGTTAGCTGCCTTTTTTAATCTCACTTTTTGGGGAATTAAAAAAAGCAGCAGTACTCAGACATGCAGCCTGTTTCAAAGCTCCAGTGGATAGCAGGGAAATACTTTAGAGATGAGGTTAAAATGAATTCAAGGCGAGTGAAAATGGTCTTTGGTTCTGCTCTGCTACCTTTTACTGAAGAATCACTGCAGAGACGTGAATCATCTCCATCCACACGGTGCTTTGCTTCTTACAGGTGTTTTTCACAGATCCCTCCTGCTTCTTTTGTCTCCTCATGTCAGACACGGTGATTTTCCATTGGTCACTGTGGCATTAAGGGTTTACTACCAGTTAAAACAAGTGTAAGAGAAAAGAAGCCCGCTGCAAAGCAAATGAATAAAATAATGGCAGGCACTTTGTAATAAGGAATAACAATCAGGTAATAAAGTCAGGGAGAACATGGGAAAGCACAGCTTCTGTTCACTTGCCTTACAGCAAAAAAAAAAAACAACCCCAAGATGTTTTACTTTAGATCAACTAAAATCTCTGCTTAGACTAAACTGAGAATGCAATTACATTCAGGCAACCAGGGTCTTTATCAGTTTAGACAGAATTCTCCTTCCCAGACAGAACAAACAACAAAACAGGAAAAACAGTAGAAAAATACATTTATATGAAACTGTTAATAACAAACACAATTGTACAAGACGCTAACAGACACCATTGTCCAGGGAAGAAGACAAACATCAACATCATAAAATACTGGATTTATAAAATCTATGAAACTTCAGCTCATTTCTCTTAGATCTCCCCTAAAAAAAATGTAAAAATCATGTCTTAAGTATAACAATTATGATTCCATTTAGAAAATCACAGCCAGGTTGGATGGGGCCTTGGGCAGCCCGATCCTGTGGGTTCATGTCCCTGCCCATGGCAGGGGAGTTGGAACTAGATGATATTTAAGGTCCCTTCCTAAACCAAACTATTCTATGATTCTATGAAAATCTAAACCATGTTTTTTTCAGAGAACTTGAAAAGTCAAAGAGTGCTATCTGCAGTCTTAAATTTTGAAGTTATGTACTTTACCTGAAAAGTTTTGTCTTCTTCATTCAGGTAAAACAGCACCAATGATCCGCTACCTAATATTTAATTTTAACGTTAACAGTATGCCCAGAAAACCACGTACCACTAACTGCTAAGGCCAGTCTCCAATCTATAGACATTACAGCATGGAAAAGAATCAAATTAAAATATAAAGATCCCTATTTTTCTTTTTTGTACTCTGTAGTTAATGTAAACACTTTCAGGAGAATCTCTGAAGTCTTTCAAGCTCTAAAAAATCGTAGAATCATAGACTAGTTTGAGTTGGAAGGGACCTCCAAGCCCATCCAGTTCCACCCCTGCCATGGGCAGGGACACCTCCCACTGGATCAGGTGCCCAAGGACCATCCAACCTGGCCTGGAACCCCTCCAGGGATGGGGCAGCCACAGCTTCCCTGGGCAACCTGGGCCAGGGCCAAACAAGGGCCTGAACAGAGCATTGGGTAAAAGCTAAAAGAAAAAAATAGGCAATTATTTCTGAGACTTTTCTTTTAAAATTCTGCTGGACGGTAAAATTAAAATTGCAGAAGGTATCAGATTCCGTTCACACAAATCTCATCACATTATGAAACTTTCTGATGGTGTTTGAAACGTTTTCTGATGTTTCAAGGAAGCATTAGATAAAGAGGCCGGTGCTAGAGTGCCATTAGTAGGGCGACTCTTATTTTCATGGCAATTCATTGTGCTCATGACAGTTTTCTGAGAGATATTCTCTGAACTGCCATCCAAGAAACTATTCCAGGTGAAGAAATTGTGGATGTAGGAAAGAAGCATTGTTTCCCTTTAGCTTTTATTACCCGTAGAATCATAGAAATTGTGAGTTGGAAGGACCCACAAGGATCATCGAGTCCAACTCTTGTCCCTGCACAGGACAACCCCAACATTCACACCACAGTTTGGGCTCTCTTAATAAGCATTAATGACCCAAGGATTGATTTAATTTTGTACCTAAATTAGGTGTAAAACCTCTTACTTTACATAAAGGCATGTAGTCATATGACATGGGGGATTGGGTATGAACTGGAGAGGGACAGATTTAGACTAGACATAAGGAGGAATTTCTTCACCATGACGGTGGTGAGACCCTGCCCCATCCCTGGAGGTGTTCAAGGCCACGTTGGATGGGGTTTGGACAGCCTGATCCAGTGGGAGGCGTTGAAATTACATGATCTTTAGGGTCCCTTCCAACTCAAACCATTCTATTATTTTATAATTCCAATGGATCTCTGAAAAGAAGATTTGTACTGGAAGCCAATAACTTTTCCTGCTGTCAGACTCTTAGACATACTTTTGGCATAGGCATGACTCAAGACTTATTATCAGCCAAAAATAATTCCCAAGGACTTTTTTGAGGCAGCTTCTCTGTTTCAAAGCACAAGACCGCTCTTTCTTTTTCACCTTGTTTTTCCTTAAAATCAGCATGGATATGAGTCGTTGTGTGCCCAATGCTCTCATGACCAAAGCATCTTCCTAGACATGTCCCTTTTCCACGTACAGTCATGGCCAAGCCCTCCCCCTGTCCGTGCCACCACTCCTGAGAGGAGACTGAGCTGTTCCCCCAGAAAACACTTGCTTCTTTTTTCTACAGCAGCTCTGGTGAAAGCTACCACTGTGGGGTCTGTAATGGACACAGGTCTGTTCAGCCATTGAGTAGATTGTTCCTATTTTGGGTAATTTTCAAATCATTTCCTAACAGCAGGAGAAGCAGAAGATGGAGGCTCCAACACACAGCACGTGCCTCTCTACTCTCAGTCCCCAGGACCCGCTTTGCAAATGAGATCTTGTACTTTATAGAGCTTTTTTTTCTTTTTTTCTCCCAGTAGTAAACTATTTAAATGAATAACCACATTTAAGCTACTCCTGGGGAAGAGCCAATTTAAGAAAAACCATCCAGGAATTCACTGCAAATGAGATGCTGCCTCTCCAAAGACTCTGTTCCTCACCATCACGATGACAGGCTTGGGATTGGCTTCTAACAGAGACTACTAGAAAGTTGGGAATTTGCCCATTATAACTTACAATTAAGATGGTTTGAATAACAGAGACAAAAAAAAAGGGGGCTTCCCCCAAAAAATAACTAAGTATCTTTCACCACATACTAAAACCAGTGACTATACTATAAATACTGACTGCAGCAAAGTGGATAAAGTTATGTTTTACTGAGCCTTTCCTCAGAAAATGATGATTGAGGTGTGATTCTTACGTGCTGTTAGCTAGAAGAGATTCTTATGGATTCTGTAGCACACGTTGACCACAAAGAGATGCTCAATTCCATAAGCCTGTCAGTATTTAAGAGGCATTTGGACAATATTGTGAACAACATACATACACACATTACATAAAAAAAACATTCAGGTGAGCCCTGAAATGGTCTAGTTGGACTAGATGACTGCTATACATCCCTTCCAACTGAAATATTGTATTCAATATCTGGTTTTCTTTCAAATTTTCATATCTTACACTAAAACAGTTATTTTAATGTTATCATTACGAATTTATATCGCCATTGATGTCCGTAGGAAAATGTCTATTGATTCAATACCTGAAGCACTGAGATATCAGCTCTAAGATGTGGTTTGCATCCACAGTGGCATCTGGCCACAGTTGATCTACAGGCAGTGATGTTTATCAATTCATTGTATAAAAAATTAAGCCTAGCTTTCACATAGAATTTCTAAAGGGCATGAACCAGGCTTGCTAGGATGTCCATTCAGCTGTTTGAAGCGCTACAATGCAGAGGAAACTGCTGTTCAACAGAATCCAAAAAGTAATTCCAAGAAGTTACTTGGCTTTCTATCTCGGGGGAACAAATGTTATGTTCGTGGTGCGCTGCCTACAATCAATCGATTCATATTGATGCATAGAAAAGTTTATCTCAGTGGTCACACACACTCCTATTCACAAAATCCATCTTTAATGCGTTTAGCCTGGAAAATGAACTGATGAATAAATACCTACTAGGAACCTAGGGAAAACTTTCTGTTAAGTGAGGATTTTCCTCATCTCTGTAGGTCTTCTCCATCCAGTCCGGCTTCCTCTTGCTAAACACGCACACAGACATACATTATACAAGAAATGAGAACGCTATCTAGTGCAGTGGTGAGGTGCCTCAAATTACCCAAAGGTTCGACGTTCTGTCCTGGTTGTTCTAAATTGAAAAGCCAGCCACAATGACTATGTTTATTTCTGATGGATTCAGTAGTCATTACCATTGCATTCATCAACCTGAGGCATATCAAGGGCACTGAAGTGTATTAATTGCAACAGGTTAAGTCAGCAGTCATCTCTGGAATCATTTCTTTTCATTTTCTTTCTTGAACGAGCTGCCCTTGATGACTTCGATTAAATCACTTGAATACTATTTTATTGGTATTTTTAATTTATGCCATTATTCTGCTAACATCCATCCATAAATGGTCAGGGCTAATTTCCATCTGTGGATATTTGAGAAAGACTCTTTTCTCCTTTACTGTCTGCTCATCAAAGAGTGAAGGTGCTTTGACACTGGTTTGCTAGCTTTAGAATCTTGCAAGCCTTACTACAATTTTCAACAGCATTCATGTGAAAAAGAGCTGGGTAGAGTGAATAAATACATTCCAAACTGTCTAAGAGTCCATACAGGAGGTCCACTGAGATTAAAATACCTTGTAGGTCAAATGTAAGTGATGCAAACAGTCACTCAGTTCTGTGCTTTCAAGGTTTCGATTAGAGCTCCCTCATCTACCTAGCTGCAACCCCACTCGGTACAAGCAGAGCTTCAAAAAGCAGAGCTTCTTCTTGGCACAGGTACAGCATCTTTCCTTTCCTGAGCAACCACTGACCTGCCGGCCCTAGTGCCAGGAAGAAATATTATATTCCCACTTATAATAGCATCAAGGTAGTGGTCAAACCTTCAGTAGTTCCATAAATAGCTTTACGCAAACCAAACCCTCCATCTTTTAGAACCTGTTAAAAGTGTTAAGTAACACATTTGCAACATCTGTTTTCTGTTTGATTGTGGTGGGAATCTGGAAATGATGCTTCACCTCTGCAGAATATTTGTAAATCAAAATAACATAGTTTTACATCTAGACCAGGGTGCTTGTCTATCGGTATGCCACGATAATTAACTAAGGAACTACCAGCCCAGCCAAAGTCAAGAGCCATCCTTGGAATTTAAGAACCTTTTTGATGTTGCCATTTGAGTGACCTTTCTTGTCTTCTTAATGTCAGGCAAGCCAGTGAACTGAAGAGGAAAGTTCAGCTAAATCCAAACCCGTGCTAAGAGCACTGTGCACGCACTTCCTTCAATTTAGTTTTCTTCCCGTCAAGCATGACAAATTACTAGAGCACTGAAATTTACTGATGCAAAGCAGTCGCTTGGATTCCCTTCCAAATTCAAATGAATGGCATTCTTCTCTAGATCTTGATAACACTCTTATGAAATTATGAAATCATGAAATTATTACCCTTCTGGTTTTTCTGAAGTAAAGGTGAAGCCAGTTCAGAAATAGGCTTCAGTTCCCTATGCTAAAGCCACTCAGCCTCTCCTGCCAATCATTGAGAAGAAAGCTTATTTGAAGACCTCCCATGACGCTTATACTATAATAACAGCTTATTCTTTGTCATATATGGTAATTGCAGGAGCTGCTCTGCAGATACAGTCTGGTCGAAGCAGCCCTTGTACATGCACCTACCTGGCTGGACACAAACCATCCAGAGTACAGGAGCCATCAGGGTAATTGTCTGCAACACTTTATGCCCAGACCAGTAAAACATGCATAGTAAATCATGATTTTTTTCAGTGACCACATCTTTTGAACTATCCTTTCAAGGAATCAAGCATATATGATTGAATGAAGGTAAAGAAATTAAATACTCAGCTACTCTTCTATCAGGACACAACAGCCAGATACTGGATTAAACTACACAAAGCCCTAGAATGAATTATCACTCTGAAACAGTCTGCAGCCTGAAAACTGGTTTGGTTGGGATTTTGGGTTGGGTATTTTTGTTGTTGTTGTTCTTTAACAGACAGGCTCGCAGATGTGATACATGGAAAAAAAATGACCAAACTCACTGGTCATCCCATGGGAATCCATCCTTTTCTCAGCTCATAGAATTGCCCCTTAGCCCAGGCTTATCCTATCACTCCATGCTTTCTTGTAGCCCCTTCAGGTACTGGGAGGTCACTACAAGATCTCCTCAGAGCCTTCTCTTCTCCAGGCTGAACAACCCCAACTCTCTCAACCCGTCATCGGATAGGAGGTGCTTCAGCCCTCAGATCATCTTTGTAGCCTTCTCTGGACCCATTCCAACAGTTCCATCTCCTTCTTATGCTGAGGATTCCAGAACTGGAGACAGAACTCCAGATGAGGTCTCACAAGAGAGGAATAGAGGGGCACAATCCCCTCCCTCGCCCTGCTGGCCACGCTGCTTTTGATGCAGCCCAGGACACTGTTGGCCTTCTGGTCTGCAAGCGCACATAGCTGGCTCATGTTGAGCTTCTCATCGACCAGCACCCCAGGTCGTTCTCTGCAGGACAGCTGAAATATATATATGTAATTCATATGTATGGATATATATAACTGTACCAAGAATCTATTCTGAGGCATCAGCTGAAACACTTGAAATCATAAGAAAGGGCTCCAAAGGCTTCACTGAATAATGGGCAAGCTCCTCAGCTTTTGCTACTAGCAGCATCCAGAGAGAAAGCATGTGGTGTGCTCATTGTAGCCCTCAGGTGGGAATCCAGTCAAACCAGAATTTTTCCCAAGTCTATTTTCTAGAGATGTCGTGATCATGTGCAAAAAGCACACGTCCCCTCTGGCTACTCCTTAATTTGGGCTGTAGCCTCTAGGGAGCAGAATGGAAATATATTTCAAGTTAAATGGCTGACTTCATAGAAGAATAAATTATTCAAATTAATTAAGCTTTGTATTTTGTTGTTCTCCCTGCTTTGTGAATTAACCAGAAGCAGCCTAAAATTTTTATGTTTTCATATAAATCACAAACTTATTCATTATTCATCGAGCAATTTCTGTAAATCAGACCTGGGCCCATACAGTTGGATCCTGAGCAAGCTGAAAAGAATTGTTGATGTTCAGAATGTGCACTTTTCTTACTTTTCATTGGCTGTGAAGGTCAGGTTCTACTTTTGCTTTTCTGTTGCCTGAGCGGTTAAACATAATAGGATAATTTCACATTTGAAAGAGATAAAAAAACGACTTCCTGAAATACTTACTTACATGTATTTAACTTTTGCTGTTTCTGCCAGCAAAGCCCTTCACAAAAGCATTTTCCAGAAGGGTGTATAAGGTAGGCGGAGGGGAACAGGACATACAAGCTTTGAATGTAAATATCTGAAAGCATTTTTATGATGTTTACCTGCATTCCCTTATTTGTAAGGGAAGGAGCCGTTGTGCCAGTCACTGATACCAATCAAACACAACTTGTCACAGATGTCCTAGTAAGTTTTGATACAACATGAAATGAGTAAATTAATGACTTAGCAAGGCCATATTTCTTAAAATGTAGATCCCCATTTTGAAATGTTTCATTTTAATCAAAGTAAATTTAGAAAGAAAGAAAGAAAGAAAGAAAGAAAGAAAGAAAGAAAGAAAGAAAGAAAGAAAGAAAGAAAGAAAGAAAGAAAGAAAGAAAGAAAGAAAGAAAGAAAGAAAGAAAGAAAGAAAGAAAGAAAGAAAGAAAGAAAGAAAGAAAGAAAGAAAGAAAGAAAGAAAGAAAGAAAGAAAGAAAGAAAGAAAGATAGATAGATTAAAGAGCAGTTCAGTGTGCCTGAACTGGCAGACCGGGTGTTCCATTCAGCTTGCAGGTCGCTTCCATCCAAAGAAGAAGTAGGAAAGATGTTAGAATCATAGAAACGCTAGGTTGGAAAAGACCTTTGAGATCGTCAAGTCCAACCATACTGGTCCGCTACTAAATCATATCCCTAAGCACATCATCTACCTGTCTTTTAAACCCTTCAAGGGCTGGGGACTCCACCACCTCCCTGGGCAGCCTCTGCCACTGCCCGAAAACCCTTGCAGTGAAGAAGTTTTTCCTGATGTCCAATCTGAACCTGCCCTGGTGGAGCTTGAGGCCATTTCCTCTTGTCCTATCTCCTGTCACTAGGGAGAAGAGACCAGCACCCACCTCTCTACAACCTCCTTTCAGGCAGCTGTAGACAGCAATGAGGTCTCCCCTCAGTCTCCTCTTTTCTAGACTGTTTGGGAGAGTGACAGGACACGCTGTTAAAAATTATCTCCTCCTGCACGTACAATCTATATATCAAAGACAACCTCACCAGCTCAAAGCACCAATACCAAGAAGAGCTGGGGGAGTGGAGTTAGAGGCGTAAGTCTTCTGTGTCTGTCTGGAATCTGGCTGAAATCAGCCTACACAGTTTTTAAGGAGTCCCAAAATCTAGTAAAACTGGGAAGATGGAGATCCATGGAGATTACATAGACAACTAAAGCATGATGTGTCTTGTTGGAGTTCAACGAGGCAGCCCAGCTGACGTGCTTTACTAATCGCATATTAGTGATGCAGCTTGAGCTTTCTAGATGAAATTCCCGCAAACCTTATATTTAGATACTTATTTCAGAATTTCACTAGTTAAGGCAACTAGCAGACATTACTCATGAAACTGTTTCAACAAAGAACCTGCTGTTTTGATATTTCTGTACCTGTGGTCTTCCCAAAGATTTCCTGGCACCTCCTAAAAGACAGTACTGCATTCCTCCTAGTGGCACAGATGTTCCTCCTTGTCTCCTTGAAGTCCTGATGCTTTTTAGTTTATTATTTGTCATCGTAAACCACACTGTTCCTTTCTATGCTTAACTTCTCTGTCAGCAGGATTAAGCAACTGTAAACACATCTGAATTTTTCTTTAAGCTGTTTATCACCTTTACTTATTCTTAATTGACTTATGAACTGAAATTACTTCATCTGAGTACTCTGGAGCAGGGTGTCTTCCTACTTTAGGTCAAGCTTCAAACACATCTTGGTGACCAGTCTGCTTTTGTGGCACACTACACTAAGGCAGAATTTAAAAACTTGCACTTGTTATTGGCTTCCCATCTCACAAATTAAGCATTTCACTCAATCTTTTACATCACATAGCCAGCCTCGCTCATTATCTAAGCAGGCACATTAACCAGCATTTCTTATATGAAATAAAAACATGTTATTCTGACACTGTGGTTACCGTCTCCTAGCAACTGAACTTCTTCTTAATAAGGCACTTGTTATTTTCAGGGGTCTGTGTCATGAATACTTTAAATTGCCTTTCTTTTCTGTATAGGTTCCCTAACTTAATCAATCCCTTTCTTCATAAGTTTGATGACCTATGAAAATGCTTCATTATTATCATAATACCACAATAACCAGATCTCTAAAACACAATATCTCTAAATCTCTTTGTACTAATGTTTCCTTTCAACATTGCCCTTAAATTAAGTGGGAGAAAGTTCTCTTCTCACGTAACCAGGAATTTCTCCTAGCCAGTTTTATGCCCATGAGTACAGGTTCTCACAAGCATCTTTGTGAATTATTGCCGTAGATCACAAGTATATAGGAAAAAAGAGAAGAGAGATTCATGTTGCATGAGTTCTTTTCAAATAAAAAAAGTGATCTTCCTCACTTTGATCAAAACATAAAAAGTAGATGTTTAAAGGTAAGTGACAGCAGAAAAGAAAGTAAAGCACAAATCTGAGAAAATAATAGGAAAATCCCTACTCAAACCTGGAGCTCTTCCCATACAAGGACAGGCTGAGAGAGTTGGGGTTGTTCAGCCTGGAGAAGAGATGGCTCCGGGGAGACCTTAGAGTGACCTTCCAGTACCTGAAGCGGCTACAAGAAAGCTGGGAGGGGACTGTTCACAAAGGCTTGGAGTGATAGGACAAGGAGCAATGAGGATAAACTGTAGAGGGTAAGATTAGACTAGGCATAAGGAGGAATTTTTTAATGATGAGAGGGGTGAGGCCCTGGCCCAGGTTGCCCAGGGAAGCTGTGGCTGCCCCATCCCTGGAGGTGTTCAAGGCCAGGTTGGATGGGCCTTGGAGCCCCTGATCCAGTGGGAGGTGTCCCTGCCCACAGCAGGGGGGGAAACTGGATGATCTTTAAGGTCCCTTCCAACCCAAACCATTCTATGATTCTATGAAATAAGTGTGATTTTACTTGTATAAACAAATCATTGATTACTTCCATAATTCTGAAATTGGTTGAGTTGTTCTAATGCTCAAATTGTTAGTGACGATGTAAACTGGTAGGTAGTAGAGTTTACAAAAGCCTGAAGATGCACCTTAAAGTTGTGTTTCATTAGGGTACCCAGCTGCAATGTCAATTTGCAAGCTGTCATTGCTAGAGTGAGGAAGAGGCCTGAAAGTCTGTCTTTGCAGATGGACCTAAGGTCCATCAGCAACCTGAATGAGGCATCTGAAGAGAAGAAAAAAGCAGTTGGAAGAAAGAACTGATCCACAGAATTACCATAAGGTTATGAGAGCCTTCATGTGGAGATTGATAATGTCCACAGAGCACCTGAATTATCAGGACTTTTTATGAGCAGGACAGTTTTTGGCTTTCCAGAAGTGAAAAAGCAAATATTATAAAGAGGAATTCATCTGGCAGCAACCTCCGTTGGTACCTCTGACACCTTCTCAACCCATGATCCACCGAATCCGGAAGATCTTAGAGTTGTTGAAGGAGAAAAATATTTGAAAACCATATTAGAAGGGCCTCTCTTCCCCTGAGAAGGAAGAATTTGTTAAACCTGTATGTTGGGCAGAGGCTAGGAGGTAAGTTTTGGTATGTGAAGTTCTGAAAAGTCTATCATAACTGAGGGAGTTTCAGGCTTCCATTTGTCCCCTCTTTGTAAAATCTCACTCTCCAAAGCAACAGAAATGATTGGGTAACCATGGGAGTTTTTCATTCAATAATATAAATATGAATAATTATGGTGCAGTCTGTTATGTAAACTAAACTCCCAACAGCATAAATCTAATCACACTGAATTTTTCGAAGAATATACTTGGAAAAAAAAAAAAAGGTGCCCAATAATGAATATTATCTGCCTACATAACCAGCAACAGGAATTGGAGGTATTAAAATAAAGAGGAAAACTCAAATTACTGAAAATATTACTGAAACTAGTGGAATGGATCAAAACACTATGACATTGTGAGGTGGGTTGACCCTGGCTGCATGCCAGGTGCTCACCAAAGCCACTCTGTCACTCCCCTCCTCAGCTGAGCAGGGGAGAGAAAATATAACAAAGGCTCATGGGTTGAGATAAGGACAGGGAGAGGCCACTCACCAGTTACCATCACAGGCAAAACAGATTGAACTCAGGGAACTTAGTTTAATTTATTATCAATCAAATCAGAGCTGGGTAACCAAATCGCCTTCCCCCCATCCCTCCCTTCTTCCTAAGCTCAACTTTACTCCAGAATTCTCTACTTCCTCCCCAACAGAGGCACAGGGGGCCAGGTAATGGGGGTTATGGTTAGTTCATTACATGTTGTTTCCATCACTTCTTCCTCCCCAGGTGGAGGACTCCTCACATACTTCCCCTGCTCCAGTCTGTGGCCATTCCCACAGGACACAGCCCTCCACAAATTTCTTCAGCCTGGGTCCTTCCCATGGGCTACAGTTCTTCAAGAACTGCTCCAGCACAGGTCTCTTCCACAGGATCACAAGTCTGGCCAGCAAACCTGCTCCAGTACGGGCTCCTCTCTCAACAAATCCACAGGTCCTGTCAGGAGCCTTCTCCAGCACAGCTTTCCAGGGGGTCACAGCCTCCTTCAGGCGCATCCACCTGTTCCAGCATGAGGTCCTCCACAGGCTGCAGGTTGATATCTACTCCACTGTGGGCCTCCATGGGCTGCAGGGGGACAGCTTGCCTCACCATGGTCTTCACCATGGGCTGCAGGGGAATCTCTGCTCTGGTGCCTGGAGCACCTTCTCCCCGTCCTTCTTCCTTGACCTTGGTGTCTGCAAAGTTGTTTCTCTCACACATTCTCACTCCTCTCCTTGGCTGCAATTGCTGTTATTGCTATATTATTCTAGAAGTGCTACCACCAATGACGACTGGCTCAGCCTTGGCCAGTGGCAGGTCCATCCTGGAGCCGGCTGATATTGGCTTTATTGGACACAGAGGAAGCCTCCAGCAGCTTCTCACAGAAGCCACTCCCGTAGCTTGTCCCCCATCAAGACTTACCACAAAACCCAATACTCACTGAAATTGAAGTTCATCAGCAATGCAACACATCATTGTGTCTACATCACCTTTCCAGCAGATAATTTAGACTTTGAGGACTCAGAAACACAAAATCAAAGATGGGATGCTGGAGGTAACCAACTCCTCTCCTTTCAAACAGCAAGTATCACTGGAAAATAAATAAAATTTTCTTTTAAGAGCTGTCCACTACGTGTGAGAGGTGAAAAACGTATTCTTAGATTGAACATCAATCATTTGGAAATTGGAAAACATCTGATATTTATCTATTTTTAAAATAGTAGAAATAATTTGTTTGTGAGCATGCCCAGCACCCAACAGAGGTAACAACACTGAGCTTCCCTCATAGAGTTAAAAACTGGCTTTGAAAGTTAGTGGATGAACTGAAAAATCAGTTATCATGTTGCATTTACTTTTTTTTTCAAGCAGCTTGTGGTGCACCAAATACTAAAGAATGCCATAAGAACTTTTAAAAGGACCAGCTTCCCAGAACTTTCAGCAGTTCTCACCATCGCTGTGTTTTTGGAGGTCAGATGTATTAGTAAAAACTGGGAAGAAATTACACATACATTAGCAGATGCTCCAAAAGGGATGACAAAACAAAAGCCACGTATGCACGAGTAATAAGAGAAAGGAAAATTAATGACAGTGCAATTTATTATTTTTAAAGGATTCAGGGGGTTCTCAAATTTTGTCTATTATTGATAAATATTTTGATAAAACAGATTATTTCTACATGATTACAGAGATGTGAACTCAGCTCCACAGGAGATTTTTAAAAAGTGAAAAAGAGAGGGGAGTGGTGCTGATAAGGATTTAGGGTTTAAGTAACCCCATATGGCTTCTAAGATGTCTAAACAGATAATTCAAAAATAGAAATGATCAACAGAGATGCTAAAAAAATAAAATCACTTCAGTCAACAACCTCCATGGTAACCAGGCCTTGTCAAATGAATCACTAACCTCTTTCAACACGAGTTTGGATGTTAAAAACATTTCTGCTGATTGGATTTAAAAAAATAAATAAACCTTGGTACTACGTGACATCTTGATTTTAAATTCTCACCATTTTAAGAATGGCTGTATATGGAAGTAGCAACACCCACCCAAAGTATTAAGAACTCCTTTTTACAAGCACATCTGAAAATAAAGTGACTGAGAAAATATTAATGAATTGAGGAACTTAAGAGTGAAGTTCCTCAAAGATAATTTTTGGTCCAGTTCTCATCAGTATATTTAATTGATGATCTGAGGGTATTTTTGATGAATGAGGATAGAAAATCTTTGGTGGTTAAGTGTTTTACTTGACAGGGACTCATGAAGCAGTGAGTGATGAGGGAGCTGGTTACTGCTACAAACAACCTGAATCACTAAGCTAAATGGTCACAGCGCTTTAAAAAAGCTTTAAAGAGATCCTAACGCACAAAAACAAACCTCTGTGAAGAAACAACACAGGTTACACCTACCAGACAGGATCTTCTCATGCAACTAATTTTACTCAGCAGAAGACAGAGAGGATCTTGTTTTACAAGGGTTTTTTTTGCCTCATTTTAAAAAACAAGCTGTCGGTAAGGAGTTTAGCTAGACAGATGATGGCTTTAAATTGGAGGGGGGATGATTTAGATCAGACATTAGGAAGAAATTCTTCACGATGAGGGTGATGAGGCATGGGAACAGGTTGCCCAGGGAAGCTGTGGCTGCCCCATCCCTGGAGGGGTTCAAGGCCAGGCTGGATGGGCCTTGGGCACCTGATCCAGTGGGAGGTGTCCCTGCCCATGGCAGGGGTGGAACTGGATGATCTTTAAGGTCCCTTCCAACCCAAACCATTCCATGATTCTATGAGATGCTCAGGGATCTGTTTTAGTAGTAGACAGGTACATTTAGGCTCGATTTCAGAGATCTTTTCCAACCTAGCAATTCTACAATTCTGTATGTGAAAAGTGATGCTTTGGTAAACAAATGGGAAACAGAAATACCTGGTGGATTTCATTCCCTCCAACAGAAATGCAGAAGATGGCAAGAAAAATCAGGGAAAACCGACTAGTTCACCATGAAGATCAAATATCAGCTCAGAACAGCTTTCCTACTACGCCCATCTAAGACTCAAGCAGAGACTCCACAAAGCTGCCAATTACACTGAAGCTAAGCTGGCCCCAGTCATGTGCTCTGAAAGATTTTGGTGATCCTAATCATCGTACGTAACACGCTGAGCTACCCAAAGGTTTCAAGAAAAGGACAAGGCAACAACATATGGCCTAAACAGACTGTTCATGTCTTTCCCTAAACCAGGCACAGCTTCACCTTAGACTGACCTTGCAATTACAGGCTACTGGGAGCAGTTATGCACTTGAAAATAGTCAGCACAACAAATAGCAGGGACAGGAAAAAGACTCAGGAATACTGAACGCAGAGAGCCCTCAATAGGCAAACTACTGCCTGGCCACATCGTCCGAGACAATCCTGCTCTGCTCAGCAGACCTGAATCTTAAAATGCAGCACAGAAGAAGAATAATTCTTTATACTTTAACTTACTAGGCAGATGAAACAATGATGGAAGCACCTTCGGAGCTGTTCTTGTAGCAATTTGCGACCAAGTTTCTGGAAAAAAACCCTCCCCTAAAGAACAAATTTATATAACTGCAAAATAAGCAAAGTGGATTAACGGTGCCGGCTTCCGCCAGCAGCGAGAGGAGAATCTGACTGGTTTTTCCTAAGCAGGTATTCAGTAGCTAGGCAAAAATTGCAATGCCATCTCAAATAACTCATGCCTACATGACTCAGTTCAGCAATATTAATTAAATCCACCTATCCAGAGCCTGTACTCAGGGTTTAGGAGATCACAGAATCATAGAATAGTTGGGGTTGGAAGGGACCTTAAAGATCATCTAGTTCCCACCCCCTAGATACTGGATTCTAAGCCATAATCTACCAAATTTACTTTATCTAGCATCTTTTGTGTGGGGCAAAACTAACTTGCCACTTCTTGACAAACCCTTAAATCTCAAAAAACTGCTGATAATAATGTGAAGTTGTTTCAGCCTTCTTATTTATCCTTGAGTACAAAAGCTTCAGGATAAGAATTTGCAGCACTCGTACACCATGAATTGCAGCTGATGTCTGATTTCTTTTTAAAACACATACATTAACGAACATGTATTTGATGAAATACATGTCCGTGAAATACAAACAGAATAAATAGTTGCAAATATACCAAATCCCAGATCAATCTTGTAATTTAATGGATGAACTGTATAGACACTGACCAATCTACACGACTACAACTAGCAACAAGTATTACAGGTAATTTGCATTTCTCATCAGGCAAATTCTTATTTTCTAATACCCTTCTTTCCCCCCTCTGTAAATCTGAAGTGGCTTTATCTCAAGTATGCAATCTCAGATCTTAGTGGGTTCCTTCTAAGACAGCTGCAGTGGATCATAACATAAGAGAACAGATTTCAGGTTTATTAAAAAAAAAAAAGGAAAAAAAGAAAAAGAAAAAAAAGGAACACCAGGGCTTAGGAGAACTAAAATATGTTTTCTTCTGTCTTATCCTTTTGTTTCATTGTGAAAGGGTTTTTCTCCTAGTAACATAATAACAGCTGCTGGTTCTTTTTCCTCTATGATTTCACATGACACGTTTCTCGCTGGAGCCCTCAACAAATTATTCTTTATGTCTTGCTGCTTTCAGGAAGGTTTTTTTTGGATAAGATCGGTGTTGTATACATAAAAATTAGATATGAGGGGGGAAAAAAGAATATCCTTTTAATTCATCCATTTGCATAAAATGCCTCTACGACAGAAGATGCCAAAGCCACAGCTGGGTTTTGGTGCAGGGAGGGCATTTATTTATTTCATTTTTAAAAGCACAATATGTGCTAGACACAGTGCTCATGTGGAGACTACTGATTGTAAAACTGCCGTTTGGTTTCCACCTCCACCAGATCAGGTCAAGAATCTTGAAGAATTTATCTCAGCAAGCCAGGAAAGAGGTCACCTCATGGGGGAAAGAAAGTCCTTAAGAAAGATTGCTACACAACAGCACTGCTGTGTCAGAGCACGCTGCTGCTAAGAGCAGAGGCCCTCAGCCAGGATTTGCTTACATTTGTCTGGCTACAAACCAAGGGGATAAAATTCCATCACCAACACAGCACCCTGGTTTTACTTTTACGACTTGTTGACTCATAAAACATCAAGCGTTTGGGGTTTTACATCCTAAAATTAAAGTTACATCAATGAATCACAGCTTCAGCTCTGAGGGCTCTGTGCTGTTGCAGCCAAAGATGAGAAAGGAGCCCCCAGGAGGGCACCTAACCCTTACTTGTTCATTCAGAATGCGAACACTAAATCTCATTGATCTTGTGATCACTACAAATTATTGGTAAGCTCTGCATGACACTAGACTGCTGTAAATTGGAGTTGGCAGTATTATCACTGAAAGAAATGCATGAGCTCCATGTTTGCCAAGGTGTGACCTCCTGGATCAGTGGCATAGCTCGGCAAGAACTGAGATTTCTAATCCAACTGCCATTCTTGAGCACATTATTTCAATCACAGTTAACTTTGCTCAATATTTCTTCATACTAGACATGCACCGTCACTTAAACCCAAAAGGATATCAGCGCAACATCCTCATCCCACCTGCTTCTCATCTCCAGGTGGGACCGCTCCTTGAATCCTGTGTTCAGTTCTGGGCCCCTCACCATAAGAAGGATGTTGAGGCTCTGGAGCGAGTCCAGAGAAGAGCAACAAAGCTGGTGAGGGGGCTGGAGAACAGGCCTTATGAGGAACGGCTGAGAGAGCTGGGGGTGTTTAGCCTGGAGAAGAGGAGGCTGAGGGGAGACCTCATTGCTCTCTACAACTCCCTGAAAGGAGGTTGTAGAGAGGAGGGAGCTGGGCTCTTCTCCCAAGTGACAGGGGACAGGACAAGAGGGAATGGCCTTAAGCTTCGTCAGGGGAGGTTTAGGCTGAACATTAGGAAAAACTTTTTCCTGGAAAGGGTCATTGGGCACTGGCAGAGGCTGCCCAGGGAGGGGGTTGAGTCACCTTCCCTGGGGGAGTTTAAAGGATGGGTGGACGAGGTGCTGAGGGACATGGTTTAGTGATTGATGGGAATGGTTGGACTCAATGACCTGGTGGGTCTCTTCCAACCTGGTGATTCTATGATTCTATGTGCAAGCGCACAAGGCTCAGCTGCATCAGGACATGAACACTGTCTTGCAGAGAGCCTCCTTCAGCGAGGCCATCCTCAGCAGACATTCTGACACCAGCTTGTAGGATAAAAACACAAAAGAACCACCCAAGAAATTATACATTGGTGTTAGAATACAGGAGGAAGCCTACTAACAATGTTGGTGACAAGCACTTGTATGTTATCAGAAGCAAAGAGATTATAGAAGATAACTGGCTGGTAATTTAGGGAGCTGGCATGACTGCTAGCTTTGATAATCAACAGTAACACAGACCTTTTTCTTTTTGCCTCTTTTTTCCTTTGCAGGAAGAAAGCACATAGGTATTCTCTCTCAATCAGGGCCCTTTGGCATCACCTCAATGGCAAAGAATTACTGAAGGAAAGCAATTAACAAAGGAGACAGAAGGTAAGAGTTACTTAATGCTTTGAAGCCTATTTGTGATGTGAGTCTACAGCGATATTCAATGTGAGGCAAGTTATATAGAGCCATAGAATCACCAGGCTGGAAAAGACCTTTGAGATCATCAAGTCCAACTCTACCTGTCCACTACTAAACAATATCCATAAGCACTTCATCTACTCATCTTTTAAACCCCTACAGGGATGGGGACTCCACCACCTCCCTGGGCAGCCTCTTCCCGTGCTTAAGAACCCTTTCCGTGAAGAACTTCTTCCTGATGTTCAACCTGAACCTGCCCTGGGGCAGCTTGAGGCCATTCCCTCTCGTCTTATCTCCTGTCCCTTGGAAGAAGAGACCAACACTCACCTCTCTACAACCTCCTGTCAGGCAGTTGTAGACAGTAAAACTTAAAATGATTGACATTGTTAAAATGATTAGCAAGGAAAACTGAAAAATTGTAAACAAGGAAAACTGATTTGATAACCAAAGCTCTTATGGAAATGTGGGAGGTGCCATACCATATCTGAATGGTAGGCAGCTACCTGGGAGAAAACTGAGGACACCTTGAGGAGTTCCAGCTGCAAAAGTCTGCAAATTTGGTATATACTTTTCCCCTTCAAATATCCAATAGAAATATATAGTCTAGTTAGATAGAAACGCGTTTACGAGATTAATCTTGCATTCATGATTATTGTCTTATTATCAAAATAGTTGACTTGAATTTGAAAAGCCAGGAGAAATTCTCTGAGCAAGTAGCCTCAAGAGATATTTACAGATGAACTGAAGAATATTGTCTCTGGTTCACAATGAAGGGATAGGGCCAATAAATGCCCTGGGAATCTTAAAGATTGGCACTGCAATTCCTAATTATTTTAGGCACCTACATGACAAAGTAGAGTCAGGACTCTTGTTCTGGGCACACCTCCCTCCCTTCTCGAGGGATGCCCTGAGCAGAACCTACCAGTCATCCCAAATGACACCCAGAGCAAAAATTATTCAACTTCATGGGCCAAAAGTTAGGAGTAAACTGTAAGTAGAGCTTAACTCTGTAGACAGTGTAAGAGGTGAGGTCCCATCTTCTCACTCCTGCTACTTTGGGACAGACTAAAAACCCACCTGGTTTAATAGTCTATTTCCTGCTAGGTCCAGTGGGCCATAATTAGAGGAAAATATAAGAAATATAAGAAAGAGAATAAAGTGATCTTTCCTGGACATGCAGTGTTGATTACCCCGAGTTAGAAGGGAAAAAGCTTTCTGAGTCAAAGGTTGCAACTGCAGCAACTTTGAACAGTTGAAGTATTCTTCATGAATTCTTCAGGAATCCCATTATTTTGGCTCTCAGATCATACTATGGCACCAAATTCCACAATTTCATCTGTGAACAGTAACATTTTTCTTTAAATTTCTTAATTCTTTCACTGTGAGTAGCAGAGAATAACCATACCTACCTTTCTCTGGTTTTTGTGGGACCTTCTCAAGTGCAGTAGCACCTTCTTAAATCCTGGTCATCTTTGTTACCCTTCTCTACTTTGCATAACATTTCTTTTGAAGTAAAGAGACCAAAGCCTCGTGCAGCATTCTAGACTGATGCATCGCAGATTTATACAGGGAAATAATGAAGTTTCTTGTTCTGCTCTTCACTCTTAGCCTAGTATTTTCCAACATTTGATTTGTCTTTTTAACCTTTTCTGAGCAGTAAGCTGGTGTTCTCAGAAGGGAGGAGCCCAACATCTCCTTTCTTCTTACTGTGCTCTCCTTCCTAACACACTTTACATTCAGAAAACAGTGCTAGAAAGAAAAAAAAAAAGTCAGTTATTCTCTTCATCCTCAATTTCAGAAACTCACTACTCAAATAATTAGTCCCTACAGGCAGGAAAGTGAAAAATTCTGATAATTTCTCTTTATCAGAGTAAGAAGTAATTTATAGCGATAGTGAGATATTTTCTGATAGAGCATTTTTCTGCTGTGAAATAAGAATTCAACATGCAATTTCCTGAAGGGGAGAAAAACACAAACCAAACCAACAATGAGAAGATGACTCAGCTTCCCACTTCTGCAGCTCTTCCACATGAGCTCCTATCCAGCGGAAGACCTACAGACGAGGTACAGGTTACACCAGTTTGAGCAAAACCAGACCAAAAAACTTCAGAAAATAAGCAATTTAGCTTCTTCCTCACCTCTTTTAAAGCTAATAATTAAAAAGCCTCTCCTTCCAATGGAAATCTGGCACAACAACCTTGGGGTTTTGGTTCCAAGGACAAGTTTTTAGGAACACCAAAACGACATCAGGCTACAGGGCTACAGGGGAAAGACAAGCTCAGACCAAACTCATGCTTGTATCTACAGTCCAGAAGCCACCTGGAGCATAACAACAACTTTATTGACTCAACACATTTTTGGACAATCCCACAGATATAGTCTCCCTTGCACGTCAGCAGATGGCACTCTCTATATTTACTAGGTACATATTCTGCACGCTTGCCAAAAAATGCTTCTTCTTATGGAAGAGAAACAGTTTGTATGGAACTGTAGTAGTAGGTCACAGGAACTTAAACAGCTTCCCTTTGTGGGGAGCTCTGTGTCAAACCTACTCTACTGGCAATGTGCACTCAAGGCCCAGAAGGCCAACCATGTCCTGGGCTGCATCAAAAGCAGCGTGGTCAGCAGGGCGAGGGAGGGGATCCTGTCCCTCTACTCCATGCTCATGTGACCCCACCTGGAGTCCTACGTCCAGTTCTGGAATCCTTAACATAAGAAGGAGATGGAACTGTTGGAACAGGTCCAGAAGACAGCCATAAAGATGATCCAAGAGCTGGAGCATCTCTGCTATGAGGACAGGCTGAGAGAGTTTGGGTTGTTCTGCCTGGAGAAGAGAAGGCTCTGGGGAGAATTTATAGCAGCTTCCAGTGCTGAAAGGGGCTCCAGGAAAGCGGGAGAGGGACTTTTTGCAAAAGCACTGAGTGATAGGATGAGGGGAATGGCTTTAAACTGGAGGGAGAAGATTTAGATTAGACATTAGGAAGGAATTTTTCACAATGAGGGTGGAGAGGCCCTGGCCCAGGTTGCCCAGGGAAGCTGTGGCTGCCCCATCCCTGGAGGGGTTCAAGGCCAGGTTGGATGGGCCTTGGGCACCTGATCCAGTGGGAGGTGTCCCTGCCCATGGCAGAGGAGGTGGAATTGGATGGGCTTTAAGATCACATCCAGCCCAAACCATTCTATGATTCTTCAGTGCAGATTTCAGCTTTCCCTGGGCCCACAGGCTGGTCAAGTATGGTGGTCAGGGCCTATAAAACTATAGAAACATGAACTGAACACATAGTCTGTACTTTATGCAGTTAATAGATAATTTGCAAGAAGAACAATAACAAGTTTGGGATGACAGCTGGCAGTCCCACGTGGCACACTGCGATCCAAAAACAGTTTAGAAGAGAAAGCATATTTAGGGCTGACAGCTCACCGGGGCATTTGAGGAAGGCTGGTGGTCCTCATACATCACCATCCTGCCGCGCAGAGCACAATTTTATGATGTGGTCAGGACTCCAAGTTTCACATCAAGCTGCCCAGGGAGGGGGTTGAGTCCCCTTCCCTGGAGGGGTTTAAGGGACAGGTGGACGAGGTGCTGAGGGACATGGGTTAGTGATTGATGGGAATGGTTGGACTTGATGATCCGGTGGGTCTCTTCCAACCTGGTGATTCTATGATTCTATGATCTTTGAAAGTCTCACACAAGGGCACTTGGTCTCCATCAACGCCTGCTTCATACAGCAAGCTAAGAGTTATGATACTGAGCAAGTCTAAACTCTTGTTTATCCCCGCACAGATCAGATGAGATAGGAAATGAGGATAAGAAGAAAATAAATGTTTCTTTTTCATTCTAGACTATTAGAGTAGATGCCAAAGTATGAACACAAGACCAGCATAGTCCTTTGACGCTTCCTTTTTTGAAAACCATTCTAAACTATAATAATATATTAAATTTGATAAATAAAATCACTATCAACATTTAATTGATTCTTGATTACAATCAATTACATTTCTGAAACAATCAAGCATCCTACAATTAAAAATAATTGATTCATTAGTACACCCCTACAAGACAATTACACAAATGCATTATTTATGTAATTAGATATATTTACAGTTCATTATTCCACTTTTTATTCTATTGTTGCAGAGCTACAGAAGTAGCTCCTTACTTTTTTATTGTCCTATGCCTTCTATTGACATAGAGACAACATTTATTTTATTTACCTTATTTCAAATTAGAAATCAAAACCTGAAAGATAATCAATCTCTACAAAAACAGTAATTAAAGCTCATTTATTTGTAAAATGGATGAAAAAAATAAGGGTAATAAAGCATTTACCTAGGGAAATCTGCTTACCATGTTGAAAAAAGCAGCTATAAGCAACAGATTTTTGGAGGTTTCAAAATATAAATTAAATTACCTACATGCCAGGCTCTTACTTAAATGAGAATTTAAGGATAAGCACAAAAAAGCAACCAGTGAAAAATTGCTGTGATCGGACCTGCTACCAAACCCAAAAGAAACTACTGGCCACGTACTGTTTATTCCATTGTACCATCAAAACCAGTTCCAAAGCCTTAACAGACATAACAGTCACAGTAACATCCTTCATGGATCCAAAATTTAGATGTTCAAGGCCTCCACGTATTTTACCATCTTCACTTAACAGCTGTGAATGACCAAACTTACTAAGAAAACACAATAAACAAACAGAACACCACACAAAACCACTTCTCCCCCCCAAGAAAACCAAAACCCATGACCAAAAAGCTCCCCAAACCCCGCAACAGTCCACCCTGTTATCTAGCAATTTAGCTGAAGTGCTCTATGTTAATCTGACCCTAGTCTTAGTTCGACAGAGGAAGATGACACATACTCTGAACTCCTTTTAGGAAGCACAAGGATGTCCCCAAGTGCTAGCTTACTAAGCTTGGTGCTAACATATATTTATCATTTAATTCCAGTTGATTCTATGTATTTAAAAGATGGGTAGAAGTGCTTAGGGATATGACGTAGTGGTGGACAGGTAAGGTTGGGCTTGATTATCTCAAAGGTCTTTTCCAACCTAGGGATGCAATGATTCTATGATATTTCAGGTGCTTGCAGATGACTAGGTTCTGACCAGGCTGCCCTACATTCTTCCCATCAGAGCAGTCCATCAAAGATCTGAGAACTTCCTGCAGTGAACCCGCGTGGACAGTTTTCTCGTCCTGTGAACACAGCACTGTTCAGAAAGCTTAAACTGCAATCAGGGTGTCCACCTTGGGTTTTGATCGGCTTTTCAGTATTCTCCATACTATTAGAGTTGGGGTTGTTCAGCCTAGAGAAGAGAAGGCTCTGAGGAGACCTTAGAACAACTTTCTAGTACCTGAAGGGGCTACAAGAAAGCTGGGGAAGGACTTCTTACACAGGCATGGAGTGATAGGATGAGGGGGAATGGCTTTAAATTGGAGAGGGGAAGATTTCGACTAGACATTAGGAAGAAATTCTTCACCATGAGAGTGATGAGGCCCTGGCCCAGGTTGCCCAGGGAAGCTGTGGCTGCCCCGTCCCTGGAGGGGTTCAAGGCCAGGTTGGATGGGCCTTGGGCACCTGATCCAGTGGGAGGCGTCCCCACCCATGGCAACGGGGTTGGAACTGGATGGGCTTTGAGGTCCCTTCCAACCCAAACCATTCTACAAGACGTTTAGTAATTGCTCATGCTTACATTTATTAAAAATCAGACACTTAGGAATGGTAGGGAGCGTCAGGAAATAAATGATTGTCGCTCCATCCACAGACAGAGTTAATGATCTAGCTCCCTTGCAGTTCCTCAGATGCCATCACAAATGCTTCCTTTCAACTTTTACGATGCTCTGATGATGGTAAAACTTCACTCATTCCTGCAAGCCTGGGTGAACGGTCTAGACGTAGGGTGTCCTATGCATGTCTTGCTTTGTGACACAAGCCAGTCACAGTCAGAAGCGGACACTCAGAGGACAACACAGCAGGAACGTGAGGTGGAGCAGAGAACACTTTGATGATAATTTATGTCACTCTGTTTAAATCTCTGTTTCTGGTGCTTAGACTGGGTAGGAATTTCTAAGCCTCACTGAGGTTCAGCGTTAAAGCTTCAAAGAAACCCAAACACACTGGTCTACCTCCCCATCCAATGCTATTCCACATTTCACCTGGGCATCACTTATAAAAAACTTCCAACTTCATCTGCGAAGAAGCACGGCTGCCTTTGAAGTCATTACATCTTCAAAATCGCAGGAAAGTTCTTCCAAGTGCATTTATTTAATCCAAAACACTAACATGCTGACAGCTGTTGAGCTGCTTCATTTAGCTGCCACAACAGACCATAAAGCCCCACACCGAAATGGACGCTTCTGCGGGTGACATCTGCCACTCTTCCATTAACTGCTGCTTCACCACAAACGTTTTACTGAAAAATTAATTTGGCTACGTGCATGCAACAAGCTCTTTTTTTTATGCATTAAAACATCTGGGGTTTTGCACTGCAAGGTTCTCCCTAATGTAATGAAGTCCAAATAGAAGATTTTAAACTGCCATTTTTGGCTATGACAGGAGGAAGATAACTGCAGAGAGAGACCATGCCTCATCTACTCAGGAAAGCATACCTCCTGTGACATAAATTAGAATTACGGAATCATTAAGGTTGGAAAAGACCTTTAAGATACACTGAGTCCAACTGTTAACTGAGCACTGCCAAGTCCACCACTAAACCGTGTCCCTAAGCACCACATCTAAACATCTTTTAAATACCTCCAGGGAGGGTAACTCAACCACTTCCCCGCAGCCTGTTCCAATTCTCAACTACCCTTTCAGTGAAGTAATTTTTCCTGATGTCCAAACTAAAGCTCCCCTGGTGCAGCTTGAAGCCATTTCGTCTCATCCCGTCCCCTGTCACTTGGGAGGAGAGACCAACACCCACCTCTTTACAACCTTCTCAGGAGGGAACCCTAAGCACACCCTTAAAACCTCCTTCGATTATTAGTCCACGTTATGATGTAATTTCAGTTTTCCTCAGCAGAAATACATCAGGGATGTGTTAGGTGCACTGTGCTAATCACCCAGATTACTGCTGAAACATTTGATCCTAACAATTGCATGGAGAAATGAATTGTAGTGACTTAGAATGGATTTTGAAAATGTTCCTGAGTGATATGGAGCTCTTGGAACAGGTCTAGAGGGCTACAAAGATGAGCTGGAGCACCTCTGCTCTGAGGACAGGCTGAGAGAGATGGGGTTGGTCAGCCTGGAGGAGAGAAGGCTCCAGGGAGACCTTAGCCTTGGGAGCGACTTTGTACAAGAGCCTGGAGTGGGAAGGGCTTTAAATTGGAGGAAGAAGATTTAGATTATAGACACTATGAAGAAATTCTTCACGCCAAGGGTGGTGAGGCCCTGGCTCAGGTTGCCCAGGGAAGCTGTGGCTGCCCCATCCCTGGAGGCGTTCAAGGCCAGGTTGGAGGGGGCTTGACTAACCTGATCCAGTGGGAGGTGTTGGAGCTGGATGGGCTTTGAGGTCCCTACCAACTCAGATTTATAGAATGAAGCTCCACAAAATATCTTTTTAGATGTCTTTTAGTTGGGCTTCTTTCTTAATTTACTTTCCTGCTTTTGAAAAGCAGCAAAGACAGTGCGAGTGTTGTGCAAATGTGTGCATCTCCCAACATAACTGAAGACCTTTAGTGTAGTTACCTTCTCTACTTTCCCATAGTCTCGCTACACTGGTTACTGCCACTCAGAGACAATTTAAAGAAAACACCCCAGGCTGCCTGATGCTAATTGGACAGTTTAGCCTTCTCAGTCCTTCCTCCCACACAAATCCATGTATTTCACTTTCATTGATGAAAACCGCTCAACAGTCATCACGGAAGGAATTCCAGGTTTCTAAGGGCACACCTCAGAGGAAAATCAGAGAAGATGGACAGAGTTGAAGCTCTGCGTTCATGCATTTTCAAGGCTTTTGCTGGAGCAGGAGTTTTCAGCAGCTGCACAACGCTGCAAGTTGGCATAAGTTCTTGTTACACTGCCACAAGCTACATTCAACATCCTAATTTAACACTGATGGCAAACTACAATTAGTGCTGTTCCTGCGCTAAAGAAAATAATCCATGAAATCCATCATTTTGATTGCCACATCAAAATTTACCAGGAAAACGTTCACCTTTGCTGACTTCTGTTCAATTTTGCTGTTTTTTCCCTTGGATTTCATGTGAACTGCTGTCAGTTATGAAATCCAAGGAAAAAAAACAGCCAGAACACCAAATTTGTATAAATTTTTAATGGGGACAAAACTTGTGTCATTTCCAATTTCTCTACACTTTTGTGGAACTACCAAGATACACAGACTGTCACTCCAGATGACAACTAAAGTTCATCTAATTAAGTAGGTTGTCTTGGACACGAGATAGCAACAGGCATCTGGAGAAGAGCACAAACCTAGAAAATGCAAATATATGTTTTAGTTGTTTGTGTCCTGACATGAGAGGAGGAATATATCTAATGGAAATGTTCCCATTATTCCTACAATGTAATACACTTGTGACTTCTGCTTCAGTATCTTCCTGCAATGAGTTATAGCCAACGGTTCACAGCTGAGTGAACATGAGCCAGCAGTGGCCCAGGTGGCCAAGAAGGCCAATGGCATCTTGGCTTGGATCAGAGACACTGTGGCCAGCAGGAGCAGGGAAGGGATTGTTCCCCTGGACTCTTCTTCACCAAAAGGGTTCTCAAGCACTGACAGATGCTGCCCAGGGAGGTGGTGGAGTCCCCATCCCTGGAGATATTTAAAAGACAGGTAGATGAGGTGTTTAGGGATATGGTTTAATAGTGGACAAGTACAGTTTGGCTTGATCTTAAAGGTCTTTTCCAGCCTAAGGATTCTATGACAACAGTAGAATATTTTACCTCATTTTTCAAAATTTGCCTCAGTTTGTTTTGAGTACTCTTTAAATCCTTGATAATTTACCAATCTTGCACTTCATCACAACAGCAAAGCTAAACTGTTTTCAACGAGAAGAGTTTGCACAGTAAAAGCCTTTTAAGTGTCACTTGAGTGTTTTGTAGCAATTGAGGTAAAGGTCCTTATCATATAATCCAGTTCGAGGTCTAAATATGTTCTTCTATGTCTGGTAGTTCTCTGACAGGATTATACGTGAACACAAGGAAGAATTTCTTCACCATGAGAGTGCTGAGGCCCTGGCCCAGGTTGCCCAGGGAAGCTGTGGCTGCCCCATCCCTGGAGGTGTTCAAGGCCAGGTTGGATGGGCCTTGGGCCCCTGATCCAGTGGGAGGTGTCCCTGCCCGTGGCAGGGGGGTTGGAATTAGATGATCTTTAAGGTCCCTTCCAACCCAAACCATTCTATGATTCTATAATTAGGAGCATTACTGTCTAATTATACATAACTTTAAATAGAAGCCTTCCATGTTCTTCTTCACTGATATAGTCAGCTCTTCTATTCTAGTTTCTTTCTCCTTGCAAATACAAACAGGTAGGGTTCAATATAAAAAGCCTGTGTGTTTAGAGTTGGAGAAGATGAGAAATTCCTTAGGTTGCAGCTAACACTTATTTATATTTTCCATAGCCTGGTGTGTTTGAGCAATAAATGGAAGAAATTCTGGAGGAGGAATAAAGAAGAGTCAATACATGTTATGATGGACACAAGGCCAAATGAAGACAAACAGTATCACCACAGCCATCTGGTTATTCTGTGTCTACCTGCAGCTGCCGGCCATGCCGCATACGGAATCCGAACACCTTGCCCATAGTCCTGAACCCAACTTGAAAGAAGAGACATCCACATTCACGTTCCAGTGAAGGCTGGGAAGGAGAAGCCTGATTCAATGATGCCTGCTGGTATAAACCTCTAGGAAAGAATAAGGAGAGCAAAAGGGTATGGTCAGAGATCCATCTGTGATTTGCTAATGGATACAAAGGCCACTAAAACCACCTACTTAGACAGCTGTACAGAACAGGGGCTAGCAGTAAAGAATGATCCAACAGCAGCAGAGAGAAGAAGCTAGTTTCTTGTATCATCATGTATTCTTGGTGATTCTATGATTCTATAGTCCCCTCCCCTGGAGGTGTTTAAGGGATGGGCGGACGAGGTGCTGAGGGACATGGGTTAGTGACTGATAGGAATGGTTGGACTTGATGATCCAATGGGTCTTTTCCAACCTGGTGATTCTATGATTCTATGATCTGAATACCAGACAATGTTACGACTAGCTGCCATCTGTTTAAGAGCAAGTAATCTATTCTGAAGAAAGTCAGGACTGAACTCTATGGATGTATCTGACCTTTTATCCTTGAAATTAGGCATTACTGCCATTCTCAGTGCACAAAAAACAGTAAAAATGGAGTTGGCAGCACGGAAGAGAACTAATAACCGAGGATACAAATTCCACCCGTCTCCATGTAAAAGGACGGAAGTGTTGGAGACCACCCTTGCTAAATCATGACTTCCTCATTGACCTCAAACACAGGAAAAAGATTACAAACTAGGTCAGAACACTGAAGAAGAGCATAAAAGAACGACACAAGCAGCTGGAGTGCAAGCAAAAAAGGTCAAGAGACAAAACATGACCATAAGAAACAAAAGAACTCTTCAATCACAGCTGAGCAGAGATGAGGTCAGGCACACTTCTGAAGTAGATCTGACCAGAACCTGCTCTGAAAGTGGGTGCTCCAAAACACCAAAGTGTTTGCAAACTCTAATCATGAAGCAGAACAATGAAATTTTTTAAATAGCAAAATTTCTCAGAGTGGTCAAATAAGAGAAACGTAAAAAATCTTTGTAAATCAAGCTTGTTTGTCCTTACCATGAACTTACAGACCAAGTTTTTCTTAATTTTATTCTAATCCAGCAGTTGCTTTGCCCTTTCTAGGTGTATAAAGAGCCCAGCCTCCTCCTGGCCCCTCAGTCTCTTAATTTGCTGTTTCAGAACCTGGTTGCTACAGCCTACCTTCTAAAAACGTGTTTCTCCTGAGAACACTCTTGGGAAAAGTGCAACCTACCTTCCCTGAGGTTTCCATATGATTCCAAATACAAGCAGCCACAGGAAGGGAACCATACAAGCTAGTGAACAAAACAAGGTATCTATGCAGTAAGCTGAAAAGAAATAAATAAAGGGGAAATCAGCATTAACAACCAGAAAGACATTAGCCAACCAGTCAGAGGGAATGTAGAGATGATGAGGAGAAAGCCAGTGGGTTTAATAACTTTTTGCATTAGTCTTCATGAAGAGGATCCATTGGTATCAAGCAAAATTAACAGCAACAGCAGTCAGGGCTAAACTGAGAAGAGAGGTAATTAGATTAATTACAACTTTCAAATGTGGTTGGCCTGGCAAAAACCAGCTAAGATATAAAAAAAAAAATAGCTGAAGAGGCATGAGAACTGAGTTCTCCTGGCCTCAAGTTGCACCAGGGCAGGTTCAGATCGGACATCAGGAAAAATTCCTTCACTGCAAGGGTTCCCAGGCACTGGAAGAGGCTGCCCAGGGAGGTGATTAAACACCTCCAGGGATGGGGACTCAAAGATGGGTAGACAAGGCACTCAGGGATATGATTTAGTAGCAGATGGGTACGGTTTGGTTTGATGATCTCAAAGGTCTTTTTTTCCAACCTAGTGATTCTATGGTCTCTCTGAGAGCACCCTGGGATGTCTCATGGAAGATGGTGAAAGGGCAAGCATGTTGTTTGTGTTTAGAACAGGAGGAAAGAGGAGCTGGGAAACCACGGACATCTCAAGCTGAATTTTAGGTTCGTGGACATTTCTGGATAAAGCAAACCATCGTGTAGCTGCGCGATAACAGATCTAAGTAGCAATCAATACAGATTTGTTAGGAACAAACTGACAGAACAATCCAATTTCTTCCTGCGTGTGGCTAATAGGCCTTTTCAGTAGGAGAGGAGTAATCATCATACATCTTGACTTCAGGAAGTCGTGATGAAATCCAAAACCAGAAATTAGATAACTGCGCCCACGCAGGACCAACGTTTCACTGTCAGACACAAAGATGGATTGAGTGGTGCTTCAAAGGGTCTGTCCAGGGTTCACTCCTGCTCAGCGTTTCTGTTAACAACCTCGATGATAGATGGAAGAAAATATTCCTGACAGCATGAGGGATTTGCAAGTATGTTGGAGAAAAGATTCGAATAGGAGAAAGATCCACATAAGTTTTGACAATCTAGAGAAATGGTGATCACAAATCACAAATACAAGATAAGGAAGAGACAATTAGTAACAGTTCTGTTAAAAAAAATAAAAGAACAAGTGGGTGTCAGTTGGGGGGTAATTCCAATCTATGAATCACAAGCATGACACTGCTCAATGGATTTGGATATTAGACGTGAACAAAGCGGAGGCATAAAATAAAGAATAACAAGAACCAGTAGAGCCGTAAAACCAGAGCCACAAAAAAGGAGAAAATAGGAAGAAAATAATCTCTTCTCCATGTCAGTGAGGGACAGAACAAGTAGTAATGGGTTCAAATACCAACCAGAAAGATCCAGGATAGACTTCAGGAAAACCACTTCATTGAGAACAATAATCATAGAATCATAGAATCATAGAATCCCTAAGTTGGAAAAGACCTTTGAGATCATCGAGTCCAACCATACCTGTCCACTACTAGATCATATCCCCTGAGCACTTCATCTACCTGTTTTTTTAACACCTCCAGGGATGGGGACTCCACCACCTCCCTGGGCAGCCTCACCAGTGGCTGAGAAACCTTTTGGTTAAGATGTTGTTCCTCATGTCCAATCTGAACTTCTCCTGGCACAGTTTGAGGCCATTCCATCTCGTCCTATCACCTGTCACTTGGGCAAAGAGATCAACATCCACCTCTTTACAACCTCCTTCCAAGCAGTTGTAGACAGTGATAAGGTCTCCCCTCAGCCTCCTCTTCTCCAAGCTAAACAACCCCAGGTCATTCAGCCGCTGTTTGTAAGACACGGGCCTCAATGAAGCACTGAAATACATTGTCAAGGGAATCCATCCTCAATGATCTACAAAATATAACTTACAATCGGATTCAACTTGGGGGACACAGATGGCTACCCCAAGTCTCTTCCAAGGCAGTTTTCCAAGACAATGAACTACTGTCTCCTCTCTGAAGGGCATCCTGTCACACATGCACAGTTCCTCCATATAAACACAATCTGTTGTACAATGGACACTGATTCAATATTTTTCATTCCAAAAGAGTAGGTTCATGGATGTTGTAGTCTCAAATACTACTAAATACTGTTTGTATCTTTGAAAGCAAAGTAGAAAAAAACCCACCCCAAAAAAAAACAAATAGAGAAGAGACAATCATTTAAGTTTTGCTCTTGCATCAGAAAGAAACATATGCCCCATCCTTTTTCCCCTTTCCAATAACATGTTCCCTACAACAAGAATGGTTCAGTTCTAACTGCTAAGGCTGAATCTCCAATGTGATTCAGAATTTCCAGCCTGAAGATGGGAATCATTAACAGACTTTGCCACAGAATTTTCCCTGATGATGACCTGTTGCTATGGAAGTCAACCTCTGAAGCAAAATTGGAAGGAAGAAGTATTATAGCATTAATCACATCGTTAATACAACCCTAATAAGCTGAGGTTCATAACCTCTGGATGCTGATGAATTGGAGTCAGATAAACCTGGTCTGCCCAGTGTTTTAATCACTGCAGTGTTTGCTGAAGGCCACTGCAGCATAACTTATAAATATACAGCTGCTTTACTGCTTTTACTTTGAAAGTAAAAACATAAACTAAGAACTGAGCAGACTCAACAGGGAAACTGTTAACTTCAATCCTTGGAACGTATCAAAGCCAAAGGAGTTTGCAGACAAAGACAAGATGCTCCAAGCAAAGCTTCCTTATATAGTTAAAATTGTTCTGAAATAATTTCCAAGTATCAGGGAGATACAATACAATTCCTTGTTAAGCTTCAAGACTTCTCTCCCCAAAAATCCGTGGTAGATGTCCAATTAAATTAATTTGGTTGAGGTTTGGCACGCTGTTCTATATCGTGGCATCCATACTGAGTACGTAGTAAGAAAGAAAAACCATGGCAGCCCAGCATAATGCGAGATAAGAATAGAAAGGAAGAGAAAAACAAGTTGCAGAGAAGACATGACTGGTAGAATCTAACCTCCTGAGATTCCTGAACTAATTACACTCAATTATTCACCCATCACCAAAAGCGCCTGTTGAAAAGCATGAGAGTCCTAAGGTAAAAGAGTTGCTGCTCATTTTCGTCATGTATCAGGCTTGGACATGGTCTGTCACAAAAGCACAGATATTCCCATATTATTTTTTCCTCCCACCACTGGTCTGAGTACCAAGCTGCCCCCAGAAACCCAAATCATTAGGCAGCAAGATTTCTGTTTTGTGCTTTGCTGGTGACAACTGAATTCCCTACAGTTATTCACCATTTTGGTTTAAAACAGAGGATAACAAGGCCTTCACAGGTAGTGAAAGTCACAATTAAAAATGTCTTGTTCAACTTATTTAAATAGAGAACTGTTCATAACACGCCTTTGGTCTGAAAAGACGTTTCATTCACATTAACTGTCAACTTTAGTGAATGTTGTGTTACTGACAGACCTGAAAACTCTTAAGGTAGTTTCACTCCAGCAAAAAACAATAAAACAAGGCCCCAAACCTCACCCAACAGGCTGTTTTCATACTGTCAGGTTTTTTTCTCCATTATCCTCGTCCCACAGAGTAATCTGGAAATCAGCCTTTGATACAGATGCGATAGGAATAACAAAGATGCGATCATAGAGCAGTTTATAAACACTTAAGTGACCAAGAAACCATTTCTCGGTTATTCTCCAGAGAAACATTGCCTTTTAACTGCTATCAGAATTGTAACAAACCCAAAACATACCCTAGAAGAGTCCAGCTCTTTCCCATAAATCTGGCACAACTAAAAATGTCAAGAAACCTCCAAACTGTTGAGCTAAACAAGTGTCAGCCTCAAACACAACAAACAGAAGGACAAGTCTAGAAATGGTGCTGCATGAGACCTTTTTGAGCAGCAGTTCAACCTTAAAATGTCGAGCAATCCCAAAACTCCCCTATAGAGATTTTCCATAGTGATTTTTGTTTAGGCACGTCCGTTTACAAATGTTCTATTAAATCTCCATTTCCTATGTAAAACTATTTTTGGACTTCAGTGCTCTTAATTGAAATTCCTAACACTGAAATCAATGCAAGTCTTCTCTGAGCTTCCCTCTGAGACTAGGGGACGGATGTCTAAGTTATCAGTATACTGGGTTTTGATTACAGGACATAGGTAACCTCGGTTCCTCAGCCATCCTATGTGTGGAAAAAAAAATAGGGAAAAAAAAAATAGGGAAAGATTTTATATATTCACACTGGGATAACAGGAAAGGAGTCAGCTCGCAAACCTCTCCACATTTACTCCTTCTAATACATTTAGGGTCAAGAAGGAGGGAAGCAAACTAAAGACGCCAAGCGATGTAGCTCTCACTCCCAAACACCTGAGGAGAATTTTGCTGGGCTGGATATGCCCTCTCCGGGTCTCACAGCAATATTAAACTGATCAGACAGCACGAGTGATCTAACCATTCAACTTATTTTGTATGCAGCGTGGACTGTTCTAATTGTTTCCAATTACCGTGTGTTTTTTTCTGGAAACAGATAGTGCTTGTCTACACTTGGAACCTATTAACATTGCTGGAAAGATAGCAGCGACACTTCTGTGAGACCCGATTGCATCGACAATGAGCTCGACTTGCCTGGAACTTGCAGTTTCCCTCTCCTCGAATGGACCTGACTCATTTTTTTCCTAACAGCGAAGAATTTCCCTCTTGCATTTTCCAATAGCAACACGGAGCTTTCCCTCAAAAAAAAAAGCTGGATTGAGTTTGCTAATCAGGCCTTTTATATCCAGCCAATTATTTTTATGATACTGGCATCTAAGTACATTTTCCAGATGTTACTATAAAAATTCAACGTTTTCCCCACCTGTGTGTTAAAAAATACCTGTGGAATAAGCAAAGTAGCTTAAACCAACCCAATATCAAAAGAATCCTGATTCAGTCTTCAAGCTGCTGTCTATTATCTCACTTGGTATCACTGAATAACTCTTAGAGACGTGATTAGGAGAGGTGATATGTTTACATTTGCGCTAATTTTAAGATATTTATATCATAGCTTTTCACCCTTTCTTAGCTGGCAGCACTAGAATGAACTTGTGAATATTTTGTGCTGCTCAGTACTGCAAGTTTGTATATTCAGTTTAGAAGATAATCTGACACCTTAAAGTGGATATAGGAGAGACCTGGTTATAAAAGCTCTCCCTCTTGTTTCATTTATTTGCTCTTGGATACTATCATACTCCAGTCAAGGTCCTCTTGGGACTTCTTGAAAAACCTTTACTCTCATGCGTGAATTTGATTCATTTAAGCTTGTCCTTATAAACAATATCAATTTGCTAAGCAAAAAAAGCCTGTACAATTTCTACACTTAAATTCTCACACTATATTATCTCCATGGAAGAACTGTCTTCTAAATGACAATAAGCCTTTTCCCACCAGCAAATGGTTTTGCATAAACAGGAGACCAGAGACAACAGAGAGCCCTTTGGGAGGCAATGAAATTACTTTTCAGAGTACTTTAGGAATCCTTATGAGGAAAAGGGTCACTAACAAGATTAGTAGTACTTAAACACACACTTAATTTTGTATATAAGTACATCTATCAAAGCCTTTCTACTACTGTAAAAAGAGGAATCTACCAAATTCTTCTCTGACCGATTTCTGAACGTGACAGTTAATTGATGGGGGAAAAAAAGGAAAATACGAAATATTTAAAACTGCTGACCACATTTAAAGCAGGAAACCAGTACTTCAAAGAGATTAGCCTAGAACTACTTGTGGACAAGTAATTAAAAATCCCTTTTTTTCCAAGAAAGGGAATCACATTCAGAGGATTGTCTTATAACTACAGCCAGTAACTGAATATGAGCTTCGATTAGTACTGCTCACTGTTAGTACAAAACACTGAGCTGCACTATTTTATTCCATTTTCTCCAGTTAGTACCATTTAGGAGTCTTCTTTTTCAGTCTTCTGAGGAGCCATAAAGAAATGCCATCTGTAAACCACAAGAACTTTGGCTTGCCCTGCACTGTCAGATAGAGCAGGTAGCTTTCCCACACCTGTACTGCAGCGAGGGTGAAAAATAGAGGACAATGACAGAGTAGGGCAAATCCCCACAGAGCAGCACAGTGGTCAGAGCAGGAACAAACGTGCAATAGCTTTCACTGTAATTCTGACAGCCAAGAGAGCAGAGCCTGGGGGAAGAAAAAAGGGAAAAGACTATTACCTAGCTGCACAGTCTCCGATTGTGAAATAAAGAAATGTTGCTACTTTGTCTTGCTTTGTCTGGTATATTATGCTTTGCTCTATATATTATTACACCTTCTCCAAAGAAAACCCAAAACAAGTCATAGAATCATTGAATAGTTTGGATTGGAAGGGACTTGAGAGCCCATCCAGTTCCACCCCTGCCATGGGCAGGGACACCTCCCACTGGATCAAGGGCTCCAAGCCCCATCCAACCTGGCCTTGAACCCCTCCAGGGATGGGGCAGCCACAGCTTCCCTGGGAAACCTGGGCCAGGGCCTCCCCACCCTCACCGTGAAGAAATTCCTCCTTATGTCTAGTCAAAATCTTCTCCACCTTAAAACCACTCCCCTTCATCCTGTCATTCTTTAGTACTGATGATATATTTCACTCTTTGGTAAATAATTGTGCTTTTAACACAAGCAGGAGCTACTGCCTCACAAAGAGACAAGATGTAGCTGCTCCAAAAGAAATTCAGCAGTTACCACCTCACGTCCCTGCACTGCAGGAGCACTCACCTCATATAGGAGTGAGCTGGAACATCGTCTTTGCAGAACTTCTAGATGTGACACCACACCTTTTTCCACCACTTCAGCATTGGTTCCCTCTTTATCACATGCCAAAGCCTGCATAATGGCCTTTACAGGAGCAAAACAAAGAGAATGAACAGAATATGAAACTATTATTCTCATGCCAGTGAGATTCTGTTTATAAGCTTTCATTATTCAGAATGCATGGCTTCCTGCTCACCTGACCCCAGTTCACAATGAAAACCGCCGCAGTCTTCCACAGGCTGCTAAACTCTCTTTGGAGGACAAGGTAATCTCCAGATTCTTCTCATAATTTCTTCTTTACTTCTCACATCCCACTTTGACTGCTGGACTGTTGAAGCAAGATCTTGGAACGAAATCCTTACGAGGAGCAGCTGAAGAACCTGGGCTTGTTTAGCCTGGAAAAGAGAAGGCCAAGGGGAGACTTTATCACTGCCTACAACTGCCTGAAAGGAGGTTGTAGAGAGGTGGGTGCTGGTATTTTCTCCCAGGTGACAGGATGAGAAGGAATGGCCTTAAACTGTGCCAGGAGAAATTTGGATTGGACATTAGGAAATACCTCTTTACTGAAACGGTTCTCAAGCACTGGCTGCCCGGGGAGGTGGTGGAGTCCCCATCCTCGGAGGCGTTCAAAAGGGAGGTAGGTGATGCGCTTGGTGGTATGATTTAGTAGTAAATAGGTATGGTTGAAGTTGATGATCTCAAAGGTATTTTCCAACCTAATGATTCTATAGTTCTATAAATGATTCGTCACTTTAAATATCTTGATTCCATCGTATTTCACAGAATCATAGAATCACCAGGTTGGAAGAGACCCACCGGATCATCGAGTCCAACCAGTCCTATCAAACACTAAACCATGTCCCTTAGCACCTCATCCACCTGTCCCTTAAACACCTCCAGGGAAGGTGACTCAACCCCCTCCCTGGGCAGCCTCTGCCAGTGCCCAATGACCCTTTCTGTAAAGAATTTTTTCCTAATGTCCAACCTAAACCTCCCCTGGCGGAGCTTGAGGCCATTCCCTCTCATCCTGTCCCCTGTCACTTGGGAAAAGAGCCCAGCTCCCTCCTCTCTACAACCTCCTTTCAGGTAGTTGTAGAGAGCAATGAGGTCTCCCCTCAGCCTCCTCTTCTCCAGGCTAAACACCCCCAGCTCTCTCAGACGTTCCTCATAAGGCCTGTTCTCCAGCCCCTTCACCAGCTTCGTTGCTCTTCTCTGGACTCGCTCCAGAACCTCAACATCCTTCTTGTGGTGAGGGACCCAGAACTGAACACAGGATTCGAGGAGCGGTCTCACCAGTGCCGAGTCCAGAGGGAGAAGAACCTCCCTGGACCTGCCGGTCACGCCGTTTCTGATCCAAGCCAAGATGCCATTGGCCTTCTTGGCCACCTGGGCCACTGCTGGCTCATGTTCAGTCGCTGTCAACCAACACCCCCAGGTCCCTCTCCTCCAGGCAGCTTTCCAGCCAGACTTCTCCTAGTCTGTAGCACTGCATAGGGTTGTTGTGCCCCAAATTTCATATTAAATACTTCTTCAAACACAGGAGTCTTCATTTACTGGTGCTGGCAGTTTAAGTGGGACACTCCAGCTGCGCTTTGGTCTTCCTGACCTCATCCCTACATGACCAGGCAGCGTCCCTGTACACACACCAGGTTACCCGTCCCTGCTCGCACTGCCTGTGCATCCCCTCTTCTCTAGTTTAACCAGTGGGTCTGGACTCAGCCATGCCCGTCTCTTCCCTGCCTGATTTTCTACATAAGGGGATCAAGCGCTCTTGTGCTTTATGGAAAGCATCCTTGAATATTTTACAGCTCTGTTCTGCCCCCTTGTCTTGGACAACCATGTCCCAGGGGACCCTACTGAGTAATTCCTTGAAGAGCTGGAAGTCTGCTCTCCTTAAATTTAGTGTCTTGACTGTACTCCTTGCCTGTCCCATACCCCTCTGGACCTTGAACTCCATCAGTGCGTGATCCCTGCAGCCCAGGCTGCCTCTGATCCTAACGTCGCTGATGAGTTCACTTGTACTGGTGACCATCAGGTCCAGTATTGCATCTCCTCGGGTGGGGGTCTCTATCGGCTGCACTAAGAAGTTATCCTCAATGCATTCCGGGAGTCTCCTGGATTGCCCACAGCTGCCGTGCTACAGCCTTGCCCCAGCTCAGCTTCTGCTACCGAGAGAAGATGCAGCAAGCCTGGCTTTGAGGCCCTGGTCTCCACAAAGCCATCAGCCCCTGAGCTGCTTTGCCACCCTCAGCAAACACCTATCCAAGACGTCACCTCAACAACAAAGAACCGAGAGCCAAACCCTGGGTCAGGGCTTCAGGGAAGCGCCAGAGCTCAAATTCCAGCAGCCGCACGCTAGAAGAGAACAAACAAAAGGATTACACCCAAAAGGATTCCATCCCAGAACAGCCAGCGACAGCCTCCATGAATTTTTAAAGCCGGAGCTGGAAGAGACCCTAATGCAAGGTAGTGTGAAGCCTTCATTCCATCCAGGGTATAATTATATCATTCTGCTTGACAATGTGACATAGAGGGGGCAATAAAATATCCATTTCACAGCGAGGCTGGTATGACACGGCTACCATGGATGGTTAGGCTACTTAATTTATGTTTCAGAACTCATTTGAATTCATTAAGCATTTCCTACTATTTTGGGCCTTGCTATAGATAGCTGCTTATGAAGGTTATAAGAAATAAACACTTTAGGCACGGGCAATTTATTTCTTCCTTCTACCAGACTATTTTTTGTGAAATTGGGTGCTACAGAGTAATAACTACAATGTCTATAGAAAACACAATAAACCAAAGCCAATCGCATCCTGAGCTGCAACAAAAGCAGCGAGGCCAGCAGGGCAAGGGAGGGGATTCTGCCCCTCTATTCCTCTCCTGTGAGACCCCATCCAGAGTCCTGTGTCCAGTTCCGGAATCCCAAACAGAAGAAGAAGATGGAGCTATTAGAACAGGTCCAGAGGAAGCCACAATGATGATCAGAGGGCTGGAGCACCTTCCATATGAGGACAGGTTGAGAGAGTTGGGGTTGTTCAGCCTGGAGAAGAGAAGAAACCAAGGAGACATTATAGCGACTTTCCAGTACTGAAGTGGCTACAAGAAAGCCGGGGAGGGATGGTTTCCAAAGGCTTGTGGTGATAGGATGAGGGGCAATTGCTTTAAATTGGAGAGGGGTTGATTTAGACTAGACATTAGGAGGAATTTCTTCACCATGACAGTGATGAGAGACAGGCCCAGGTTGCCCAGGGAAGCTGTAGCTGCCCCATCCCTGGAGGGGTTCAAGGCCAGGTTGGATGGGCCTTGGGCACCTGATCCAGTGGGAGGTGTCCCTGCTCATGGCAGGTGGTAGAACTGGATGATCTTAAAGGTCCCTTCCAACCCAAACCTTTCTATGGTTCTACAGTTCATTCTATGATTCTACACCTTCAAACTGTTGCAGAATGCTGCAGAGTTGCAAATATCCCAGAGGAAGAATGAAAACAAATAAACCAAAAGAAAACACTTCAGGAACTGAAGGTGCACCAGACAGTGAAGATTAATGTTTTACATTGTTTATACCATTTTGAAGAATGCTTTCAAGAAAGCCACTTATCACTTTTCACATTTGAAAAATAATTAGCCAAGGGGTGGGATTGTTAAAGACGACAACAAGGCAAACAATTCCTGAGTTCCTACAAAGTGAGAAGGTAAACATGTGAAGACTTGACTGGAACGAAACAGGATCCCTTAACTCCGTGTGCATTGTTTGCTCTCCTTTAAAAACAAGCTAGCCCAGTGTGCAGTTCATTAGTATTCTAATTGTCAAGTAGTGCTCAGTGGTTGTCTCAGGCTGGCTGATTAAAAATTAAACAAAATTAATTTTTTTCATTGCCAGATGCACTGGAGTCTTTTTTTTTTTAATTAAACACCCTTCCCAACACTTAAGATCAGATGCCATCATAGCAGAGCAGTAACTGACCATACTTTGCATGAGTAGATCATGAAAGACTATTTAATTCTGAATTACAGGGCAGAGGTTTTATTCCTATAAGTCACTGCTTTCTGTTCATTGCAGCTGATCATTGTGTTCACCAAAAGAAAAGCTGATGAGACTGTAATCATAGAGCACGGCAAACAGCTCCATGACCTACAGCAACCGGCTGTAGAACACAGACACAGATCGTTTCCAACTCCAAACATTGTTCTTAGTTAAGAGCATTCTTGTAGATGTAATCTTGGCTGCTGAACTGACTTAGACTTTCTGAAGTAACATCTGGGCAGTGACCATCTAACTACTCTCTTCCAGTTACACATTTATCCAAGATAAAACTGCAGTAACAGGTATTTCCCTGAATCAAGCTGCTATTAATAAATATCAACACAACATAACATTACCATAATACTAAAAAGGATGACCTAAAACCTGAGTTTCTGGACAGATTCCCAAGACCCTAGGGTCCATTTGTAGATGCATCCACAGAAACCCCGTTCGATTTAACCAAGTAAACCAATTTAACCACCTAGTGCCTTTGTTTCCTATTATTACAACGGGGATCCTTCTTTCTCTCTCTCAGTTGCACATTATGCAAATAAAATTAATCACGTTATGTATACAGACACTGTAGTTGCAGAGGACAAAATGGATTTTATATTCAGAATATCAAGATTAACAGAACTCCAAGCATACCCAAGATACAAGAAAAATATACAGGAATTATTTTGAGATACAGCCAACTACAATAACATGCCAATCAATTTGATCAAGGACAAGAGAAGAGTCATGTTAGACTTGGAGTTTTTTGAAGATTAGACCTTGCCCTCTAGTTTTATTCCTGTTAAGAATGCTGTCAGTGACACTAAAGATGGCATTCGTAAAACCATCTTAAAAGACAACAGCAAAAAGAAAAGGAGTGAACATGATAAAAACCCATAGTGAACACAGAATTGCTTGGTTGGAAAAGACCTTTGAGATTGCCAAGCCCAACTGTACCTGTCCACTACTAAATCATATTCCTAAGCACCACATCCACCCATCTTTTAAACTCCTCCAGGGATGGGGACTCCACCGCCTCCCTGGGCAGCCTCTGCCAGGGCCTGAGAACCCTTTCAGGGAAGAAGTTTTTCCTAATGTCCAGTCTGAACCTGCCCTGGTGCAGCTTGAGGCCATTCCCCCTTGTCCCATCACCTGTCACTTAGGAGAAGAGACCAATACTCTCTACAACCTCTTTTGAGGCAGCTGTAGGCAGTGATAAGGTCTCCCCTCAGCCTCCTCTTCTCCAGGCTAAACAACCCCAGGTCCCTCAGCTGCTCCCCAGAAGACCTGTTCTCCAGCCCCTTCACCAGGCTCAAAGCTGATCCAGTATTGAAAGGTAATAGAAAGGGATTTTATAATGGAAATATTAACAGCAACTCACACAGGGTATTTAGTGGGAGCTAATACTTGTATTCCTAAAATGCCTTAAGTTTAATAATTCTACAATGCAAATGTCTTACTGTTTAAATTAAACTCAGCATTAAGAGCTTTTATGTGTAAAGTATCTGCTATGACCAAAACATCATAGAATCACAGAACAGAATCATAAAACAGTTTGAGTAGGAAGGGACCTAAAAGCTCATCCAGTTCCACCCCCCCTGCCCTGGGCAGGGACACCTCCCACTGGATCAGGTGCCCAAGGCCCATCCAACCTGGCCTTGAACACCTCCAGGGATGGGGCAGCCACAGCTTCTCAGGCAACCTGGGCCAGGGCCTCAGCACCCTCATAGTGAAGAAATTCCTCCTTATGTCTAGTCTAAATCTGCCCCTCTCCAATTTAAAGTCATTCCCCCTTGTCCTATCACTCCAGGCCTTTGTAAAAAGTCCCTCCTCAGCTTTCTTGTAGCCCTTTCAGGTACTGGAAGGTCACTATAAGGTCTCCCTGGAGCCTTTCTTTTCTCCAGGCTGAACAACCCCAACTCCCTCAGCCCGTCCTTGGATGGAAGATGCTCCAGCCTTCTGATCATTCTTGCAGCCTCCTCTGGACCCGTTCCAACAGCTCCATCTCCTTCTTCTGTTGAGGATTCCAGAACTGGACACAGGACTCCAGGTTGGGTCTCACGAGAGTGGAGTAGAGGGGGAGAAGAGGAGAATCCCCTCCCTCACCCTGCTGGCCACGCTTGTTCTGATGCAGCTGAGGACACGGTTCGCCTTCTGGGCCATGAGCACACGTTGCCAGTTTGAAACTATTGTATATTTCAGGTTTGAAACCAAAAGCACTATTGTTTGCGATGAAATAGCCTTAGCACTTAAAAAAAATAAATCAGCAGCTTTGAACTTCCCCAATGTCACCCGCTCTGCTTAACCGCTGTATAATCAACACCTGACTCATCCAAAAAAGCAGAACCCAACCATGCCAAAAGTTAAACTTCACCCAGCTGTGACTTCGTTCCCCGGGTTGTGACTTTGCAAATTCTTTTTCAGGAGGTGAACTAAAGCGTGCGGGATTTGTAGTAAAGGGCACCTCTCCAGCATCACCATTTTTCACCAGAAACACCTACAGCTTCCCATTCCGCCTATAAAGGAAACTGCCTACACTGCGGAGGAAGAACCAAGAAATATTGGCCTGCCCTGATGTTAAATCATTCTGGCTCTGACAGGCATTCCTACACATGATGCATGTGCAGCTGCAAATAAGGTCACCGTGTTGTTCTCCTTGGCAGTTAACACTGTGTGCTGAACACCTCAGCTTCCAGTTTAAATTTACACTCCCTTAAAAATTAGATGAAAAATTTGCAAAGTAATTAGATTTCTGTGTCTAATTAGCGAAGACTTAATTCACGACTGATGTATTTCACCTTTCGGTGAGGGACTTTAACAATGACTTTCAAATATTCAGAGCTTTCCATACCACTGAGCTCCAAACTAATTTACAAACTTTGGATATTATTATGTACTGTGACAGTAAATAATAGAATCCTCAGATTTAGAGGTAAGTTAGAGCCAGGCTTCCCTTAAAACATTCACATTTGCAGAGGCAGTTGGACGTTTCTAACATCACCAGGTGGGCACAGACCATATCCAAGCGCTTCCTGACCATCATAATGGTCATCATAAGAGGACATGATGAGAGGGAATAGCCTCAAGCTCCACCAGGGGAGATTTAGGCTGGACATTAGGAAAAAAATATTCATGGAAAGGGTCATTGGGCACTGGAACAGGGTGCCCAGGGAGGTGGTTGAGTCACCTTCCCTGGAGGGGTTTAAGGGACGGGTGGACGAGGTGCTGAGGGACATGGGTTAGTGATTGATGGGAATGGTTGGACTCGATGATCCGGTGGGTCTTTTCCAGCCTGGTGATTCTATGATTCTATAATCGCTGTGCAAGCACAGAACACCTGGCAGCGTAAACACACACGTTTCTGTCATCACTCAGAACAGATCAGTACGGCACTGATAAAAGTTAATGGCAAAGACCTTCTACAACACAGGTAGGGACCTCGTCTTGAAGAATCTAGCTCTGCCAACCTGAATTCATTCCAGCACAGCAGTGCTGTGCTCTCTAGACAAGTCTTGTTAGTACTGGTTTAGCATTAGCTTGGTTACATTTGATAGAATGGGTTAGGTTGGAAGGGACCTCAAAGCTCATCCAGTCCCACCCCTGCCATGGGCAGGGACACCTCCCACTGGATCAGGTGCCCAAAGCCCCATCCAACCTGGCCTTGAACCCCTCCAGGGATGGGGCAGCCACAGCTTCCCTGGGCAACCTGGGCCAGGGCCTCACCGCTCTCATGGTAAAAAATTTTCTCCTGATGTCTAACCTAAATCTTCCCCCTTCCAACAAAGCCATTCCCCCTTTCCTGTCACTCCAGACCCTTGTAACAAGCCCCTCCCCAGCTTTCCTGTAGCTCCTTTAGGTACTGGAAGGCTGCTCCACCTTCTCCTTGGAGCCTTCTCTTCTCCAGGCTGAGCAGCCCCAACTCTCTCAGCCTGTCCTCAGAGCAGATGCATCCAGCCCTCAGATCTCCATGGCCTCCTCCTATTCCAAAATTTGGAAAATCAGGATTGAGCTGACTTGCCTATTGCCATTGCATGTCCCAGCAAACAGTGTCCACCAAGAGCTACCGTTGAAAACAGCTTTGTGAGAAGGTGCTGATAAAAATAGATGATATTTAAATAATCTCGCTACCAGACAGCATCTCTCATCATGGATGCTGGCCAAGTGCTTCTGATATTTTGTGAGTTAGCGCAGCCAGAGGCAAAAACAAACCCAGGAGTCACCAGGAGGATTTGTGGGGCTTCCCCTGGTAGCTCCCCATCCAAGCACGCTGCCTGCTTTGAGAGATCTGATACTACATGTGGCAGGGCTGCTGCTGAGATGGTCACCATGGGATTATTTTAACGTTCAGTGAAATGGAAGCAATTTATTACATACTACAGCAGCGCTGCTTTCATTCAAATTCTAAGAGGCTGAAAGTAGCCTTTTAAATCTGCTTTGCCTTTCCCTCTGGTACCAGCTTACCTTCAAGCTTCTTGGAAAGATGATGCTCTGCAAAGCAGGATTCAGAGGTCGTGCTAAGAACAGAGCATTCAGTAAGGACCCTGCTGACCTCCCAGAGCACGCGGGGTTAGAAACATATCTGCAAGCATAAACTGGGTTTTCCCAACGGCTTAAGAACAGGATGCATCTGTGGAGCAAGTTTTGCACTTACTTGAACATTATCATAAAACATTTACATGATTTAATTAGATTATGTAAATGCTTTACTCCAATTTGAAGCTCTGAAAATCATAATGTCATGCTCTAAATTATGCAAGTATTGAAAACACTTTTCACAGCAGTAGAAGCAAAACCACTAGTGAGACCATCCAGGCACATGGCCTTGTGCTGTTCTCTACTCACAGACCACACTAAATGCATCACTGGAATCCTGACTTTTTCTATCAACATTTTCCGCACAGAGTAGTTATTTTGTGCCCTGGTTTTATGCTAACCCAAACCTGATTTGGAAAATCCTGTGGTTTATATCCACGTCCTGTTCAAGCAGCAGATTTATCACTATATCCCTCCTGCATGCACTTCATGAAAGGAGATCTCAGCGAGATGCAGTCAGAGTTATTCACGGGAGCATCTGCCGAACTGCTGAGCAGTGAGAAAGGGAAATAGGTAAAACCTTAGCAAACATTTTTCTCTTGTTAAAACTTTTACTCTACTCCTGGGTAGATGGTAGTGGCACAATACTGATCACTAAGAGATCCTGCACCCACAGGACATCCTTTAAACTACCCCTTCTTTTAACCACTTGAAGTTTCTTCTTCTTTAAGTTTTCTTCTTCTTCAAACTATTCCTTCTCCCCAGTGATAGGATGAGAGGGAATGGCCTCAAGTTACACCAGGGCAGGTTCAGATTGGACACCAGGAAAAATTTCTTCACTTAAAGTGTTCTCAGGCACTGGCAGAGGCTGCCCAAGGGGACGGTGGAGTCCCCATCCCTGGAGGGGTTTAAAAGATGGGTAGATGAGGTGCTCATGAACATGATTTAGTAGTGGACAGGCACAGCTGCACTCAATGATCTCAAAGGTCTTTTCCAATCTAGCAATTCTATGATTCTATACAAAACAGGCATTCATACAACCTACTGAAATAAGTCAAAGCAGCGAGGGATGGTACCAAGTTATCTGGATACAAAAGGAAACACCATTACAGACAGAAGAACTATTGTGATTGAATTCCAGGAACTAAAAGGTAAGATCTACCCCACCACACAGCGTTTCCCCACATTCTGATCAGCTCCTTTGCCCCCTATGACTGAGATCATTGAACCATAGAATGCCATGTTTGGGTTGAAGGGACCTTAGAGCCCATGCAGTTCCCACCCCCTGCCATGGGCAGGGACACCTCCCACTGGACCAGGTTATTCCGAGCCCCATCCCACCTGGCCTTGAACACCCCTAGGAAGGATATGATTTAGTAGTGGACAGGAACTCTTGGAGTTGATGATCTCAAAGGTCTTTTCCAGCCTAGGGATTCTATGATTCTAGAGTGTCTGTTCCAAGCAGCACAGAGGACGATCCTCCTCCAACCTAATGACACCTTCCTGGCCAGGAAAATTCACTTCAGGTGTCTTACCAGGCATAGGGAATACACTAGTGTTAGCCCTGGGAGCTTGGTACATTTTCACCTGTATCCTGCTTGCAGGACATTTCAAACATTTCAGGGGACATTTCAGGGGACAGGACAAGAGGGAATGGCCTCAAGCTCCACCAGGGGAGGTTTAGGCTGGACGTTAGGAAAAAATTTTTCACAGAAAGGGTCATTGGGCACTGGAACAGGCTGCCTGGGGAGGTGGTTGATTCACCTTCCCTGGAGGGGTTTAAGGCACAGGTGGACGAGGTGCTGAGGGACATGGTTTAGTGTTTGATAGGAATGGTTGGACTCAATGATCCGGTGGGTCTCTTCCAACCTGGTGATTCTGTGATTCTATGATTCTATGAAACTATCACAGAGACAGGTAGAAGCCACTGCCTCTTCCCACATACCCTCCGCTGACTGCAGCCCCCACATATTACTACAAGTACCTTGTTCATGACACCAGGAAGATATTTGTCTGTAATACACTTGTTCCACTTCAGAGTCACAGAATCCCTAGGTTAGAAAGACCTTTGAGATCATCAACTCCAACTGTACCCGTTCATCACTACATCACATTCCTAAGCATTTCACCTACCTGCATTTTAAACCCTTCCAGGGATGGGGACTCCATCACCTCCCTGGGCAGCCTCTGCCAGTGCTTGAGAACCCTTTCAGTGAAGAAGTTTTTCTTAACGTCCAATCTAAATCATTCCAACACCGTAACCTGCTCACCTTCCAGTTTCCAGCACCCTTGACATTCAATACTCTTTCTAGGACATCCATAATGTCATTCTTCTTCAGCGAGGTGGGAAAGTTACAGTAGATGAGTGATTAAAATCAGAGAAATAAATTTAGTTTTGAAATTCTCATTCAGCGACGCGTGAGAGCTCCCTTCACTGCAAGGGCAGGAACTGACGCTGATCACCACTCCAGAAAAATTCACAAAACCCAGAAGTGGAACAGGCATAAGGCTTGTAACCTGAAAGTAATTCAGTACAAACAAAGGTAAAAATAATTCACTACAAAGGTAAAAAACAATAGAACAGTAGAATGGTTTTCAAGCACTAAATAATCAAACACTCATTGCTCTTCCTAGTAGATATTATTGCGCAATGTATAAATCAGAATTATCTCAACCTCTGTCACAGGGAACATCAGAAAGGCTCAAGGTACTTACTGTCCAGTTGTGAAGGGTGTTAATCCAGCTCAGAAGACTGTCATATGGGCCTGGCAGCAAAATTAAGTTGCTCTTAATCCAGGTTCCACAAAGTCTTTCCTGTGATAGGAATCCTTGAGGTGAAGCTCCCAATCCAAGACTGCACCCTCCCGTGGTTATCAGAGAAAATAAATCGAGCACAGCTGACTGAAATTATTCTGATTCAATTATTTCATGAACACTTCAACTAACCACATTTATCAGCCTCCTAAAGTCATAAATCACAGCAATCTCTGTTGGGAAATTCAAAATTGATGTGGCCCCGCCTGAATCGGAGGAGGCAGGAGGCATTCGACAGCCTTGAGGAGCAGCCTTGTGTGAGCTGATTGGAATTTCTAGTGGTATTAATCTTAATAACTTCAGGTAGCTTCCTCCCTGCAGCCTAGGTCTTTCTGCACGAGCAGCAAGGGAGGGAGCACCACAACAATTACTCCCCTGTTCTCTCCAGCCAACTCTGTTTTCTGATGAATATGAACACATCAGTCACGCTCAGGCTCCATCCGTAGCTCTTCTCAGCCCTCAGCGATGACCAATCCAAACCTTGTAGAGTTTAAATTGGGATTTTAGCTGTGAGGTACAAGACACAGGAAGAGAAACCAGAACACCTCCTGATACAGCAGCACAGAATCATAGAATCCCTAGGTTAGAAAAGACCTTAGAGATCATCAACTCTAACCGTACCTGTCCACTACCAAATCATGTCCCCAAGAACCTCATCTACCTGACTTTTAAACCCCTCCAGCGATGGGGACTCCACCACCTCTCTGGGCAGCCTCTGCCAGGGCCTGAGAACCCTTTCAGTGAAGATATTTTTCCTAAATGTCCAATCTGAACCTGCCTTGGTGCAGCTTGAGGCCATTCCCTTTTGTCCTATCACCTGTCCCTTGGGAGAAGAGACCAACACCCACCTCTCTACAACCTCTACAACAGTGATAAGGTCTCCCCTCAGCCTCCTCTTCTCCAGCCTAAACAATGCCAGTCCCTCAGCATCTTCTCAGCATGGAGACTGTCTCCTCAGCATGGAGACTGAAAAAGCTGCTTTTCCCTGTGCCTCGCATGTGCCTACGAACTGCAGAAAAAAAAAAAAAAACGTACAGCATTTATCCAACTCGTTCAAACCACGGTTTGAAGACATTCAAACAGCAGTAAACACTGAAAATAGATGATTAAAATACAGATCAGAAATATGGAGCTGGACAAGCTGGAGAAGTGGGGCCAGCAGGGCGAGGGAGGGGATTTGCTCCCTCTACTCCATGCATATGAGGCTCCATCTAGAGTCCTGTGTCCTGTACTGAAATCCCCAAAATAAGTATATGGAGCTGTTGGAACAGATCCTGAGGAGACGACAGAGATGATCCGAGGGCTGGAGCACCTTCCATACGAGGACAAGCTGAGAGAGTTGGGGTTGTTCAGCATGAGGAGAGAAGACTCTGAGGAGACCTTAGACCTTCTAGTACCTGAAGGGGCTACAAGAAAGCTGGGGAGGGACTTTTAACAAAGGCCTGGAGTGATAGGACAAGTGGGAATGGCTTTAAATTGGAGGAGGAAAGATTTAGACTAGACATAAGGAGGAATTTCTTCACGACGACGATGAGACACTGTCCCAGGTTGCCCAGGGAAGCTGTGTCTGCCCCATCCCTGGAGGTGTTCAAGGCCAGGTTGGATGGGGCCTTGGACAGTCTGGTCCAGTGGGAGATGTCCCTGCCCATGGCAGGGGTGGAACTGGATGGGCTTTAAAGTCTCTTCCAACTCAAACCATTCTAGGATTCTACCTAAAAACCAAATCCAAGTAACTGTCACTCGCGTCTGACAAGATGGTCAGAACAGTTGTTGCAGCTTTCTGGTATTTGCTTTCTGAAGGATTAAACAGTTCCCATTGTGAAGAAGCTTTCATTTGCACTTTTCCTAACAGACTGTGCAACAACATAACTACCAGATTTTCCCTATTGTACCCAGACTGACTTACACAGAAAAGCACCAACACGGTATCTATGGCTCCACCTACCTACCAGCCGCTCTTGGCAGGCACGCGTGCACCTGAGCCTCACTCTTCTGTAGATGCAAGCAGTTCTAAGTAAACAACTTCTACTTAAAATACTGATAAGAACATACTGAGACCTAGCTGAAAGTACTCAATGTTTTTCTCCACCAGTTGTGTGCAGGTAAATAGAATCGTAGAATAGTTTGGGTTGGAAGAGACTTTAAAGCCCACCTAATTCCACTCCCCTGCCATGGGCAGGGACACCTCCCACTGGATCAGGTGCCCAAGCCCCATCCAACCTGGCCTTGAACACCTCCAGGGATGGGGCAGCCACAGCTTCCCTGGGCAACCTGGGCCAGGGCCTCAGTTTCATGGTGAAAAAATTCCTCCTTATGTCCAGTCTAAATCTGCCCCTCACCAGTTTATACCCATTGCCCCTTGTCCTATCACTAGAAGCCTTTGTAAACAGTCCCTCCCCAGTTTTCTACCCCTTCAGGTACTAGAAAGTCACTATAAGATCTTTTCAGAGCCTCCTCTTCTCCAGGCTAAACACCCCCAGCTCTCTCAGCCGCTCCTCACAAGGCCTGTTCTCCAGCCCCCTCACCAGCTTTGTTGCTCTTCTCTGGACTCGCTCCAGAGCCTCAACATCCTTCTTGTGGTGAGGGGCCCAGAACTGAACACAGGATTCGAGGAGCGGTCTCACCAGTGCCGAGTCCAGAGGGAGAAGAACCTCCCTGGACCTGCTGGCCACGCCGTTTCTGATCCAAGCCAAGATGCCATTGGCCTTCTTGGCCACCTGGGCACGCTGTGTAACTATACCTTGTATATATTTTGTATACTATATATATATGTATATATATACACACAAAGGATGATCCACATTTTCTTGCATGGATACAATCCCATCATTGCTGATATTTGCTAGTATTTTGACTGGTTTTTATAAAAAAAACCTAAGCAAAACCCCCTAAATAAAGCATTCATAATTTGGCTACAACTTCCTCGCTCTGAAATATGCTTCCTTATCCAATTCCATGCAATGCTGTTCCAAGTAGCTCCAAATATCAATACCATTCCTGCCATTGTTCCAGTCTTTCTTGTCTTCTCAGTCCTATAAATATTTAGAAACTGGCAGCGGTTCAAAGGCTTTGTCTGCCAAGTCTGTTACCACCACAGGATTCAGCTCATCTAGACTCGTCGATTAGTTTGTGGTATCTTTGGCTTTTCCAAGGTTTCCAATACTCTTCTAAATTCGTTCTGTATAAAAGCTTTTCTACTGTTCCTCCTGCCAAGATCCTGAACTCAGGGCAGCATCAGAATAAATGGACAAGTTGCTGAGAAGGTACGTTAGAGGTCTTCCCTGCTCAGCCCAGCTGCTTGGCAGCTGTTGCTGTAGCTCCAGGGTAACAGCAGCCACAGATTTGCCAGGAGTTCTTCAGGCAGGGAGCTTGGCTCCTGGATTTAGTAAGACTCATTCATCTCTTTCTCCCCAAAGCTATCTTCTGCGCTGGGCCACCAAAACCCCTTCACGAAATCAGGGTTGCTGCAGCATCAAAGCAAGGCAGATATTCTCAAGTACAGCTCAAAATCCTTTTGCTGCGAGCTAAGCCCGCACGGAAAGGAGGATGTGCCTCATATATTGTATTAATCACATCTAATATCTCAAGCTGTTCTCACTAGCACACGCCCCTGAAGTCATAAGCAGAGGAATAAACAGTGTCTGTCATAAACAGATGCTTACGCAGATTTAATGACTGGGACTCAAACAGCCCACTTGGTATTTTCTTCCCGCTCCCTCGAATTCATTCCCCAATCTGACACCTTCGCACAGAAACAGACTACAACGTGCTCACACGTGCAATTGCAACCTGACATCTGAAGAGAATAAAGACCAGGTAAAACTCTTATTCCCTTAAAAACCTACAAGTTCAGACTAATAACTTACGGATCAACAAAACCTTGACAGCAACTACACTGCGTGAAACATCTCCAGCAAAGAATCATAGAAGAGTTTGGGTGGGAAAGGATCTTAAAAATCATCCAGTTCCACCCCCTGCCATGGGCAGGGACACCTCCCACTGGATCAGGTGCCCAAGCCCCATCCAAGCTGGCCTTGAACCCCTCCAGGGATGAGGCAGCCACAGCTTCCCTGGACAACCTGGGCCAGGGCCTCACCACTCTCATTGTTAAGAATTTCCTCCTAATATCTAGCCTAAATCTGCCCTTCTCCAATTTGAAGGCCTTCCCCCTAGTCCTCAGCAATTCCTTTCTCCTTCATTAATTCGCTTTCTGTAGAACAGCAATAACATATCATATTTTCAACACCACATCTGGAATAAAATAAGTTAGAAGACAACATTGACTATCTTCCCATTTTTAAGCAATACCATAATTAGCTTTTTCAAACCCAAAATCCGTTAAAGCTTCTGGACACAGTCTGCAAAGAAAGAAAAAACCAAAACATTTAAAAGGTGTTTGTGTGAAACCACAAAAATTATGTGCTTACCAGCACTGGTATGCGACTGCGTAGGGAACATTCTCTGAGACAAGGAGGCTGCCCAGCGCTGTGACGGAGACAAGGATCTGAATTCCCACAGCAGTGCTGGACTCCTCGCTGCACAGGAATCAGCTCACTCCAGTTTTACTGCCAAGACGTGCTTTGCAACAAGGCTGTTTCCAGAAATAAAACTGGGATTCTGTAAGAAATTCATCTGAGACACGAGTGTTTTCTTAAACCACAACTTAGAACCAAAGGAAACAGTTGTGAGAGCAAAACACACGGTATCAAACGCGCTGTCTCAGCACTAGAAACAAAGCTTTAGAGAATATGTTATTATTTTTACCTTCTATTTCCTACCTTCACTGGCAAATAGCACATGTCCAGGGAGGTAAGTAAAGAGAAGACAAGCACACAGCGATTCTCTGCCAATACTCTTTGTAGTGTCCAGCACTTCATGGTTCAAAAGGATCTTCTAAGGCAGGGATGCTGCCTTTATATTTAGCAGCCTTTAACGGATTAATCTTTCAAGTACCAGTTCAGGTACTTTCAAGTCACGTAAACTTTAACATTAATAAGACTTTTTTTTTTTTCTGTTGTTTCTGTGGGTGTAGGCTGTTTTATTTTCCAGGGGGAAGAGGTTGTTCAAGAGGAGTGTCACAGCTCACCCGTGCGCCTGTGGAGACCACCTCATTTTGTATGCTCTGAGCCACCACCCGCAGATTCCATTTAATAACCTCTCGTTCTGGTATCAGGAAAGGCAGCGAACAATCACTCCCTTCATCCTCTCCCTTTGCCACTTGTGATTTTATGGACTTTTATCATCCCTTCTCAACCATCTGCCTTTCAGTCTGTTTAGTTCCTCACATGCAGGTGCTGTGTGCTATTCATCATTCCCATCACCCTCCTCCAAAATCTTTCCCAGTTTGACTATGTTGGGTTTAAGATAGAAGAAAGCGTAAGTTCTGGTTAACGACATTTTATTTTCTTCTCTATTTGCTTTACAGTAATTCACAGCATTAATTAAAATTTTAACCTTTATAAGGCTGACATTTTTTAAGATCTATTAAACCTCTAAGATCTTATTTCCAAGCAGTAACAGCCACATACTGGTGAACCCCCACAGTTACATCCTTCTCCCCTAGCTGTTACTACACTTTACCTTCCCTGAATTTCATCTACCATTTTATCACCCCGCCAATGCGCGAGGCAAGGCCCTTCTCTAACTCTCCAGGCAGTCATCTTTACTACTCTGAACAGCATCTGCAAACCCTGCTGCGCTCCTGTGTGTCACAAGCACACTGAAAGCACAGGTCTAGGCACTGACTCGTGCAGGACCTCATTCGTAATTTCTTCTTGCCATGGAACGTGATGATTTATTCCCACTTTCTACCTTTCAACTGGTTACTTAACCATCTTTGAACTCTTCTTCTTGTCCTACAGCCTGGGACGAACTCTAGTCAAAAGCTTTCCCTTTCTGAAGGTCGTAGAATCGTAGAATAGTTTGAGTTGGAAGAGACATTAAAGATGACCCAGTTCCACCCCCTGCCATGGGCAGGGACACCTCCCACTGGATCAGGTGCCCAAGGCCCATCCAACCCAGCCTTGAACCCCTCCAGGGATGGGGCAGCCACAGCTTCCCTGGGCAACCTGGGCCAGGGCCTCCCCACCCTCATCATGAAGAACTTCTTTCTAATGTCTCATCTAAACCTTTCCCCTCCCATTTAAACCCATTTCCAGTGCCTTACGCTGCTCAGATCCTGCTTTATAGACACCTGAGAAACAATTAAATCTTGACCCCTCTTGCTCCCTCAATTCTACTGTAACACGTTTCCAATTCAACCTGCTACTCCCTTCCCTCCAAGTCTTCATTCCCTCTCTTCTTCCTTATTTATACATATTTACACATAAATTAACATTTTGCATTCTACAAAGTCATATAGAATGAAATATTTCTTCATGTTACTTGTTTGCAGAGCCTTCCAGCTTGTATAAGCTTATAATATTAAAGGAAATACAGACACCTCAAAATTAGCCTGAAAGCTGTCCTGGATTTATTACACGTTAAAAATTAAATCCCTCGTACAGTTACATAGCTTCCCATCACCTTCACACTGCGAGCAATATGCATTAACAGACCGTAACGTTTCACCACACCTTTATTGCTAGTGTGAAGAAAGTTTTAAAGAGTTTCGCCACACGCTGCAGACATTGCAGAGTTTTTCGTGGCGGGGGGAAACAACAATTTTTTGTGTCTGAAGACAAAGCTCCACATATAAAGGTGCAGCCCAAGCAGGGATTCTGACAGCTGAAGCACTGATTTGGAAATGTATTTTTTCTTACAGTAATATGGGTGAATATAGTGATTCTATGCTCAGCTCACGCCTAATTACAGACCGAGGCTCTCTGAAATAGCACGACTTGAGAATCTTAACATAGAAAATCAGACACTCAGAATTTCCAACGAAGCATTCACTCTGGAGCAGACCGGCAGCATCGTTAACAGAAAAACAAAAGTACAGATGATTTAATTAGCTTACTTTACTCCTATGAATTCTTCCAAATAAGCTCTTAAAAAAAAAAAAAAAGAGCCAGAAAGAGAATAAAGCTTCCACCTTTCCAGGATGCTCAGTCGTGAGCTCAAAGCCCGTTCTCACCGAAGCAGCTGTGGATACACAACAAATCACATTTGGACGTGTTTCGATCCGAGAGCGGGTAAGGACAAGCAGAGGTGAGCAGCAGCCCGTCCCTCAACACCAGCACCGGCGGCTGCCATAGCAACGGGAGGAAGAGGCTGGTATCGATCTTTCCGAGCTACACGAGGGGAAGGGGTTGTCAGTAGGTACAGGCACGTCTCATCAGGCCCTTTCCATCTGTGTTTTCTCCTGCAGCATCTGCCTGGTCTCAGTGTTTGCAACAAAAGAATCGCCGGCGCCTAAGTCGGGAACAGGATCCAGCAAGGGATGCTTTGTGCGTAGCTGCAAGCCTGCTACGTCACGGCAGCACGCTGCAGAACAGCCCAGAGCCAAAACTATAAGAAAGAGACACTACTTACATATCTTTAAGATTGGCATGAACTATGGCGAAGCTCCAGAGTCCCTCAAAATGCACAATAGCACAGCTAAGTCATATACACATGGGATAATACATTACAGGAGAATATAAGAGATTTCGGTAAAGACTAATATCGTTTCCAATAACAAGACTTGGATCAAAATTGCATTCAGTTTGTAAATTCCAGGATGGTCCTTTGTTGATGCTACCATAAGGCTCAAATGAAAAATGTATTTTCAAGGTTTCGCCTTCGGGATTAACGTTTCCTCTTAGGATATGTAAAACAAGAGAGAAAGTCTTAAAAATATCAGACTGAATTAAGAAGGCCTTTAAATACCATTGCCAACTGTAGCTATAAACACTGAAGAATGACCAGAACAGTCACAACGTGGCCCCAGCTCAGAGCAGGAGGCTGCTTCTATCTGAAGGAAAATATTCTTGTAAACGAGATTGCTTCCGCTCCATGCACCCTTCGTTATCCCAGTTTCATCTCAGCGTGAACACCACCTCTGTTATCCACTACATTTGCATAAAGCTGAAGGAATAAAGCAATAGTACAGAAGTGTCTGGTATCTACAGAAAATTTATAATTCACAAAGTCATTAGCCCCTTAAAAAAAAAAATATATATATCTAATCAGTATGGTCTTCAGAAAAAGCATCATAGTCTTCCAAAGCAAATATAAAAGACAAATTAAAAGTGTGTCTATTAGTACAGATATTCTTAACAAAATTTAACATTTATACTTAAAAAAAGCAGATCCTGAAAAAAACCCCAAAACACTAAACAATACCTACCAATTATGTACACCAAGATAACAACTCCACCATAAACCAAACAAATTATAACAGTATGTGATACTTCAGAGCTCTGGGAACTCTGTTAATAACAAGTCTTCCATCGTAACTTAAAGAGGCAAATAACCACGGGTCTGCTGAGGACCATTCGACTGCATAGACGCTATCTTCGTGTTCTTCGTAGGTAGCTATTACACTGTCCTGAAGGGGTTCTTTAATCCTAAAATAGAAGGAAAAAGAATAAAAAAAAAGAAAATAGTAAGGATCTGTGAAAACGCATGATTTAAAATGCAATCATAGAATGGTTTGGATTGGAATGGACATTAAAGATCATCCAGTTCCAACTCCCCTGCCATGGGCAGGGACACCTCCAACTAATACGGTTGCCCAAGGTCCCATATAACCTGGCCTTGAACCCCTCCAGGGACGGGGCAGCCACAGCTTCCCTGGGCAACCTGGGCCAGGGTCTCATCACTCTCAGTGTGAAGAACTTCCTCCTTATATCTAGTCTAAATCCGCTCCTCTCCATACAGCAATGCTAAGTATCACTAACACCGAGGCAGGCAACCTCCCATCTCAAGTATAAGGGGGCAGTCGTATGCGCAATGGAAATGTTTCACACCAGCTACCTGCATGTGCCTATCATAGAGTCCCTAGGTTGGAAAAGTCCTTCGAGATCATCAAGCCTAATTGTACCTTTTCACTTCTAAATCATATCTCTAAGCACTTCATCAACCTGTCCTTTAAACACCTCCAGGGATGGGCAGCCTCTGCCAGTGCCCCAGAGCCTTTTAGGTGAAGAAATTTTTCCCGATGTCCAATCTGAACCTCCCCTGGTGGAACCTGAGGCCATTCCCTCTCGTCCTGTCCCCTGTCACTTGGGAGAAGAGACCAACACCCACCTCTCTACAACCTCCTTTCAGGCAGTTGTAGACAGCGATGAGGTCTCCCCTCAGTCTCCTCTTCTCCAGGCTAAACAACCCAAGCTCCCTCAGCCAACCTTCATACACTTGTTCCCCAGGTCCTTCTCCAGTTCTATTCCCTTCTCTGGACATACTCCGGGCCCTCCATGTCTTTCCTGTCATGAGGGGCCCAGAACTGAACACAGTATTCGAGGAGCGGTCTCACCAGTGCCGAGTACAGAGGGAGAAGAACCTCCCTGGACCTGCTGGCCACTCCGTGTCTGATCCAAGCCAAGATGCCATTGGCCTTCTTGGCCACTGCTGGCTCATGTTCAGTCGCTGTCAACCAACACCCTCAGGTCCTTCTCTGCCAGGCACTTTCCAGCTGCTCTCCCCAGGCCTGGAGCTGCTCGGGGTTGTGCCCCACATGCAAGACTCGTCACTTAGCTTTGTTGAACCTCATCCTGTTGACCTCAGCCCATCGACCCAGCCTGTTCAGATCCCTCTGCAGTCTCCCTGCCCTCCAGCAGATTGACACCTCCTCCCAGCTCAGTGTCATCTGTGAACATACCTAGGGTTCATTCAATCCTCTCATTCAGATCATCGATAACGTTACTGAACAGAACTGGACCCAGTCCTAAGCAATGCAGGACATCACTTGTGACCAGCCTCCAGCTGGATTCACCTATAATCGTAGCTCTATCTTTCAGATAACACAGCAGTGTCGAGTCAACATTAAAGAACCTGTTTACAGGTACAAAGTACCCCTTATTGTCAACTTCAGTGCATGTCTCAGAACCTACACTAAGCATCTCTCTAAAGTGAGCTCATCTACAAGGTATGATCTAAAAGCACTTGCATGTTTTTATCACCATCTTTTCTCTCACCATGCTCTACCCCTTCCTTCCCCCCTCTAACTGAATTCTTATTTTATAATCTTATTAGAGACATGCAGGTAGGTTAGAAGTTGCAGTCCTTAAAACCACAGTCTCTCCTGTGCTGCCATCCTGGACTCTTTCTCTCCAGACCAGTGGAAGGGAGATGGAGGCACCAGTCTTGACCAGTTTAATTTCTATCTCCCATTCCTAGAGTAACACTAACACCAGATTCTCATCTATTGCATACCTCATCTCTCACTACAACACCCAAGCTCCTCGCCACCTGCATCGTAAGAAAAAGACACATATTTGCAATGCAAAAAAACCATCTAAGAATAGATTCAGGCCATTGTCTGAAGTTCAAATCACCCAAGAGCCATCGATTGTGCTCCGCTAGCTGAGAACAGCCCTTCTTCCCTCCACTCACAGAGACAGTTCTTCCTCTCAGATCAACACTGCAGCAAATTATTCTGTAGCTACAGGGTAGGTGAGTTATCAGAGGATGACCTTGAAGCTCCTTCACCCACAGAGGATCATTGCTGCCTGACAGGAATCAGTCAGCCTTTCAGAAGCATCCCCCTGCCTCCCAGAAAGAGCTGCAATCCTCCTAACAGACAGCAAAGCTGAAGAGGCTGAGAGACCTGGGATAGTTTAGCGTGGAGAGAAGGAGGCTGAGGGGAGACCTTATCACTGTCTACAAATGCCTAAAAGGAGGTTGTAGAGAGGTGGGTGCTGGTCTCCTCTCCCAAGTGACAGGAGATAGGATGAGAGGGAATGGCCTCAAGCTGCACCAGGACAGGGTCAGACTGGACATTAGGACAAATTTCTTCACCTAAAGGGCTCTCGGGCATTGGCAGAGGCTGCCCAGGGAGGTGGTGGAGTCCCCGTCCCTGGAGGGGTTTAAAAGACCAGTAGTTGAATTGCTTAGGGATCTGGTTTAGTAATGGGCAGGTACATTTGGATTTGATTATCTCAAAGGTCTTTCCCAACCTAGGGATTCTATGATTCTGTGAATGCCACTCAATCACTTGAAACAGATGCTGCTACAACAGAAATGAAGTGCTGTTGTTGGCCGCCTTGGCCCTTTACCACTGCTCTTAGAAAGCTTGAGTCTCCTGATCACAAAATGTATCTGGTAGCACGTTTGAATTGCTTGCAGGGTATCACTGCTCCACCCAGCCAGCTGAGAATTTAACATCGCAATTAAAATCCATTTGAATTTAATGACTAAACCAAAAGCAGCCTGATACTGCCTCAGATAGTTAGTTTCAAGGACTTTTATTGCTTACTTATGCTATGTTTAAGGTCAACTAAAAAAAGGTCCTAGTACAAACACGCAGCCCCTGCTTAATTACAAAGAGCAGGCTTGTTTTGCAGTTCTCCTGAATACGTACTTTGATACAACCCATCTAACAGCAGAGAGGTAATAAACCCGCGCACAGACACTTCACCTCCCGCCATGTGTTTTTCTACTTCCCTGTTAACTGACACGCCTGGTTAAGTGAAAGTTGGTCACGTCCCCAGACGGCAATGTGCTTCACGCGGTGCTCACCCACTTACCCACAACTCCATTATGCTGAAGGTTTCAAACGTCTCTCTGGATAAGCAGGGGAGTAATGCGCTCTGCACACGGCTGCCAGGGGACACGACCGACTTTCAGTTAACCAGGAGCCTCAGTTAACCACAGGTTGGATAAACAAGGACAAATAAGCTCCTAGATTATACCATTTTCCCTATGCTCCGAGTTGTTTCAGTGTTTCATTTAAATAACACAGTTCATCTAATTTAATTTACAGAAGTCATCGGGGAATGAGGGGTCAGGAAAGAAGGCTGTCGATGAACTTCTGCTTGGCATTTCCATTTATAACTACAATTTTTAAGTGCGTTTTATTATTATCTACACGCCAAATTCCTTCTTGGGCAAAAAAGTAATGGTGTGCGTTCCCAGAAGGAGTAAGCATGGTGTTCCATGCAGTTCTTCAGGATGCAAGTTCAGTTTTTGGTGCTCTGTTCTTAACTAGCATAGGTCTATGATACCATTACGTGGAACAATGGCATTGCCTTCAGACAGTAACTGAGAATCTGAGAAAGCCCTTATGGAAATGATCACAGATTTCAATACTATATAGGATAATCAAGATGGAAAATCATTTCGGAATGACACATTCCTCAGGAACAATACAGAAGATCCACAAGAAACCATTCATGAGCATCCTTTACAAAGGCAATGAGTGAAAACAGCCTAGCCTTTAAATTATGTAGTTGATAATGAGCACAGAACGACTCCACTAGCTGAATAAAGAACAGCTATTCGGCAGGTTTTGGAATGCAAAGGAGAGTTTTGAACCTTAAATTTCTTCCTAGTTAGAGAAGGTTCAGAAACACCGCGGGTATCTGTACAGAGGTGAAGATGAAGTAAACTTTCTTCTATGTGACTAAGTTGTGTAATTCAGGTTGCTGCCAAAACACAACAGACAACACAAGTCTGGTTTTACATAAAGCTTGCAGGTTATGGGTGTAAAAATGTAGATACTAAACTTTCTACAGCAGAGCAATATCTGACAGGCATACTTGGTAATCACTTGTTACGCCTGGCAAGCTTAGCAAGCTATTTTTCATCCTTGCCTTATACCTCCCTGTCCCTTCGAGTTTCTCATTTTCCTGTACTACCATAATGCCTTTTTGTGGCCAGACTAAAATACCTTTTTCTCTCCTTACATGCATTCTGGCTTTGCAGCAGCTAACAGGACAACTTTTGTCATCAAGAACTCACAGTAAAACCAGGTAATCTCCACCTATGACCACATAGCTTGAAGACCTGTGCCCTGTGGAGCTGAAACTGGATTGCTTTCTCTTTGTAGTCTTATAGCACGAGCTCTACCAGCTTCTCCTAAGAAAGGAGAAGAGCTTTCATTCTACTAGATAACGTTGAGGTTAATTGTATTACAGACTTGAGACAGAAGCCTGTTAAGCCTTGGGTAATTGTTTTCATGTAGAGAGCTGTTATTTCCAATTACTTCTCACGCTAACAACCACTTACGCTTCCAGTGCTTGCAATTGTGTTTTGTCACCATAACATTCGATAAAATATGTTTTTCGGAATCACCAAAAATCATTAATTCCTTATCACAGCCAAAATTAAATCCTCTTTAATCCAAAAATTACTACGAAATAGATGTGATTCAACAGAAGAGCAACACGTACTGCAGCGTCCACAAGGCATCTTGAAAAGCACGCCACTGGATTCCAGGATAAGCCCTACGGACATCCTTCCCCTTGAACTGCAGGAGAAAGCTTAGCAACTGGAAGGTTTTGTTTCTGGGAAGCTTAGACAACACACTACAACCTTTTTCAGTCTTTTAAGCAAATCTGAATTCAAGTATGTTTCTACTGGAATATGATTTTTATGTAATATGATTGGCCACTCATATTATTGTAAGCATCACCGTTTATTTTTACTCAAAAATAGCATTCTGAGTTCCTCCTACAGGAAAATGCCATCTTTAAAAAGAAGAAATGCAGATTTTAATATAATAGGTTTCATAGTTGTCCTAATACACAAAATAATTTAAATGTATATTAGCTAATGAGAGTTAGATTAAAAAAAAATAGTACGGGAAAAAGCACATTTTTAAAGCAAAATGGTCTAGGAATTAGAAAATGCTGCCATGCTACATTTGGTGCAGAGTTACACATCCAGTCAAATCAAGTCCTGAATACCAGCATTCCCCAAAACAGAAACTATTTAAGTCGCTTTAATTAATTGAGTCTTTTGGTTGATTCCACAGCAGAATCCTATGATTTCTAGATTTCCCCAAGACATAAATACCACAAGCAAAACATCAAAATAGACAGCACTGCCAGCTGTGTGACAACACCCTGAAAGCCTGCCTTACCATCAATGTCTGGCAAATACTTTTCACAGTATTAGCTCTGGCAATTTACTCTCCTGAAGTCTGGATGTGTCCACAACTGTGTTCTGTTAGGTCACACAGATCATCTGCATTACCATGACACCACAGGATTTACTATTCAAAATGCTCCAAGCCACATTTTATCACAAAAAGTAGAAATCACCACTTCCTTGAGATGGAATTCTGAAGGAAATCTTTCTACAGAGACATCAGCCACTATTTTCTCTCCAGTCCATTCTGAAGATATTCCTACACTTAAAATCTCATTAAAATCTTCACTATTTTAAGATCCTCTGTACTGGAAGGCCCAGTCCTTTGCATCTTGGCTTTAAAAGCAAAATGGTGAGAAGTGTTTGTGTTAGGTCTTGTTCTGTTTGTACTGATGGGCAGCGCGGCTAACATCTACGGTGAACAAGATGAAAACATAAGACTTCATTGAACCATAGAATGGTTTGGGTCCAAAGGGACCTTAAAGATCATCCAGTTCCACCCCCTGCCATGGGCAGGGACACCTCCCACTGGATCAGGGGCTCCAAGCCCCATCCAACCTGGCCTTGAACCCCTCCAGGGATGGGGCAGCCACAGCTTCCCTGGGCAACCTGGGCCAGTGCCTCACTCTCATTGTAAAGAATTTCCTCTTAAAATCTAGCCTAAATTTTGCCCTCTCCAATTTAAAGCCATCCCATCTAGTCCTGTCACTCCAGGCCTTAGTACAAAGTCTCTCCCCAGCTTTCCTGTAGCACCCTCAGGTACTGGAAGGTTGCTATAAGGTCTCCTTGGAGCCTTCTCTTACGTTCCTACACTTAAAATCTCTTTAAAACCTTCACTATCTTAAAATACTCTGTACTGGAAGGACCAATCCTTTACATCTCAGCTTTAAAAGCAAAATGGTGAGAAGTCTTTGTGTTGGATTATAGAATCATAGAATGGGTTGGGTTGGAAGGGACCTTTAGAGATCAGCTAGTTCCATGGGCAGGGATTCCTCCCGCTGGATCAGGCTGCCCAAAGCCCCATCCAGCCTGGCCCTGAACACCTTGTTCTAGATCTTGTTCTGTTTGCGTTAAAGGACAGCATTGCTTACATCTACGGTGAAAAAGATGGAAACATGAGACTTCTGGAAGAACACCACAAAACGCATCTCTCTATCTCTATTTCTGATACAATCTCCAACAGATAACAGTGATAATGATACCCTTGGAACATATTGCCAAAAAATGTGAGCGTAAGGGAGAAGTCATTATACTGACCTCAGCAACCAATTCTGCAGCGAAAACACAGCAGACATTCAAACCCCTAAACCCCAAAGAGAGCCAAGGCAGCTGGTAGCTCATTCTGCAAATTTAAAGTTTAAGGATGGCTTCCTTTTCAAGATTCATGCATTAGCTCAAAATGTTATTGACTTGATAAATCTTTTCATTGGTATGGATACAGAAAAGGCTTTTTCTCTTAAAAAAAGCAAGTCCCCCATTATCAATCAAGCCTTGTCACACAGTTCTGGCCACAGAAGTCACCCAAACAAGGACTCACTCATTAACATAACATTTTGGATGGCCGATGAATGAAGAAAGAAGTTAAAGACAGTCGCCACCTCCCTTTGGGGGCAGACAGTTCTGCTCTGCATTAGTCTAAAAGGAAACCAACAGACAGCTCCAGGATGTGTAATGTTAGGTCACACAGTTCACCTGTATTTTCGTGACACCACGATTTACTATTCAAAATGCTCCAAGCCACATTTCTACCACAAAAAGTAGAAATCACCACTTCCTTGAGATGGAAATTGGAAGGAAATCTTTCTACAGAGACTCCAGCCAATATTTTCCCTCTGCTGCTTTAAAAGGAAACCAGACACCTTCAGGAGCTTTGGAATAAGGCAAGTTCAGCGTTGCTGGCAGGAATTCCTTGCAACACATGAGTGCAAAACCTTTAAAGAAATAGAGGCCAAGTATGAGCCTGACTTAATTGGATGCATCCATACAAGTGCAATGACCCTACGTTTTACACATTCTGTTCGAACTGAGGCATCAAAAAGCACATCCTATGTTCTTAACCAGGCATGTCGGCTTTGTTTTAGGGATGAAAGCTAAAATACACCCCAAACACTCACCTCATCTGTTCTCTTGTCATTGGTTTTGTACACTTTTTTTTACCTCCAGATCAAGGTGTGAGAACTGAAGCTAGCAGTACAGCATTGCATTCCCCATTTCTCAGCTAATTTTTTGCCTTATTTGAACTGCACATTAAATCCTCTTGAACAGGGACTTGACCAGAATACATCATAGCTCTCCTTTAGCTCCACACGTAAACCTCCTCTGTGTTGATAGTTCAATCTTCTTTCTAGACTACCTCCATCTGACAGAGACTTTGGGCTTTCCAAAGTGAAAGCACTGAAGCCTTTCTTTATTACTTCCTTCTTTCATTAACAACGTGCAGCTGATACATCAGAAGCATGGGATGTCATCCAGAGGGACCTGGACAAGCTGGAGAATGGGTCTGTGAGAACCTCATGAGGTTCAACAAGGCCAAAAGCAAGGTTCTACAGCTGGGTTGGGAAAACTCATAGTTTAAATACAGGGTTGGGGATGATGTGATTGAGAGCAGCCCTGAGGAGAAGGACTTGGGGTGCTCACTGATGAGAAGCCTGACATGAGCCAGCAATGTGTGCTCACAGCCCAGAAGGCCAACCGTGTCGTGGGCTGCATCAAAAGCAGCGTGGCCAGCAGGGCGAGGGAGGGGATTCTGCCCCTCTGTTGCTGTCTTGAGTGACCTCATCTGGAGTACTGCGTCCAGTTGTGGAATCCTCAACATAAGGGGATGGAGCTGTTGGAACAGGTCCAGAGGAGGCTACGAGGATGATCCAAGGGCTGAAGCACCTCCATCTGAGGACAGACTGAGACAGTTGGGGTTGTTCAGCCTGGAGAAGAGAAGGCTCCAAGGAGACCTTAGAGTGACCTTGCAGCACCTGAAGGGGCTACAGGAAAGCTGAGGACAGACTTTGTACAAAGGCCTGGAGTGACAGGACAAGGGGCGATGGGTATAAACAGGAGAGGGGCAGATTTCAACCTGACGTTGGGAGGACTTCCTTCATGATGAGAGTGGTGAGTCCCTGGCCCAGGTTGCCCAGGGAAGCTGTGGCTGCCCCATCCCTGGAGGTGTTCAAGGCCAGCTTGGATGGGGCTTGTGCAGCCTGATCCAGTGGGAGGTGTCCCTGCTCATGGTAGGGGGGCTGGAATTAGATCATCTTTAAGGTCCCCTCCAACTCAAACCATTCTATGCTTCTATGATTCTATACCATGCAAGAAAGCAAACACAGCTGGAGTCTCTCCTAGACACATTTCATAAAGGCAGCGTGCACACAGCCAGCATCTTTTGGAACAAAACCACAGTTAGCAAGAAGAGATAAACTCAAGAGTAAGATAAGGACAAAAGAAAATTCTAAAGAGAAGTACCAGAAGACTCCAAAGATGATTCAAAAAGCAGTAAAGGTCCCTGAGCCGCAGTCATGGGCTGGAAGCAAACCCAGGGGAAGTATCAATATTCTGCAGTATTTCCTCTTAGCCACTATCAGAGATGTGACACAGGCTAGGGAGACCTTTGATATGATATAGGGAGGCTGCTCTTACATTTATATGATTGATGAGAGAAAACAACAACAATAGCACTTACAGAGCAGGGAAAATAAGCCAACTACTTGCTCTGATATGAATCAGCAGTTAAGAGGAACTGAAGGTCACTCGGCTGCGACAAGAGATAGATCCTTGTGCATTAGTCCTAGTTTTATTGCTTATTCAAGCATCTCCTGGTCTTCAAGATGGGAGCATATATACTCCTAAGATGTCAACATATACATGGACAAGTGTACAAAGGAGGACCCTCAAGAAATAAATCTACAGCAAGAACAGAAAACAGTAACTTTTGGTTTGTTGTATATTCATTCCTCAGTGAATCTGTATTCTTTGCTTTAAAAAAAATATATTCAAATAATTATTTTTCAGTTTTGAACCTTTAAAAAATAGGCATTTACTACAGAAAATGTGGAAAGGATAAATGAGTGGGTGGACTCATGCATAGTTCTGCAAGGTTGCACAATGGAAGGTTAAACTGACATATCATAGAATCATAGAACGGTCTGGGTTGGAAAGGACCTTAAAGATCGTCCAGTTACAAGCCCCCTGCCATGGGCAGGGTCACCTCCCACTGGATCAGGCTGCTCAAGGCCCGTCCAACCCGGCCTTGAACATCTCCAGGGATGGGGCAGCCACAGCTTCCCTGGGCAACCTGGGCCAGGGCCTCACCACCCTCATGGTGAAAAATTTCCCCCTTATGTCTAGCCTAAATCTTCCCCTCTCCAGTTTATACCCATTTCCCCTCATCCTTTCACCTCAAGCCTGTGTAAAAAGACCCTCCCCAGCTTTCTTGTAGCCCCTTCAGCTAGTGGAAGCTGCTCTAAGGTCTCCTCAGAGCCTTCTCTCCTCCAGGCTGAACAAACCCAACTCTCTCAGCCTGTCCTTGTATGGAAGGTGCTCCAGCCCTCTGATCATGCTTGTAACCTCCTCTAGACTCGTTCCAACAGCTCCATTCCCTTCTTATGTTGAGGAATCCAGAACTGGACACAGGACTCCAGGTGGGGTGTTACAAGAGAGGAATAATCTGGTTCAGAAATATAATAAATATTGGAATTTTTACTCCAAAAGTATAGTGAAAATTAACACGAGGGTTAAGGACCTTTGAAGCCTTAGTTCTGTAGAATAGTATCACAGGTCAACAATCTTAAAACATGTTGATTTTTGCCAAGTAGGGAAAAATAAAATAGCTTTGAAGATACGTTCATGTGGTAACGGTTCAAGGCTGGTGAGCACCTTGCAAACATCCTTCCAGCTCAGGTCACAACAAGAGGCAGCGAGGAACTCCAAGACAAGACTCTCACAGTACCAAGTAAATACTACAAAAGCTAATATACTTTCCCAGGTCTTACAGCAAACAGACCAGCAGCTGAAAAGCAGATATTGAAAAGGCAAAGGCGGTGTTGATACTCTTGTAGCCTCTGGGAACAGGCAAGGGCTCTACAATGTTACCATACAAGTCATTCATGATGTGGTTTACATCCATCCCACAGTCAAAGGAAAACCCATGTTACATCTGTCTGTATATTTTTGGTTTCAAAACTTCCTACTGCAGAAACGATCACTTGTGTTTTAATGAGGCAACCTTCACTGCCTACAATCAAATTCACAACTCCAGATAAACTATTAGACAACACGTGCCACAATATTATTTGCTTGCAATATTAGTTACGTTAACCCATTCCCACCGTTATCAACACAGGAAACCATAGTCTCTTTCTCACTTCTTTTAATGCTATTTATCTTCCATCCACAATAGAACAAATCACAATGCCCAGCCACAGATACCTCAGACTTAAAATGCTGTAGTTAAATGAGGTTCTAAAAAGTAAATATGTACTGTTGATGCGAGCAACTTTCTAGCTACTTCATTTGATACGTTCATTTCCCAGACAGTCAACTATTGCTCCTAGAGACATTTTGTACATTTAAAATTAATCCTTTCTATATATGGTATATTTTCTTTATTCAATATAAAAAAAATTGGTTTCCAAGTCCTTTATGTGAAGCCAAAATGTCAAACTTATTTGGAACAAAACAACATTGCTATTAATAAAATAAAAGTGCAAGAGTAACCTTAAAAATGCAAGTAGACAGGTAACCTAAACTATTTTGAATTTTAACTGAAGCATGGAATCATAGAATCCCTAAGTTGGAAAAAGACCTTTGAGATCCTCAAGTCCAACTGTACCTGTCCAATACTAAACCATCTCCCTAACATCTAGCAAACACAGCTGAGTAATTGGTGGGCTCTTTTTGTAACATCCTTGTACCTCAGCCCATCTGACCATTCTTCATTTAAGAAGATGGGTCAGTAGGTGATCTGTTTCATTGCAGACAGTTTCGTGTACTAAAATACATTAGCAAATGTATGTCTGCTCAGCGCAGACTTGTAGAACATCAATATTCACAGCTGCAAAGAATAGAAAAATACATACTGAAGTCTGTTAGTCTCAAAATAAATGAGTTTCAGTATCATCTTCATTTTGTAGTGATCATGTAAGCTAGTAGTAAGAGTAGAAATCCCCAGCTCGCACTAGATGTACAAACTCCCTATATAAATATATATGTATGCATAAAGAAGTACAGAGAGGAAAACAAGCATCAGATATTGCAAAATGAACAAGATGGCAGCAGATAAAGTGGGGATGAAATATTATTATTTTAGTGTTTCATTTAACTCTAATAGAAAAATCCCATCCATCCAATAGACATGCAGAATACATGAACCTTCCCACACCCCAGTGGAATGGTGTCTAGAAACGCATGCAATACCATGAATTATTTTCTAGAGAGCTAAAAATCAAACTTCTGTTTTGCTTGAAACAGCTCTAATGAGTTAAGGGTTTCTAGAGCAGTCTGCAATATTAAAAGCTAGGTTTACAAGTATTGATACAGAATTATCGCTAGGTTGGAAAAGGCCTTTGAGATCAGAGTCTAACTGTATCTAGCCACTACTAAACCAGATCACTGAGCACCTCCATCTGCCTGTCTTTGAACCCCTCCAGGGGTGGGGACTCCCCCACTTCCCTGGGCAGCCGTCCCAGGGCCAAGAACTCTTTCAGTGAAGGAATTCTTCCTGATGTCCAACCTGAACCTGCCCTGGCACAACTTGAGGCCATAACTATCTATTTCTACTGCCTCTCTTCCACCGCTGCAGCAGCTCACCACTAAACTGGCGATGTTTCATAGAATCATAAAACAACCAGGTTGGAAGAGACCCACTGGATCATCGAGTCCAACCATTCTTATCAAACACTAAACCATGCCCCTCAGCACCTTGTCCACCTGTGCCTTAAACCCCTCTGGGGATGGTGACTCAATCCCCTCCCTGGGCAGCCTCTGCCAGTGCCCAATAACCTTTTCTGTGAAAATATTTTTCCCTAATGTTCAGCCTGAACCTCCCCTGGCAGAGCTTGAGGCCATTCCCTCTTGTCCTGTCCCCTGTCACTTGGGAGAAGAGCCCAGCTCCCTCCTCTCCACAACCTCCTTTCAGGTAGCTGTAGAGAGCAATGAGGTCTCCCCTCAGCTTCCTCTTCTCCTAAAGGTTAGGACACATACACAGAAAATGCAAAAAGCAGATTTTCAATAATCTGGATTGAGTGAGAGTTGAATGCGCTTGATTTGCTCCAGAGCTCTCAAATGGAATCTTCTCACTGATCCAGTGTACTTTAGGACTAGTCCTCAGCACCATCATTCCCTTCTTACCAGTGAACATCTAGTGGTCTTGTGAATCAGATTTACCCAAGACTGAATAAAGAAGAATGGAGTAGGAATTCCAAGCACTTACCTGAAAGGCCTGTATACAAAAATCCTAATCAGCAAAACAGAAGAGCACGTTAACCATTACACTGAAAAGACAAACTACAAACACCCACATAAAACTCAAGAAACTTCATACTTCTCTTCTGGATGCTGGTCCTCCTGGTCACTTAGTTCATCATCATCTACCATGTGCCCAAAGGGTTCAGAAGAAATGGATACCATATTAGACAGGATAACCCTGCTATCACTGCTTCCAGTAAGGATCAGTTGGTCATGGGAATGATTGTATCTGACATTCCAAACCCTAAAAAATGAAATCAGAAAGAACAACAGGTTATTCTTGGCAGGTGTGTTAAAAGATTACTTTTTAATAAAAACTGCCTGAAAGGAGGTTGTAGAGAGGTGGGTGTTGGTCTCTTCTCCCAAGTGACAGGGAATGGGATGAGAGGGAATGGCCTCAAGCTGCTCCAGGGCAGGTTCAGATTGGACATTAGGAACAACATCTTAACCAAAAGGTTTCTCAGGCACTGGTAGAAGCCATCCAGGGAGGTGGTAGAATCCCCATCCCTGGAGGGGTTTAAAAGGTGGATAGATGAAGTGCTCAGGGATGCGATTTAGTAGTGGACAGGTATGGTTAGACTTGATGATCTCAAAGGTCTTTTCCAACCTAGGGAGTCTATGAAAAAATAAAAATCCAAATAAAAAAAGCCCCCATTCAGTAGTGTCATTCCTTGAGAGTACAGGCCAATTCATCAGTTACTAGGTCAGATAAATATTTAAGTTCTAAATCTAAAACTTGCCCCACAGCAAAAGGCAGACTAGAAATAAGCTGTTAAAACAAAAGTCTCACAGCATTCTTACAATATAGTTTAAAATAGACCTTAAAACAAAAGTAGGATTATATTTCAATTTTTACACATCAAGTTAACACCAAATGTCTTATGGCTCTCGTTTGATTTTTTTTCTTTTAATCTTCTGGAAGTAAAGTATAAATGCTGCTTTTGTTAATTCACATCTTCATTCCCCTCAAAGTAGCTTCAGGGTCCACATTTATTATGCGAGAATTACTCCAACTCAAGTTTTATAAAATATGAACCAAAGCATCTAGACTTCAACACTTAAGTCTACAAACATCAGACAAGATTCTCTCCTTGCTCCTGCCACAGGCCAGAGCTGTAGATACAGGCTTTAAATATTATCTCAGAGAATAAAACTACTCACATATTCTGGCTTAAGACCTGCAAAGAGCATGAAAAAAGTGGGGCTGAATTAGTGAGCATTTCAACCGTTGGCCAACTGCAGCGTTGATGGCAGCAGCTGTAACCAAAACAGCTCAAGGGCTTTTCTGCACATGAGGTGCAGCCGATGAGGTTCAGTTTGCAAAGGCAGCACCCTTGTGACCCAGCTGGCCCCTACAACTCAAGTTCTGGGCTTCACAAAGGTGCACCCTATGTCCCAACAACAGTAACAACAGTTTCTTGTCAATTAGAATCATAGAATCCTTAGTTGGAAAAGACCTTTGAGATCATTAAGCCCAACCCTACCTGTCCACCACAAAACCATACCCCTAAGCACTTCATCTGTCCATTTTTTAAACTCCTCCAGGGATGGAGACTCCACCACCTCCCTGGGCAGCCTCTGCCAGGGCCCAAGAGTGCTTTGAGTGAAGAAAATTTTCCTAATGTCCAATCTGAACCTGCCCTGGTGCAGCTTGAGGCCATTCCCTCTCGTCCCATCACCTGTCACTTGAGAGAAGAGCTCAACATGCACCTCTCTGCAACCTCCTTTCAGGCAGTTGTAGAGAGTGAAAAGCTCTCCCCTCAGCCTCTTTTCTCCAGGCTAAGCCTCCCCAGTTCCATCTGCTGCTCCTCATAGGACTTGTTCTCCAACATTGTCCAACACAGATTAACATTGTCTAAACTCTTAATTACAATCACGCGAGGAACATTCAGATGTTGATATCTTTCCTCCACGCACAAAAATGATTATTCACAATAGCAAACAGTTAGCCTGCATTGTTCCTAAACAGTAAAATAATTAGCTGAATAAATTACATGAGCCATCCACCCACAAAACAGCATGCAGATAATTTGTTCTACCAGTGGGAATGCTCCTCTAGCGTCTTCACTGGTTCAGTGACATTTCTTGTGTCCCAGAATTTCACCTTGCAGTCATCTCCACAGCTAGCCAGGTAGTACTGTTTATTGGGATTAAAGTCTAGGTCTCGTACCAGCTGTCCATGTGCATTTTCGATGCAATATATCTGTCTGTAAAAGACATTAAAAAAGTTAAATGGGCTGTAAAAAGCTAACTGCACTCCACTGACAGGAATCTGTTTCCCTGGAAACCTGCATAATCCCTTCAGCACCCGCAGACCTAAGAGTTCCTGTTGCCAGTGCATAGTTTAGGGAAATCCCAGCTGTTAACAACACTGACTTGTATAAGACCTCTCAGCTGGCTTTGAAGCTTTGCTCCTTCCTTATTTGCATTAGGATCATCTGGAACTAAAAGGAAACAGTCATAGAATCATAGAACAGTTTGGGTTGGAAGGGACCTAAAAGCCCATCCAGTTCCAACCCCCCTGCCATGGGCAGGGACACCTCCCACTGGATCAGGGGCTCCAAGGCCCATCCAACCTGGCCTTGAACCCCTCCAGGGATGGGGCAGCCACAGCTTCCCTGGGCAACCTGGGCCAGGGCCTCACTACCCACATGGTGAAGAATTTCCTCCTAATACCTAAGCTAAATCTTCCCCTCTCCAATTTAAAGCCATTCCCCTTTGTCCTGCCACTCCAAAGCCTTTGTAAACAGTCCCTCCCCAGCTTTCTTGTAACCCCTTCAGTTACTGGAAGGTCGCTATAAGGTCTCCTTGGAGCCTTCTCTTCTCCAGGCTGAACAACCCCAACTCTCTCAGCCTGTCCTCGTATGGAAGGTGCTCCAGCCCTCTGATCATGCTTGTAACCTCCTCTAGACCCGTTCCAACAGCTCCATTCCCTTCTTATGTTGAGGAATCCAGAACTGGACACAGGACTCCAGGTGGGGTCTCACAAGAGTGGAATAGAGGGGCAGAATAACCTCCCTCACCCTGCTGGTGACGCTTCTTTTGATGCAGCCCAGGACACAATTGGCCTTCTGGTCAGTCATGACAGATTTTAGCACAGCTCTCTAGCTGTTATGAAAAAGTCTGCTACTAAAGCACAATATTTTTAGAGAAAAGCTTCTCAACCCCTAGGTCGTTACAACAGTTTTGGATTTAAGATATCTGCTTCTCCCTGTATGAAAGGCTGGGATGCCAGGAGGCAACAAACAATAGCTTTTTATTATTGCTTGATTTATAACTTACCTTCACAGAATCACAGAATAACCAGGTTGGAAGAGACCCACCGGATCATCGAGTCCAACTGTTCCCATCAAACACTAAATCATATCCCTCAGCACCTCATCCACCCGTGCCTTAAACACCTCCAGGGAAGGTGACTCAACCCCCTCCCTGGGCAGCCTGTTCCAGTGCTTCCAGTGCTGTTCCACCTTGTTGTGCTCTGGCATTTATCATTAATTTACACCATAAAACATTTGTAGCACTGCTAACAACAGAATCACAGAATGGTAAGGGTAGAAAGGAAATGTCACAGTTTAGCCCTGGCCTGGCTGATTGCGGCAGCTAAAACCAAGCAGTTGGGCTCCCAAATCGCTTCCCCAGGGAAAAGGAGACAAGAGGAAAAAGACTTGTAGGTTGGACTCGACGATCCAGTGGGTCCTTTCCAGCCTAGTGATTCTATGACTCTATCTAGTCCAACTCCCTCCTTAAGTAGGTTCTTCAGGAGCAGGTTGCAAGGAGCGCATCCAGGCAGGTTTGGAGTATCTCTAGAGAAGGAGATTCCACAGCCTCTCTGGGCACCCTGTCCCAGTGCACTCTCATAGTAAAGAAGTTTTTCCTCACATTCAAGTGGCCCTCCAAGTTTGTGCCCTCTGGCCCTTGTCCTTTCACCAGGCACCACTGGAAAGAGTCGGGCCCCATCCTCTTGACACCCACCCTTTAGATATCAACTCAGCATCCTTGTTCAAAACACCTCCCATTAGCTTGTCTCCCTAACTTGCCCCTCAAAATTGAGATTTTGTTTGTTTCCACTGTTCCATTACCAGTTTTATGAAAAGGCTGCATCTGTTCCCATGTCCACTCTCAAAGCCACCATCTACTGAAGTTCTGCTTAGATTTGAGTGTCCACCATCTTCACTAGAACTTGTCAACACTGTGAGCGTTTTTCTTACTTTTTAAGTGAAAAATTATTCTCTTCAGAGACACAAACTGACCAAACTCGATGATCCGCTGGGTCTCTTCCAACCTGGTTATTCTATGATTCTATGAAAACTTTGTTTTTCCTGCACTGCATACATGTCCTCCTGTAGAGAAGGTAGAGAAGTGTCTTGCTGTTAATCCTTAACTATTAATAGAAAGCAAAATATGTCCATAAGGAGAGGTTCCAAGTAGACCAGGCCTATGTTAAGCCCTATCGTTAAAGCTATGGTAGATGCCCAGGGAAGCATGGCCAGCAGGTCGAGGTGTTCAAGGCCAGGTTGGATGGGCCTTGGAGCCCCTGATCCAGTGGGAGGTGTCCCTGCCCATGGCAATGGGGCTGGAACTGGATGGGCTTTGAGGTCCCTTCCAACCCAAACCATTCTATGATTCTATATCTAACGTCAACACTCAGAGTTTGAAAGATTGAGGATATCACTCAAAAATGCCTTTCTACCAGGTATTATGGAATCCAAACTCAACATTTCCTCAGAGTTCCTAGAAATAACTTTGTGCAAAAAAGTTTAAATCTCAAACATGCTTGCAGCAGTAAAACACTTCTTTTTTTTTTTTTGGACCTTTCACTTCTTTCTTGCAATTCTTGCATTGCTCATGGAGATGTGTATAAGAGCTTAAGAAGAAACACCACTGTCCATTGTAGGGCTTACGGTGAAAGTCTTTACTCCAGCTTAACTGTTACTCTTACCAGTTGATCCCTTTCCTCCCCAAATAAGAACATTATTTTCCTTCACTCTATCATCCTGTCTACAGCAAATTTACCTACACTGAATTTCCCACTTAATATCACAGACTGAAGCCAGACATCACGAACATTGTCTCCCACTCCTAGCTCCACATTCTCATACTTTTACTTCCATTTTTTACAATTTATTCTTGGAGTCTGAAGTTTCCTGATAAAATTACCTCGCTTAATCCTTCCAGCCTAGTCCGCCTCCTCTGCTTCACAAGCTCTCCTCTGACTCAAGATTGCTTCCTACTTTAGTCTAGGAATCTTCCCACCAACCTTCTTCCACCTCTTTTTTTTGTTTGCTGTGTCCAAAATCATTCATTCCCTCTATCTTACAGTTAGCACAATTGCACTCTATGGGAAGTAGCTATTCTAGCTACTACTTTAATACCTCTCCTCTCATTCTTTGCTGCTACAGCAGTTTTCTGTCCTTTATCTCCCCCCTCCACCTCATTTTTCGCTTCTTACAATGCCAGAGTTTATACTGCCCTGACTTTAAACTCCACCTCTAGCCTGGGTACTCATTATCTAACATTCAGAGCATTCTAGGCATATTACACTGTAATTGCAGATGAGATTTATTCTTGCACATATTTTTCAAGTACACCGCAAACAGCCCTTTAGTGTAGCCTAGTACTCATGAATTAGTTCAAGGACTATCTAAACCTGAGCTTCACTGAGAGTATTTAGAATTGTAGGATTTGTTTGCGTGAACCAAGCCACTCTTCCATTGAGGTTCTTGTTGATATTGGAATTGTCTGTTCTTCAAAGTTACTCAGAGTATTCATTTCATGTAAGGTAGAGGGGCTTTTTCTAACACAAAAAAAGGTGGTTTAAGAAAATCCTTCTCTTTTGACCTTTTATTTTTTTCCTTTCTTATATGCTTCATTTAAATAAGTCTTCATAAATTAAAGTATACGCATATATACAAAGTTAGATTTTTATATACCCTTTTACAGGGCATGAGGTAGGACTTTCAAACCCAATGACAGGCATACAGGGAGAGCCTTTTAATTATTACATTTGTATTTTCAACTTTTGTTTATTAAATTAAATAAACCTTTTTGGCAAAACCACATAAGGCTGGCAAACACAGGGATTTATTGCTACACCCCTAAGCTGGCACGAACCACAGAACTGAATTTCAACCCCCTTTAAGGCAACAAAAGTTATTACAAGACATCAGTCTTCTCGGTTTAGTGATAAATTACTACGTGCAAAGGGGATAAAGCGTATCTTAAAAAAAGCTTTCACAGGCTGTAGTAGTCATGGCAACAGATGTGCACAACATCACTCCTTTGCTTATCAAAATCACAAGTGAGCAAGAGGAAAAACACCTTATTAGGTATATTCAAAGCCTTAATTGATTTGGAAATGGTTTTGATAGGCTCAGTAGATTCCCATAACTAGCATCCTCCAACCTTTACTGTGATACAGCGTACATTTTGTTACAATCAGAACAGCAAAGAGTGAACTTACCCTGTGAATTACTTTCAGAGATTAAAGTTACCTTTAAATAGTAACTTATGGAGAGGGTTCATAGCCTAGTCAGGACCGATGCTAAATCATTTTCAAGTTGAATTATGTAACAGCTTCATTCAGGTAATTCCCACGCATTGAACAACTCACTGAAACTGGTACATAGTTTGGTAAGACTCAATATGCAAGTTAGAATTGAAAGTAAGGATTAAAAAAACAGAGACAATCCTTTACTAAATTGTGAATATTTTGGCTGTGCATGGAAAATCATTCCTTTTATAAGTGATAGCTTTGCCACATTTCTATCTTGAAGAAAAGAAACAAACAAGAGAACAAAAAAACTAGGTTAGAAGCAGCGAAAAAAAAAATCCATCTCCAAAGGAGATTGTCTTCTTTAGAGATCAAGGTTGCAATTCCTCATTACCTCATACTTCGTGTGTCCCATCCTCGAACAGTGGTATCATTGGCTGTTGCAATCTGTGTGCAATTGTGGTGGGGACTCCATCTTCCAGAAGTAAATTTTAATTGTCCTTTCCCTTCCAAGGCTGTCGAACTAGAGAGCTAAAATAATGAAACAAAGCTGGCAACCTTTCTAAATGTAAAGCTAAAAGGAAATTAGTTCTACTGAAGACAGAAACCACACAATAGGCTATTATTCCAACAGGCTACCAAAATCCTAGGATAAAAAATGAAAAAAATTAAAAGCTATAACCAATTCTGTATCTCACAAAGTACTTTTTTTTACAAAGGCTTATGCAGTGTTATGCATTCAGAAATATTAGAAATACTGTACTACTTTAGAAATCAACATAAACAATTTTAGATCATTTGTTGAAACAATAGATACGCAATATGAACATAGTTCACACATTTGTAGCTGACTTGAACTAACACACCCATTTCACACAAATTTCAAGTGGCTAAATGGACTTACAGGACTGTTTTCCCATGTTAAAACATCAAATTTTATCTGCAGCAACAGAACTCTAGTGTCATAGACTCTTGAGCCACCAGTGGCCCAGGTGGCCAAGAAGGCCAATGGCATCTAGGCTTGGATCAGAGACAGGGTGGCCAGCAGGAGCAGGGAAGGGATTCTGCCCCTGGATTCAGCACTGGTGAGACCGCTCCTTGAATCCTGTGTTCAGTTCTGGGCCCCTCACCACAAGAAGGATGTTGAGGCTCTGGAGCGAGTCCAGAGAAGAGCAATGAAGATAAAGAGGCTGGAGAACAAGTCTTACGAGGAGCAGCTGAGAGAGCTGGGGTTGATTTGCCTGGAGAAGAGGAGGCTGAGGGGAGACCTTATCACTGTCTACAACTGCCTGAAAGGAGGTTGCAGAGAGGTGGGTGCTGGTGTTTCTTCTCCCAGGTGACAGAAGACAAGGAGAAATGGGCTCGAGCTGCAACAGGGCAGATTCAGATCAAATATTAGGAAAAAATTTTTCACCTAAAGGGACATCGGGCACTGGCAGAGGCTGCCCAGGGAGGGAGTTCCGTCCCTATCCCTGAGAGGGTTTAAAATACAGGCAGATGAAGTTTATAAGGATATGGTTTAGTGGCAGATAGGTACGGTTGGACTCTACGATCTCAGAGGTCTTTTCCAACCTGGTGATTCTATGATTCTACGAAAGACTCTAATAAACATATAGCGGCTTTCAAAAATATACAAGTCAAGGCCCAGGTGCCCATGTCATCACATACAGGCCTAATAAATTAATAGCAGGTACTCGATCGTTAACCTACAGTGTGTGAGAATTAAAGGTCTCAGTTCCAAAACCAGGCTTGCATGTCAAGGAGCAGATAGCTCTGCATCTCCATAGATAATGAAAAGAAGGCACAAATCAGTTAACTTTCTCTTCGAAGTCGCACGGGAAGTTATCCTCCAATTCCAGGTGAACACAGCACAAAACGAAGCTGCAGACACTGCAAATTACTTTTACTTCTAATCACTTTAACAGATTGTCTAATATCTAAGGCGGCAGGGGGGAACCAAAACACTTGCATTTTAATCAGATCTAAAATTTATACAAATTTCAAGCGGCTAAGCAGACAGCGGACATGTTTGATTGTCTTGCACATAATGTTCATGTTTCAAAATCTTTTATTAAGAAGGATTTCAAAGCACATCTGGAAGTCATTGGGTCACTTGGTTCCTTTACAAAATATGACCACATCATAAAAGATTCTATTAAATTAAATATTTCTCAGCAGAGATATTACACTTGGATGAAAGAAAGACTAAAACATACTGATTGCTTACCTAAACTTTAACTGACATCAAGAGGAAAATGCCCTGACAATACAACCCTGATTAAATCAATTTGTATATGAAACCCATGTCCGTTTCTGTATTTTGCTCTTTACCTTCAAACGAAAACATCAATTACCCCAACCTTGATAAGAACGGTTGGACTCGATGATCCGGAGGGTCTTTTCCACGCTGGTGATTCTATGAACTTACTTTTATCAAAACATCAGTAAGGACTAAGATGCCTTTCTGCTTCAAATTTTGATATTATAAGGACTGATGTGAAAAGACGAAACGGTAGGTAGTATCCTTAAAAACCAAACCAAGCCTAACATATCTTAACCTCTAGAGGGAAGAGGAGTCATCTAGACAAATCACAAGAAGCAAAGACAGTGAACTAATCATTGACATGCAGCTATCAAGTGAGAGGCGACAGGACAAGAGGGAATGGCCTCAAGCTGCACCAGGGCAGGCTCAGATTAGACATTATGAAAAAATTCTTCACCCAAAGGATTATCAGGCACTGGCAGAGGCTGCTCAGGGAGGAGGTGGTGCCCCCATCCCTGAAGAGACTTAAAAGACACGTAGATGAGGTGCTTAGGGACATGGTTTAATAGCAGACAGGTATGGTTGGACTTGATGATTTCAAAGGTCTTTTCCAACCTAGGCATTCTATGATCCTTCCAAAACAAGAGCTATGAAAAACTTTTTCATGGAAAGGGTCATTGGGTGCTGGCAGAGGCTGCCCAGGGAGGGGGTTGAGTCACCTTCCCTGGAGGGGTTTAAGGGACAGGTGGATGAGCGCTGAGGGACATGGTTTAGTGTTTGATAGGAATGGTTGGACTCGATGATCCGATGGGTCTTTTCCAACCTGCTGATTCTATGGGCCATCAGATAAAGCCTGTAGAAATCAGATTCAACAGCAAACAAAAGAAAGTGGGTTATGATCCAATGGACTCCTTGACACTTCACACAAACTTTACACATGTTCCATAACAGAACCTCTTTCTGATCCAGTAATTCCTTTCATTTTTTCTTCAGTTTTTGCCCTCCTTTAATTAACTAGGTTTATTGTAGTTGCAGTAATTATAGAGCACTCTGCAAAGTTCTCCACTAAGGTCCATGATGTATTTCCTGACTTGAGGAACAGCAGCCAACTTGCCAAGAAGGCACCTCATGCTTATTCCTAACATACTCCTATACTTAAATACGTTACTTTGATCCAGACAGACCTGGAATCTTGCCTGGAATGGCACTGCCAGGTATTGCCTATTGTTCTGAATTAACATCATCCATACGTTAAATGCTACTAAAGAATCTAGAAGGGACAAGAAACCTCAAATGAATCTAATTAACCATGTGGATAAAAATGATCAAACCCACACTTCTATTCCTCCCCTTCATGAAAACATAACGTAAACTGAAAAATATCTGTATTCTAACATCTTCATTTCACTATGTTCCACTCACCTGCCTTTCCAAACACACTACATTTACCCAAGGAAAAGTTCTGGTGATTTGGTGACCTAGATCCTAAACTCTGTGAATGAAAATATTAACTGTCATCTTTTCAGCAGAATCTATCCAGACTTTGTGGACTGGTTGAGCTTCTCTTGGGTTCAGCTAATGATTATAAATGGCAAAGAATAGCTAATTTAATTGCAAAAGGTAATGATGCAGTGAGCCTAAGATTAGTTTCACGCCAGAAGGTAATGTCCTCAAAACAATAATAGAGAGAGTGATCAAAAGGACAGGAGAAGCTTATCTTAATGCAAATATTCCTGTATTAAATACTGTAATGGATAAACAAGTTAGTAAAGAAGAAAGTAATTGTTGAAGACTTCAGAAAAACACAGGAGTTTGTTCTGGGCCTGAAAAGCCTATGATACTGGGACTTTAGGTTGTCATCATTTTAATTACTAGAAAGTCCATGGTAGGCATTTCAGAGAGATGCTCGTGCTTTCCACAGAGTATTGCTCAGCTGGACTCTGGTGAACTAAGGAACCCACAAACATGTCTGACTCAAACATGTTGCAGATAAAAATTCAACAGGAATGCAACGATTCCAGTCATCTTCAAAGAGATTCACTTGGCTTAAGCTTAGATGCCTGAAAACATGTTTTCCCAGAGCCAAGTTCCATGGACTTTCACTAATAAACTTCACTTTAAAAGCAGTCACTGACTTGATGATGGAGCAAATATCATCCAAAATGAACTACAAATTGCTGGAGCAGAAGATAGGTAACAGTAAATAGGTATTTCCAGGTAAAATTTTAATCACAACCAAACCTAATTTATAGCATGCTCACATCGCATACTAGATTATTTTAGACAGAAATACAGAGAATCAAACAAATTCTCCATCACGTCGCCCAAGAACCTGTAAAATCTAAACTTCTGCAAACTAGGGGTTTTAGCAGACATTTTAAAACGTTCCTATCTGAAGATGCCAGTCAAGTGCTGATACATCTACTTTCATAGTCTTAGCTTCATTAGGTGAAGGAGATTTTTGATGCAGAATTTTACTTTTGTTGTTTCTTGATTCCTTTTATCAAAAACAATATTCTATAGGCATATGGCAAACATCACAGGTTATATCCCCTTGATTCCTTTGTCACTTACTATGCCCTTCTGAAAGCCTTATTTTGCCAGCAATATTTGACGTATTTCAAAAGTACGGAATAAAAGATATTTGAGGCAAGGAAGACTAACTGAAATACTGAAGGGATCAGTAAACTGAATATTACTTCGAGAACAGAAATATCTATTTTCAAAATCATGCTGAAATTACGTAGTCCGGTGAAGAGCTTAGTGCTCTCCAAAATTACTCAGAACTCAACTCTAGCAATGGGAGGAAAAGGAAAGGGAAGTAATTTACATTCACAAGTATTTGTGACAGTGAGGTGGTTAGTTTTGAGGACAGTGATAGTAGCAGGAAGAGACAGCATGTAAAGTTTTAGTGGATAAATCCCAAGTAAAATAATTTGAGTAAAAAATAAAGCATCGGAATTCATTCCAAGAGTCTCACATGGAGAACTCAAAGTAGAAAGCACAAAAAGAAATTTCTATTATGCTTATATATACAAAGGAAATAAATTAAATGAAGGGCTGCATGGTATCAACCAACATGAGTTAATATACTCTTATCTGAATACTGCAGCCTTTGGCTTCCCCAATCACCATTTTTGCTCTCATACACATTTACAAAACTAGCGTTGCTTTATTTTAGATTATCCATTGCAAAATATTTCAGATTATTCAACGTAAAATTCATTGGAAAGGAAAGGCAATTCTAGAAAAAGGAAAATATTTAAAACCACTGGCAACAGATAAAATTCCAAGTTGCCTGTTCTTAAACGCACATATTCCAGACAACTATTAATTTCCCCTACCCATGTTAAATGCAACAAAATATTTCTGAAGGGGCAGTTAAAAGATTAGCAAATTCTAGGCTAGTGAATATTGTTGTTTGCTCTATATTCAAGTACATCACGACTTACTTAAAAAAAAAAAATATGTATATCTTACCACAGCTTTAGATGAGCTTTCCTGCAAATCCCACAATAATATGTTATTATCAGCCAGTGTAATAATCTTTTTACCATCTCCCATCGGCTCCCACATGACGCTGTAAAACAGAAAGTGAAAAGAACAGCCTAGCATTAAAATCAACTAGAATCTGCATTAGAAAGCCATTTTAATTCTGTGGATCTAATCTATTCCAAAACATATGAAACCATATTCCTTACTGCTTCCTTCGGCTGAAATCCATCCCACGTTTTAAGTGCAAATTCTGCCATTAACTAGAAAACTCGCATTTTGACTCATCCTAGATGAGCATTATTGCAGCATCAATTACTTAAAAGGTGTGCGATACCAAACGTAGACTTCCTTATGGAATCTTTTAGCTGCTGCTAATGTACACATACTTTTGTTTTCGAGTGCCCTTTGACATCCCATCCAAATCTGTCCAAAAAAGGAATGCCATCCAGCTTCCCTAGATGCTACTCCAGCTGTAAGAGAGCTCCTCAAAAACCCTGGTCCATTTGCCCTCCATCCTGAATACTGAATCACAGAGCAATCAAGCAGAAACCTCACTGATTATCTCATTGTCGTGGTCATTCCGAATACGTACACAGAAAATAAATCAGAGACCTCAATGTGCATTTACTTTTCACTGCTATAGTTTTAAACCTCAAAGTTCTTTATATGTAACGTTGTGAATCCTTTTAGAAGGTGCATCAAAAATAATAAGCCTCAGAGTTTTGACACAAACTTCTTCCAGTTCAAAAGCCAACTGTCAGGACGAGAGGGAACGGTCTCAAGCTGCGCCAGGGCAGGTTCAGATGGGACATTAGGGAAAACTCCTTCACTCAAAGTGTTCTCGGGCACTGGTGAGGCTGCCCAGAGAGGCAGTGGAGTCCCCATCCCTGGAGGGGTTTAAAAGATGGGTAGATGAGGTGCTTAAGGATCTGGTTTAGCAGTGGACAGGAAGGGTTAGACTTGCTGACCTCAAGGGTCTTTTCCGACCTAGTGATTCTATGACCATAGAATCAACATTCACTGTTTACCTGGATACACCAGTTTTGTGCTAAATATGAAGGAATGCAAGAAATCAGCTCTCGCCTCCGGTTCTGCCTATGAGAAGCAGCACGTTCAGGTCAATCAGAGCAGCTAAGAATATGCTCTACAACAGATTTGCTGGAGATTAGCAGTAAGTTTAAAAGAATAATACTTGACCTTTGATGAGAATAGGCTTCCCTACCTAGCACCCTTTTTTAAAAGTTGTGCACAACTTCACTATCAATAGCTACATGGAGAATCTTACTCCCATTTCTCCACAAAATCCCTTAAGTTATCCAAAGGCATTTGATACGTTGTGCTCATCCTCAGGGCATACATGAGGAATCTCTTGAGGTTTATCAAAAGCCCAGCACTGCATGTAATATTTCAAGTCTGTTTAGCTTTTTGCATGAATCGATTTGTTACCCGGATTGAAGAGAAGAAAGAAAGTTGCACAAATAGATGCAGCCTTAGACAAGCGAACCCAAGATTAGGCAGCTGCTACCTCCATAACTTGGTACTGCACCCTACAACACTCCTATTTGATCCCTAATTTTGCATTATTCCTGTCTTCCTAAGACAGTGGGGATGACCTGGCTGGCCATGGGACTTGATCTATCTTACAGCATAAGACTCGAAAGAAAAACAGGAAGTTGCAGGCAAAAGAAAGAGGTGATAGTGTTGGTTTTGCACACCATAAATTAAATACAACCTAAGATATCCTCAGCTGATCCCTTCAACTCAAAATCCTCTTGCTTCTTTCATGAACAGTTTAACTGACCTGTACCTCTAGTAAAACAAATTAGGCAGATGATTGCACCTTTTTGCTGTTATGGAGAATCCAAACTATGTAGAGAAAAATAGAAATACGTCAAAAGAAAAGAAAAAAAATAACACCAAGCAGATGCAAAAAAGCTGGAACTATGACTCAGGGTGTATTGGCCAACTCCTCACTCACTGAACTTCTCCCTAAGGCAAAGGAGCAAATCAAAGAAAGGACCGGCTTCTGCATCTGTCTTCTGCTGGAACCATGACCCGCAACCTCATTGTCAATCCGTGGGAATTAACTATTTCAAAAAGTTAATTTGTACTGAGCTTTCTTGTATTAGGACAAACCCACTTCATTTAGCATATTAAGTTACCATCATGTTTTTAAATGTGTTTTAACAAGGACTAGAACAATTCTGTGCTTCAAATAGGGCTGGTTTGCCTGTGGTATCGCAATCCTACTTTCAAAAGAGTTTCTTGTTGTGTGGTACAACTTAGAAGGAACTTATAAGCAACTGAAAATAAGTGTTGATAACAAAAATACTGAAACAATTTCAATTGGAAGTACAACCATCCTTTTGCCTGTAATAACAAGTAACCAACAGGCACTGGCATGGAGATTCCAGAATTTTAGTCCTGCTGTATAAGGTACATCAAATAGATCCTTCAAAGAGATTAAAACATGATATGAACATGAATAATGGGATAAAGACAATTAATGGACTATGTGAGCACAGCAAACCTTCCACAATCTGGTCTTCTAAAGTGACATTAAAAGACATCGGGGCCATCACACTACTGAATGGGTAACTACAAAATCTTCATGTTGATTCTGATCACATTTAAGTCCATCATTTTTCTTACACATCACTGAAACTGCAAATGGCATCTGGTGTCAAAATATAAAGATATATTTTTAACTATTGACAATGAAATCTGATTTGACTAATTAACTCCTATTTAAGTTCTTTTAACCAGATATCAGTATCCTTCATTGATGTACGTTGATGTATTTGGCCCTTCCGTGCATTGACCACCAAACTTTTGGTTTAAAAAGCTAGATTGGAAGCTCGCTCTTTGTTTTCAACATAGGAAGACATTTCGTATCCTTGAGTGTCACTGAGTTTCCAGACAAAGAATTTTTATAGCTGAATGCAGTGCGCTAATTAAAGCCAATTATAACCCAGCTGACATACCTTGGAATTAAAAGGTATTTACTCAATCCTTGCAAGACGCTCATTTTCCTTCTATTTAATTTATCTTCCATGAAAATGCACTGTTTTATGGGTGTGGCTGTAGCAATTGTTCAGATTTTACAACTAAGCAAAGGTTACTAACCTCACTCTTTATTATCGATTCAGGACCTTAAACACATGAAATTCCATGGAGAAAGGGGACAAAAATACTGGTGAGCAAAAAAAAAACCCTGGCTTTCAAAGCAAGAATATATTTTACAAAACCTGAAGTTTTCATTTCGAGCAGTTTTCAGATACAGAAGAGGTGATGATAATCTTTTAGAAAAGAAAAAAGAAGATAAACCATTTTCCCGAGCGTGCCCACAGTTGCTGATGTTCACAGTTTTTGGGAGCGGACAAGATAATTGTCGAATTCACAGCTGCCACTCAGAAACTGAGTGTCAACTTCATGGCTGCTCTTTACATAATCTATAAACAGCACACAAGCAATTATATTTGTTGCCTTCTACCCCGTTTTGTTATCATCTGACTCCTGATGCTTCAAATTAGCTTCTAGCCAGTTTGGTAAAAAAATTAAATCCTACGGAGAATGTTTTCCTAGTAAAGAAAAAAGAGACTTTAAAATATTCACTCAAATGCACACATAAAAGGACTCATTATCTGTGTTTTATGCTGAAAAGATAGTTAACACCATCATTTATTAACGTACTGAGCTTTTACAAATGAACAATTCAGAGTTCTCCATTATAGACTAAAGAAGAATAAAGCGACATGCAAACGCTTTCATAGACGTGAACGGCAGTCGCAGGCAGCCACAACGCCTTGGACAAAGCAAGCATTAACGACTGCTTCACTGTTATTATAGAAGTGACAACCGTTTATTTCTTTAAGTGGAAAAATCTTGCTAGACTGAAAATTCTCATGCAATACGAAATGGAAAATAAACCCAAACATTCAGTAATTCGGCAGAACATTCTGCCTCCTCAATGTAGCCCATCAGAAAAAATCATGTTATAGACTCAACTATCTTTGCTTCTTTGCAGTAAAATGATGCAAATTTAGAATCATAGAATAGTTTGGGTCAGAAGGGACTTCAAAGGTCATCCAGTTCCAACTCCCCTGCCATGGGCAGGGACACCTCCCGCTGGATCAGGGGCTCCAAGCCCCATCCAACCTGGCCTTGAACACCTCCAGGGATGGGGCAGCCACAGCTTCCCTGGGCAACCTGGGCCAGGGCCTCCCGACCCTCAAGATAAATAATTTCTTCCTAATGTCTAGTCTAAATCTTCCCCTTTCCAATTTAAAGCCATTCACTATTGTCCTATTACTCCAAGCCTTTGTAAAAAGTCCCTCCCCAGCTTTCTTGTAGTCCTTTCAGGTACTAGAAGGTAGCTAAAAGATCTCTCCACAGCCTTCTCTTCTCCAGGCTGAACAACCCCAACTCTGTCAACCTGTCCTCGTATGGAAGGTGCTCCAGCCCTCGGATCATCCTTGTAGCCTCCTCTAGACCCGTTCCAACAGCTCCATCTCCTTCTTATGTTGAGGATTCCAGAACTGGACACAGGACTCTAGGCTGGGTCTCACAAGAGTGGAATAGAGGGGCAGAATCACCTCTCTTGACCTCCTGGCCACTAGGAACAACTATTACATTCCAGTAGTAGTGTTACATTCATGATTTAAAGTGAGGACAATTTAATTATCCTGCTGTTACTGATAGCACAAATATTTGTGGACTCTGCGACTGTTTTAAAGCATTTTAGAAGCGCTTTTTCCTTTTTGGAAGCATTTTAGGAACAAATCCACAGGGCATACTTGTGCTGAGATGGCAGAATGCATTACAGGTGAGGGTTTTTGGTGACACAGCTACAGAAACAAAAGGTCTAAAGTACATGCAGTAAAATTACTGTAGAAACGCAGTATTATGGCAGCTCAGTTCACAATACTGGTTGAACTCTGCAGCCCATGTCAGAAAAAGCACTTTCCTACATATAAAGCTTATTTGCAGATAGTGCTACACAGGCAAATCTTCTTAGCAGTTTTAGCAACAACTCACTCAGGAGGTGATTTCTATTTATTGACACGAAAAAGAATCGATGGACAACTTGTTTTGGATAAGAAACAGAGTCAAATAAGAACAGTTTGAAAAGTTTAAAGATCTCCGTGAGTATTAAAAGCTGTTTTCACCTTCTTTCTCAATATGAAAGGAAAAAAAGTTTCAAAACAAGGAGGAGTAACACATTTCACATAATCAGTGACAACAGATTGCTGTCACCCAGGGTTAAACTCCTATATACAGTGAGGCTGAGAGTCGGGGTTGTTCAGCCTGGAGAAGAGAAGGCTCCTGGGAGACCTCAGAGCAGCTTCCAGTGCTGAAAGGGGCTCCAGGAAAGCCAGGGAGGGACTTTTTACAAGGGTCTGGAGCGGTAGGACAAGGGATAATGGGTTTAGATTGGAAGGAGGATGACTTAGATTAGACATTAGGACAAAATTCTTCACCAGGAGGGTGGGGAGGCCCTAGAACAGGTTGCCCAGGAAAGCTGTAGCTGTCCTCAAAGAAGCATAAAACTGACTTACCTGTCAAAGACCAGTGAAAAAGATCAATTTAAGAAAAACTTTAGCAATATACAGGCTTGGTGAGAAAGCATAGGGAGTCCGCAGGTAAGAGTCCTGCCCAGGCTCTGCGAGGCCATGCAATGCCAATAGCATCCCTTCCATCCAAAAGAACAGTGAAAGCAAGAAGGAGAAAGATTTACATGAACCTGTGCCAGGTCCAACACCCCTAATGAAGTGGTTGTGGATGCTGGCAGGAACTGGAGGTGAACAGACTGCAAGAAGTACCCTAGCTAGTGAGGTCTCACCAACCAACCTCTCCATCACCATTTCCCGACACTCAACACTGGACTTGGACTGTTTGAGGCTGCTCAGCACCCTTTTTCTCTCAAACGCACTTTACAAAACAGACACACTTAATTATAAATGTACAAGGAACAATTTTATCATCCAACAGACATACAAAAGATGTTTCAGAGCCCTGCAGTTTTAACTACCACGTAAGCAAGTGTTGCAGCAGCATTACTTCATCTATAATCAACCTGGAATATTGTACTACAAAAGCATTCTACTCCAAGGAGCAAATACTCTGACTAGCAAGCACTTAATGAGCTTTTGGAGAGTGAACTGGACTGTGAGACCAAGAAAAACCTCGTTCCTCATGAACATTTAAAATTCTCCTGCATAACTGATTTTTTCCACAGTTCAACTTCTTTTAAAGTGAAAAATTTCCCACCAACTTTAAGTAATTCACTAAAAACTGAAAATAAAACCAGCCAATATCTATTTAACCTGCAAAACGAGCAGAGGCAAACTGCAACCTTGTTTTTTTCAGTGCTACGATCAGCTCAAGTGACATTATAAACAGGAAAAAAAATAAAATTCAAAAATAGCTCAGTTTTCTTTCAGTGGGGAAACACTCAATGAATTGGCCACAAAACTAGGGAATATGACAGCAAGGTGAGAAATGAAGTGAAAAACTACTTTAAAGTTTGGAAGGAAAACTGAAATAGTACCCTACAAACCCATCATTTTTTCTTGTAGAGTAACAATTTTCGTACTACTTTCTGTATCATGGTTTACAAAAATCAAGATAAAAACAACTGCAAAGACTTCAACAAAATTAATTTTCATTTTAAGCACGTGAAATCTATTGAAGTTATCAGAAGTGGTCAGAAGTCCACTGAATCCATCGAGCAAGTTCACACACATGAAATACAGCATATTTTTCCCTTATTGTTTCCTGCAATAACATATTTTACTTTCATTAAGTATCCCTCAACTTGACAAAACTAGAGTCAAATTCTGATCAAAAATTAACACAAAACATTGTGTTAGGTGCTCAATTATTATTTCGCTATCCAATTAATGAATCACAAATATTCCCTAGTACGTGATTAAGCTGAATAGCTTGAAGTTTTGAACTTGCACAATGGTAACCACTCAAATTTAGAAAGACATTCAAGGGAATGAAAAAGACGCGGTTGTTTTAAATTGCTCTGCTGGTTCCAGATACGTTTTAGAGGATGTTAAAAGGGAAAAATGAAAGACAAAATGCGAGAAAACAACTCAATAAACGGTTGAGCATTTGGATTTATGCAATACATGGATTTATTTACAATAAAGGATAATCAAAGATTCAAAAGCAAAAATCTTGTAAAGAGTTCAGGGCATCACACAAAATCAATGAAGAAGAAAGAAAAAGGTAAAATTTTTACCATTTTAGAAAGGATCAGAATACAAAGGCAAGCAACAGTACTGAAAAGGAGCTCTAAGGCACATTGCAAATTAAAACATTTGTCACACAGCAAGTTTTTTTGAATCATAGAATAGAATCATAGAATAGTTCAGGCTGGAAGGGACCTCAAAGATCATCTAGTTCCAATCCCCTGCCATGGGCAGGGACACCTGGCTTTACGTTGCTTCTTTGTAATAGCAGAGGTGATTGACTGAGAACGTAAATGCACGGGAACAAACCAGGTGTGCAAAAATTATTCTTAAGTGCTGATGATTTTTTGAATCTGTTTGTAATTTATCAGCTTCACCGACACGTGGCTCCCAAGAGCTCTAAAATTCTGTGCATTATGTGAAGAAATTTAAAGGCCTTTGACACCAACAATGCTTGGCAGCTGTTCCAAAAACCCTAGAAACCCCTGGGGTTCCCGTTACACCCCAGCCCACGCCATCAGCACTTTCGATGCTCTCAGAGAAACCTCAACAGAAATAGCAGAGGGTTCTCCTTCCTCACAATTATACTCCTGGTTGTGAGAGTTTGACTACTGGTGTTTTTGCAAAATGGAAGTTTTAGTACTAAGGTGGCCCTTGCTGAATTAAACTTAAAACACTCTTGCACAACATGACTGGAAAAGGTGTTTTTCACTAAGAAATGGCTGAACGAGTAGTTTGTAGGAAAAAATAGTTAAGAAATATTAACTGGTACCCATCTGGTGCAGTACAAGAAAGGTGTAAGAATGTAAGGACTTATAAACAACAGATTGGGTAAGAAATTTAATGGGTAAGAAATTTAATATGTAAAAATTAGCATAGTAACAGCCTTGTAATAGCTTTGGGATATGTCGTAAATTTTGGTAGAGGGTGGTCTGGCTTTGAGATGAATGCTATAAAGATTGTGGGTTTCTTTGACAAAGGTTGAGCACTTTTCTTCTCGTTAGGAGGAGGCGTTGCCCCAGTTGTAATCACAAATTAGTAAGTAATTCATGCTGCTTCGCAAGATGCGTGCCTCAGTTTACCTATTCGGCTCGTGAGTTTCTCGCATAGTCATAGGACATATGAAACGTTAGAATAAGAGAAAGTTTGCTGACCAAAAAGCTGTGACTGCATTCATGAAACACCTGTAAAGCAGATATAACATCATATATTGAAGATCATATGATCCTCTTGAAAGAAATGTTACTTTCAGGTTTATATTCATTACATATAGACCATTAAATTGTTTTGAGCTTTTTTTTAATTAGACTACGGAGGGACCTTAATATGCACACCCTGAGGCCTAACAGAGGGGTAGAATAGAAGAATTAACATCACCTACATCATGAAATGAAACAAAATCATTAACTGAATGCAGTGTGAAAGCATCAGAGCTCTTAAAAACACCATTTTCACTCTTGAGTTTCAGACTCTCTTACTTCTTGGTTGGTTTTTGGTGCTTTTTGGTTTGTTTTTTTTTTTTGAAACAAAGTTTTATAGTGGGTTTAGGTTTTTTTGTTGGTTTTGTTCTGTTTTTGTTTGTTCCAGACCTCACTCACCAGTCCTCAGGGCATTGCTTATACGTGTGCTTAGCTTTCATCAGATATCTGTGTTCCTTAACACAATGATCATTATTAAATTGCAGTAACACGTTGTGCATAGTATCTTATATATTTTAAATAAAGTGAACTTCCATTCAAGTTACAAGGACCATCAGAGCTAACTTGTAATACGGAGAAAGCAAACTTTAACGAGGTCACTCCATAGCGTGTAATCACACAGCCAAGGAGCTGGTACTGGTTATTACTCTGTTTGGAGACCTCAGATGAAACACCAAATAAAGTGTAACTGCTTGAAAAATTCTGTGGGAACAGCTCATTTATAGTAATTTTCTCCTTTGTGAATTCAAAATCCTAGTTACTATTTTAATGATAAAGATCCCCAAGTACTTGAAATATTATGACTTAAAAAAAAAAATCATAACCTGTCTTCCTCTTTAGATGTGGCAATATTTGCAGTCCATACTTAGGATTGATTGAGCGGCATACACTAAAAAAAGTCAGCTTCAGCAAGTAGAAAAGCTTAATGAAGTAATCCATCGTTGCTCCTGATTTATTCATCCCTTTCCAACTGCTTTTAGCAGCTGGCTATTGTTTCCTATTTGAAATGTTGAATTCTTCATTCCTCATCTTTAAGGCCTCCCATAACTGGGCTCTCACTTTTCTTGTTTCCGTAATCCTAGAACCATAGAATCCCTAGGTTGGAAAAGACCTTTGAGATCTCCCAGTCCAACTGTCCTTGTCCACTGCTAAATCATATCCCTGAGCACTTTATCTGCCTGTCTCTTAAACCCCTCTAGGGATGAGGACTCCATCACCTCCCTAAGCAGCTTCTGCCAGTGCCTGAGAGCCCTTTCAGTGAAGAAGGTTTTATTAATGTTCAATCTGAACGTTGAATCTCCATTCATTTTCCCTTTACAATTGTACCTACGTTGTTGATCTAACATTTCCCTTCTAACTTTTACGATATTGCAAATTCATTCCACTGCACACCATCCAGCTTAGTTCATTTGTTCCTCATCTCTTTTGAAAGACGTACTTTGCTACTGAGCAGCACCTACCCTATTTTATACCTGCCAAACCTCAAAAGCAAAAAGTAGGATGTTAACCAGATGAAGGCAACCCTGCTTCCAGCAGATACCAAAGGAGAAACTCTGGCTTTACACCTTCACTTCTGACAAAAGCTCTAAATTCAAGATCTCACAGATTACACCTTCTCTCACGGTCTGTAGTATCAGCCTCCTCCGAGGACTATCCCATCGAGTCTACTCTCAAAAAAGTCTGTAGAAAAATAGAGGAGGTAGAACAGTATGGTTCTTGTAATCTAGGCCTTCTAACTGATGCATTTTTAGGGATTCTTCCAAGCTGCAGTCAGAGTGGATCAAAACCTCATTAACTCCTTGTCTTGCTTCCTTGGATTCTCCCATCCAGACCATACGTGGGACTACTTCTTAGGAGATACCTAATGGCAAGTTCCTTTAATCACTGAATCTCCAAATCGTAGAACAGTTTGGGTTGGAAGGGACCTCAAGCCCATCCAGTTCCAACCCCCCTGTCACGGGCAAGGACATCCCCCTAGATCAAGCTGCCCAAGGCCCATCCAACCCGGCCTTGAACCTGTCCAGGGACGGGGCAGCCACAGCTTCCCTGGGCAACCTGGGCCAGGGCCTCACTACCCTCATCATGAAGAAATTCCTCCTTATGTCTAGTCTAAATCTGCTCCTCTCCAGTTTAAAGCCCCTTAGTCCTGTCACTCCACGCCTTTGTAAACAGTCCCTCCCCAGTGTTCTTGTAGCCCCTTTCAGTACTGGAAAATGCTCTAAGGTCTCTCTGAAGCCTTCTCTTCTCCAGGCTGAACAATGGGAGGCATTTGTTCAAGAACCACCCAGTAAGTACTACGTACCATTTGCTTTTGTCTCCAGTTGAAATTTATCTCCAAAGCTCAAACTAGAAATCAGTGGCTAGAAGTAGATGCTTAATACTTACGGTAGGATGCATGACATAATTAAAAATCAACTAAATTAACTACCGCTTCTAAACTCTACTTTATTTTTTACTAGCTAGCTAATGAATAGAAACTGTTACGCAGCCAGATTTTTGAAAAGGAATTGAGACTGATTTTATGGATTGTTCCCTTTTGGTATAATTTAAAATTACTTCTACTAGAATTTATTAAGTATAATGAGATTATGATGGATACATTACACACCAGGAGCCCAAACACAGAAACTGAAGAGGGTCTTTTCACTCTCACATAAGACACAGCAACATCCAACACCAATATTACATTGTCCTTGTGCATTTTCACTTTAGAATTCTCATGTTTCATTTCCAAAAATCACAGAATGATTTGGGTTGGAAGGGAACTTAAAGATCATCTAATGCCGCTTCCCCTGCCATGGGCAGGGGCACCTCCCACTGACCCAGGCTGCCCAAGGCCCCATCCAACCTGGCCTTGAACACCTCCAGGGAGGTTTTCCAGATTTTTTTCTTAAAATTCTCTGAAAATTGTGAAAGGGACCGCATTACTTGCATGATCACCTCCCTACTCCATATTGTTTCTGACAGACAAACATTTCTGGGACTGCAACAGACCATATTCTTATGGTTTCAATGTTTCCTGCCACTGAGAGACAGTCAAGAGGCCCCAAAATGATGTCAAACAACATTGCGGTTAGTAAGATATGAACTGAGTGGATCAACATCTGTTTGTCCTGCAGAAAGCAGCAAGAACGCGTCCTAATCATCCCCATAAAGCAGAAGTCTTGGAAATACACAATGGATAAATTTAGTTTCCTTTAAAATAAGGGAAAAAAAACCCCAAAGCTCTGCAGCACCATAGCTCTCCTTGTCATTTCTTAAGCAACAGAAAAGAGAGGTTAAACAGGCATCACATAATACAATAAATTCTTAACCTTAACAAACAATAAATTACTTGTATTTATACCACATCAGTTGAGTGAAGACTGAAATACAAAGACCAAAGCACAACATCAAATTCATATTCCATAAAAAGATTGAAATGCAAAGTGTTATACCTCCGTGCAACAAAGGTTTTAGATGGGGGCAGGTGGGGAGAAACACATTAAAACCGTACACAGGCTGTTACTCCATATGTGTTTCTGGGACGATAATAAATGTTTTTAATCTATGAAACATCTGGGACTGAAAATCCAATTTGTACCTTTTCTTTTTAAAGGCAGAATAGTTTTAAAGCGTCTAGCATGGCTTCTACCGTATAAATCTGCATAAAACTCACAGCACAGGTCTATCCTTTAGGCTTTTTCTAGGAGTATAAAATATGCAGAATCCTACCAGGCCATATTGCCATGGGCTGTGTTGTCAAGGTGACAGAGTAGCTCCAGGGTTTGAGTGTTGCTTGATGAATCATCAGGGGATTCATGACTGCCTGATTCCAATTCCTTCGGCATCCTCCAAACAGCAGCACATGTCACGACTTTACTGTCTGAAGCTAAGCAACAGAGAACAATGTCAAGAGATCACTGTACGAGAGGCATATTTTGTATACAGCGCATCAACATTCACACAAATCTATAAGCAATGCACATCTGCTTGTTTAAAATACTGAAAAATATTATACCAAGATGCATTCAAAGAGTGTAAAGTGTAGATACAGGCAGAGACCTCAAGTTAGCAGTCAAGTTGTTGCAAAACTCTTAATTAGTACACATTTTTCGCACCTCCCTGCTTAAACACAAACTTAAGTGCTCAGGAAAATCCATCTCTTTAGGAAGCCAGATCTCCAAGCTTCACTCTCCATATTGACGTTAATGAAAATGACGTACAAGTTACACAGCTCAATTCCTTGACATTAACAAGTTCAACATCATTTAAACATCTTCCTTTCAAGAGGTACCTTCAGTTCAATCTCTAGCATTGTCACATCCTTTACTACCAAAAATAGTTTACTGCAAAATTAAGTTTTCCACACTTTCCAAAAGACAACCTGAACTTGCATGAATAAAGCTAAATATTACAACCTATGATGAACAAGCCAATCACAGGACGAGGAGAAAATAACGTATGGTCTATGCACACAGGGCATTGCCCATCACCCAGTACAGCACAATGTAGCAGCGCAGAATGAGAGGAAACTGGAGCAGTACCGCGTATGTTCACATTATTCCAGCTGCCGGCGCAGGATTCGCAGAAGATGAATAGTTCGGCACGATCCACTACAGCAGGAAATGAGGTTCAACAAGGCCAAGTGCCGAGTCCTGCTCCTGGGACACAACAACCCCGGAGCAACTCCAGGCTTGGGGAGAGCGGCTGGAAACTGCCTGGAGGAGAAGGACCGGGAGGGATTGGTCAACAGTGGCTGAACATGAGCCAGCAGAGGCCCAGGTGGCCAAGAAGGCCAATGGCATCTTGGCTTGTCATAGAGACACCGTGGCCAGCAGGAGCAGGGAAGGGATTCTGCCCCTGGATGGAGCACTGGTGACGTTACACCTTGAATCCTGGGTTCAGTTTTGGGACCCTCATAACAGGAAAGACACGGAGGGGCTGGAGAGTGTCCAGAGAAGGGAATGGAGAACAAGTCTTACGAGGAGCAGCTGAGGAACTGGGGCTGTTCAGCCTGGAGAAGAGGAGGCTGAGGGGAGACCTTATCATTGCCAACAATTCCCTGAAAGGTAGCGAGGTGGGTGTTGGTCTCTTCACCCAAGTCACAGGTGATAGGAATAGAGGGAATGGCCTCAAGCTCCACCAGGGGAGGTTCAGGCTAGACATTAGGAAAAAAAATTTCACAGAAAGGGTCATTGGTCCCTGGCAGAGGCTGCCCAGGGAGGGCGCTGCGTCACCCTCCCTGGAGATGTTAAAGGGACAGGTGGACGAGGCGCTGAGGGACATGGTTTAGTGAATGATGGGAATGGTTGGCCTCGATGATCCGGTGGATCTTTTCCAACCTGGTGATTCTGTGATTCTATGATCTCAAAGGTCTTTTCCAAACAAGCAATTCTATGATTATTCCAGCTGCTGGGGCAGGGCTAACAGGAGATGAGGAGGTCAGCGTGATCCACTACAGCAGGAAAAGAGTAACCAGCCACCATGATGTTAGGTAAAAGCAGGGGAACGACCACCTGCTGGAAGGTGTGTTAAATGAGGAGTCCAGACAATAAGCAGCGATAAATGACATGTTTTCTGTTCTGAGGTCGTTTTGCATGCCTCCTTCTCACAGTTCTGTCTCTCAGTACATTTCAGCTGATTTCAGTGCAGAGTGCCAATTAGAGCCATGAGCAGAGACAACCGACTTACATCAGTGGAAAGGAAAACAAGAACAACTGCAATGAGAGTTGTCAAAAGGCAGGATGCTAAATCAGAAAAAGACCTTAGGCTGAAGTGACATTAAACAGGAGGAAAAATTCTTCATTATAAAGGTCACCAATTTGATATTTTACATATCAAAAGGCACCCAAACAGAGAATAGGACAAAACACAACAGATACACAGTGATATACCATAAATACACCCAAAATACAAGAAGGCAGACAGGAATTAAAGGCAGAAATACAAAATAAAAACCACCAGTAGCTAGGTGAAAACAGCAAGAGAAACTGGTCATTCCTGTGATAAGAAAACAGAGGGAAGAGAAAAACTAATTGAAATTCAAGCAGAGAACTTAGAATGCACAAGTACTGAGACCCCCACCTGGAGTCTTGTGTCCAGTTCTGGAATCCTCAACATAAGAAGGAGATGGAACTGTTGGAATGGGTCCAGAGAAGGCCACAAAGGTGATCTGAGGGCTGGAGCACTCTTGCTATAAGGAGAGGCTAAGAGAGTTCGGGTTGGTCAGCCTGGAGAAGAGGAGACTCCGAGAAGACCTGATAGTGACCTTTCAGTACTGAAAGGGGCTCCAGGAAAGCTGGGGAAGGACTTTTTGCAAGAGCATGGAGTAATAGGATGAGGGGGAATGGCTTTAAATAGGAAGGGAAAAGATTTAGACTAGAGATTAGGAAGAAACTCTTCTCAATGAGGGTGTTGAGGCACAGGTCGTCCAGGGAAGCTGTGTCCGCCCCATCCTGGAGATGTTCAAGGCCAGGTTGGATGGGCCTTGGCAAGCCTGATCCAGTGGGAGGTGTCCCTGCCCATGGCAAGGGGTGGGACTGGATGATCTTTAAGGTCTCTTCCAATCCAAACCATTCTATGATTCTATGACTGTTTCCCCAAGGTCACCAGCACTATGTCCTGAGCAGAAGATATCACACTCACAGACCTGCAAGACTGTCTATGCACGCCCAGTTTCTTCTACCTTTTCCTGTTGCAATTACCCAACCTTAAAACCAAGCAAACAAGAATTCAAAGAATACGCAAATAATCATACATTTTGACACTGTGGAGTTAGGAATTATCTACCCACAATGCTGGCAGCTCCGAGGGCTCAGAAATCAATTGTAGGAAACAAAGTTTGGTGAGTTCAGCCAAAGCCTAAGAGAGATAACCACGGCTAGAGCACGAGGTCATCTTTAGATGCCTACTTTACAAGTTGAGCAAGTGCAAAAACTCTCTGCATGCAGAGCATGCTATTTGCAAAGGGTCACAACTTGGTCAAATCGATATCAATTTTCGCTGCAGCACTCAAAAGGACTTCTCAATGAGAGCTATTTCCATGACAATTTTCAGCTTTCCACTACCAGCCATTTCACTGCAGAAAAAAAAAAAAAGTAGAAGTTGTAGACAAGTGAAGCATCCTGTTTATCTTCCTCCAAACACCGCTTCCCTTGCAGGGCTGCTCCAGCTTCAAGTAATAACCACCGAGAAAGAAATAAGCCTGGAAAAACAAAATTTGCCTGAATAGTAAGCGTAACGGGAAGATATTAATGAGAATTTGAAAGGAAACACACATCTAACAGTACAGGAGTAACAGATACTCGTGGTTCTGGAGTTACGTCCCACCCGACGGGGCAATTACTGGCACCGTTGCCGCTGGAACGCAGCAGCCAGCAGACATTCATTAACTACATAAAATCATTCCAGGCAGAGATGAAAACAGAAAAGTGCGGGTATAAGAACACAGACTGCACATTGCAGAGGCAACACATTTGCCCATGACAAAGTCATTCCTGCCCTCGTGGAAAATCTCCATTTGTTATGAATCTGCAGATTTTTAAGCTAGAAGGGATTGTCTACACACTTCACACAACCCTGGATTGTGCTTTGCAATTCCTACAATTGAAAACTTAAATACTGAAATAAGTGAGCTCTCTCTCATGTCTCAAGATTCAGACAGAAGACCCTAAAATGAAGACATTCAGAATTATTATGAAGATTGCTTCAGAAAATGCCAGACGGCAAAACTCCAAAGACTTCAAGTGAACATCAGGTGTCATTAAAAAATCTGTTCCTAGACTTCCTGAAAGATACAGTTTATTCTCTTTAATAAATAACAGCTTTAAAAAGGACATAAGATATAAACCCAGTAAAAATGCTAAGAAATCAATTGATATCTGGATGACTGATGCAATAAATCAGAACAGATACGCACTAGGCACTCTGCTCTGACACTGCAGAGAGTAAGTTTTCTCATTTAGACCTCTATTAGTTTTCATATTATTGAGAACAAAAAGCCATACTTGTTATGCTGGAGATGCAAGTGATTTTCCAAGTGAAAACAACCCAGTAATTTCATTATTTTCTCACACTAAATCTCTTTACTGAAACTCACCCTCCTCAAATACTTTTTTGTAAGAAATCTACAGAAACTATTCTACTTAAAAGTTTGACAGTTTAAGTTTTAATAAATAAAAGTGACAATCTCCCTACCCGAAACTACTTTGGAGAGACTTCCATCAGTCAAATATTATTAAAACAAAGAAGAAATAGAAAACCAAAGAATATATGGCATATAAAACCCAAATCCTCATCAGGAGTGTGGATGATAATCAATACTCTGCATTTCCAGCAAATAAGAGGTCTGACTACATACAGAAACCCACCAGTCCCATTTGCCTCCCTCTTTCAGGTGTGGCTTGAAGCAATCCCAGAACTTGGTAAGAGTCAGCAAGTGCCATCACTTCTCTGTATTCACTCTCCGGTCTCATTTCTTCAAAAGTGAAGTTGGTATCTTGTGAGGAGTAAACCTCTCTCCCCCAACTCTAAAGCATTAATGAGGTGTCAAAAAATACAGGGAACAGAGTTAAATAATGGCTTTAAACTGGAAAGGGGAAGATTTAGATTAGACTTTAGCAAGAATTTCTTCACTACATGGGTGGTGAGGCCCTGGCCCAGGTGCCCAGGGAAGCTGTGGCTGCCCCATCCCTGGAGGGGTTCAAGGCCAGGTTGGATGGGGCCTTGGGCACCTGATCCAGTGGGAGGTGTCCCTGCCCATGGCAGGGGGGTTGGAACTGGATGGGCTTTAAAGGTCCCTTTCAACCCAAACCACTCTGTGATTCTATGACTCTGTATACAGACGTACAAGAAAATACAGAAACGCTACCAGTTGCCCGTCCGAACCAGACTTGAGTGGATTTTGACCCCAGTTGCGCAGGTCCACACAAGCCAACACTACAGTTCACTGCCATTCAATCACCTGGCTTTTCACTTTCTGACACAACTTGCAGAATAAAACCTACCACGCCCCTGAAACACAACTGCTGTCTTGACCTGTCAGAAACTTTCAGCAGTAACCCCAAGGCAGAGCAGACCCAGCTCTGCTCAGTCCTCCCTCAAGATATCCTTTCACAGAGCACTTGAACCTTCAGGTTCAATCATTCTTTACAGTCTTTCTGACAAACACATAATAAATCACCCTTGATTTTTATTCCTTCTCCCAAAAGAATATATCCAAGTTGGTAATTGCTGGTCTCCTGCTCTATTTTTGAATTATTTCAAAATACATTTTAAATCATGAAATCATAGAATGGTTTGAGTTGAAGGGACCTTAAAAGCCCATCCAGTTCCACCCCTGCCATAGGCAGGGACACCTCCCACTGGATCAGGTGCCCAAGGCCCATCCAACCTGGCCTGGAACACCTCCAGGGATGGGGCAGCCACAGCTTCCCTGGGCAACCTGGGCCAGTGTCTCACCACCCTCACTGTGAAAAATTTCCTCCTAACGTGTAGTCTAAATCTTTCCCCCTCCAATTTAAAGCCATTATATGTACATTAGTAATCCAGTATTTTAAAATCCTATAATCAGTAGCTACACCCATCACATGGTAGTATCTACAGGAGCAATGTTTTCATTTTATTTTCTGCTGTCATTCTACTTCATTCCCCCGTGTTTAACCTTGAAACCCAAATGACAATGCTTCCTACAGCACTGCCTGTAGACATGCACGCTGAAGCCGGAGGAGCCGAAATCTCAGCGCCTGACAGGGTTTGCTCTTTGATCAGCTCAGGTGGTGCAAAGCCAGCTGGCTGCAGTTATTCTGTTGCCCAGGGAACAACAACTGAAGTGTAGACTTCCTAAATCTGCACAGGAGGCCCTTCTGCAGCATCTCTCGCTGTGCAAGGCTGAAGTGGTGAAGCTGTTAGAGCTCCAGCCCAGCTGGTGCCCATTAACGCTTCCCGTGTGACAGGAACAAGCAGCCAGCAACCTCCTTCTTTCCACTGATAAACAGAGTTAGCGCTCAGCCTTATTAATCAATGTAAACATCCTTCTCCTAGTTTAATAAAGAGAAGAAAAACAAAATTATTCAAGTATGCATCTTTTAAAAAGATAACAACCTTGTAATCTTTCCTCTTAATTCATAAAAAGATAAACCTTATCCTATTTATTCAACGCCCTTCACAGGCATAAGAAGAGAAGAGAGGAAAAACAACATAGCATTCTTTTTCTGGGTTAAGGAATTCAATTTGTGTGCTAAAAACCTGTGTACTCTTTCATTTTACATTTTTCTGAACTACACAAGGCTCGATAAATATAAAAATTGAGTTGTAGGCAGTTAAATTTCTTCCTGTCACTTCAACGCGCTTTTTAGCTACCCAAAGACAGCCTTTGACTTTCAAAAAATACACACATGCTAACAGGGCAGAAACGTAGCACAGTAGGTCATTCTGTATCCTAATAGACATACACTTGCAAGTGGAGCTGAAAATAGAAAAAATTACTATCAAATCAGTAGGATAGAATAGAAGAGACATTGGTACACACGGGATCTTCCATAGTTCGCTGTTGATTTGAGCATTGGGTGCAGTGTTGGGCGCTGCAGTATAAAAAGGATCTCACGCTACTGGAGAGCGTCCAGAGGAGGCCACGTTGGTGAAGGGTCTAGAGGGGAAGTTGTATGAGGACCTGCTGAAGTGAAATGGTCCGCTCAGCCTGGACAAGGGGAGAGTGAAGGAGGGAACCTCATAGCAGTACACGGCTTCCTCACAAGAGGAGGAGGAGGAGAAATACTTCACTATGAGGGTGTTGAGGCCCTGGCCCAGGTTGCCCAGGGAAGCTGTGGCTGCCCCATCCCTGGAGGGGTTCAAGGACAGGTTGGATGGGCCTTGGGCACCTGATCCAGTGGGAGGTGTCCCTGCCCATGGCAGGGGGGTGGAACTGGATGGGCTTTGAGGTCCCTTCCAACCCAAACCATTCCATGATTTCCTCTCTCCGGTGACCAATGACAGGACCCGAGGGAATGGTAGGAAGATGTGTCAGGAGAGGGTTAGGTTGGGTATCAGGAAAAGGTTCTTCACTCAAAGGGTGGTGGAGCGCTAGAACAGCTCTCCAGGGAAGCAGTCACAGCACCAAGTCTGACAATATTCCAGAAGCATTTGGACAAAGCCCTCAGACACAGGGTGTAAATTTTGCAAGTTGTCCTATGCAGGGATAGGAGCTAGACTTGATCCTTGTGGACCTCCTGCAACTCAGGTCACTCCGTGACTCGTTACTCCAACACTTGGAAAGAGCTGCATAAGCAGCAGCTTTCTTGTCAGCATGGTGATCACAGGTAACCCTCCATTCCCATTTTGCTCAACAAAACAGATAGAGCTTAAGACTCCAGACAGGCTCTGATGTTTGCAGATGTCTAAGGAGTTTTTAAAAACCTCACACACCAAACAAGAACGCAGAAAGAACAACCTAAGACTGTGTAGAGTGGGGTATGAAACAGAGGTGGCCAAACCCATTATGTCATATGGAAACTGGAGACAAACTGCAGAAAGCAGGAAGTCAGCAGGCTGAAAAATTGGAAAAGGCAGAAATTGCCTTTTTTTTTTTCAGTAGTCTGATGTTTCTTATGCTATCCAGAAGCAATTTGAGAAAGCTCCTGCACATACCTTTCTGGGGGACAAGCTCAGCAGATACAGCTGTATTTGAGGGAACTCAAAATTTACTGACTGCACTTCTGGAACTGCACCGTATGGGGACAGCCCGAGTGAAGAATGGCAGCCACAGCGTTATTGATGGGGGGAACCCTGCTCTTCAGGCAGAACTTGGCTGCAACACCGTAAAAGCTGCTCAGCAGCACAAACAGGCGTGCTTGCTTTCTGACACTTCATGCAACCAGATCTCATAAGTCACATCAATAACTTACAGCCCATTTGATACCTCAGATATATAGAATTGTAGAACAGTTTGGGTTGGATGGGATCTTAAAGCCCATCCAGTTCCTACCCCCCTGCCATGAGCTGGGACACTTCCCATTGGATCAGGGTCTCCAAGGCCCATCCAACCTGGCCTTGAACCCCTCCAGGGATGGGGCAGCCACAGCTTCGCTGGGAAACCTGGGACAGGGCCTCATCACTGTCAGTGTGAAGAATTTCTTCCTAACATCTAATCTTCCCCTCTCATCCTATCTCTACACCCCTCAATAAAAGAGCGTGTCCCCAGCTTTCTTGTAGCCCCTTTCAGTAACGGAAGCTGTTCTAAGTTCTCCCTGAAGCCTTCTCTTCTCCAGGCTGAACAACCCCAACTCTCTCAGCCTGTCCTCCTATGGGAGATGCTCCAGCCCTCTGATCACCTTCATAGCCTCCTTCGAACCCGTTTCAGCAGCTCCATTTCATTCTTACACTGAGGATTCCAGAACTGGTCACAGTACTTTTCACCAACACAAGAAGCCTAAGTTACTCATGACACATTCTTAAGTTTAATTCCACCTACCTGACACCTCAAGATACCAACACCAAGTACATCTAGGAAGTCTAGAGAAAGAAAAAGAATAAATATTGCCCTATTCTTGTTAGTAGTCTTCTGAACTTAGGGCATGCAAAGAAAACATTGTTTTCTTTGCTACCAAGTACTGTTTAGTTTTCACTTGTTTACAGCTCAGAAGTGCTCATAGCTCTCCTATGAGACCACATCTCCCACGTGCCACCATATGTTTTTAATTGCACTAGAGAGGAGAAACACATAGCTCTTCCTTAAAAAAGTGTATAGCCTATAAAGAAAAAAAACATGTAAACAACCAAATAAAAACAGCCTTGCAACAGATGTAGTGGATTTTTAAGCCCTAAGCCATCCCACACTCAAATCTTCAGAGATGGGACGTGATTTCTGAGCTTGTACTGACCAAATATGCCTTACATTTACTCCAAACACGCAATCTTATTGCACTGGGAACAAAGAGGCACGGATGAACACGGCGTCTTTAAGAAGGTGAAAAGGTAGAATTGCCCTTTATTAACAAGAACAACCAGTACACATGGAGCTCTGTGAAGGAATGGATGGGAGCCAACTAAGAACTCGCAGTTTAGGATTAGAAGGTAGACCAACATGGTGACAATGCAGTGGGTTTGTGCTACAGGAAGAATGGAGTAAAATATAATATGACCTAGAGACAACAAGAAGGAAATTCATAAGTCCTGGTCTTCATGTAGGACTTGAACCATCTCAGCATCTCCTGAAAGGAAATGCAGAAAGATACAGGAGTTTCCTGTAACACAATGATAAAAGTATCCAAAACTGGTGATCAATGAGCCAGCAACAGGGAGGTGTTCCACTGAACCTCACAGTGACAAATACCAAAGAACCAGTCAGAGATGCGAAGGCTGAGGGAAATCTCTGCTACAAAGATCGTGAGGAGTAGTTCATCTTGCTCCCTGACAGGAAAAAGCAAGGCAAAAAGCAGAATCACACATCACCCTGGACTTCAGGGAGAGCAGAGCTTGGCCTGGGCAGTGATCAGCTTTGAAGAATCCTGTGGAAGACAGTCCTGGAAAGAAAAGGAATCCAGGAAAGTGGGCTGATTTTCAAGGTTTACCTGCTCCAAACTCAAGAACGGTCCATCCAGATGATTAAGAAGTGAAAAAAGCAGCAGGAGGCTTGCATAGGTGAACAAGAAGTTCCTGACTAAATTCAAACATAAAACGTACAAGAGGTGGAAGAAGGGACAGGTGTCTTGAGAAGACTATGAAAACAATACTTCACTGTGTAAGAATGTCTCTTGCCAGATTGAACTCCAGATGAATTTTGGCTTCCACACCACAAAGGAGAACAAGAAGGGCTTCTACAGGTACATCAGCAGCCAAAGGAGGATTAGAGAAAGTGTGAGCCCATTGCCGAATGGGGCAGGTGACATCACAGAGAACACTGAGAAGTCCGAAGTACGGAATGTTTTCTTCATCCTTGTTTTTAATACCCTCAGGATGCAAGAATTCCAGGCCCCTCAAGACCAGCAGGAAAGTGCAAAACAGTAAAGACTCACACTCTGTAGAGGAGGATTTATTTAGGATATTTAAACAAGAGGGACCTGACTGGATGCACCCACATGAGCTGAGGAAGCTGGCCAGTGTAACCATGAGGCCATTTCCATTTATATTTGCAAGGTCATGGTGATAAAGAAAAGTTCCTAAGGACTTGAAAAAAGTAAATGTCATTCCTATCCAAGATGGACAAGAAGGAGGATCTACACGCTAACCAGCCTCCCCTCAGTCCCCAGGAAGGTGGTAGATTAAGTGAACTCGGAAAACATTTCCGAATATCAGGTGACTGGGAGTACTGAGCACAGATCTATGAAGGGGACATCATGACAGACCAACACGATTGTGATCTGCAATGAAAATTAAAATGAAAACACAGGTTTGGTAAACATTAGGAGCTAATGTTGTTTCCCTTCGCTTTAACAAGCCTTTGGTACAGTTCCCTATAACGTCCTCAAGACAAGCTGCTGAAGTACAGGCTACATATAAATGGACAACATGTTAGGCTGAAGAGTGGCTGAACTCCCATTCTCAAACAGTTGTGATCAGTGGCATGAAATTAATGTGGAAACCAGTCACTAGTTGGGTATCCCGGGGACTGGCAGCAGGGCCAATACCGTTTGGCATCTTCATTGATGACCTCAGAGAATGCCATATTCATTACTGACTTCAGAGGAACCACAACAGCCCAAGTGGCCAAGAAAGCCAATGGCATCTTGGTTTCTATCAGAGACAGTGTGGCCAGCAGGAGCAGGGAAGGGATTCTGCCCCGGACTCAGAGCTGGTGAGGCTGCACCTCAAATCCTGGGTACAGTTTTGGGCCCTTCATAAAAAGGCAGTGAGGTCCTAGAGAAGGGAATGGAGCGGGGGAAGGGGCTGGAGGACAGGTCTTACAAGAGGCAGAGCTGAGGGAACTGGGGTGGTTTGGCCTGGAGAAGAGGAGGCTGAGGGGAGAACTTATCACTGCCTACAATTGAAAGGAGGTTGTAGAGAGAAGGGTGTTGGTCTCTTTTTCCAAGTGACAGGTGACAGGATGAGAGGGAATGGCCTCAAGCTGCACCAGGGGAGGTTTAAGTTGGACATCAGGAAGAACTTCTTCACAGAAAGGGTTCTCAGGCACTGGTAGAGGCTGCCCAGGGAGGTGGTGGAGTCCCTGTCCCTGGAGGTGTAAAGACTGGTACATGAGGTGCTCAAGAATATGATTTAGTAGTGGTCAGGTACAGTCGGACTTGATGATCTCAAAGGTCTTTCCAACCTAGGGATTTTAGTGGCCGCAGAAACGATAGGATTGGAGACTCAGTAAGAGCAAGCACAGGGTGAGTCTTATTAATGTGAGTAATTAATGATATCGTGAAGTAAAGACAACCAAGTCAAACTCTCACAGCAGCACCCAGTGACAGCCTAAGAAGCATAAGCACAAATTCAAATAAAGATAAATACCCCTTCAGCACACGAAAATAAAAACATGTAAAGCCCTGTAAATAACCTGGCCTGATATCATTGCTGATTCTTCTTCAGGTAGGAGGTTGAATTCTAGTTCAACATCCCTTACAACCCAAGTTATCCTATGATTCATAAACAGTAGAGAAGTGCTTGGTCTACCAGATGGCATGTGCACCCCCAATGGACACGGCAGAACTAGCCTGAGATGAAAAACAGTTGTCACAAAACAAGAAAAGGCACATAAAATGTTTACCTCAAATTCTCATCATTCCCGCAGCAATCTGTCACTCCAGCAGTGACAGCAGCAGAAACATCTGCAATGGCTCTGCAGTTTGATATCACAGAATCATGGACTGGTTCAGGATGGAAGAGACCTTAAAGATCATCTAGTTCCATCCCCCCTGCAATGGGCAGGGACACCTCCCAGGCTGCTCAAGGGCCCATCCAAGTTGGCCTTGAACACTCCCAGGGATGGGACTAAACCGCATAGTCAGAAACATCAATGCTTGTTTGATACCGCATGTGGTCAACAGAATCAGTTTCCCCTTAAAAAAATATTCACACAAGATAATTAAGGTTGCAAACTATCACCTACAAGTTAAGAAAAGCCCTCAAGTTCTAGCGGTCTTCAAAATCTTTTAACATACTTCCATGTAAGCACTGTAGAGAATGGAACACGCTACAGATCTTGCAGCTTGATGTAGGTGACTACATTTCCTACTTAAAACGTATCAATTAGCTAAGTATTTAGGACATGGTTAGGACTCAAGTTGTGGTGTGGGTATAAGGCAGCAGGAGAAGAAGAAAACACATCTTTAGCACCCTCTTCAGAGCCATCAAGCAAGTGACTCTCCTTCAGCCTCTCCAGCTTTCTTAGCAAGACTGGATACAGGCAAACTAAACCAAGCTATCTTCTCAGAACAGAAAGAGAGTCATAGCAAATGGAATAAAAACAATTAAGTCGCAAAATGTCTTAGCATTTACTGGAAGTAATTTGCACAGTATACTTGGTTTCACTTGCATGGTTCAGAAAGAACTCTGAAGTCTAACACAAACCAGAGAAAAGCAAGCTGCTGAATTCCACTTTTTAACAAGCTAGTTGGACAAGAGTGCCCAAGCACATGATATAAGACTCGTGTATCTGCAAAATGTGATTTACTGCAACAACTGCATTGACAAGGTTAGATGGGGCCTCGGGCAGCCTGATCCAGCGGGAGGTGTCCTTGCCCATGGCAGGGGGTGGAACTAGATGATCTTTAAGGTCCCTTCCAACCCAAACTATTCCATGATTCGATGACCGCAGATGAAGAAAGAACACATTCTCTTTCAGCTTATGCTAGTTCAGTTCAATATTTGAAAATTCTGAGTTAAAAGCTGTTTGAAATTGGAAAAGGAAAACCATTTTTCTTGTTCTAATCTCAAAAAAAACCCCAAAACTAGGAGGAAAATGAAACTTTATAATGTTGAAGGGCAGAACAGCCTGATAATTCAGATTATCTCCCAATGAGAGTTCTGATTCAGAAGAGTTTTATCCATTTTCTGTATTTCAGAAGCCTTCTTTTCTATATCATGACCATCCTGTAACACTTCAATTTTAGTCATTTTCTCCCCTCCCTCTTCTTTTTGACATTAGTTCTATTTTGCTTCATAGCACAAACATTACAATTATCCTGATAATGGTTGTCAAATAACGATTAAATCCTAACTAAAAGGACAACAAGCATCTGTCCTTCAAGTTAATTATATTATATACGCTCCCCCTGTTCTTAAACTTTCTCCTACATATCTGCTTCTACACAGGCTGAGATGCTGCCAAGCTTGACTGCTACAGCAATTTCATATATGAACAAGATGATAGCACGGACTACAATAATACAGGTGTTTCACTTGTCCTTTGGACTGAATCTAACATACATCAGTGCACAGAGGCCTTCAAACTTGAACAGCAACTAACAGGGAAGGACTTCTCAAGCCATTCACCAGTTCTGTAGTCATTTTCCATAGAATCATAGAACGGGTTGGGTTGAAAGGGACCTCTCAAAGCCCGTCCAGTTCCACCCCTGCCCTGGGACATCTCCCACCGGATCAGGACGCTCAAGATCCATCCAACCTGGCCTTGAACCCCTCCAGGGATGGGGCAGTCATCATATGGATCAGATCAGTTTTGAATGAATTGATAAACTAATTGAAGAATACTTGAAGGGAACAGTACCAATTACGTGTAACAGCTAGAATTCTTAGAAAAACCACAGGTACAAGCTACAAAACACCAAGAGAACACCAAGCACATTTGTTTCTTCCCTCAAACTACACAAATAAACTTCCTTCTGTACATTCTGCCAGCACAGAGAAGAGGTCTGGGGAATATTTAGAGATGCATTCGGCTTCCCTCCCCATTTGAGTGGCTGCAGCCTTTCACAGGGCTACACCAATGATTTCCCTACATGGGATGTTTTCTTCACAATAAAGGGAAGTAAAACCAGTGAAGTCAGTGGCACCTGCTGTCCTCAATACTAAGCACTTGAAAGCATCACCAGCAGCATTATTTTCCATACCCTTAGTGACGAATTTTCTCTGTGGGGAGTTTTATCCCTACAGAAATTTACTGTGTGATGAGCGCAAAGGGCCAGCCAGCCACAATTCATAGCAGATTTCATGGTTTCAAGTTAACACATTCTAAATGCAAATTTTATTTTCTTTCTAATCCAAAATAAACAGTAGTTTTGTGTTTGCGTGTCTCTATAGTCTGGTTCTACACACCCAAGCTATTTATTGAGTCTTCATAACCACTGCACAGTGGTACCTATCTTGTTTGCAGAAAGAAAATAGAAAATCACGATGTGTGTTTGCAGACGTGCCTTCCTATATGTGTTAAAGTCACAGCTAACAGCCTTCTCCATTCACACCTTCTTTTGCCCTCTGGTGGCTTCGAATGTCCCTACACATAATGGAAGGGCAGGATCTATTTTTGTTGAAAACCACATTTGCACTGGGAGAATATATCCATTTCTACCTCTATTTCTATGGATTGAATAAGAAAATGAACTGTTAAGAGCTGCAGGGGCAAGCACAAACGCTGAATGCAGCAACACAAAAGATTACTTTTTCAAGTATTTAATTTCAAAATGGTCTGGGAAAGTTTTTGTGGGGTTTTTTGTTTGTTTTTGTTGGTTTGTTGTGTTTTTGTTTTGTTTTTTTTTTTAATAAGAGCACTGTTTTCCTTAATCACTAACTTCACACATTGAATCTTTTTTTGCTGCAGTGGTAACGACCCGACTTCAAAAAAAATTCTTCATGTTGTTATGCTTGATTGAGATTTTGCTTTTAAATTTGATTTTTCCTCTTCCTAGAGAGAGGAATTAATCTAGCTTTATCCCATGGATTTAAAACAAGGACTTAACCGAAAGGCTAAAGTTAAAACCAGAAGAAGCATTTCACTGTGAGCTCCCCAAACAGCACTATTAGTGTCACAGCCTCAACTCTCAGCCTTATGGGAATTATCACTCTCAAGTAATTCCACACCATGCCAAAGGCAAGAACTGAGGGATTCCAGAAAACCTGATGGTCAAGAAAGCAACAGCTAAAGCTTCTCTGTATGCAAAAATTTAGTTAATGCATATAGAGAAAAATATAAGCCATCCCAACACGGTTCTGTATTCACAGCTGGCAATTATAGCTTGGATAAAAAGACATGCTTTACCTATTTCATAGTTGTTAAAAATTTGAAGTGATCTGCTTCACATCTGTGAAACTGCGAGACAAAAAAAGACATCAAGTTTGAAAGAAATGATTTGCAGTGATGTATTTATAAAACCCCAGGCCTTACCACAGCAGACCTTATGCATTCTTGGATAGGCATTTTCTTGGTTATTAGCAATTTTAATTTACAAGTTAGAAAGTGGAATTTTCAAACCATTAATGCTTTTTGGCTGTTTAAACTGTTAAAATCAGTAGCAAGAGTTTAACAAAGAACCTTCAGCACATTTTTAGAGCTCCATAGGAGTAAGTTTATGCAAATTCAGAAATAAAAACATTTTAAAGATGTTACGTTTTATCAGTAAATTGTAGCAGATAGAGCTAGAACACATTACAGATTTAAGGTGGGGCAAGGTAGGAATAAAAGTCCTAAATTGAATGCTTGGAAACACATGTTTGTACACCACCACCAGACAGTTAGTGCGGTGTCAGGTAAAGCATACAAGTTAAACTATTTGAACCTTCATTTTGCCTTCACCTGATTGTGCATTTCCAGCAGCAGTTAAGAGTAATTAGATATCAACAGGCATTAAAGACTTTAGGGTTGATTCTTCTGCTGATACATAAGCAACGTATAAAAGTATTTCCTTCATTAACTACTACACAAGACACCCAGAGAACAAGGTGACAAGTAATCTTCCTAACATTAAAGTCTGTTACTGAGCTTAAAAAAAACCCACACTATTGAGAACAGACATTTTTCTTTTAGGCCTTGCATTTCCACGCGTAGCTGTGCCTAACAAGTCTTTCATCCTCTGTTTCCATAAAGGTTTAAGAAAACCCTTAGAGAAACCATTGACCATTCTTGTCCAAGCAGCAGAAGATAAAGCATCCTGGGGCAAACTGCCTTCCTTCAGAATTGCTGTCATTGACCTGTACTTGATGAAACTGAATTCCAAGGATGAAGGTGGCAACAGGCAGCACATGATACCAGCAGCTTCGCTCAGGACTGCCTGTGGTCTCATTGTCATCAAGAACAAGAGATGTAAGTTGTATCATGGTTCAGTTGGGTTTGGGGGTAGGGGGAGGGTGTCTGTGTTTTGTTTTGGTTAAAATGAAAAAAAAAAAACAAAACCACCAAAAAAACCCAAAACAAAATAGAATAATCTCTCTCAAAGTTCAGCTGCAGACCATTCAATGATGAAAACTACAGGTGATAGAATCACAAGCAATTCCCAAGACAGTTTTTTAGTATATTTCATATAATTGACTGACGTTATTTAAGAGTTTGAATTACTCCCTTTTAATTAGTCAGGACAGGAACATTTGTTAAATCTCAGATTACATGGAACCTTTCTATAAACTCCGGAATTGCCATGCCGGCAAAGAGCTCAGGTCCACACCTAATTCAGGCTTTAGTATTTCAAAGAAGCTAGAAAGAAAAAGTAGCCTCTTCAGAAGCAAGAGCTAAGACAAGTTAAATGATTATCATTGTTAAAACACATTTTGCCTCAATGAATGCGTGCACCTAACAGCCAGTAATTAAACATTCAGGGCAAATTAAAAACTGTGAAGCTTTCTCTTTAATTCATCAGCATTCTTTAAGACATACCTGCACAATACCTAGCAATCCTAATCACAACACAACCACCCCACAGCACTAGATGCTGTGTAAATGCTATACAGAAAGGATAACTCTGTTACAAAACATCCTTGTCTCTAGAAGGACCAAATTATCTCTCAAGTCTCCTCTCAGTTCTGTAGAAAACGCTGCACACCAGAATCATGCCGTTGAGATCAGCAGAAAAGAAATTCTTGATCATATCTTCATATCTTGATTGATTTCATATACGTATTTACCACATCTTCTGTCTGATTTCTTAAGTACTCACATGTTTCCCTGTAATTCACTGATTGCTTTGCAGAATGTCTTTTGTCATAGAATAGTTTGGGTTGGAAGGGACCTTAAAGCCCATCTAGTTCCACCCCTGCCATGGGCAGGGACACCTCCCACTGGATCAGGTTGCTCCAAGCCGCATCCAACCTGGCCTTGAACATCTCCAGGGATGGAGCTAATCTGTAGCATACTGAACTTTAACAATTTAATTTAATTTCTAAAACTAGAAGACTACCAAATGCTTTTTTTCCCCCCCTTTAATTCTTACCTACTTGAAAGCTGTCAGTAACAATCTTACTCTGTTCCAAGAAAAAAAACAAACTCATCCCCTATTTTAATTCAGTTGATTTGATGCAGAAGGGGGGGGAAAACGGTGCATGAATACATCACAAAACCAACTAACAGTGCATAAAATAATCTCGATATCTCAAGTATTCATTTCAAAGCCTTCTTTCCCTGTCCCCGAGATATTCCCATTTTAATCCTCCTTTTCCCTCTTCTACCTAGCTTCTTCCATGTATTTATGAACTTCTCTCCCTTCAGTTTGGGAACATGGGATAAAATACAGCATTCCTAACTCTTACAGAGCTCACAATAGCAAATATCTACCAAATGCATTTGAAATAAGTTACTTCTCACTGTGAGAACTACCCAAAAGAGGTAGCTCATGACATATTTTTATTTATTTGAAACAGTAGATCTGAAGGATCCAATTATGCTACAAAGAAACAGGAAAGCCACTAGGTTCACAGGTTGCTATGCTGCTATCTCCCCCTCCAGCACCATGAAGTTTAAAAACCCAGGAAAATCATATTTATTAAAATAGAGATGCAAAATTAATCTCACAAAACACTGCCTGTGACTAAATCAGTTCTAATATTCTATCAAAAAAAACATTTAGTCTTCTATCATGCATTTGACTACATCCGGATGACCATTTGAATGAGATCCATACCTTGGTTACGCTATCTAAGTTACACAAAATAACTATGCTATGTGTCAAAAATTAAAAGAAAACTCAATATCTCACCCAACACAAAACAGGAAATCAAAGTTTTCACTCTATTCCATTAACTTACTTCAAGGAGCTATGAAATGCAAAACATACACAATTCCACTTTTCTTCAATGCCACATTTCATCACTTATTTAAGCAAGTTCAAAAAATAGCTACTAATAATGGACGCAGAGTTCTTCGATCTCCTAGTTTCAACAACTGTCAAGGCTGGTCAGACACAAGAGATGGTCACAATATCTACAAATGTCCCTGACAGCATCATCTCATTCAACTGGTACTTCAATGAGGAAAAGAGTTAAGAGTATTTTTAGACTAACAAAACAAATGCAATACATAAAAGCGTTTTAAAGGTTTCAGATGCTTAATTCTGTTGCTTTATTACTTGAAATAAACTCTCTAAATTCAGTATTCCTTATTATTAAAACCCTAGGCTGTGTTCTCTGTCCTATACGTTGCTACTTACAGTCATCAATAATAATTAAGATCTTATTTTCTTCATAAAGTTTACAGCTGATGGTTCTAAATGAAGATGCACAAAGTCCAAACAAAGCTCAATGTTCAGAAAATAGGTAGAGTAAAATAAACAAAACACAAGGAAGCTACACAGAAAACACGCATATGAATTAACACATTCAATTAAGGAAAACCAAAACCTCACAGAAATTTAGAGTGTTTGAATAGAAGCTCAACTCTAGCAGTCTCAGTAAGCTCCCTCTAAGAGGATTTTCAATTAATATGCATATAGCTATAAGGAATTGCAATAACATGCTATAAAGGCCATAAACCAAATATAGGCTCTTCATGAGAAAAGGGTATAAAATGATTTCTTTCTACCATACTTTCTAGAACAACATTTGAGCTCAAAAATGGATGCAAATTGAATAAATTAAGACTGGTTAATATTAAATGGTACATTACACATTGCTGGACTTTTTAAGCTATCTTGTGTTACCTTGCTATTCAGTTAAGTAGGGAAAAGAACTGCATAAATTCTTTAAAATTTTCCACGCTATTCTGTGCAGCACAACTTAGAAACTCACTCTGGTTTTTTTTAAAAGAGACTTCAGCCAAACTTCTCAAATATTGTCCTGAAACTAGACAGAAAATTACATTCCTTTCCATTTTTAAAAGCAAACACCTAGAACAAAATGAATGAAGCCTAAAATAATAAGAATAGGTTATGTTTCCCATGCTTTACATCATTCAGGCCAGAAATATTTTTTTTTTTTTTTGGTGCTTTCCTCGACCAGAATGCAAAAGTAGACTTCTAACCAGGATGACTCAAGGACATGAAACAAACGAGGGATATGTAGAGGTATAGCTTTTTTTTTTTTTTTTTTGGCAAAGCACCTGTGTTGATAGCTCTGTGTAAACACTAAACTGGAGCTACGTGGTTTCATCTTTGCAGATTCCAAAACATCAAAACACTTAAGTTTAAAATGGTTAGAAAGGACTTACTTTTATTGTAGCATGTTGCTAGCACACCTTTATCTGCAGGACTGGTACTAATGTGCCAGATTTCACCCACTTGATGAAGGAGAACATTTTTGTTTATGATGTTATTTTCATCATCAAAATCTATGATGTGAACCTGCAAATACAATAAAAGAGAATGCTAAGGCTTCAAATGTTTTTCTGTGGTTCCTAGTTATACACAATGACCGTACAGAACAATCTAACGAGACTTCTATCTATTGTACATGAACAATTTCATCGAGCAGTGATTTCATGCAGGATATATATTTATATATTGGTAGAAAAGCACAAGCAATTCCCTTGTTTTGAGGAAATACTATGTTTACTTTTCTGAATTTTGCACCTTAAAGCTTGAAGGCGAGTTTTGATGTTATGGCTAATTGTAAATAAGCCACTCGTATGCAATTCAATGTTTCTAATAACAAAAAACAGATCTAACATTACAATCCTTAGTCAAAATGTTTGCACTAATTCTGCATCCAAGTCATCAAAAAAGGATCCTATGAAGAAAGCAAGGGAGGGAAAGGACTCATTTGAAACATACTGTAAACTCAGCGAGAAACTTCTTGAGGTCATTTCAGCAATCACATATTTTGTATATATAAATACATATAAAGATATAATACTTTCCCTACTACATGGGAAAATAAAACGTTGAGCTGAAAGAAAAAACATCTACACATTTAAACACTGAGATTTTTAAGAGACATACGGGTAGGTTTGCTTTTTGCAATTTTGATTTTTGTTTGTTGCAGCACGGGATTTTGTTTGTTGTGGGGGTTTGTTTGTGTTTATTTTTTAGTTAAGACTGTGTTACTTTCATTTTTCCTCCTTATTTTTATTGGTTTTTACAGTCTTCTCAGAAATAGAAGCTGAGAAAGTTCCTAGCCTGGCAGAACATACACAAGTAGCTCAATATCATACCACTACACTCAACAGAACAAAAATTCTAGAAGACCCACAATTGCTAGAGAATTGTATCCTCATCAAAAATCCATTTGCAAAGTTAGGCGAGCAATTAAGAAGAAAAAACCCAGAGAGGCATCCCATCATAATGACTTAATTAAGTCTATTTAATTACTGAACCATTGCAAAAAAAATCTTACCTATAAAGTATTACAGAAGAGTTTCTTTAAATACCAGAGCTGCTAAAAAGGTCTCAGCTTAGACTAAGCCAAGGGCTGAGTTTAGACGTTACATTTTTCTTTCTCTTCCAGAGTCATCACCAACTCCTCCTTCAAATATAAAGCTGGAGCTTCAAATATAAAGCATACAAGCACCTCTGCAGCCAACAGACTTTTCTGACTTGTTGCCCTGAACCTATAAATCTACTTGGGAATCAGGACCCTACCCATCACCTCACCAACTGCATTTCTGTCTTCCTGTCCAGCTGAAACAGTGACCACCCAGCCCTTCAAAACCCTCCAGAGTAACATCACTTACACTTACCTTTTGCTTCACTTCATTTTGGCTTTCCATACATCCCCTTCTCTCATCTGTTCCCTGTATCTCAATTCACAAGCTTCTGCCTATACAGAACGCTCACACTCATTTCATCATTAAAGATCAGCACCGGTGAGAGCACCTTGAATCCTGTGTTCAGTTCTGGGCCCCTCACCACAACAAGGGTGTTGAGGCTCTGGAGCGAGTCCAGAGAAGAGCAAAGAAGCTGGTGAGGGGGCTGGAGAACAGGCCTTATGAGGAGCGGCTGAGAGAGCTGGGGGTGTTTAGCCTGGAGAAGAGGAGGCTGAGGGGAGACCTCATTGCTCTCTCCAACTCCCTGAAGGGAGGTTGTGGAGAGGAGGGAGCTGGGCTCTTCTCCCAAGTGACAGGGGACAGGACAAGAGGGAATGGCCTCAAGCTCTGCCAGGGGAGGTTTAGGCTGGACATTAGGAAAAAATTTTTCATGGAAAGGGTCACTGGGCACTGGCAGAGGCTGCCCAGGGAGGGGTAGAGTCCCCACAACCCTAGAGGTACTTAGAAGATGGGTAGACAAAGTACTTAAGGATGTGGTTTACCAGATTGGTTGGACTCCACCTCCAAGGTCTTTTCCAACCCGGTGTTTCTATGTTTCTACGTCATCTTTTGTTTTCTTGTTGTGCTTTTTTAAAAAAAAAAGTTGAAAGGCTATTCAGCCTCCAATGCTGCACTTAGCAGATACGTTTTGATGTTATGAATAAGCTTACAACTCAAACTGCTGACAGGTCAAATAGCAACTTTACAAGCAAAGAACTGCAAGGTAAAGAACAGCAACACCTTGACAAGGTGAAACATTTTCAGACTGGTGGCAAGAAGAGTAACTCTTGCTATGTTTACTCTGCAAAATACTGATAATGGACTTTAGCATAACAGAGAAGGGGAGATCTCAAATTTACTGAATCGGGTATTTAACACAAACAGTATGAAATATGTGAAGATCTGTCACAGTTTAAAAATTAAAAGTTATTTTAGTTTACCTTGGAAGGTGCAATCAGATCTGCTAAATTTGCTCCTTTTCAGCTACTACCTCAATAAAGGAAAAGCAGAGGAAGGCAACCTTCTACTGGAGTCACTGGAGCTTCCTTTGGCAGCTCAACCCAAGTCCCTGAAGATGAACCACAAATCTAAATCCGATTTAGTGCAATCACTTACATTTCGTGCCTACACTAACCAGGTTAAGAGGGTCACTCAGCACTCCAGCCAAGGGAGTGCTCTTTACCTCACTGGCAGCCCTTTGAAGTTAACTAATTTCTCTTTTGCTGTTATGTTTCTGCTTCACTTGACATCATGGATATCCAGAAATTGCTGGAACACACGGTTAGCAAATATAAGGTCCAAACTGAGACTTTGAGTAAACGTGGAATTTAATTCTTAGGCAAGGATATTGTTTATAGCCCTCTGAGTTGAAAAATGACATCTTTCACAAAGTCTACCAGAAACAGCTGATCAGCCTAACAAAGAATTGCAGAAGTTCCTCCAATGTTTTTCTGCTAAGGATCTTCTTGACCACATTAATATGAATACATGATAAATCATATTTACCATATGAAATTGTTAACTAAATACTAAGGACAGAAGAATTTTCATCAAAAATATACTACTAGCAAATAGCGTACCAGTGAGGTACCATTAAGACAAATATTTGCAGAAAGAAATATTCACCTGTAACAACTGTCTGACAGAACCAGATTCACTTCAGTTCTGTAGGGAGTTATCCTTGAGTTCTTGAATCATGATCTTTCTGACCTTTCCTCATGTTCTACCGTGGATTAGATAGTGCAGCACACAGACCTCATCGATTAGGATACAGAAAACTGTTCAGTGTAAGCAAGCCAAGTCCACACAGGAGATTTTCAACATGACTGTAGTGCAATGGTTAATGATACGCGTAATTGTAACTTGCGTGGAACACACCTCTTCGTTACTGGTCATAAAATCAGTTGCTTCTAAACAAATGGGTTACTAATCCACTCTAATTACACTTGGAAAAATTCCCACTGAACACAAGTCTAAGTTTTGAGGACAAAGTAGCAAGATTTGAATGAGAACAAATAACTATTTAGTTCTCCTCAAAATATGGATAAATTACTGATTGCTATGGAAATGACTAAGTAAAAGAAACAAAAATTAACCAACTTTGACACAAATTATGTCTTTTTTTCAGTTATGCAATCTCCATAATTGATTTTCTTTCGTCAGGCACTCTTGCGCAGCAGAGGCTGGAGAACTGGTTTAGTGCATATATAACACTGTGTATTAAGGCAAACCATGAACACTGCATTTTAGGTTTGAAAACACAAGACTGAAAATAACTTGGAGTGCAGAGAATGAGACGAGAAAAGAATAAGTGACATATTTCCTTTATATGATTCCAAAGCACAGAAAACACATCCAACTACAACATTTAAAAAGCCACTGCTTAGCCACTATGAAAGCATTGAGAATAAGTTCCAAAACTGCGTAGAACACAGTGCAAAGACAGACAACTTAAAGAATTCCCAGTAAGCTGTGAGGGCCAAATGCCAAGTATTACACACTGTTAATATCTCAAATATTGATGGAATATAAACTCCTATAAATGTTTTCCTTTGCTTTGAAATAATAGTGCTAATAGGAAAACATTTTCAGCGGGTCTGCTCTCATTTGCATCACACCTCTCCATGATCAGAAGGGAAGAAATACACTGCATGTGATGGCCCTGCATAAAAAACCCTCTCACTGTGAAGCTCTTGCTCAATTACTAAAGGTTGCAAACCCACTCATAAGTTTGTTCAGGCAACAAAAAAAGTTTATAAGCAAATCTAGAGAACCTAGTGCTGAATTAAGCAATAATGACTTGAGGCCCAGGGCACTTCTTGGGGACTAGCAACTAGCTGAGAGGAGCTGATGGCCTGAGGCACAGCTAAAGGGCAAGAAGCCCCAAACATTTGTTAATACCCTAGGAAGCATCCTGAATTTCTATTATTAATGTTGCACATTGGAAAAAGAAAAGTACACTTAAAGTTGAAATATGTGTAAATATTTCTAAAATATGTAGTATACACCAAATCAACTTGCCTAAATCAGAGCATCTAATTATTGAAGATCTGCTGCATACCAACTGGTAAGTGAGAATCATTCTCCAACTACTATTTTGTGTCAGGATTTAACTAGTTAGTTGAACTCAGCAGCAAACCGTGTAGAAATCACAGTATAAAACCATGTTATAAGTAAATATCTGAAGACCTGAGACAGCATAACCAAAAATATAATTGTGTGTATTTTTAACTAGGTGTGTTTGCCACCTCTTTTGTTATTGGTCTCACAAGTACTACCTGAAACATAAAGAAACTGAATACTCCAGGCCCCCTTAAGACTTTGAATATTTATTTTTCCTTGAGCCTCATCCCATACCATCATTAAACTCAAAGCCTCACTGGGAATTGATAGCTCACATCTCCCAGAGCTATAGCTCCAACTTAAGTCTTGTGTAGTCCGTAACACTCATTTCATAAGAGTCCGTGACCATATCCATTCTAAGGGCTTCTGTTGGCTATTAGCCCAACTCCCACCCTGCCACTTGCTCCCCAGGTGGAGAAAATAGGAAGAACAGGAATAAGAAAGCTCATGGACCAGGCTAAAGACAGGGACATCACTTGCCAATTACTGTTGCAGCCAAAGTAGACTTGACTCAGGTAAACTAATTAATGTGTGTAAGAATTTCTTCACCATGAGAGTGGTGAGGCCCTGGCCCAGGTTGCCCAGGGAAGCTGTGGCTGCCCCATCCCTGGAGGTGTTCAAGGCCAGGTTGGATGAGACTTTGGGCAGCCTGATCCAGTGGGAGGTGCCCCTGTCCATGGACGGGGTTGGAACTGGATGCACATTAAGGTCCCTTCCAACTCAAACCATTCTATGATTCTACCATGGAGCACCCTATTTTCCTCCTGACCTTGGTCTCACCTCTGTCATTTCCTCAACTGTTTCTCCGTCTTTGTTCCCTCCTCCTCTTTCCCTCCAGCATTTCCTCTCCTTTATGTTTTCATAATAAGTTATATATTATTCAATAATAATTCATAATAAATGTTTTCAGAGCTGCCACCAGGCTGGCTGCAGCAGGGTCATTGCAACCAGCCACATGTGGCACGAGCAACCCCCGGCCTCTTCTCAGAGACCATCACTGCAGCCCCTCTGCTCCCCAAGCCTTGCGCCCCACACTCACTAGAGCCTTCCAGTTCTGCTGGCCTCAAGATCCTTCAGTATGAGTGCATTTACTGAAAAATTTAGTCACAAAAATTAAAAGCACTGTACAAGTATGGTACTCTCGATTGCAGAAGAAAAAGCCCAAGAAAAACTAAGCCACAAGTCACTCATTTTAGTCTAAAGTGTTGTCACACTTGTAATCAGAAAGGACATAGCTGACTGTCACTAATTAATAATGAAAAATCCAGTGTATGAAGCTTCACACACTCAGAACCATGCACGTACCAGGAGTCTCATTAGAGAGAATCAATGCTTAAAGGCTTCCGTTTTATTTTGCATCTCTTCTGTGGTTTAAAGATAGAATCATAGATTAGTTTGGGTTGAAAGGACCTTAAAGCCCATCCAGTTCCACTCCCCTACCATGAGCAGGGACCTCCCACTAGAAGAGAGAGCTCCAGAGAATCTATAAATTTCAATTAACAAAAATATGGCAGTTTTTTTACTAAACAAACTCCATAGCCATACAATTCAGAAGAATAATTTAATTTTCTGAAAATCCACACAGCTCTCATTCACCTACATTTCTTACCAACATATTTCCATTCTGCTCAAAGTATTTGATTTGACTATTACTTCATATTCCAGTTTAACACAGGGAGAAAGGCAAAGGGAAGATACTGGAACAATGTTAAAAAACAGGAAAAAAATTACAGCTGACATTTGAAAGAAAAATTTACCTGATTATCATATCTAAGAGACTGTGTTCCAACCAAAAATCTTATTGCATCCGTTTCTGCTGTCTGAGGCGTTAGAGCTCGTGCCTGGGGAAGAAGAAATCCATTAGAAGATACAATACAATTATTAATTGCAGAAAAAGTCTTGGAGCTTACGTATCAATTATTTTAAGCACTGCATCCTTAAAATCTGCAAATTTTCCTGCCCTTTACATCTTTCTTTTAGTTATCACAGGTTTTGTGCAGTTTTTCATATTTAGGAGGTGCACAGAACAAACAGGTGCTAAACACATTATGAGGCATTATTAGAACAGTGATAACATTAAATATTACAGTAGTTCTTTCAAACCAATTCTCCTTCATCAGCTGACAGAACTCCACAGAACAGCGGAAAATTCTTAAATACAGAATCACAGAACAACCAGGTTGGAAGAGACCCACCGGATCATCGAGTCCAACCGTTCCCATCAAACACTAAACCATGTCCCTCAGCACCTCATCCACCCGTGCCTTAAACACCTCCAGGGAAGGGGACTCAACCCCCTCCCTGGGCAGTCTCTGCCAGTACCCAATGACCCTTTCTGCAAAGAATTTTTTCCTAATGTCTAGCCTAAACCTCCCCTGGCGGAGCTTGAGGCCATTCCCTCTTGTCCTGTCCCCTGTCACTTGGGAGAAGAGGCCAGCACCCTCCTCTCCACAACCTCCTTTCAGGTAGTTGTAGAGAGCAATGAGGTCTCCCCTCAGCCTCCTCTTCTCCAGGCTAAACACCCCCAGCTCTCTCAGCCGTTCCTCATAAGGCCTGTTCTCCAGCCCCCTCACCAGCTTTGTTGCTCTTCTCTGGACTCTCTCCAGAGCCTCAACATCCTTCTTGTGGTGAGGGGCCCAGAACTGAACACAGGATTCGAGGAGCGGTCTCACCAGTGCCGAGTACAGAGGGAGAAGAACCTCCCTGGACCTGCTGGTCACGCCGTTTCTGATCCAAGCCAAGATGCCATTGGCCTTCTTGGCCACCTGGGCCACTGCTGGCTCATGTTCAGTCGCTGTCAACCAACACCCCCAGGTCCCTCTCCTCCAGGCAGCTTTCTAGACAGACTTCTCCTAGTCTGTAGCACTGCACAGGGTTGTTGTGCCCCAAGTGCAGGACCCGGCATTTGGCCTTGTTAAACCTCATCCAATTGGTCTCAGCCCATGGATCCAGCCTGTTCAGATCCCTTTGGAGCCTCCCGACCCTCCAGCAGATCGACACTTCCACCCAGCTTAGTGTCGTCCGCAAACTTGCTCAGGGTGCACTCGATGCCTTCATCCAGGTCATTGATGAAGACATTGAACAGGGCTGGACCCAGCACCGAGCCCTGGGGAACCCCACTTGTCACTGGCGTTCACTAAAACATCCAAGAAAGAGGCTGTTCTCACAGAAGTTTTCAAACCATTCAGATTGAAGATGCCTGCATAAAAAATGATTCTTTTTGGTTACCACTAACCACCAAGTTTAGAACAATGATTAAAACAAGCCCTTCTTTTCCACTCTAGGCCACTATAAATAAGAATTGGCAGAATGACAAGAGAAATAATTTATTGACATACTAATATTTTGTCATAATCTTCTAGTTTTGTTGTCTTAATGAGTTGGATAGACTCTGCCTTCCTTATTCAGCTTGCAACACTGAGAAATAAAGTATTGCTGGAACTAAAACCCCGATTGCTAGTTTGCAGTAGTCAGTAGTACATACTCTTAGTTCATTTTGAGTAAAAAGGAGGTAAACCAACACTCCACAGCACTTTTAGCAACTGTTAGCAAACCCGTGAGAAATATCCGCTACTTCCCCATGCAAAACACCCCTATTAACATTGTTTAATAGAAAGGCTTTGTCAAAACAAAAAAGCAAACCCTTGCAGTTCCCATCTTACTTGGCACAGAAGAGTTCAGAACTCTTCAGACACTGAAGCCTGCATTGCAAAATGATTCTATGATTTTTCAGAATAAGCTTTGAACTCTTACAGAGCACGAACTTCTTACCTTGCATCTGAAATGTGCAGTTCAATGTACTATTTCGCTTAATATTTAGCATAGAGTTAAAAAATGCAACGACCCTAGTAAGTGTGAACTAGTAGCATAACATTTCTATTGAAAGAAAGCACCAGAGAAGATGATTCAGTGAGTAGTTTGCGTTCAAAACATACTCAAATGCAGACCAGAGTTCAGCATGAATCCTTACAGATTTGTTTGTACTCTCCTATTTATATGGCACTTGCCTATGAAAAGCCTAAAGAGTGTTTATGATTGACAGAAGCAACTGAAGTTCACCAAGAATATTGCAGAAAAGCTTTTTTTTTTTTGTCTTGAACAGAATGAGATGATCTTTAATGTCCCTTCCAACTCAAACCATTCCATGAATCTATGATTTATGTTTGCAGATCTTTGCCGAGAGCTCCCTTTCATTTCAGATTTGCTTTCAATTATTTTGGAGAAAAAAAACTAGAAATAGAGCAACAGCTCTGCACCTTTTTCATTCATCAAGCTTCTGTTGTTTCTGCAATTCAAGAGACCTACGGATTTCCGAAGAAATAAAAGGGGGTTTCCCTTTTACCTCCCTATTAGGGCCTTTCCAGCAGGTCTTACCTTGCTTTGAAAAAAATGCATCAGGTTAGATACAAATTGTCCAACACGAAATTGTGTTACTACCTGGTAGCACTTATGTCATCAGCTCGTCTATACCTCTTTGAGTTATTTTTAAGTTATTCCCCATTTTGCAGAAAAAAAAAAACAAACAAACAATGGTCTGAGAAAAATATTTAGACGCATTTCACAAGAAACACGATTGCTCATTCTCTGGCATAAAAGACTATGACATCCATAGAACACAAGGTTCAAACTCAAGTCTTTATAAATCTGGAAGATCTGATTCATCATTGAAATCAGAGTATAATGGACTTCCAGTTGCCTCGTACAGAAAAATGCATCTTATTTTGTCTACTTTGAGTTACTTTTAGAGGAGCAACAGTTACTTCAACAGATTAAGACACTGAGTAACCCTTGTGATGAAGAACAAATTAATTTGGAGTACAGTCAAGATCAAGAAGAGTGCCTCAAGTTTGCAATCTGGTACTGCAACCTGTCAGAGGAGGTTGCAAATAACATCTTTCACAAAAGCAGCCGCGGAGAAAATAAACAAAAAGCATAGTAAAAGGAATAGTGATTAATCTAAACCAATAGAGCTTATTATTTTTTATAAAATGTCAGCATCCACAGAACACTGAACTGCATACAGCCCCAAAAAGCGTTTCTTATCCAAGATTTTAAAGTATTGTTTACTAAGAAAGTTACTGTGATGCATAGAAAACATTCAGAACACAGAGATGTGAACAGTGAGAAAACAAGTTGTCCTTGCACACGCTGTGACGGTGAAAGCCCCACTGAACCGATAATGCTTGACAATGCAACAACTTATGTAATTATATCATTTCTTTTCTTAAGGAACACCCAAGATCTGGACAAACTTGCTAGCAAGCAACAACTAAAACATCATGAACCACAACAAACCTTTTGGTTACATGTCCAAATTTCACACACACCAACAGCTCTCAGGAAGCGCATCTGGTTTAAAACTGGTAGTTTGATAAAACAGGGGTGATAAAGAAGCAATTTGATTTTGATGGATGCTCTAACCAAATATTTTAACCGTCCAGAAGGAAGTTTATAAATACGCAATCAAAACTCCACTTGGCTAACACAAGAAATCCTGCCTTTGGAAAGCAAACACCAAATCCTGCTTAATGCCACACGAGTCTGCAAAGGCACCGGAATGAACCACCCCCCTTACAGGATTTTGAAATCTGTATTCCACACTGCAGTCTGTAGCTTCTCTGATTCTCATTTAATCCACTAAACCAGAGGTTGCACACAATCACAAAACAGAACACTGAAGGAATGCACCAATTACTGATTCATCCCTGCATTTCAGGGGGAAAAAAAAAAATCACTATGGGTGGCAATAGATACTGAGCAACTGCTGCAGAGACACAGAAAATGCATCCTCTGTGCTCCAAAGGCATCTCTGACCAGCACTCTATACACCAGGAGGCGAGATGCTCTTACCCACACTTGAACCTTGAGCCTTTCAAGATGACAAAATCAAATTGAAGAAGAGTTAAGGCTGAGGCAGGAAGAGGAAAAAGAAAAGTCTTAGGACTCTAGAACCAGGCAAATTTCATGTACTTAAATACCTGGATTTGGTGTGTTGATGAGAAACACTCCGTTCCACATACTATATTCAAAAGAGATTTTCTAAAAAAAAAAAAAAAGAGCATGATAGACTGCTACAGCACAGTTAAAACTCAAATGTGTTGTCTTTTGGGTTTTTTTAAGCTTTCTGAAAGAAGTTGTGAATTCATACTTAGACACACAAAACTAAATAGTCTGTAACAATGGTCATGCTGACAATTTGGGTCAGGGAGACAGAATCCAGCCAAGGAAACCAACATGAATCCAGCCAAGGAAACCAACATTTCCTTTTACTTTGCATTCTCTGCATCCTGAAGTACTTTGCAGAATCATAAATTACACACCTAGAGAGGAATAACCATATGCATGCATGGAAAAATAAAAATTAAAGAAGCGTTCACAATGCACCATCTGTTCACAAGACAGTGCAGCTGACCCACTTTGAGAAGCAGAATCACAAATTCCTCACGAACTTCCAACACACATTATACTTCACCAGAGCAGAAAGGAAGCAAAACTAACCCCAACAGTGAAGACCACCAACAAAGGAGTAACACAAATCAAAAAAGGAGGGGTGGAGGTGGTAATAAGTCACGTAAAGCTGAGTGAAGGAAGTTTAACTGGAAAAGAAAACAAAAATTTTAATGTATAAACAGAATAAATTATTATTAAAATCTTGTGTTAGCCAGGATGAATTAATAAAACCCCCCAAACTTCTTATCCTGCTGCTGTTCCTATCATGGAAACTGTAGCCCATGCAGACGTACCTAGAAAGCAAACGTTGTCTTCCTTATTACCAGAGAACAAGTTCCTCTTTTACTATGCGCATTGAGGTATTAGAGATGCAGAAACAGGCACTCATGATTATTCATAGAATAATACAATGCCTAGGCTGGAAAAGACCTTTGAGACTGTCAACTCCAACCGTACCTGTCCACTACTAAGTCACATCCCTAAGCATCTCATCTACCAGTCTTCTAAACGCCATCAGGGATGGGGACGTCACCACCTCCCTGGGCAGCCTCTGCCAGGGCCTGAGAGCCCTTTCAGTGAAGATGTTTCTCCTAACGTTCAATCTAAACTTCCCCTGGTGCAGCTTGAGGCTGTTCCCTCTCATCCTATCACCTGTCACTTGGGAGAAGAGACCAGCACCCACTTCACTACAACCTCCTTCCAGCTAGTTGTAGACAGTGATAAGGTCCCCCCTCAGCCTCCTCTTCTCCAGGCTAAACAACCCCAGGAACTAGATCATCTTTAAGGTCTCTTCCAACCCAAACCATTCTGTGATTCTATGATAAAAGCTCATTTAAAGTTAGCGTGCTTAGGAACTGTAACGCACTGAATCTCTACGCTTTGTTTGTGAGTTCTCCCAAAACCTTCCCTTTTCAACGCCTTTTGAAATACCAGCGCAATAAAAACCAATCAATTTTTTTTTAATTAGGCTGTTACTATTTAGAGCATTAATAAACAAAGAAAAAAGGATCAGTATTCTTGAATACATATTTTGTCTCGCTGATGCATTGCGCAAGTTTGTTATCCGGAAGCAAGAAAAATACACCGACTCCCATGCTTGAAGATTTTTGTTTCATTTAATACAACCAAAAGAATTTCTGCAGCCTACGTAATGTTTTAAATTCATACAATCCTCTGTGCTAAAAAGCAGTGAACTTGCAACATAAAATGTGAAGGACGCTGTATTTGGCTTGCAATCCCCAAATATGAATTTAAAGCTATTTGACTCTCTGCTTATGCTGAAAACCAGAAATCATGGGCTGCACTAGGGGTGGGGAGGAGAAGGGGGAAGGGCTGGCTCTGCTGATGCCTCATTCCGGAGGTAAAATACAAGTTCCCTGCCCCACCCCTGCACAGTTTAGTATTTGAAAGGAATGCTTGGACTTGATGATCCGGTAGGTCTTTTCCAACCTGGTGATTCTATGATTCTAAGAAGCCCCACACTGATAATGTCATGAATATTATTCTTTGCCTTCCAGCATAATTTCCATTTTCAAGTAGGTACACTTTGATTTTACTTGGGTAGGACAGCCTTGTTCCTCCCACCACAGGAGGGGACCCTCTATCATTGTAAAAAGCTGCGGTGATTCTACCAGGGAAGAGGCTGGCAGCACACATGCTCAGGTGATCTCCAGTGCTCTCAGACAGCTGCTTTCTACAAGCCTTTCACAGCACAAGAATTCCTGCCACTGCTGTATTTTGTGCAGTGACCCTATTTCAAAGGCTGACAGATTCTGTAAACCCTCACAGCAGCAAAAGCCACCCTCAAACACTCACGTAGCACAAACATCCTTAGAAATCCTGCTTTCACACCGTCAATGATCATTTTTATCATGAACCACAATCATCTTTTAATGGTTCTTCAAGTTCACAGAGCAGCATCTTCATGCTATCATTAGCCTGTATCATATCCAGTATTATCAAGATCATTCGAATTGCCTGAGGGTACTAGAAGAATTAGTTTCTACTCGATTCACTTCATCCATTATGAAGATCTTTAGAAGATGAGTTAAGAAAATTTTGGCACTCATCTACTCTTTCCCCCACCATGGTAAAACTTTAAACCTGTGTTAGATGGAAGTCCCCCGAGAAGTCCTTCCAACTCAAATGCCATCCTCACAGAATTACAAAATGGTCAGGGTTGGAAGGGATCTCTGGAGATCATCTAGCCCAAAACCCCTGCTAAAGCAGATTCTCCTAGAACAGGTTGCACAGAATTGCGTCCAGGTGGGTTTTGAATATCTCCAGAGAAGAAGACTCCAAAACCTCTCTGGACAACCTGTTCCAGTGCTTGTCACCCTCACAGTAAAGAAGTTTTTAAACCCAATAAGGGTCCTGAAGAGAGGTAGATATGAAAACAATGCGTACACAGCCTGGATTAAGATACGCAGGCCTGGCACTCACAAGGCAAGTAATCTTGGAAAAGAAAAAAGGACTGAGACAAAGGTGAGGAATTTCATGAAGACATTGCCTGGGAAGATCACAGAACAGATCCTCCTCGAAGCTCTGCTAAAGCACATGGAGGACAGGGAGGTGATTCAAGACAGCCAGCACAGCTTCACCAAGGGCAAGTCCTGTCTGAACAACCTAGTGGCCTTCTATGATGGGATAACCGCAGCAGTGGACACCAGAAAAGCAATGGATGCGATCTATATGGACTTCTGTAAAGCCTTTGACACGGCCCCCCACAACATCCTTCTCTCTAAATTGGAGAGATATGGATTAATGGGTGCACTGTTTGGTAAATAAGGAATTGGCTGGATGGTCGCATTCAGAGACTAGTGGTCAACAGCTACCAAGCTGTCCAGATGGAGATCCATGACTAGTGCTGTCCCTCAGGGGTCTGTACTGGACGGGTGCTGTTTAATAGCCTCATCAATGATACTGACAGCAAGATCGAGTGCACCCTCAACAAGTTGGCAGATGACACCAAGCTGAGTGGGGCAGCTGATATACCAGAGGGATGGGACACTGTCCTGAGGGACCTGGACAAGCTGGAGAAGTGGGGCTGTGAGAACCTCAGTTGGTTCAACAAGGCCAAGCCCTCTTCTCTGACTGTGTTCAAGGCCAGGTTGGAAGCAGCCTTGGGTAGCCAGGTCTGGTGTGAGGTGTCTCTGCCGACAGCAGGGAGTTGGAACTAGGAGCTTTAAGGTCCCTTCCAACCCAAACTATTCTATGATTCTATGGTTATCATGCGGTTTCTTGAACTGGTACAATTTTCAAAATAAATCCTCTGAAGACATTCCTAAAGCTGTACCAAAATTAATATTTACATTCTGCTTAGGCCATACTCTCTCAGCCCCCAAGAGACCAAAAAAACCATCCCAGGGAGAACTCAATTGCTAAGAGGAGCTACTGGCTCTGCATCGGCTCCAGTCCCATGCCCGGGACACAGCTGAGCCCCAGAGGCAGCACAGGCTTCCCTGGGTACAGCACAAGTGGCACACAGCTAACTAAAGTCCTCTTTCCCCCCTCCTCCCAACAATTCATCCCCTGCCTTCCACTCCATCAAATGTGGGTCAATTGAGCTGTTCTCAATACATACTGATATTATTCATACACAAATGGAGCAGGAGACCTGGGACCAATCTGCTTCAGTCAGTATTTTGCACTGATTCAAGGTTCTTATTCCAAGAAGTCACATTTGGCTCTAGGGAAATTCAAGTTTCACCTTACTCTTGCAGACAGGCAAGGAAGCCCTAAAAAATCAATAGACTCTGTTCAGATTCATAAAACCTGTTAGCAACCAACTGAAAACACAATGTGGGCTGGTTACTGCTTATTCAGTGAGGAAGGCAGGAACACAGAGCAGTGCACAAGCTGATAAAGCATTGGTGCACTTTTTTTAAGGCTGCTTCAGCCAGACCTCATCTCACAGAGCAGCTGGAGTTGCCCTTGTGCAGTAAAGCCCTGCTGTCAGCAAGCAGGGCTTCTATCATCCTTCCTTCTTGCTCCTTACACTCACAATCATAGAATCCCTAGGTTGGAAAATACCTTCGAGATCACCTATCCCAACCATACTTGCCCACTGCCAAATCAAATACCTGAGCACTTCATCTACCTGTCCTGTAAACACCTCCAGGGATGGGGACTTAATCGCCTCCCTGGGCAGCAGTCCCAGTGCTCGATAACCCTTTCTGTGAAGAAATTTCTCCTGATGTCCAATCTGAACCTGCCCTGGCACAGCTTGAGGCCATTCCCTCTCATCCTATCACCTACGGCTTGGGCAAAGAGACCAGCACACACCTCAAGACAATCTCCTTTCAGGCAGTTGTAGACAGTGATAAGGTCTCCCCTCAGTCTCCTCTTCTCCAGGATAAACAACACCAGGTCCCTCAGCTGCTCCTCATAACCCTTATTCTCCAACACTGTCCAACACAGTGCTGGACTCGGTACTGGTGACGTTACAGCTCAAATCCTGGGTTTGGGGTCTGCTACCCAGGTGCTGAACAGCTGTCCTGGAAAGCACCCCTCCCCACAGCTCATTTCAAGGTTTTAGGCATCATCCAGTTACCCCGAAACCAAGGCTAACACGGTGTTTCAAGACGTTCAGCAGTGCTTAAACACCTACTCGAAACATCCCTGTTTAAACAAAGAAGAGGATGGGGGAAATTGTGAATCCCTGAAAATGAAGCATATCCAACATAAGATAAACATAATGAGTAGTCTATGTTAGATAGTAAACAGCTCAGCTCTGCCCTGGACAAGTGAGAACAACGTAATCTCACTGATAAAAACCAGCACTTGGTGATACCCCCTGAGCCCCATTTACGACATTCTCACAATCAAGGATATCTGTGAAGTCTACCCAGGCTCCTTTTAGAAGGACAACCTTTCCATTCTGAGATGCTCTGCAGCTGCTGCTGTTGCCCTACATTCATCGTGATCCACAGACACTACCCAGCCCTCGATTCAAGCAGCGTCTCACTTCTTCACTCATCACCCGCTCCAATTTTCTCATGTTCGTTACTGTTGGATGCTCAGAGCACCTATGGGAGGGATACTGTCTCTAAAGAAAATCACAGGAAGAAGCACACCTTCTAAAATTCCAACATATTTTGCATGTCTGTACGATGTTGGAAGAGCTCACAGACATTCAAAAGGAAAAAAACTCACTCTGCGAAACAGTGGTTTGGGGGTCACATGAGCATCATAAACAGCACAAAAGAAGAGTTGCAGCCATCAGTCAATCAGGTCAAACAATATAACTAATCATGCAGGCATCAGTAATTTCAACCTTCTTTTGCTGTTAGATGTTTAGCTTCCCCACTCCACCCCAGAAAAGAAAAAAAACGAAGTAGAAACTATTTCTGTCACTTGCTAAAACTTTTTGCACAGTCATTACATGTGGCTGTATAAGAGCTTGAGATTCATGTCTTTAATTTCCATTCTCAGGTCAGAATTGTGAGCGATGTGGTTGTTCTAAACAAGTAAGATTTCCCTGCATTGGCAGGACTTTTTTTGATGAAAACAGGATTCAAAAAAAAGATAAACATGTAATTGTTCATTAAAAATTCAGCTGAAGAAATGGTTTCAGTTACAGTCCTTCCAACACACACTGGAAAGAAGCAGTAGTTGGGATGATGCAGCTAGCCATTATTATCTAGCAAACCAGACTTAGAAAGAATAATAATCTTTCTTATTAGCCTTGGAGATGCAAGTGGAGAAAACCACACCACTTCTAGGTTTAAGTCTCTCCACCAGAGCCTTTTCCAGAAAGCAGGGAGATGCAATTTGCTTTAAAGGCACCCTGGCAGTTAGTGGAGATCAGAAACCGAATCTTCATTTCAGACTTAGCTGTAAACCACCTTTTCCTTCCCCACCTTCCCTTTACACAATCTGTGTTAACTGTAATTCCTCTTGATTCCTCTTTGTCCTTTTTCTTTATCCACCCACCAGACAGCCTTCTCACCTGAATTGCCAAGGAAGACAAGAGGTCCATATGAGATGTACAGTTCAGGGAGGCACAGGTCCACGGAGGTCCCAGACAACACAGGCCAGCTTCCCAGAATTTCTGGAAAGCTTATTACGTATGACTTATTAGAAAGAAGCTATGAATTTTATTAAGTACTGGATTCAGCTGAAGAGATTTAAGTTGTATTAACTTTGAAGTATGAGTTAAAGCAAATCACAAAATGATAGCGTATTATGAGACTTCAGTGGATGTAACATTTAGTATTAAGTGAATACTCTACACTAGCTCCTATGCAAGAAGGAAACGAAGCAAATAAACAGCTTGCTAGAGAGATCTATTGGTATAATCAGGGTCACAGAGCTCGGTAGCCAGGACATCCAAATCCAACAGAGAACTTTCATGTGTTCCTTTCCATGAACAATTTGGTAAAGGTGACTAAATAAGAAATGCATTTCATAGAATCATGGAAGGGACATCAAAGCCCATCCAGTTCCATCCCTGCCATGGGCAGGGACACCTCCCACTGGATCAGGCTGCCCAAGGCCCATCCAACCTGGCCTTCAACATCTCCAGGGATGGAGCAGCCACAGCTTCTCTGGGCAACCTCAGCCAGGGCCTCCCCACCCTCATTGTGAAGAAATTCCTCTTCACGTCCAGTCTAAATCTGCCTCTCTCCAGTTTACACCCATCGCCCCTCATCCTATCACTCCACGCCTTTGTAAACCCTCCCCAGCTTTCTTGTAGCCTCTTCAGGTACTGGAAGGTCTCTATAAGATCTCCTCAGACCCTTCTCTTCTCCAGGCTACAGAACTCTAACTCTCTCAGCCCATCTTATCTCGCTGCATCCTCTGAAGATTGAAAATATTGCTGTGTTAACTCCAGAAGAAACACAGTGCGTATTACTGCTATGATAGCAGTGATGATGAGCCAGCTGTTGCCAAAAAGAACACATAACACCTAAGCAACACCCTTGTAGCAGGAAAAAAAAACCATAAACCAGGATTCTTCTCAGCCATCTGCACACCAGGCTGTTTATGCCCCCAGCACTAGTACAAAGCTTTATTAAACACAAGACATGTTCCTCTAGGAAGATGATCACTAAGTTCCCAGGTTAGTCCAGTAGCAGGTTTATTTCCATATAGACATAAACTCTAATGCAATGTACAAATTTTGTCCTCTGTAACAACTGCACAGACACAAGACACACAAAAAGACCCCACAAACATCAGGCCGCTTTACAGATAGGAAAGGCAATTAATATTTACAACTTAGAAACAGTTTCATGCCCTCCCCTCATAGAAGCATCTTATTTTTCTTAAATTCTAAAAAAGAAGAAGAAGCAACCACAAGAAATGTTCACAGCTGCTGGTCTCTCCCTACCACCCCAGAGCCAAAGGCTTCACTGGGGCTGCTGGCAGTGATACAGAATGCAGCTTCCATTACAAAAAGTAGAATATTTTGATTTAAACTGAAGCAGCATTAAGATTTCATCCAAGTAACAATACTTTTTTGAAAGTCAGAATCATAGAATCCCTAGGCTGGAAAATACCTTTGAGATCAACTCCAACTGTACCTGGCCACGACTAAACCGTATCCCCAAGGACCTCACATACCCATATTTTTAAACCCCTCCAAGGATGGGGACTCAACCACCTCCCAGGGCAGCCTCTGCCAGTGCTTGAGAGTCTTTCAGTGAAGAAATTTTTCCTGATGTATAATTAGACAAAATGTCCCTGTGGGAGCATGGGGCTTTTTATGGCATGTGGTTTGTTTTTTTTTCAAATAGTGCCTCTGCAGGCACTGTTAGGCTGTTCATTCTTTTGCAATTATAACGTCTTGCGTTCTGTATGATCCTTGGCAAACATGGAGTCACTTGGCTGGAAACAAGCTCGGAGATCATCAAGTACCTGCCCACTACCCAGATCAACAGCTGTGTCTTCTTCTATAGAATCACCAGGTTGAATAGGACCCTCTGTATCATCGAGTCCAACCATTCCCATCAGACACTAAACCATGTCCCTCAGCACCTCATCCACTCCTCTTTTAAACCCCTCCAGGGAAGGTGACTCAACCACCTCCCTGGGCAGCCTCTGCCAGGGACCAATGACCCTTTCTGTGAAGAATTTTTTCCTAATGTCCAGCCCAAATCTCCCCTGGCGGAGCTTGAGGCCATTCCCTCTCGTCCTGTCCCCTGTCACTTGGGAGAAGAGGCCAGCTCCCTCCTCTCCACAACCTCCTCTCAGGGAGTTGGAGAGAGCAATGAGGTCTCCCCTCAGCCTCCTCTTCTCCAGGCTAAACCCCCCCAGCTCTCTCAGCCGCTCCTCATAAGGCCTGTTCTCCAGCCCCCTCACCAGCTTTGTTGCTCTTCTCTGGACTCGCTCCAGAGCCTCAACATCCTTCTTGTGGTGAGGGGCCCAGAACTGAACACAGGATTCGAGGAGCGGTCTCACCAGTGCCGAGTCCAGAGGGAGAAGAACCTCCCTGGCCCTGCTGGTCACGCCGTTTCTGATCCAAGCCAAGATGCCATTGGCCTTCTTGGCCACCTGGGCCACTGCTGGCTCACGTTCAGTCGCTGCCCAGGGGCAGGCTCGGCCCCCGCCGCCCCCCCTCCCTTCTCTCCCCGTCACCCACCTGGAACTCCAGCCCGTAAATCACCGGCGCGTCGTCCTCCATGGCGACCCCCCCTCTCCGCGCCGCCCGCCCGCCGAGCCTTTCGCGGCCCTCGGCACTGCCCGTAGTCTCGCCGCTTCCGGGTCGCGCGGCGCCAGAGCCCTTTCTGTCCCTCGGCGCTGCCCGTAGCCCCGCCCGCCGCTTCCGGGCGCCGCGGCCCCGCCCCCCGCGAGCTGGAACGGAGCCGGAGCGGGGCCCTGCGGGGCGGGGAGGTGCGGCCCGGGGACGGGGACGGGGACGGGGACGGGGACGGGGACGGGGAGAGGAGGGGGAGGACGAGTGGGAGGAGGGGTGGCAGGTCCCCCCCACACCCCCTCTCCTGCTCCTCTCACCCCCCCGTCCCTCTCCGCCTGTTCCCGCCTCCTCCTCTCCCCCCACACCTTCTCTCTCCCCCTTTCCCCTTCTCCTTCCCTTTTCCCTTCTCCTTCTCTTTTCTCTCTCCTGTGAATCATAGTCACAGAATAGTTGGGGTTGGAAGGGGCCTTAAAGCTCACCCAGTCCCAGCCCCTGCCATGGGCAGGGACACCTACCTCTGGATCAGGGGCTCCAAGCCCCATCCAGCCTGGCCTTGAACCCCTCCAGGGATGGGGCAGCCACGACTCCCCTTTGTCACCCGATTTCCTCTCCCCCCCATCATCCTTATTCCTCTCCACCCCCATCATCCTCATTCCCCCTCGTCATCCTGTTTCCTATCCCCCATCATCCTCATTTCTCTCCCCCCCATCATCCTCTTTCCTCTCCCCCGATCATCCTCTTTCCTCTCCCCCCATCATCCTCATTTCTCTCCCCACCATCATCCTCTTTCCTCTCCCCCGATCATCCTCTTTCCTCTCCCCCCATCATCCTTTTCCCTCTCCCCCATCATCCTCTTCTCCCCCCATCATCCTCTTTCTTCTCCCCCCATCATCCTCTTTCCTCTCCCCCATCATCCTCTTTCCTCTCCCCCCATCATCCTCTTTCCTCTCTCCCCCCATCATCCTCTTTCCTCTCTCCCCCCATCACCCCCCCTTCCTCGCCCCATCACCCCCCTTCCTCCCCCCACCATCCCCCCTTCCTCGCCCCGTCATCCCTCTTCCCTTCTCCTTCCCCTTCCCCTCCTTTCCTTCCCCCCCTCTTCATTTTCTTTTTCCAGGACCCAGCTAGTCTTTGGGAACAGAAAAGCAAATATCATTTTGTCTGTGTTCAGAGGGAGTCGTTTGTCCCTTAATCCTGATATATTTTGTGATTTGCAGAATGGGTAAAGAGAAAACCTTTTGGGGGGTTAATTCTGTGGGTGGATGATAGATGCAAGATACCAAATAGAGAAGTGACTGCATTTTTAGAGCAAGAATTTTAGTAATTGTTTGGTACTGAGGAGTTTTGGGGTGACACCTGAGTAATAAAACTAATACTTGTTTGGGGGTCTTTTTCCCTCTTCAGCTACCATGGAGAATAAAGAAAGTAATGCTAAGGATGCGAAAAGCCCCTCGGATGAAGATGACAGCAGAGACATAGCTCAACAGAAAACTCGTGAAGAAATTCTCTTTCATGAGGAAACCATCGATCTCGGTGGAGATGAATTTGAGTCTGAAGGGAACGAAACTGTTTCAGAGGATTCCAATAACTTTGTGGATAAACTTAATGAACAAATGATGGAGAGTGTCATTATATCGGATTCTCCCAACAACAGTGAAGATGATACAGGTGAACTCGGTTGTCTGCAAGAGATGGTAGAACAAATGGAAGGTAAAAATAATAAAAAAACACAAGCAGAAGTGGATAAAGAAGAGTTTTTAAGTAACGAGAGTGAAACCGAACATGAAGAAACACCCAGAGACGTTTCTGAGATTGGTACAGATGATCAGGTGTCTTTAAAGGAAGAATCAATTCAGGAAGCAGTGAAGGAGGAGCCAAAGTTGGGAAGCAACATTCCTGCTGAAAAGAAACCAAATGATATTGATGAAAGCAAATCTGAGGGCCAGATATCATCACCCAGCACAAGCAAACCATCTCCTGAGGCTGAGCCTATTCCCGTGTGCACCATCTTCAGCCAGGCAAACAGTGCTAATACGCAGCCGCAGTTGTTTCTGCCTGATGGTTTTGAGCCTCAGATGGTGAAATCTCCCAGCTTTAGCAGTATAATTGAGACTCCAGTGAAGTCCAACCCGCAGGTGGTGCAACCAAGTCCTAGTTTAAGCAAGTTCTTCGGCGACACCGTGAACACTAACACTTTAGCTTCGGATTTTTTTGATTCCTTTACCACATCCAATTTTATTTCTGTCAGTAACCCCAACGCAAGCTCTTCAGTTCCAGAGCAAATGTCCTCTCTTTCAAATGGTAGAGACGGTTCTTCTGCTTCATCTAACCCTACTTTCTCCGTGGGGAATGGAAGACCTGGAGCAGGTGGTCCTCCATCATCTCTAGAAATAACTCAATCCCCTAAGCCGTTCTCACAAATCCAAGCTGTTTTTGCTGGGAGTGATGACCCATTTGCCACAGCCTTAAATATGAGTGAACTGGATAGAAGAAATGATGCTTGGCTTCCTAGTGAGGAAACCAGGAATGTTCTAATTTCAGTTGCCACGCAGCAGTACAGCACCATGTTCATTGATAAAGAGAATCTCACTATGCCTGGATTAAAATTTGATAACATCCAGGTAAGAGTCTATTATAGTATCTTAGTGAATCGTTGCATTTTAGAAACGTTATGCAAGAGCTGGTCAATAATCTGTGTAGTATAGTGCTTTGTATTCATATAATCCCTAGGTTGGAAAAGGCCTTTGAGATCATTAAGTCCAACTGTACCTGTCCACTAATAAACCAGATCCCGAAGCACTTCATCTGCCCATCTTTTAAACCCCTCCAGGGATGGGGACTCCACCACCTCCCTGGGCAGCCTCTGCCAGTGCCTGAGAGCCCTTTTGGTGAAAAAGTTTTTCCTAGTGTCCAAACTGAACCTGCCCTGGTGCAACTTGAGGCCGTTCCCTCTTGTCCTATCACCTGTCACTGGGGAGAAGAGACCAACATCCACCTCTCTGCAACCTCCTTTCACGCATTTGTAGGCAGGGATAAGGTCTCCCCTCAGCCTTCTCTTCTCCAGGCTAAACAACCCCAGCTCCCTCAGCCACTCCTCATAACCCTCGTTCTCCAGCCCCTTCCCCAGCTTTGTTGCTCTTCTCTGGATGCGCTCCAGGACCTCAGTGTCTTTCTTGTAGCAAGGGGCCCAAAACTGAACCCAGGAATTGAGGTGTAATATCACCAGTGCTGAGTCCAGGGGCAGAATCCCTTCCCTGCTCCTGCTGGTCACGCCGTTTCTGATCCAAGCCAAGATGCCATTGGCCTTCTTGGCCACCTGGGCCACTGCTGGCTCATGTTCAGCCGCTGTCAACCAACACCCCCAGGTCCTTCTCTGCCAGGCACTTTCCAGCCACTCTCCCCAAGCCTGGAGCTGCTCGGGGAGCAGTTGTGTCCCAAGCACAGGACTCGGTACTTGGCCTTGTTAAACCTCATCCCATTGGCCTCAGCCCACTGACCCAGCCTGTCCAGATCCCTCTGCAGAGCCTCCCAGCATCATGGAGATCAACGCTTCTGACGGGTGACAGCGCCGTGATGGTACTGATGATCACCCTGTGTGTTTTGTTGCAGTCCTTATTAGAAAATTTAGCATCCCTGCCTACTCATACCTGAAGGGGCTCAAACCAGATCTGATGTATTCGTAGTGAAGTTTTTTGGATGTGTTGAAAATCCATGTTGACAGTTTCCATAGAATCCACAGCTGGTTGTATTTTTGATTAATTCAGTACTTTCTCATCCTCCTAGTTTGTAAAGCAGTGCTTGCATTTGGAATATATGAAGTCTGAAAGCAGGCAGATTTGTTTGCCTGTGGAATTTGCTGTTCAACCAAGTGGGAAATAACATTATTCACTCATGTGCATAGTGCTTTTAATAACACTGATGCTGACTGGAATCGCATCGTTTATATCTTCTGTAAGTAGCAGAAGGATACAAGCTGTAGGAAAGAGAGAGTGCTGGAGCAAGCTACTGGGGAGGGGTAACCCCAAAATTAAAAAGAAAACTCTAGATGATATCATGAAAGATTGTAGAATGAATCATAGAATGGTTTGGGTTGGAAGGGACCTTAAAGATCACCCAGTTCCACCTTCTGCCATGGGCAGGGACACCTCCCACTGGATCAGGCACCCAAGCCCCATCCAACCTGGCCTTGAACACCTCCAGGGATGGGGCAGCCACAGCTTCCCTGGGCAACCTGGGCCAGGGCCTCACTGCTTTCATCATGAAGAACTTCCTCCTAATGTCTAGTCTAAATTTTCCCCTCTCCAATTTAAAGCCATTCCCCCTCATCCTATCACTATAAGCCTTTGTAAACCCTCCCCAGCTTTCTTGTAGCCTCTTCAGGTACAGGAAGCTGCTCTAAGTTCTCATTAGAGTATTCTCTTCTCCAGGCTGAAAAACCCCAACTCTCTCAGCCTGTCCTCAAATATAATATGCGAGTATTAATAAGAGTCCTTGTGTAAGTAAGCCTGGATGTTTTTATGGTAATCAAAACCTAAACATTGAAAAAAGAGCAAATAATGTGGTGTAGATCTATATATTTTCATTAAAATGCTGTAAGTATATATTAATTGATACTAATTTCACATAAGAATTTCCCCTGGAGAAAAACTGTGCTGTTGCTCAACTTTAATTCAACGGGGTTTTTTGCTAAAATAACATTTAAAAATGTCTTGTTATGTTTCTTCTTCTTCTGTTCCATGAACACCAAGGGAGATGCCGTAAAAGATTTAATGCTCCGGTTCCTGGGGGAACAAGCTGCGGTGAAGAGACAAGTTTTAAATGCCAACTCTGTAGAGCAGTCATTTGTAGGCTTGAAACAACTCATTGTAAGTAACAGTCTTTGTAATTCAGTGTGTATTAAGTACCGTGCTTCCCTCAAGAGCCACTCACTGTGGGGAGAAACTCAAAACTCTCTGTCCTGTCTATTCATGATCCTGCAAAATACAGGGAAGCACAGTAGTTTTTAGTGGGAATGACACAGGGGTTTAAACGAGGTAAGAAGTAATTTTTTTTAAATGCAAAAGTTAGAAAAAAAAGCAAAAGTAATTTTAAGTTAATGTGAATTTTACCAGCTGGTTTTTTTTTTGTAATTTAAATTGTTGCAAAACACATTTTAATGGCTTTTGGGCTTATCTGCATTTGTAATATTTATGTTTTCACCTTATAGTATTTTAGAAAAGGTAAGGCATCGCAGTCTTAAAGGTAAGCAAAGCTGATGAGATAGTTTCAACTGCTTTAATTCTTTATTTCAGTGCAACTAAATCACTTCCAATGGAAAGCATAATTTTCTCTGAGTTGAAATCCTTTCCTTAATGTAAATATTTCAGACTTGGAAGTAGTTGCTTCCAGCTGCCTTGTGAATCTTGCCTTGTTCTTTCAACCGCTACGCTCCTGTATGAAACTCGTTACTATTACATGTCTGAGCCTTGCTTAATTTGTAAGTAAGTAAAAATTACTTTTTACTAAGTATATTTTAGACATTTTTTATTTTTGAAAAAATGGATGAAAATTTCCTGAGCAGTGAGAAATTAGAAGTAATAGGATAGCCTGTATTTAGTATTTAACATCTTTCCATTTAATTGCATTACATTCATAGAATTACCAAGTTGGAAAAGAAAGAATAAAAATAGCTTTGAAAGGCTATTCCAGAACATCATCTCTTTGGTGGTTAATCAAAGGAATTCTAATCAGTCCTCTCTCAAAATCTTTTTTAATAATCAAGGATAAAGTTATTTTCAGCAATTTAAATATTTTGCTCTCATGTTGATTTTTAAGTCATTTTCTCTTACCAAATTTTGCTTCCTCTCACCTGCTATTTTGTATTGGTAGAGAGTAGCCACTTTGCCACTTCTCAGATTTTCTTTTTAAAGGCAAAAATAACTCTTCTAGTTGTCCCATCATGGATGTCTTCACTATCATCCTAGTAGCTCTTCTGAGAATCTTCTCCAATTGAAGCTAACAGATTTTGATTATCGCTGTCTAGAACTTAACATGTTATATGGCCAGTTACATAACTCTATGTTCATGCTTTTTACCTTTTCTACTCTCATAGTATTGTTAGTCATCAGATCTCCGTTCAGTCATGTGGTCTTAGATGTATTAAAATGCTTGCTAGATTGCATCTGCGAATGCAAACACCGGCTCTGTCCACCGGGGTCACCAAAGAATATCTTAGATTGGATTGATTACAGCATAAGTAAGATGATGTTGGTGCTCACAGCAAAGAACATCAGAGACTAAAGTCCTTTTTTGGGAGATCATAGTGCCAACAGTCTGCAGAAGTTTCCTCAGGTACAATTAGTTATCAGAAAAAGCTGTTAGCAAGAAGGTAGGAAACTGAACTTCCAAAGGTCGACTTTTTGTGGTGAGACTCCCTACAGCAGCGTCCTTGCTAAGACAAGTTGTTCACCAAGGAACTGAACTCGGATGGTTCAACTCTGCTAACAAAAAGGGTTTTTTTCAGTGTTAATTTGGTCTCAAGCTGATTTGAGTGAAATTTGTACCAGTGACCCAAGGATGGATAGTTGGATTATTGGACGTCTGCACTTTCTGCCTGGAGGAGAAAAACCTGGGGGTGTTGGTTGACAGCGACTGAACATGAGCCAGCAGTGGCCCAGGTGGCCAAGAAGGCCAATGGCATCTTGGCTTGGATCAGAAACGGCGTGACCAGCAGGGCCAGGGAGGTTCTTCTCCCTCTGGACTCGGCACTGGTGAGACCGCTCCTCGAATCCTGTGTTCAGTTCTGGGCCCCTCACCACAAGAAGGATGTTGAGGCTCTGGAGCGAGTCCAGAGAAGAGCAACGAAGCTGGTGAAGGGGCTGGAGAACAGGCCTTATGAGGAGCAGCTGAGAGAGCTGGGGGTGTTTAGCCTGGAGAAGAGGAGGCTGAGGGGAGACCATTGCTCTCTACAACTACTTGAAAGGAGGTTGTGGAGAGGAGGGAGCTGGGCTCTTCTCCCAAGTGACAGGGGACAGGACAAAGGGGGATGGCCTCAAGCTCCTCTGGAGGAGGTTCATATTGGACATTAGGAAAATATTTTTCACAGAAAGGGTCATTGGTCCCTGGCAGAGGCTGCCCAGGGAGGTGGTTGAGTCACCATCTCTGGAGGGAGTTAAAAGATGGGTGGATGAGGTGCTCAGGGACATCGAGGTGCTCAGCGGCATCGCTTAGTGGCAGATAGGAATGGTTGGACTCAATCATCCTAGGGGTCTTTTCCAACCTAGTGATTCCATGGTTCTGTGATTTCACAATTAAAATTTCTGCTAGGGGGAATTTCTACTATTGAACTGGAAGTGCTTCCCTGATAGGGTGGTTGCGCGATTAAACTAGTTTTACAGCTTTGAGGCTTTTAAGGAGCTATTGGAGCGCTGGAGCCGTCCAGCAAGGTAATTCTATAAATCTGTCTGCTTCTCATTGAAGTGATAACTTGTGAATGGAGTTGCACATCTGTAGGTGCTGCATGTTTGTGTCTTTCAACTGAAAACAGACGATCTGAGTTTTCATTTTCTGTAAGTTATTAATCTGGTATAGGAACATGCATTTATCTTTAGAGCAAATAAGCTTAAGCAGGAGCTTCTCTTCAGTGTTGGTTTGTTTTACGGCATATAAGGTGCAAGCTCTAATTCTTTTAGCTCCTGTTATTCCGTATGTTGCATTAATTTTTCATCCTCATTTGAACAAGTTTCTCACCTTTCCGATACTTGGAGTTGGAAGCCGTTTGCAGCCATAGAAAAATTGTCTTTTGTGGCTGTCATAGCTAAAAACCCCTGCTGTATCTTGCCACTATAAATACTCAGTGTTTGCTCGAAGTATGCAGTTATTTTTTCCAGCTATGAGGCCAGGAAAGGGTTACTAGCTACATTTTCTTAACTGATGGGAATTAGCGATGTAATTTAAAGGGGAGAAGAATGTCATAGCTAGTGGAGGAGGACATTTTAATCACTTTAATGGTGTTACATGTAGAGTTAATGACTCCCTTTGAGTCTACTTTTAAAAAAAATCATATACTGTTACTTTTGCACATGATTAATGCTGTGCTCTTACATATATTCTCTAATATAACAAACTGGGATGCAGTGGTGTGGCATACATATTCCCTTTAATAAGCTAGAAATTATCCTTAAAAATAGGGGGGGAGTGTTCCTTTATTTCTAAATCAGTGAGCAATTTCCAACATTTTTGTAGCTGATTTGGGAGAAGGTGGGAGGCACAGGTGGCACAAACAGTAATTGGGGGCTTGTGAGGTTGCATTTCTACAATAAAAAACATCCATTTCTTGGATAAAATTTCAGTGGCTGACCTCTGACTCCAATTTTTGTTCTTGAGAGACTGAATGCAGTTATAAATTCTCTCCCTCTTTCAGGTGAGTTGCCTTTTCATTGAGCACATTTTCTGTAGAAGTGGCAGAATCATTGAATAGCTTGGATTCGGAGGGACCTTGAAGATCATCCAGTTACAACCCCTGCCATGGGCAGGGACACCTCCCGCTGGATCAGGCTGCCCAAGGCCCATCCAACCTGGCCTTGAACCCCCCCAGGGATGGGGCAGCCACAGCTTCCCTGGGCAACCTGGGCTGGGGCCTCCCCACCCTCACAGTGAAGAATTTCCTCCTTATGTCTAGTCTAAATCTGCCCCTCTCCAGTTCATAACCATTTCCCCTTGTCCTGTCACTCCAAGCCTTTGTGAACAGTCCCTTCTGAGCTTTCTTGTAGCTTCTTCAGGTACTGGAAGGTCACTATAAGATCTCCTCCAAGCCTTCTACTTCTCCAGGCTGAACAACCCCAACTCTCTCATCCTGTCCTTGTATGGCAGGTGCTCCAGCCCCTGGATCATCTTTGTAGCCTCCTCTGGACCCATTCCAACAGATCCATCTCTTTCTTATGTTGAGGACACCCAGTCTGCCTGACTCATTGCTTGACAGAGGAATTCCACCTGGCATTCCCTGTATTTGTTCCATCACCTGAGATTCACTGCTTTTGTTCAGGAAAACAATGCATGGTATTGTGTACAAAGGAGAACTAAAAACCCTTCTACAATCATAATTCTAACACATTTGGTCGACTGTATCTGAAAAATCAACCAAAATTGAGCTGTGTGAGGAGAGTTCCAAGGAACAAGTGTGTATGTGCGACTGGTGTTTAGCTGTGTGGTAGTATTTTTTCAGTCCAAATCACTGAGTGTCTTCATAATAGAATGAAAACAGTCTTTCAGATATAGTGAAAACTTCAGTAATTAAAGTTCTTGTGGCACTTTATTAGAAAAGGAAGAATTGTAGAGAAGGGAAGATTTAGACTAGACATAAGGAGGAAATTCTTCACACTGAGGGTGGGGAGGCCCTGGCCCAGGTTGCCCAGGGAAGCTGTGGCTGCCCCATCCCTGGAGGGGTTCAAGGCCAGGCTGGATGGGCCTTGGGCCCCTGATCCTGTGGGAGGTGTCCCTGCCCATGGCGGGAGGTTGGGACTGGATGATCTTTAAGGTTCCTTCCAACCCAAACCATTCTGTGATTCTATGTAAAATATATTTTTCCAGTCAAGCTAGAGTTTCAGCTTGTTTTGGGCCATTTTACTCAGTTGGAAGTTTTCTTCACTTCTGAATCTAAAAAACAGAACATCTTCAGGGTTGTTTGTGTATTTGAACTAATAACATGCTAGTTTCAGTCACTGGAATTCCTTTCTACCCTGCATCTTTGCAGGGGCAGAATCCCTTCCCTGGCCCTGCTGGTCACGCCATTTCTGATCCAAGCCAAGATGCCACTGGCCTTCTTGGCCACCTGGGCCACTGCTGGCTCATGTTCAGCCACTGTCAACCAATTTGGCTTTTAATGACATGCTGTATATATGTCTCTTGGAAAAGTCCATTATATGCTAGAAAAGTCTGATCGCTTAAAACCTGTAAAGCATTAGTTTGTGTTTTAGGTTTTTGGTAGCGTTGGCTGTTTATGTGGCTGCATTAGCACTTACACAGCAGAAGCTTTAAGAGGATGATAGTGGGACAAGACAGTTTCACTTGTCTAACAAGGAATGGTTTTGTTTTAGGAATAAAGAAATACGTATAAGAATATTTTTAAGTTCACCATGGAATGGAAATTCAAATGCTTGCATATTGTAGGTGAAGCTGTTGTTATTGTGAATTTATCATTTTATGCTTTGTGTTGTTTCTTGGCCTTTGTTCTGGGCAATGTTAGGAAAGTATTTTCATTACAGGAACGGCACTAGGGGTTATAATCTGAAATACTGAAGTCAGTGAGGTAGCAATAGACGTTAAAATACTTGGTAATAGAGTAACTTGGATGTTATTACTGAAGTATGGCTGGGAATTGTTTTCTGCTTTTGAAGAGCAAACAAAATTGTGGTATTACAGTATATTCTGGTGTAGTAGTAACTATGATACAGCTTTAAGTTTAGAACCCCATATGGTGTTGTATATTCTTTCGTTTTACTGATCTGATAATATTAACTCTCTCTCATGCTTGATTTCACTTGTTGCCTAATTAGACCTGCAGCTTTGACAAATGACATTGTGCTTCTCACCGGCCAGGTCTCCTGACCTTGTCATTATTACTGATGAGAACATGTAGCTGCTTCAGGCAAAATAAACAGTTGTGCATTTTAGGGGTTTTATGACTTTGCTACTTAATCTCTTCTTTTTCCTAGAGCAGTAAAAACTGGAGGGCAGCAGTTGACTTGTGTGGGCGGCTTCTCACTGCGCATGGTCAAGGCTATAAAAAAAGTGGGCTACCTACTAACCACACCACAGATTCTTTACAAGTAAGTTTAAAGATACGCCCTTGTAATTTTTTTTTCCAGCGATATTCACAGTAGCATTTTTTAACATGGTCAGACTTCTTTCCCTAATCATTACCTGAAAACTGAGTTCATTAAAGCATTTTAGCAAGTCTTTTTTTTTTTCATTTCTTTTTGTAAAGTAGATCTTCTTTAAAACAATTTTATTTTAAAGTAAAATTCTATCTTAAATATATGTTTTTAAAGTTAATCACATTAGTAAAAAGGAATATGTTTTGCTTTTGGAAGACTCCCTGTGCTGAAGTTCGCGGACGGTACCTTGAGTGTGGGCTTCATAATAAGATTTCAAGTGTCAGAAGTATGTTTCATGATGATAAGAAAATAAGAACCCAAACTGATACAGGTTCATGAATGATTACAAGTGTTTTAGTGAACAAAATGTGACTGGATGACAAGCCATGGTTCCAGCCCTAGTAACTATAAAGCTCATGGAATTTCACCAAAATCATAATGGACTTTTAGAATTGCATAAAATGGAAGAAGCAATTAAGAATTAGATTTGTAATTCTCACGTGCCAACTCCATTTAAGGAGAGATATTCTAATTCTGATGCAGGTTAGTTTTTAACTTCATCTTCAAAATCTCAGTATCTTTACAGCCAATTAAAACATCAGTCCTCTGCTTTTTGTTTTAATGATCTTACGAAAAGTGTTCTGTTATAAAGCATGTAGATATAAACCCTGATTCTTATAAGCAAGGAACATGGAAACTCTTAGCTCAGCTTTATCAGAAAAAACACGTTGAAATTGTATTTGGATGTGGTTTCTGATTGAGGCTGATGACAGACCTTGTCTTTTTTCTATGTATTAATTTTTAGCTGTGGTTTGTGAGACTTGCGCTACTGGTAAAACTGAGTCTGTTCCAAAATGCAGAAATGGAATTTGAACCCTTTGGAAATTTAGACCAGCCTGATCTTTATTATGAATATTACCCTCACGTGTACCCTGGACGAAAAGGTAAGATACTTGATTTATAAGACACTTTTTATTTTTGCCATTTTACTGGTCACTGTAAAGTAACAGATTTGTTATTTTAATTCTAAAGCATTGTTGAACTTCAGATTATTTCTTTTTTTTTCCCCAGAGGAACATGATTAAGTAGTAAGTCAGCGTTGTTTGCGTTATGGAAGTAGCAGTAAGGAGTAAGGGCTAAAACTACTGCATCACAATGCAGGTAGACAGAGTATTTCACGATGCATTTGAAAGAGGAATTATAATTAAATAGTTTAGTTTTAGCATATTGAAATTAAACTCCAAACTATAATAGTTTAATGTAGGCAGAATCAGGCTGTGAAAAGTGATGAGATGAAAGAGTTTGTGGAAACTCTATTATAAGGCAATGCTGAGAGACCTTGGTCTTATCAATGCTTATATTATATCTAAGGCCTTGGTCTTATCAATGCTTATATTATATCTAAGGAGGGTGGCCTAGATGATCTCCAGAAGTCACTTCCAAGCCCTGCCATTCTGTGGTTAAGCGCCTCTGACCTTACGAATTCTGAATGTGTCTGTGCTAAAATCTGAGCATAATGAAAATATTCTATTTCATTATTATATGTTTTAGTTCAGTTTTAGCAGTTGAACATCCCAACCAGGATCATAATCTGATGATCTGTAAGGAAAAATAATCATAAAATCCCTAGGCTGGAAAAGACCTTTGAGATCATTAAGTCCAACTGTACCTGTTCACTACTAAACCAGATCCCTGAGCGCTTCATCTGCCCATCTTTTAAACCCCTCCAGGGATGGGGACTCCACCACCACCCTAGGCAGCCTCTGCCAGTGCCCGAGAGCCCTTTAGGTGAAGAAATTTTTCCTGATGTCCAATCTGAACCTGCCCTGGTGCAACTTCAGGCCATTCCCTCTCGTCCTATCACCTGTCCCTGGGGAGGAGAGACCAACACCCACCTCTCTACAGCCTCCTTTCACGCATTTGTAGGCAGTGATAAGGTCTCCCCTCAGCCTCCTCTTCTCCACGCTAAACAACCCCAGCTCCCTTAGCCACTCCTCATAACCCTCGTTCTCCAGCCCCTTCCCAGCTCCGTTCCCTTCTCTGGACACGCTCCAAGACCTCAATGTCTTTCCTGTAGTGACGGACCCAAAACTGAACTTGGGATTCAAGATGCAGCCCCACCAGTGCTGAGTCCAGTGGCAGAATCCCTTCCCTGCTCCTGCTGGTCACGCTGTTCCTGATACAAGTCAAGATGCCATTGGCCTTCTTGGCCACCTGGGCCACTGCTGGCTCATGTTTAGCCGCTGTCAACCAGCACCCTCAGGTCCTTCTTTGCCAGGCACTTTCCAGCCACTCTCCCCAAGCCTGGAGCTGCTCGGGGTTGTTGTGTCCCAAGTGCAGGACTCAGCACTTGGCCGTGTTGAACCTCATCCCATTGGCCTGAGCCCATTGACCCAGCCTGTTCAGAGCCCTCTGCAGAACCTCCTGACCCCTAAGATCAGGGCTTGATGAAGCTGACCTACTGATTGTAGAAATTTCATATAAATACAACATGATTAAGATGTGGAAAATGCTATTAAACCTTCCTTGTGTAGTTTCAAGGATGTAGGAAAGAGCAAGCAGTTGTCTTCTGGCTAGCATGAAACTACACAGTGCTGGATTATGGATAAAGAAATTCAGAATGCATGCATCGTTAACCTGCTAATTTAAATAATAAAATAGATATAAATCATTCATCTATTTTGGTTGAAATACATTAGCATGAATCCACTGCTGTTTGGTAATTTTACTTCTCATTTTGTGGTGTAACAAGCATAAAAGGAAGGGGTTTGTTTCAACGTTTTAATTTTGATTCATGATATATAAATGGAGTAAGCGCTTAAAAATCAATTTAGCAAATGAGAGTATAGATATAAATAATGTACGCATTAATTGCAATAGATATTTTGAATAATTTCTTTGTATTCAAAATATTCATAATGGAAAACTTTCTGATTTATGACATTTCTTGTGTTTTCTGTGCTTAAAGCATGGAAGGGTTACACACCTGAGCTTCTAGAGCAGCATGGGCAGTCCCTCATCTATTAATCACTGAGAAATCCACCTCAAAGAATTGAAATTCCAAGTAAAAGTATGAGAAGTGGAAGATATTTTATCCATTAATTTAATTTAATCTGACCAGTACGGTCCTCTTAATTTTCCTCTGAACTTCTCCTGAGATTCTTTTCCTTTTGGCAATGCTACTAAGCCCCTTTTTGCCTTTTGCAGCTGTGCTGTGTGCGGATCTCTTGAGTGTTGACATCCTCATGGCTGTAAGATCTTTCTGTAATCTCCCTTTCCTGGTTTCTGCAGCCCATTGCCAGTGGTGGGCGCCGTCTCAGGGGATGGAATCTGCTGGGTCCTTATGTCAACCAGTGGAATTAATTAAGTCGATTGCTGTTTGATAGAGTGCAGAGAGTAACACAATCTCACTTCCTAGTAAAGTCTAAATATGCGGTTATAGATTAATTCCTAAATTCATCTTCTTTGGAGAGAAGCCACAAAATCTGATTTTCCGTATAATTGGTTTGTAATAGCCAGGTACTTGGGTCAGGAGCTCTGTTCCAGCTTACTTCCTGCACATCTGCACTGTACTCTGTGAGGTAGAGAAGGCTGAATATTTGTTGTTGTTCTTGTGGCTAATGGGTTTCAGGATATTTTTTCACATAGTGACCAACTGTGTAAATAGAATCCTAGAATAGTTTGGGTTGGAAGGTACCTCAAAGCCCATCCAGTCCCAACCCTGCCATGGACAGCCTTCTATTCTCCAACCCCAACACTCATAGCCTGTCCTCGTGTGGGAGGCGCTCCAGCCCCTGGATCATCCTTTTATATCCCATTATATGCTTTCAGTAAATGATTATTTGCCCTTCTACTGCTTTTTGGTATTGAAGATTTGTTGAGTAACCCATAGAAGGTAGATCAGAAGGCATTTCTGTCACTGGTTTTGCAATAAGGGAATACATTTGAATCCTTTTTTCTGCTCTGTAGGGGCTGTAGATGCATCTGCAGTTTGAATGTGATTGACATGAGGTGATGTTTGTGTTATGACAGTTATGAAAATGTGCAGCTGTTCATAAAGAAACAGACATTAAAATCTGTGGTCATAGAAAATTCTACCTGATCTTACTTTTATTCCATCTGTTCCCATGCTTTTGGAATATTGGTTTTCTTTTCCTTTCAGCAGACCTTTTTCCACGTTTTAATTTTGCATTTTGTCCCTGCCCATGGCAGAAGAGTTGGAACTGGATGGGCTTTAAGGTCCCTTCCAACTCAAACTGTTCTCTGATCCTATGATTATATGGAAAGAATTATCTTAAAAATAAACCATTTTTCTGTTACGGATTTTTTATAGATAAAATTCTTATGAAACCCATAAAGAGGAGCAACTGTAAAACATAAAGCTACAATAAGACTTATTTAATGTAAAAATAAAAATTGGATACATGCCAGTAATGGTAGGGTATTACCTTTTGTATAAATCATCTAAGATACTTGCTGTGGGTTTGATGTGGTAGAGGGCATTACTTCTTTAGAAATACAAAGCATGAAGTAGAGACCAAAATCCATCCTCCTCTGCTCCTAAGTAAACATTTTAATTATGGTATATGCTGCTTTTTTTAAATATTTCCTTGATATTTGGCCTTCTAAAGCTCAGCACTGAGTGGAATATAATAGAGGGCATGTATTTGATTCCAAAAAGATGTGCCAAAGGTCTCAGAAGGGAGGAATATATCTAGAAATCATCTAAGTGTAATATATGTTGGTTTCAATTCATAATCTTATTAATACTTCTTACCTGGAATCATGTGTCCAGTTCTGGACTCCCCAACAGAAGAAGATGGAACTGTTGGAACGGGTCCAGAGGAGGCTGCAAAGATGATCCGAGGGCTGGAGGAGCGCACAGGGCTGTTGTGTCCCAAGTCATCTTGCTGACTTTGTGAGAACAAAGGTTCATAACCATCGACCCTGTGAAAAGACTTTTAGTAGCTTGCTGTTGCTTCTCTCTGCCTCTTCCTTGACATTTTTGTTTCAAACAAGCTCAAATATGACTGCTCTGTTTTCTTAAATTGAGAAAAGTACAGATTAAGATTCAGAATGCTGGAGACAGTACAGTGATAGAGTCCCCAGGGTGTGGGGGGCGTTTTTGCACACCTGAACCAGGCGTTAGAGAATTATTTTGGTGAATAGATCTCTTCGTGTCTGTTTTCCATCACTGCCATGTGTTACTCCCTGAGAGATTGTATTAGCAGTTTATAGAAATAGTACTCATTGAAAGCTTTACCAAATCTAAAGTAAATCAATGATCTTTTCTTTTTTTAAAAAAACAGAAAATCAGTTTATTAATTTAGGAACTGAATTTGATGTATTTTCCATACCTCATATCGTTTAACTAAAAAGAAGCTTAGTTGGAGACAGAGACATGTACTTAACCTAAAATCTCTGTTTCTTTTAATCAAAAATCTCAGTTTCTTTTTCATAAACGGATATTTAAGGAACACGTTTGAATAAGTGGTTTGGATAAGTGCTGTGGGTTTTTATGAGCAATATTTGCTCATCTGATTTCACCTGAAGTTACAAAATGCTGTTTGTATGCAGTGGTAAGACGACCTTACCAGTGGCAAAAGCTCTTTTCTGTTCTGTTTAGCCCAGCTGCCACACTTGTGTGAGGGTACGCGTACAGTGTTGTGCTTTCTCCCCCCAAAAATATCTGCCATTCAGATTACTAGGAAACTGAGGAAGAGGGCGGAAACGGTGTTTAAGTTATCATCCTGTTTAACGAGCAGTAAGGAACAGAAATCCACTGGGGAGATTTGCTGGATGCTTAGAGGAAAGCTTCTCGTGGAATACTTGTTGTATCAAGAGTTTCAAAAAGAAAGAGAAGAAACAGGTAGAATCATAGAATCACTGAATAGTTTGGGTTGGAAGGGACATGAAAGATCATCCAGTTCCACCCCTGCCATGGGCAGGGACACCTCCCACTGGATCTGGCTGCCCAAGGCCCATCCAACCTGGCCTTGAACACCTCCAGGGATGGGGCAGCCACAGCTTCCCTGGGCAACCTGGTCTGGGGCCTCCCCACCCTCAGAGTGAAGAATTTCCTCCTTATGTCTAGTCTAAATCTGCCTGTCTCCAATTTATACCCATTACCCCCAGTCCTATCACTCCAAGCCTTTGTAAAATCCTTCCACAGCTTTCTTGGAGCCTCCTTCAGGTACTGGAAGGTCCCTCTAAGGTCTCCTTGGAGCCTTCTCTTCTCCAGGATTAACAACCCCAACTCTCTCAGCCTGTCCTCGTATGGGAGATGCTCCAACCCTCTGATAATCTTTGTAGCCTCCTCTGGACCCGTTCCAACAGCTCCATCTCCTTCTTACATTGAGGATTCCACAACTGGACACAATACTCCAGATAAGGTCTCACGAGAGGGAAATAGAGGGGCAGGTGTCTGGGCTGCGAGCACACGCTGCTGACTCATGTTGAGCTTCTCATCCCTCAGCACCCCAAGTCATTCTCAATCACGTCATTCCCCATCGTATATTGAAAACATAGAGTTTGAGTTTGTCCTGCATGAAATCGTAATATAAATTGTGGTTTGACAAGTCCTTGCACGGTGGGGCAGCATCCTTCTGGGTTTGTGTGAGAGGCTTTGTCATCATACTTGATGTTCCTAGTAAGGATCACACTGGAATGCTTTTTGGCCACACACTCTGAAAGGAATACTAAGTGGTTGAGAAATAATACATAAATAAACTACATTTGAACGTAATACAGTTCTGAATGCCTGTTCCAACTGAAGTCTGAGTTGTGATAGGAAATAAATCAGATTCTTATGGAGTCTCAGTTGGACTGGAGTCGCATTCATCATTCTGACACCCCGCAGCACCAGTTCTGCTGCTGTGGGTTGGTAATGGGTTATTCCTTCTGCTCACATGGTTCCTTCAGCAATATGCAAGATCGATACTTCACAAAATATACAACCCCAAAAAGTGTTTTACAAAACATTATATAAATTCTCTACAAATGGATAACATGAAATGTTTCATCTGCGCTCCATTAAACATCCTTCTCTCTGTTGAGCTGTTCTCTTACCAATTCAGATTTGCCGTATGAGTATTTATTGAGTTGACCTTTTGCCACATTTTACAAGAGAATGTAACGATACAAGCTTGTTCTGAGTTGAAAATACTGGAACACAGTCATTAACCAGAACTAGGGACTAGGGGCAATGGGTATAAACTGGAGAGGGGCAGATTTAGACTGGACGTAAGGAGGAATTTCTTCACAGCGAGAGTGGTGAGGCCCTGGAACAGGTTGCCCAGGGAAGCTGTGGATTTCTGTAATGTGGGCACCCTTTATATCAGCTTTATTTGGAAAAGGAGTGTGTAGAAGGGGGTTTGCTGCCCTGGTTATATAATTTCCACAGGCATGTTTTTAAGGCAAAAAATTCCATGTTGTTTCTTCTCCATTGATTATAAAATATAGAATCATAGGATGGGTTGAGTTGGAAGGGACCTTAAAGATCATCCAGTTCCACACCCCCTGCCGTGGGCAGGGACACCTCCTACTGGATCCAGTTGCTCCAAGCCCCATCCAACCTGGCCTTGAACGCCTCCAGGGATGGTGCAGCCACAGCTTACCTGGGCCAGGGACTCACCAACCTCATCACGAAGAATTTCCTCATAATACCTAATCTAAATCTTCTCATCTGCAATTTAAAGCCATTCTCCCGTGTCCTTTCACTCCAGGCCTTTGTAAAAAGTTCCTCCTTAGCTTTCTTGTAGCCCCTTTCACTACTGGAAGCTGCTCTAAGATCTCCTTGGGGCCTTCTCCAGGCAGAAAAATGCCATCTGTCTCAGCCTGTCCTCAAGGCAGAGGTGGTCCAGCCCTCACATCATCTTCATGGCCCATATATTCCTTTTATATATATATATATTTGCATAATATGCTTAGTTATTAAATGTTGGTTGTAATATTGTAGCTGCAACTTGAGTAAACTTCAGGTTTTTTAATCCTTCATTTTAATTAGGTTATGAAAATGAAATTTACTTTCATGAAATGTACTTCCATGCACAACTTGTTTTTGAAAATTGGAGTTATCCACGCCTCTCTCTCGCCTTCTCGGGAATGGTTACATGTGTATTTACCTATTTAAAACATTTTACAATATGTTACATGCTATCGCTGAGGAAAAAGTTTGCTATTTTGTCACCTTTCACATCTTTCACCAGGAGGAGAAAGAGATACCAATGTAAAATGGACCTTGTGTCATATACACCCCTGAGAAATACCTTGTGTAACGTAGACAAATCACAAACTGATGGTTCCAGCAGACACTTTTAATAAACTTCATTCTGTTTCTAGGTTCCATGGTTCCTTTCTCCATGCGGATTTTACATGCTGAACTCCCTCAGTACATAGGGAAACCTCAGGAATCGCTTGACAGACTGCACAGCATGAAGATAATCTGCGCCAAGGTAACAGCTTCTCTACGCACCAACATTTCCTAATGTTTATGAAATAATTTTTATTGTCCTTTTAGAAAGGACTACATTTCCACAAAGATATTGTTTTAATTTATCTTAATACAGATAAGGAACTTGCTAATAGAAATAATGAAGTGCCTCTTCCATTTTAGGAGACATCCTTCTGTGGGAGCTCTAACTAAAACAGTAGAACAGTGGACAGCAGAGTTCTTTTGCTGTCATGCCTTTGCCAGATAAGACACACAAGGACAGTGAACGGATGTGTTTAAGGGCAAGTAGGAGAGCTTCCTTCCCTCGCTCAGCTGCATCCAGCTAGCTCAAAACACAGTTGTTAATGCCTGGCTAGGCGCTGGAACTGGTTGCCCAGGGAAGCTGTGGCTGCCCCATCCCTGGAGGGGTTCAAGGACAGGTTAGATGGGCCTTGGGCAGCTTGATCCAGTGGGAGGTGTCCCTGCCTGTAGCAGGGGGTGGAACTGGATGGGCTTTGAAGTCCCTTCCAATCCAAACTGTTCTATGATTTGATTCTATGATTCTATATTGATCCTTCAGAAATCGTCTGAATAGCCAGTTTTGGAAAAAACAGTATTTGGGAATATAAATGCAACCCACTGAGCTTAGTTTGGAGTGTTTGCTTCCTTTAGTCAAGTGCTAGAATACAAAATTATGGCCAAAACTATAATGTGGGCTTCGTTGGTGCCAAAAGTGGAATGGTGGTGTTGTGAGCACTAATCTTATCCACTAAATGCCTTGACTATTGAGCATTCATCCTTAAATCCTTTGACATAAATCTTTACCCAGTGTTCTGGTGCCACAGTGACTTCAAATGTTGAAAGCATTTCAAACAATGGGGTAAACTCTAGAAGAAATGAAGCATTATTTTTTCTTCTGTGACCCTGCGAAGTTTATAAGTGTATGTAAGATAAATAGTTGTGATTGCTTATTATTTTGACTATTAGTTGCAGGTTTCTTATTTTACACCTGAAAGTAATTTGGGTAACAGAAGTGAAAGGATTTGATAATTGCCAGTTCTATAGCTGTAATGGCTTTTCATTTGTATTAGTAAAATAAACTTGCTTCTAGCACAGTAGTGTCTCTGATAACCAAATGTTTATGGTAGAAAACACAGTTCATTGTATTATCATAGAATAGTAGAATAGTTGAGTCGGAAGAGACCTTAAACCCCATCCAGTTCCAAACCCCCTGCCATGGGCAGGGGCACCTCCCACTGGATCAGGTGCCCAAGGCCCATCCAACCTGGCCTGGAACCCCTCCAGGGATGGGGCAGCCACAGCTTCCCTGGGCAACCTGGGCCAGGGCCTCACCACCCTCATGGTGAAGAATTTCCTCCTTATGTCTACTCTAAGTCTGCCTCTCTCTGGTTTATATCCATTGCCCCTCATCCTATCACTCCAAGCCTTTGTGAACAGTCTCTCCCCAGCTTTACTGGAGTCCCTCCAGGCACTGGAAGGTCCCTATAAGGTCTCCCTGGAGCCTTCTCTTCTCCAGGTTGAACAACCCCAACTCTCTCAGTCTGTCCTCGTATGGGAGGTGCTCCAGCCCTCTGATAATCTTTGTAGCCACCTCTGGACCCATTCCAACAGCTCCATCTCCTTCTTACATTGAGGATTCCACAACTGGACACAATACTCCCGATGAGGTCTCACAGGAGAGTAATAGAGGGGCAGGTTCCCCTCCCTCACCCTGCTGGCCATGCTTCTTTTGATGCAGCCCAGGACACGGTTGGTTTCTGTGCTGCAAGCACACATTGCCAGCTCATGTCGAGATTCTCTCATTATGAGAGAAAAAGAGGGAAGATTTAGGTAATAAAAGACGAATGTGGCATTTGTTATAGACTTGGGAAGAATTTTTTTTAAAACAGTTGAGAGAGGTGTCTGACTTGGCCAAGAAGTGCTGCTTTTAGCACTTCACAAATGCAGTTACCTGCACACGGCCATCTCATCTCGTTACTACTCGCAGGTTGTTGTCTCTAACCTTTTCCTTCATAACCAGTCATCTTCAATTTGAAGTAATTTCTTTCTTCTAGGAAATATCGTTTTCTCTATTGCAGGATTTCATAGTGCTTACTGACATTTGCCTGCCCTGGTCTGCAGCAGATCTGCTCTTTCATATCTTATTTTAATGTGATCTGTTATTAAGTGCTGCTTTGTTTCCCCTCAGTCGCAAGGGTGCCACTAGATTCCAAAAACTTAACTGGTTTATAAGTTCCTTTATCTTGTAACAAAGAGAGGAAATTGTATGAATGTGAACAAGCAAGTAAGTGACTGCTGAGTGGGGCAGGGCATCAGTCAGCCATCTGAGTTTATTGAAATGGCCATGACTTGGTTAGTGTCATCAGCCACAATTCTCCTCAGATTAAAGATTATCAGTAAACAGACTAATGAAAGAAAAGGAAATTAAGTCCCCCAGCTTTTGTACAAGACCTTTAAGTCGTCTACAAACTTTTGTGTGCCTGAAAGCCTTTCCTCAAAGTGCATATACTTAGAGAACACCCAGTGTACCAAGGAGGCCTTTAAACTGCAATGCAAGGTTTTGTTTAAACTTGAACAAGGCTGTTGATTTGTTTAAATAAGGGAAAGTGGATGTGCTGGAGAATCATAGAATCGCTTTGTTGGAAAAGACCTTGGAGACTGAGTCCAACCGTCCCTGTCCACTACTAAACCAGATCCCTGGGCACCTCATCTTTTAATCCCTTCCAGGGATGGGGACTCCACCACCTCTGCTGATGCCTCAGAGCTGTTCAGTGAAGAAGTTTTTCCTGATCTCCAGATAAAGATGCTTTTAAAAAACAGTTGTAAATCGATGATAATCTAACCATTTGAAGTCAGGTTTGAGTGACACAAAACATTTAGAGACACAGTTAGATTTTTTTATAGAATGTGGTCTATAATCTCTATCTCACCTGGAATGTTCAAGAATAAAGTGCAAACAGTTAAGAAAACCCATGGCATAACAAAGAAAATAACATCAAGGAAGTACGCTCGTTAGTCTTAATATTGGTATATGGCACTTGGGAACCCTTTGGGTTGTAACAGAATTAATTGGGGAGCTTCCAGCCAAACGCCTCCGGTGTTTTACTTCCCTATTTTCAAAAGTGGAAAAATAATCTTTGGTCCTCAGTATTTACAGAAGGGCGTACGAGTAGTGATTATGTAAATGAGATGATCTCGGAGTCATAAAACCTGCAAGAGAGAAAGGACCTATTAGTTCACCTAGTCAGTCTCTCTGCAATGCAAGGTTGTTTTGTAATTTTTAATGAGCCAGCCTGTGGGGCTGAGGCCACGTCCCCTGGGAAGCGGTTCCCGGTGAATGCTGATGCATTCTTATCATAAGAAAATTTGTCTTGCAATTTTGTTTCTCTTCCTTAAAGTAATTGTGGTTTCCCTATTTGATATCTCCTTTTAACCTGCCAAATTCATTGAATCACAGAACGGGTTGGGTTGGAGGGACCTCAAAGCCCTTCCAGTCCCACCCCTGCCACAGGCAGGGACACCTCCCACCAGACCAGGTTGCTCCAAAGCTCATGCAACCTGGCCTTGAACCCCTCCAGGGATGGGGCAGCCACAGCTTCCCTGGGTACCCTGGCAACTACCCGAATCGCTAACATAAACCATTCTTGGAAAACTGGGGAAACACCCAAATACTGAAAAACTGCAGATGATGTTCCTGTACTTCAGAAGTGCAAAAGGAGATAAACCCAGTGACTAAACCAATTAGCCTGAAATCTGCACTGAGTTCTGTTTTAATTACATTGAGCTTGAGGTGACAGCTAGACATCCTCAAGTAATGTCACAAAATGATTAATGTAGTAGTCTAATTTTATGCTAATACCTAATTCTTTTCACATTATGTGCGCTCACAGCCCAGAAGGCCAACTGTATCCTGGGCTGCATCAAAAGCAGCGTGGCCAGCAGGAGCAGGGAAGGGATTCTGCCCCTGGACTTGGCACTGGTGACATTACACCTTGAATCCTGGGGTTTGGGTCCCTCGCTACAAGAAGGACAGTGAGACTCTGGAGTGTGTCCAGAGAAGGGGAACGGAGCTGGGGAAGGGGCTGGAGAACAAGGGTTATGAGGAGCAGCTGAGAGAGCTGGGATTGTTTAGCCTGGAAAGGAGGAGGCTGAGGGGAGACCTTATCACTGTCTACAACTGCCTGAAAGGAGGTTGCAGAGAGATGAGAGTTGGTCTCTTCTCACAAGTGACAGGGGACAGGACGAGAGGAATGATCCGGTGGGTCTCTTCCAACCTGGTTATTCTGTGATTCTGTGAATGGCCTCAAGCTGCACCAGGGCAGGTTCAGATTGGACATCAGGAAAAATTTCTTCACCTAAAGGGCTCTCGGGCACTGGCAGAGGCTGCCCAGGGAGGTGGTGGAGTCCCCATCCCTGGAGGGGTTTAAAAGATGGGCAGATGAAGTGCTTAGGGATATGATTTAGTAATGGGCGGGTACAGTTGGACTTGATGATCTCAAAAGTCTTTTCCAACCTAGGGATTCTATGTTTCTGTGATTCCGTGATCTATCGATGTGTGCTCACAGCCTCTCAGAACATGAGATGAGGCCACTCAGCCTGGCCCTCTGCAAATAGGGTTTACAGCAAATCATAACACCATGTACTTGTCACAGGCTAGCAGTTCTTACCGGGAAAATTACCTGGCTCAGCTGGCATGTGGTAACTGCTGTCATTTCATCATTTTTTTCTCCTTGGTGTTAAATTCCTTGTCACTAAATTTATGGCACCGAACTTCCAGCTTTCCGTCCGCTCTGTGAAAAGAGCTTGGTTTCTTGTAGGGCAATTCCTTCCACTTTCAGATGGCTAAAACGAGTGTCATGAACTTGCTTCCTGGAGGTACCGCTTGCTCTTCCCTGGGTGTAGAAGCATGAACCGCTCTCTGAGGCCAAGATTAATGTTACATGTCTTTGCTTTGGAGGATTTGCTGTGTTTTGAAGTGCTTGCTCACAAAGCACTGAGCACAACTGGAATACTTTGTTGCTGTAGGAAAAAGCAGTTCCTTCTGGCGCTGGTGGAAGCAGAGAGCTCGTGTTGAGCAGCACACCCGGTCCCTGGAAGAGGAAGCGCCTCATATCTCCATAATCATCGATCTGCAGCGGCTGGCTATGAGCAAGCAGCCTTTGTGCATTTTTGAAGGAGATCTCAAGCATTATTCTGCAACCAAAAGTGATAAATCTGTAATGGGGAAAATGGGGTGATCAGTGAGAATCGGAAAACCAATTGGGAGAAACTGTAATGGGATTAGAAAAGGGAAAGTTGCTTTGCATTTTAAATGGAACCTTGCATACATATTTTAGAACTCCTTAAGACACAAGCTTCATTAAGTATACATTTTTATTCTTCCGATAATACAAGTGTTCCATTTACTCAACAATTTTCATGATTTAAAATCTTTACTAAATAAAAAGAAGCAATAAACCCCAAACTTTGAAAAGGTAATTGCAGTAAGAACTAAGAGGAGAACTTCATTAAGAACAGAAGGATGAAACCAGAGCACATACTTAAGGTGCGGGAGTCAAGAGGCAGTGGCTTTCTAGGAAGGATCCGTTTGACTTTCTTTGTGGTCATTAACTTTCATTCTCTGGTGAAGCATATTTCGTGTTTTACTTAACAAAGTGTGTGTGTCCCTAGAGTGTGCTGACATTTAATGTTCTGTAAGTATCATCAACGTGATCTCTAGCATCCATCTACCGTACAATGGCTTTCTTACTTGGTGCAAATGATGTAGCTGTGGTAATAATCAATAATTTTGAGCTGTGTCTAGATGAAGCAGCCCTGCCTGAATTGGTTTACATACAGACTGTCGATTGTAGATAATTTCCATTAAATATATAGAGCTGTTTCAACTCATGTTGGTTACTTTTAAAAATTTACTGCAGATATTAGAAAATTTGGAACACGGCTTAGCGGAAGATGGGAGTATGACTAACATTACCCAGGAGAACAGACAAGGTAGGTGTTCTTTAAGCACTTTTTTCACAGACGGTGCATTTTTATCGTTTGCTTAAGTACGGCAGAAGTTTTCACGAGACTGCCCCAGAGCTGTTAAATCGCTACTTTTGTAATCTCACAGCCTACTCAGCCTCTGAAATTATACACCTCATACTTCTATGTGCTGGAATTAATTTCACAGTTTTACCTTTGATCAAACTGATGTCTTAAATCATTTTTTTTTCCTGCTTAGAAGAAACAAAGAGCGTGGCTGCGATCCTTTCGCAATGAGTAGAGAAGTGGGTCAGTGTCACAGCTAGGTGGATGTTTCATCTCAAGCCTGGGCTGAGTGGCTCCTCTGGGTCCTCGTGGCTGAAAGCCATGAAAGGTTTTTAGCTAGAATTGCCTTCATACAAGGGCTCCGCTGGCCTGGGGTGCGATGGCTGAGTCTCACTGTAGCTGCAAGGTACTGAGGCTTCTGAAACACACAAGTCACTTTTTAGAACAAGATTTAGATTATGTTAATCTACATCGTTGTTTTCACAATTTCATACGCAGTTTTTATTTTAGTTGTTTAACCGCAATAGCGTAGGATACATCGCTGCACGAAGAAGGGTCTTCAGGACAAACGCTTGTCCAAGCATCTCTTTTTTTAACAGAATTTATACTAATGAGGTCAACTACTCTTAAGAATTGGACAAGAGGTGATGTTTTAGGCATTGTTATGGATTATAGGAACCACTCATGGTGCCTGGAAGGTTAAAGCCATCACACCAGGAAAACAAACACCTTTCTGCTTCAACTAACAGTCTAAGGAATCTGACCAGCTTCTTTCTAGGATAACATTCGCCCAGAGGCTGCACAGAAGTTTGCCTCTGAGGTAAGAAAAGGCCAAGAAGAGCTATTAGCCGAGTTCAAAATTTATTGTAAACAGTTCCATAAAACAGTGTCTACATGGAAGGGTGCAGACCTGGTCTTAAGACTGCCTGGATGTAAAGCATCAATGTGTTATTGCACAGGACTTAATATGCCTCCTAGAGATGTCCTAAAAAAAGTGAACATGCATATGAGCAGCACGTATAAAAAGGCATTTGCAAATACAGCCAAATGAATACATTACTACTCTTCTCAAAGACGTTAAGAAAAAGAGAAATATTCTGATATTGAAGATTTATCCACAGCGCTTCAGGAGTTTCTGTTCTTCTCTCCTAATATCTACTATTCTGCTTGCTTCTGTTCTTTTACTTTTCCCTGTTATCCCCTTTCTGACATCATTTTTGCCTTTACTATCCCTGCATTCTTTTCATTTTTACCCCTTTAAAACCGAGACACTGACCCCCTTTAAGGTACGAAGATTTTCTCGTGGCTGTGTCATAATCCTGCGTCCTGCAGTCTGCCTCACTCGTGAGATTCTGGCTTTTCCTCTCTGCTGCTCCTTTTGAGCTGAGCTTGGGGGAGGTGTAGGTAGAAAAGAAGCAGCCAGTAGTTGCAAGAGAAGAGGAGGCTCATTGCTCTCTACAACTACCTGAAAAGAGGTTGTGGAGAGGAGGGAGCTGGGCTGGGGATAGGATGAGAGGGAATGGCCTCAAGCTCCACCAGGGGAGGTTCCGGCTGGACATTAGGAAAAAATTCTTCACAGAAAGGGTCATTGGGCAGAGGCTGCCCAGGGAGGGGGTTGAGTCCCCTTCCCTGGAGGGGTTTAAGGGATGGGTGGATGAGGTGCTGAGGGACGTGGTTTAGTGATTGATGGGAATGGTTGGACTTGATGATCCGGTGGGTCTCTTCCAACCTGATGATTCTATGACAAGGCTGCTGAACATTTGGAGGGATCTTCCTACGTCTGCTGTGCAGGTGCCTGCGGCTTTAAAACTGCCAAAAAGCCCATGGGAGCTTTGCAGAGCCTGTTGACTGCTTCTGTCAGTGGAGGTCAGCCAGGTCTGCTCCCTCTCTGCTTCTTCGCTGCCTTTGGTAATGGCTTTGTTTTTTTTCATGTGAAAGGAGCTGAAGCAATCCTTATTAACTCTACGTGAAGATGGCCTTAATTCATTATGGGATTACGCTTAGCGTGTAATTCCCTTATTGCTGGTGTAAGAAGGTGCCACACCAGTCGACTCACTGTGCACATCTCCTCGAGTCTGGAACAGAGCCCCTCACTTGCCAGTTTCTCAACAGGCAGAGAGATTTTTAGTCTGGAGAAAAGGAGGCTGAGGGGAGACCTTATCACTGACCCCAACTGCCTGACAGGGGGTTGTGGCGAGGTGGGTGTTGGACTCTTCTCCCAAGTGACAGGTGATGGGACAAGGGGGAATGGCCTCAAGCTCCACCAGGGCAGGTTCAGATTGGACATCAGGGAAAAACTTCTTCACAGAAAGGGTTCTCAGGCCCTGGCAGAGGCTGCCCAGGGAGGTGGTGGAGTCCCCATCCCTGGAGGGGTTTAAAAGATGGGCAGATGAAGTGCTCAGGGATATGATTTAGCAGTAGGCAGGTACGGTTGGACTCAGTGATCTCAAAGGTCTTTTCCAGCCTAGGGATTCTATGATCCTGAGACCTCTAGCTGGCACCATCCAGTTGTTAACAGGAAGCTTAGACTCTGCAGGAGTCGAGATCTAATTTGTTGTCACCTAGGTCCTAGAAAGCTGAATGTGGTTACCAAAGTATGAGGGCAAGTAAAAAGTAGAGATAAACAGAAGTGAAATAATAAAGGAGAATTAGTTATTTATGTCTGGGTTTTACAGTAACCCACAAGGGAAGAAAAACAGAAATGGATCAGAGAATATTTGCTTACAGTTTAGAGCGTCTTCTCCATTAACAGCAGTGGGAATGTGTAGTCACGGGGGAATGTCTAAAACAAAAGCTAGAAGTAACGAGTGATTTTAAGGTAGATGAGATACCAGATTCAGTTTTGGGCCCCACATTATACAAAGATAATTTGGGAATATGGGAGCACCTTCCATACGAGGACAGGCTGAGAGAGTTGGAGTTGTTCAGCCTGGAGAAGAAAAGGCTCCAGGCAGACCTTATAGTGACCTTCCAGTACCTGAAGGGGCTACAAGAAAACTGGGGAGGGGCTGTTTACAAAGGCTTGGAGTGATGGGGTGAGGGGGAATGGCTATAAATTGGAGAAGGGTAGATTCAAACTAGATGTGAGGAGGAAATCCATCACACTGAGGGTGCTGAGGCCCTGGCCCAGGTTGCCCAGGGAAGCTGTGGCTGCCCCATCCCTGGAGGGGTTCAAGGCCAGGCTGGATGAGGCTTGGAGCCCCTGATCCAGTGGGAGGTGTCCCTGCCCATGGCAGGGGTGGAACTGGATGGTCCCTTCCAACCAGAACCATTCTGTGATTCATGGGTCATGGGTTTTGTTTTGTTGTTGGAGAGGACTGAAGGGATTTTTCTTTATAAGAAGAGGAGCAGACGTTTCACCAAGCTCTGTTCTTATTTTTAATGGCATTATGTGTGCTGAAAGAATTCTCTCTGTGACCTGCCATGTTTTCATCAGAGGCCACATTATTGATACAAATGACTGATCTCCATTATCACAATCTCACTGAAGCCACCTCTTCTGCCTCTGCTCCCCCCTCTTTGAAATCATCACAGTGACCTTGACAGCAGGTTGACTGGTACATTTCATTTCCAAACGTACTTAATTTTCCTTACGCTTATTTTTGAGGACTATTTCTAGCGTTGATCTGTGGTCCTGTAAGGCAAGAGAAAATAAGGATCTATGCGAACTATTCTCTTACAACATCAGGAGTCTGTCTGCAAAGCACGGGAGAGAAATCTGCTGTTGCAGCTTTTCCTGCCTGCGAGCTCCAGGAGCACCGGATCTGCCAGGCTTGGCAGATTTTTCTAGCTATCTCTGAGCCAGAGGCATCACAAACAGTCCCAGACTCAGACAGTTCCCACCCTGCGTGTTTTGGCTCCAAAATGACATTTTAGCTATGTTTGATTTTTTTATTTTATCCCATGTGACGCTCTAGATTACGTGGCTTTAAACTGATGCTCATTATCACTGGAATCTTTTTATGCACCTTTTGTTCTGCTACTGGCAAACACGTGGCTTCTTTTAGTATTTAATATTTGGCCTGAGCTGAGAGCTGAGCGGCTGCCTGTGCCTCAGCGTTGCTGCATCTTGTCTGGTCCCCAGAGCTGCTTGAGCGGTTCCCTCGGAGAGAGGCAGAATTTCCTCTCTGGCGATGCAGCGTGGCAGAGAATTAAAAATTCCAGGCTAAAACCCAGAGGTGTTAATGAGGGAGATCTTTCAAAATGGTAATTCGCGGGACCAATAATTGATGGCAAGAAAGAACCTCTAATTTATTTGTGCAAATTCACAAGCTGCTCTTATTTTGCAGCCTCTGTTCAGCTGTGGAGGTCACGTCTGGGCCGGGTGATGTACTCCATGGCAAACTGTCTGCTAATGATGAAGGTACGTGGGTGGCAGCGACTGCAGAGGTACCGTATATTCCAGAAGAGAATGTCAGAGAGAGCGCCAGAGAATTACTGGTGCATAGATAAGGGAAGACTACCTGACTGTACATGGATTTTTTGCTTAGTGAGGAATTAATTAGCCTTAATAATGTCCTATTTAATAGAGAGCCATTTGCAGTAATGTTCTTTGGGAGCATATCTGTGCTTATTTCTCCCCAAATCATCCCGGAGAACACGCAATAACAATACAGAATTTGCATTTTTAAATTGAATTTTTCAAACACTTAACTAAATGCTGCAATTAAAAGCAATTATGCGCTCTGTCTTTTTCAAAACGTGCGCTAGGAACGTTGCTCTGTTTGTGAGGATTAAGAATACCGTAGCCTTTGTATGTGATGAAGATCCAGAATGTCTAAATACATCCTGCCTTTTCAGCCTGTCCCTATTGTGAGAGATCTTCTTTCAAGTTTAAACGTCGCTGGCGTGTAGGGGTGGAAGAGAAAGGTATAAAAGCAGAACTGCCTTCCAGTGTTGAGGGTTCTTCCCTTGATTCCTCACCTTTCTAAGCAACCCTACTCCATTTTTATAGAATCATAAAATAGTTTGGGGCAGAAGGGACCTTAAAGATCATTCATTTCCAGCCCCCTGCCATGGGCAGGGACATCTCCCACTGGACCAGGTTGCACAAGGCCCCATCCAACCTGGCCTTGAACACCTCCAGGGATGGGGCATCCTCCTTACGTCTAGTCTAAATCTGCCCCTCTCCAATTTAAAGCCATTCCTTTTTGTCCTATCGCCACAAGCCTTTGTGAACAGTCCCTCTCCAACTTTCTTGTAGCCCCTTCAGGTACTGGAAGGTCACTATAAGATCTCCCTGGAGCCTTCTCTTCTCTGGGTTGAACAACCCCAACTCTCTCAGCCTGTCCTTGTATGGAAGGTGCTCCAGCCCTCTGATCGTCTTTGTAGCCTCCTCTGGACCTGTTCCAACAGCTCCATCTCCTTCTTACACTGAGAATTCCACAACTGGACCCAGGACTCCACGTGAGGCCTCACAAGAGAGGAATAGAGGGGCAGAATCACCTCCCTTGACCTGCTGACCATGCTTCTTTTGATGCAGCCCAGGACACAGTTGGCTTTCTGGTCTGCGAGCACACATTGCTGGCTCATGCTGAGCTTCTCATCCCCCAGCACCCCAAGTACTTCTCCTCGGGGCAGCTCTCAATCACATCATCCCCCATCCTGTACTGAAATCAGGGATTGCCCCAACCCAAGTGCAGGACCTTGCACTTGGCCTTGTTGAACCTCATGAGGTTCTCACAGCCCCACTTCTCCAGCTTGTCCAGGTCCCCCTGCATGACATCCCATCCTTCCAGTGTGGCAACTGCACCACCCACCTTTGGTGCCACGCTTAGTTTCTCCCTGTATTCAGGAAACAGAAGTAAGACTTCATGATCAGGGAAATGGGGATATTGCCATTCTGAGCTTGCAACAAGCTGCTATTATCCTCAGCTTAACTGTACTTCACAAATCAATTAGCTTTGGAGCAGAATAATCTTCATAGGCACTCCTTCAGCTTCTTCCTCCCTGCTCTGATTGTCCAAGGTCAAGATGAACCTGACCCTCTGATGTTTCCTTAGCTACTTCCCAAACAGGATTCCGTTCTTAATATTACAGTCCCTCAGTACTTAAAGGACGTGTGGATAAGGTGCTCAGGGATGTGGTTTAGTAGTGGATGGGTACGGTAGGACTTGATGATCTCGAAGGTCTTCTCCAACCGAGTAATTCTATGATTCAAAAAGCTTGCATTTTTTAGGCAAGATCCATTTTCCACTTACTGCTTTATATGAAACAGAATATCATTTTTATAAGAATTAGGAAAAAAAGAAATTTGTAGTCATATCGTTGTTCTATTCAGTATCATTATATTACAACCAGAACATTTTTGGTTTGGATAGACCGTTAAACCATGAGGTATTTTTAAGAATTCGTAAGCGTTTCTGTTTTTTTGAAAGCAGGTACTTGACATAGCTTTGATTTAATGAACTTTCTTTTCCAAAGAGTAAGGGGAAAAAAAGCATGAGTTGCCATCCCAGCAAAGCAGACTATATAAATCAGAAAATGCTGGTAATATATTTTTTTCCATGGAGTTTGCTTTACTTTTGACTGGTATTTTTAACACTTAGTGTTTTCCTTCTTGTGTGCACACGAGTCCATATGCCTGCATGGTTCCTACTTACCTCCTGGTTTGGTCCTGTTAATGCTTTCTTCTAGTCGTAGAAATACATTTGTGGATACCAATTATCACCTTTTGCAAATAGTACTTAAGAAATACCACAGCTCAGATAATCCTCAAGATTTAGGGCCTATCTCACAGCTCTTAAGTTAGAAATCTATGGTTCCACGGCTCCCAGATGACCCAGAACTGTGTGTTGATGCAGAATTACATCCAGCTGACAATTGCGTGTCAGTGCGTTGGCTCTGGAGTAGTTGGGAGTCTCTCCATTTTCAGAAGGATCCTGTATGAAGGAGTAGAGAGGCTTTACGAAGGGTTTTTTCCAGCTGAAGTGAGAGCAGTATGGGAAGTTACTTCTTCTGCTTCTGTGACAGACCCTCTCTGAGAAATTTATATTGGTTATTCATGAATTTAATAATTTAAAGACCAGTCTAACATGCAGGAATCGTGTAACCAACTTCACCTTCTATGAGTATTCGGTATGAAATTGTTTCTTGAAATCATTTATAAACACACGTTTATTAATTCTCCCATGAACAATTACATTAGTTGAGCAGTTTGCATATTTTTTTCTGCTGTTGTGTAACACACTTTGAAACCTGCATTTGTTTTTATTCGTCTTTCAAGTGTATGCACTTTAAAAACAAAAACAAACCAAAGTGATATAATTCTCCAAGTCAGTGCCATCCATTGCCATCTAGTGAACATTTACAATATTGCAGTAAGGACAGGATGTCATCCAGAGGGACCTGGACAGGCTGGAGAAGTGAGGCTGTGGGAACCTCATGAGGTTCATAAAGGCCAAGTGCAAGGTCCTACACCTGGGTCGGGGCAATTCCTGATTTCAGTGCATGGTGGGGGATGATGTGATTGAGAGCTGCCCTGAGGAGAAGGACTTGGGGTACTGAGGGATGAGAAGCTCAACATGTGCCAGCAATGTGCGCTCGCAGCCCAGAAAGCCAACTGTGTCCTGGGCTGCATCAAAAGCAGCGTGGCCAGCAGGGAGGGAGGGGATTCTGCCCCTCTGTTCCTCTCCTCCGAAACCTCAGCTGGAGTCCTGTGGCCAGTTGTGGAATCCTCAATGTAAGGAGATGGAGCTGTTGGAAAGGGTCCAGAGGAGGCTACAAAGATGATCAGAGGGCTGGAGCACCTTCCATACAAGGACAGGCTGAGAGAGTTGGGGTTGTTCAACCCGGAGAAGAGAAGGCTTGGAGGAGATCTTATAGTGACCTTCCAGTACCTGAAAGGGACTACAATAAAGCTGGGGAGAGGCTGTTTACAAAGGTTTATGGTGATAAGACAAGGGGCAGTGGGTATAAACTGGGGAGGAGCAGATTTAGACTTGATATAAGGAGGAAATTCTTCACAGTGATGGTGGGGAGGCCCTGGCCCAGGTTGCCCAGGGAAGCTGTGGCTGCCCCATCCCTGGAGGGGTTCCAGGCCAGGTTGGATGGGCCTTGGGCACCTGATCCAGTGGGAGGTGTCCCTGCCCATGGCAGGGTTGGGACTGGATGGGCTGTGAGGTCCCTTCCAACCCAAACTATTGTGTGATTCTATGATTCTATTCTATGGTCATACTGGATGCCCAGGTACTCTGAGGTGAATGGAATAGCTTGTAATAGTAGTAGATTAATAATTATAACAATTTATTAAAGTAAACCTATGTGGCATTGGTATAAAAAATAAAACCTGATTATCTTATTGTTACTAACATCTTCCTTCGGCCAAAAAATTTCATTTGTATTTAATAGGGAGTAATCTTGCCAGGATTGAATCTTGAGAACAAAAAGAGACTTTGATGTTGGGCCAATATCAACTTACATCTCCTTCAGTTATCCACAACTGTAGTTGAGTACTGTAGTGGAACAGGAATTTAATCACGTCTCCTTCCCCCTGGGACCATCTTTCTGGTACCGCATTTGACCCGCTGCGTCAAATTGAGCTGCGTGACCGATGATGCGGTTTAAGGCAGTCTCACTATATGTTCTTTCCCTGTTCATCTCCTTTTCTTTGTGCAACCTTTCTTAACTGTATTCTGGATCCATTCTGTGCGCCAATCTTGGACTTCAACAAGGGAAAAACCCAAAGAAATAGTGAATCTCATTCCTATCGGCTCAGTTTGCCAGCAGGAGCAGGGAAGGGCTTGTTCCCCTGGACTTGGCACTGGTGAGGCTGCACCTCGAATCCTGGGTTCAGTTTTGGGTCCCTCACTGCAAGAAAGACAGTGAGGGGCTGGAGCGAGGCCAGAGAAGGGGAACGGAGCTGGGGAAGCGGCTGGAGAACAAGGGTTATGAAGAGCAGCTGAGAGACCTGGGATTGTTTAGCCTGGAGAAGAGGAGGCTGAGGGAAGACCTTATCACTGTCTACAACTGCCTGAAAGGAGATTGCAGAGAGGTGGGTGTTGGTCTCCTCTACCAAGTGACAGGAGATAGGACGAGAGGAAATGGCCTCAAGCTGCTCAGCCAGGGCAGGTTCAGATTGGACATCAGGAAAAATTTCTTCACCTTTCAGTTCTCAGGCCCTGGCAAAGGCTGCCCAGGGAGGTGGTGGAGTCCCCATCCCTGGAAGGGTTTAAAAGATGGGTAGATGAAGTGCTCAGGGATCTGATTTAGTAGTGGACAGGTACAGTTGGACTTGATGATCTCAAAGGTCTTTTCCAACCTAGGGTGCCTGTGATTGGCTTTTTCCACTTTTTGAGAACAAGGGGCAGCTTAAAAGGAGGAGGTGGAGATACAGCAGGAAGGGAAGGGGAGGCCACATACCGTGTCACCATAGACTTTCATGTACAAGAACTGTGGGCCCAAGTCACTATGAAAGCGTAACCTGAATACAGCAGCATGAGCAACTCATTTAAAATGCAACTGATGATGTGCGTTGCTTCATTTCAACAACCAAATCACAAAACATCTGTCATTTTACTAAATCACCTTGGAAGTGTCTTGAAAACTTTTTAAGTTCTTTTCATCTCAGCTAAAATTGCTTTTGACATTATCTTACCAGACTTTTACCTCTCTGAGGAATAAACACTTAAGTACTTTCCATATGTATTATAAATGCTTTCTAATTAAAGGCACATTTTGCACTTTTTAGATTTTTTTTAGTGTTTCCTTTTGTAGAACTTGCACTTCGTAAAAACAAAAGCATTAGAATTGATTTTGATTTGGGTCTTAATACAATTAAAACATTTCAAAGAAGAAGGTAACAGCTTGAACTAATGACACGAGGGACTGATGCCTAAGGATTTTGGTTCCTCCATGATTTAAAGGAGAAAGACTGCACGAATCATCGTGTCTTGGATTCCTAACACTGTGAGTCTCTGCTTTCATAACCCTTCCACAAGTGCACGAGATAGAAAGGAAGGGTAAGTTTTCCCTGTCCTCTCTTCCTAAGAGATAGTACTTATCAACTATACACTTTGCTGATTTTTAATGCTGATTTTTAGTCTAGGGTTTGTCGAACCTACTCTCAGTAGTCTACACATGGTAAAATTTATGCTCATTTCTAAGTACATAGAATCATAGATTGGTTTGGGTTGGAAGAGACCTTAAAGATCATCTAATTCTGCTTCCCCTGCCATGGGCAGGGACACCTCCCACTGACCCAGGCTGCCCAAGGCCCATCCAACCTGGCCTTGAACCCCTCCAGGGAGTTTTTCCACAATTTTTTCTTAGAATTCTCTGATAATTGTGAAAGGGCCTGCATTACTTGCATGATCACCTCCCTGCTCCATTTTCTTTTTGACAGACAAACTAGAACTTACTAGACTTATGAGAACTATTTTGGATTAATATATTTAATGTTAGCTCCAAATATTCACAGTAAAATCGATACTGAATTCTAAAACATTAGGCCAACTCTCATTCATATTCTGAGTTGTGTAACTTCAGCCCTTCTTGGGGGATTTTTTAGGAAGGCGTGCAAAAATTGATGGCTCGCAATCTTTAGAAATTAAAAACCATAATACCTCACCCTCATCTTTAAGATCACAAGCTGCAGTCATTGGGGTTTTTACTGGCAGTACTGAATTTGTGTTCCTCCTCACAACTGCAGTTTGTATCAACCAAGACTTCCCTTCTCTGGGAGGGTGTTGGTTTATCGTTCTCAAAGGTAATTTTTCTCCTACCACTAGCAAAGCTGTGAGTGAAAACCAAGTCTTGAGTAAATCAAAGTACATCTCATCCTCTATACAATATGCTGCTTCAGAAGCAACGGTCAGATAAGATGCTTTTATAACTCAATATGGAATAGTAGTCTGTATTGCATGTAGCATGCTCTAGAAATCTGCTGCTGCTTCCATGAGAGAAGGGAGAAGAGTAAATGCATCCAAAACTCACTGCAGGATCCTGAAGTGACTACAAAATGAGGTTGTTTTCAGAAGCATGCCTGGATATTGTGGTAATGTTTGGTTTCATCCTTGGGGTGGCTTTGGATGTATACAACACAGTCTCTCGTCATCTCCTGGAAGGAACAGATCCCATTCCTGTGGTGAGTACTGCAGGGTGTGGGGTAGAGAGCACCTAGAGTGCTGTGCTAGGGAGACCTTATCACTGTCTACACCTGCCTAAAAGGAGGTTGTAGAGAGGTGGGTGCTGGTCTCTTCTCCAAAGTGACAGGTGATGGGATGAGAGGGAATGGCCTCAAGCTGCACCAGGGCAGGTTCAGGTTGGACATCAGGAAGAATTTCTTCACCTACAGGGCTCTTGGGCACTGATGAGGCTGCCCAGGGAGGTGGTGGAGTCCCCATCCCTGTAGGGTTTAAAAGATGGGCAGATGAAGTGCTTAGGGATACGATTTAGTAGTGGACAGGAACTGTTGGACTTGATGATCTCAAAGGTCTTTTCTAACCTAGGGATTCTCTGATTCTGTGATCTCTCGTGGCTATGCTGCACATCTCTGCTGTGTAGCCCGAGCCTTAGAGCCTGCGTGAGACTGTGCTGGCTAGAAAGGGGCAGCTTTAGACCACAGAATGGAAGACATGGAGCCCAAAAGCTAGAATTTGATTAATTAAAACTATTTCTCCAGCGAGATCATCTTATGATTGAAGGGATAAAATGCAGAGTCATAGATAATCCTTCAGATTTTACAAACGACACCCTTGGGTGTATTAGTAATGGGCACAGATGTGGATGGAGTTCCTCTAAGGAACCAGTTCAGAGGGTTCCTGTTCCAAGATTTTTATGCCTATCTGACACAGCAGGACTCTGATCAATGAAGTCTTTTAGTGAGAGCTCTTACAGTGAAAACTGAGTTTTTCTCAAGTCATAAATTTATGGAAAAAAAAAGTAGCATAAGCGTTATCACATTTGAGTTCTGAATGGTCGATAAATCAGAATTTAAATAAATATACTTTCGTATATATGGCCTGTAGACTTTGCTCTTAACTCTTTCCATTACCAGTAATAAACATGAATGTGGTGTGGCTCCCTAGAATTGGAGTGAATTCTAAATGTTAATAATTAGCTGTTCAGAATTAATCATTATACCACAGTATACAAGTTGTTTACAAAAGAAAGATCCTGCAAAGCGTTCCCTGGGCTGTTTCACTCAGCTTCTATTATTATAGGACATGGAATTTCTCTCATATTCAGATCAGACTCCAAAGACTTCTCTTGATCTTTTGCCTCTATGAAACAATTATTATATTCGGAATGCTGACCCGGTGTATGGATCAAGTAGGGTTCAGTCCTTTTAAGTACGACCTCAAGAAAAAATCATTCCACCTGGGGCACGCTGCCTCCTCGGAACTAAGCAGCAGATGAGGAAAAAGTACCTTCACCAGTAGCTGGGATCACATTAGGGACAAGTTAGAGGAGCAGATAATTTCACCAAGAAAAATGGAGTGTTAGAGAATATCCAAGGGTGTCTGGGCAGTTTGAAAGATTATTCTTTAATGTCTTTTGCTTCTAAACACCCACTACAATTTCTTGTATTAAGTTGAAGGGCAGGACTGTCAGGAAGCACCAAATAAGTGCAGCACACGGGGTCTTCTGTCTTTGTGTATAGAATCATGGAGTGGTTTGGGTTGGAAGGGACCTTAGACATTATCCAGTTCCACCCCCCTGCCATGGGCAGGGACACCTCCCACTGGATCAGGCTGCCCAAGCCCCATCCAACCTGGCCTTGAACACCTCCATGACCACGTAGCCAGGGTCTAGAAGTCATTTACTACCCAGATCATTGAATTATGGCAGTTTAACCATGAAGCAGGTGAACTGCAGTAACCAGTCACATGGGCATCTCTTTCCTGTGGAAAATGGGACTGTGATTTTGCTTAATCCTCTGTCACTGGTCCTTACCTGGAGGGTACGGCTGCCCTATGCCTTGAGCGGGCATATTATAGAATCATAGAATCCCTAGGCTGGAAAAGACCTTTGAGATTATCAAACCCAACCGTACTTGTCCACTACTAAATCTTATCCCTAAGCACTTCATCTACCCAGCTACACCTCCAGGGATGGGGACTCCACCACCTCCTTGGGCAGCCTCTGCTAGTGCCCGAGAACACTTTCAGTGAAGAAGTTTTTCCTAATGTCCATTCCCTCTCATCCTATCACCTGTCCCTTGGGAGAAGAGACCAGCACCCACTTCTCTACAACCTCCTTTCAGGCAGTTGTAGACAGTGATAAGGTCTCCCCTCAGAGCTCTCAGTTCTCTGTTTTTCATTGTTCTTCTTTGAAGTCACTCTCAGTTCCACCTTGATAATTCATCTCTGCTGTCTCATTTCGGTTCTCCCTCAACAGTGATGCTTGATGTTTCTCCACTGATCATAAAAATCGCTCATCTTCTTTCTTGAGACATTTCTATTTATTGTTTAAAACCTTAAAGAAAACCTCAAGCAGTTCCAATAACTTATATTTATATTTAATCTATGCCTATACTCAAAGTAGTTTAACCTTTAACCTTCATTAATTAATTATTAATACCTAGTCTAGGTTCGACATTTCTTGCACAACTGTTGATTCAGCTGGACTGGGCTCTAAACCAGCCATAGAAAGGGCTTTGCATAATTGAACAGTCTTCTTATAATTGCCATAAAGATTACTTGCCCAACGCCAGTTCTGGTTGTACTCGTAACACAACACTCTGTTTATCACAATCCACTAACGGTAATATCTAAGTTTTACATCGTTATATTGATCATAGCTCCCTATTTTCCTTAGCACCCATGGACAAGTTGCAATTTCTTTAATTCTTTATGTGTCTTTTAAAAGAAGGCAAGGTAACTGTGTTCAGTTCTGGGCCTCTCACTACATGAAGGATGTTGAGGCTCTGGAGAGAGTCCAGAGAAGAGCAACGGAGCTGGTGAAGGGTCAGGAGAACAGGCCTTATGAGGAGCAGCTGAGAGAGCTGGGGGTGTTTAGCCTGGAGAAGAGGAGGCTGAGGGGAGACCTCATTGCTCTCTACAACTACCTGAAAGGAGGTTGGGGAGAGGAGGGAGCTGGGCTCCTCTCCCAAGTGACAGGGGACAGGACGAGAGGGAATGGCCTCAAGCTCCACCAGGGGAGGTTCAGATTGGACATTAGGAAAAAATTCTTCACCAAAAGGGTCTTTGCACACTGGCAGAGGCTGCCCAGGGAGGTGGTGGAGTCCCCATCCCTGGAGGCATTTAAAAGACGGGTAGATGAGGTGCTTAAGGATGTGGTGTAGTGGCAGATGGGTATGGTTGGGCTCGATATTCTTCAAGGTCTTTTCCAACCTGGTGATTCTATGTTTCTATAAAGACTAAAGAAGCTCAACTTAAACATCTGGTCATGCATTTTTCACCCCTTAGGACTACGTGCTCGCTGTAGATGCGTATCACACCGTCATCAAATACTACCCACAGCAAGAGCCTCAGCTGCTGAGTGGAATTGGAAGGATTTTCCTTCAGGTATGCGTTTTATTCTAAAACTGCTAGGTCCTGTTCTGTTGACAGCTGTGTCCCAAATGATCACTGCATTTCAAACTGTAGCTGTTTATAAAGGGCAAGTATCACATTGTGGGGCTCAAAAGCATTGCAGTGCTCAAAAGAAAAGAACCTTCTGCCGTGTGATATTAAATAGATTGGAATGTAAAGCACCTGTAATATTAAATCTACATGTATGTACATTGGTGAGCAAAGAAGATGCTGTAGAAAATAATGCTAACGATTTAATCAAAGTGCAACATTCTCCTTTGCCCAAAGCGAACGGTAAACCTCCCAATGACTTTAATGAGCCAGAATTTCAGTAGCAGTCTCATTTCTCACTGCCTCAGACCGCACGCAGCTCTCAGTCCCATTGTATAACTGCTGCCTGGGTCTAGAAACAAAATGAGTTTCCTTCTTTTGTCCACATTCCATCCCTGGAAAGACAGGGACCAGACAAACAACAAAGTAAAGCACATAATATATTGGCGGCTCCATGTTAGAGGAAATGATTATTTGAAGTTAACAGATGAATTTTCATTTTCATTTCATAATTATTATTAGATACTGGAGTCACGTTTTCTGAACTAAGTTAAATAAAATTAAGTGATGAAGACTTCTTTAAATATTTAACGTTTTAATGACTAATTAAAACTAATTATTTCTTACAAATGCTCTGCTGAAAAAAAAAGGAAACTGTTTCCCCTCGGTGGAAAAAAATGAGAATCAAAAGTTTGGCGTTTGCTGAGAAGATACAAGAATGAGAAGTCTTGATGATCACAAATACAGCGTGATTAGTCTCAGAGCATATTACCCTTGGACTCATCAAGCTCCCAGTGGAGCAAAGTAGTAGTTTGCTATAGAAATTCATTATTCTCATGGTTAGGGGCTTCCTTCTAATTTCCAGGCTAAAAATATTCAAGGACACACTCATTTACCCTGTGCCCACATTATCCTTTAGTTAAATGTAATTATTTTCTCAGTGGTTTAAACCTTTAGTGGTATTTATAGAGAAATTGTTATCTTTTGTTATTAAAACTGAATGTCTAAGATTTTAGAAAGGATAATGGTTGTTTTGGTTGAGTCCACATAACACTGGGAAGAAATGCCCCTGTTTCGTTAAGTCGGATATTGACGGGCATTCCCTAAATGCTGTTGTAGATGGACGGTTCCATCTTTAAGTGCAGCGTTCAACTGGATCATCCACTAAAGGCAAAGAAGAATAATTCCTTTCTCTTGTCAAGGGAGAGGGCTTGTGGTTAGAGATGAAGCCATATCTGTTGGGTTAGTGGTGTCGGCAGGGCTGTGATTGCTGCCACGAGGAGAGTCCGGTGAGCAAACTGGGAAGGAGTCTAGATGGAACCTTAAGATGGATGTTTGCTTGGTCTGAAAACTGTTCTTGGAAAGTCACTTGCTGGGAATCTCTAGGGTTTGCAGCATTTGGGAGGTTTTTTTGGTTAGGAGCTTGTGTGATGAAATGAGAAGCATCCTTGTGAATCATAGAATGGTTTGAGGTTAGCCCTGACCAGTTCCCTTCCTCCCACCCCCAGGGAAAAGGGAAAGCAAAATGAGAGGAAAAAGATTTGTGGGTTGGAAACTAAAACTACAGCTTTAATGAAATGATGATAATAATTAGAAAGTAATAAAGTATATGCAAATATATGAGAACGCGCCCCCACCCCTCGATGTCTCTGTGTATCCAAAAATGCTGCAGAGCAGACATGAGGGAAAGGATCCGAGGCCAGGAGGGAGCTGGACTCGCTCAGGAACTGGATTCAGAAACACACAGACAGAATCCAGGACAGACGGGGCACAATTATACAATTGTACACAATTAATATTACACAATTATACAATTAGACAGTGGACTTTGATACCTTTTCATCTTCTTCTTTGTAATAGACATAATCATCTATTTTCTTCTCCTCACAGTAACTTTAACGTTCTTATGATTTTACTGCCTAGATTGGAGACATAAAAACTGCAGAAAAATACTTTCAAGACGTTGAGAAAGCGGCTCACAAATTGGATGGACTGCAGAGCCAAATCATGATTTTAATGAACAGGTAGATAATTCAATAGCTAAACGAAACTTTAAAACAGAGTTTTGCAACATACGTGTTATGAGCTTTAAACTACCCTTGAGACAATCCCATTCTCTTTCTGTGTTTTATGTAACTGCATCTGAATGTTGTCCCAGGAAATCTGAATTACATTATCCTGGATTGAAATTGAGATCCTTGGGTTGTTTACAAAGTTTTCTCTCTTCAAGGCATTGCATATTTTCACTCTTCTTTTTCAAAATACATTTGTATAAAGTAACTCTTAGGAGAGGAAAAGCTATTTTGGGCCCTTATCCTACAATCAGATCTGCTTGCAAAGTTACCACCTGGTATATTCAAACAGCTCTGGAACACGTTGTAGTAAATGGAGCTGCGTGTTGGGGGAACTCAGCTTGTAGTGGTTAGCTCACTGACTTAATATGTTTAGAAAATACTGTTCAGAAGTCCTCTGAAAATTATATAGTGTGGCTAATTTCATGAAGCGAAATAATTCCAGGAAGAAAGTATCTGCATTTAAATTAATAAAAACACAATGAAGGCTGTTGCTTTGCTTGGCAGAAGATATAATAGCCAATTGATCCAAGTTGTCATTCCATTTGTCCGTAAATCAGTGTCTCCTTGCTGGTTGTAATTACACCGTGAAGAGCAAATGTCAGAAACTCTCATATCTATAACAGGGAAAATAAAAAATGGTGTCCATTCTTTTTAAAATCTATTATCACCTTGGGTTTTTGAGGAGAGCTCATTCATATGTCACTTACTTTCTAGAGCGTTTCTCCACCTTGGTCAGAATAATTTTGCAGAAGCTCATCGATTTTTCACCGAAATTTTAAGGATCGACTCATCAAACGCAGTGGTAAATCTCCAAATTGCTACATTTATAATGAACCCCTAAATTATTCTTGTAATGCTTCTTGCGTGGATTTCATGAGTACCCAGAGTATGCTCAGAGCTTTATAGAAAATGGGGATGTGACACGTGCCACAGGGTTTTTAGTGTGCGGAAGGATGGGATACAAAATGGGGTGGGAAACGAAGGACGTGAATATTTAGGCACACCTGCAGAAATCCCAAAACATGATGTTTTAGGGGATCTTGCACTATTTTTTTGCCTTCCCTGTCAGAAAAAGAAATGGCAGCTGCCAGCGTGTGTAAGATAAACATGATTTCACACAGCATTGAAGGGCAGGTTCAGATCCATCCAGGTCACCATCCCTGGAGGTGTTTAAACGATGAGCAGATCTTCTCCCAAGTGTCAAGCGATAGGACGAGGGGGAATGGCCTCAAGCTGCCCCAGGGCAGGTTCAGATCGGACAGTAGGAAAAGTCTTTTCACCTAAAGGGCTCTCAGGCCCTGGCAGAGGCTGCCCAGGGAGGTGGTGGAGTCCCCATCCCTGGAGGGGTTTAAAAGTCAGGTAGATGAAGTGCTTGGGGACATGATTTAGTACTGGGCAGGTACGGTTGGACTTGATCTCAAAGGGATCCCACCTAGGGATTCTATGATGCTGTAATTTTAAACGTGACATTTTTAACGCGTTGCATATCAAAGCCTTGGATTCCCGTGACAGGAGGAGATCGAGGAAGAGCTGTTTGGTTTCTTTGGGGTTTCTGTATTTGGCAGCTTTCAGTGCGTGGTCCTGTAAGAGCATCCTAAGAGCTGAGACACCTTCCCTGCAGGAGCCTGATCCATGGCTGTTTGCAGGCTGAGGGGACTGAGTCGAAGCAGCACGTAAATCGCATCATTTTGGAAGCTGCAAAATAGTACATATTCTAAACTGCACGAGATCAGTAAGGTTTCCTGAAGGGAGAGAAAAATAGTTTTTTAGACAAGGCTGTGTTCATCCTTTATCTGCAGCTTCCAGAAAGCATGAAAGTTTCTGCTGCTAAACATGCTCTGTGACTTCATACTGTTGGAATCTTTTGGTAACTCTTAAAACCTGGTTTGTGTGGAAAAGGAAATGCAACCTGACTTGATCATTCAGGATGTTTTTAGACTTCTTTCTCTACTGAATTTACTTGAAGTCAGTCGTAGATGCCCTTGTGATAAGGTAATTTCTCCCTGCCGCTAGTGTGGGTCTTCTATAAGCCAGAGAGGAAAGCAAGTCTGAAGATATAGTGAAGTCCTTAAAAAAGCACAATGCAAATGACAGTGTGAAGAGGCTCCAGGAGTGTCTGAAATCTGTTTCAGTCGACTTTTAAAATTAACCAATGTCCTACACTATTTATATGCCATTTTAGACTCTGTCTTTTAGAGTTTCAGCTCTTAGAAGCCAGCAAGTCCTGCTGGCTCAAGGTAAATCTTGAGAGTAGCAAGAAGAAAAGGATTGGATTGGATTGGATTGGATTGGATTGGATTTGATTGGATTGGATTGGATTGGATTGGATGACTGATAATGTATCTTAGTTACTTGCACACGTACAGACACACACAATAGTAATTCCTAGCACGCAGTAAATCACTTGTCACTCCAGACACTAAACTGTTTTTTCTCCTTCGCTCTCCTCGTAAGTACGTGGATACATACATTTATATACTTATTTATTTACAATATATTTTTCTCTAGGCTAATAACAATGCTGCTGTTTGTCTTCTTTACCTGGGAAAACTGAAGGATTCCCTCCGGCAGTTGGAAGGGATGGTTCAGCAGGACCCCAAGCACTACCTGCATGAGAGTGTTCTCTTCAACTTGACGACTATGTATGAACTGGAGTCATCGCGCAGTATGCAGAAGAAGCAGGCGCTTCTAGAGGCTGTAGCTCTCAAAGAGGGCGATAGCTTTAATACGCAGTGTCTCAAGTTAGGGTAGATCATGTCCAACTATTTCTTTCCAGCAAGGCTAAGGTTTTAAATTGTAAATACTCTTGCTAACGTGTAAATGTGAAATAAAATCTGTTCAATTATGAATATTCAGTCGGCATTACTACAGAATCTGTTGTCGTTAACAGTCCTATCATTGTGAAGACTTTGTGCTGACCTGGAGCCATCCCTAAGTCTATTACTGCTTAATTCTTCTTCATTCCAGTGTACTGTCCGTGCACACAGACAATTACCCAGGTTCCTTTTATAAGAAAAAATGAATTTGACCTCATATTAGAAGATGTAGAGTAGACATGAGGAAGAAATTCTTTACTATGAGAGTGATGAGGCCCTGGCCCAGGTTGCCCAGGGAAGCTGTGGCTGCCCCATCCCTGGAGGGGTTCAAGGCCAGGTTGGATGGGGCTTGGGTAACCTCATCAGTGGGAGGTGACCCTGCCTGTCTCAGGGGGGTTGGAACTGGATGATCTTTATGGTCCCTTCCAACTCAAACCATTCTATGATTGTCTTGTAATTTTTCAGTAATTAGTGAGTAAATCACATGAGCTGATTTAATCAGCTAAGAGTTTTTGACAGAAAGGCAGTGAAGCTGGTGAAGGGGCTGGAGAATAAGTCTTACGAGGAGCGGCTGAGGGAACTCAGGGTGTTTAGCCTGGAGAAGAGGAGGCTGAGGGGAGACCTTATCACTGTCTCCAACTGCCTGAAAGGAGGTTGTAGAGAGGTGGGTGCTGGTCTCTTCTCCCAAGGAACAGGAGATAGGACGAGAGGGAATGGCCTCAAGCTGCACCAGGGCAGGTTCAGACTGGACATCAGGAAAAATTCCTTCACAGAAAGGGTTATTGGGCAGTGGAATCACTGCCCAGGGAGGAGGTGGAGTCCCCATCCCTGGAGACATTTAAAAAACAGGCAGATGAGGTGCTCAGGGATCTGGTTTAGTAGTGGGCAGGTACGGCTGGGCTTGATGATCTCAAAGGTCTTTTCCAACCTAGGGATTCTATGATTTCAGCAACCTGGTCTAGTGGAAAATGTCTCTGCTTTTACAGCAGCAGGGTTGGAGTAGATGATCTTCAAAGATCCCTTCCAACCCAAACCATTGTGTGGTCCCAGTTAAAGCATTTTACAGTGATATATAGATGAGTATAAGAGATGAAAGCCAGGGGTTGTGCTATGTCGTTATACCCTTGTTTCAGAAAGTTTGATTTGTCTTTCCCAATCCTAAATGAAAGTAGGAGGACCCACCGTCATCCTGTATGCCAAAACCACTTGCCTCTTTGCAGCTGAGGAGTAAAATGCTTCATTTTTGGTTCAGTAGCGCCTTATACTCCCTGCACGGGTAAATGACAACTTGCTGCTGATCACTAGAGAATAAAAATTTATGATCCCACTCAGAGTCAGATAACTATTAAAAAAGAAACACCCTGGAAAGAATATAATCCCCTGTCCTCCAAGCTTCTCTAAATTCCTTATTCATAGGTCTCACTTCACTATGTTTGCTGTGCTCTTATTAGGAGAAGCTTTTAACTTGGACAAAAACACCAGTAGAGGAGACTTGGAGTGTGTGACCTCTAAGCTCAGCGAGGCATTAAACAAGTGACATCCTGGTAGACTTGCAGAATAATTAAAATTTCAGTGCAAAGGCTTGTTATCACTGCTGGGTGGATGCGAACTGTTTATAAAACGCAAGGAAAAATGTCAGTGTCGCTTTATGGTTTGGATTTATACGTATGTACAAGTTACGTGTTTCCTGTGTTGAGGCAGTGACGCATCTGGATGCTGTACGTGAAGCATTAAAGCTAAGGACAAAAATTGTCCTCAAAACATTAATTACACCAAGCAATCCTGTTCAATTCAATGAATTCAGCTGGATTTAATGAGTGTTCCTGGCGTAAATGAGGGCAGAGCTCGGTTCCAAAACGCAGCGTGCGAGTGTCATCTGGCTAAGTGAGAAGAGCTGCGGAAAGGAGAGCCCGAACGAGCTGATGGTTGTAGTCAAGTCTTAAAGCTTAATGCGCCTTCACAGAAGTTTTGCATTTAAATTTCCTCTTTTATGAAAAGAGGAGCACAGAAGCCGTGCTGCAGACATTCAGATGACGTTGTGCACAGAGACCCTGATCCTCAAAAGGACTCGAGTGTCTGCCTGCTGTGTCTAGTACCTAACTGCAGCCCCCTAACCAGCCGCCGTGCCCCTGCGGCTGGTGCCTCAGTTTCTGCATTGGACCTGTTAGATGTTCCCCAAAAGGCAAGCGCAGAGGCATCTGAGGCTCCACAATGGACTTCAGCCAGTGAACTGGGAAGGACGATTGTTACTGTCCTGATCTCCCACGACAAGGTGACCCAGGGCTCAGGGCTGGGTCCAGCCCTGTTCAATGTCTTTATCAATGACCTGGATGAAGGCATCGAGTGCACCCTTAGCAAGTTTGTGGGTGACACTAAGCTGGGTGGGAGTGTGGATCTGCTGGAGGGTAGGGAGGCTTCAAAGGGATCTGAACAGGCTGGACCCATGGGCTGAGACCAATGGGATGAGGTTTAACAAGGACAAATGCCGGGTCCTGCACTTGGGGCACAACAACCCTGAGCAGCTTCAGGCTTGGGGAGAGTGGCAGGAAACTGCCCGGCAGAGAAGGACCTGGGGGTGTTGGTTGACAGTGACTGAACATGAGCCAGCAGTGGCCCAGGTGGCCAAGAAGGCCAATGGCATCTTGGCTTGGATCAGAAACGGTGTGACCAGCAGGTCCAGGGAGGAGATTCTGTCCCTGGACTCAGCACTGGTGGGGCTGCACCTTGTATCCTGTGTTCAGTTCTGGGCCCCTCACCACAAGAAGAACAATGAGGTCCTGGAGCATGTCCAGCGAAGGGCAATGGATCTTAGCAAGGGCAATGCACCCTTAGCAAGTTTGCGGACGACACTAATCTGGGTGGAAGTGTGGATCTGCTGGAGGGTCGGGAGGCTCTGCAAAGGGATCTGAACAGGCTGGACCGCTGGGCTGAGACCAATGGCATGAGGTTTAACAAGGCCAAATGCCGGGTCCTGCACTTGGGGCACAACAACCCTGAGCAGCTACAGACTAGGAGAAGTCTGTCTAGAAAGCTGCCTGGAGGAGAGGGACCTGGGGGTGTTGGTTGACAGCGACTGAACATGAGCCAGCAGGGGCCCAGGTGGCCAAGAAGGCCAATGGCATCTTGGCTTGGATCAGAAACAGCGTGACCAGCAGGTCCAGGGAGGTTCTTCTCCCTCTGTACTCGGCACTGGTGAGACCGCTCCTCGAATCCTGTGTTCAGTTCTGGGCCCCTCACCACAAGAAGGATGTTGAGGCTCTGGAGAGAGTCCAGAGAAGAGCAACAAAGCTGGTGAAAGGGCTGGAGAACAGGCCTTATGAGGAGCGGCTGAGAGAGCTGGGGGTGTTTAGCCTGGAGAAGAGGAGGCTGAGGGGAGACCTCATTGCTCTCTACAACTACCTGAAAGGAGGTTGTGGAGAGGAGGGAGCTGGGCTCTTCTCCCAAGGGACAGGGGACAGGACAGGAGGGAATGGCCTCAAGCTCCGCCAGGGGAGGTTTAGGCTAGACGTTAGGAAAAAATTTTTCACAGAAAGGGTCATTGGGCACTGGCAGAGGCTGCCCAGGGAGGGGGTTGAGTCACCTTCCCTGGAGGTGTTTAAGGCACGGGTGGACGAGGTGCTGAGGGATATGGTTTAGTGTTTGATGGGAACGGTTGGACTCGGTGATCTGGTGGGTCTCTTCCAACCTGGTTATTCTGTGATTCTGTGATTCTGTGATCTGGTGAAGGGGCTGGAGGATGAGGGTTATGAGGAGAAGCTGAGGGACCTGGGGTTGTTTATCCTATAGAAGAGGAGGCACCTCCCACTGGATCAGGTGCCCAAGGCCCATCCAACCTGGCCCTGAACCCCTCCAGGGATGGGGCAGCCACAGCTTCTCCAGACAACCTGTTCCAGGGCCTCCCCACCCTCAGTGTGAAGAATTTCCTCCTTATGTCTAGTCTAAATCTGCCTCTGCCCAGTTTATACCCATTATAGCCATTAGAGCATTCTGGGGTTTGAAATGTTGCTTTTTGTCTTATCTGTATATTTATACAATTTAAAAAAAAAGAAGGATAATGATTCAGTGACATATAAAATAGTTTTTTTTCGAATTGCCGCTATAGCAGAGTCCATTTCTGTAAAGGCCCAAAATGTTTTGGGTATTGAGCTTTAAAGACCCAATGAGTGCAGCAAATTGGATCAAACCTCCATCTTTGAGAAATATTTAAATCATAACACTATTTGGCTTCAGGAATTAGAGGACAATTGGCAGTGACCTTTTTTTCAGGGGAGAGGGAAAGGAAACTGAGAATTTCTCTCATTTTCACAGGGAAGACTCCCAAACAGAGGATGTAGTTGTCGAGCCTCGCACAGGCTCCTAGCACATAAACTCCTATTCCAGCTAAATCCTTGAGACAGAAGCCAGGCGGGAGCGTACCAGCTCTGCCAGGAGCACCTGGTGCTCGGAGCGCATGAGGATTTTGTCCTTGTCAAGTCCAGCAACCAGGACAGGCGGCTGCGAGGAGGCCCAGGGTGAGACACCCCTCGCCGCCAGCATTTCCCCTCCCCCATTTCTAGGCACCCCTACATGTCTGGTGTGGATGTTGGTTGAGTTAAATAATCAGCTGAGGCATGTCTTCGCATTAAGACAAACAGCCAAAGACACGTCACGAGGGAGGGCAGCATCACAGAATGTGAAGCCCTCTGGTTGTCCAAATAATTTGACACAGCAACCCCGAGCAGCTCCAGGCTTGGAGGAAAGCAGTTGGAAAGCTTCCTCGCAGAGAAGGACCAGGGAGGGGTTGGTCAACAGCGGCTGAACATGAGCCAGCAGGGGCCCAGGTGGCCAAGAAGGTCAATGGCATCTTGGCTTGGATCAGAAACGGCGTGACCAGCAGGGCCAGGGAGGGGATTCTGCCCCTGGATGCGTCACTGGAGAGGCTGCACCTCAAATCATGGGTTCAGTTCTGGGCCCCTCACTACAAGAACATTGAGGTTCTGGAGTGAGTCCAGAGAAGAGAACGGACCTGGGGAAGGGGCTGGAGAACAGGCCTTAACAGGAGCAGCTGAGGGACTGGCGGTTTTTTATCCTAGAGAAGAGGAGGCTGAGGGGAGACCTTATCACTCTCTAAAACTACCTGAAAGGAGGTTGTAGAGAGGGGCGTGTTGGTCTCTTCTACCAAGTGACAGGAGACAGGATGAGAGGGAACAGCCTCAAGCTGCACCAGGGCAGGTTCAGATTGGACATCAGGAAAAATTCCTTCACAGAAAGGGTTATTGGGCACTGGAATCACTGCCCAGGGAGGTGGTGGAGTCCCCATCCCTGGAGGGGTTTAAAAGACAGGTGGTTGAAGGGCTTAGGGATATGATTTAGCAGTGGGCAGGTACGGTTGGATATGATGATCTCAAAGCTCTTTACCAGCCTAGGGATTCTGTGATTGTATAATTTATTAAGAAGTCCACTAACCATCCACAACTTCCTTACCATTCACTTGCAGAAACCAAGGCCACTGCTCTCTCAAGCTGGTTATGAATTTCTTCACCATGAGGGTGGTGAGGCCCTGGCCCAGGTTTCCCAGGGAAGCTGTGGCTGCCCCATCCCTGGAGGGGTTCAAGGCCAGGTTGGATGGGGCTTGGAGCCCCTGATCCAGTGGGAGGTGTCCCTGCCCGTGACAGGGGTGGAACTGGATGGAGTTGGAGGTCCCTTCCACCCCAAACTGTTCTATGATTCTATGAAAAGCTGAGGTACAGGCCACCTGGGAGAAGGTTGGATTGAAGTGGAAAATAAAACATAGGTACCAACAAAGCTATCTTCAAGCCCCCAATTCAGTACCATTTCTCTTATCTTTATTTTTCTTTTTTTATCCTCTGATCCTAAAGCTGTTGAAATAGTCTCTTTGCCTGCGTTAATGCTGCCCACAGGATGCTGCTGGAACCACTTACATAAATTTTCATAGCACATCAATGCACCAAGATCTTCCACTAACTGCAGTAAAACAGGCTCATGCTTTGGACCAAAAATCGATTTCACTCTGCACTTGCAGATGCACGGAATGAAAAAAAAAAGAAGAAAAAAAAAAAAACAAACACAAAAAATCACCACGAAAATAAGCTGCATTTTTCATCTGAAGGAACGGCGCGTTCTCCCTCCTCCTTTCCACTCTCTGGAGTGTTTTCTATTAATATTAACATTTTTGTCTGCCCAGCTGTTTCCTCCCAGTGTCATCTCCCATGCAATCTCTTCACAGGTGTCGAATCTTTATACCAGCCCCAAATTGCTTTTTTTTTTTTTTTGCTGGCTGACAAAGAATCGTTTTGGAGAGAAAAGCTTTCACCCTCTCAAAGACACCTCTAGCACTCAAGGGCACGGACTCCAAGGGTTTGACAGCGAGACCCCCCCGGCCCCCGCCGCCACCCAGCACCAGGATGCATTGAGCTATGAAAATGATGAACGATCGTCAGCGGGGAGATCGTGTGTTATTCCTGACAGCCAGGAGATGGGAGCTCTGCCGGGTGTATATATTCCTCTGGAGAGGCAACAAAACAAGGTGGTTCAGTCCTGCTTCCCGGGTCACATCCGACATCAGCGAGGGGCTGAAAGCAATCGCTGCCGGCAGCCGCTTGATTCTCCATCCCTCACCGCTGCCTCCAGCCTGTAAATCACAGAATCATAGGATGGTTTGAGTTGGAGAGGACCTTAAAGATCATCCAGTCCCACCCCCTGCCATGGGCAGGGACACCTCCCACTGGATCAGGGGCTCCAAGCCCCATCCAACCTGGCCTTGAACCCCTCCTTGAACCCTGGGAAACGTGTTCCATTGTCTCCCAATTCCTCCTAATGTCTAGTCTAAATCTTCCCCTCTCCAATGTAAAGCCATTCCCCCTCACCCCATCACTCCAGGCCTTTGTACAAAATCCCTCCCCAGCTTTCTTGTAGCCCCTTCAGGCACTAGAAGGTCGCTATAAAGTCTCCTCAGAGCCTTCTCTTCTCCAGGCTGAACAACCCCAACTCTCTCAGCCTGTCCTCATATGGGAGATGCTCCAGCCTGCTGATCATCTTGTAGCCTCCTCTGGACCCGTTCCAACAGCTCCATCTCCTTCTTACATTGAGGATTCCAGAACTGGACACAGGACTCCAGCTGAGGTCTCAGCAGAGAGGAGCAGAGGGGCAGGGTCCCCTCCCTCGCCCTGCTGGCCACGCTGCTCTGGATGCAGCCCAGGACATTGTTGGCCTTCTGGGCTGTGAGCACACATCGCTGGCTCGTGTCGAGCTTCTCATCAGTGAGCACCCCAAGTCCTTCTCCGCAGGGCTGCTCCCAAGGAGAGTGCGTTACCCTCCCTTTCTTCCCAGTCGCTCCCCCAGTCTGGGCTGGGATGCTCGTGCTGTCAATGGGGGCTCCTGAGAGCTGGCGGCACAGCCTCCACTTCTCCTTTTGCAGAGAGATAGAGATCAAAATGAAAGGCCCCAGGAGGTAAGGGCAGTCTCGTATCGACTTGGTTTGTACAAAATGGTTTAGTGGTTTAGTGTTTGATAGGAATGGTTGGACTCGATGATCTGGTGGGTCTCTTCCAACCTGGTTATTCTATGATTCTATGACTTCTGCCAGAAAAAAAACACCAACGAAAGCAGGAGGAGGATGAATTAGATTGGATCCCAGGGACTGATATCAGCGCCAGGTGAAAGCAGTCATTTTATTTTACATTCGGAAACACAGTACTCTGTGGCATACAAGTTGTGGAAAGAAAACTTGCCACAGGCAGGAATTGTCATTTATTCCTGTAGCTGTGCTTTAAAAAAATCCCTAAAGTTTATTCTGGAACCAGGATGCTGGTCAAGAGGACACGGGATGCTGCTTCCAGGCAAGTGGCACACGCATCCCTGGCTGGGCGAGACCCAGGACATGGCCCAGCATCCGTGCAAACCCACCTGTCTGTCTGGATAGACTTAGAATCATAGAATCATGATGGAAGGGACCTTAGAGCCCATCCAGTTCCACCTCTGCCATGGGCAGGGACACCTCCCACTGGATCAGAGGCTCAAAGCCTCATCCAACGTGGCCTTGAACCCCTCCAGGGATGGGGCAGCCACAGCTTCCCTGGGCAACCTGGGCCAGGGCCTCACCACCTTCATCACGAAGAATTTCTTCCTAATTTCTAATCTAAATCTGCCCCCTTCCAATTTAAAGCCATTGCCTCTTGTCTTATCGCTCCAAGCCTTTGTGAACAGTCCCTCCCCAGCTTTCTTGTAGCCCCTTCAGGCACTGGAAAGTCACTCTAAGTTCTCCTTGGAGCCTTCTCTTCTCCAGGCTGAACAATCCCTATTCTCTCAGCCTGTCCTCATAGCAGAGGTGCTCCAGCCCTCAGATCATCTCTGTGGCTTCCTCCGGACCCGTTCCAACAGTTCCATCTGCTTTGTGTGCTGGGGATTCCAGAAGGGCTTTGCCATACAGCCACAGGGAAGAACAGTGGGAAAGTTCAGTCATCAACTGTCCACTCCATTAGGAGCATTCAGGCAAACCCAAGTTTCAACTCCCTTTCTAGAGTCCTGTTATTCAGGAAACTGCAAGGCAGGAGCTTGGACCTGGCTGTTGTAGTTTGAGGTAAATTAGAGTCAGTTTTGTGACTAACTCAGTGGCTGTAGGTACCTCCATTCTTCTGAAAGCTCACTGCATGTTTTTGAGACAGTGTCCTTCTCTAAAGTGATCACACAGGGCATTGCTGTGCAAAAAGGCCAGGGGTTGTACTTAGCCAAGGTGGTCCTCAAGCTGGTGGAATTAGAGGCGCAGTTGCAAGGGGCGAGTGAAGAGGGCAGGTGACCCTAAACTGACCAACAGAGGATTCCATCCCATATACTTAGTATAAATTTGAGAGATCGCAAGGGTCCTGCTCTCTTCTGCGATGGCCAACGTCCAGTGAGGATGTCTGCCTGGTTGTTCCTGGTCCCAGATCCATGTGTTCCTGAATCCAATTCCTGAGCTCAGCTCCCTCCTGGCCATGGATCCGTTCCCTCCTGTCTGTGGTGACCCTCAAGGGGTGGGGGCACAATCTTATATATTTGTGTATATGTTATTATTTCATTATTTTTTTTTATTATTATTATCAATTCATTAAAGGTATAACTTTAGTTTCCAACCCATAAGTCTTTTTCCTCTCCTTTCCCTGTGGAGCTGGGGGGGGAAGGGTTTTTGGAGGCTCAACTGCACGGTTTTAGCTGCCAAATTTGTCTGGTTGGGGCCTCAAGCTCCACCAGGAGAGGTTCAGGCTGAACATTAGGGAAAATTTTTTCACAGAAAGGGTCATTGGGCACTGGCAGAGGCTGCCCAGGGAGGGGGTTGAGTCACCTTCTCTGGAGGGGTTTAAGGGATGAGGCGCTGAGGCTCATGGTTTAGTGCTGGATAGGAATGGTTGGACTCGATGATCCGGTGGGTCTTTTCCAACCTGGTGATTCTATAATTCTATGATAAACCGTGACAAGCCGGGCGACAGGGTGCAGAGCGCGTGCTCCCACCATCCGCTGAGAGTCGGAGCAAGGAGAACACCTGCCCAGCTGGCAGAATTCGTTACTGCAAAGGGTAAATTCACACCAAAATGCTGCTCTGCCCGTTGCTGAGGAGCTGCACACCCTGCAGAGCATTGACTGATAACCCAACCGATGTGTCTGAGCCTTCTCTTTGCCATCTCGCAGCTGACGAAACTGAGGCACCCAGTGAATTATTTGCCTGTGTTGTGGAACAAGTCAGTTGCAGTGCAAGGAATAAAAGCTGATCAACCATTACAGCAACAAAAACTGTCCTTAATGTCAGTACAAGGGGGAAAAAAGAACCCACAGCCGAGTCAAAGTGATTTTATTAATAAAATCACAAGAGCAAATCGCTACATTTTACTGAGCAAAACCCCCAGCTTTATGTACCAAGGCAGAACTGAGGAAGCTGCACACTAAAATGCTGATTATGCAAATTTATTTTGTGAACATTTTTAGACAAGAATGAAGCAGGGTTTATCTTCTTTAATTAAAACCAGAATCCTACCTAGTTCATTAGTATGGATTCAGAACAGAATGAATATTAATGCAGCCCACCTCTCCCGAATCCACCTGCCAGAAATATCAAGGAAAAAAAAAAGGTTAGAAAATGGATTTCTGAGCAATCGTAAATGCAATCGGCTGCTGGCATCTCTGAAAGGTCACAGTGAGCAGGGAAATCTGTTTGACTGGGAAAAGGTAAATGCTGCTGCCACCCCCAGAAAGGATGGAGAGGAGATCTGGGGAAGTACAGGCTGGTCAGCCTCACGCTGCTCCCCAGAACTCCAGAATAAGGCACTACAGGAGCCATTCCAGGCACATGAAACAACCAGTCAGCGCCAATTTACCGAGGGCGCCTACCGGCTGCTGTCTAGGAGGCAACAACGGAGACGGGAAACTGCAGATGTCATTCACCTTGACCACAGCAAGGCTTTCGACATTGTCCCCCGCAGTAGGAGGGTGAAAAACTTCTGGAACATCAGGCTTAAAACAGTCAGTGGTTGGTGTCAGCTGGTTACGACATTCCTCAGCAGACAAAACTAGGGCAAAACCTGTTGAACATCTTCCTTGATGGAAGAGAACCCAGCGAGGGACACTGGTTTGTCTAGCCCAGAGAGGAGAAGGCTGATAGACCTAACTACAACCTCCTGCTGGAAGAAGACAGAGCCAGGCTCTTCTCAGACATTCAATGAAAGGGCAAGAGACAACTGCAAGTCACGACCAAGGAGCAGACCACGAAGAACAAACGCTTGCCTGTGAGAGCGGTTAAGTGCTGGAATGGGCGCCCAGACAGCCTGTGGAACCTCCTCCACTGGAGTTTTCCAAACCTCCAGGTATCATGCAACTTGGTCAAGCTTTAAAGTTAGCCTCAGACTTCACAGGGGGTTAGACTAGATGACCTTTCAACCTAATTTTTCCTAAGATTCTGTGATTCCAATCACATGTGTAAATAGAAGAAGCCTAATCAGTGAAAAGCCACCAGACACGTATATTCTGACAGGGCTTCGGGCTGTTCCATCTGTCAGGTCTCAGGCACTTTGTTCCTTTGTTCCTTCAGCCAAAAATTTCAGGTATTGTTTCCGAGCAGGAAAGTCATCAGCCGGCCTGTTGTAGGCTGTCCAGACGGGTTCTCCGACGAACAGGCGCATTGCCTTCACATAATTCTGTCAAAGAGCAAGAAGTGACAAGTCATTTAAGAGCTCCTTTTCCATGGGATCGTTGTCCTGAAGTCTCCACTTCTGCAGAAATTTCTGGCACCATTTCAAGATGAACTAAAAGCCTCATGTGCTCCAGAAAATTATACAAATCTGCTGCTGCTCCTGCTTCCAGCTACTGCAGGGGGAGATTTTGCACCTACGCAGTGATAGATTGTGTCGCAATCACTGCTTCTAGGTTAGGCAGAGCCAGTACTTTTCTCTGTTTCAAAGAAACAAAAAGAATCCTGTCCTATGCAAATCTTTTGCTCTGGATCCACTGAACCCCACAATGCTGAGCAACACAGCACCTAAATCCTACTTGCTTAACTAAACAAGAGCAACCAGAATAGCCAAGGTGGCTACAAAGTGTTTTAGAGGAACACCTGAAGCTCCAAAGTCAGAGCCATAAAAGCTGAAAGGGAAGCACATAAACCAACCAAAAATAATGATACAGGAACTGATAAGTCTCCAGGTTCCAACAGGAAAAGCAACAAGAGCTGGCTGCTTGTCTCTTTTCCCAAGGGAGAGGGGACAGGATGAGCGGGAACGGCCTCAAGCTGCACCAGGGCAGGTTCAGATTGGATATTAGGAAAAACTTCTTTGCTGAAGGGGCTCTCAGGCCCTGGCAGAGCCCCCATCCCTGGAGGGGTTTACAAGACAGGCAGATGAAGTGCTCAGGGATCTGGTTTAGTAGTGGACAGGGACGACTGGACTCAATGATCTCAAAGCCCTTTTCCAACCTAGTGATTCTATGAACTCCTGCCACCATCTAACCAAAAGTTATGCCTGCTGTGAGGTACAGTTGTGGCAGCAGAAAATAGGATTTTATATCCTGCAGAAGTGCTCCAACCACTGAGTCACGGGGAACTCTCCTCTTCTGTCAACTAGGCTACAGGTTGATACTCCACCTATTTTGTAAACTCTGCTAAGTGCTTATCTTGCACTCAGCAATGTCAAGAATAAAGTCTGGTATCTAAAGAACACGGCTGCAAAATGCAGAAGCCTAGAAGGACCAAAAAATTTCCTTTGAAGATGGCACGTCTAAATTTTCTGAAGTGGACAGACGTTTAAGACTTCTTGTGGAATCAGCCCATAGCCCCTGACACTTTTTCCATGTAAAGAAAAAGCCTTAACCTAGCAACTGTAGCTGATTCACTGCGGATCTCAAAATGTAGATGTGAAAAGTCGTTGTTTTCACCAAAACAGGATCTCCCATTTTTCCATAGATGAGATCAGCCATCTGGGCAGCTGATTGAAAATGATACCACCCTCCAGACTACACCAGAGACGGGCTTTGGCCACACAGGAGACAGCACGCATTTCCCAGTTTTCCAGGGGTAAGGCTGAGCTTACAAATCTATTAATATAAAAGCCCACAGGAACAGACACACAGATAAGGACTATGTGCCAAGCTCACAGTCCCATTGCCAGGAACACTCTCTGAAAGCAGGTCACTCTCTGAAAGCAGCATCCACTCCAGCACATGCCAGCTCCAAGTAGTGGCTCAGGACCCTTAAATCTTCCTCTTCTGAAGGAGAATTTAGCGCCCATGAAAAATGCTGGATACAGACAGGCTCTATCCCCACAAAAAGGCACAGCAAGACAACACAGAAGGACCCATCTCCACCATCTCCACCTCAACTAGCAGTGGGGCGATAGGGGCAGCACAGCTGCAGGGCTTGGCTCTCACATAAAACGTGCTACAAATATCACGCGGCAATGACTTGCGGTTACAGCTGATGAGAGGAAGCTGGATTTGTGACCTGGAGATGAAAGGTTCGGATGCCGTGAATTATTTAGTGTTTTTCATATCCCTACTTCATATTTAATATGTTTTGCTAATGAACTGCGAGTCTTGGGCCACGGAGTTACTAATGTGATCTACACTCACATGGATTTGTCATGAAAATTTACGGTAATCTATACCAACGTACGTTCTCATCTGGTGTAAATCGGTGATAGATGCCGGCGGGGAGAGTGATCATGTCTCCTTTCTCCATGAAAATCCGGATCCATTTGTCATCCTGGTCTCGAACATCAAAATAGCCAGATCCTTCCAAGATGTAGCGAATTTCATCGTCTAGGTGTAAATGTTCTTCATAAAATGCTTTTATCTAGGAAGAGCAAGTGTCTCTTAAAGCTACTGAACAGAGAAGAAATCCGGTAGAAACATATGGCAAACCACACAAAACACTTCCAAAGGCTGCCCAGGGAGGGGGTTGAGTCACCTTCCCTGGAGGGGTTTAAGGGACGGGTGGACGAGGTGCTGAGGGACATGGGTTAGTGAATAATAGGAATGGTTGGACTCGATGATCCGGTGGGTCTTTTCCAACCTGGTGATTCTATGATTCTATGATTTTAAAGAGCAACTGCACAGCAATTTAACAAACAGATGAGACCAAAGTGGTTAAAATGGCCAAGCCAACCTGCCGGACCCTGTCTCAGGACATTTCTAAGCAAGCTGACGCATTTCCTTTCCTCCAAGAACCAGCAGCTACAGCTGCATGTAACCAGGCTCTGAAAAACAGTAGCGCTTACACCCACTTGTGAGAGGGATGGGTAAAGGTTCACATTGCAGGACTGGGTCTGTCAGGAGAGGGTAGAATCATTGAATCATTGAATCACCAGGTTGGAAGAGACCCACCGGATCATCGAGTCCAACCATTCCTATCAAGCACTAAACCATGTCCCTCAGCACCTCATCCACCCATCCCTTAAACGCCTCCAGGGAAGGTGACTCAAGCCCCTCCCTGGGCAGCCTCTGCCAGTGCCCAATGACCCTTTCTGTGAAAAATATTTTCACAGAATCACAGAATCACAGAATAACCAGGTTGGAAGAGACCCACCGGATCATCGAGTCCAACCGTTCCTATCAAACACTAAACCATATCCCTCAGCACCTCGTCCACCCGTGCCTTAAACACCTCCAGGGAAGGGGACTCAACCCCCTCCCTGGGCAGCCTCTGCCACTGCCCAATGACCCTTTCTGTAAAGAATTTTTTCCTAATGTCCAGCCTAAACCTCCCCTGGCGGAGCTCGAGGCCATTCCCTCTCGTCCTGTCCTCCATCACTTGGCAGAAGAGCCCAGCTCCCTCCTCTCCACAACCTCCTTTCAGGTAGTTGGAGAGAGCAATGAGGTCTCCCCTCAGCCTCCTCTTCTCCAGGATAAACACCCCCAGCTCTCTCAGCCGTTCCTCATAAGGCCTGTTCTCCAGCCCCCTCACCAGCTTCGTTGCTCTTCTCTGGACTCGTTCCAGAGCCTCAACATCCTTCTTGTGGTGAGGGGCCCAGAACTGAACACAGGATTCGAGGAGCGGTCTCACCAGTGCCGAGTACGGAGGAAGAATAACCTCTAGAATAGCGACATAACTGGAAAAAACCCTGTTATTATGTACAAGCCATCTAGCAACTACTCCAGTTCCAGAATCCTCAACAAAAGAAGGAGATGGAGCTGTTGAAACGGGTCCAGAGGACGCTACAAAGATGATCAGAGGGCTGGAGCACCTCCTATACGAGGACAGGCTGAGAGTTGGGGTTGTTCAGCCTGGACAAAAGAAGGCTCTCAGGAGATCTAATAGTGACCTTTCAGTACCTGAAGGGACTACAAGAAAGCTGGGGAGGGACTGTTTACAAAGGCCTGGAGTGGTAGGTATGGCTGGATTTGATGATCTCAGAGCTCTTTTCCAACCTACAGAAGCAAAAGGCCTCTACTATTTTTAAAATAATATCAAAACTACTTTTTAAATGTTAAGGACTTTGGTACAGGCTGTATTTCACACACGGCTGCCCCTCTTTGTGCCCCTGCTCGGGGTGTGCGGGTGTGGAGAAGCCAGCTGCACAGACTCGAGCGCACAGATCCTCACTGAAAGCAAAGACTCGCATACCTTCTCCTCATAATTTGGAAGCTTGTCTTTGTGTATGGTAACGATATCCATCCAAGTATAATTCTCCGCTCTCCGGATCTCTTTCAGACATGGATCCGTCTCGTAGTTATCAGCATCCAACTGAAAATTAGGCAGGGAAGAAAACAACAGCATGTTCAGACGCAATTCAGGACAGTAACGTGGGAAAAGGTGAGTTGTCGGGAGTGGCGGTGGTGGGGCAGAGGCGGAAGGGACCCTCAAGGACCATCAAGTCCAGCTCCTGTCCCTGAACAGGACACCCCAACATTTACACCCTGCGTCTGAGGGCTTTGTCCAAAGGCTTCTGGAATATTGTCAGGCTCGGTGCCATGATTGCTCCTCTGGGAGCTGTTCCAGGCCTCCACCACCCTCTTGGGGAAGAATCTTTTCCTAATATCCAACCTATCCCTCTCCTGGGATCTTCCTGGCATCCCCTTGGGTCCCATCACTGGTCACCAGAGAGAAGAGCTCAGCGCCTGCTCATCCTCCTCCCCTTGCGAGGAAGCTGTGAGGTCTCCTCTCAGCCTCCTCTCCTCCAGGCAGACCCAGTGACTCCAGCTGCTCTAGAGCCTTCGCCGAGTTGGCAGCCTCCTCTGGACACTCCGGTAGCCCGAGATCCTTTCCATAGAATCATAGAATAACCAGGTTGGAAGAGACCCACCGGATCATCGAGTCCAACCATTCCTATCAAACACTAAACCATGTCCCTTAGCACCTCGTCCACCCGTGCCTTAAACCCCTCCAGGGAAGGGGACTCAACCCCCTCCCTGGGCAGCCTCTGCCAGGGACCAATGACCCTTTCATTGTGTGGTACAAGACCTCATCTGGAGTCCTGTCTCCGGTTCTGGAATCCTCAACAGGAAAAAGGAGATGGAGCTGCTGGAATGGGCCCAGAGGAGGCTACAAGCATGATCAGCGGGCTGGAGCACCTCCCATATGAGGACAGACTGAGAGAGTTGGGGTTGTTCAGCCTGGAGAAGAGAAGGCTCCGAGGAGACCTCAGAGCGACCTTCTAGTACCTGAAGGGGCTACAGGAAAGCTGGGGAGGGACTGTTTACAAAGGCTCGGAGCGATGGGGAGAGGAAGGCGGCTTTAAATTGGAGAGGGAAGGCTTAGCCCAGGCAGTAGAAGGAGTTTCTCCGTGCCGGGGGGTCCCCTGGGCCGCTCGGGAAGGGGCTCCGCTCCCCCCCCGTTACCCTCCGGTGGGTGACTCCGAGGCGCCGCAGCCGCTCGGGGCTGACGGGCCGGTCCGGCCGCTGCCGGTGCGGGGCCCGCGGCTCCCCGGGCTCCTGGTCCATGTACCAGGCCCGCAGCATGGCCGAGCTGGAGGGGCGGGACGGGATGGGATGGGATGGGCTGGGCCGTGCAGGGCTGGGCTGTGCAATGCCCAATGAGGTTTAACGAGGCCAAATGCCGGGTCCTGCACTTGGGGCACAACAACGCTGTGCAGCTACAGACTAGGAGAAGTCTGTCTAGAAAGCTGCCTGGAGGAGAGGGACCTGGGGGTGTTGGTTGACAGCGACTGAACAGGAGCCAGCAGTGGCCCAGGTGGCCAAGAAGGCCAATGGCATCTTGGCTTGGATCAGAAACGGCGTGACCAGCAGGGCCAGGGAGGTTCTTCTCCCTCTGGACTCGGCACTGGTGAGACCGCTCCTCGAATCCTGTGTTCAGTTCTGGGCCCCTCACCACAAGAAGGATGTTGAGGCTCTGGAGAGAGTCCAGAGAAGAGCAACAAAGCTGGTGAAGGGGCTGGAGAACAGGCCTTATGAGGAGCGGCTGAGAGAGCTGGGGGTGTTTAGCCTGGAGAAGAGGAGGCTGAGGGGAGACCTCATTGCTCTCTACAACTACCTGAAAGGAGGTTGTGGAGAGGAGGGAGCTGGGCTCTTCTCCCAAGTGATGGGGGACAGGACGAGAGGGAATGGCCTCAAGCTCCGCCAGGGGAGGTTCAGGCTAGACATTAGGAAAAAATTCTTCACAGAAAGGGTCACTGGGCAGTGGCAGAGGCTGCCCAGGGAGGGGGTTGAGTCCCCTTCCCTGGAGGTGTTTAAGGGACGGGTGGATTAGGTGCTGAGGGGAATGGTTTAGTGTTTGATAGGAATGGTTGGACTCGATGATCCGGTGGGTCTCTTCCAACCTGGTTATTCTATGATTCTATGAAAAGACCTCCGGGATCATCGAGTCCAACCACATGGCAAAGCAGGGCTGTGCTGTGCCCCGCAGGGATGTGCACAGAGGAGGAGAGCTGGGCTCCAGGAGTGGCTGGGGAAAGGGCTGGAGAACAAGGGTTATGAGGAGCAGCTGAGGGACTGGGGTTGCTCAGCCTGGAGAGAAGGAGGCTGAGGGGAGACCTCATCACTGGCTACAACTGCCTGAAAGGAGGTTGTGGAGAGGAAAAAAAAAAAAAGACACCAAGTAAAAAAAACAAAATAACCCCAGAAGGGCCCGCGAAGCCGCAGGCCGCGCTCTTGTAGCAAGTTTGGTCCTTGCCGCGGCCCGTAGGGCACGTGGCGCATGCGCAACGGAGCCGCGGCGGCTCCTGAGGCTGAGGGGGCGGCGCGCTTTCCGTGACGTCAGTGCGCGCGCCGCCGGAAGTGAGCGGGTAGGGGTAGGGGTGAGGGGGGACGCGAATGGCGGCGGCGGCGCGATGCTGCGCTGGATCGCGGCCGTGCTGAGGCGCTCGTGTCTCGCCCCCAGGGCCGGCAGCATGTTCTACGCGGTGCGCAAGGGCCGGCGGAGCGGCGTGTACCGCACGTGGTAAGCGGCGGCCGGGCCCCGGCGGGAGGAGGAGCGCGGGGAGAGGGCCCGGCCAGGCCCGGCCCCACTCGGCCTCACCGGAGCCCGCTGTGTTCGCAGGGCCGAGTGCCGCGAGCAGGTGAACCGGTTCCCCGCCGCCTCCTTCAAGAAGTTCAACACCGAGGAGGACGCCTGGGCCTTCGTCCGGCAGCGGCCCGAGGCGGCAGGTAAGGGGTCGTGGAGCCGTGGGGTGGAGGGGGTGGGAAGGGAGCTGAGCGGCCGTGGAATCGTGTAGTGGGAACCTTAAGCATCGTGGAACCGTGGAATGGGAACCTTGGAGATCATAGGATCGTGCAGTCACGGAATGGTTTGTGTGGGAATGGACATGGTTTAGTATTTCATAGGAATGGTTGGACTCGATGAGCCGGTGGGTCTTTTCCAACTTGGTGATTTTATGATTCTATGACATCAAAGACTATAGAATCGGGGAATGGCTTGTGTGCGAAGAGACTTTAAAGATCATGGGATCAGGCAATAGTTTGCATTGGAAGGTACTTTCAAGGGTTATGGAATCGGGGTGGTTTGCGTGGGGAGGGAGCTTAAAGACCGTACAATAATCATAGAATCATAGAATAACCAGGTTGGAAGAGACCCACCGCATCATCGAGTCCAACCATTCCTATCAAAATGGAATGCTTTGTGTGGGAAGGGACCTTAAAGATTGTAGAGTCATGGAGTAACGGGAGTAGTTTGGTTTGGAAGAGACCTTAAAGACAATCCAGTTCCAGCCAAATCCCTCCTTGCCATGAGAAGGGACACCTCCCACTCGATCAGGTGGCCAAGCCCCATCCAACCTGGCCCTGAACACCTCCAGGGATGGGGCAGCCACAGCTTCCCACGGCAACCCGGGCAGGGCCTCATCACCCTCATCGTGAAGAATTTCTTTCTCATGTTTAATCTAAATCTTCCCTTCTTCAGTTTAAAGCCATTCTCTCTTTTCCTATCCAAGCCTTTATAAACAGTCCCTCCCCAGCTTTCTTGTGGGCCCTTCAGGTTCTAGGGTCTCCCTGGAGCCTTCTCCAGGCTGAACAACCCCAACCTTGAGAGCCCTTTGGGTGAAGAAGTTTTTCCTGATGTCCAGTCTGAATCTGCCCTGGCGCAATCCCTCTCATCCCAAATTGCTATAGGTGATAACAAGAATTGGCTTTAGAAACAGTTATTTCAAATAAAATATGATCTCTTATCGAGTTGAACTTTTTCTGTTTGAAGGGACACCCAATCCTCCAGCTGTAATACAGGAAAGTGGTAGCCAGGGCGAGGAAGCAGAAATAAACTCCTCGTGTTGCAATGCATGCAAAAGGCCGTTTGAACAGCCCACAAACGAAGAACACATCGCAAAGCGTGTAAAGCACGAAGAAGTACAGCCGGCGCCAACAGTCAGTGAAGATAAATTTTCATACATGGGTGAGGTCTTTCATTATTTCCCTAATGTTTTGGGGTTCTTTCCATTCTTCCGTAAGTAACAAGTGTGATTACTAGGAAACTTTTAGGGACGTTTTTGTATGGCAGAGTCAGACCCAGCATGATGTTGTTTCTTCTTGAAATGTAAATATCAGCTGGGAAACATTTGTTCACATGGTCTTTCAGCATGATACTGATTTGTTTGAACTGGTATTAACATGCAGCATAATTTAACTGTTATGGGTGTGATTTTGTATGTGTCTGGATGATGGACTGTGTGTAAATATACAGAGGTAGCTGGGAAGGTTTGGTGTTAACTGAAGAAGACGGGAACAGTAGTGAGAGTGGAACTTGAGGCAGAGGTGCTTCTCGAGGCTGGCTGATTTGACATTGCTCAGGGTGTGAAGCTGCAGTGGGAATTCTGGTTAGGGCGTTCTTAATTTATGTGGCTTCTGGAGTTAAGAGTTGGAAGGGCTCTCTGGGGAGGGACGTTTTGGGGACTGCTTTGCTGACAGACAGTTACTTTTGGTTAAAGAGCCTACATCCTTGAAGGAGAGCTTGAACTTGTGCTTTTGGTCATTCTTTTCTAGGCGACTTTACAGTCGTTTATACAGACGGTTGTTGCTCAGGCAATGGACGTAACAGGGCACGTGCTGGAATAGGCGTCTACTGGGGGCCAGGCCACCCTTTGTAAGTAGCTGGATTATTCTTTTGTGTTTTTTTTTTTCCTTTTTAGTGTGTTCCTGTTTGTTCTCTGTGTGATTTTACAATACCACCGCGTTTTGAATACAGACCCCTGCTGTTGAGACTCGTGACAGCACTGTGAGACCAGTGATTTACTGAAAGGAAGAGAGAAGTCGGCTTCTCTGGGAAGTACAAATGGGGGGAAAATCGACTGAAATAATATTTTTAGGGGCTGAAGCTAGGATTCAGGTGATACAGAAGATTTGAAAATAGCTGTAGGTGTGCACAGATGGCAACAAATGTAATTGTGTACTGGTGGCAGGTCCAAATATGCAGATTGCATTATGCAGGTGGTAGTTAGAGCTAGAATGTCTATTCATCCTCCTTTCTAAAAAGAAGAGTAGCTCTCCTGTTTGTTTTTATGATGTGTACTCATTATACGCCACTCTGCATATTTAGGATAACTAATTTAGTGTTCATTCCTTGGGCACAGAAATACCAGTGAAAGACTTCCTGGACGACAGACTAATCAAAGAGCTGAAATACATGTAAGTATTAAATATCCTAAAATGCTTCTATGCGTAGGCTACAGAAGCTAGTTATGGAGCTGCGGGGAAGCGCACAAAATATCAGGAGTTAAGACTTGAAGCGATTCATTCTCTTCAAGTTTTATTGATCTTTATTGGTTTTGAACAAGGTAATTCACTGTGAGAATCCCCAGATATCACCAAGGGCACAGCTATTTAAAACAACCTTGCATTCGGAAAGCCTGGTTTTCAAATCTGGATGCTGTCCTTTGCATTCTTAATGCGTGTATCTGAGACCTTGGGGTGAGAGCTGCTGAGCGGTGGTTTAGAGGAGAATCAGCTTATTGTTGTCATAGGGTCAAAGTATCATACTCCTTAAATAAATATAACAATACTAGGCTCTCAGGAGTAACTTCTGTTGGCAGCAGCAGATTTAATCTTTGCTTCTCACCTCATCTTAATCCTGGTGCTGCTGCCGTCCTGCACTGTGTGTTTGGAGATAAGATGAGCAATCCCCCATTTCAGTGAGGGACAAGCAGATGAGATAGTGGTGTGCAAGGGGTCTAATGTGTCACTGGAGATCTTTTCAGTTCTACGTCAAGACTCAACCACATAGCACAAAAAAAATCCATCCCTTTTAGGGGTTCCAGACTGCTGGAACTGCTATGAATCCTTCTTCCTCAAAGTGATGGAGGAGATGCTTAAAACTTGCGTAACGGTTAATAGAGGCTTTGATAGTTAGGAAATGGGGCAGAAAGTGGCTCCTGCAAGTACAGAATTGAGCATCAGAATATTGGTGGGGTTTATTGTCAGTGAAGCTTCTATTTGCCTGACTTTAAGTTGACTGCATGCATAGTTTTGGGAATCTCTGCTCTAAAGTGTGTTGGTCCTCACTGATGGAGAGATTGCAGTAATATTCTTGGCGTTTCTGTATTTGCATCAGACACTTCACTGGTATTTTAATTGCGTTTGTTTAAAATCCTGTTCTGAACTGATTATGTTAATGTTCCTAAGGCAGCCTGCAAAGCAATAGAACAAGCAAAGAGTCAGAACATCAAGAAACTAATCATCTACACTGATAGCCGGTTCACTATTAACGGTAAGCTAATGGTTTTACCTTTCCTGATTCTTAAAGGTGATCTGCACACAATTGCATTACATGAGGCCCAGAGGAAACACTGAGGCCTGGGGAGAGGGTTGTAAAGAAGAGAATGCTTAACTTATTTCAGTGTTTGTGACTGCTTGGGGAAAGCCTTCAGAATCTTACAGGGATCACCTGCAAACAGCATGAAATACAACTGGAGACAAAGTGCCCGTTACAGTAAAGAACGGCGGAAGGATTTTTCTGTTCAGGCATTCAGTGTGGTGCAAAGTCTAGAAAAAATGTTGTTCATGTGTACTTTGTGTGCAGGAAAGTGCTCGGAAGTTGGTGCAGCAGCCCTGTAGGTTTTGGTTTGCTTTTGTTTGGATTGGAGAGGCTGTCTTAATACATGAAGGTGAAGTATATTCAAGTTTCCTTACTTACTGCATGCAAACTAGGCTTCCAAACTTTCAGGTTAGACTAGAAGACTAGTCAGAGGTGATACATGCTCAGGCTGTGTATTTAAGGTTTTGCTTTCATGCAGAGATTTGCAAAATCTAATTTTATTTCACAGAAGTACCACATGAAGGAGCCAGTAGGACTTAATTTCTGAGTACTTCTTCCCCTTTCCCCTAGATCTGCAAATGTTACTTCTGTGACAATTCCAAACTCCATAAGTATTTGTATCTCACACTTTTACAGGACTGCACATGCTAGTGATTTCCACATCCCTCTGGAGGGTTGATTTTTTTGAGGGTTTGGCTTTTCTCGTGTTGGTTTTTTTTAGACTCTGCCAGAAGCATTCTGAAAAAGGGGATAATAAAAGGAAATGTCTATGCTCTTCTGGGTGTTGCATGCTGGTCAGTAGAATGCAAGTGCATAATTTGTGTGAAATATTAAGAAGCAAAGTAACATCTTTGTGAGAGAAAAGTCAATACCATCTTGTCTGTGGAACTGGTGGGACAAAGGAGGCAGAGTTTCTGCACTGAATAAAATTCCCGTTAAACGCAGGTGTAAGATTTAAGTGTGAGGGAGGAAAATAAGCATCTTTGGATATGATACTGTAGTCTCTTTGGTTTTTGCTTGCAGTTTGCTCTTGCATTTTGGGGCACTGATGCAGTTTCCACATTTCTTTAACCAGGGTTATTCTGTAAATGTGCCTAGGAGTAATTTTTCAGAGTACCAGAGGAGGAGGCTTGCAGTGAGGAGCAAACAGATGTGGTTTGGTTTTCAGGAGGTTTTGTGTGCAAGGTCAGTGATTCCCTCCTTAGTTCAGGTATGAAGCAGGAAGAATCTCTTATACTGTCAAGACCACAAAGATACTTTTTAAAATATATATATATATATATATATATAAAAATATATCGTTCTGTAGGAGTGGGCCATCTGTTTTTTCCTCTAAGAATGTGCTTCTCAGTTTCTCAAAAGAAATAAAGCTATAGACTTGTTCCGGCTTAGTGTACCATCAGGGAGATCCTTAGCTTCGCTTTATTGAAGTTCACGTTGTACTTTTGTGTGTAACATGTAGGTAAGGTCGTAGTCTTTAAATTAGTTTTGCTCAGGAAAACATGATTGGGCAATTCAAATAATAATGGAAAAATAGAACCCTGAAAGGCAGCAGTAGAGAACAAAACAAGAATTTTTCTATCTCCAGTGTCTTTGCCTGCGACTTTGTACAGAGTTAGTCTCATTAAAAGGCTCTTTGCTCCATCTTGATCCTTGCTGACCTCTTTTATATCATGTTTATGCTCCCTTTGCCTAGGTATTACGAGCTGGGTTGACAACTGGAAGACAAACGGCTGGAGAACAAGTTCAGGAGCAAGTGTAATAAATAAAGAAGATTTTCAAAGACTCGATAATCTGTCGAAAGACATAGAAATTCAGTGGGTGAGCACCTTGTTTCTTATTCTGAATGACATCTTAAACACGTCTCCTATGAAGACTTACAAGTGTAACCATAACTAAACTTCATAGAGCGTAATGTTATTTTAAAACAATAAAACCACAAATACAATGAAGCTGATTGTATTATTTAAAGCAAATAAGCCACGTAACATAGGTTCTTGGAACCAGTATTTCATTTATTAAAAAAGCATGTTTGTATGTGTTTGCTATCTCGTTGGAGATACCTGTGATCATTATTTTGAGTTTGTTAATGCTGTTAGATAAAATCTCAACTTAAAAGAGAACTCTGTCTGCTTGAGCCATAGCTCAGTTTCTGAATTTGCTTCTCAGAACTCCAGTTCAGATGGTGGTTTACTGATGTAATTCAATCACATGAGTGTCTCTGAACTGGGAAAACTAAGAGAGCACAACCCCAAATAAACTGACTCTAGGTTTCTATACCTTAACAGTGTTTTCTACAAGGAGACTGTGCACAGAAAGGTCTTTTCAAATACTCATTTTTAAGTTTAAATTTTTCAACTCTTCAGTAAAGAAGTAAAATACTTCTACACAGTTAGGGAGACCTGGAACATGCCTGAGAGGAACCCGTATGGACTCAGTGTGAGGAGAGCACCTCTGAGGAGGTGCTGCTGTGCTACGAATGCAAGGATCTTGCGTGATCAGATTTTATGATGTTCTGCTTTCTTGATTTCTTGCGTATCTAATGTTCGTGTGCTTTTGCTAGATGCATATTCCCGGTCACGCTGGCTTTCGAGGGAATGAAGAAGCTGATAGACTAGCAAGAGAAGGAGCCAGTAAACAACTGTCGTGATGGACTCCGGCTAGTGACTGGAAGGAAAAAGACTTAAGATCACAGTGACAAATTGAACTGCTGTAATGGTCTCAGAGCTGGACTTTGAACTGTGCTTCTTTTTGGCCTGAAGTATTAAATGTACACCAACTTCTGCGGAGAAAAAAACCCATGTTTTTTTCTATATGTTTGCTTTGCAATCGAGTCAATATTTAGTTGATGAAGCGGAGTGTTTGCTTTGTCGTCTAGATCTTACTGAAGAGCCGCAGTCAGTGTTTTCAGATGTCCTGTAGACTTCTGACTTCACCGTAAAGACAGACTTTAGGATAAAGATTTAATATTCTTCTTAAGTGTTCTGTATTTTCCTTTTAGTGAAATAAATTGATTTTTTTTTTTATACAGAGGTAAATAGTAACAGCTCAGAAGAGTTGGGGGCAAGGGAACTGTGGGGTTCTTGGTTTGGTAAGAGGTCAGTGATGGAACTCAGATGTCCCTTGTATGGTTTGGTATTCTGGTATGAGCAGTAACCTCTGCAGAGGCTTGTGACCCTCACCTGTGCCTCGCAGTATCATTGGTTACAACATCTCTAGATCGCTTTCTAGTGTTACTTTGCAAGGTAGCATGAACAGACTGAAAAGAAAAGGAAACTTGAACAATGAATTCTTAACCGTTATCCTCTCTAGAGAGGACTTTGTTTCATAGAATCATAGAATGGGTTTGAGTTGGAAGGGACCTTAAAGCCCATCCAGTTCCAACAACCCTGCCATGGGCAGGGACACCTCCCACTGGATCAGGGGCTCCAAGGCCCATCCAGCCTGGCCTTGAACCCCTCCAGGGATGGGGCAGCCACAGCTTCCCTGGGCAACCTGTTTCTGGCTTCCTGTTTCCATTAAGTAATTTTCATGCATCCTGGTTCTCATTAGCATTGTCAGCTCCTCCTTAGAGTTGTCCCAAAGGTGATAATTGGCCATTTTCTCTGAAATGGAACTAGAATATGGTCAGCTTCTTCAGGCCTTCTGGGTATCAAGTGTTTGACTTCAAGAGGGAACAGCCTCAAGCTGCACCAGGGCAGGTTCAGATTGGACATCAAGAAAAACTTCTTCACTAAAAGGGCTCTCAGGCACTGGCAGAAGCTGCCCAGGGAGGTGGTGGAGTCCTTGTCCCTTGAGGGGTTTAAAAGACAAGCAGATGAGGTGCTTGGGGATATGGTTTAGTAATGGGCGGGTACGGTTGGATTTGATGATCTTGAAGGTCTTTTCCAACCTAGGGATTCTACGACAAGAGGGCCTAGGAAAATGCAAGGAACGTGAAACTCTGTTAACTTTGCCTTCCATTGCAAAAGCTTTGTTAGGCTCAGCATCAGTGTGTTTATCAGTTAGATGATGCCTCTCTCTCTCTATAAACAAAGATCTTCAGCATTTGACAGGCCTTGGTGATGCAGAGACAAGACAGAGAGGGTTGGATTATAATTACAGCATTTTTTTTGCTTCTAATGTATTTATGAGCCTCTGTATTACTCTTGCTTACAAAATGCTTACATGTGATTTTCTCAGATCAAGATTATTTACAATCATTATCCCCGTAAAGGTTTCTGCTGAGACTGTTGGGCTTTTCACTTCCTCCTGCCTGTGTATTTTTGTTTCATTGTTCTTGGTTAGCTTTTCTTTTAATTACGGTTTTCTACAGCAGATGGATTTCTTATTCCTTACAGGTTTACACATTTATATTACTCGTCATCTTCTTTGGGGAAGATAACAGAGCAATGATCAGGGAGTGATGGGGAAAGAAAAGACCTTCTGTTCTGCTCATTAATTCTCTGTATGAACAGACAGGCACGTGCATCTACTTTACGTGGACTGAACAGTAACCCTCCCGCTGGCATGACCAACAGCAGAGCTCAGATGAAAGATTTGTTTTGAAGTCCACTAAATATCATCTGCATAACCTTCACTGGCACTTTTCCCAGCTAGTAAAACTGGGGCTGAATGTGATCATACGTAGGGAGGCTCCAAAGGGATCTGAACAGGCTGGACCACTGAGCTGAGACCAGTGGGATGAGGTTCAACAAGGCCAAAGGCCGGGTCCTGCACTTGGGGCACAACAACCCTGAGCAGCTACAGACTGGGAGAAGTCTGTCTAGAAAGCTGCCTGGAGGAGAGGGACCTGGGGGTGTTGGTTGACAGCGACTGAACATGAGCCAGCAGGGGCCCAGGTGGCCAAGAAGGCCAATGGCATCTTGGCTTGGATCAGAAACGGCGTGACCAGCAGGGCCAGGGAGGTTCTTCTCCCTCTGGACTTGGCACTGGTGAGACCGCTCCTCGAATCCTGTGTTCAGTTCTGGGCCCCTCACCACAAGAAGGATGTTGAGGCTCTGGAGCGAGTTCAGAGAAGAGCAACAAAGCTGGTGAAGGGGCTGGAGAACAGGCCTTATGAGGAGCGGCTGAGAGAGCTGGGGGTGTTTAGCCTGGAGAAGAGGAGGCTGAGGGGAGACCTCATTGCTCTCTACAACTCCCTGAAAGGAGGTTGTGGAGAGGAGGGAGCTGGGCTCTTCTCCCAAGTGACAGGGGACAGGACAAGAGGGAATGGCCTCAAGCTCCGCCAGGGGAGGTTTAGGCTGGACATTAGGAAAAAATTCTTCACAGGAAGGGTCATTGGGCACTGGCAGAGGCTGCCCAGGGAGGAGGTTGAGTCACCTTCCCTGGAGGGGTTTAAGGCACGGGTGGACGAGATGCTGAGGGACATAGTTTAGTGTTTGATGGGAACGGTTGGACTCGATGATCCGGTGGGTCTCTTCCAACCTGGTGGTTCTGTGATTCTAAATTCCTCCTTACGTCCCGTCTAAATCTGCCCCTCTCCCGTTTATACCCGTTGTCCCCGGCCCTATCCCTCCATGCCTTAGCGAACAGCCCCTCCCCAGCTCTCCTGCAGCCCTGGATCACCTCTCATACAGCTATTTCTCGTCCCCGCCCCCACCCCACCCCCCGCTTTCCCCCCGATCCTGGGTCGCTCTGGCTGTTTCCCGCTTCCCCTCCTGCGCACGCGCACAGAGGCGCCCGCGACCCTCCGGCGGCTGTCGCTGACGTCATCGCCACGCGCCGTGCCAGGACTCCTCGGCGTCCGTCTGGGCTTCACCCACCGGAAGTCCCCCCGGCCCGGCGGAGCTGGCTGGCTGCCCGCCTTGCCCTTCTTCCGGTTGCGGCTTCAGGCGCGCGTGGGCGGGGCGAGCGCCGCGACCTCGGCCGCTCTCGCGAGAGCTCTCCCTTTTCCCAGGCCGGCGCGGAGCGGGAGGCGGAGGTGGGTGCTGGGGGCCTGGTGGGCGCCGCCGCCTCTTCAATACCGACCCGAGCCCCTCGCGGCGCCCCTCGCCGCGGCCTCGGGGCCGGGATGCTCCCGATTAGCGCCCGCCCGGGCCCCGATGGCCGCCGGGGCGCGCGGGGCCGGGACTCGGCTCCGTGAGGGCCGCCCCGCCGCCTCCCCGGGTCGGGCCGCTGGGAGAAGCGGTCTGGCCCTGGGAACAGAGGGAGAGGGAGGGGGAAGCCTCGTTTCGGCGCGGATGGAGCTGGCGGAGCGGGTCCGGAGGAGCTTCAAAGGCGGCCTCGGGGCTGGAGAACCTCCCGCACGGGGTGGGAGAAGTGGGGCTGGTCAGCCTGGGGAAGAGGAGGCTCCGAGGGAAACTTACAGTGACCTTCCAGTACTTGAAGGGGCCACAGGAAAGCTGGGGAGGGGCTGTTTGCAAGGGCCTGGAGGGGTAGGGTGGTGAAGAACGGCTTTACACTGCTGGTGGGGAGGGTTTAGGCTAGACATTAGGAGGAAACTCTTCACACTGAGAGTACTGAGGCCCTGGCCCACGTTTCCCAGGAAAGCTGTGGCTGCCCCATCCCTGGAGGTGTTCAAGGCCAGGTTGGATGGGGCTTGGAGCAGCCTGGTCCAGTGGGAAGTGTCCCTGCCCGTGTCAGGAGGTGGAACTGGATATCTTTAAGGTCCTTCCCAACCCGAATCATGCTATGATTCTGTGATTTAAGGAATAAAACAATGAAGTCTGCAGAAGACCAGCATCTAGCCAGCACCTCAGGAGCCAAAAAGAGATAGGAGATCAAGCTAAGCCTTACTTTGAACCTTATGTGGAAGCTTCGAAGGGCCCAATTGTCAAGGAAATAGAGTAGGGAGCTGCCTTGTGAATTCAGGCTCAATAAAGGACTCTGGGGAGCATGTGAGAAGTGGAGGACACTATTTATAATTAATATTACTCCCTGGAGATGTTCAAGGCCAAGTTGGATGGGGCTTGGAGCCCCTGATCCAGTGGGAGGTGTTCCTGCCCATGGCAGGGGCGGAACTGGATGGGCTTTGAGGACCCTTCCAACGCAAACCTTTGTATGATTCTATAATATTGGGAAATATGATTAATATGCATGATTTTTATGAGAAATATAATACATAACCATGAATTCAGTGTGTAAAAACCTGCTACTTTTAGTCACTGGCATGTACAGTAGGAGGCTCAATCTCCCTGTATTACATAATGCCACCTTCCTAAGACCCCCAATTGTTGTTAAGAAGTTTCTTTTCCCGGTTTCGATGGCACTGGCAGGCACTGCCGTGGTGTGCAGGCTGCTGCTTCCCCAGGGTGGCTTTCCCATGGTCGGCATCCCCTGGAACAGCGTGACTGGGGCTTGCGTGGCCTGTGGGTTCTCTCTGGTTCCACCCTGCTGCGTGTGGATTGCAAAGTCTCCGCTGTGTTTGTAACCGAAGGCGTGTGCCTGGTGGCCACTGAGCTGTCCCTTTGCCTTGCAGGAAGGCCATGTTCAGCTCCAGTGCAAAGATTGTGAAGCCAAATGGCGAGAAGCCGGATGAGTTCGAGTCTGGTATATCCCAGGTATGGGTCAGTGTTGTGACAGTTGTCTAGAGCTTAAAGTTCACGGGTGGTGGTGTCTAAATGTGCGCTCTTCCCTAGTTTTATGTAGGAATTGGGGCAGTCAGCCTGTGTTCCCACCAACTGCGCTTGTTGCTTCTCTGCCCCTCTGTTCCGTTCTGGTAAGACCCCACTTGGAGTCCTGTGTCCAGTTCAGGAATCTCCAACATAAGGAGGAGATGGAACTGTTGGAATGGGTCCAGAGCATGCTACAAGGATGATCCAAGGGCTGGAGTTGGGGTTGATCAGCCTGGAGGAGAGAAGGCTCCAAGGAAACCTTATAGTGACCTTCCATATAGTGTCCCTTGCCCATGGCAGGGGGTTGGAACTGGATGATATTTAAAGTCCCTTCCAACTCAAACCATTCTATGATTCTCTGCCAGAAGAGTTAAGTCTTGGATATTGACTGTGGTTAAAAGTGCGGAGCAGCTTTCTGGCTCTGTGGGCAAGCTTTGGTCTCAAGGCTTCTTCCAGATCAAACCGTATGTAACTGATTATTCCATAACTTTGCTTTTCCAGGCTCTACTGGAATTGGAAATGAACTCCGACTTAAAGGCTCAGCTGCGGGAGCTGAACATCACAGCGGCTAAGGTAGGCCAGACCTTCTGCACAAAGAATTGCTTGGTGGCTCGCTGCTCACTCTGGTGAGCAATGACAGGACCCGAGGAGTGTCTGGGAGATGTGCTGCGGGAGGGTTTGGTTGGATATCAGGAAAAAGTTTTTCACTCAGAGGGTGGGTGTTTAATTTTTGTGGATGTTAGTGTCCCAGGTGGAGTGTCGTTAGCCATTTCTTGTGGCCTGTGGTTACTTTCCTATGTGCTGTTGGGGTTTATCTTTGCTGTTAATATGCAGCGGTTTGTAATAGTTATTTTTATTTAGGAGCTGATCTGAAGTCATTGTAAAAACTCAGATAGTTCTGTGTTCTGCATAAATGTGTTTGAAGTGGCAGTTGTACTTTCTGTCTCTGCAAACTGGTCTGAAACAGACTTAGTGTGGCTGCTGTCTGGCAACGTAGGCATCAGTGTCAACTCTTTATAAAATCAATTTGTCTGAAGCCCTCTTAAGCACCAAGTGATAGACAGGAGGAGGTTTGAGGCTGTAGACTGACTGGGTCACCCTGTTTGCAAATCTTTGGTTTAGTTTCTTAAGGCAACTGAACCCTTTATAAAGAAGAGGAAGAAGAAAATTAGTAGAAAAGGAGAAAGAGAAAATTGGTGTTAAAATTTGTCAGCCTTGGAGACTGGGTGGAGCCTCCAAAGCTGGTTGCTGCGCTCAAAAACTTAAGTAAGGACTTCTAGCAAAGGCATGTAGTGATAGGATGAGGGGGAATGGCTTTAAATTGGAGAGGGGAAGATTTAGACTAGACATTGGGAGGAAATTCTTCACCATGAAGAGCCGTGAGGCCCTGGTCCAGGTTGCCCAGGGAAGCTGTGGCTGCCCCATCCCTGGAGGGGTTCAAGGCCAGGTTGGATGGAGCTTGGGCACCTGATCCAGTGGGAGGTGTCCCTGCTCATGGCAGGGGGGTGGAATTAGGTTACCTTTAAGGTCTCTTCCTACTCAAACCATTTTATGATTCCAAGTCTGCTTGGTATGCAAGTTGAGGGGTCTTCAGAGCTGCTTTGCTGCTGAAGGACAGCCATGTGCACTGTCCTCGGTGTGGAGTTTTTACAAATGTCTTTGTTGTTTGTTTAGCTGCTTGGCTTTATTTGCAGGGAAAACTCGGGTGGGCATCAGAGTTAGCTCATGTGGGAACATGAAACAACTCTGCTTGTCATCCTCTTTGAGAATGAGGATGTCTCTGCACTTGGGTTCATGGGAGAAGCGCTTTGTAAGCCTACGCAGACTTTTCTGGTTTTGATCAACTGTTGGAGAAACAAACCAGGGGCAAAGTAATCCATGTTGGTGTGATGTAAACCACAGGGATGGGAATTCTTCCATTGAGAAGGACATGTTTTGTTTGATTAGTGATCCAGGCCTCGGCAGGTGGTAGACAGACAATGATTTCCGTGAAATAGTAGTTAAAAATCCATGGACTAGAATCACTGAGGTTGGAAAAGACCTCTAAGATCAAGTCAAACCTTTGGCCCAGCACCACCGTGCCTGCTAAGCCATGTTCCAGAATGCCATGTTTTTTGAATTCTTCCAGGGATGGAGACTCCACCGCTGCCTTGGGCAGCTTCTGCCAGTGCTTCACTGCTCTCTCAGTACACATATTTTTCTAATATCCAATCCAAACCTCCCCTGGTGCAACTTGAGGCCATTACCTCTTGTCCCGTCACTTGTTATTTGGGAGAAGAGACCAACACCCACCTCACTAAAACCTCTTTTCAGGTAGTTGTAGAGATTTGTTACTGAAACAAGAAATAAAGAGATTTATTACTGTAAATTTTCTTTAAAGTCTGCATTAGAGGCAAATAGTAGTTGAAACTTTATATCAATGTGCAAGTGCCACTGCCGATGCCCTGATAGGCATTTGGTGTAGTTAGGATTTGAGCGCCTGAGTCCCATCCTGCAGAAAGAATGAGCTTTGCTATTCAGAGGATGTGACTTGAATTGGTGGGATTTATTGCCCAGCCGTTCTTTTACAGACAAACAAGTGCTCTGACTGAGGTTTTTCTGTTTAATTATCGCTCTTAAATGTATTAAAACAGGCACTTCTCTCTAATGCTATTTTGTTCCCTAAAGTTGCAGGCAAGACTATCAAATACTTGTATTCAGAGAATTCACGATCAAACTGAACACTGCGTTTCAACCCCTATGTTTACTTTCTGCTCTCTTTCAGGAAATTGAGGTGGGTGGTGGCAGAAAAGCCATCATTATCTTTGTACCGGTTCCTCAGCTGAAATCCTTCCAGAAGATTCAGGTGCGGCTAGTTCGTGAGCTGGAGAAGAAGTTCAGCGGAAAGCACGTGGTGTTCATTGCTCAGGTAAAACACTCAGAAACATAAAAATGGTGATTTGAAGGAATCTGTGGAGGTTCTCTAGTCCAGCCTCGTGCATGAAGCAGGACTGTTGCCAGCATGAGATCAGATCGAGCTGAATCATGAAAACGTGCAAGAATGGTGATTCCACAGCCTATCTGGGTAGCCTGTTTCGCTGCTTCTCTGCCCTTATTGTCATGTCCTTTCAAGGTAACAATGATATAACACGTACTTTTGTGCCAGAGAGTGATGCCTGTCATTCTGTGGATGTAAGCTGAAATTATTTCAGCTAGCAGCCATGGCTCTGTAAACTTGAGATGTGAAACTTTTCGGAGTAGGATACAACTTTCTTCTCCTGGCCTCTCTTAGTCCTTTAGAAGTTTGAGAAGCAACGCTTGGAAGTAAAAAAGAGCAAATATCAGTAGTAGCTTTACTACACTTAATCCAGGCACTTAAAATTCAAGTTAACAGGAGTGGAAGAAATAAACCTGGCTTGAGTTCTGAATTTCTGGAAGAAGCTGAGCCATGAGGTGATAGGAAGGCTCTGGGCAGTACAAAGGGGTGGACAAACTGGAGATCTGTTTGCAGAGGGAACAGTTAGGGGTTAGACTGAAGATTCTTTTAGCAACGGTTCTTTCTAATGTGATTTCAAGAGCCAGAGCACCTAACTCTGGATCATTACGTGGCCAAGAGCACTTCTTTTAGCAAAGTGCCTCTGGCTCATGCAAACAAAATACTTGAGAATTCCCTGTCAGTGAAGTGATGCATATTTTAGAAGGGAATGTGTGCAGTTCTGCTGGAGATGAAATACTGTTGCATTTGAAGATGACAAGACACAGTTTATATTACAGTAACCTCACCGTAAATTCAGTCATGGAGAAGCAGTGATGGGTTGGTAGAAAATGCTGCAGTTGGCTACAAGTGCATCCAAAACTTGGTGTTTTAAAAGATCTACCCTTGCAGATAGAGAAGTAAAAAATATACCGGCTTGGATCAGTAAATGTTAAGTACCTGTAGATGCTGCTTTTAGAACAGATTGTTTAATCCAGGGTTTCATCTGGGTTGTGTATCACATCTAATTCGAACTGGTGTTCTGATGTCAGATGTCACCTAGCTGTCTGTGGGACTGAGACAGCCTCAGGTGTGAAGCAGAGTAGTGAGCTCAATATAGCAACCTGTAAAATTGTTAGAGATTTCTGTTCCCAAAGAAATGTGTTCAAATTGCTGATATGTCATAGTAAACTACCCTGGTTTTATGAACTGGGGAAGGAGGGTGGAATACAAATGTTTATGTCAGTGCACCAAATGTGGGATTGATAGATAAGAAGTAAAACAATATCAGTACTTCGTCTTCTGGAAATAGTACCAGGTTCTAACATTGCGGGTTTAGGCATACTTAAGTCTCCCTTTCTAGTGTTTTATGCATCTGTTTCTAGTGAAAATAAAAAAACCCACATGTTATGGGATTTTTTTGTAATGGTTGTGGACACCAGATACTGAGAAATGCCTCGTTTTCCTTAACAGAGAAGAATTCTGCCCAAGCCAACAAGAAAAAGCCGCACAAAAAACAAGCAAAAGCGTCCCAGGAGGTAAGCAAATAATACTGATTCAGTAAGACGGCTTTCCATTGTTAAGTGGTAGTTTAGTTGGGTTTTTGGGAAGTTATTCCAGTGATTGGGTGGTCTTGTCTTTTCTCTGTCATTTGACTGCTAAAGGGTGTAGTAGAAGGCTTTGAATGCTGTGTTGCATTGCTTCCAGCTCCATCTTTATTCTCTATCTTATTGTATCATTATATACCCTGTGTCTTAGAGGTTTGTCCTCTTTGTGGCACATGGTGTATCCCTGCAGCTTCTCCAAGCATTACACCTCTGCCATGTTTATGACTGTATTTTGAGATATTGAGGCGTGGACTTAAAAATTACAGTTTCCTGGTACTCATGCTATATTTGCTCTTTTAATTTTTGTCCGGTTAGTTTTGTTTGATATTTTTATCAATGATCTGGATGAGGGGATTGAATGGGCCCTCAGTAAGATCACGGATGACACTGAGCTGGGAGGAGGTGTTTATCTGGTGGAGGGCAGGGAGGCTCCAAAGGGATCTGAGCAGGCTGGATCGATGGGTTGAGGCCAACGGGATGAGGTTCAACAAGGCCAAGTGCCGGGTCCTGCATCTGGGGCACAACAACCCTGAGCAGCTCCAGGCCTGGGGAGAGTGGCTGGAAAGTGCCTGGCAGAGAAGGACCTGGGGGTGCTGGTTGACAGCGACTGAACACGAGCCAGCAGTGGCCCAGGTGGCCAAGAAGGCCAATGGCATCTTGACTTGTATCAGCAGGGAAGAGATTCTGCCCCTGGACTCAGCACTGGTGAGGCTGCACCTCACCTTCTGGGTTCAGTTTTGGGCCCCTTGCTGTAAGAGGGACATTGAGGTCCTGGAGCACATCCAAAGAAGGGAAACAAAGCTTGGGAAGGGGCTGGAGAATAAGTCTTAGGAGGAGCGGCTGAGAGAACTGGGATTGTTTAGGCTGGAGAAGACGAGGCTGGGGGAGACCTTATCACTGTCCACAAAGGAGATTGTAGAGAGGTGGATGTTGGTCTCTTCTCCCATGTGACAGGAGATAGGAAGAGAGGGAGTGGCTTCAAGCTGCACCAGGGCAGGTTCAGATTGGACGTTAGGAAGATGTTCTTAACAGAAAGGGTTCCTGGGCAGTGGCAGAGGCTACCCAGGGAGGTTTTGGAGTCCTCGTCCCTGGAGGTGTTTAAGAGACAGGCAAATGAAGTGCTTTGGGATCTGGTTTAGTAGTGGACAGGTACAGTTGGACTTGATGATCTCAGAGGTCTTCTCCAACCAAGTGTTTCTATGTAGCTGAGGGAATGGCCTCAAGCTCCACCAGGAGAGGTTCAGGCTTGACATCAGGAAAAAATTTTTATGGAAAGGGTCATTGGGCACTGGCAGAGGCTGCCGAGGAAGGTGGTTGAAGATACTTGTAGGCTGAAACTCTTCCAGTGAGTGTCTCTGGCGAAATTGCCAACGGGTCAACGTGGTTCTGGTTTAAATCAAGTCTTAAATGGATAGAAGTAAGAGAACATTTCAAGATTGTTGCTGCAAAGCAACATGTGAGCTAAAAGGTCAGTAACCTGGCTACTGAGTTTTTCCTCTCATTAAGTTTTTAAGTTTTTGCACTCGATGTAGAATTTAACTTCTATTTTTGCATGACTTGTGAGAACGCGTGGCATTGTCACACTGGAGCATTAAAACCCCTTAAAATGGAACACCACTGAGTTTTCAGCTGAAGCGTGCTGTGGAACATTTTAGCCTTGACAAACTGGAAAATGTGGCAGCAGGATGTGTTTTAACGATACAAATGTGGCATTTCAGCCGTACGCTTACTGCAGTGCACGACGCCATTCTTGAAGACTTGGTCTTCCCCAGTGAAATCGTGGGCAAGAGAATCCGCGTAAAACTGGACGGCAGCAGGCTCATCAAAGTCCATTTGGACAAAGCACAGCAGAACAATGTTGAACACAAGGTAAACGAAAAGAAACTTTTAATTCCTCATGCGGGATGGGGTGAGATTCTGACCCAGCTAAAAGGCTGCTGCCTTTTGCCTCGTGCTGATGGAGATGCTTCTGTTAGTGTCTGGAGTAAGATGCTGAAGATGAGACAAGGCAGTTTTGAACTAAAGCTCTAGTTCAACTTTCCAAACTCCCTGGATTGTAAAGTAGCTACACTGGCTCCCTCATAGGAACAGTGTTTTCTTGAGGTTTTTTGTTTGCTTAGGGTTTCACTGGTTTCTTGGGGTTTTTTGTTTGCTTTTAGTGAAGCGCTTAGATTTGACCTTGAACAGATGTGCTTGGTAGAGTCTGAAGTCCCTCATCGCTTTGCTTACTTTGTTTCTGTGGGGATGCATTTAACACAGTTCTGCTCTCGGAGTCTCCTGTGGTTCCAATTACTCTCCAGAAAACATGTCTTTTGTGTAAATGCACAGCTACCTGAATCTAGGAGAGAATAATCAGCCTCAGGGCTCGTTTCAGAGTGCAGATGCAGTGGGAAATGGTAGAACCTAAAATATGTGAACATAGATTTTACTTCTTTATGCCCTGTGTGTAATGAAGATTTTTTGTCTCCACAGGTGGAAACATTTTCTGGTGTCTACAAAAAGCTCACAGGCAAAGATGTGGTGTTTGAATTTCCAGAATTCCAGCTGTAAAGTGCAAGAAATGGCTGAATAAACATCTATTCCTATAACAGAGTAATTTCATTTACATTTCGGATTCCATAAACGTAGGTGGGGAATTCCTGGTTCACGGGACTTCGCTGCTGTCATTATGCGTGACGTTTGTGTAGCAAAATACTAAGTCACCAGCATTTTAATGGTAGCTCTTTTAGGTTGTTCTTGGCGCTGTCGCAGCGCAGCTCTGGACTAAAGGATCTATAGTCTGCACTTCAGTTTATTTTTTAATCACAGTTATGTTGAGTCTCACCTTTTGGGGAGAATGTGGATAATAACTGTAGGGCAGTGGAGCTCCCGAGTTTTGCACGTAGGAATAGCAGTTGGAGACCTGCGTGTTCCTTGCACTGGAAGAAGTTTGCATTGCAGGTGATGCGGCCTCTGAAAGATGGAGCGATGACATCTGAACCAGGACCTGATTTTTGGGGAATACGTTGCAGGGAGGTATAGTTTGAATTTGTAGCAACTTTCTTGCTCTTTAAGTGGCAAAATGGCATACCAGTTCTTACCTAAAAGCAGGTCATGCAGCTTCTCACCTTTATCAGAATGAAACTGGGAGGTAGGTGTTTTCACTTCTGAGTGTTTGACCGCCTTGCTGGACAAAAACTTTTTTTAGGTGCTGATCTTGCTTTCCAAAATCATAGATTTTTGTATCTCCGTATCTTGGAGGTGTGTTGGTCTGTGTATCAGAGGGAATCTTTCCCGTGGCACATTACTGAGGGCAGGGATAGATGTGCCAGGATGAAGCGCTGACTGCCAGGATGACGTTTCTTTAGAAGGTGTTTTAACAGAGTTCAGAACATACTGAACCTTCTCCCACCTCCCCCCATATCACAGCAGCCAACGACTACATGAGGGTGTCCTGAAAACATTGCTTTTTTGGCTTTGATATCTCTGCTTAGAAACACCTTAGGCAAGTAACATTTTTTCCAGCTCAGAGGGGAGCGTGGAATTGGACCTGTTGAGTGTTGTGAGCAATTTCTATGAATTTGGTTCTTCACTGCCCTGAACAGGCCATTCTGTTACTTAGGAGTAAGTGCTTAGTACAGTGAAAGGCACATAATTGCAGAGACAGCCTATTAGGTGGAGAGCAAGCGGGTAACAGCCTGTGTTCCAGGAGCTCTTAACTTGAATCTTCTTGCCTGAGAGCAGATGGAGGACAAGCGCCACTTACTGGGGGTCTCTGTACCCCTACCTCCCTTTCCCTTGTACTGTGGGTTTGGTTGCTTCCCATTCGATGCCTCCTTTCTTCAGTTGTGAAGAACTATAAGAAGTTAAAATAAGCTCTGCTTGGCTTTTGCATTGAAAAAGTGAAGGATTTTGAGTCATGCAGTAACTTGTGTTTAGCAGGGCAGGGCGGGTAGCTGTGTGCTGTTACTTTTGTTTCAGACAGTGCAAACAGAGAAGGAAAACACACCTGCCTTGTTGCAATTAGTAGTTAATTTCCGGCTAGTTGCAGATAAGTTTCGAATGCACGAAAAAGCAGGCTCTGTCTTTGATGATTGCTTACCTTAAGGCCTTTTTCTCTCCTTTTCAAACTTGTGTCTCCTACTATTTCTTATTTATTCATCAGCTCTTCGTTGTTTGTCTTGGATGAAGCAGATTCATCAGCTTCCCATAGAATTAAATGAGGAGAGTAGGTATGTGGTAATCCCAAATCCTCCTTGCATGGAGAGTACCATGGTTCTCAATTGCGGTTCTTAAATCCACTAAGCTGCAAGTGAAGGGGGATTTTTGTGGCATAAAAATACCAGGCTGTGTGCTTTGCAAATGGCTTCAGTCCTAATAATGCCTAAAGATCTTTTAGCAGGAGTGCTAGAACTTTACAAGGCAAGTTTTGATTGATTAAATGGATGTTATTACTCAGGTTTGAAACGCCACCACCCCCAGGCCCTCCCTTAAGTTATTCTAGTCTCAAGTCAGACGTGTTACTAAGCTTCCCACTTCAGCGATCACAGATGGTAGCCCGAGCAAACAGGGTTTTTTGCTGTTGTGAGTTGGAAGAAGCAGCGTGGGAAGTATTTGGAGGCTCACCCAATGTTACCTGCCTTTAGTTAGAGCTTGGTGAGTCAGCTGGAGCTGTGTAACCTCTGCAAGAAGAATCAGAATCATTAGGTTGGGAAAGACCTTTGAGATCATCAAGGTGCTCGGGGATACAATTTAGTAGTGGACAGGTATGGTTGGACTTGATGATCCCAAAGGTCTTTTCCAACCCAGGGATTCTATGATCCTATGATCCTGACGGTTCTGGACACCAAATGTTCCCAGGCATTGCCGGCCGGCTGTAGATTTTTCTTGGCTCTTGTTGCAAGCCCTTTGAACTGTATGAAAGGCAAAAGCCCATGGTGGCCCCATAAGCAAATTCTTTGAGTGAAAGGACAACACTGTCAAAGCCATTTATGGTTCTTGCATCAACGAAGCTGCAAGTAAAGGGGGATTTTCGTGGCATAAAAATTACCAGGCTTTGTGCTTTGCAAAGGGCTTTGGTCCTAGTTTACCTTTATTCAGGGACTCCCCTGTGTGTTAGTGTCAGCGATACAGCCCGACAACTCCCTGCGTCCCTTGACAAGCGTAGCTGCCTGGAAAGTCAGGCGATGCCATCTGGTCAGGTGCTAACGAGGCTGCTGCAATAGCGGTGTCAAATGTTACCTTAACCTACGCTGACTCCATGTGAGATGATGCTAGACTTTTCCTGTGCTGTTCACGCGCTGTCACTGCTGAACTCTGAACATGTGAATCCTCGGGAGTTTTATCAGCTGATCTGTGCACAAAAGCAATGTGGCATTCTGTACCACAACCACGCGCAGCCGGAGGATGTGGGTAGCATCAATGTGAAGAGAAAAGCTGTGCCGGGGCAGGTTCAGGTTGGACACTAGGAAAAACTTCACCGAAAGGCACTGGCAGAGGCTGCGCAGGGAGGTGGTTGAGTCCCCATCCTGGAAGGGTTTAAAAGGCAGGTAGATGAGGTGCTCAGGGATATGATCTAGTAGTGGACAGGTACGGTTGGGCTTGATGATCTCAAAGGTCTTTTCTAACCTAGGGATTCTACAATCCTATAATTCTATACTGAAGAGTATGAAAAGGCCAATTAAAGAAGACCAATAAGAAGCAAGGGCTCTATTTACATCTGTTAGGTGCTCTTGAGACTTGCAGCTGACAGTAGAGCTTTCATTGTTTATTCCCTAGGAATCCTTTCACAAATGTCTTCAAATATCTTAGTCTGTGAGGAAAGCTGATCCTTGTTGATATCCCTTTGAAAAAGTGTGTAGATGTTATGATCCTAGTGCAGCAGAACTTGCTCGAAGTTTTGGGTTGTAAGTGCTTGCCCTGTCTTGTATCGATGTGATGATTTGGTGCATGATTAGAATCCTGGAATAGTTTGGGTTGGAAGGGACCTTAAAGCCCACCCACTTCCACCCCCTGCCATGGACAGGGACACCTCCCACTGGATCAGGTGCCCAAGCCCCATCCAGCCTGGCCTTGAAGCCCTGCAGGGATGGGGCAGCCACAGCTTCCCTGGGCAACCTGGGCCAGGACCTCACCACTATCAGTGTGAAGAATTTATTCCTAATGCCTAGTCTAAATATTCCCCCTCCAATTTAAAGCTATTCCTCCTCATCCTATCACTCCAGGTCTTTGTAAACAGTCCCTCTCCAGCTTTCCTGGAGCCCCTTTAGGAACTCTCAGCTGTAGGACCTTGCCGTTGGCCTTGTTGAACCTCATGTGGCTCCCACAGCCCCACTTCTCCAGCTTGTCCTGGTCCCTCTGGATGACATCCCATCCTTCTGGTGTGACGACCGTCCCAAGTGTCCGATTATTCCCTCCTAAGTGTAAGAGCGGGCAGCTGGTCCCCCTCCAAGCTGTGTTAAAAGGGCAGTCCTGTCACTCCTGCATTATGGACTGAAGGAATCTCTTTCCTATGCCTTCATTTTTCCTAAGTTTTCCAAGTGCAAGGCCTCTGTTTCTCTGTTACATCTAAAAACTCGAGCAATGCCAAGAAGCTGCACCTTCTCCTCTGGGTCAGATGTGCTTTCTGGGTCTCAGAATGCCAGGAAAAAAGAATCCAGTGATTACAGAAAGTCCTGAAGCCTCATAAAAAGAAGTTTTGTGGTGAGACTGAGCGAGTGTGAGTTTTCCTGCCCTCCGCACGGGCCCGACTGCAGCATTGATCAGCACGAAGGGTTGGTCCCTTGATAACGAAGCAGCTGTGCTGTGCCTCGAGAGCACCCATGTGAAAAGCCAGAGGAAAAAGTGACACGAGAATCTCTTTGTACTGGTGCTCTCTTCCCTGCAGAGAGCAACGTCTGAAGGTTCTTCTTTATGTCTTGTGATCAAGAGGAGGAAGTTTGTCAGGTTTGTTACAGTCTGCAAGCTGTAGTGTCCCCTCCTCCACCCTCCAGTCACTGTTTTTGTCAGGAAAATCAGCTCAGCAACCAGCAATTGCTGCTTGGGTGGTGCTAAATGATGAGTAGATGGTGGTTTCTGTTATCAGATATCGTGCCGACACGTCAGTCTTAGTTTTGTTCTGCTCCTGGCGCAGCCTGGCCTGGTGAGAGGTGTCCCTGCCCATGGCAGGGGGGTTGGAACTGGATGGGATTTAAGGTCCCTTCCAACCCATGATTTCCATGATTCCATGATTCTATGATGTGGAGTAACAGAATAAGCAGTTTCTGTACTGCAGTTAAGTGCTGTTCGGAAATCTATGCAGACAAAGTGCAGCGCCACTAATCACAGAATCATAGAACGGTTTGGGGTTGGAAGGGACCTTAAAGCCCATCCAGTTCCAACCCCCCTGCCATGAGCAGGGACAACTCCCACTGGATCAGGCTGCCCAAGGCCCATCCAACCTGGCCTTGAACACCTCCAGGGATGGGGCAGCCACAGCTTCCCTGGGCAACCTGGGCCAGGGCCTCAACACCCTTATCATGAAGAACTTCCTCCTAAGGTCTAGTCTAAATCTTCCCCTCTCCAATTTAAAGCCATTGCTCCTCATCCTATCACTACAAGGTTTTGTAGAAAAGTCCCTCCCCAGCTTTTCTGCAGCCCCTTTCAACACTGGAAGCTGCTCTAAGGTCTCCTTAGAGCCTTCTCCAGGCTGAACAACCCCAACTCTTTGAGCCTGCCCTCATATGGAAGGTGCTCCAGCCTTCGGATCATCCTTGTAGCCTCCTCTGGACCCGTTCCAACAGCTCCATATTCTTGTGTTGGGGATTCATGAACTGGGCGTGAAGTTGAAGGCTAGAATTTACACAGATGCAACGTTAGACCCATGTTGTTGCTTCTGCACTGGCCCTTCCCCCCATGTACCTTGCACAGTGTGCAGAAGAGGTGATCAGCTCTAGCAGTCGCGGTCGGATACTGTTTTAAGGACTTTGGGTATTGACAATTTTAATCACCTGGCAAAACCTGGTTGAGGATGTGGCTGATACCACTGGATGTTTTGCCAAACCCAGGGAGAGTTAAGGCCTTATCTTCTCATAACAACAATATTTTTAAATAGGCATTGTGTTTTTAAAGAGATTTTATGTTTAATGCCCCATCCCTGGAGGTGTTCAAGGCAGGGTTGGATGGGCTTTGGGCAGCCTGGTCCAGCGGGAGGTGTCCCTGCCCAGGGCAGGGGTGTTGGAAATGGATAAGCTTTAAGTTCCTTCCAAGCCAAACCATTCTATCATTCAATGATCCTCTTACAGACACGAGGATAATGCCAACAGCCTAGGGAAAGCGTAGATGAATTTGCCTGAAGGCACCTAGAACGTATAAATATATCTTTTCCTGTTTTCTAAAGTAAGACCTGCTCTTGTCCTGTTACAAATTGCTTCTGTCCATGTGGTTTTGGTTGGTTTCAGTCCAAGCCTTCTACCTATAGTTGTATCAACGTGGTGTTTAACCTGAGCTAAAGGGCTGGGTGAGTGTTGGGTTGTGGGTCGAGCCAAGGTTACTGGTGTTTCTTGCTCTGTATCCTCGACCCTGAAGACTGTCCCTCTCTGTCTGGCAAGAGCGGAAGAAAGACCTGTGGGTCAGCTCTTGAAGTGCTACTTTTTCTCAGACAAGTGTATTAATACAGAAAAAAAGCTCCAGCTTAACTCCCAACAGCTCTTGCGACCTGGTGATGGCTTAGATTGTGTCATCCACACATCCATACCCCAGTTTGTGCTTTGTAGCCTAATTTAGGTGGTGCACCAATGCGGCTTCCAGTTGGCTTCCTGAGTGGATGAAGGATGCTTATGCCTTTCTGTAAGGGGACTGCACATTTTCCTCTCTTAGGTGAAAGAAAACCACGTACTTGCCTGTTTTCCCTTTCCCTGGAGAAAAGGATTCCACTACATTTATAGTGTTTGCCCTTTCCTTTTGAACTCGTAATTTATGTTTTTCACTTCTGTTTCCCCAGTGTTTAATCCTACCTTTTCTACTAAATTTCCCTCAAATGGCTCTACTTCTCCCTTGAATTCTGGTCCTGGCCTCAAAGTTATTTGCCTGTGTTTACAGGGGGAGTAGGTCTGTATGTAAATGGATGCTTCCTTTGCCATTGTAATATGATCTTCAAAGGCTTGGATTGCAGTCACTTGGCTGCATTCTTAACATCAAAGATTTCTCTCCCCAAGTTGCTGCCGGCAGAGCGCTGCAAGGGTCCAATCCTGCTAGTTGCCTTCTGCTCCCAGAGAACTCATGCATAGAACTGAACTTTCCAATTAGAGCTCTGTGGTCCTTCCACAGTTATGTTCATGTTCTACCATTTGGTCCTTTCTTGTGTTCACAGAATCACTGAATGCCAGGCTGGAAGGGACCTCAGGGATCGTCTGGTCCAACCTTTTAGGTAATACACACTTTAAATCATAGACTCACAGAATCTCTAGGTTGGAAAAGACCTTTGAGATCATCAAGCCCAACCATACCTATCCACTGCTAACTTGTATCCCTAAGCACTTAATCTACCTGTCTGTTAAACCCCTCCAGGGATGGGGACTCCACCGCCTCCCTGGGCAGCCTCTGCCAGGGCCTGAGGGCACTTTCAATGAAAAAGTTTTTCCTAATGTCCCATCTGAACCTCCCCTGGCGCAACTTGAGGCCATTCCACCTCTCACTTGAGTGAAGAGACCAACACCCACCTCACTACAACCTCCTTTCAGGCAGTTGTAGAGAGCAATGAGGTCTCCCCTCAGCCTCCTCTTCTCCAGGCTAAACAACCCCAGGTCCCTCAGCCGCTCCTCAAAACCCTTGTTCTCCAGCCCATTCCTCAGCTCCATTCCCTTCTCTGGACACACTCCAGGACCTCAGTGTCTTTCTTGGGGATGAGATGACCCAGCACCCTGTCAAGCTGGGCCTTAAAAGTGTTCAGTGTAGAGGAATCTACCACTTCCCTGGAAGTGTAATCAGTTTAAATCATGTGTGCGTGTTAAAATATAGTGGTTTACATCAACAGAGTGGGGTAGGTAGGTTCCAGCTCAATGTGGAAACAAGGTGGTTTAGGACTCTGCCTTTATGAGGGGGTCCACAGTGAGTCCTGAGGGTGAGGCACCGCTCCCTCTGCAGCTCTGAGACCAACCCTGGAGGTGTTCAAGGCCAGGTTGGATGGGGCTTGAGCAGCCTGATCCAGTGGGAGATGCCCCTACCCATGGCAGAGGGGTTGGAATTAGATGATCTATCAGGTCCCTTCCAACTCAAACCATTCTAAGATGGAAAGGAACCTCCCGCTACTTCCCTAAGTACCATCCTGATCAGCCAGCAAGAGGTCACGTACCAGGAGTTATCCAGGCTCCTGTCTCTCTGGGTGCTCGCCTACAGTGCAACCTCTCAAACCCCAGCTGGAGAAACCAGGAGGGGAACAGTGGCATCAACAGGGGTGCAGGCAGATACTTTGTGAGCCTCTTTTTGTTGAATAAGTTTAGTGGAGGGTACAGCCTTACAGATAGATTATAACACTTAGAGGGTATTAGATATCATTAATAATTAGACGATATTATTTGATATAATCATAAGCAGTACTCACTGTTTGCCCTGGAAGGCGAGGGTGAAGCCAGGAATATCTGTTGAAATGCTGAAATATCTGTTGAAACTGCTCTAACAGTGAGAGGGAGATGTTCAAAAAGTCCCACATCCCACAGTCAGCTGGCCCTGGTCTTTTCCTGCCAGAACATGAGCACATCGACTCACCCAGGGCTCAAACCACTTCAGCTCTTTAAGAGGAAACCCAGAATTGTACTGCTACATGGAAACTATAGCGAAGGATTTCTGTCTGCTTTCTTCCTTTTCCCAATGAAGCAAAAAGCAGATAGAAAAATGGTGTTTAAAAAAAAAAACTAAACCCCCTAAAGTATCCCGAAGAAGTGGATAATTTAGCATTTACGTTATTGTGGAGTGTGGAGACTCGGCTCTGAAAGAGTTGTGTGTTTTACTCAAGTCAGGAATGCCACAGGCTAGTGCAAAAGTAGAGAAAATTTAATTAAGGGGAGGGTGTGTTAATTGTCCACATCCGATGCTCGCACTCGGGGCTGCATTTCATGTGTTTTCGTAGCTGCTGAGAAGCAAAAGCGCCGTGCTGGGGCAGCGTGTGCTGCAGGGCTCAGAGCTGGGTAGATGGAAATGGTTAAAAAGGGGTTCTCTGCTAGAGAGGAGGAGGGGAGAGTAAGAGTGCATTCCCAAAAAAGTACATTCCCAAAATAAAAAGCTTACATCATGGACCTCTCCAGCTTTCCCACACTTCTTTCCTAATTATTGTCCTGCAGGACAGCTGATCTATCTCAAACAGGAAGCTGTTTACAGATAACACTTGCAACTGTTTCGTCTGATTTGTTGAACTGTCGAAAAGCAAAAGGCAACCTCTTTTCAAATTAAAAACTGTCAGGCTTCTGTAAACAGCAGCAATGAGGTTCATCTGTGCAGTGTCCCAGCAGCCTCAGAGCGTCCCGCAGTTCCCGTTTGCTCAGCAACCGTAAGGTAGGAGTCTCGTATTTTCACTTTTTAGAGGGGAGAAGTCTGGGTGTTTGTTAGGAGGATGCCTCGTAAGTGGAGGGATGTGATTGATGATCCCCAATTAGCAGGGGAAGGTGAGGAAATTAAGAGTTTGCTGCTTGATTCTATCAGATAACGTGGGACCTTTCTGTTGAGAAGCACTCATGTGCGTTCGATCACTGAAATCCTCGTTAGTGGGGGGGTTGTGTTTAAAATGTACCAATGCCCTTCAAAGAGCTTCTTTTCTTCTGAGCGGAGAATGGCAAAACAGTGTGTGGATTCCAACTTTTCCTTCGACTGAAGCTCATTGTGGTTCATGAATGGGTTGCAATTCCTGGTATCGGATAATCAATATCAGGTTAATTTTGAAATGCTAAATGCTTTTCTTCATCCTTTGAGTTTCATTCCTAAGCAGCTGGCTGCTTTCTGCTTTAAAAAGTGAACTTTTAGTACAGCTGCGAAGCAGGGAATGAAAACTGGTATTGCAGAAGTGGAACAGATGACAGGAGATCCAGTGAGGGCTGGAATTCCACCAGTGGATCATTAGGAGCAAGCTCAGTGAAAACCAAATCAAGTTGGAAGCAGCTGTATACAGGAATCCATAAGTGAATTTAAGAATTTTTAAAGACATAAAATCTTAGTCTAAATGAGCTGGAATAAGAGAATAAGCTCAGTAACGAAAAGTCCACATGCCTGCTCTTCAGGTATGAAAAATGCATTTCATAAAGGTTCTTGCAAGCCTCCCTTCTGCCCTCTGTGTGGACCCACTTAAGGGCTCAATATATTTATTTCTAGCAAAATCAAATCAGTGTGGAGAACCAAAATACCCAGTGTCAGTTGTAGAGTGAAACAGAAAAAGCCTCTGGAAATCCAGCAGCTTTGATCCTTCAGTATTGAAAGCTTTGATAGGACTGGTTGGACTCGATGATCCGGTGGGTCTCTTCCAACCTGGTTATTCTATGATTCTATGATTCTTTTTAAAACGTAGCAAATGTAAAAACTATGGCCTTACGTTTCACTCTTCGTAGCTAAAATCTTTGGTATTTCATCTATATGTGATCATTTACACTATAATGAATGTTTAAGTTATTATAGCATCATAGAACATAAATAAACACCGACTTAAAGGTCTCCCTTATAACAACATTAGGGTCTTTTAATCCTTGACAACTTGTTAGATGCATCCCTAAGATTTTGTTACGCTGCTGATGTAGCATAAATAAGTGATCCAGATGCTGTAGACAAGAACTAATGCTTCCAAGCTGAGTATTCCTTTTAAAAATGTTTGGATTGTATTTCATGAAATTCTTAGATGCATCTGTTAAAATGTTTTCATTAATACCTGAAAGAGAATATGTAACTTAAATTCATAGTCAAAAATGGCATTTTGAGCATGGTGTGGTCCTAGGGTCAGCAGAGAATTGCACTGTGGAGGCAGCAGAAATCTACTGTGGAATTTATAAATTGTACATTATGTTGTTTTTTCTACTTTTGAATGATTTCACACTGTTTCTGAATCTCTTCTTTAGTCATCTTTAGGGCTGTCCAAAAACTCTTGAACCAGAATTCTTTTGAAGTGGGAAGCCTTTTTGGCAAAGGAGCTTTTTAAGGAAAAATGTCAATTTTCTGGGGTAGAGTTTACTTCTCTTGTCAAACTATTTTGGCTGAAAACCAAAAGAGTTCAGTCAAAGATATTCTCATGGTATCTCCTGGGAAGTGTAGTTTGTGTTTTGCATTGCACAAGCCTTTGTTAGAAAGCCTCGGAAGTTGTTTTTTGCACTAGAAGTGCTCCATTTTATATATTTGGAAGTGAAAGCTGCAAGGAAGTACGGTTGGATTATAAAAGCTAGGTAAACTCTTAAGATGAGAGGAAAACAACCTACTAGGAGTCTGAAGCTTTTGGAAGAGGTGGTTTTGAAAATTCAACAAGGTCTCATCTCACCCATCTAAGCACGTCTTCAGAAAGATTTAGTCCTGGGTGATTTCCCTATCGTAGAAGAAGTTTGTAGGCAAGAAGAGAAGGGAAGTTGGTTTACTTGAGTTTTTCATCCCTGGATCAGTCTCCTACTTGTTTATTAGCATCCAAGGATCGCTGCTTCCTCTAAACTGTATCAGGAGATTGGTTAGGAGGCCCGTAGGGTGTCCTTCAGATTGGAACAGAGCTATAAGACGGATGGTTAGGAGTTTTAGGGTTTACTCTGCTTTCCTTCTGCACTAAGTCATAAAACAATCTGGGTTGGAAGGGACCTTTAAAGATCATCTAGTGCAACAATAAAGCATGTGAATGAAATGTTGACCTGAATAAACAGTTTCACAGTGCTGCAGGTTAGATACCTGGCTCCAGACCAAGAATAGTTGATATTTATATGCTATGTATGGAGTAAAAGCTTGAGATTTAAGTGCTAATGAAAGTGATTCGCCACAGCCAGCAAGTGGTGTGATGGTCACATCAGCCATCTGGAAAATGTTTGTGAGGGAGATGCTCCAGGATTCCCTCTGCTGGATGTGAGAGTGGATAAATTCACCACCTTTAGTGCCAAGTGCCTGCAGGATCTTGAGGTCCACAAGCTGAAGCTTCACTTTGAATGTGCATGCCCAGTTGCCTTTCAGGCATGGAGATTTTGAAAACTGACCCTAAACCCCCCAGTTTTCTACAGTTCTCTCTCAAAAATGGACTGCTGAGACTCAGCTACCATGTAATCATCTACTGGCCATGAGCACTTACCTGGGAAGCTGCAAGCAGCACTAACTGTTAAAGGATTTTCACCAGATAGTGGTTTCACCAGACTTTAGATTTGCTTTGTTTAGAACTCAGAGCTGGGCCATCACCCACAAAATCGTCAGATATTTATGTATTTTAACACGGCATTATACAACAGGTAGTTACTTTGAAAAGTTCTTGGCGTTTTTCCATGTGCTTCTAGTTCTTTATTCTTCATTAACTCGAATGTTCACAGAAGTCCACCTTGATAACTCATCTCCACTGTCTTATTTCAGTTCTCCCTCAGAAGGGATGCTTCAATGGGTCATGTTCCTCCTCTGGTCACAAAAGTCACGTATCTTCTTTCTTGAGACACATCTATTCACCTTTAAGCTTCAAAGAAAAACCTCATGCTGTTCCATTAAGTCATACCTATCTCTAGGTTGACCTTTTAATCATCGATTATCACCAAATCGAATCCCTACGTTCCAAGTCTGACGTTTCTTACTCAATCTGTTGATTCAGCTGGACCGGGGCTGCACATAGAATCATAGAATCACCAGGTTGGAAAAGACCTATCGGATCATTGAGTCCAACCATTCCCATCAATCACTATACCATGTCCCTCAGCACCTCGTCCATTCATCCCTTAATTAATGGGACAATTGAACAGTATTCTTGTAGTTGACATAAAGATCCATTTCCAACACCTGTTCTAATTATAGTCTTAATACAATATTCTATTTATGGTAATCAACTATCAATAATATCAAAGTCCTCCATGGATGTATTTATATTTTCTCATTTTCCTTAACACTAACAGTCACAGTAATTTAGTATTGGGACCACTGACTGGTCTCCACAACTCCCAAGACAGCTTCTGATGTTGATATTGTTAGAAAACATAAAAGAGAAAGCCTGAGCAGTCCAAGGAACTATTCCTTTGTCATGAGCACTCCCATAAGAAGCTGGTCTGCAAGAAAGAGGCACCTCCCCACCTTGTTTTGGAAGGGAATGACAGTGTTTTCTACTAACCTTCCTGCTTACATTGTGCTTAGAGGAGACTGAAGGAGTTTGGACACGTTTCCTTGATGGGCATAAATGGGCTTGGTGGGAGGATAGTATCTTGTTACTCTCTTCAGGGAAGATGTTGGTTCTTTCTGGTCTGTGCACTAAGAAATGTTTAGGAACCCAGGTAATTTTTCTGACAAAATCACAGGCACCTCCTGCCTCTTAAGGTGGTTGGATTGGTAGAAGGTGGTTTTGAAAGCTTTTTTTTCGACTTGGGAAGAGCTCATGGATAAAGATTCAGTGATTGTATCGCTAGTGTTGACTTAGGAAGCTCTCATCTGGAGGTTTAGGGGTGAAGAGTGGGGGCAAAGGATGGAAAGCGAAAAGCGAAACTGCTTCAATGATAGCTGGTTTTTGAGTGGAGACCTTGAAGAATGAAGCAGTGTCTGTAGCTGTGATTAGGTTCCTGGTGCCTGTCTGTGTGGTCTTCAGCACGACTTGCTCTATGATTATTTTTCTTTTGGTCCTCTTAGTACTGAAAAGAATCTCTAGGCTGGAAAAGACTTCTGTGATCATCAGGTCCAACTGTACCTGTCCACTACTAAACCATATCCCTAAGCACTTCATCTACCCATCTTTTAAACCCCTCCAGTGATGGGGACTCAATCAAATCCTTGGGCAGCTGTTGCAGTGCTTGAGAACACTTTCAGTGAATAAGTTTTTCCTAACGTCCAATCTAAATTTCCCCTGGTGCAGCTTGAGGCCATTCCCTCTTATCCTGTCACTTGGGAGAAGAGACCAGCACCCACCTCTTTACAACCTCCTTTCAGGCAGTTTTAGGCAGTGATAAGATCCCCCGTCAACCTCCTCTCAGATAACGTGATTCGCTCACTGTAGAATAAGCATCAAAATAAGAAGAAATCCTACAGACAGCAATCTAAGACTTTCAGTTTAATTTAAATGATTTTCAGGCTTATTTTTGGATCCCTTCAAATTCTCCTGTGATGGTGCTGATGATTTTAGCAGAGGTTGTACTTTGCTGAAAATACCGATGCATTTTCTCATCGTTAGTGGACTCCTTAGAAATAGTCTATGGGCTTCCAAGAGACCACAGACTAAGGCTTGATTTGGTCTCCACCTGCTCTGTGTGCTCAGGGCATTGTGCCTGTTTCCATGCTGCAAGGGCTTGAAGTAGTGCTGGGCTGGCTAAAGGGCGCACTGGGCAGAGACTGATGGCTTCATAAATCATTCACCTTCACTAGAGAACACACCAAAATAACTCACATCCATTTTAAAAGGCTTCAAGGCTTCACAAATGCTGCATCCTTTAAATGAACCTTCTACATCAGTGGCTGCTGATTACGTTGGAGTTAAAGGAAGGCAAGAAAGCATGGAAGTTTTTCATAGAATCATAGGGTGATTTGGGTTGGAAGAGACCTTAAAGATAACCCTGTTCCACCCCCCTGCCATGAGCAGGGACAGCACCCTTTGGACCAGACTGCTCAAGGCCCATCCAACCTGGCCTTAAACACCTCCAAGGACAAGGAAGCCACAACTTTTGTAAGGACTTTATTTAATACAAGTAGAACTTTATGGTTATCATCAGAGAAGAACTTATGAAAGATCATCTAATGCTTGGGAATTAAAACAAAGAGCTTTAAAAAATAATATTTGCATGAACTGGCAATATTGGATGGCATGGTAATTAGAGCCAATCAAAATAAAAACATCAGACAGGAATGTAAGGAAGGCCCAGCACAGGAAACAGCAAAGAATGTCTTATTACATAGGAGAAGAAAAATGTCTCTCAATCATAGACTCATAGAATCCCTAGGCTGGAAAAGACCTTTGAGATCGAGTCCAACCGTAGCTGCCCACTACTAAACCAGATCCAAGAGCACCTCGTCTACCTGTCTGTTAAACCCCTCCAGGAATGGGGACTCCACCACCTCCCTGGCAGCCTCTGCCGGGGTCTGAGAACCCTTTCAGTGAAGAAGTTTTTCCTGATGTTCAGTCTGAACCTGCCCTGGGGCAGCTCAAGGCTATTTCTTCTCATTCTATCACCTGTCACTTGGGCCTGAAAGGAGGTTGTAGAGAGGTGGGTGTTGGTCTCTTCTCCCAAGTGACAGGTGATGGGACAAAAGGGAAAGGCCTCAGTTGGATTTACCTCTATTTACTCAGAGCAGTAGCATTTGGTTTTGCTCCCATAAATGCTGTGTAAATGGTGAACAGATACACACTGAGATTCAAGTGGTCACTGCTTAGCTGATGTGCAGTTTCTTAATTTGTGTGCAACTGGTCATGTTTGAGCTGGGAGAAAGATGCGTCAGCAGCTATTGTTAGAGAATTTTCTGGGTGAGATGGAGATGCCACCAGTTATCACTTAACATGGCTTGTTATATTCTTCCCTAGAAATGTGCGTTATTAAAATAATGAAATCTTTTGGTGTGCTTGGTTAGATGGAAGGTCTTTAACAACAAAATATCAAAAGGAGTTGTCATTCTCAAGACTCTTTTGGTAGTAGAAGCATCTTGGCATATGGATAAGGGAAGTAACACCTTCGCTTTATATGAATTCAGATGAACACCCTTGTTTGCAAATCATGTTCTACACGTCCTGTTTCTGAATTCCCATTTCTATTTCAAAATGAGACAAGTCTGTCGAAAGCATTCAGACACGCAAGCAATCACTTGTTCTCTTTCCTAACAGTTTTAAATCTTTGTAGACAAGTACATTGTACGTGACAAAGGATTTCGAGCATGCGGGTCATGATGTGAGAACTGCTCCGGGAAATGTTTTACCACTGGAAGATACTATTTTGTCTGGTTTCCTTTTGGCTGATCTTACAAGTAGGATCATGTCTGTTGCCAGTGATATAGACTGATTAGTGAGAACGCTTTGACTTCTGAAACTTCACTAATTTCTCGTTGTCTACAGGAATCTTTGCGCATGCTTTTACTCAATCACATCAGATCTATACAAGCCTGTTTTCTTTTCCTCACTGCATTTCATTTCTACAACCATCTCTAAACACTATCTGGAAATTTTCTCTTAGTCTGGGTAGGTTCCCCTTCCTTTTGTCTTCTTTCACTTATCTGCACTTGGAAAGGTGTTTTAGGACTCTAGAAGTGAAGGACATTGAACAGTGTTATTGCTAGCAAGTTTCCACTTGTCCAGTAAAGATATGCAGCTGTATTTCCTGTGAAGGTCATTTTCTACTCTGATGTTATTAAGTTTTCTCTTGCACTGAGGCTTGGCCGTTGTACTGAAAGTATTATTGGTTGTTGTGTCACCAATATAATTTCTTTCCCTCCTTTTAACAGGCTCCTGGGAGCTGATATGAAAGGTTCAGTATAGAATTGCATGTTGAGTGTTACTTGGTCTCTGGAGATCTCTGGTTTGACAATAAAAATAACCTTTTTGTTGAAATTGCATTGTAGAATAGTTTGGGTTGGAAGGGAACCTAAAGATCATCCAGTTCCAACCCCCTGCCATGGGCAGGGACACCTCCCACTGGATCAGGTGCCCAAGGCCCATCCAACCTGGCCTTGAACACCTCCAGGGATGGGGCAGCCACAGCTTCCCTGGGCAACCTGGGCCAGGGCCTCACCACCCTCATGGTGAAGAAATTCCTCCTTATGTCCAGTCTAAATCTGACCCTCTCCAGTTTACAGCTGTTGCCCCCAGTTATTGTCCAAGGTCAAATGGAGGATTTTGATCAGGCGTGCTTACGTACCGTGGTATTTTGTTATATTGAGGATATCATTCTGAGAACTGTGTCGTTGTCATTTGAGGATAACACTCTTGGATCATTTCCATGACTCTTGGTGGCTTGAATGCTATTTCAAAATGCCTCATGTCGTTGTATCTCCTGTGCTCCGAGTCTTTCCTTGGATATTATTTTCCATTGCAGCCTGGTATTTTGCCATATCTTTCCTCCTTTTAGAATGTTCCCATTCTAATTATGTGCTGATTTTTTTTTTCCTGGTGATTTTTGTTCTTTTTATTCTTTCATTTACACATCTCTCTGTTTTCTGTACGCTACTAGCAGGTGGGGAGGTGGTTTTGTAACACACTGGAGGCCACCTCAGCAGCTGCCAAGGGCATTTATTTCCCTCAGTGGCAGCATTTTTCATGGGAACGATGGCTATTTTACCCTCACCAGGAGCCAAGGAACTAAGTCAACTGAAAAACAGCATTGCAAGAATCATAGAATGGTTTGAATTGGAAGGGTTCTTAAAACACATCTAGTTCCAACACCCCTGCCATAGGATGCCAGGCTGCTGTTAGCCTTCCTGTAGGTTAAATTAGCTAATTAGTGATGATGGGAGTCCCATCACCTAATTTCACATACCTGCAAGGCCGAGCTGGTCATACTGGGCCATGAAGAGGTACCTCCAGAGTAAATTGTCCTGTTTTAGGATGAAATGAATGGCCACACGAAGTTGCCTTTCTCTGACTAGGTTACACAGGGAGATCAGGGTGACTTTTTCAGAGTGAGCACCTAATCCACAACAGTTGAATCCAACCCAAGGGTCTGCCCATAACGTCTGTAGTTCGAGACCTGGATCTGAAGTTGCTCTGTTTAACCAGCATATTCTAGTGCTGGCTGTGCTCTGCCTTGTGGTTCACTTTTTCAGATGTCATCCTTGCAGCACTGGGAAGGACTGGGCAGCAGACCAGTGGCTTCCCTTCATTCTTAGAGCCTCCTTTAAATGCAGCTGTCACACATTTAACGTGTGAGAGTATGGGAGCAAAATCTGCTCTGTGCTTTTTCTCCTCAGTGAGGAGAAGGATGCAGGGGCAACAGAAAACCTTTCTCTCATCCACTTGCGCTCTGGGATGGTGCCATTTCTCCCTTTCTCTGCCATTCTCCCCTGGTCAGGTCTCTTTGATTTTCCAGTTTTGCTTTGTGTTTCTCCCACTAGTAGTCTAGAACCTATGTCTTGTCTTGTCTCCTGTCTTTACTCTTCCTCTAGCCCTGTAAAGTGCTTTGCTTAGGTTTTTGTTTTCTGTCTGGGCACACCTGACCCGTCCATACGACAGCTGTGGAACATAAAAAGAGAAAGAAGGGAAGAGGACACACTCATCTTGCTCCTTTTTGATCTGGGGTCCTGCCACGAGGCTTGAGCTGGCTTCTTCCCTGCTTGCCTTCCATCCTTTGATGTGGCATCGCTGAGTGTAATCTAATGTTGGCTACTGTGTCTATCCAATGGAAGCAATTGCTCTCATCTGGAGATCTGGAGCCATGGGTTTAACTTCTTTAAATTTCAGGATGTTCCATAGCTGATACTTCTCAACTTTTGGATCAATATTTGAGTGTCATTTCTGTCATGCAAAAGGCTTGCGCTGCTGCTGAAGCGTGGGGTGGCTGGATGGAGCCTTTATAGACCTTTCTGCTTCATCTTGCTTGGACATTAGGAAAAATTTCTTCACTTAAAGTGTCCTCAAGCACTGGCAGAAGCTGCCAAGGGTGGTGTCCCCATCCCTGGAGGTGTTTAAAAGATGGTCAGATTAAGTGTTCAGGGATATGATTTAGTAGTGGACAGGTAGGGTTGGACTTGATGATCTCAAAGGTCTTTTCCAGCCTAGTGATTCTACGATTCTATGATCTCTGCACCTCTGAGATTGTAGCTGGAGAACTGGTACCACCCTACCCAGATTAAGTTTGCGTTCCAAGCCTGTCCAGTGCTCTTAAGAAGACAACTGTCAGGTCCACTTGGAAGCTCCTGGAAGGCAAGAATGTGTTGGAAAGCCTAAGTTGATGGAATAGGCATTAAACACTTAAATACTGCACAAACATCCCAGCTTCTGTGGCCTGTCCTAAGCCTCTCTGGATGTGAAGGGCTGAAAAGTGGTGCCCTAAATCTTCAGAAATAAGATGACAAATGCATATATAAATGTTATGTAATTATACAAGTCAAGACATATACCTGCATCATTCTCCGAATAATTCACTGGTTCTTTGGTGGTTTAGTTCCAGTGGACAGGAGTGTGGGGACAGCATCAAGTTCTTATGTGGATGCTTTATAGAAGCAAGACTTAGAATCATAGAATCATTAGGTTGGAAAAGACTTCTGAGACCATCAAGTCCCACCGTGCCTCCCTATTACTCTTGAGACAATCCAGAACCAGGTTGCAGAAGAACTGACACCTATATTTGAACCCTCTATTTTTTTTTTGGCTTTTGGGGTGCTTAAGAATGCTGAAAATTTGATCTGTCATACATCTAGTATGGCCCTGAAGATCACACGCTGTTTCTGTAATTTACAGCTGCAAACAAGTCAATAGCAGAGATCTTCTCATCTAATAGAGACTTTGATTAAAACATCGTGGAAGGAATTTTGTTTCATATTTCTAGTTATCTCTGAGCAACACTTTACACAAAGATAAAATTCCACTTGAGTGTTATCTCCTGCCATCTAATAAATACACACAGCTATTGTGAGAAATGTGACACGTGGGTCCCATCTCCTTCTAGTTAATGATTTTGAAAACCTACTTGCCCCCTTCTGGTGCTATTTTTGTCTCACCCTTGCTGAAGCCCTGATTTTATGTTTTCAGCAGAAATGACACTAAGTTAGTTCTGATATGAATTCATTGCCTTCAGCAGAGACGCGTCACGAAGAGATTTGTCTCAATTTTTAAAAACATGCTTCTTGGTGAAATGTGAGGCTGTTACTCCTACATGTGACAAGGACACCTGCGCTGGACCATCGGAACCAGCAGCCCCTCACACCTCACAAATATTGTCTGAGGAAATAGCTTTATTGAGCCAGAATTAAGTGTACTTTGGGGAGTAACTAATGACTTGCTGTTAGTTGGGTTTTCAGGTAATATTAGCTTCCCATCAGCTTAGACTCACTCTTTTGTCCTCTGCAGCAAACCTCACTGCTTTTTCAGCATCATCAGGACCTGGAATGTGTTATGTCCCTACTTTATGCTCCTCCATGCTCCATAGATTTCACGGAGCCTTCATAGCTGCAGCAGTTATCATCCTTATTTTTGCAATTCTATGGTATTAACATTTAGTTTTTGTTTTTTTTAACCTTTCAAGCCCATTGCTTTAACCTTTAAATCAAAGTGTAGATTTTAACTTGAGAACATTGCATTGTTACCAGAATGATCACCCATTGTTTAAGCAGCTTTACCATTGATTCTGATTTTATATTCCAGCTGAATGGTAAGCTCTTGATTAGCCAAGGTAATGCATGCGGGAACTGGGAGGACAAACGAAACGATGCTTACAGTAAAAGCAAAGCTGCATGAAATATCTGTAGGTTAGAGCCATAGAACCATAGAATGTTTTGAGATGGAAGGGGCCTTGAAGATCATCTACTTCCACTCTCCCCCCACCATGGGCAGGGACCTCCCACTGGATCAGGGGCTCCAAGCTCCATCCAACCTGGCCTTGAACCCCTCCAGGGATGGGGCAGCCACAGCTTCTCTGGGCAACCTGGGCCAGGGCCTCACCACCCTCAGTGTGAAGAATTTCCTCCTAATTTCTAGTGTAAATCTTCCCCTTTCCACTTTATAGCCATTCCCCCTCATCCTATTGCTCCATGCTCTTGTAAAAAGTCCCTCTCCAGCTTTCTTGTAGCCCCTTCAGGTACTGGAAGGTCACTGTAAGATCTTCTTGTAGCCTTCTCTTCTCCAGACTGATCAACCCCAACTCTCTCAGCCTGTCCTCGTACGGGAGGTTCTCCAGCCCTCTGACCATCCTTGTAGCCTCCTCTGGACCCGTTCCAACAGCTCCATCTCCTTCTCATGTTGAGGGTTCCAGAACTGGACACAGAACTCCAGATGAGGTCTCACAAGAGAGGAGTAGAGGGGCAGAATCCCTTCCCTCACCCTGCTGGCCACACTTCTTTTGATGCAGCCCAGGACGTGGGCTGTGAGTGTACACTGCCAGCTCGTGTTGATCTTCTCATCTCTCAGCACCCCAAGTCCTTCTCAGCAGGGCTGCTCTCAGTCACATCATCCACCATCCTGTATCAAAGATCAGCAGAGCTGTAATGGAGAAAGGAGAGGTCAGTAGCACAGGTTCCATCTTCAATGTGAAAGACATCTCCAGGGAATGATCTGCAGCCCTCAGTCCAAGGGGTGAAAAGCAGCTTGCACACTCAGCACTGGAGGCTTCTCCCTTCTGCTCTCTCTGCTTTCCCTCAGAAATGTATCTGTGATGTGCTGGACCCTGGTGTTGCCCTTGTAGCCCTGAGACTTCATAATTTTTGTTTGGTTGGCGTTTTATCTGTTCAAAAAAAGTAGATTTGCAGTCGTGTGAGGTCTGTGTCACAGCCCGGCCTTTCACTGGCATGATTTTGTGGGCATGTGTCACATCTGTTAGGATGCGGCTCGGGGCGTTTGAGGATACGCAGTCTGCCAGATAGTTCTAGGGGGTGTCAGGATGTGGATGATGAGCCCTCAAAAAGTCAGAGGAGTAAGAACTGGTAAAAGCTGTTGACGTGCTGGTAGTGCTGACTCAGACCTGCTTGGGAAAATCACCCATCAAAGGCGGCTGGGGCTCTGCCTGCACCGGGAACAGACTCGATTCAGAATCCAGATAACACAGCTCAGAGCCCTGAGAATGAAATAGAGTTTGAAAAATAATGCTAAAATAAAACCAGCTCAACGAGGAGTCCCTAGGATTACTCAGAGCATTGCCGCCCACCCGGAGCTGCTGGCTGGCTGAGCGTTAGAGCCTGTGAGCATCATTTTCCTTCTGCATTTCTCATCCGTTTGGATTCAAGCAGGCAGATCTCTGTGTTGTTGCTCCTAGGTCCAACATACTGACACGCAATAAGCCACCAGCCCTTGTGGAGCCGCTGCTGGCAGATGCAGGGGCTTCACGCATGAGCCATCTCCAAGCTTTCCATCCAGAGCTGCAGGGGAAAGCAGGGAAGCTCGAGGAGTGCTCGTGCCAGCTGCCTTGGCTGGTCCTGCAGCAGCTTTGCGCAAGTCGGTGGTGCCCTGGGGATTCTCCAATGACCTCTCAAGGACTTGTCACTTGAAGCCTGGCTTAATAAACCTCTTCTCTCTTGCCAACTGAGGCAGATTCCCTAAAGCTGATGGGTCTCAAAAGTTGTTTTGGAATTATTGCACTGGTCGAATTGCTGCGTTTCCATTCCTGATGAGAATAGAGACAATTGGCTATTTTTGTTTTTCTTTCTTCAAGAAAAGGCCATGTAAGTGCTGCCTTTTCTTCCTCCTCTCATTTTTTTTTGTCAAATCTTTCAGCTTACGTTGATTTAATGGCCTGCAAATTAGACTCCTGACCTCTGGCAGACAGTGAGAAAAAATTCATACTTTTACAAGTGATGAACATCTCTAGGTTTCTCTCTAGCATTGGTTTTGCCAACACTGAAGATACTCAGATACCAGGACTACAAGTGTGTTTGAAAAAATAGGCTGACACATTTTCCTGAGGACCATAGAACCACAGAATACCAGGTTGGAAGGGACCTCAAGAATCATAGAATAGTTTGGGTTGAAGGGTCCTTAAAGACCATTACTTTCCAACCCCTCTGCCATGGGCAGGGACACCTCCCACTGGATCAGGTGCCCAAGGCCCATCCAACCTGGCCCTGAACACCTCCAGGGATGGGGCAGCCACAGCTTCCCTGGTACAAAGTCCCTCCCCAGCTTTCTTGTAGCCCCTTCAGGTACTGGAAGGTCACTGTAAGATCTCCTCGGAGCCTTCTCTTCTCCAGGCTGGACAACCCCAACTCTCTCAGCCTGTCCTCTCATGGAAGGTGCATCATCTGGTCCAAATTTTCTTGTCAAAAGAGCGGTCTAGACAAGGTGGCCCAGCACCGTCTCCAGCTGAATCTTCAGTTCCTAGTGTTGGGGAATCCACCCCTTCCCTGGGGAGGTTATTCCAATGGCTGATTGTTCAAATTGTGAAAAATGTTCCCTGTGTCCAATTAAAATCTCTCCAGAGGTAACTTGTGCCAATTACCTCTTGTCTTTTCCCCACGACTTCTCCTGTGAAGGGTCCCCATTTTCTTTTTTATCCACTCTTTAAATACTGGAACATGGTGATAAGGTTTCTCCTAAGCCTTCTTTTCTCAATGCTGAACAAACCGAGTTCTCCCAGCCTTTCCTCCTATGGCAGAGTTCCCAGTCCTTCGATCATCTTTGTGGCCCTTCTCTGGACCCTCCGTCCACATCTTTTTGTATAAAAAGGACCAAAACTGGACACAATATTCCAGATGTGTCCCGACAAACACTGAGTACAGCAGGATAATGACTCCTTTTACTCTGCTGGTGGTGCCCTTATTGATGCAACCCAGAATCCCATTGGCTTTCTTTGCAGCACACTGTTTGTTCATACTGAACTTCTTGTCCACCAGAACTTCCAGGTCCCTTTCTTTCCACAGAGCTGCTTCCCAGTCAGGTAGATCCTAGCCTGTATTTTGTTTTATGAGGTGTAAGATCTTAACTCTTAAATTCTTAAGGTTTTTGTTAGTCCACTCTTCTAGCCTTCTTCCCTTGCTTCGTTGGACTTTTGATGACCCCTAGGAGGATTTATTCCATAATTTCCCAGGGACTGAAGTGAGGCTGATGGGCCCATAATTTCCTGGATTCTCCTTTAGGCCCTTCTTGTAGACAGGGGTGACATTAGCCTTCTTCTGGTCTTCTGGGACGTCCCATGATCTCCATGATTTCTCAAAGACTATGGAGAGTGGCTTCTCAGTGATGCAGCCAGCTCAACGCTCCTGGGTGGGTAGTGTCAGAGCCCATTGATTTGTAGAGGTTAAGCTCCTGTAGTGGTTTGCACACCAACTCTTCTTTCATTGATGGTGTGTGTGTGTTTGCATCAACCTGCATTTCTGTTCCTAAGGCCCAATTTCAGTAGGATTTCGCTTTCTAAATGCCTTTTTGAATCTGAGCCTGAAAGGACTTGAAGGTAGGTCAGAAAAGCAAGGAATTTTCCAGGATGTTAAAACAAGAGGTGCTCCAGTAGCACATATCTGGAGATCAAACTCATTTCAATCATATGAAGCAATTCTAGCTGCAGAAGAAAAGCTTTTTTTTTTTTTAAGCAGGAAAACGTGGAGAAAGTGATACCCAAAGTGGTTTTGGTTGGATTTCTGCTGCTAATGTGTCCCTTTAGTGCAGCTGCAGGCTCTATAAAATATTTAGTCTGCACCTTCTTCAGACATTTCCTCTATTAGTGGCTTTTTTCAGATCAAAGGTCTGGGTGTTGTGACCTGACTGACAGTAAGAAGCTCTGTTTTCTAGAATGAGTCCATTTTCTCTGTGAGTTGAGCTGTCACGAGGCAGGTTGGGATACATCCCCTGTGTCTCCGGGGCTTGTAAGCCCTGCAGCAGCAGCAGGCGGTGAGGAATGCGATGAAGCTTCGTTGGAGGTTTTGTTTTCCCCAGAAAATCCTTCATATCTGGCTGCTGAGCAGAGCCACCAAACAGCCCTGACAGTTCTCTGCTGTGCAATGCCTGTCTCGCCTCTGAGCTGTGTAGGAGTTTGCAAAGGCAGATTAATATTTAATGTACCTGGAGGCTTTGATCTTTCAGCGGTAGTCTAGATACATCTAAAACTTCCCAAAATGCAACCAGAGGAGGTGATGCTGCCTTCTTATTTCCTAATGCAGAGACTGGAGCTCCCTCCTAAATTAAAACCGTTTTTCTGTCTCGGGCTATTTCATTCCCCTCACCAAGTCATTTGTCAAGAATCCTTATCATCAGCCTGCTGGGTGCTCATGTTGAAACTGCCTGGTTCCCAAGCTTCTACTTGTATATCTGCACCGCTTGGTTTGAAAGCCTCTTTGTCTGATCTTCTTCTGGATCTCAAAGTGCCCCCACTACAAAGAAAAGGTGGGATGCTCTGCCTTGAGCGTCCTGCGGGCTGGTGGCCAGGTGCTCTCCAGAGCTGTGGGTGTGAGCTGCGGGCTAAGGCAGGCAGAACCCTCACCTTCTCTTTGCTCAGCCCACAGAGTATCGGTGTGTCTGTCATCCAGGATGACCACTCAGAGGTGGCCACTGCTGAGGGCTGAACATTCATGTGTCTGGAAAAGACTTCCAGGCACTGGAAATGTTTCCCAGTCTCCTGCCATGTCCTATTGGCTCACTGAGGTGACAGCTGCTCACTGAGGTGACATCTACTCACTGCTTTCCCGTGTAGGGAGTGTTTACTCCTAACTTGACACTGCAAAGCCTGTTCTTGCTTTCCAGTTTGCCAGCACTGACTATTCAAGTGCCAAATCCAGCCCTAGAAGCCTTTGAAGGGAAGGTTTGGAGGAACACCTTTCTCCTCAACCTTCCTTCTTGGTGTTTTTATTGCTTGCCTTTTTGCTCACTGATTGTGAATCATGGACTTGGCAAGAATCATAGAATCATAGAATAATCAGGTTGGAAGAGACCCACTGGATCATCGAGTCCATAGTGGGTACCATGAGCTCCTCTAGGTCACAAAGCAGAGCTCGTGGTATCCATCATGGGTAGCCTTGTCTCTTTTTGCCACAAAACCTGGCAACGTGACCTAGACACAGTGCCTTGTACTCTGGGGTTAGGAATCTCCTTTTGGGGAGGTGCGGCCAGGTTCAAGCTTAATGTATGGGAAATAACTCGTTTAATAAGCACATGAGGTTCTGAGGATAAAAAGCACCGTCACGGAGATCAGATGTGTCAAAACTATATCAAGATGGTGATCTTGTACATTGTATAACCTTAGAAAATGGCTATGAGGTGGTTTCTGGCAGTCAGGGCTGGCTCTGTGCGTAGGTGAAGGACGCAGCAGCCTGAGAAAGCAGAGGACAGGAACACAGCAAATATGTACCTGTTGGTTTCATTTGTCAGAGCCCTGGTGAGGTGGGATGGCTGCTGCTTCTCCATGGCAGTAGAAGCTTTACATCCAAATTCCCATTACTCTTGCCTTTCCCTCCAGCTCTTGCTGCTCTCTAGATCCAGCTCTGCGATGTGCCTCCTCCTCCTCCAGCTCTCGTTCCTCATACTCAGGGTGGCAAAATTCAATTTTACCCGCTCTCTTGTAAATCTTGAGTGATGTTGCTGCAACGGTGACAGAACTTAACGTGGCTTAAATATTTGAGCAGCCTCTGCTGAGGTTTGTACTTCTGTGGGTTTCTGTGCTCCGAGCAATACCTGAGCTAGATATTTTAAAGCTGACATACATATGAGCTGCAGTCATCTTAGTTGTAGCGGCATAAGCAAAATTTTGAGAGCTGAATGCTCCTGACAGGAGAAAAAAAAAAACCAACCATAAGCATCTATGATGGAGTATTGTCCCTCCAGAACCTGCACCCTACGGTCTCATATTTTGTAGATGACATTACTGCTTAGCAGCCTGACAGGAATGTTGTGACAGTGCAAAATGCATCTCTAGTAAGATTATATTGTGATCTGCTGGACTAAAAGGTGATAGGAAATTGAGACAGAGGCCTTGAAAATAAAATGGTTACATTACAGCTTAGTGGAAACTGTGTTATTTCGGTCCATGCTGTCCTGGGTCTTCTTTCTGGTTAGCAGAGCTTGTGTATGAAGTGTTTCAGGGCTGTTCTGTTCCAGGAGTGTGGTAGGCTGGGGATGTGAAAATCCCCTGATAAATCATAGAATCATAGAATAACCAGGTTGGAAGAGACCCACTGGATCATCGAGTCCAACCATGGTCCATGTTCCTCCCTTGCTCCATGGGAGGATTGCCCAACACTGATGATTTTCTGCTCTCGCTGTAGCCCGTTAGAGGGTGACTGTATCAAGTTATCCCTTGACCCAGGAGCTCTTCCCAGGTCCACGCATACACTCTGCTCTTTTCAGTCATGGTCCTCCTGCTGTACTTTGCTCTCCTTTGGAAGGAGAGCTGAGGAAGAGATTTGAGTCAAAAGGGCTCACAGCCTGCACCCCAAATCTGGATGAGCAGTGAGAACTGGGGTGTGTATTGTGAAGCCCCCCAGCCCTTCAGTATAGTCGTAGCCTGGGGTGGTGTAGGGAGAGTGTTGTAAGGCAATCTCTACCATAACTCATACCATGCCCTCCTCACGTGAAGAAGAAGACAAAATCTGCTCCCCACTGCTGCAGCCTACTCATTTTGTCTCCTAGAGGATGATGGAAGCACCTACTGGACAGATATTCAGAGGGGTAATTTGCTCCTCCAGCTCTAAACTAATCTACGTAGCCTTGGTGCTAAGATATCTACCAAATGTAGCAGAGTTGATGATGGGTTTCCAAATTACAGCGATGCTTTTTACTAGTATCAGAAAAACTGACTTTTACTGCATGTGGAGGGAAGTTTGCCTTCCTCTTTACCCATTCCTTATGTTTTGGTATCCACTGCACCAGCTCATTCTCATCCTGAGGCTCCTTTTTCTCCTGTCCCTGATGAAACGCGGTTATGCCTTCAGGCCATCCTTAAAATAATAGATTTGCCATCCTAGGCCCCCAGCTTGCAGACCCACGTACCTGTGCCTAATCCTACTTGCCTTATTTTTGAAGGAAACCAAGGAGTGGAGAGTAATATATCCCAGTCTTTTTGCTCTAGGTGTAAAATGCATGTGTCTGTGTCGTAGCTATAAAAGATGATATACAAGTCCTTTTTCTTGAAACCCTGGTATGACTTTCAGCTTGTTTGCGTAGTACAGAGCCGAGGTGAAAGAAGGACTGGGAAAACCTATCAGAAGTACATAAATAATGTTATTGTCAAAGGGTTTTTCTACAGGCCCCCTACATATCGACGTTTGATGGCCCTTGCACTCAAACTCTATTTCTGTGCTATGGTTTTCTGAGATCTCTCTTCAGAACCTAATATCAGGCAAGCCATTTCACTTGTGGGCTTAGGCAAGGGTTATGCTTCAGAGGTGAATCTTTTGACGATTTATTGAGGACTTTGATGTAACTTCATTGCATGGTATTGTGAAATATTACCTCCCTCCCAACCCTCAACGAGTTGCATGATGGCTATTGTATCAGGCAATTTACTGGGCACAGGTTTCAGTGCTCAGGTAGATGGGAAGTGAAATTTAGGCTTTTAGGTTGGTCTCATTGTCTGCTAAATTGCCTCTTTAGAGCAGTATCCACTCTTTCTAAGTGGCAGCTTAGTACTAACATCTTTCAGTGCAAGCCCATGTGTTATATTTTCTCCCTTCGCCTTTCCCGATCCTTGCCTCCAATGAGAAATTGTGAATGCAGGATTGCCTGTCATTAGCCTTGCTTAATCTCCATGACTAAATATCTTCTGAGCTTAATTTTACCCAGTCCAGTGTCAAAACAAACTGCTGAATGCGCTGCTGCGTGTTTCGTGTACGCCTGTGGAACGCACAACCTGCTCAGAGGACCTGCACGTGTCCTTCTCGTGCCGTGCGGGTTATGACACACAAAACCACGCTGTATTTGTAGAAGGATGCTGCCTATGTTCAGAACTGTTGAAAGTCTTTGGAATTCTTATAACTGTTTATTCATTCTTTTGTTTAGGAGTCAGTGACCTGCAAGTGCTCATTATGAAGAGAGATCTGGTTTTCTTGGTGACTCTAATTAGCCTTGCCTTCCTGTCACTGCTAAAGTCTGGATATCCTCAACATATTGCAGAGGAGTCCTGCTCTGTTCAAATCCTTGTTCCAGGCCTCAAAGGTAATGTGGAAATCTACTCCATCATTCAAATACTAATCCTTTCTTTCTAACAGGCTCATTTGCACCGCTGACTGTTTCTAACTGAGACAAAGAAGATGCCTTTCAGTTGTCCTCTTATTTGTCTGTTTGTAGCCTCCTTAAAATCAGAATTTTAAGGTTCCTAAGATGAACTTCAGCCTGTTAAAATGAGCACAGATCAGAGAATGTGTGCCAAAGTTTCCCAGACTTGCTTCTGTTGAGTAGTGCTTGGTACTCTGACACGCTGCCTGGTTGCTTTCTGTGTTTATGCTCACGAATGGTGCACAGACACAAAGACTGTAAAATCAAACCTTACTTTATATCTGGAAAGGTTTCCAACTGCCATTTTGTGAAGTACTAATGCGAACTAGTTTGTATTTTCTAGTCTGCTTGTCTTCCCTTCCTTTATAAATGTTCAAATGCCCTTTAGAAGACAAAAAAAAATTAATTTAGATTTTTGACATTTCTATAGTTTCTGTTTACAAAAGCAACACTTTTACAAAATGTGCACCTAAACTATTGCCCAAAAAAGAGGCATAATAAATTATTGATCTTTCTGTAGCAAAAAAGTATTACATTAGAGATGAAATCAACGGCTAGGAGGAATTAACATTTTAAAGAGGTAGCTTCCAGTATAGTGTGAAATCCTAGCCTGTTTAGTCAGTAACAGAAACTTGTTACGGAGGCTCTGCTATTTGTGCTGAAGCGTAACATCTGACAGGCTGAGAGAGTCGGGGTTGTTCAGCCTGGAGAAGAGAAGGCTCCGAGGAGATGTTAGAGCCACCTTCCAGTACCTGAAGGGTCTACAAGAAAGCCAGGGAGGGGCTTGGAGGGATAGAATGAGAGGCAATGGGTATAAACTGGAGAGGGGCAGATTTAGACTAGACATAAGGAGGAATTTCTTCACATGAAAGCAATGAGGCACTGGAACAGGTTTCCCAGGGAAGTTGTATCTGCCCTGTCTCTGGAGGTGTTCAAGGCCAAGTTGGATGGAAATCCTTATAGGGAAGGTGCTCCAGCCCTCGGATCGTCCTTGTAGCCTCCTCTGGACCTGTTCCAACAGCTCCATCTCCTTCTTATGTTTAGGATTCCAGAACTGGCCACAATACTCCAGGTGGGGTCTCACAAGAGAGGAACAGAGGGGCAGAATCCCCTCCTTTGCCCATTTATTTTAAAATGTATAAACAGAAAGGCAGCCTGGCCCTTACTCAGAAGGCAACCCCAAGCCAGGAAACAAAAAAAAGGCCTGAAAACCATCATGTATTAATGATTTCACTGCACTTCAAGAATGCAAAAATGAGAGAGATTGATGTACAAATTTGGTGAAGCACAAGATGTCCTGATACAGCCCCAGCTAATGTGAAATCCCTAAAAAGCTGTAAGTGCTCCAGCTACGTTGTCAGAGGGCTGTCACTGGCTCAGAGAACTGGTAATGAGATTCTCCTGTCCTCCGCTGGCACGACTCCAACCCATTTTGGTGGCCAAGGCTTCCTTTATGCAGAGCGTATTTGTGGCTGGGTGCCCAAGTTTCAGCTCCCACACAGTGCGATTCGTTTACTGCGGCTTTCAGATCCTCCCCATCTCGTCCTCTGTGCTGCTGGAAACATCTCCAGTGATGGAAGAACACAAACCCGGGCATGAGTCAGTTGGAATTTGGGATAAAACAGGTACACGGAATGATTGGAAGACATGAAGGAGACCATGGGATGCGTGAAAGGGAAAAAAATGTAGGAGAGGTGGTGCAGAAAGTGGAGCCCAAATGAGGAGGTGAAAGAGAAAGACACCAAGGAAAAGTACCCAAAAGCAGGGGAGCGTGATGGTGAAATGTCAGAAGAACAGGAAGAGCTAAAGGGAAAAGAGAAAAGAAAAGCACAAAGAATGAGACTGAGAGGAGAGACTGGAAACTAAAAATAAAAGAAAAGAAGAAATAAGAAAATGACACAAAGCCAATTAGGAGCCCGCAGAATAAAAAGGGGTATCGGAAGGGGGATGAGATGAGAATGCAGGTGGAAATGAAAGATGAAGAAAGCCAGTGAAGACACTAAGAATAGAAAAAGGCACAAATGAGTTTAAGGTCAGCAGCTTAGGTCTTAGGGACTGATTTATTTTTTTTTTTATAACCTCAGGAGAATAAAGGCATAAGATGAAATGCAGAAGGGAAAAATAACGTGACTCTGAGAATCCAGACAGCAGTCATCCGTATTTTAGAAAAACAACAATATTAATAGTGGGAAAACTGTGTTGTGTGTGAAGAAGGGGTAGATGATGAAACCTCTCTGCGTTGCTCACTCATGTTCTTCCTAAAGTCCTGTTCCTCTTGATAGGCCTATGAGGCTGAAGTTACTACTATTGAGGGGAAAAATTAACGTGTAACAGTCTTACAAAGCTTGAATTCTTGGTTTTCTGCTTTGTTATGTCTCCCTTCTAGGATCCAAAGCAGTAATTGTCTTAATAGTCTCAGCAACATACCATATCTAAAAAAGTTGATGCTACATAAATAGAATAAACCCAATCTTTTTACACCCACACTTGTTGTGTCTACTCACACAGGGAATCTGAGTAACGGAAGAAAGTTATCACCAGCCAAAGAATGCTTAATAGCTCACATAGAATCATAGAATAGTTTGGGTCGGAAGGGACCTTAAAGCCCATCCATTCCACCCCTGCCATGGGCAGGGACACCTCCCGCTGGATCAGGGGCTCCAAGCCCCATCCAACCTGGCCTTGAACCCCTCCAGGGATGGGGCAGCCACAACTTCTCTGGGCACCTGGACCAGGGCCTCAGCACTCTCATCGTGAAGAAGTTCCTCCTTATGTCTAGTCTAAATGTGCCCCTCTCCAGCTTTTACCTGTTGCCCCTTGTCCTATCAGAAGCCTTTGTGAACAGCCCCTCCCCAGCTTTCCTGTAGCCCCTTCAGGCACTGGAAAGTCACTATAAGGTCTCCTTGGAGCCTTCTCTTCTCCAGGCTGAACAACCCCAACTCTCTCAGCCTGTCCTCATATGGGAGGTGCTCCAGCCCTCGGATCATCCTCTTGTTGAGGATTCCAGAACTGGACACAATACTCCAGGTGAGGTCTCACAGGAGAGGAATAGAGGGGCAGGTTCCCCTCCCTCGTCCTGCTGGCCGCGTTGCTTTTGATGCAGCCCAGGACACCGTTGGCCTTCTGGGCTGCGAGCACACGTTACTGGCTCATGCAGAGATTCTCATCAATATGTTGATGTAGTTACCATTTGGTTTGCTATTTCGTTACAATAGATGGCACAGCTCAAGGCAGGTGGGATTCAAACATAATCCCAAAGAATTCACAGAAGGATTGACAGCAGTGTTAAGATACATTATTTGAATGATCAAAATCTCTCAGGCACGACAGGGCAAGAAACTTGTAGTAGTGTCAGTGCTGTGTCTGATACCTGTGACCCTGCTGTAGCTCGGTTTGGGACTCAGGCTAAATATCTCTTTGGGTTGTGGGCTGTCACAGCTCTGTGGGGCACGGCTGGATACCTCTTGCCCCATCTCAGCTGCGTGACCAGGGGCTGCGTTGCACTGAGGAAGAAGGTGCTCCCTCCTGCAGTAGGGCTGGAGTCAAGGAGAGCCACCTGGGATGGAGAGGAGACTGAGTACAAGGGACTGTGGCTGCTGGAGCAGGAGCAGTTGGACCATGATGCACTGATCCCAACCTCCTGCTCTGAAAGGACCAGATGTGACATGTGGTACAAGGGCTGAACATCAGAAGAGAGATGAAGAGATGTCTTCCTCTAAATTCATTTGTTTTTCACCTTAATTCAGGAATGGAAAATTAAAAGCTAGTGTTAATTGGCTATAAATTAAATTGTATTCCTTGGCAGCAAACAGTTTTGTTGCCCATGACACCCGCACAGGCTTTGCTTCCCCAGCTTGCGCAGTGCTCAGGGTGCATCCAGCAGAACCAGGGACTTAGACACAGCAAAGCCGACTTGGACCACTAGTCGGTCCCTCTTGGCCAAGGTTTTGCTGTTTAAAAGAGCTGACAGCAACAAAAATGGTCTGTAGCTGGGCCTGTACCGGGGTAACCTCCTCCCAGAGAAAGTTTCTGAAGCGCCCACGCTGAGGAGTGCAGTGTCATCTTATTATCAGAATAAATGCAGGCAAGTGTAATGGCCTGAAGCAAGAGTGATCTATTTTATTGATCCCTAATGCACAGCTTTCACTCTGAAGAACGTGTAAAGCAATCGGCTGTAATAGCCTGCGCTCAGCCTCCAGGGAGCAGGGAAAAGTCGTTGTCAGGATTTATCTTTGGGAAGCGAAGAACTCATAACCAGCCTTAAGGGGGAAAGGCAATCACACAAAGCCTATTGGTTACCTGATAATAAAAAAAGTGACATTCCCAAATGTGCCAAATAATAGCCTGTTTCATACTAACAATATTACTCGCTGGGGATTATGTGAAGTTTGTCCTCATTAAGGTCAGAGAATGGCCTATTTTTGCATGTTTGAAGGCAGGGAAGATGGGCTGGAGCCTGCTGGCAGCCTGGAGAATGAAAATAGAAGAGATGGAGTTCAGCTCACAGCCGCCTGCATCCGCAATAAGGAGAGAGAGAGCTGGGAGCTGCATATTTGCAATGTACCATGTTTCAGCATGTTTTTGCGCAGCATCGCTGTGGACCCTCTCTGAAGCACAATTGCCAGAAAGCAGAGCTTGATCTACACCAGAGAGCAGAGCTCAAGTGGTACATGGTAACCAAAGCTACATCTTGAATCCCTTGTTCAGTCAAGGGAATGACTTTGAGGTGCTGGAGCACATCCAGAGAAGAGCAACAGTGCTGGGAAAGGGGCTGGAGAACAAGGGTTATGAGGACCAGTTGAGAGAACTGGGGTTGTTTAACCTGGAGAAGACAAGGCTGAGGGGTGACCTTATCACTGTGTAAAACTGCCTGAAAGGAGGTTGTGGAGAGGTGGGTGTTGGTCTTGTCACCCAAGCAATAGATGATAGGATGAGAGGGAATGGCTTCCAGCTGCCCCAGGGCAGGTTCAGATTGGACATCAAGAAAAATTTCTTCACCAAAAGGGTTCTCAAGCACTGACAGAGGCTGCCTAGGGAGGTGAAGTCCCCATCCCTGGAGGGGTTTAAAAGACAGGTAGATGAAGTGCTTAGGGATATGACCTAGTAGTGGACAAATACGGTTTATCCTGATGATCTCAAAGGTCTTTTCCAACCTAGTGATTCTATGAGTCAATGAACTGTTGACTTCCCTACTGTGGTGCTCCCTTCAGCTTCCTGGAGAGCTGCTAACGCTCACTCTCTCTTGTAGAAATACAGCATTGAGCCTTCAGGTGAGTTTTGCTGGCTCTGGCTATTAGATCCTGACTCTTTCTTTTCTGTAGAAACCACAGAGCCTTCTCCTTCACATGCCTTTTTTTTTGTAAAGATGGCTATGTAAATCATTCCCTAAACTGTTTGTTTAACAGATTTTAGTTTTATGTCAATGGCAAACTGGAACAGTAGGGGGAGGAACAAAGTAAACATCCCCAAATTGCCAATGAAAGGCACAAGGGGCAAACATTTACAGAAACTGGTGTTTAAATACGCTGAATATCAATGCACCATGAGTCACATGCAGACAAGTACAAGGCACAGTGGTTCGTTCCACAGAGATTAAAAGGCACAGTATGTAACTGAGACGATGGATTAGGAGATACTAAAAATGATAATTTAAATGAGGGATGTAGGACGTAACAATGCCTTCCTGTAGGCCTGATCCATCCTTACTCCGTAAATGGCATAAACTTTTTTCTTTTCTTTTCTTTTTTTTAATTTGATATTATTGTTAAGCCATTTTCACCAGAGACTTAAGCGTGTCTTTAGCAGATACTCAGGAAGTGTTAAGTGAACACAGAAACAGAAGTTTATGTGCTTGTTGGAGCTTAATTCTGAAGCTTCTACTTGAGCTTCTCGCTGGTACAAGTTATAGGACACGTGGGAATGGTTCACAGCTGCATCAGAGGAGGTTCAGATTTGACATTAGGAAGCATTTCTTTACTGAGAGGATGATCAAACACCAGAACAGGCTTCCTAGAGAGGTGGTCAATGCCCCGTGCCTGTCAGTGTTTAAGAAACATTATGTTGGACACTGAACCACATGCTTTAACTTGAGCAGCCCTGAAGTGGTCAGGCAGTTGGACTGGATGATTGTTGCAGGTCACTTCTGAGTGGAATAGTTTATTCTATGCTAAGTGAATTGCATTGTTGGGCTTTTGGGAGGTTGATGATATGAATAACTTCCACAGAACTAGACCCATTGCATGAGAATTCAGTAATATATTGACTTTGGCTTTGTCAGTGTCTGTGCCAATTGTGGGAAACTGTTCTCCACACATCAAGTAAAGCCATTAAATCAGACCCCATCTGCTTTTATTTTCCCTCCCTCTTTTTATAGTAGTTTTTTATTTTCTGTATGGAGAATGGCAGTCTTCTCACTGCCTTCAACAGAAAATAGTCTTGGTTTAATATGATTCTTATTTTTGTTTCTTCTTGTATCAACAGGGGAGGCTGGAGAAAAGGGGGAGAAAGGTGCTCCAGGTCGTCCAGGCAGAGTTGGACCTCCAGGAGAAAAAGGTAACTTTGTTAAAGAAGATGTTTTGAAAGCCATTCCTGAACAAATGCTGCCTTTTATTTTTTTTTTTTTGGTGAGGCTATGATGATGGTGAGGCTCCTCTCCCCTTTTCCTGTGTGATTAAATCATCCTTGGGTATTTTTTAGGTACCATTGTTTAACCCTGATAGGCAACTCGGCCCCACCCAGCCGCTCCGTCACCTGAGTGGGATGGGATAGACAATCGGAAGGGTGGAAGTGAGGAAACTTGTAGGTTGAGACGAAGACAGTTTAACAGGTAAAGCAAAAGCTGTGTGTGCAGCCAATGCAAAACAAGGAATTCATTCAGTACTTCCCCATGGCTTTGGTGCTGTGTTAGCACTGCTCAGCAATAACTGAAACATCCCTGTGTTGTCAACACTGTTTTGTTCTCAAATCCAAACCGTAACACTCTGCCAGCTACTGTGAAGAAAATTAACTCTTTTCTAGCCCAGATCAGTACAACCATATGCACTCATTTGTAGACTAACTTTGCTTTCTGGTCAAAAAGTTTTATTTTAGGGAAAAAAAAAATTTGTGATGTTTTAGAAAGATCTCGGTGAAGAAAGACATAATGTCTCCATCATAATTTGCCTCCTGCAAATTAAAGCCTCATATCAGATAAGAAAGAAAAAGTAATGAGCCTCAATTTCCTTTTTTTCTCATTTGAGTTAATGTGAATGCTCACAATACCTTAATAAAAACCACGAACGAGGGCAATAAGACAGAATACACTGAGATGCTCATGAATGATTCCACATTTCTTTCATTGCAGTTCAGTAATATTTATGGAAAGATGGTGGTAGGGCTGTTTGCATTGTAGTTCAAAAATATTTGGAACTCTTGAGAGGGACGGTGTTCAGTAGTGTTTTTATACAGCTGAAATGTAGCATTTCTGTCTAACAGGTAATTCTGCCTTTTCACATTTGGTTTTCTCCTGAAGCATGGGGGAAATGTAACCTTCATAATTTTTCCAGGAGTTGCACATGACAGGCTGAGAGAGTTGGGGTTGTTCAGCATGGAGGAGACAAGGCTCTGGGGAGACCTTCCAGTACCTGAAGGGGCTACAAGAAAGCTGGAGAGGGACTTTTTACAAGAGCATGGAGTGATAGGATGAGGGGGAATGGCTATAAAATGGAGAGGGGAAGATTTACACTAGAAATCAGGAGGAAATTCTTCACACTGAGGGTGGTGAGGCCCTGGCCCAGGTTGCCCAGGGAAGCTGTGGCTGCCCCATCCCTGGAGGGGTTCAAAGCCAGGTTGGATGGGGCTTGGGCACCTGATCCAGTGGGAAGTGTCCCTGCCCATGGCAGGGGGGTTGAAATTAGATGATCTTCAAGGTCCCTTCCAACCCAAACTATTCTATGATTCTATGATTCTGAAAAATTCACGGTAGGAGCAGTCAAAAGCTTTTATTTCAATATTGACATTGAACAATTGACATTCCTGTCGTCACAATGAAGAAATTCGTTATTTTTACTAAACTGAATTTACAAGCTTCCTTTCAAAGCAATCCCAGTAGTAATCTACGCTTCCTTATGATGACACATGATCCATTATACAGTTCTTTTAGACAATCATGGGAGCATGATACCTGCAGTTTTCCCTGGCACCGACATCCGTAGCTAAAGCTCTCCCCCCTGCAATGCATTGAAAAAATTATAACTCCCATGAGGTGTTTGCATGTTCAATCATGTTATTTCACTTACAGAGATGTACTCTTCAAGGACTCTCATAAAAAATATTGGAAACTAAAATTTCAACTCTTGCAAGGTAACACAGAATGAAGAAAAGTTAAAGTACCACAGAATAATTTAGGTTAAAAGGTCATAAAGAGCTCATCTAGTCCGATTTCCTGTTTAAAACAGGGCACTCTTCAAATTTAGATCAGGTTGCTCAGAGTCTTGTCCAGCAGACTTTTGAAAATCTCCAAGGAGGGAGTTTCTACATCCTTTTTGATAAGTCTGTTCACAGTGTGATCGTGAAAGACCTTTTCCTTGTGGCCAACTGATATTTTTTTTGTTGTAAGTTGTGATCCTCACATTTTGTCTTTTCATAGAATCACAGAATCACCACGTTGGAAAAGACCCATCGGATCATCGAGTCCAACAATTCCTATCAAATACTAAACCATGGCCCTCAGCACCTCATCCACCCGTCCCTTAAACACCTCCAGGGCAGGGGACTCAACCACCTCCCTGGGCAGCCTGTTCCAGTCCATTTTGCTGAATGTCTTTTCTAAAAGAAGGCTGCATCTTCTTTACAAACCCCTTTGAGATAATGAAAGACTGTACTTAGGTCCCCTTTTATCTTTCTCTTCTCCAGGCTAAACAAAACCATCTTCCTCAGCTGGACTCCAGTTTGCTTGTCTTGTACGAGGGCATGAAAATCTCTGGGTTCTTTTATTCAAGGAGTTTTTTTTAGCCAGCCATTGGCCAGTCTGTGCCAACACATTGCAGATGAGGAGCTTAGCATCAGGCTGAACTCATGATGTTTCTGTCAACATGCTCCTGCAGCTTGTTGAGCTCCTCCAGACTGGCAGCTCTACCCTCCAGTGCACCAACCACTCCTACCAGCATGAGGTTTCTTGCAGACTTACAAAGGATCCTTCCACTTCTTCCTCTCTGGCACTGATGAAGGACTGGTTCCTGAGGAATGGCACTTGTTATCGGCTGCTGATTAGATTTTGGCAGCCTTGCAACCGCATCAGCTAGCCCTCTCAGTACTCTTGAATGCCATTGAGCGCTATTGACCTGTGTACAACCAGGTGAAGTAGTCCCTAACTTGATTCTCCTCCACCATGAGTAGCACGTTCTCCTCAGATCTTTGCTACCACACATGAAGAACTGGGAGACCATAAAGAAGATCTTGCCAGTGAAGACCAAGACAAAGAAAGCACTAAGTACTTTAGCCATTCCAGTGTCCTTCATCATTAGGTTATCTTCCTTCTTAGCAGAGTTCCCCTGTTATCCATGGTCTGTTTTTCACTGCTGCCTTACCTGTACTGCTTTTCTGACCCTGCAGCCTTGATCATATCCTCTTCAGACTCCTCCATACAGGTGAGTATGGAGGCAGCTCTCCTCTCCTTATGAGGCAGCTCCCCCATCTTCTTCATGTTTCTGGTGCCCTCCTCCAGTCTCCCGTGTCCTTCCTGAGAGACAGAGGCCAGAACCACACCTATGTCAGGTCCGTGTCTGGCTTTTACACAGAGCAAAATCACCTGCAAAAATGAGCTTTCCTTTTGTCCTTGGTATCTTGTCTGATGATGGGCAGCATTTTGTGGGCTTTGGGGGTGCTGCTAATGATTTCAGAGCAGTTCTGAAGTTTTAAGTGACAGGTCTTTGTTTTGGCACCATGTAAATACGGTTTAAATTATCTATTCTTAATGTCCCTAGGCAATACTTTTACTTACACAGAAGCCCATCTGCTGTCTTTTTGTCCACGCAGTTTAACACAGGTTTCTCAAAATGCCATTGAGTTCAGGTGGAAATGAAAGATGCTTTTGAACCAGATACCCACTTTGTGAATCCACAACTGTCAATGTCAGGACTTCTATATAGAATCCTGCCTGAAGCACTCCTTAGTGAGCAATAAATTCATGTAAAAGTTGACTCAGAAATTTAAAGGGTTGATTGATTACATATTAATGAGCAATCAGTAATACTAAAATATAATTTAAAATATTATTACCTCTCTTTAGAATTTGATTATACAAATGACTGAGCACTCTGGCTCCAATCCAGTTAAATTAATGAATCTTCTCTCACACTTAAGAGGCTCTGCCTGTACTAGTAAACTAAATGCCTGGGACTGTTCCCTGGCAGTGGAAACCAGGTGGCCAAGAATGGTACCCTCCATAATATTAAATTGTCTTACTCTTCAAACCAGGATAATCACTTGCAAGCTGTTCATTCCGTTACCTCCCAAAATCTGCTCTAGTTTTGTATTGGAAAGCATTCACTGGCACAAGGTGAAACGGTGCCAGGCAACGTGCTAGCCCAGCAAAGGCACAGGAGTCAGTTGATTTCCACGCCCCAGAATGAGAGAATCTCATGAGGTTCAACAAGGCCAATTGCAAGGTCCTACACATAAGTCGGGGCAATCGCGGCTTTAATACAGGTTGGGAGATGATGTGATTCAGAGCCCTGAGGAGAAGGACTTGAGGTGCTGATTGATTAGAAGGTCCACATGAGCCAACAGTGTGCACTCACAGCCCAGAAGGCCAACTGTGTCCTGGGCTGCATCCAAAGCAGCGTGGCCAGCAGGGAGGGAGGGGATTCTGCCCCTCTATTCCTCTCTTGTGAGGTCTCACCTGCAGTCCTATGTCCAGTTCTTCAATCCTCAGCATAAGAAAGAGATGGAGCTCCTGGAACAGGTCTACAGGAGGCTACACAGATGATGAGAGGGCTGGAGCACCTCCCATATGAGGACAGGCTGAGAGAGTTGAGATTGTTCAGCTGGGAGAAGAGAAGGCTCCGAGGAGACCTTATAGCGACCTTCTAGTACCTGAAGGGGCTACAGGAAAGCTGGGGAGGGACTTTTTTACAAAGGCCTGGAGTGATAGGATGAAGGGCAATGGGTATAAACTGGAGAGGGACAGATTTAGACTAGATATTAGGAGGAATTTCTTAACCATGAGAGTGATGAGGCCCTGGCCCAGGTTGCCCAGGGAAGTTGTGGCTGCCCCATCCCTGGAGGGTTTCAAGGCCAGGTTGGATGGAGTCTTTAGCAGACTTGTCCAGCGGGTTTGGAATTAGATGATACATGCTGCTCAGGGAATATTCACAGTATTGTATTGTTGTTGAAATTTGTGCACATGGAATTTTCGGCTTCATAGATGGGATCACGACTTAGTCAAATAATTGAGTTCACTCTCAACATGGGAGTGCACAGTGCAACAATCAGGGCAAGTGAGGGAAGTTAGACTTACTAACTTCACAACCCAAAACTTGCAGTGCCGTATTCTCTACTTTTGTCTGAATCAGCCATTTCACTTGATCCAGCAGTCTATGCTTTACATAAGGCCAACACAGTTTTAAATTCTGCTGACATGCTCTGCATCATAATGGACCTATACAATTAATTAAAAGCAATGAGGAAGATAAGTGGAATTTAACCTTAATCAGTGCCCAAAGACATCAGGATGTCTTATGTTACCCTGAAACATCAGGCCACTCAGAACCAGTTTTATTTTCAGTAAGCACCAGAAGGTTTTAATATTTATAATCATAGAATCATAGAACGGTTTGAGTTGAAAAGGACCTTAAAGGTCATTTAGTTCCCACTCCCTGCCATGGTCAGGGACACCTCCCACTGGACCAGGCCTCCCAAGGCCTCATCCAACCTGGCCTTGAACCCCTCCAGGGATGGGGCAGCCACAGCTTCCCTGGGCAACACGTTCTAGTGCCTCACCACCCTCATCATGAAGAGGTTACTCCTTACATCTAGTTTAAATCTGCCCCTTTCCAATGTAAAGCCATTACCCCTAGTGCTATCCCTCCAGGCCTTTTTACAAAGATCCTCCCAAGCTTTCTTGTATCCCCTTCAGGTACTGCAAGGTCACTATAAGGTCTCCTTGGAGCCTTTTCTTCTCCAGGCTGAACAACCCCAACTCTCTCATCCTGTCCTCACATGGGAGGTGGTCCAGCCCTTGGATCATTATAAGTTTCTGAACTACCAAAATTTGAAAATATCATGGGGAAAGAATATGATAAAAAACTTTGTAGCACTTTCAAACCTTTTCAGGTGGCAAATGCTGGTTGAAATTAATTTTCTCCAACTACATAAATTACCACCTAGGATTATCCATTGTTTGTTCATATAAGATGCAGCTGTGTTGTAACCACTATTCCCTAGCCTATCACCAACCTTCAGGGGCATGGATAACTCAGGTTATTTAGTGTAAAGCAGTACCATAGGCTATCATAGACTCATAGAATCACGAGATTGGAGCAGAACTCTGAGATCATCAAGTCCAACCACACCTATCTGCCACTAAACCAAGTCCTTAAGTACCTCATCTGCACATTAGAGAAAAATGTTTTCCTAATGTCCAATATGAACCTGCCCTGGTGCAGCTTGAGGCCATTCCCTCTTGTCCTATTGCCTGTCACTTGGGAGAAGAGTCCAACATCCTCCTCTCCACAACCTCCTTTCAGGTAGTTGTAGAGAGCAATGAGGTCTCCCCTCAGCCTCCTCTTCTCCAGGCTAAACACCCCCAGCTCTCTCAGCCACTCCTTGTAAGACTTGTTCTCCAGCCCCTTCACCAGCTTTGTTGCTCTTCTCTGTACTCGCTCCAGGACCTCAACATCCTTTTTGTAGCAAGGGACCCAAAACTGAGCACAGTATTTGAGCTGCAGTCTCACCAGTGCTGAGTCCAAGGGCAGAATAACCTCTCTGGTCCTGTTGGCCACACTGTTTCTGATCCAAGCCAAGATGCCATTGGCCTTCTTGGCCACCTGGGCCACTGCTGACTCTACTCAGAATTTTCTGATTTCCAGTTAGTTGCTAATAGTTTTAAAAAGTTAATTGTTATTAAATCCTTTAAAGTCAGGCTAAATATTTTCATTTGGAATACTGACTGCTGCAAAACTATGGAGGTACATTAGGGAAAAACATTGTAAGATTGGTTTATATTTCACATTCTTTTTCTATGTATCCTCCGCTTATTGCTGCCAAAGATGGTACTCGAGACAACAGGCCCTTGGTCTGGTTTGGTACACTTCTACTTTCGTTGTTATGTTTGTGTCCATAATGTCCACTCTGTCAAACCATGAAGAATTTCTATCATCGGATTTATCTTCAAACCCTTAAGTTTGGGAAGTAAAGTACTGTTCTCTTCTTCTGTATGGCAGAATTCAATTTGTCTGTGAGAAAGGAAATTTCTGTTTCTGCTTGATTTGTCATTTTGACACCTTTCTCTTTTATTTAAGTGGGTTTTTTTATCTTCTGTTCCAGTTAATCCTTTCTGGAGATTCTCCATACTGTATGAAGACCCCCATTTATAGTGTAGTGCAGAGCCAAAGCCCTTATTTTACCTCTGGTTCTCCAGCCCACTATTGATCTCTGGTATTTTATTTCTTCTCTTCTTTGTGGGCCTCAGAACTCTACCAAGAAGATAATTTAGAGTTTCCTCTCTTCAGTTCCTTCCAAAATCCTTTAAGTCTTCTAATTGGTTTCAGTGCATATCACCTTCATCTGAGAGATGACAGATTACTTACTTCATATTCTCCATTCAAACTTTCAGTTAAATTTCCTACTTCTGGTCTACGGAGATTTAAGTTCTTTCATTGTCCTTATTTCTTCCCAGCTGTCACTTCCTGATTTCATTACGATTTTCAGGCTGTGTTGTTCACAATCATAGGGCCACTAAAAAGGATTTTACAAAAGGTATTAAAACTTTTGAAGCCCTCAAGGCAGATGGGTCTCTTGTGGAACCCTGTGATTTATTCTGCAGAAGAAGCAGAATAAGCAAGCCCCTAAAGAAGAAGCAGGGGTTAGTCTCAGTAAGGGAAATACAAATCCAAACAGTTCTTTTAATGAGCACAGGAGACTTAATGTATGTCTTCATTGTTTGAGATAACACACTTCTGAGGAGATCACGTAGCTTTTACTGGCTGTTACTGAGAAGCAGTTCATTTTCTGGGCAACATTTATGAGAAAGAAAGTTAAGTAATTTTGTATATTATATTTTATTTATGAGTTATATCTGTATGTTTATTTAATTTCAGGTGTAGCATCCTCAAAAGAGTTATTATACATCAGAAAGCATTCAAACATATGACAATCTGTTAGAGTAATCCCAATTCATAAATATCCACAAGAAGAAAGGTCACTTTCAGAGCAATTTGATAAACTCATTACAATCTGGTACTTAGAGATTTTCAAGGAAATACTCTTTCAACATACTATCTGTATTGTATAAACATACAATGGTAGCATCAGTAGCTTTGTAAGTTGCACAGCCCAGTGAATTGTGTCTTTAAGCCATGAATCTGCTCTGAAATTGAAGCTATGTTCCATAAAGTAGGTCTTTGGCTGGCTGAGTGGATTACTTCCATTCTTCCTGTAGGAATATATAGCATAAGAGAAAAGTATTTTTGGTTTCTTGTAAAACTTTCTGATTGAGTCCACCTCCAGGAGTGACCAAATCTGATGCATATTGGAAACAAAGAAAAATAATTGATTGTAGTACTTGCTAGTAATTAATTAGACCAACAAACCACAAATGTTTGTTTTCTCTTTTGGCTGCCCAGGGAGGTGGTTGATTCACCTTCCCTGGAGGTGTTTAAGGCACGGATGGACGAGGTGCTAAGGGGCATGGTTTAGTGTTTGATAGGAATGGTTGGACTCGATGATCCGGTGGGTCTCTTCCAACCTGGTTATTCTATGATTCTTGGTTCAGAAGAAGTTATTTCTTCCTGACTCATGATGTCAGAAGTAAGATGGTTGAGACTTCATGGAGCAATAGAGGATAGCTCTTTGCCCAGTGGTGGTCAGTTTACGTTCTGAAACTTGTCATTGATTGCATTTTAAGTTATAGATAATGATGAAATCAGTCATAAAATTATCCAGCTTTTAAAAATTTATAGAGGAATGCATGACTGCCTGCCCAGCTGCAGTAACAACAGAAGACAACAGACCTTCAGTTGTTGTAGATCCACAGCTGGAGCTGAGTTGTGGCAGTTTTCACAGGTTCGGTTACTGGATCCCTATGGTAGATTTTTCCTCCCAACTTGCTTCATAGATTCCTTGTTCTTGTATAGCAGGACAGTGCATAGGAGGTGGTACTTTGAGCAAAGAAGCAGTCTTGACTGGGACAGTCATGGAAAAAAAATGAATTAGTATTTCCTAAAGTAGGCTCTGTCTTGGATTTAAGCAGGGTGGGAGCCTCAGGAAGGCATTTGGCTTCTCAGGCCCATAGTCCCTCCATACCTGCTTTTCCATCAATATGTGATACAGTAGGAAATCTATCTCATATAACATAGCTGTGCAGCTGTGCTGCCTCCAGACCACATTTCTCCTTGAAATTATGATATAAAGAGCCCTAAATCTGATGGCAGCTCATTAATATCCTCAGACATTGCACCTAGGAAAAAGCACCACCCACGTACATCGAGATGCAGTATACTTTCTGGAGGTTCCTCGGGCCGTAGGGGCTGCAGCATCAGGAGATCTGCCACATTCTCTGCACAGTGGGAGTAACAAAATGCCAGGTCTCATTTCATAGGTTTCAGAATGTCTCTGTAAAACAAATCAGGGGATCCTCTCTAAACCAATGACAGAAGCAAAATGTCGTTTTAAATCTCTACAAAGAGCTAATTGCAGCTAAGGATCTCACAGAGTTTAGTGATCATAAATAGCCTAATTTAAGCCAAACCTTCCAGTTATGTGCAAGACTGCTGTACTCCAGTAGGTGACTAGTGCTTATGAATGTCTGTCAGCTGCTGAGCCTCTAAACTTATAGTATTGTAGCTATTGGGGTTGAAGAAGGCTTTGCTATTACAGGATAAAGTTCTTCTCTCAAATTCACACCACAAAGTTAATTATTTTTCGTAAGGTTTGTGAAACGCCATCCAGAAAAGCCGTATGACATAACAGGCATATTTCATCTGTTTTATTATTTGAGCTCTGGAGGACCTCAGATCTTTTACATCAATACTTGGACTGTGGCACACATTTTATTAGTAACAGTGTTTCAGCTTGGCTTCTGAAGACAGTGATGGCAAAGAAACTGCGTGTTCCAGCACAAATTCTGTTTCCCCTGAAGCCATTCTAATGCTCTCTTTATATCACTCAGGAAAGTACAACTTAGAGAAAAGAGGTCAGTCAGACCGAGTGCATAGAGCTGTCTTATATTAAATTTCTGAGTATGCTTCGTGGACAGACAGAGATAGGTGACAGTTGCTGGTTCATGCAGATTTGTTGACAATTTCAGTTGGTACCTAGGACAACTCTCTGTGGCCAACTCTTTGTGGCCAACTCTTTGTGGCCAGCGCTCCACAACCAGCTCTCCACAGGACAAATCTACATGGCCTACTCTCCGAGGGGCAAATCTATGCAGAGAGCTGCAAATCCCAACCCTAACCCTAAGCCTCGCCACGTAGAGTTGTCCCTGTGAAGTGTCGGCCATGTAGAGTTGTCCCACAGAGACTTGTCCTGTGGAGAGTTATCTGCTATGGAGACTTGGCTGTGGAGAAGTGCCCCTTTCTGTTTCAATTGACCTTAAGATGTGGACAGTTAATTTTTATTTGTAAAAACAAAATGAAAATGATTTTTTTTAGCAGCTTCTTTGCTACAACTGAGCTTTGAAGTATTCTGTTGGACTGTCTTTGAAATTAGTAACATTCAACATCGCTGGTTTGAATCAGACTTTATATGAACAAGTACATGTGTCTGTGTATATACGTGTGTGTGTCTGTGTAAGAAATCCATTAATTTTCATTTTTGATTAATATAATCTTCAAATGCAAGAGCAAAGACTGAGGATGTGACTGTTTCCATGGTGTTTATGTTGTATAAATAAGCCATTAAGCCCAATTCAGCCCTCAGTTATGGTGGGGCTGCAGTGTTAGGTGAAATTGTTGTCTGTGCTTGGATCCTGCAGGTCTTCTCAACCCCATGGTAGTTTTAATCCAGTGATCCATGTTTGGATGGAATCTTCCTCATTTCCAACATAACTCTAAGTCTTCTCACCTCCATGGTAGTTTTAATCCAGTGATCCAATGCCTCTCAGCCAAGATCCATTCTCATTTACATCTGCGCGCATTGTTAATGTTAATTGCTTTGCAAAGATGAAGTTGTTGTCTCGGTTGTTGTAAGTTCTTCACAAGGAGTGAAGTGGAATTCAGTGAATATTTGGGATATGATGTGTTTTTTCTCATTGTAAAAACTGATATTGGTGACACGCGGGAATCTGAATGAATTAGACTACGTTGCTACCTTGAGTCTTTTGTCTCTCTGTTATGTACAGGAGAAATGGGGGACAAAGGGCAGAAAGGCAGCATCGGACGGCATGGAAAAATCGGTCCTATTGGTTCAAAAGGTATGCTTAGTTCAATTGTTTCTCCATTTGTGTTTCAGGTGAAAAATCTGTGATTATTTCTGTTCGAGAAAAGTTTAGTGGCTGGAAAAAAGGTTAACAGGTCACAGAGTTTCTGTAATAGGAAGCTGCCAGCCAGATGACTGAGATCTCTCAGCCAGTTTCCTTTCACTTTGATGAGTATGTATTTATCCTTAAAGCAGCGTGAGAATCCTGGTTTAAGGCTAATTAATGAACTTTGTGCACCATCACACAAGTGTGGGCAGTTAAGAGAAGCAGATGGGAAAATGCTCTGTATTTTCACCGACTTTTAAGAGCCGAAGGACTTGAATTCTCATCTTGCCAACACCATAGGCTCCCTCTGTGAATCTCTTTAAGTCATTTTGAACAATATTTACTTATATTATGAATATAGATTGTGAACATAGATTTAGGCTCCAGTGTAGCAAATTTAGCCCTTTTCCCTCTGCAGCATCTGAACTTATTGATTCTATGAAGTTCATGAATGTAAAAAAAAGAATATTAGCACATATTCTTTATGTTCAAGTTTCATAGCTTTGACTGGCCTTTGTTGTGGAACATCTAGGCTAGAAGAATCTTTATTTTTGCTTGGGCGTATTTCTACTTTCCAAATTTGAATGCTACTAGAGAAAAACAAACAAGTGCTAGATGAACTCTTGACCAAAAGCTGCCTTAAATTGATATTCTTTTTCATGTTTCTAGGTGAAAAAGGAGATAACGGTGACATAGGGCCACCAGGTCCTAATGGGGACCCAGGTAAACCCTGACACACCTTGTGTATGTGAAGGATTTTACGAGACGCATGCATAATCACCAAAAATACATGTCTGTTTGCATACTGGGGGAAATCACGAACAACTAAATAGGTGTATAGGCACTGTAATATTTCACTATAATAGTTTTAAATTTATAGAATCATAGAATCATAGAATAACCAGGTTGGAAGAGACCCACCAGATCATTGAGTCCAACCATTCCTATCAAACACTAAACCATGCCCCTTAGCACCTCGTCCACCCGTGCCTTAAACCCCTCCAGGGAAGGTGAATCAACCCCCTCCCTGGGCAGCCTCTGCCAGGAACCAATGACCCTTTCTGTGAAGAATTTTTTCCTAATGTCCAGCCTGAACCTCCCCTGGTGGAGCTTGAGGCCATTCCCTCTCGTCCTGTCCCCTGTCCCTTGGGAGAAGAGCCCAACACCCTCCTCTCCACAACCTCCTTTCAGGTAGTTGTAGAGAGCAATGAGGTCTCCCCTCAGCCTCCTCTTCTCCAGGCTAAACACCCCCAGCTCTCTCAGCCGCTCCTCGTAAGACCTGTTCTCCAGCCCCATCACCAGCTTTGTTGCTCTAGTTGTTAGACTTGTGTATTTATTAAAACAATGTCTCGGAGCTCCTCCAAGGTTTGATCACTCCAGCTAACTAGCAGGAACTGAAGTGCCTCTGTGCGTATCATTCATCATTAGTGCAAAAGGACATCTCTGCATTCCCCACCAACACAAAGGAGCGATTGGGAGCTCCTGCCCCTCAAGGTACTAATGCTATAGGAGCAGGAGATGACCAGGAATACAGATCCAACGGAGAAAAAGGGGGAAGCTGGCATAAGAAGCATAAGCCTTACAAAAGTGACAGAGTTAGATTTTGCCCAAACCATCCCTTTCTAGCATTAAAGGTGCACCGATTAAGAACATAATTTGTTGCTCTAATTCTTGAGCCAGGGTACCGTATACCTTGTCATCAAGCACAGCTTTGCAGTGTAAGTACCCCGTGCTTAGGCTGAATTAGACACCTAAGCTGAGTATTTAGATAGTCAAATGCAGATTTGAATAACTACACACAGAACTGGAAACTGTAATTGATCCTCGTTTTGAGATGAGAGCTCATAGGTGTAACTGTTGTCCTTTTAGCACTCTCATTCAGATTATCTTTGTCAAGCCAATATTAATTAGAGTTAAAACATGCTTTTCTATTGTTTTATTTTATTGGAAGAAGTACGGTAAATTCTGTACTTCTAAAAGTACAGAACTACGTTTCTCAGGTAATGATGGAAACGGTTGGAACATTAGCCTTTTGGATCTGCTCTGTTATGTTCCTCACGTGGAACAGGTGAACAACACACTGTGCAGGAAAAAGTGCTCCTTGGAGAAGACTGAAAATAGTTTATTCAAAATAGGTAAAACAACGGTTTAAAGAAAAAAAAAATCTTTTTTTTTTTTTTTTTGCAGGGAATATGTTTGGGTTAGCACTAATCATGCAGGGCTGAGGTTTCATGGGAAGTCAGCTGTTCTGCATAAGCCCAGACACCCCTAAGAAGCATATAATGATGAAGGGCAGCAAAGGCTACAGGTTTCTGGCCTTTATAGTGAGGTAGCACTAACTCCAGTGCTGCCAGGCTGGGCTTTTTCTTAAAATCATTGACATAATTATTGAAATGAGACAGATTTTTGATTTTAGTGTATTTGCATCGTTTCACAGGCATCCCCTGTGAGTGCAGCCAGCTAAGGAAAGCTATCGGTGAAATGGATATCCAAGTGGCCCAGCTGACCACAGAATTAAAGTTCATAAAAAATGGTAGGTTGGTTTTATATAAATGTTTGCCTTTCTCATTGCCGGTGGAATTGCTCGTAGAGAGCATCACTGCCCCACATCTGACTTGTGAAGCTATTTTTGGGGTGTGCAGTAAGTTGGTTTATAGAAACGCGAGTGCTCACTTTTCAGCACTGCCCTCCCCCGCAGCTGTCGCTGGTGTGCGTGAGACAGATAATAAGATATATCTGCTGGTGAAGGAGGAGAAAAGGTACAAGGAAGCCCAGCTCTACTGCCACGGGAGAGGAGGGACACTGAGCATGCCCAAGGATGAGACCGCCAACAACCTGATAGCCTCGTACATCAACCAAGCTGGGCTCACCCGGGTCTTCATTGGGATTAACGACCTAGAGAAAGAGGGAAATTTTGTCTATTCTGACCGATCGCCCATGCAGACCTTCAACAAGTGGCGCAGTGGGGAGCCCAACAACGCCTATGACGAGGAGGACTGTGTGGAGATGGTGGCGTCTGGAGGGTGGAACGATGTCGCCTGTCACATTACCATGTATTTCGTGTGTGAATTTGACAAAGAAAATGTCTAAGCTTGCCTGCTCTTTCTTTATCGTAAGAAAAGTTTTTAAGCTGATTGTACAAGTTACCTGAGGTTTATAGAGTACAAGTGCTATTTTGCAAGTATTGGTGTTGTACAGCTGTAAATACAATTTAGGTATTTCAAATATCAGTATTTACCCTTCAGAAGGGAAGAGCAGTGACAAGACATAGCTTGTTTTTTTTTTCTATAGGAAAATACATGTATTCAGATGAAAACGTGATTGGGGGGCTACATTCTGCCCTTGCAAGTGGTAACAAATGCGATTGCCTGGCTGTAAGGGAAGGCAGAATTTGGCCTCTGGTTGTTAGAATGATTATTCCTGAAGAAGTAGATTCCTGATATTCTTTTATCTTAGCAAAATTTGTAGTTATAAATGTTAATTGCTTGTAGTGCCACAGGGATATTTCAGTAACAAGGCAAATTTTTTGTATACTCCAGTGAATAAGTACAAATATTACTGTCAGTTTATTGGATATGATGGTGTTACAACGTTTTTTTTGAAAAAGAGCCAAAGCAAAACAACAAACCAGGAGTCCCACCAATTTTGTAACGTTCCTTTATTAAACTGTCCGCAGATGTATAACAAGAAGGCACTTAAGTAAGCTGAGTTTTAGTGCTGAGGGAAGACAAAGTTTTTATAATTTAAGGACTGAAAGAGGAATCCCAGGCAGATTTGTATTCTGGGGTTGGCTAAAATGAAAAATAAGATTTTGGTTCTCTGCATTGTTTCCTTAGAAAATGATTCAGTGCATGAACTGTATCAGGCACCAAATAATTTCTTAAAGTGAATACGTTTCACCTTCATAGAAGAAGGTCTTGGCGCATCTTGTTACAAAACAAACAAAATACCAGCCCTGCACAATTTAAGGCAGGCAGACTTCATAAATAGGCAATGACTCTCATAAAAAAAGCTCATTTAGTGGTTCCTTTTGGTGGGAAAGCAGCTGGCATGTTTACTCAGATTTTAAGGGTGACCCCCTGAAAGCAGCACAAGTTTCCAAAATTTTCCTGATTATGTATATAGCCGTAATAAGTAATTTTGTGCAAATAAATTATGTACCCAATTTACAATTGCATGAGATGGAAAATGTGATGTATATTTAAAAACCAACATAATTTCACAAAGCAATTGATGTACTACTTTGAAGTTGTTATTTTGGAGCTGTTGGAAAGGGTCCAGAGGAGGCTACAAGGATGATCCAAGGGCTGGAGGGTTGGATGGACCTTGGGCAGCCAGATCCAGTGGGAGGTGTCCCTGCCCATGGCAGAGGGTTGGAATTAGATGATTTTTAAGGTCCCTTCAACTCAAACTATTCTATGATTCTATGATCTTCCTTGGAGCCAGGTACACACTATCTTATGTTGCTGATAGGCATAGAAAGGTGTCTACAAAATCTCTGTGTTTCATCAGGAATACCTTGCACAGCGTTTTAAGATGATTTTTAAGAAGAAATGATCCTTTCTATAACATAGTAATCAAAATACTTATCTGATTGTTATGGGAGATTGGTCTACAGAATATCCACAGTGGATGTGGCGTGTGGCCCCAGAGTTTTCCCTACAGCAAGGGAAGACCAACTAATATCAACTCTACAGTGCCATGATGTGTAAATAATCACTGATCATATAATTCTGTTAATATCCACAAAATCTTACAATATTTGATGCGATGCTATTATTTTATATGTAAGGAAACAAATCATTTTGCTTGCTGTATTTACTCTGTGGGTTTGAATCCTATGTATACATATATCTATATATACACATTTGCTATTAATTTTGAAGATAAGTAGCAAATTCCTACAGTATGTGAATAGCAGCCCAGCTCCAGAACAATTTCTCTAAGAGATGAACGGTCCTTTGATTGCTTTTCTTTCTAGTAATGGTAGTATATTGAAATCTATTAAATAATGTGAATGTTTCCACACTAATATTCAAAGACCTTTTACAGAATTTGCAGGGAGCTAACAATTCCAGCACAGCAAATTGTTTCTTTAGAATAGCACCTTTTGAATATCATGATTGTTTCCTGCCAGCTATAGAAAACCTTAGAAACCATTTACATTTCCAACATAGCTTTGTGGAATCTTTGTAGCTGTATCAAAACAGTCCAAACCTGAGTTGCAGATATCTGGAGCTTCCTCATTATGCATGTGCTGAAGTTGCTAACTGTGTATTTTTCACTCAGGTTTTGAAAATCTCTGTTTCTGACTTCCTCAGAAACATGAAAAGAGGCCTTTTCAGGAGGTTAAAAGCTTTTTCAGATGCCAAATGCTCCTATTTTAGCTGGAAGTCACACCGCATTTATAAAGATTGCCTTGATGGGTGAAGCATTTAAGCAGTCTCAATTTCTATTAAAATTTAAGATGAAAAATAAAGGCAATGGAAAAAAAAATTACTTCCCCCAGTTTTCGTGTTCTTCACAATATATTTTTGCAGCTCTTGATATATGGTATAGGAAGGAAATTAACTGTATTATCAGAGCCGTGTCCATTGGCTGCAACAGCCCTTATCTCACCTTTTTGGTGAGGGGAGCAAGGGTGGCAGAGAAGGTCTCCAGCTGTCCTGCAAGGAGCAAAGACTGCATACCTGATATAAACCCCTGCGAGGAACTGAGCAAGAAATGATGGAGGGATTGGAAATGAATGAGCCCTTCATCATTTCCTTCACCCTCCAGTTGCTGACCCAGATTAGGTGGACGCGTGCTGGAGGCAGAAATCAATGTTGCGTGTAGTGCTCAGTCTGCACAAAGCTTGCTGGTGCGCATGGTAAGATTTACATTACTCTCAGCGGAATTTGGAGCTAATGTTTTAGGAAAAACAAAAATGAAAACTTACTTTTATTTGGAATATTTTCCATGTGCATAAGCCCCTGAATTGTAATAACATTACTCTTTTTGTGTGACTCGATGTAAGACTTCGGGACACGTCCGTCTGGCAAACATGCACTGAGGTGAACTTATATTCTTTACTTATGGATAATTTTTCTCATAAATATTTCCCCATGGCCCTTATTTATTTAATTCTGAATTAAGGGCCATGTTGTTGCATTTTAAGGAAGCAACAATCATACAGTCCCTAGGTTGGAAAAGACCTTTAAGATCATCAACTCCAACCGTACCTGTCCACTACTAAATCATATCCCTAAGCACTTCATCAGCCCTCCTTTTAAACACCTCCAGGGATGGGGACTCCACCACCTCCCTGCTCAGCCTCTGCCAGTGCCTGAGACACCCTTCCCTAAAGAAGTTTTTTCTAACGTCCAATCTGAACCTGCCCTGGTGCAGCTTGAGGCTATTCCCTCTCATCCTATCACCTGCCACTGGGGAGAAGAGACCAACACCCACCTCTCTGCGACCTCTTTTCAGGTATTTGTAGACAGTGATAAGGTCTCCCCTCAGCCTCCTCTTCTCTAGGCTGAACAACCCCAGTTCCTCAGCTGCTCATGAGTTTGTTTTAGGTTTTGCCATGTTAAGAGAGCACAAACCATGTGGATTGGGAGAGGAAGAGTTCATGGAGAGGGTGATAGCTGTGTGCTCAAGTTGCTTTTCTAGACTCGTGCCTCCTCCTAGCAGTGAGCTTTTCAATTGGATGAGAAGGGGAGTCCTCTCAAGAGGGAGAGCATGAAACGGAAAAGACGGGAGCAGCGGTGAGTGGATGTTCAGAACCAGCAGCGAGTGGGATGCTCATGAGGCGGAATGTAAATGTTACCTCCAGCCATTCTCCTGCTTCCTGCTAGAGAAATATAATTATCCTGCCCTTTCCATCAAAATGTCTCACTATAGCTCTGGATGGGTAACAAGAGACATAAAGGGAGGTGACAAGTTTAGCGTAATACTTGTGTCTAACTAAAGCCCAGGTTAGGTCTATCACCAAATAATAACATCCACTGCTCTTTGGGTATATTAATGCATGATATCACTGGGGATATAATTAAGCACTGCTATTCAAAGGCTAGATATGTAGTATTGATGCCTTCCTGTATATTCTCTACATATGAAAGTGTGAATGCTGCCAAGAATTCAGCAACAGAATGCCTGGCGTGCAGCTGAACTGCATGTGTGTTACCACAGTATCATCTAGTGGCAGTAAGAGGCAAAAGGATGGAGCTGAGCAGTAGTTTTCTTCTGCTTGGGTCAGGATTCATCCTGGAGAAGAGAAGGCTCCAAGGAGACCTTAGAGAGACCTTCCAGAACCTGAAGGGGTTACAGGAAAGCTGAGGAGGGACTGATCACAAAGGCTTGGAATGATAGTACTGGGGGAAATGGGTATAAACTGGAGAGGGGCAGATTTAGAGTAGACATAAGGAGGAATTTCTTCATGATGAGAATGCCGAGGCCCTGGTCCAGGTTTCCCAGGGAAGCTGTGGCTGCCCCATCCCTGGAGGTGTTCAAGACCAGGTTGGATGGGGCTTGGGCACCTGATCCAGTGGGAGGTGTCCCTGCCCATGGCAGGGGAGGTTGGAACTGGATGGGCTTTAAGGTCCCTTCCAATCCAAACTACTCTATGATTCTATGATTCCCGTGATATTGAATGCAACTTCTGATGTGGAATTGAACAACTGATTTCCCAGCTCTGAAGTAATCAGCTCTCGTCTCTTTTCCGTGAAAAGATTATTTTGATTTATGACAAAGAGATGAGGGCTGATTTTAAGTCCCATGACCAGGTGGAAGTTTTGACTAAGAAGCGAGAAGTGTGCCCAAATGAGTTCACTTATCATGCCTTGGAGTTCAGGAACAGAAAACAAGTCAAGCTGTGCTCTGCAGGCCAGCATCTACATTGCAGGTGCAGATCTTCACGGGGCGTCAATCAACTGCTGGGAAGCCAAATTGATTTATGCCTGCTGAGGATTTGGCACAGCATCTTCATAAGTTCAGATTTATGCTTCCTTCAGAGAGAGAGAGAGGTATTCTGATGTTTATAGTTTATTCTGACCTCTGTTATTCAAAGTCTGATCTGGTGTAATGGAAACATCTCTCATGGAAATTTCTGGCTGTAATCAGTTGTGACACAAATATTAAATGAAAAATAGTTGAAGCAGATGTATGTTGCTGCACTTTACACTTGGAAGTATATCAGGTGTATGATGCAGAACATAAAGAAGCCCTAAAAGTATTCAACATAAAGAGTAAGACTTCTATTATTTTATATTGTATGAAAATTAAACCTTTGCTTTTTGCCATACTCCACATTGATTCCCAGGAGTAGTTGGGTGCCATCTAGTGAAGAAAAGATTTGTTGCAGATCTAAAGAGCCACAAATCCAACTTCATTCCCACTTCATTCTTCAGTATGGTCTGAATGATAATGACAGACAAGCATTCTGCAAGAGGCAAAGTGAGCAATATATTCAATTCACTGTGTTTTTAATACACACTGAAATAGAAGAAGCTGTAAAAATGCAAATTGCTACCTTTCTTATTATGATGTGCCCTGTGTATATAAATCTCATCTTGTTTTGTTTAATCCCATTCCCTGCTTCTTTCCTGGCATCACTTCCCTTCTCCTTCCGATAAAAAAAAAAATTTAGTAGGGTAAGTTTTGGCTTATTTAGATGAATTTCAACGTCTCTTCTAAATACCCCTAGCTGGATTAGCAGAAATGATTATAATTAACCTTGATGTCAGCAATTCCTTTTCCATGCTGATTTTTGGCTATGTCTTACTGTTCAAAAGCCTCCAAAAGCAGAAGATAAATTCTGTATCTCTTAACCTTGCACTGCAAAAGCATAAACACATTTCAGCTGATGTGTTGACACCGTGCCTAACACTTAGTAAACCATCTATTTAAAAAAAAAGTAATTTTTGAGACGACTGTCCTGATCTCCTCAGTTTTCTTGCTAAAACTTCTCTTTCTTTTGCATCTCATCATAGAATCATAGAATCACCAGGCTGGAAGAGACCCACCGGATCATCGAGTCCAACCATTCCTATCAGATACTAAACTGTGCCCCTCAGTCATATCCATGACAGGAGTTAATGATATTCTTTTATTATATATTCCATACTGTGCTGTCTTGGAAATGGATTTGCCTGTGCGGTGGTTTTGAATCCCAAGCAATTTAAAACAGATTCTTTGAAAATATGGTTCATACTATTAACTAAGACAAATCTTTTTGAAGTCCAGATGCTTTTTTTGTTTTAGAGTAAATAGCAGATCAACAAATCTAACCCATGAGGCAGAACTGCTTCATGATTTTAAATGAGATGGAAGTGGTCTGGTTGCTGACAGATGAGAAGTCAGCATCCACTGATCTTATAGTTCAGATAAAGCTGAGCCTGGTTTAGCCAACAGGAGGCACATCCACTGTTAGATGACACCACGGACACCTACTCTCATGGCCCTTACATTTGACCAGCTGTACACGGGCCCAAATCTCTGTTTCTGGTGCCATTTGCAGGTTGTTTTCCAGCAGTGCCAGCCTCAGTGTTGGCTGCTCCTTCCATCTTCAGCATTAGCCTGGTTTTCGAAGAACAAGGCTAATGAGATTGCACTCCGTATTTCCTCCTAGTATCTTCTGAATGTTTTAGTCATTTTCAACCAGGACTGACAGAAGGTCGTAGGGATCTGAAGTTTTTAAATCATAGAATCATAGAATAACCAGGTTGGAAGAGACCCACCGGATCATCGAGTCCAACCATTCCTATCAAACTCTAAACCATTGCCCTTAGCACCTCGTCCACCCGTGCTTTAAACACCTGCAGGGAAGGGGACTCAACCCCCTCCCTGGGCAGCCTGTGCCAGGGACCAATGACCCTTTCTGTAAAAAATTTTTCCTAATGTCCAGCCTAAACCTCCCCTGGCGGAGCTTGAGGCCGTTCCCTCTCGTCCTGTCCCCTGTCACTTGGGAGAAGAGGCCAGCTCCCTCCTCTCCACAACCTCCTTTCAGGTAGCTGTAGAGAGCAATGTTTTGTGTAAAGATGTAAGTGGGCAATGGACAAAGATTTCCCTCAGTTCCTTCTGGGAAATGGCAGCAGTATGAGTTCATCTGTTGTTAAACACCAAAGAGTTACCTTGCAGGCAGACTATACAAAGTCCTAACTCCAGGAAAAGATTTGATTAGAAATTGCCATTTTTAGGCATGGAAGACTTTAGATAATAGTGGCAGATGCTACAGGAAACCAGCCTTTCTCAGTCCCAGTGCTCACAGAACAAATTGCCTGTTCTACGATGTCCAGTTGAGGCCATGCTGGCTGTGATGAAGAGGCACCATTAGATCATGTCTCATCCTAGAGGAGAATGTTTTCCATATGTGTTTCTTTGAATTACAGAATCACAGAATCACAGAATAACCAGGTTGGAAGAGACCCACCGGATCACCGAGTCCAACCGTTCCTACCAAACACTAAACCATATCCCTCAGCACCTCATCCACCCGTGCCTTAAACACCTCCAGGGAAGGTGACTCAACCACCTCCCTGGGCAGCCTGTTCCAGTGCCCAATGACCCTCTCCGTAAAGAATTTTTTCCTAACGTCTAGCCTAAACCTCCCCTGTCGGAGCTTGAGGCCATTCCCTCTTGTCCTGTCCCCTGTCACTTGGGAGAAGAGGCCAGCACCCTCCTCTCTACAACGTCCTTTCAGGTAGTTGTAGAGAGCAATGAGGTCACCCCTCAGCCTCCTCTTCTCCAGGCTAAACAACCCCAGCTCTCTCAGCCGCTCCTCATAAGGCCTGTTCTCCAGCCCTTTCACCAGCTTTGTTGCTCTTCTCTGTACTCTCTCCAGAGCCTCAACATCCTTCTTGTGGTGAGGGGCCCAGAACTGAACACAGTATTCGAGGAGCGGTCTCACCAGTGCCGAGTACAGAGGGAGGATAACCTCCCTGGACCTGCTGGTCACGCCGTTTCTGATACAAGCCAAGATGCCATTGGCCTTCTTGGCCACCTGGGCACACTGCTGGCTCATATTCAGTCGGCTGTCAACCAACACCCCCAGGTCCCTCTCCTCCAGGCAGCTTTCTAGACAGACTTCTCCCAGTCTGTAGCACTGCATAGGGTTGTTGTGCCACAAGTGCAGGACCCGGCATTTGGCCTTGTTAAACCTCATGCCATTGGACTCTGCCCAGCGGTCCAGCCTGTTCAGATCCCTTTGCAGAGCCTCCCGACCCTCCAGCAGATCGACACTTCCACCCAGCTTAGTGTCATCCGCAAACTTGCTAAGGGTGCATTAGCTTTACTGTGATTTAGGTGTAAATGATATTAAATGATATTTGATTCAGCAGGTCCACAGAGGTTCTTCTCCCTCTATACTCCGCACTGGTGAGACCGCTGCTCGAATCCTGTGTTCAGTTCTGGGCCCCTCACCACAAGAAGGATGTTGAGGCTCTGGAGAGAGTCCAGAGAAGAGCAACAAAGCTGGTGAAGGGGCTGGAGAACAGGCCTTATGAGGAGCGGCTGAGAGAGCTGGGGGTGTTTAGCCTGGAGAAGAGGAGGCTGAGGGGAGACCTCATTGCTCTCTACAACTCCCTGAGAGGAGGTTGTGGAGAGGAGGGAGCTGGGCTCTTCTCCCAAGAGACAGGGGACAGGACAAGAGGGAATGGCCTCAAGCTCCGCCAGGGGAGGTTTAGGCTGGACATTAGGAAAAACTTTTTCACAGAAAAGGTCATTGGGCACTGGCAGAGGCTGCTCAGGGAGGGGGTTGAGTCACCTTCCCTGGAGGGGTTTAAGGCACGGGTGGACGAGGTGCTGAGGGACATGGGTTAGTGATTGATGGGAATGGTTGGACTCGATGATCCTGGGGGTCTCTTCCAACCTGGTTATTCTATGATTCTATGATTTTTTTTTTTTTTAACTTAATCCCACATAGATCCCATGCTTTTTTCTCCCCTTCTCGAGATCACTAACCAGGAACGAGTACAGATTTCAAAACTACTCGGGGCTTTTCTGGCTCTCCTGGGAGCAGAGTCAGTCAATATAGAGTCCTATATGTCCCACTTTATCTGCTGGGTGCACACTGCATGCTTTATATTTGCATTTATGCAATGTTTTATGCCTTTTTCCCACTGGCTGTGTTTTGCTTCATTCACTATTTGCCTTGTTTATGCTGAGATGCGATATAGGCAAAAAAAAAAAATAGCCTTCTCTGCTATTTAAACAAGTGATGTATATGTGTGATTGGAGGCTACAGATAAATGCCTCCACAGAATTCCATTTTTAATACTGAGAGAGAGAAATCATTTGTTATAAAATTACAGAGAGGAATATTTAAGCCTGTTATAAAATCTTTGAAGATCTTAAGGAGTACTATAATGACTATGCAGACTAGGTTTATTGCTAGGTGAAAATGAAAAGAAATCAAAGACAAATACACAGTGGAAATCAATATTAACTAAGATACTACGTATGAATCTAGTCTAGAAAAGAAGACAGGAATATTTCATGTAAAAAAGGATTGAAGGAATGCAACCATGGGGCATAATTAACTGGGTAGTTCCTTACTTCTGGGGCTTTTGTTGAGCCTATTTTACCCTTAATTACACTGAACTGATTTTTTTAAAAAATTTTCCTTCAAATCAGGCACTTTTTCAGCTTATTCTAAACAGGTGACTTTGCATGTTCTCTCTCCTCGTATGGGAGGTGCTCCAGCTTTCAGATCATCTTTGTAGCCTCCTCTGGACCTGTTCTAACAGCTCCATCTCCTTCTTCTGTTGAGGATTCCAGAACTGGACACAATACTCCAGGTGGGATCTCACAAGAGTGGAATAGGGGGCAGAATCACCTCTCTCACACCACAGCTTCAGGTGTTTAGACCTCCTTGCCCCCTGTGACCGCTCCTGATTTGCCAGGACACTTGGTTCTGGTTTGCTGGATGGGAGTTAACTCCTCTAGTTTAAAACCAGCTCTGTAGATATCAGCATCTCAGCCAGTCACCCTGTCTCTCTCGCTATACTCTGTAGGGAGAAATACACGTATTCAGGGCATGAGTCATCTGTCCTATTTCACGTCTAAATTTGGATGGGAGCGTTCCTTGTTCTGACTCCTCATTTCTTTCCATTGCTCTAAGGTGAGACCAAGGTGACAAGCTGAAATGCAGACATTTCTCTTTGATCAGATGGATCCCACCCATCAAATCTCAGGAGATTTCACCCCCAAATCCCCCTTATAGAGAGACTCAGACGTCTCCCTTGCTGACCAGCTGTGCTTGTCATGTAGGTTATGAAGAGAGGATATAGGAGGCAGCGAAGGAGGTGTGATCTCCACTAGAAGAGCATGACCTGCCACGGGTGACTTTTTATCACATGGTGGATTCAGTTGTCCCTTCTGTGACACAGCCCAGTGTGATACTGGCTTATGAATCACAGAAAAAAAACCCCAGTGCTCTGCCTGCAGAAAATAACTCTCCTTTCTCCCCTTCCCAAATTGGCAGTTATGATCACTGTACGAGTAGGCAAGGTGAACATCTTATTGCATCTCTCTCTTGCACAAGAAATAGAGAATAATGGTTGCCTGGGATTATTTCTTCCTTCCTGGCCACCCGTGATGTGTGCCTTTCCTGTCTAGTCTTTGCTGCAAAGCAATAAATAGCATCCCAGGAGAGGTAATGGGCAGCAGAGAGAAGAAACCAGAAGCAGAGGCCATTTCAGTGACTTGAGTGCACAGAGTGTCTTGCTTGACTCATTTTAGCAGCAAAAGCTTGACAGAGCAACCCTGTGGGTGTGACCTGCAGGGGAACATACCCCACTCAGTGTTAAAAAGGTTTATAAATGTAAAATCAAACATCTTCCAGTCATCCACCTCCAGGTAGGACTGTACTGGGTTTTTAAAAGTCATTCCTCAACTCTTCATCTAAACCTGTGAGCTAGGAAACAGAGGAGAGAGATTCCTCTTGCATGGAAAGTGAATTCAGATGGGGAGATGAGAAGATGCCACCTGGAGTGTTGTGTTCGGCTCTGGAGCCCTCAACAGAAGAAGGAGATGGACCTGTTGCAGCTTGTCCAGAAGAGGCCATGAAGATGCTCAGAGGGATGGAGCACCTCTCCTATCAAAGTAGGCTGAGACAGCTGAGATAGAATCATAGAATCATAGAATAACCAGGTTGGAAGAGTTCAACCTGGAGAAGAGAAGTCTCCATGGACATCTTACAGCAGCCTTCCAGGACTTAAGGAAAAGCTGGGGAGGGACTTCTTTTCAAGGACATGTAGTGATGGAACAAGAGATAAAGGATTTTAACTGAAAGAGCGTGCATTTAGATTAGATATAAGGAAGAAATCCTTCACGATGAGGGTGGTGAGGCCCTGGCACAGGTTGCCCAGGGAAGCTGTGGCTGCCCCATCTGTGGAAATGTTCAAGGCCAGGTTGGATGGAGTTTTGAGCAACTCAGTCTGCTGGGAGGTGTCTCTGCCCATGTCAGGGGGGTTGGAACTGGATGATCTTTAAGATCTCTTCTAACCCAAACCATTCTGTGGTTCTGTGGCTGTGTGGTCAAGTGGCTCTGGCACAACAGTCAGTACCAATCAGTTGAGAGAGGGGTCAGGCCTGAAAATCCAACATCACTGGAGACCACATCTGCATATGGACTACACAGAGGACAAACATCTTGTGGTGCATCATGAAAATGCTCTAGTGAGGTTCTGGTACTCTATAGACAATGTATTTCTTTTTAATTTGATGGCAAAAGCTTCTGTCTGCTGTGATGAAATAGGAAAAGCTGAAAGACTTACTGTCTCAAGGTTAATTGCAATCAAATCTTTGGTGCAATTAATTTTAACAAGGGAAGAGAATCACAGATCAGAAGAGAGAAAGGGAAGGCTGAAAAATATTTAGATGAATTAGAAATGTTCCAGTCAGCAGGGTCAGGTGAAACTCGGTGCAGAATACTTAAGAAAGTTGCCACAGCAATTGCTGAACCATTAGTGATCATCTTCAGACATTTATGGAGGATCAAGAGGTCTCAGAGCCCTAGAGAAGCCTTCATATAGTATCTGTGCTTAAAGAAAAACTAAAATAAAGTAACACATTGAGCACCTTAACTGGGATACCAGAGCAAAGAGTGAAACAACTAAGTAAAGGCACAAAGTAGATGATAAAGTGATGGAGACAGTCATTGTAGATTTGTCCAGAACAAATCAAGCCAAATACATCTTTACATGTTTTGACTTCTTTGCTGATCTAGTAGATTAAGAAAACTGGTAAAGTGTCGTATTTCTTGATGCCAAATAGGGAATAGATTTGATTAATTCCCAGAAAGTGAGGGCACTGCTTGAAGAACTGCTGTCAAGGAAACATTATCAGTGCTCTGGGGTAAAAATGAAAGGACGTTTCAAGTCAGAGTTCTGTGGGGTTTATACCATTCTATTTGGTATTTATACTGATGTTTTGAATGATACAGTGGAGAGTCAGGAGGATTTCAAGAACTCTGGAAAGCAGGATCATGTTTAGAATTGATTTTCACTCACTGGAAAATTGCCTGATATCAACTAATTAAATACAATAACAGAAAGGGAAAATTATTGTACGTAACAAAAAAAAAAAGCTGCAAAATATGTGAAAGACAGAAAACATGAGGAGGTTTCAAAATTAACATCAATCCTACACTGCCAAAGATTTGAATATTGGATGGTTTATCAAGACATTTTATTCTGATGTATAGTCATGCATAAAGACATACAAGGGAATTATTTTCTTTTCCCTTGTGTAGGTGCAGTCTCAGCTGGAATACTGGGCTCACTTCTGAGCAGTAGATATGGATGAAAGGTTGGGAACCCAAAGGTGGAATAACAAAACCGATCAGCAGTTAGATAATGACTTGCGAAGTAAGAATAAAAGCTCCATTTAATCTAGAAAAGAGCTAAGTAAGGAAGTCTATGGTACAGGAATTTTTTTTTTATAAAAGTGATGATAACTGATCATTCTCAGTGTACACTGAGGGCATCACAGGAAAAAATCACACAATCGCAGAATTAGAGAATCGCGAGGTTGGAAAAGACACACACAATCATCGAGAGTTTATACCCATTCCTCCTATTCTTGTCACTCCATCCCTTTGTAAACAGTCCCTCCCCAGCTTTCTTGTAGCCCCTTCAGTAGCTGGAAGGTCACTATAAGGTCTCCTCGGAGCCTTCTCTTCTGCAGACTGAATAAGCCCAACTCTCTCAGCCTGTTCTCCTATCTTGTCATCTTTGTAGCCTCCTCTGGACCCGTTCCAACAGCTCCACACCCTTCCTATGTTTAGGGTTCCAGAACTGGACACCATACTCCAGGTGGGGTCTCAAAAGAGAGGAATAGAGGGAATAGAGGGGCAGAAAGAGGAATAGAGGGGCAGCAGGGGAATAGAGGGGCCCTATTATCTATTGTGTCTCTGACACTGACCATGTTCTACACCAGCAAAAGAATATTTTCTAGAACAAAACTGTGCCATCTTAGTCTAAATCATGCAGGACATGCCCCCTGTTTGCCCTGCAGCTCTAGCTCAGTGCTTTCTATCTTGTCAAGGCATCTGAAAATCATCCTTACTAGCAAAAATTATAATTGCGGTGAGCATATAGTTTGATAATATGACTCAGCAATAAAAACATAAGTATATCCCTACCTTACACCCTTCAGGGCAACACAACTTTTAAAACAATTAAATTCTACATTTCTGTGTCACCTACTACATGTCTTTTATGTGTTTCAGTATGTGCATATTTTAAAGCATATACATACTAAAAGGGTACATGTGTAAATTGTTTTCTTGAAACTAACAGCTAATTCCATGCATGTTAGTCTTCTTGGCTGCTGAAAGCACTGAAAAAAAAATGTGGACATTCTAAACAAATCATGTCTAACTCTTTTCTCATCTCAAAGCAGAAAAAAAATATCAGCATCTGATTTTCTATATCTGAATGAATTAACATCTGAAAGTACAGAGAAAATATTAGACTTCTATTTCTAGGTGAAGATGAAAAAGTGCTTTGCAGACTAAAAATTAAGGTTCTCAACATTCCTGTGTATTAGATAACGAGCTATTTTTACATATGGGAGAAACTAAGGCACAAAAAATCATCAGATTTATGAACCATATCATTGCAAGGCTGTGATGAAGATCTGAATAAAACTTGAAACTCTTCAGCATAGTCTTTTGCTTTAATTAAAGTTCTTTCCCAAGAGTACTGTTTCTCAGGAGTTTTAGCAGATGTACAGGTTGAAATTCTGCTAAAGTCAGTCATTGAAATATGTATTGCATCTTTGGAAAGCTTGGGAGTTAGGTTCCTGTCTCCTGAAGGTGGGAACGGACAGTCTACAGCAGAGCTCATAAAGAAGAATCTACTTTTTGTTTATCAAAACCTCCTCCTTTCTTCCCTGTGCTTCAGCATAAATTGCTGTAAGTCAGTAGCGTAATCTGAGGTTTGGGTACTTTTGGAGTTAATCATAGAATCATAGAATAACCAGGTTGGAAGAGACCCACCGGATGGGGTTGTGTACGTCAAGTGAGAGAGATTATTAATGAAAAGATGAAAGAAACATCCTGCTGAATTGCTTTATGTTCTGAAAATTCTCACGTTCAGTTACACAAAAGAAGAGAAACTATATTCTTTAAAATCAGTGGTAATTAAAAGGTTGCTTCAATGATGCTTTACTGCATAATTTATAAATTAAAAGGAGGAGAACTCAGACTAGTTGGTATCTGCCAGAGAAAGGGCAGATGGCTGCTGTTGCAGGCAGAATTGTATCCTGGAGCTGAACTACTTGCAAATATCACGTGAAATAACTGTATTAGAAGCAGGACCTGCACACACAGAAGTTCATGACCAGGAGAAAACATGTATGCATCTCTGAGACTGCAGGCTAGAAATTACCCTTCCTGTCTATGCTCAAAAACCTGTGAAAAGGCTATGACAGATTTAGATACATCAGCATCTAACATTTCATCTTCTGCCTGCAGTATTTTTCTGACAGAGGTTGCCACCACTTAGTGGAAGAGGAAAAATGGGATGGGTTGCAGCACTTCACCCACTGCTGGTCACACCTTGCGTACTAACACAGTTCTGTCTTCACAATGGATGGGATTAAAACACGGAAATGGGGTGACAGAAGTGTGGAAGTGCATCCAGCTCTCTTGCTGCTGGGATAATGACAGCAGTTTCTGTCAGAAAGATGAGGGGAAGAGCCTTAGTGGTAATGTTCTTACCAGCCCATCATCCAGCCTGGAGATCAGAGGCTATTTCAACCCCTGTTCCTGCAGTGACCCCATCACAGAAGCTATCAGGCATGCTGTTTTTCTAATGGCAGTTGTGCTATGCCCTGAGTGCCCTTGGCAGTGAGATGCAGAACTGCAGAGGAGGTTGGACTGACCCTTGGAGGTCACCTGGTCTGAGCACTTGCTCCAAGCAACACTCACTCAAACATGGCTATTAACATTTCCTCTGTAAACTGATTTCATGGAGCTTTTCTTTTGCAGATGCTCTTCAGGAGTAGTTTTCTTTTACACATCAAGAACACAAGGAACAGAAAGGTGATTTTTTTAAAAAGGAAAAAGTGCTTGGTTGTAAATGGAAGCTGAAGTGTAGGTGCATTTTTTTTTTAGTTTGGTATACAAGTTTTCATGAACTATTAAGTTTCTGGTTTCTTCTGGCCTCTTCTCCCAAGTGACAGGGGACAGGACGAGAGGGAACGGCCTCAAGCTCCGCCAGGGGAGGTTCAGGCTGGACATTAGGAAAAAATTCTTCACAGAAAGGGTCATTGGGCACTGGAACAGGCTGCCCAGGGAGGGGGTTGAGTCACCTTCCCTGGAGGTGTTTAAGGCACGGGTGGACGAGGTGCTAAGGGGCATGGTTTAGTGTTTGATAGGAATGGTTGGACTCGATGATCCGGTGGGTCTCTTCCAACCTGGTTATTCTATGATTCTATTCTATGATTGTTTTTAACAGACATTTTTTACCACAGGAGCTTTTTGTTCCTTCAGAAAAATCTCTTAAAGACACAGTAGGCTGATGCTTGATGTGCCCAAGACTGGAATACTTGCATGTTATAAAAAACAAATACATCCAGTGGAGTGTGGGAGAGCAAAAGCAATCATGATGTGCGTAAACAAAGGGGCAGTTCACGTGTCTAGTTTCATGTTGGTATTACACAGAAGCTGGCAATTGTACAATGAACTTTAGATTTTGTACTCATGTTCCTTTACCTCTCGTGATTGTTATTATTGGATCTCAACTTTCCAGGTGAGATTGGTTGAACTCTGCATATTCTCTATAAACAGAGGTAGGAGGGGTTCAAGGCCAGGTTGGATGGGCCTTGGGCAGCCTTTTATAGTGGGACGTGTCCCTGCCCTTGGCAGGGGGTTGAAACTAGATGATCTTGAATATCCCTTCCAACTCAAATGATTCTATGAGTCTATGATTTAAGATTCTAAGCTGTCTCGCCCTCCTGAAGATTACAGGCCATCCTGGAGCTCCACGGCAAGCTCGGAACCTCTAGTGATCATGCAACATGCCTGTTTTCTTTTGGGTAATAACAGTATTTCAGCAGAATTCTTATTTTTTTGGACAAGGAAGGCAGCTAAAAATATTCATAGAATCCTAGAATCCCTAGGTTGGAAAAGACTTTTGAGATCATCAAGTCAAACTGTACCTGTTCACTACTAAATCGTATCCCTAAGCACTTCATCTAATTGTCTTTAAAACACTTCCAGGGATCGTGACTTAACCACCTCCTTGGGCAGCCTCTACCAGTGCTTGAGAACCCTTTCAGTGAAGAATTTTTTCCTGATGTCCAGTTTGAACCTGCCCTGGTGCAGCTTGAAGCCACTCCCTCTAGTCCCATCACCTACCACTTGGGCAAAGAGACCAACACCCACCTCTCTGAATCCTCCTTTCAGGTAGTTGGAGAGAGCAATGAGGTCTCCCCTCAGTCTCCTCTTCTCCAGGCTAAACAACCCCAGGTCCCTCAGCTGCTCCTCATAATCCTTGTTCTCCAGCCCCTTCACCTTGACTTTTTGAGTGCAGTCATATCCTTTGAGAATTGTGAGGTGAAAATGAGAGAAACAATGAAATGGGAGAGTTTTCATGATGAAAGCCAACCTCCAGATGGTCAGATGAATGGAAAGCCCTTGCAATGAACTTTTTTTCCATTTAAAAAAAAAACATATCCAACTCTGGGACAAAATTTCAGAAACGCAATTATTACTATTTCTAGGAGAAAAAGTAGGTAGAATTAAAAGACTTTTTTTTTAATTTTTGTCCATCTCGTGAACCCCTGGCTTTACGGGCCCCCTAGTGAAACAGCTTCTGGGAAGCAGTGTTGCCAGGAGGATGAAAAGCTGAAAAAGGGAGCTACTGGGAGTATCCAGAGGCATTGAGGATGTCATCGTTACCCACGCAGCTCAGACATCTGGGAGACTGCTCAGGTAGCACCTTTGGTGTGGAGTATTGGAGCAGCAGAGTGAGGCAGTAGCTCCAGAGAGGTCATCTTTGTTGTTGTACTATCTTGATTTCCAGCTGCCCAGGGGGCTGGTTAGCTTTTACAAGCTTGGATGGTGGCTGAGAACTCCGCCAACCAGTCTGTTTATAAAATCCCCAAACCGCTCGAGAGATTAAGCAACACAGGAGTTGGCTAGATAAAGAGCTTTAGCAGCCAAGCACCCAGGAGATGGGCAGGGGGCAGAGTGGTCAAAAATGAGTAGATTTTCTTCAAAGGTTGCGAGATAATTGGCATACCCCTGCAGAATGCTTTGAGCCTGTCAAAGCCACTCTTCTCTGATTGCTGCTGCAAAATTTCTGATAAGCTCTACATCTAAAAAACAAGTAAAAATCTTTGCATTTGTGCTTTTTAGTTGTTTTTTTTTATGTAATGAAGCGATAAGATATGTAGGCTTCACATTACACCAAGTGCAGTAGCATGTAGTGGAGGTCTGGAAACAAAGGACCTCATTTTACAATGTCTTTTCCCTCATTTATACTTGTGAAAGTGACTATAAAGTAGGTTTTACAGTGAACATACTAGTGAAAATGCTCAGGTACCTTCTAAGACATATTTTTGCTGGCTTATGGCTGATTTTCCAGAGGAGAAAAACATTTGTACAAGCTTGATTATGATTACACAACTTTCTGGTTTTTTGATTACAGCTTTAATTCAATTGCTGGCTCATTACTGCCGTAATAACAACATCTGAAAGGTACTAATCGGTAATCAGAACTCAGGCATAACAATAAGGTTGAAAATTATTTCTGTGATTCAAATGAACTTATGATACTTGGAATTGAAAGCAAAATTTAACATAATGAATCATAGAATTGTAGAATCATAGAATAATTTGGGTTGGAAGGGACTTTAAAGCCCATCCAGTTCCTATTCCCTGCCCATGGCAGGGACACCTCCCACTGGATCAGGGGCTCCAAGCTCCATCCAACCTGGCCTTGAACCCCTCCAGGGATGGGGCAGCCACAGCTTCCCTGGGCAACCTTCAGTCTCAATCTGCCCCTCCCCAGTTTAGACCCATTGCCCGTAGTCCTGTCACCACAAGACTGTGTAAACAGCTTTCTTATAGTCCCTTTCAGGTACTGCAAGGTTGCTATAAGATCTCCTCGGAGCCTTCTCCTCTCCAGGCTAAACAACCCCAACTCTCTCAGCCTGCCCTCGTATGGAAGGTTCTCCTGCCCTCTGATCATCTTTGTAGCCTCCTCTGGACCCGTTCCAACAGCTCCATCTCCATCTTATGCTGAGGATTCCAGAACTGGACACAACCCTCCAGCTGAGGTCTCCCAAGAGAGGAATAGAGGGGCAGAATCCCCTCCCTCGCCCGGCTGGCCACACTTCTGATGTAGCCCAGGTCACGACTGGCCTTCTGGCTTGCGAGAGGTGTTCCAGTCTTCTTCCTCTGCAGAGAAGGCAGAGTCTAAATGACTTGATATATATCCTGCCTCACTGATTATTTGATTCTGGTCCAGTCTTGCTCCATATACACTGTATAGTGTAGTCTTACTCAAAGTGATAGAGACTGCACAGCACAGAGTTCCTTTGGGAATGCTTAGCCAGTCAGAGCTTGGCAGTATCATTCTGAATGGGATCTTTGCATTCTCTCGTATGGTGCTGATGTCAAACAGGTTTGGATTCATAGCAGTTAAATGGGAAAGGACTTTGACAAATTTCTGCATTTGGAATCTGAATCAGATTTTGATTGGCAATAGAGATATACAGTACTTATTTTCTGCCTCTGCCATGGCTTTCTTAATAAAACATAACCAATATGAGCTGGGCTAGGCTATTAGTTTCACTGAATCGAAACCCTTCTTAATGAGAATAAAAAAACAAATAATAATAAAAAAGTTAATCTCAAGCAACTTTAACATAACAAATACATATTTTAAAATTTTGGTTATCCCCTTGAAATGTACTCAATATAAATTTTTAAACTACAAGTTTGTGAAATGCCATAGTAAAACATTTTAATGTTAACATTTTATGTACTGTGAAAGAAAAAAACACCAGGAAACTTATATTCTTGGATCTGTATTATCAAAGCTATTTTTATGAAACAAACATTTAGGTCTAAATCCAACAGTAATATTTCACTGAAGCCAACCGAATGGAGTTCAACGAGGCGGTGTCGGGTCCTCTGCTTGGGTCACAACAACCCCTTGCAGCAATACAGGCTTGGGAAGGAGTGGCTGGAAAATGACCTGATGGAAAAGGACCTGGGAGTGCTGGTCAACAGATGGCTAAACGTGAGCCAGCAGTGGCCCAGGTGGCCAAGAAGGCCAAAGGCATCCTGGCTTGTATCAGAGACACCGTGGCCAGCAGGAGCAGGGAAGGGATTCTGCCCTTGGACAAGGCACTGGTGAGGCTGCATCTCAAATTTTTCGTTTGGTTTTGAGCCCTTCACCACAGGAAAGACAGTGAAGTTCTGGAGCGAGTCCAGAGAAGAACAACTAAGCTGGTGGAGAGGCTGGACAACAAATCTTATGAGGGGAGGCTGAGGGAACTGGGGTTGTTTTGCCTGGAGAAAAGGAGGCTGAGGGAAGACCTTATTGCTCTTTACAACTACATGAAAGGAGGTTGTAGTGAGATGGATGTTGGTCTGTTCTCCCAAGTAACAAGTGGTACAATGAGATGAAATGACTTCTTTTCTTCACTGCGTGTTATGAAGCATTGGGACAGGATGCCTGGGGAACGGGTTGAGTCACCATCCCTGGAGGTATTTAAAAGATATTTAAATGTGGTGCTTAAGGACACAGTTTAGTGATGGAGTTGGCAGTGTTAGGGGTAGAATTGGACTCAACGATCTCAAAGATTTTTCCAACCTAAACAATTCTGTGATTTCTCTTTGTGTGGCTGTTTGTGACATACTTTATAGGAACGCCTTGTCAATAGAGAGAATTTACAAAATGTCACAGTGGAAGTGACCCTTTTGCTATATTTTATTATTTTCTCTCTAACGAATCATATTTAGAAACTAATACTGTCTGTTCATGCATATAGATGGAAAGGGGGAGCCCAGTTTTAAGTGACTGTACAGTGGATGACCTCTGTATCTGGGAACACTGGTTCTTGGTGGTTTATTCTGTTTTGGGTTCCTGTATGGGAAATCCTTTTTTGATTTCAAGTCTCAACGTTTCACTTTTTGACTTAGCAACTATTGGAAATGCTGTGGTGGCAGCTTATTTTCTCAGGGGACAGAGCTTATCAGGGCATTTGACAGAGAGTTGTCTGGTTGATTAACTTGTGTCAACCACTTCAGAACAGAGAAGTCTTTGGGACAAGTGGTGAATGAACATGACACAGGTTTTTGAGACCAGAAGACATGAAATGCTGAAAACCTTGGGATTCCTCAAGTACGACAGATTTCCAAAAACACTGACAAATTGCATATTGCACTGAACAAAGATAGTATATGAAACTGGAATGAGTGTTTGTATTCAAGGAATACTTCTGTGAAGAAAATATTTTAAACATCTTTCATCAGCTAATGAAGTATGATTTCTTTTTTTCTGCAGATTAAACCAGTAATTCATAGTACTACCCACGTGCCTTCCAGATGGCAATTTATCTATAATAAGTCACATAAGATGAAGTAAATATGTCATAAATCATAGAATCATAGAATCCTGGAACAGTTTGATTGGAAGGGACCTTAAAGATCATCTAGTTCCAACCCTCCTGACATGGGCAGGGACACCTCCCACTAGACCAAGGACACGTCCCAGAAGATCAGACATTGACTTCTGGTTTTAAGTTTTTTCTTCTATCAATTACCTGATATCTATATTCAGTTAAAATCTAAATGTTTATAGGGAAACTCTGTTAACCAGGTGTGATTTGAAATAGTCAATTTCTCACTCGATTGAGATACTATGAATTTAAATTAAATTTGTATGGCATGACAGGAAGATTAATTTTTCCAAAGTGTTTTTAAGGAATGAAAAAAGTTGAGAGTAGCAATACATTGTAGTGTATTTTATCTTAGTGAAATACAAAGAAAAATCATTATATAATATTTGGAAAAATTATATGCTTCAACATGTATATCGCATAGACGATGTGACTAAATGACACTTAATGCAAGAGTTATCTAGGAAAATCCCTCAGAATCACAAAACAGCATAGAGATTTCTGTAACAGTGGAGTATTATGAGTGGAGGATTTGACCAATTGATTCTGTAAACTGTTAATGAAGCCTGATTTTCAATAGATTTCTGTCCTATATTCCATAAACTTCCTTTAATAAAGCTGAATAATAAAAGACAATAATAATCCACTTTTATCCTCCATGTGCCTTTGGTCACCTTGCCTGGGCGATGCACAAAGCTATGGTCCTTATCAATAAGTTCCATTATTCAATTAACATGTGTGACAAAATTCAAGTAAAGTCACCTTCTTTGGACTTTTGATGCTTTCCATGCAGCAAGATCATAACAATTCAACTGTGCAAAAACACAGGAGTAAAGTGTTGGATACAAAGCAGAAAAGATAATAAAACCTTGTTTCTCTGTGCTTCACGTTAAGACTTATTTAGTGGAGAAGATATTATTTAAAATGATGAGCATTCAAAGTGGTGTAATAAAACAAAGGGCTACAAGTAGAAATTAATAAAGTTGGCTACCTAAGTTTTTTTAGATTTTATTTCAATTTAACTCCTAACAATTAAAGCTGTTGTTGTGAGAGCATATACAGTAGGTAATTCTAACAAGTTACAAAATCAGAGAGATCAAAAGACTCTGAGGATTTTGTGGGGTCATCCTTTAATTAAACTCTTTTTATATGACCTTTTATATTACCTCTGCCTACAAACTTGTCTATCACAGGAGAAACTCAGTTAAAATGACTGTGTTCTCATTATTAACTGAAAATTGGTAGACTTGGATTCTGACAGCAGTAAAATTAGTTCTGCATCTGAAGACAATAGTCAATGGTGTATATTCTCTCTGCATTTAAGCAGAACGTTAACCCCAAAGCCTTATATGATCTTATCTGGGACCGTACGGTGGAGATCTTTGAAATAATCAGAGTAAATCCTGTAGAAAGGTTTTCACAGTAAGGCTAATAGCATTTAAATTGCACCCAGAAATAAATACAAAGCTGAGGTGACACTGAGAGTGCTGATGCAATGCAGGAAATATCATCAGGCTAATGCTGAAATATCTCATTTTTCTGTAATGAAGCAATCACACGTGATCCCAATGCCAAATAATAATAATAATAATAATAATAATAATAATAATAATAATAATAATAATAATAATAATAATAATAATAATAATAATAATAAAAAAAAAATAGTTAAGGTAAAAACTATAAACTTGCATGATGAGGCAGTGGAATAGGTTGCCTAGGGAAGCTGTGGCTGCCCCATCCCTGGAGATGTTCAAGGCCAGGTTGGATGGGCATTGGGCACCTGATCCAGTGGGAGGTGTCCCTGCCCATGGCAGGGGGTGGAACTGGATGGGCTTTGAGGTCCCTTCCAACCCAAACCATTTTATGATTCTATGTTTATGTGACTGAATAATACTTGAACACTGTATTTTCCATTGGCAGATTAAAATAACAGAATTTAGCAATGAAGACAATTCTTATCTAGTTAATTCCCATTTTCCTTATCTGCCCTGTATTTCCAGGGATGAAGTTTCTCAATCAACCCTCAGGGGATCTGCAGTGCTGTATTTTGCATTAAGTTCTTTTGATTGACATTTTTTTTCTTAAATTTGATCAACAAGAGTCGTTTCAACTTCCACAATATATTTAAGGGGAAAAAAATCTGCTAAAAATGAAGAATAGGTCACCCTCTTCTAGAAAACAAGTGTACGTGACCCCAGGTTTTACTTGATTTGACTGCAGGATCCACTAGATGGCCCCAAACTTCTTCCAAATGCAACCTTTATTATTTCAAGATGTTTTTTTAAAGTGGCATGCAGACATAAATATTTGCTCTTGGCTGAAACGTGACACACTGTGCTAAGACTTGCCCCAGGCTTTTTTTTTTTTTTTAAAAAAAAAAAGCTTTAAAAAATGAATACATGTTCCTGGAAAGCATTTTTTCTTGCCACAGTATTCTTACCTGTACAGGAAATTGTTTTACACCACTTACAAGCTAAACAGGTGATTAAAATGTATTCCCTTGGTCTTGAAACAACATGTTACAACAAGTGTATTATTTCATTACACACTAAAAGAAGAAAAGTAGGGAAGATCACTGTTCAATATTGAGCATTTAAATCCTAGCTGCATAAATAATTGCTAGATTAATAATGAATTAATTTTGATGCTGTCTGAATTATCTTAGATCCTTTATGTTACACACAAGCAGCTTCAAATTCCTGTTTGATATATAGAGATGGTTTATTAAAAATTACTTTGTTGTGGAAGAAGGCATTTGAGAGCAGATTTGCACCACTCACTGTCAGCATGGAATGGCTGATTTAAACCGAGACTGAAAAAATCTCTTTTAATACAGGGGCTTTTTTAATTCGATTTTTTTTTAAGTGCTGCCTTCTGCTCAATTCCCTTTTTATGCTGCAAGGCAGGGCAACCTGGGCTCAAAATCCTGGGCTCGAGGCAGAACAATCATTTCTACTCACATTCATATGAGCCACATCAGGTTCTATGTTTCTTTGTTATTTTGAGTGAGAGACTGGACATAAGACTGAACTCTTGATAACTCTTATAAATAGTGCGAAGATGCTGAAAATGCTTATATGTAATGTAAACATATAAATTTGTTGTGTAATTTCTAGTTTTAAAATAAAAAAAGGATACAAGGAAATTATTGGTAAGAATGTAAGAGGTGCCACTGCAAGGAATTTCCAGTAGAGCTGCAATATAAAGAAAAGCAAAACGATCTCATGAGTGAAAAATGAAAAATGAGTGAAAATTAAAGAGTAAGATTGTTATCAGTAATCTAGGAAAGGGAAGTATTTTAATGTTTGAATGAGTTGTGGGTTAGGAATAAGCTTCAGAAGGTACAAAAGAAACTTCAAGTTGTGGAGTGATGAGAAGAAGTGAGGAGTTTAAGGGGGAAAGGGTATGTAATGCCAGGGGATAAGGAAGGCAGCTTTACCAGTTCTTTTTTTTTAATGAGAAAATATAATTGCTGGAAGGGGTATTGTAGTATGTGACATGGAAGATGAAACAATCTAAGTCTTTTTCTGTTGCTCTAGTGGAATTTGGATTTAGGAGAAGACTTTATGTGGAAAAGGGAAAGAAAAAGTAGAATAAAGAGGAGAACAGGGAGAAGGAAACATAGGAAAAATAAGATATGGGTATAGAGAATTGGCATTGATAAAAAAATAACATAGAATCAGAGAATTGTTGAGATTGAAGGGGATCTCTGGAGGTCATCCAGTCCAAATCTCTACTCACAGATGAGTCAACTTGAGCAGATTGCTCAGCACCACACCTGGTGAGGTTCAGAATATCCCTGAGAATGGAGACTCTCCAGACTGTCTGGGTAACCGGTTCCAATGTTTGACCACCCTCACTGTAAAAAGGGTCTTTTCTTACGTTTAAGTAGGTTCTGGAAGGTCGCTATATGGTCTTCTTGGAGCCTTCTCTTCTCCAGGCTGAACAAAACCAACTCTTTCAGCCTGTCCTCGTATGGGAGGTGCTCCAGCCCTCAGATCATCTTTGTAGCCTCCTCTGGACAACGTGAAGAGAATGCAGCTGAAGTCAGAAGGACAATGTATTTCAGCATTGACTCATCTATCGTGTCAGACAGGCACATTAAGAATATGATCCATTATTCTTATGTATAAGTTTTAAAGTTTAATGAAATAGAGTAAGATTTAAAATGAACTATTGAAATCCAAGTGGCAGCACTAATAATGAACATAATTTGGTCAAGTCATTGAATTTTGGTGCTTATTATTTTCTCTACTAAAGAAAAATACCTTATTTGCCTCTTGGTTGTTTTTTCCCGCATGTGGAGATGATCCAGTCACCTATAACATTTCTCATATTGAGGTTTACTCCAAAAATCTTACTATAATTAATTAAATATTTTTTCTTCATTTAGCAGTTGTTCACAAGTAAAAGAACCTATCGACAGGTCAATGTGGCTAGTAAAATTGCTGAATCTGGCAGTTTATTTCTCTATTCATAGATCACATACATAGCACGCAGCAGATGATGATGTTTATTTTGCGAATATGATATATGAAGAACTACCTGTTATCAAAAGGAGGATTTTTTTCAAATGTCTGAGTTAAAACTCCTTAAAATATGCACTTTATTTTCTGCTATGGATGTAGCCTCAGTGTAGTCAATCATACATTGAGTTCATGTTTCCAGCCAGCTAGAACCATGATGTTAACTAATACGCCCAGTATCACACTGAGCAAGAAGACATGACTTTCTGTATCGAGATTTGACATTATTTTTCGGTAGTTGATCGGATTTTTTAGAACATTATTTTAGGCCATGCTTTTCTTTAAGAAATTGGTGTCCTAATAAAGTCCAATTTTAATGCAATAACTAGCGTACAATGCTATAGGAATCAAAGGAGAGATTGTCACAGCTGCAGAGGATAAATAAACAAAATAAAATGGCCAAATGTTAATTAGTAAAGACAAGATTAACTGATGCTTCAAGTGTGAAAAAGGATTTAAAATTACATCTGATTAGATAGATGATATAAGTTCTCCTGGCATTCTTCTTGAATCAACTGTTCCTATTAATTGTTATTTGGTTTTGATTATTTTCAGTTTGTAAAAAAAAGAGGGTAATCGCATGACAAACTGATAATGTATCATCAGAGAAATAGAGTAAAATTAAAGAAATGGGCTCTACATATTTAGTCAAAGCTCTTCTTTTCCCAGCTTGTTAATGTAAGTTTATTTCTTTTGTGCTCAGAAATCTTCCATCTAAGTCAAAGATGATAAAATATCTTTTTCTTTATGTTTGTGATCTTTAATTATTGAAGGATCAGAATCTTTACACTTCAGAGGGCCCTTTTGGGAAAGTCTTAGTGAAACAAAAATCTTATAGGGATCCGAAAAAATGTCCTTCTCACTTACCTCAACTTCAAAATAACTCAATAAATCCTTCTCTGCTTTCCTGAGCAACTGTTCTGTTCAGATGTGTCCATATGTTATAGAATCATAGAATCATAGAATAACCAGGTTGGAAGAGACCCACTGGGTCATTGAGTCCAACCATTCCTATCAAACACTAAACCATGCCCCTTAGCACCTTGTCTACCCGTGCCTTAAAAAAGTTGAAAGTATTCAATCAGCAGCTGAAATGTTCCTCAAAGTTACAAATAAAAAATGCCATTACACTGAATTTTGTTACTTTGTTTTTCACATGTATGTCTCAGGGCCTAAGCTTATTTATATTTTATATGATATTTATGTTTCCTACTTCCGTATTGATAATGATATTTCAAGAGTTCAGAACTGCGGACTGCAAACCAGCACATCATTTGCCACTGAAAATTTTACTTTCTTATTTGTAGAAAATATTTTATAAATTCAGCATATTTTATTCTTAAAATATTGTGCTCTCTCTCTTGGTTTGCTGAGAACCTGCTGTTCAAGGCTTTGCAAGTTGAGCAGGCTCCCCTGTTATACTAATTCTTTAGTTTGGAATCTGAGCTTTACAAGCATGTTAATACATCCCTTTTGGATTTTTGGATCACAGTTTTATGAAACGTTGAAAACCCACCAACTCTTACGCTCCGTTATCGTCTATTTGTCTCAGACAATTTATTTCTCTTTTGAGAGAATGTACATACATGCAATTGTTGAAGCATTTAGCTTTAGCAGCTGCTGTTGGGATGAACTTCTTCTCCATCTCCTCCATATGTTACACATGTAGTGTGAAAAAGACTATGCAGCTCAGCTCCCATCTTTTATTCTCAACATCACAGCTAGGTCACAGTGGGTTTTTTCTGTCTCCTGTTGAGTTTTCCATCAAGCCCAGGCACAGCCTCTAAGTCCCCTGCCTCAGACATCCATCATCCCTTCTTAGGTGCAAGCAGTTTGAGTATGTCTCTATTTCTTGCCACGATTTCCTTAAGCACAGGCAGTGGAGAATGCAGTTTGAACACGCCCCCAGCACTAGACCTGTTCCTGAGGTTTATATTTATGCTACTATAAATGAGGCACAGCACACACTTCTCTTACAGTTCCCCTCAGTCAATTGGCTGAATCAAGCTGCTCTCCTGTGTTTTCTGTGGTGTAAAACTCTCATCTTTATTTTTTTGCTACTGAGATGTCTTTCCACATCTTGAGCATTTTATCAGAACAGTTTGTTATTGCTTCCAGGATAGACTTCTGAGATTAGATTCTTACAGACACCTACTGCTGTTTGAAATCCTCTAGTGTAACCTACTTGTCCTCCAGGTGCTGCAGAGTGAGATGAAGCTCCAGAAGTCCTGTAGCCTCCCCGTTGTGAGTCTCAGGTTCCTTTCAGGTATCTGAAAGGGTACTGGATGTCAGCAATTGGGCAACTGAGGCTTGTAAGTGTGACTGTAGGGAAGCTCTCGAGTCTCCTTCTAGATCTGATGAGCCAACACAACCTGTTGCAGGCATGGCCTGAGTTCATAACCTTCAGAATGCTCCTTGCCTATTATTATGGTGCATTTGGCTCCCATACGTGGACTCCAGTCTCTTGCGAGTCTATCTCCAGATCAAAACACCTTATTCTGGAAGAGATTTCTAGAACTGATGGTACAGGAAGCAGGTTGTACAATAGTTGATCTCCGGGATAAAAAGCAAACTTGGAGTCTGATTCTGGATTTTAGAAATTTGCATGCTTTTCAAAATGACATGACTTCATAAGAGAAATTAGTTCACACCTGTGGACTTTCAAGAGGCTTGTTCTCATGCTGGTTCTGTCAGATCTTTCCATTTGATCGTCTACACTGAAAGAGGACTTTGGAGTTAAGGTAAGCATGGAGCATCCTTACAGAAGGATGCCAGAGCTCTTTAATCCCATGTTGTTCTACATACAAGCCATTAGAATCGACAGCGGCTTATGTTACCTTCAAAGGTTGATTTTGGAGAAGCTGGACAACACATGTAAGCCAGTTTCCAAACTGAAATTTTGGTCCTTTTCATATCATGTCTTGGATGTTGGATGGTTCTGAGAGTTGAAAAATTGATCTTCTGTAGTTAGATATATCCTTACAAATGACGACATTCAATCCAAACAGTCAAGGTTCCTAACTTCTCTTATGACACACAGTGATTAACTTGTCTGCTTGTCATGCTACGTAATTTATTTGATCTGAAGATTTTTACTAGTTTACTAGGAATTAATCTCATTTTATAAGTTTTTATGCAGTCTCATGTTCTGTAACTAGCAGGCTTATGACAAATATTACAACAATATTTCCACTAGGTAAAAAATCTGGTACATAATGGGATATAAATTGAGTGCTAATTTTCTTAATGGGAAAATCCCAGATAATGTGATGTGTTTGGTTTTGGTAGCAATTACTTTATCTAGGAGATCAAGAATGTTCAGACTCTTCAGACATCTGAACTGTTATGCTATGTCTTTTTTTTAATTTAAAGAAAATGATTACTCCTAGAACTTCTACTGAGTTCTCATGCAGATAATTTTTACTTCAATGGAGAAACTAATTTGACTGTATTTTTTCCAAAGCCACAGAGATTAGATTCACAGTTAAAATTTCTTAGTGCATTCTGGTTATTAGAACAGTTTATTTTTTAATATTGACAGAAGTTCTTTTAAAGAGTTTTTTTTACATATTTGTTGCCAAAGGACCTAAGTAATTGTTTGTTGCTGAATAATTGACTGTGAGATGTGTTATGAGGAAGCTAACACCACCCTTTTTTAAGTAAGGCTCATTCAGCCATAACTCAAGACTCCTCTCTTATGAGACCTCACCCAGAGCATTGTGTCTAGTTCCGGAATCCTCAAAATAAGAAGGAGATGGAGCTGTTGGAACGGGTCCAGAGGAGGCTACAAAGATGATAAGAGGGCTGGAGCACCTCCTGTACGAGGGCTGAGAGAGTTGGGGTTGTTCAGCCTGTAGAAGAGAAGGCTCCAAGGAGACATTAGAGTGACCTTCCAGTACCTGAATGGGCTACAAGAAAGCTGGGGAGGGACTGTTTACAAAGGCTTGGAGTGATAGGACTAGGGACAATGGCTTTAAATTGGAGAGGGGAAGATTTAGACTTGACATAAGGAGGAATTTCTTCACGATGAGAGTGGTGAGGCCCTGGAACAGGGTGCCCAGGGAAGCTGTGGCTGCCCCATCGCTGGAGATGTTCAAGGCCAGGCTGGATGGGGCTTGGGCACCTGATCCAGTGGGAGGTGTCCCTGCCCAGGGCAGAGAGGTGGAATTGGATGGGCTTTGAGGTCCCTTCCAACCCAAATTTTTCTATGATTCTATAGATTAGACTGATAGATCATTAATTGACATCTACAGAGCTCCATTAATAAATGTGATCTTGCCGAATGCTTGTGTTGTCTTTCAGAGAGTCAGTCTTTATTAAACGATGCCGTTGGAGCCTGCAGAGGTCTGTGTTGTGGGACATTGTTTCAATGAGGATGTGTGTATTTACAAACCATTTTTCTACCATCTCTGTGATAATATTGATGGAAGGAGGAACAAATTCTACCCCTAAGATGCGTGAGACTGAGAGACAGAGAGCAGGGCTTGATACTGTCAGGTTATCTCTCAAACTACACAGTGTTTTTCCTCTGCCATTTCCAATCTAAACCGCTTTGGACGACTAGATGGGCAAAAATGAGGAAAAAACCTGACTTGTGGGTCTAGATACCAATACTTTAATGTCCATCCCTGCCTCAAACAACAAAAAACACCCCAAAAAAGGCACTTGTGACCAACAGACCAACGCCCAGCCAGTCCCCAAACAACTGCTACTTTGGAAAAACACCTTTCCAACTGTTTTTGCTGAGCATGACATGGAATTTCCTTTGCTCCATTTGGTTTTGCTGTTCTGGAGCTGTTCCCTCCCAGTTTCTTGCCCTCATCCAGACTGCTCGAGGTGAGAAACCGAGGGGGTCTTGATGCTGTGCGAACAGTGCTTCACAACAGCTAAAACACCATTGTGTTATCAGAACTGATTTGCTCACCTTTCTAAAATGACACCATACAAGCTGCTATGAAGTAAATTAACTCTATAGCCACCAGATCAAATACAGATTTCCTTTGGGTATTTATTTCAGAAGAGAGTGTGCAGGCTTAGCAAACGTTCTAGAAAAAACGTTCTTTTCAAAAAGCCCTCACTACTGCTATTTATGTGTTGAGTTTGGGTCATGACATGAAGAAAACTAAAGTATCAGTAATTTTTATCCTTATTGCAGAACTGTTTAAATTACACTGGGCAAAATGTCACTTTTCCTTCTAACCTCTCTTATTTTTGCGGCTTCATTTTCATCTTTATACTTCTCACGCAGTTCCTTGATCATTATTTTTAATGGCTAATTAACCGACAGTGCATGACTTCTGATTGCTCACTTAAATTAAATAATGAGCATGAAAGACTTTGTGTAGGTTTGATGCAGAAAAAGATGTCTTCAGCTGGTATGTTCTTATCAAAATTCCTCTCTATTTATTTATTTATTAAATTGACGTTCCAGTTAGGAGATGCAGTTTTGTGATAAAAAGAAATAAACACAGATCCAATATGATGACAGAACAATATATATTATTTATTTTTATAATATTAAGCCCCATCCAAACCAGAAAGTTGCCATAGTCGTATGTTTGGTAGCTTTGGAGAAAGAACTGGCTTTCAACATCTTATAATACTAGCATTTAGATACTGTCTGATCTGAAAAAAATATGCTGATTAATTCATGGATCTGAGTGTAATGTTGGACTTAAATCTAGCCGATAAATGAATAATCTGCTTTTAGCTGGCTTTGAAATTCTATTAGCAGTTCCTGAGGCTGTTTGGTTTTTATACAAATACAGTAATTGCATAGTAGTAATGTTAAATTTAGCCTTCATGAAAGTGATTATCATCTAGAATTGTCTGGAATTGAATTGCCATGCATCACAGAATAGGGAGTCGCAGATATAATATGTTTAGTACATGATAAGCTGGTATGTTCTGCTCTAGCCGAGGCTGCTGAGTGATTGTGGAAGAACTTCTGCATACAGATATAATCCTGATCTAGCCAGATACATGGATAATTGTTTCAATACTAGGTTTTTAATGAAAATACTCAATCTTATGTCCAGTTGGAAGTAAAATAAAATATTTTTCTACGACTACACAATTATTACTTACTTTAGAACACTGACTTTGGAAATTATTCTGAAAGTTTCTAGGCAGTTGCACTGAGCAGAGAGTGAAGCCATAGTGAAGAAACTTATATCTGTCAAAATGCCAGTTATTCTTACCTATGAAAGCACAGTGAGAAATAATTATGACCCAGTCATAACTCACCTTTAGATGAAACTCACCTCAGATCTGTTTTCTCATGCATTTTCTGTATATTGAGAAGATACACCTATTGAGGAAAACCTTTTTGTTCTTCCAAAACTTATAAAAAATCTAAAAATCTTTAGTAAGGCCAAGCATGGATGGAAGCCAGCTAGGTTTTCTTCGAAGTGGTGTGTGACTATTTTAGCAATTCAAACCACTCTTCCAAACCTTATCTTTAGTTGAACTAAACAAATGAATGTCTTCATTCATGAAGGGTCTTTTCTAAAGCAGAAACTCTTATGAAAATACTGTTCAAGCAACACTGCATTGTACTAACTTTTCATATCCATTATTCGAACTGCTTTATTAACAAAATAATTACTTAAAGTCTTTAAGTAGAGAATTCTTTAAGTAGTTGTTATATTGGTATGATTAAATAGGGTGCCTGGGCAGAGCCATTAGGAGACACAGATCTTATGCTGCGTTAAATGAAACTTCCAGGTATGGGCTTCTCATCTGAGCCAAAGCAAGTGGGAAGACATCCAACTGTTAACCAGTGGTAACAAGTGTTACCAGTTCTCTGCTGTTATTTAAAATCATGTCATAGACATCCTTTCTGTGAAATGGTCAAGCTTCACTTTAAGAAAAATGTGTTAGTTTTGCTCTGCTGCTTTGATTCCAGATTTTCATTAATCTAGTGGTTAAATCATGATTTCTAGCCTGAATTTATTCATAGATATTCTTTAATTCAGTTGTTACGATGACAATATTATCTTTCAGTTGTAACAGTATATTTCTATGTGTTCTTTCAGGGTTTTGATATCTTCTTTTTCTTTTTCTTTTTCTTTTTCTTTTTCTTTTTCTTTTTCTTTTTCTTTTTCTTTTTCTTTTTCTTTTTCTTTTTCTTTTTCTTTTTCTTTTTCTTTTTCTTTTTCTTTTTCTTTTTCTTTTTCTTTTTCTTTTTCTTTTTCTTTTTCTTTTTCTTTTTCTTTTTCCCTTCCTTTTCCTTTTCCTTTTTCACGGATCAAATATAATAGTGTTGCTAAACTGGAAATTAATGCATAAGAATACACCAGATATTGTTTACAATTGATATTGTATCTAATCAGACCACTTTTGTTCTTAGACACAGTTTTAAAATTCATGGACATAATTTAAACATAAAGCAATCCTTCACAGTTTGCAGTGTCTTGGTGTGCAGCTAATTAATGACTTACATTGGCATTTCATTTACTTTTGGAGGAGATTAAATCAGTAAGGCAGAGAACCAAATCCTGGGGCTTTCTTAAAGACGCGACCCTTATATATTTCTTCCAGAGGACAAGACAGCCATTAAGTACTTGATACCAGATAATGATTTTTATAGCTTTTGGTTCAACTGCTATATCAACGTAATAATTTACTACCTAAACTGTTACATTATTTTCTTTTACAAAAAAATATGTTTCTCCAGTAGTGTTCATTCCTTAGTCTAATTTTGTTAAGGTGAATATTTATCATAAATAAGCAATAAATGAGACTTTTTTTGCTGTTACACTGAAAAGAAGCAAGATTTTCACAAACCCCCTTGTTCCCATTTGGGTTCTTGAGTTAAAGTCAAGATCACATAGTGTCATAGAACCCCTAGTTTGGAAAAGACCTATGAGATCATCAATTCCAACAGTACACATCCACTACTAAATCATATCCCTAAGCACTTAACCTACCTGCCTTTTAAACCCCTCCAGGAATGGTGATTCCACCACCTCCCTGGGCAGCCTCTGCTAGTGCTTGAGAACCCTTTCGGTGAAGGAGTTTTTCCTGATGTCCAATCTGAACCTGCCCTGGTGCAGCTTGAGGCCATGATTATCAAACAGTGCTTTAAGAATGGGTAAGTAAATAAGTTCCATTTTGCTTAGATTGCCTTATCAAAGGACTGGGGAGCCATAATGTACAAAACCAGACTGTGGCAACCAGGTTTGTTCAGCCTTAAGTAAAAGAAAGCCTGAGGGGGATACCAGTTAAACAGGAATTAATCTAATAAAGCCACTAGATTTCTTGGATCAAACATAGATGCACTTCATTGTAGTTTTAGTAGGCTGTTATAAAGGAGCCTTCAGGCCATGCTGACTAATGGTTCTTCAAAAATATTTGGTTTAACTGTTATATTTTCTATGGAGATCTTCTATTATGATATTCTCTATATTTTTAAGACTTACGGCTATGATGTATTGATGAATCACATTCCAACTTACCACTCCCTTACTGCTTGAAAGCTCTTTTCAGGCAGTTGTTTTGATGGACTCGATGATCCAAGAGGTCTTTGCCAACCTGGTGAATCTATGATTCCATGATTTCATGCAGAACGACATGCTTCTTCCTTTAGTGATAGTATTTTTATTACCTGCATGGTGCTGTGTTCCTTCTGTAATATGATTTGTCACAACATTGTTGCTGCTTTTACAGTTACTGAGAGCAGAAATCTTTGCAGTTGGCATATGTTCCACCTTTATAGTTTGATTGCAATTTTAATTGGATGTGGTTGGTATTTTTGCTCAGCCTGTTAAACTTTCCGTTTGTGAGTAATAATTCTTGCTAGCTCGCCTAATGTTTTCTCTTTGGAAAGTGAAGTTTGTTTTGACAGTTCTCTTTTATTGATATTGTAATTGGTTGCATTGCAAATAATGAATCATCAAACAAATAAATTTCTAATTTTGTGAACTACTTCAATTAATGTGAAAAGGACAAATCCCATATTCTTTTATTTATATATTACATCTTCCCAGTTTTTCTTAATGTACCTTCATGAACAATTTATGATACCATCACAACGTCATGTAGTGTGGCTCCAAAAACTGCTGCCTGAAGGATTAGAGTCCCACAGAAAATAGAAGTACTAATAAAATTGTACACAAATACCTGTAGTATAAAAAGTAGACTGCATAAACATAATTACTTATTAGTTAGTGCTTACTTGAATTGAATAATTATAAAACACATTATGATTTTTGATGCTTCGAGTTGGATTTAAAATGGCTTGTAAGACAATTTTATTCCTCTGATTTTAGAAGTAATGCATAAGTAATATGATTTTTATCATAATGGAATTTTTATAGGACTGTCATAAGTATTGAGTCTATTTTAAAACTGATGCCTAGTTTATGAGTCTATGAAATGAATTCACATAATTATTGAATGTTGATAATTCAAGGCGATTTGCACTGTAACACTTCAGCATCTTGAACATAGGAATGCAAATTTGGACAAGACTTATGGCAGGCAGATGTTGATACCATTTGGAAGCCTCTGGGGATCTAAATCAAGTGACTTGATGAGTTCACACCATTTGCCAGTGTCTAAATACTTTATGAAAATGCTTCACAGCAGTGCCTAGGTACTTCACAAGACACCCTGTTGATTTAATTGAAATTTCTTTGATTTCTTCAAAATTTTACTGTAAAGGATAACAATTCCATCATGTTGATGTGTATTCTAATGTTAGTACTTAAGTAAAATTATGCTGGTTGTCTTGTGGGAGAACTTTTGCTCAAAAAATTATGATATTGTGAAATAAATTAAGCAGATCTCGTATCACTGCTCATAATAATTTTGTAACTGCATCAACTATGGTATTCAGTGATAATTCAGATTGTGATGGATTTAGAGCTATCACGGAAGATCAAAATACATTGTTTTCTCTTGTGTCTTAAGGTTGAGATTCAAAGAATCAAACTTGCAAATGAATATTCTGAATGTATCTTTTTCTGCTGTGACTCCTAAGGAACACAGAAAATACTAGCTAATGGTGTTTTTATTGCAATAAGAGTCTGTAAATATATGTTGTTTTCAGTCTGGCTATTAGGCTAATGCCTTTCTCATACAATTCTTATATCTGTTTCTTAACTTTATAAGCCAATCACTTAGTAGTTCCTTATTATCCACCATCTGTAAGGGACAACAACTCATATAGAAAGTAAACAATTAGAGTGCATCTAAAAGAATTCCTATTTAAATACAATCCCATATTCCATTATAAATACTTTCTCCTTGCTAAAACTGCTCAGTGGGTGGAAGGGATTTATTATTTATTTATTAGCATTGTTACTTCTGTTTAAAGATAGAAAAAAAAATGGGCTTTCACTGTAATACCTTTTAAAATTGATGAATTACTTTTTTTTTTCCATTTTAGCATTATTATAAGCATCTTCCAGAAGACCTATGTAAAAAAGCACAAGAGGAAGTTAAAAGATGATTTTTAAATATACATTTCAAACATGTGGCTAGGTTGTGTTTCAGGTATTTTATAAAAAAAATATTGTCAGAACTGTAAAAGAGCATTACAATAATAATGGACAAGGTAATGGATTGATTGTAATTTATGCTGGAATACAGATTGAGCAGATGTAAATATCTGCACTTTAAGAAATTAAAATGTAGAAAGTTATTAAAGTATATTTATGTGCTTTAAACTTGAAAAAAACTTACCGAACGTATTTTTCTTATTATTTTTATTTATCCTCAAAAAAACCCCTTCTGGCACAAAGTCAGGCAGAGCTTTTGACACTGACATGCAAATCAAGGAAGGAAAAAAATTTGGAGTCTGCATGTTGGAATCAAATTTAAAATTGCTCATTCTAATTTCTTTGTTCACTGAGAAGAGCTAGACCTCGAGGTGCTGCATTTCCCTAGTGAGTACAGATGATCCGTTGTGCGTCTTGATTAGCTGGTTGTCCTCTAAACTGAGTATGTTCGTTTCTCTTTCATAAGAAAACCAGGGCAAGGTGTGAATGCGTTTTTGAGATTAGAATCATAGAATCATAGAATCATAGAATCACCAGGTTGGAAGAGACCCACCGGGTCATCGAGTCCAACCATTCCTATCAATCATTAAATCATGTCCCTTAGCACCTCGTCCATCCAGCCCTTAAAGGGAAGGTGACTCAACCCCCTCCCTGGGCAGCCTCTGCCAGGGACCAATGACCCTTTCTGTGAAATATTTTTTCGTAATGTCCAGCCTGAGCCTCCCCTGGTGGAGCTTGAGGCCATTCCCTCTCGTCCTGTCCCCTGTCCCTTGGGAGAAGAGCCCAGCTCCCTCCTCTCCACAACCTCCTCTCAGGTAGTTGTAGAGAGCAATGAGGTCTCCCCTCAGCCTCCTCTTCTCCAGGCTAAACACCCCCAGCTCTCTCAGCCGCTCCTCATAAGGCCTGTTCTCCAGCCCTTTCACCAGCTTTGTTGCTCTTCTCTGGACTCGCTCCAGAGCCTCAACATCCTTCTTGTGGTGAGGGGCCCAGAACTGAACACAGGATTGTGTGTGTCTGGATCATTTGATGGTGTGGAGCTGGGACAGAGCCAGTGAACGCATCTGGACTTGGCTTTGGACACACACCTAGGTCAGAGCATTAGTCACTCTCTTGTGTAGCAAAGCTACTCCCAGCCTGCTCCTGCTGCTGGTTTGTTCTCCTGAATGAGTTACCACCTTATCTCTACCTGCCAAGGTTTTTTTTTTCATTCATAGTAGACAGGTTTTATTACTATTTTATCACAACTGATTTTTTTGAATTAAAGGTTATCCACTGCAAGCAGTGCATCTATTGCTGGAGGAGGACGTGTAAAATTATGCATTCCATAGTTTTGTATTTATAATAGTTGACACAGCATGCCCAGGCTGCCCAGGGAGGTGTTTGAGTCCCCATCTCTGGAGGTATTTAAAAGGCAGGTAGATGAGGTCCTTAGGAATATGGTTTAGAAGTGGACAGGTACGGCTGGGCTTGATCCGAAAGGTCTTTTCCAACCTAACAATTCTACAGTTCTTCGATTCAATGATTCTATGCAGCACTGCATAAACCAGCTAGAAATGAATACTGACAAAAGGGGTATTTGGAAATATTGTTACTTTCCTAGAATTTTCTACTGACATGAAACCCGGAAAACATCACCTTTTAGAAATGGAAACTCAGGGTTTAAAAGTCCCTTAGGTGTCCGTGTCCTTGTTGCTGCCTGGGTATAGGGAACCAGACCTTTACAAAAGGAAAGGGTTGTGTATGGAAGATAGAAGTAATTTTCATAAACTATTTAGCCATCTAAGGACTTAAGTGCAAAACAGGAGGCCTGAGTTCATAATCTTTTCTTAGCTGGATGGATTTAGAATCATAGAATCATAGAATCATAGAATAACCAGGTTGGAAGAGACCCACCGGATCATCGAGTCCAACCATTCCTATCCAACACTAACCCATGTCCCTCAGCACCTCATCCACCCGTGCCTTAAACACCTCCAGGGAAGGGGACTCAACCCCCTCCCTGGGCAGCCTCTGCCAGTGCCCAATGACCCTTTCTGTGAAAAATTTTTTCCTAATGTCCAGCCTAAACCTCCCCTGGTGGAGCTTGAGGCCATTCCCTCTCGTCCTGTCCCCTGTCACTTGGGAGAAGAGCCCAGCTCCCTCCTCTCCACAACCTCCTTTCAGGTAGTTGTAGAGAGCAATGAGGTCTCCCCTCAGCCTCCTCTTCTCCAGGATTTCAACCCTCAGCGTGTACTTCAGTGACCTGAGATGAGGCCATAAACTATTTGAGCCTGAGATTCTTCTTCACCCCACCTTGTTATCCCTGTGTAATTGTAGAGGGAGCTCAGTACTATTTAAAAAGGATTTTTCCCCTTAATGCTGTCAGTCAAGGTTTGATTTTTATGCTGGATTTATCTCATAAATTTTATAGTTTATAGGTTAATGTAACTGTACATGAGTGCAGTTATTCTCTAAATGTTACTGAGATATTGTATTCATTGTTCCGACAGCAAGAATGATGTGGAGAGTATCTGTCATGTAATAAAAATTACATTTGTTTCTATCAGTGTTGTAATTTTATTGGCTGTTCTGCTGTTCAAGATTTAAGATGAATGCCATCTGTGCTGCACTTATTATTTTATAGGCTTTTATTATAATCCTTTTTGTTTGTATTGTGCCTAAATTCACAGCTACGTTCTTTAAAATCTCTCTTCCTGTGAAAGATGGTATTATGAAAATAAAAATATATTTTCATGACTAAAATTCCTTTATATTTTACCTTCAGTGGGATTTTTATTCCCATCAGTTTTTATGTTGTGCATTTGCCATTTTCTTATTTTATTTTCTCTCTTGTTTTCTGCTCCTAATATGACAGATATGTTACACGTGACAACTCCATAAGCGTTAATCATAGAATCATAGAGTAGTTTGGGTTGGAAGGGACCTCAAAGCCCATCCAATTCCATCCCCTGCCATGGTCAGGGACACCTCCCACTGGACCAGGCTGCCCAAGATCACTTCCAACAGATTTTTTCTATACATTTATGATATCTGTAAGAAAGAAGGACACCAGGAATCTAGAAACTTCATGATCAGGGTGTTTTACCCTTGACTTGCTCACTAGTCTAACGAGAAATTTAAAAGAGTAAGAATCATCTTTTCCCCTAGCTTGAAACACACTCAAGGAATGCAATAATAACATCTTTTTCTCTTCTAAAAAGTAATATTAAAATGCTAAATATTAATTAATAAATTAATTATACATTGATTATAAATTAATAAATCTCCTATAGTGCGGATCAGAGAAGTAATGAATTCAATGTGAGAAAACTAAGTACTGTGGCGACTGGGGATGAGGATAAATAAAATCTAGAAAATAAATATAGTATGAAAAATACACTCGGTTAGATATTTTGGAGTCTAAAGCACATACATATTTCTCAAAATGGAGAATAAGCAGGTAAAAATGCTGTGTAATCAGTACGCTACCTTCATTTTAAGAGGAGTGATGATGAGTTGTTAGTGGCTTGCTCTTTGAAATCGTAAGAGCAGTTATGATCACATAATGCATTATGATTTTGCATATTTAAGTACTAAAGTAGTCTGACCTTCACTAATGCAATCCGTGATTGTAGCTGCAGTGGCTGATTTTACACTGGAACATAAATGTGGGAACTAATGCAGAAGAGCTGCAGTTGATCTCTAACTTTTGCAAAGTCAAAATAACTTAAGGAACTAAAGTGAAAGGAATCATGGCTGTAATAAATCTGAACGTCAGTATGTGTTACACTAATACTCATGTTTGGAAACAATATATTTTGGTATAATTATTGATATCGCAAAACTGTTCAGTCTCCGTTTTGACATTCTCTGTGTTTCACTAGTCAGGAAAGCCAAGCACCAAGGATTCCTCCAGAAAAGTCCATTACAAATACAAAAGCAGCAAATGAAAAATCAAACAGATTTTTTTTTTTTTTTATGGAAAAAGCAAAAAGGGAAGTGCTGAGAGGACTTCAGATCCAGCATAAGGAATAATTTCTTCATGATGAGAGTGGTGGAGCCCTGGCTGAGGTTTCCCAGGGAAGCTGTGGCTGCCCCATCCCTGGAGGTGTTCAAGGCCAGGTTGGATGCACCTTGGAGCCCCTGATCCCATGCGAGGTGTCCCTGCCTGTGGCAGGGGAGTAGAACTGGATGATCTTTAAGGTCCCTTCCAACCCAAACTATTCTATGAGTCTATGATATTTAAGTTAATTAATGAGGCTTTCCTATGCCTGTACATATTCACATCTTAGTAATTTTTATAATTAAAATAGATAAACGAATTTTTGTAATTTTTATTGCATTAGATCCATATTATTTAAAAAATAAAAAAAAAATCTCAAAGCTATTTTGTTCTTAGTGGCACTATATTTGATATGTTCCCAAGGCTGTAAGGCAGAAATGGAGCAGCAGATGCTTCAAAAAGTGGTAGAAAAGAGGAGAATGTACTAATCAGGATAATGTAATATTTTCTTTTACCTTTATTTATATTTGGAGAGATAGTAGATGGCTTCTATATTTCTTCTTTTATTTTTTGCAAAAACATCTGATTAAATATGCAAGTCTCTTCCAGTTTCAGCATGGATGAAACAGAGATTGCTGAAGGGCAATGAACTATCACCGTCTCTGATATCTCTCACTCAATTCACCTGTCAGGCCAAACCTGTTTTGACATCAAAATCTCTATTTTTGTATTTTCAGGGGAATTCAAAGCTTGGGAAAGGTGCCAGACTGACAGCACAGAAAGGTGAACTTGTGTTTATTCACAGAACAGATGCAACTCATGAAGTAGTATTGGGACTGAAAATTTTACCAGGAAGTTCACACTGGCTTTGGCAATTTACATTCGCTCCATAATGAACTGCAGGTCATAGATGTAAAAAAACCACAGTAACCACAGTTACCCAGGGAAGCTGTGGCTACCCCATCCCTGGAGGGGTTCAAGGCCAGGTTGGATGGAGCTTGGAGCCCCTGATCCAGTGGGAAGTGTCCCTGCCCATGGAAGGGGGTGGAATTAGATGGTCTTTCAGCTCCCTTCCAATCCAAACTATTCCTTGATTCTATCCTATGGTTCTGTTCTATGATTCTGTGATTCTATGATTCTATGAAAAAGAGCTGAAGACATTAAAGCAATTCAGAAATGGAAAATAAGACCCCAGGAGACAAAGAGGAAAAAATAGAAACAAGTGAAAAACAAAATAAAGAATATTAAGTAAGCATAATGGGCTATGATAAATATTTGTGTGAAAATGTGTGTTCATTTTTGGAGTGTACTTGTTATACAAAATCATGATGCTAATTTTTCTTCAGTATAAGGTAAACAGCTGTGGGGCTATATCAATATTTTCCTTTGCTTGGAGAACCAATATGCATACGTTCAGTCTTTCAAGAGAGCTATTTTGCATTGCTAGAATGTTACTCCTTTACTTTTAATGACACTTTCCTTGGATTGTATTTAGTTGTGTAGTTTCCATATTTTTATTTTATTAATTTCATTAAGATTCCTGTACTTTTCTGTAAGTGTTGCAGCATTGTTCTCAAACAAAGCCTTCTAGCTTATTTTAATTTCTCTGCCTCTTATCCTTTTTATGCAGTGTGTTCAATGAACATTTGTGTGTAAACCCTTTTTATCAAATCCAACATATTTGCTTTTTTCTTTGAGAAGTAAAACTTCTGTATTTTTACAGATAAGGGTTTAGTGGAATGTTGAAAGGGAAATTAACCATTTGGACACCGGACAAAAGTCTGCTCTTCATTGACCTCTGCTAGTTAAAATGAAGTTGTGATAATTACATATTAAAAATGAATATGAAAAATATGAACTGAATGAGGTCCATCATCCTTAGTCTGTGTGCCAGGAGAAGAGTAAGAAGGGACAGTTAATTATGTTAAAATCCTTAAAAAAAAAAATACAGGAAAAAACTTGTCTAGGTTTCTATTTGTGAAGATGTCACAAATCCAAAACAGTCCTTGCTTAAATTCCTGTAAATTTAAACAACATCAAATCCCACCACTCTAATGCCTTACTTCTTTAAAGTAAATTTTTTTCTCAATAACCTTGTGATAAGATAAATATTAGTCTTTTCAGTTTAGTGGAATAATATTATAATAGTTTTAATGTTATAATTATGATACTTCTGTTCCCTATGGTTGTTCTAATTCACTTTCATACATGAAGAGTAATTTTGATTTGGCTAAATTATTTATAAGAGTTGAATGTCTTTGCAAATATGAAATGATCATAATTCATTATTTTACTCTTTTAAGCCAAATCTTCCAGCTCTTAATTAGCAAAAACCTTACTCAAGCTTGTACGTCTCCCTGAAGTAAAAAAAAAAGAATTTTGACTTGAGAAATGTCTTCATACCAGAACTCCTGTTTCTTAATACATACATAAATACTTCTTTGTATATATTTTGATTCATAAATTAGCAAATTAGTATTTAATTCTTTGCATTCTACCACTGAATATAAGGTAAAATTAAGGAAAGATGATAAGTTGAAATTAATGATAAAAGTCAGAATGAAACTGGAATAAGGAAAGTTTTAGTGACTGTTACACAAACTTTGTAAATTAAGAAGAGCTGATTTGCTTTTTATCTATTTTTTATATATTTTTTACCTATTTATCAATAGGTTCCAGCTATGAATACTCAAGATTAAGTTACAGCACATACCAGCAGCACCATGACTGAGGTTTGATTTCCTTGTTTTTTAAGTGAGAATTTGTGCATATTTTAAATATAAGCTAGATTTTGAATGTAAAACATTTTGCATTTGTCTCTGAACATGAAACCAATTAATCTAGTTTTGATTAAGGGATGAAATGGAGACTTGCGTTAGCTAGATTTATTTTGTTTGGTTCTGATGTGGCTAAAATTTCACTGAACCATTTACCTTGGGCCATCTGTATTATTCAAAGACAGTGAGAATCCTATAGGATTCAGTAATCAGATTTCTGTCATTGTATGGAATTGCAGTATCATTGAATAAGCCTTAAATGAAAATTATCTCCATTTGACTTAATTGTGGATACAAACATCACTCCCTTTTGTTTTACGAACAAAAATTAAAATGCAGCACAACCACATGTGATTTTTCTTCTGAAGACCTATGAAAGCAATAGAAACAAGTTTATTTATGTAAGCCCTTTTGCCTGAATGTGTTTATTTTCATTCTACCTCAAAAAGTCCCTGGTCTTTTACAAACTTGACTTAGACTTGATTCATTCTTTAATGGTATTGTAAGAGAAAAGGCAGCTCTTAGGGTCCATGTGACCAGTTCCCTGGCAGAAATCCTGGCTTCACTCAGATTAATGTGTTTTAACACTGACTGCAGTAAGATTAATAAAATTATACTATACATATGTTTTATGAGAGAATCATAGAATCATAGAATCATGAAATGGTTTGGGTTGGAAGGGACCTTAAAGATCATCCAGTTCCAGCCCCCTTGCCATGGGCAGGGACATAATATACACTTACTCAATATGCATCTCACCAGTTCGGCTATAAGGTTGATGAGGGAGGTTAGTATCAAATGCCTTGCTAAAATGAAAAAAAAACCCATTTAATCCCCTCCTCTTGTCCCCAAAGCCGGTCATCTCATTGTAGAAGGCAATCAGATTGGTCAGGGGCTTGATGATCCAGTGGGTCTCTTCCAACCTGGTGATTCTATGATTCTATGATAAATCCGTGTGCGTTGTTTATAGTCATCTTTTTGTCTGTCATGTCTTGTGAAATAGCCTGAACAGCCTGTATTTCTTTCAGTTCTCCTGCTTGCCCTTCTTGAAGTGTAGATGTAGCTCAAAGACTGTGGTTTAGGCTGTTACATATTAATGCAATTAGTCTAAGTTGTAACACTGCAATTTTAATTATTTTCCTATAAGGAAGTAACACAATGGGTGGTATAACTTGGGGACTGATTACATGATATAGGAAAAAGAGAAGTGTTTTGGATTCTACTTCTTCAGTTTATACTTCTTTTCTTACAGAAACGTGTAGTACAGCAATGCCATATATTAAATTTCAGTCCTGGTATAAAGAGAATGAGGTGCTCAACATAAGCTGACAACCTGAGCTCGCAGACCAGAAAGCCACATGTGTCCTGGGCTGCATCAAAAGTGTGGCCAGCAGGGTGAAGGAGGTGATTCTGCCCCTCTATTCCTCTCTTCTGAGACCTCAGCTGGAGTATTGTGTCCAGTTCTCTACCTAAGGAGATGGAGCTGTTGGAACGGGTCCAGAGGAGGGTGCGAAGATGATCAGAGGGCTGGAGCACCTCCCATATGTGCCCAGGGAAGCTGTGGCTGCCCCATCCCTGGAGGTGTTCAAGGCCAGGTTGGATGCAGCTTTGAGCAGCCTGATCCAGTGGGAGGTGTCCCTGCCTGTGGCAGGGGAGTAGAACTGGATGATCTTTAAGGTCCCTTCCAACCCAAACTATTCTATGAGTCTATGATTCTATAAAAGTAGTTTTGTGATGTTTGCACTGATATATGAAGCAGAAGTTATTAAAATCTGTTCATAATTAACTCAATAAGTATACCGGGAATGTTGCGTATGAGTGCTCCTACTGATTATTATTTGTATAACAATAGGTATGGACAGACCAGCAGAGCCCTTTTTTCCCCTTTGCATTTGCAGGTGAGTATTTTCCAAAATGTATCCAGTCTAATCTCAGTTTCAGATCACGTTTGTCAGGTGGATAATTCAAAGAACGAAGTGCTGAGGATTTTAAATTGAACAGCTCTGTACAAATGTATGTGGTTTGTTCTAGAAAGGTCTTGATGCTGTATCTCTTTCTTGGAATATCCGTATTAGATGCACCTCTAACTGTAGCAAGGCTTATACTAGTGAAAGAGTATGGGTTTTTTTTTTAGATACAGTTTGTACTGATTTCACAAATGAAGCAAGTAAGGGTAATTAAGGGTATTTTGCTGATTTCAATTAGCTACACAAGAGCTTTTGTCAACATAAAAAGTAAATTCACACTGTCACGTGATTTTATAAACTGGCAAAGGTATCTCATCGCAGTGAAAAATGTGATTTTTTTTTAATGCCTCTTCAGATTTAATATAGGTTATCTTCCTAATTGCTGATGATTATTTCAGTAAATCAGGTACGTCCGTGGATGCAACAGATATAGAAAAAACAGTTTTGTGATCAGTGTAAGCTCATGAAAGAACTGATTGCATTGACATTTTCATTGACTTTTTTGAGTTTTGGAATTTTGAATTAGGCCTGATGCTATTTAAATCCTGTCTAGTTTGATAGCCACTTCCACGGTGCAGAAAAAAAAGCCTTGAAGTGAAATGAATTGTATTCTTCCCATTTTTCCTCCTTCATTCCTGTTGCATGCCTGAGATTTGTTGTGCTTCTACTTTTCTTGTTGCTTTCTGGATATTATCAGGCAGTTTATTAACAGGAATATATCTTTGTTATGGTGCAATTTGACTATGAAGCGTGCTGGATGGAGAAGAGGAGGTGTTTTTAGTCTTTTCTACGAGGCTTTGTTGTGCAGAGAAATTAACAGGAGGCTGGAAAATCAAGACCTCTAAGTAATCCAAAACCTACCGTTAACAAATTGTACAACTTTTTATAAAACACAATGAATGAAGTTTAAATTTTTCTTGGAATGTACACTTTATCTATAGAGGTTGCTAATGAGATCAGATTCAGACCCAGTGTTGCTTTTCCAATGTTATTGCCATTCACATGCTTTAATTTTTTTTTTTCATTTGCAAACACAAAAATCACTAGTGAAAAGTCTAGTGTTGTCCAGAAAAAAATTTTTTTTATATAACATTTCTGTTATTTCTATAGCAGAAACAATATTTCTGTGATGAACATCTTGGGAACGGGTAAAAGAGAAAATCTCTCATGGATTTGAGAAATTCCTACCTCTCTTCTTTCATATTTTTCATTTTCAGATATTAATGTTGCAGGCGGAGACAATTTGCAATACAATACATATGTATACTACACGGGGGCTATCTTCTACATCATCGATTAAAACTGTGCTTTGTACAGAAACAAGCAATAAGTTACTCATCTTTCTTGCACAATTAAAAATGTAAACCCTGAACGGGTGGTTATATGATCTTTATTGGCACATATGTACATGCTTCCTATTAAGCTTTGGTGGATACATTTGGAAATGAAGAGATTTAATTATTTAGTGGCTGCTGAATGGCGCAATTTTTACTTTACATGTTAGTGATGATTAATTCTTTTTGTAATTTTCTGATGAATTATTTCTGTTTCTGCCTAATCAGCAGGCATAGTGTGAAATATAATTGCACTTGGAGAAAAATTACCATCTCATGAGATGAATAAGTTTGATGATTAAATTACATAGAATAAAGCCATAACATTCACATACCCAACCAGGATGACATACTCATCCTTTGTTGTGCTTTGATGACCTTTAAAAAAAACAGCCCCATTGATGCTTGGCGATAACATCACAAATAAAACTGATAATATTAACACAGCATTTTGAAGGTACAATGTTTAAGGTGCTATGTGTAGATCTGCATTTCTAATAATTTTTTTGAGTGTTAAAACCAGAAATGATCTTGGGAGTGGTGGTTGGACTCTGCTCTTCAGGATGAGCTGCCTAAACAGAAAAATATGGATTTTGTCCCTTTTATTTACTCTTCCTGTGTTTCTTTCTAAATGCTAAGAGAGAACAGCTCTTTAAAGGCATAGATAATTATTTTACAATAATTTAGTTTCATAAATTTAATGAAATTAATTAATGCCATTTAATCACATAATTTAATTGTGTTTCATTGCCGCTGATAATTAGCATTTCAGTTATTGTAATTCAGTATTTATTGTTTTAAATTATGCTGTTTTATCTTATGCTGTTTCTTAGATGTTATCATTTTAGTTTCTAGTGACAGTGTCACGAATATCTATGATAACATCTCGAGTGTACCAGAGGAGTTAAAGTCTTTCTTACTCATAGAATCATAGAATCACAGAATAGTTTGGGTTGGAAGGGACCTTAAAGCCCATCCAGTCCCAACCCCTTGCCACCCAGTGTTTTAGAATGGAAGAAGTTTATTCCGTGTCACCTTTTGAAGTACAGACAGACTTTTATGCCTTTTGAATGCTTCATGAATTTGAAATACACTAATACTTAGAAACCTCCAGATTTTTAAGACAAAGGGCACTTCTATTTGCCATAGAAGTAGTAGATACCTGAGAATAACCAGGCCAAACAACTATGCAGGTGTATGTCAAGACACACTTATTAAAATTATAAAATTATGTTTTGCTGGGCTCAGAGGAGCTCATTTTGAAAGGTAAACTTCATCTTCCATGAGAGACACCTTAAATTGATTTCTCAGCTTTTCTAATGAATCTTAGCTTTTCAGAATGGTAATTTTGAGTTACAGCTTCCATTTCACAGCCTACACTATAGATTAAGTGCAAAATCATGCAAATACGAGCTGCAAATCACACACACATACAAAAAAAAAGTCCTTGGCATGTATGGCTGGCATCTCACGAGAGATTTCTGAAAAATTGATTATAGTGTAGATTGTCACAGAGATTGAAGTGCATGGCAGAAAATCTCTCTGGTGGAAATAGTAATTTTTTTACCTCAGTGTAGTGCTTGCCAGCACCTTGGTAAGTAAAGTTCAGAAAAAAATTAATTTCCAAAATAAATAATCTGTTAAACCAAATTGTAGTTTTAAAAATGGATTTTGGAATTTCTCTGACTGGTGGACTTTGATTCTGAGCCTCAGAAAGGGATTTTATACCGTATTTCCAAGCAATGCTCAGAGGGTTGGAGCACCTCCCATACGAGGACAGGCTGAGAGAGTTGGGATTGTTCAGCCTGGAGAAGAGAAGACTCCGAGGAGACCTTAGAGCAACTTCCAGTCCAGAAAGAAATAGAAGTGTCTTACAAAAAACAAAGCAGGTCATATTATCATTCCATCTTCGTGTTATGTTGCAGTACTTATTCAGGGCTTGCACAAGTGCCTTTTTTCTGCAGAATCATAGAATCATAGAATAACCAGGTTGGAAGAGACCCACCGGATCATCGAGTCCAACCATTCAATATATTATAGCATATATTATAGTCAGCTTTAAAGTCCTACTCCCAGTGACAATAGGCCCTCATTTTACGTAATTCTTCAATCAGTCACGAAAAGTTAATTGTGAGGAAAGCTTGTACACTTTACCTTTGCTCTTTTCAGTGCTCATTTGTTGTCTGACTTGATGTGAGTGAAAGCTCAGGCTTGATGTGCTGTACAAAAAAGGAAGAATGGCAGAAAAACTGTCCCTTCAGTTGCATGACCTTGCAGCCAATTATTGACATGCTTCATTCAAAGATGTGACTGCTCACGCTTAAATCTTCCTCTGCCTAGGATTATCCTGGAGCATAGCAGGCATTGCTAGAAATTGGGATAATGGTTATGACGAATTGGCTCCTTTTTACACATGTGGTAATGACGGTGTTTTCCTGGCAGTCATAAATGTTTTTTTCTAACCTCATAAAATACACTTGAAAAATGGATATAGGTACATACAGTCAGTGTGTAATTTATAGATTGACACCCACTGTTGGGTTTTACATTGGGATTGCTCATCCCTACAACTACAATTACCATTTACATGGTTTATGTGATGTCACTAAGTTTGGCCCAGGTGGCCAAGAAGGCCAATGGCATCTTGGCTTGGATCAGAAACGGCGTGGCCAGCAGGTCCAGGGAGGTTAACCTCCCTCTGTACTCGGCACTGGTGAGACCGCTCCTCGAATCCTGTGTTCAGTTCTGGGCCCCTCACCACAAGAAGGATGTTGAGGCTCTGGAGCAAGTCCAGAGAAGAGCAATGAAGCTGGTGAAGGGGCTGGAGAACAATCGAAGCGGCTGTGAGAGCTGGGGGTGTTTAGCCTGGAGAAGAGGAGGCTGAGGGGAGACCTCATCACTGTCTACAATGACCTAAAAGGAGGTTGCAGAGAGGTCTCTTCTCCTAAGTGACAGGTGATAGATGGGAGAGAATGGCCTCAAGTTGTACCAGGGGAAGTTTAGATTGGACATCAGGAAAAATTTCTCCACTGAAAGGGTTCCCAAGTGCTGACAGAGGCTGCCCAGGGAGGTGGTTGAGTCCCCATCCCTGGAGGGGTTTAAGGGTCGGGTAGCTGAAGTGCTTAGGGATATGATTTAGTAGTGGGCAGGTACGATTGCACTTAAGGATCTAAAAGGTCTTTTCCAACCTAATTATTCTATGATTGTATGATTTTATGTTCAAATAGCAGTTAAGTCTAGTACTCACAATGATGCTAGGGAGTTTGGACTCTGGTAATCCTATAACTCTAAAATATTTGTCAAACTAGGGCAATGAGAACGGTGACTTCACACAGTCCGAATCTGCAGACTCATCTTTTTCTTCAAAGATTAGATTTCTCCTGCTGTTTTTAACTGAAAATGTCAGAGTAGACAGTGGTCTTTTAGGAGTGTGATTTACGGAACAGAATGTCAGAAGTGACTGAAACCACGTGGGGAAAGGTTGGCAGCTCCTGTAATCTGGAGATATCACGTAGAATAGGTTCTTCGCTCCTAATACACACACTGCTTGAGTTACTTCTCTAGAATGAAATACTTTGAACTGCTGACATGAAGAGCTGCAGAACTGCACATTGATTTTCTGATTTTGATAGCTTGGACTGTTTCTGAAACTAGTTAAATCAAAGCTTTTTACTCTGCTTTGTTTTTTGTATGCTTTTTCCCTGCGTCTGCTATTGATAATGCCTGTAACAGGGACAGTCCTGCTAACTATTTCATGTTTATTGAATAAAAGAATACTCAGGGAAGAGGAAACAGCAGCACAGTGGTGCTGAGGGAAATGGCATGTTGACTTTGAAAAATATACATTATAGTATAATGAATATGCAGGAAGACCTTTAAAAGAACCTAGACCATAATAAAAGACATGAACTTTTAAAAGTAGAAATAAGGAAAAACAGTAGAAGGGCATAAGGAGCTCTCCCTGTGTGTTAATAAATTGAATCCAGATGAAGTCATAGCTCTTCAAAGGGCTCTCCTAATACAAAAGGGCTCTCTTAATACAAAATAATTTTGCAAGACCTGTTTGTTCCTACTCATACCCATGAATATGCAGAGAAATTAAATCCGATTCTAGGTTGTGCTTGGGGTTATCTGTGTTTGAAAGCTCTCTCACGGTGTTCTTGGGGATGAAATGGATCCCCCTCAAGCAGAAATTCTAGCGGTAAATGAACTCCTTTGGTTAGTTAGAAGGCAGAAATATCTGCAGCAGAGATTCTGTTTTGTGTTAGACCATGGGATAGTGAGTCCTCTGGTCCTCCTTCACTGTAATGAGCTTCCTTCATTCCCAGGGCTACCTGTGTTCTGTATTTCAGTGCAGCAACTACTAGGTCTTCCTCTAGAGTGGAATACGCAAAAATCTTATTTCTGCATTAGAGAAATAAGAGTTCTTCTGAAGGTCCTTACTACTATACTTTCTTAACCTTTACAGTTTTTAATCCGAATCCTTTGACTGTAGTTAAGGCAAAGGATTTTTTCATATAGTCTCATCTTTTCCCATTATATTCATTGTACTTGAAATACTGGTATGTGGTTATTATTGCAGTTAAGAATGCGTTAGAACTAAACCTTCAGTTTCCTTTTGAAATTCTAATGCATTGTAAAGGCTACAAATTAAAAGCGATGTGCCCAGTTGACTTATAGCATTAACAGGAAACAGTCAGTCTTCAGAGATTGGAGGTATTTCTGAGCAGAAGCTTGATAGACTAGATTAGGTATAATTGTCTTCTTTATTCTCACAAAATTCAGTGAGAAAGTCTCTCATTTGGTAGTTTGCCATTGTCACAAAACACATTGGATGGCAACTTCATATTAACTTGGAGACATTAGCAAAAAGTAGGGATAGAAAACTCTCATCACAGTGCATATGATCATAGAATCATAGAATAACCAGGTTGGAAGAGACCCACTGGATCATCGAGTCCAACCATTCCTATCCAACACTAAACCATGTCTCTTAGCACCTCGTCCACCTGTGCCTTAAACACCTCCAGGGAAGGTGAATCAACCTCCTTTCAGGTAGTTGTAGAGACCAATGAGGTCTCCCCTCAGCCTCGTCTTCTCCAGGCTAATAGGAATGATAGGAATGGTTGGACTCGATGATCTGGTGGGTCTCCTTCCAACCTGGTGATTCTATGATTCTATGATTCTAAACACCCCCAGGTCTCTCAGCCGCTCCTCATAAGGCCTGTTCTCCAGCCCCCTCACCAGCTTTGTTGCTCTTCTCTGGACTCGCTCCAGAGCCTCAACATCCTTCTTGTGGTGAGGGGCCCAGAACTGAACACAGGATTCGAGGAGCGGTCTCACCAGTGCCGAGTCCAGAGGGAGAAGAACCTCCCTGGACCTGCTGGTCACGCTGTTTCTGATCCAAGTCAAGATGCCATTGGCCTTCTTGGCCACCTGGGCCACTGCTGGCTCATGTTCAGTCGCTGTCAACCAACACCCCCAGGTCCCTCTCCTCCAGGCAGCTTTCTAGACAGACTTCTCCTAGTCTGTAGCACTGCACAGGGTTGTTGTGCCCCAAGTGCAGGACCCGGCATTTGGCCTTGTTAAACCTCATCCCATTGGTCTCAGCCCAGCGGTCCAGCCTGTTCAGATCCTTTTGGAGCCTCCTGACCCTCCAGCAGATCGACACTTCCACCCAGCTTAGTGTTGTCTGCAAACTTGCTAAGGGTGCAATGATGAATGGATGTATTCCTCAGACACACCAAGATGGCCATGTTCTAATAATATTGCATAGTAAAGGGACAAAACAAACATATAAGTCACCAATTACCTAGTTAAATTAAAGAGGAGCTACTGCTATCTAGAAAAGATAGGGAAATGAGATATTTTCATTTATTACACTGAGTTCAACAAATGGCCAATTAATCTCAAGTATGATAAAGCCACTGAAGTGGAACATACAAGAGGTCCTGCTCAGTGATGTGTATTTCATTTTAACTCAGTTCAAACATGGGCTGTTTTGTGACTGAGAACCCTGTCAGTCTGCGACTAGGGACAGATACATCATTGCATACTTATAACAAGATCTCTAGCTCAATCACAGACAAAACAAACAGTATAGATCAGGGTGGACAAAAATACTGCTGAAGAAAAAAATACAACTCCCTCCCCCCCAACAACTACCACACCTGTCAGCACCTTGAACAAATTTTTGCTTTTCTGGCAAATCTTAGTGTGAGGGTAACCAATTTACTGCCAGTATTCAGGTGAACCTCTGAAAAATGGCTTTTCTCTTAACTTGAACTCCAATGAATTTATATAGTAGTATGAAGGAGCCTGCATTGCTGCTGCAACATTTATACCAAGGAGGGTGAATTCAGCCTTCTGGGTCATCGATGCCAAATATCTTTCAAAGAACATGAAATACTAGCACTGAAAATTGATAGGAAAAGTCAGCTTTGAAATATTACAAATATTCAGCTTTCTTCCGTGAAAGAGGCAAATATTACTTAAGTTATAATGCAGATATAGAACTAGACTGGAAGGATTCCTTTCTAGTTGAAAGGCTTCAAATAATCCTTACTTTAGGTTCAAGCACCAGACGTGTCATTCCTCTCCTTAAACTAAAGTTAGCTATCCGAATGACTAACTAGGAAGCTATTTGTCTGAAAAATATTTAGTGCCTCTTATATATAAAAATACCTGGTATCTGCATAATTTGCAAAGCCGCGAGGGGAACTTTGTGTGTACACCTATGAGTTTTGCCTGCAGAGCGAGTTAAAAATACCAGCTCATCTATAATATATATGGCCATGTGATTTGTCATGTGAGAAACAGCAGTGGATGGCTGCATCTGGCCTAGCAGATGGTCTGTCGAGGCATAATAGAAATGTAGAAATGTATATTTAGAAGAATCACAGTTCTCTCATATTCCACATGTCCTGTATGTATTATGATGTTTTTGAGAGAAGTTACTGTTTTCAGAGGAAGCGATTAGTCATGCCTTTACAGCAAAGGGTGATTAACAATACTACGTGCAGTAAATGTTTAGAGAGAGGAAATAATTTGGTAGCAGGGGCATTAAATTCTGTCTTGAAAGATTTTAGGTCCATTACCTGCTTCACATCTGACTCTAAGCAAATCGGTTTGGGACTGTAGTTACATTGGTTCAGAACTGCAAGTTTAGCTTCTCGGAACCTCCCAGCTGCTATAACTAACAAAGCTTTTATTCATAAAATTGAACAGGCACCTGGGTATCTGCTCCCAAGAGCCATGCCCATTAAATCCTATCCAATCCTAGAGCCCAGGTATTTCTCCTTTTCTCAAACCTGTGATCTGATAGGTTGTTGTGGCTTAACCTAAAGTAGAATCAGTTTTCTAACTTCAGTTAAGTCTCGTCTAAGTAACTTCATTTTCTGGAAGTAAATAGCATGTTTTTCAGACGTTTTCTCTCTAGAAGTGATAACGTGTGACACTGGGATGCAGAAAGACCAATGCTTGTATTTATTCCTTTAGTAACCAAGGTCATCCTTGAGCTGGTGGAGGGCCGTAAGTCAGACAGAGAAGGGTCACACCTGCAGGGAGGGTGGACAGGACAGGTGTCCACAAGCTGATCAACGGAATATTTCACCTCGTATTTGTCATACTTGGTGTAAAACTGAGAGATCACAAGGGTCTTGCTCTCTTTTGTGGTTGCTGATGTCCAGTGAGGTCCTCATCCGTCTGTTTGCCTCTGATTCTGGATCCGTGTGTTCCTGAGTCCAGTTCCTGGGTCCCCCTCCCTCCTGCCAATCACCTGCCCTGTACCGGCTCTGCAGCATCGGCGGTGACGTAGAGTCATGAAGAGGTGGGGTGGGGACATGATGTTATACACTTGTATATATTTGTATATATTTTACTACTTTCTTCTTCTTCATCTCCTTCTCCTTCTCCTTCTTCTTCTCCTTCTTCTCCTTCTTCTCCTTCTTCTCCTTCTTCTCCTTCTTCTTCTTCTTCTTCTTCTTCTTCTTCTTCTTCTTCTCCTTCTTCTTCTCCTTCTTCTCCTTCTTCTCCTTCTTCTTCTTCTTCTTCTTCTTCTTCTTCTTCTTCTTCTTCTTCTTCTTCTTCTTCTTCTTCTTCTTCTTCTTCTCCTTCTTCTTCTCCTTCTCCTTCTTCTCCTTCTTCTCCTTCTTCTTCTTTCTTTATTATTATTACCACTCTTTTATTAAAACTTTTTTAGTTTATTTTCCAATACACAAGCATTTTTTCCTCTCATTTCCCTTTCCTCTTTCCCTAGGCGTGTGGTGGGAAGGACAATGGGAGTCCAACTGTTTGTTTTTAGCTGCTGAAATTTCCCTGGGCTGGGGCTAAACCATGGCATGGGTGTTTAAACAGTTTGGTAAAATGGTTCAGCCTTGGTCAGAACTATTCCACAAACTCTTAAACATCTACTGGGATATGGAATGAAATTTAAGTCAGAGTGCCTCAGTCACTGACTTAGACAATCATTCTACTTCTCTTACTGGCAGAGCATATTTGGTACACACGGTGTAGCAACTTCAGCTATACAAAAGAAGAAACCCTTGATTCTGCATCATGTATGTCTTGATCTGACTAGGTTTATATATTTCAGCTCCATTCCTTGAAGAGGGTGTGGCTAAACCCTCATTCACTTCACTAGTGCTGATCATTGATTGGAAAAGACCTTTGAGGTCATCAAGCCCAACCACACCTGTGCACTAGTAAACCATATCCCTAAGCACTTCATCTACACTTCTTTTAAACACCTCCAGGGATGGGGACTCAACCACCTCCATAGGCAGCAAGTTCCAGTGCTTAAGAACCCTTTCAGTGAAGAAATTTTTCCTAATTTCCAGTCTAAACTTCCCCTGAGGCAGTTTAAGGCCATTCCCTCTTGTCCTATCATCTATCACTTGGGAGAAGAGATGCCACAGTCTACAGTGGGCTTTTCATAAAAGCCATGACCCCTCACTCAAGCTAAGGTTCTGCTGCACAACACAGGAGTTTTGCCTACATAAGAATTACTGGATAAGCCTTTCATTCTTCTGCTGTCAAATACTGCTGGCACGGTGCTTTGTGGCTTATTGTGGTTGTCACGGCTTCACCGGATAAAAACACCCCAAAGAAAGAAAATGTAATTGGGATCAAAAGCCTGCCCTTCCGCAGGACAAAATTAAAAAAGTACCAGATTGGTTTTACCTACTAGGGCTCAATTACAGGGCCAGGGCTCTGTAATGTTTATATAAATGATGTGGACACAGGAATTGAATGTAGGTTAAGTAAGCTTGCTGACAATAGTAATTTAGGAGGAGTTGTGACTCCCTCGAGGGTAGAGGCCATACAGAAGCATCTGGATAGGCTAGAGAGCTGGGTAATCACCAGTTGTATGAAGTTTAAAAGGAACAAGTGCCAGATTCTCCAGCTGGGGAGGGTTAATCAAATATACATACTTACATACATACATATATATATTCCCCAGGGCATTGGTCATGGCACTGACACTGTCAAGAGTTGAGGGTCTGGATGATGTTCTTTGTCATATGCTTCAGGTCCTGCAAGGGGCAGGGAGCTGGCCTGAATGATCCGTACCAGTCCCTTCCAACTTGAAATATTCTATGGCTCTGTGATTCTATACAAGTGAAGAAGAAATTCTGGGCCACTTGGACGAATTCTCCTTTAACCCTTTTGCTGGGAGTAAAACCCCCTCTTTTTGTCGTATGATGTTTAGAAGTGGGACTATGATAAATACAGGATCTAAAGGACATAATGTTTTGATGGGAAAAAAATCTCTCATCACACAGCAGAACTGTAAAGAATAACAGGCAATCCATACTGATACCAAAATACTGGCAACTAAAACTCTCCAAGACTTGCTTTGGAATTTTAGAAATCAAGTATCCCTTACTAGGCTTGGGCAACTTGAGGGAATGATCTCCGTAAATCATGTGCCACAAGACAAAGGCTGGGTACAGAATGTATTTCCCACTTACATGCATGTGTATAAATGTTCCCAGAAATCTTATGCATATTCTATTACTTTCCAAGGTCTAATTTTAATGTTATGGAATGTTACAATAGTCAAAACTCGTGCTAATTTGGAGCTGGCTCCAGCTCTCTGCTTGAGCCTGGCTTTAAGATAGGAAGTACTGCAGAAAGATGATTGCAGAAGAAGAGAGAAGTGTTCAGCACAGATCATACTTCACACAAGGCATTAGCATCTTCAAAGAACAATGTCTGCAAAAACCTTTTTAAAGAAAACATTCTATCAGAGGGACATCCCGTCTGACCGTCAAAATACCCACAACTGCTTAGATGAAAATTAACTGTAGTTCAGCTTAAATCAAAATATTCCACTTATATCCCACTTTTCAAAGTTTCAAAATATTCAGCATATTGTATCAATGCTGTTTGAAAATAAAAGAGTAAAGAATTGTTTTGAACTTGCCATGCATGCAGCTAGACCTTTGTGAAGGATGACTGTCTAGGTCCAACTCCTGTGAAGAAAGGGTTTGTTTTAAGTGTGACAACAATGATTTCTGGTAAAATTAGAGAAAGGTGTGTTGAAATTGGGTATGTAACTAACGACCCAATACTTAGCACCTTTTTGTTCAAAGTGGAAGCTGACTGGCCCTCTTCAGTGCAAATATTTAGCAGTATATGCTGCTAACCAGATCTCAACCCAAACACTATAAACTGAACACAATTCTTATCCCAAGGAAACACTGAAAAAAGGAACAAAGTGTATGTTAGAGGAAGTATTAATGTTGTTTAAATGTCTCCCTAGACAGTATTTAGATGCTATAGTGACAGTAGCTGTATAAAACCTTTTTGAAACAGAATAATCACAGAATTAAGAGTAAGAAGACCTGGAAGTTTTGGGCAGCAGCATTGGGCAAAGTCAGATGCTGTTTCATTGTAGATATAGGGAAGCACTACTGAGAATAAGGGAGTTCGGTTATATTAGTTTTAAATCTGATCTACCATTGCTCATTTACTTTGCATAAACAAAAAAGCTCCTTGCAAAGACTGACTTCTTCACTTATATTTGTGTTTCAAGCACTGTTTGAGTGCAGCGCTGTGTGTGCCCAAGAGACTTTTCTGTAGCTCCTGGTTAACCATGAGAGGAGAGGTGTAGAAGATGGGGTGACTGTCCCGGGTGGGCTGCTGCAAGGGGATTGGAACTAGATTATCTTTAAGGTCCCTTCCAACCCAAACTATTCTATGATTCTATGACCTTTTAGGTAATTTACATGACTGTTTGCTTTCCTTTTAATTCTGGGAATTTATGGGAATGAATTTCCAGTCACTACTGGAAACTAAGAGCTCAGCCAGCTTAAAAAGAGCATAAGCTTTTTAATTAGACTGCTTTTCACATGTTTAGTTTTATTATGCGTGATGAAATGAATGATGGTTGTTAGCGAGGCTGCCAAGATAGATTCTATGTGCTTAACTGTGTTATAGAGAAATAATATCAAATTATAGTGTCTTGTAATTTTTTAACGGTTTTGCCCTGTAAAGTTTACTACCCTATTAAATCTGTAGGTTAGCCTTTGTTAGGAGGCTTTCATAAGATTTCTGAAGTAGGTGGCTGTTAGAAGAAATCAAGATATAAAACACTGCATCTCAGAAATTCATGGTTATACTTTAGTTTATGGGGAGAGGGAATCATGAGACATTTTTCTTATTTCCACATTCAAATTAATAGACAGATCCTCATAAACTGTGTTTCTCAGTTTCAAAGGCAAAATCAATATACTGAAAAACATTTGAAATATTTTTTTATCTATTGCACAGCAGCTCAGCTTTTTACTCTTCCCTTTTGAAAAATTCTGGGAATAACTCATGCTGTGTAAATAGATAATGACTTATATTAAAAATAATATTTACACTAGGAAAATGCAACGATTTATTTAAAAAAGCAAATTCATAAGGATTGTTATGCTTGTTAGCCTCACTTTCTGTAGAAAAAAGTACATGTGATTGTGATGTCTTCACATCTGTTCCTCTGCCTTTGCTTCCTTACTCAATAGCTAATTTCAAGTAAATTGGATAGTATGGTTCAAAGACACTGAAGCCCTACATGTTTTGGTAGCCTCCCAGGCAAGGAAAAGCTTCCGTTGAACTTAATTCTTTTATTATGTGTCAACAAACCCACTCGTTCATCAAAGTTTGTCTCCAACATAGATTCTTTGTTGTGTAATAAGTTCGCGCTTCAGATTTTTTGTTCTTCCATTGCAAAACAAGTTGACCATGAGACACAGCTGCACTGCAGACCAGGGCTTAGGAAGACCAGGCTCGAGTGCTTGCAGGAGGTATTTTTCTCTTATACAATGTTTTGTTATAATGCAGCGTGGCCTCCTTGCACTGACTGTGTTGTGGGCAGATCCTTAACATACAAGGAGGTTGTCTAGGTTCTTGTTGACCCTTGTAGTGATTGTCCCTTGTCTTAGCTGAGTCTGCTGCTTGGGCCACCTTCAAGTCAGGGTTGTATCTAGCTATTCATGCAGCTGTCATTTATTCCTTGCTAAAGAAGGGTACGACACTAAGTAGAGTGGTGCATTCGTGCTTTTCACCTCATTAAAGTATATAATGACGAGATATAGGTTTTTTTAGCTCTAATCTTAGGCTTGCCATGTATGAGAATGACCACTGGAACAGGTTTCCCAGGGAAGCTGTGGTTGCCCCATCCCTGGAGGTGTTCAAGGACAGGTTGGATGGGGCTTGGGCAGCCTGATCCAGTGGGAGGTGTCCCCGGTTCTCACAGAGGGGGTTGGAACTGGATGGGCTTGAAGGTCCCTTCCAACCCAAACCATTCCATGATTCTATGATTCAACAGTAACTCAGCAAGACCATTAGTTGAACTGGGGCTTACGGGCTGTACTAAACAAGCCCCAGCCATTTCAGTAGAAGTAGTCACAGCTGACAGCAGAGTCATGAGGCTTTCAGGTCAACCCCAGGTTACTAAAGATACTTGACGTATTTTCCATTTTTTACAAGGAAAATTAGATATCTAACTGCCTTTGGAAGTGTATAACTACCTTTGTGAAAGTACGTCTTTATTTTTTTATGAAATCAAGGGACCATCCTTGCCTCCTTTCCTCTTGTGACATATGCTTACGTTCTATTTCTCACATTTGATATTGTTTAAACAGTAAAGACTTTCTTCCAAGCTAGCCAAGCTCATAAATCGAGCTTTAAACTAGATGTGAAGGGGGAGGGGGTTGAGCCCAGGCTAGACAGGAATGAGCCTGGATGTGGGGAATTGGTGATTGGGAGAGGGTGCGCGGGCGAGGACCACCAGTACCTCACCGCACAAAAAGTGGGGGAGAACACACCTCGGGCTGTTAAGGGAGATGCAGGCACTCTGGTGTCAACTACTCCAGTTACCAGGCAGTTGGGAACGAACCCTGTTCCCTCTAGGAGGGCTGAAGGCTCGGCAGCTCAGCTGAAGTGCATTTACACCAATGCACGCAGCATGGGAAATAAGAAGGAAGAGCTGGAAGCTGTCATAGGGCAAGGGGCCTATGATGTTGTTGCCATCACGGAAACGTGGTGGGACGACTCATATAACTGGAGTACGGCTATGGTGGGGTATAAGCTTTTCAGGCGGGACAGGAAGGGTAGGAGAGGAGGTGGGGTAGCCCTCTTTGTAAGGGAGGACTTGGACATCACTGAGATGGATTGTGGAGATGAGGAGGTTGAGTGCCTGTGGGTCAAAATCAGAGGAGCCCACCAGAAGGTAGATGTTGTGATGGGAGTCTGTTACAGACCACCCAACCAAGGAGAAGCAGCTGATGAGCTCTTCTATAAACAGCTGGGGTCAATCTCTAGATCGATGCCTCTCGTTCTGGTGGGAGACTTCAATCTGCCTGATATCTGCTGGGTGTACAACACAGCAGAAAGGAAGCAGTCTAGGAGGTTCCTGGAGTGCGTGGGAGATAACTTCCTTGCACAGTTGGTGAATGAACCAACCAGGGAAGGTGCCCTCCTGGACCTCCTGTTGGTGAACAGAGAAGGCCTTGTAGGGGATGTGGCGGTAGGTGGACGCCTAGGACTAAGCGACCATGAGATTATAAAATTTTCTGTTCTAGGTGAAGTGAAGAGGGTGGTTAGCAAGACGGTAACATTAAATTTCCAGAGGGCAGACTTTGATGTCTTCAGCAGGCTGGTTGGTGAAGTCTCATGGGAGACAGTACTCAAGGGCAAGGGAGCCCAGGAGGGCTGGGAGCTCTTCAAAGGGGTGGTCCTAGCAGCTCAGGAGAAAGCCATCCCCGTGGTCCGGAAAAAAAGCCGGCAGGGGAGAAAGCCAGCTTGGTTGAATAGAGAGATCTTGAGGGATATCAAGAAGAAAAGAAATGTTTATGGCCTCTGGAAGAAGGGACAGGCCTCTTGGCTGGACTACAGGAGGGAAGTGAGATTGTGTAGGGAAAAAATCAGAAGGGCTAAGGCTCAGCTAGAAATTGGATTGGCCAAGTCAGTGAAAGATAACAAAAAATCTTTCTACAAATATATAAATAATAAAAGGAGGACTAGGGAGACCATACAGTCCCTATTGGACACAGAAGGGACAACAGTAACAGGGGATGAGGAAAAGGCTGAGGTACTTAATGCCTTCTTTGCCTCAGTCTTTAGTCGTAAGGAGGGTCGTTCCGCCTGTGTACAAACCCAGGAGCTAGAGGAGCATAATGAGGCTCCCATGATCCAAGAGGAGGTGGTCAGAGACTTGCTAGCCCGACTGGACAGTCACAAGTCTATGGGGCCGGACGGGATTCACCCTAGGGTACTGAAGGAGCTGGCAGATGTGCTGGCCAGACCCCTTTCCATCATCTTCCAACAGTCCTGGAAGACTGGGGAAGTCCCACTGGACTGGAGGCTGATGTTGTGCCCATCTACAAAAAGGGCCGCAGGGAGGACCCAGGGAGCTCCAGGCCTGTCAGTCTGACCTCAGTGCCAGGGAAAGTCATGGAACAGGTGATCTTGAGTGCTATCATGAAGCACATGCAAGAGAACCGGGTGATCAGGACCAGTCAACATGGGTTCACAAAAGGCAGGTCTTGCCAGACTAACCTGATCGCCTTCTATGACAAAGTGACCCGGCTACTGGATGAGGGAAAGGCTGTGGATGTGGTCTTCCTGGACTTCAGCAAAGCCTTTGACACAGTTTCTCACAGCGTTCTGCTTGAGAAACTGTCAGCCTCTGGGCTGGACAGGCGCACACTCTCCTGGGTGGAAAACTGGTTGGATGGCCGGGCCCAGAGAGTGGTGGGAAATGGTGTGAAATCCAGCTGGAGGCCAGTGACAAGTGGGGTTCCCCAGGGCTCAGTGCTGGGTCCAGCCCTGTTCAATGTCTTCATCAATGACCTGGATGAAGGCATCGAATGCACCCTTAGCAAGTTTGCAGACGACACTAAGCTGGGTGGAAGTGTCGATCTGCTGGAGGGTCGGGAGGCTCTGCAAAGGGATCTGAACAGGCTGGACCGCTGGGCAGAGTCCAATGGCATGAGGTTTAACAAGGCCAAATGCCGGGTCCTGCACTTGGGGCACAACAACCCTGAGCAGCTACAGACTAGGAGAAGTCTGTCTAGAAAGCTGCCTGGAGGAGAGGGACCTGGGGGTGTTGGTTGACAGCCGACTGAATATGAGCCAGCAGTGTGCCCAGGTGGCCAAGAAGGCCAATGGCATCTTGGCTTGGATCAGAAACGGCGTGACCAGCAGGTCCAGGGAGGTTATCCTCCCTCTGTACTCGGCACTGGTGAGACCGCTCCTCGAATCCTGTGTTCAGTTCTGGGCCCCTCACCACAAGAAGGATGTTGAGGCTCTGGAGAGAGTCCAGAGAAGAGCAACAAAGCTGGTGAAAGGGCTGGAGAACAGGCCTTATGAGGAGCGGCTGAGAGAGCTGGGGTTGTTTAGCCTGGAGAAGAGGAGGCTGAGGGGTGACCTCATTGCTCTCTACAACTACCTGAAAGGACGTTGTAGAGAGGAGGGTGCTGGCCTCTTCTCCCAAGTGACAGGGGACAGGACAAGAGGGAATGGCCTCAAGCTCCGACAGGGGAGGTTTAGGCTAGACGTTAGGAAAAAATTCTTTACAGAAAGGGTCATTGGGCACTGGAACAGGCTGCCCAGGGAGGTGGTTGAGTCACCTTCCCTGGAGGTGTTTAAGGCACGGGTGGACGAGGTGCTGAGGGATATGGTTTAGTGTTTGGTAGGAACGGTTGGACTCGGTGATCCGGTGGGTCTCTTCCAACCTGGTTATTCTGTGATTCTGTGATTCTGTGATTCCTATTACCAGAAACACGAGGATGGGGTAGCACAATGTTGCATTAAATGAAATGTCGTAATCCATTGTCAGGTAAAGAATAGAGCTCATTTCAGCTATTTACTCAAAAAGTGAAAGGCATCACCATCATAAGTTTAATTGTGATTTATATTTAAATAAAATTACATGCCTGGAGGCCTCATTCAGTGTCACTGTGCCGTTATGCTTTGTGAAAACCACAACAAAGGCACGGTCCTTATTCCAGACAGGTGGTAATTTGAGAAACTGCAGAACACAAGGACATTTTGTGCATGCTTATCTCTGAATTATTTTTACCCAGATTTAAACACTGAAGCCCCTGAATGTTTCTTTCCCCACTTTATGGGTTGGATCATCCATTGTTGTTTCAGCAGGATGTAGAACATTGGCATTACTGAGATAAAGAATGAAATTATTGCAAGTCCTTTTGCAATCAACAACTTCTTTTCATCAAAACCTGACAGATAATGCTTTTTTCCCTTTTTCTTTCTGATGACTTTGTGTGTTGTCTAAAGCTATTACAATCAATAGGGGAACAGAAGAGAGGATGCTATCAAAATAGTGTATTTGTGACTGGAGAGCTTAAAACCACTAGCCATAAACCAAGCTGTTAATCCACTTTACAACAAATGCAAACATGTCTCATTCTGCTATGGAAAGATATTTTCATTGCTCTCAAAGAAGTCATAAGTCATGGTGAAAATCTGTTATGGAAATAACAACCCTGCACGGTGGAAAAACAAAGTCCTTGTTACGTTTGAAGGCTGAGAAGAAATTGTGTTGGAATTACACAGATTTCTGCTTGGATGCTGGGGAAGAATGTGAAAGAAGTGGGAGCTCAGTCCACATTTAAGATAGGTCTCTGGTGTTCCTGGGTTGCCTTTGTACCTGCCGAATGCTAAATCATATCCCTAAGCAGTTCATCTGTCAGTCTTTTAAATACCTCCAGGGATGGGGACTCAATCGCCTCCCTGGGCAGCCTCTGCCAGTGCTTGAGTGCCTTTTCAGTGAAGAGGTTTTTGCTGATGTCCAATCTGAACCTCCTTTGGAGCAGCTTGAGGACAATCCCTCATTCTTTTTCAGGCATTTTGTATAAAGAACTTGGGTGGTGTTTATTATAGAAGCATTGATTATTGTGTTGACTTAAATAAAACCCTACAAATTGTAAAGATTTAAAAAAAATTACTTCTAAATACTTTAAAAATTCTTCTCCTGTACTACCTTGGAGTAGAAATTTTCTCATGGCAGAAAGCTTTATTTCCTTCCAAACAATAATCATAGTCAATTAAATTTATTGCGATCTGAATGACCTCGATACATTTTTCTGGTGTAATCGGGACTTTTTTCACAACATCTGCGCCATATACAATCATCGTCTGACTGGAAGGCATTGTTTTTAGGCATATTTTAACATTAGCATTCAGTCAAGTTACAAAAGCAAGTTTATACCTCTTGCACTTAGTCATAATAATTTTATATAAATGTTGTATCTTGAACTGCCTCTTATACTCTTTTCAATTAGTATTTTTTTATCAAATATCTGAAGTTGTGCACTGATAGGAATACATAATATGTAAAAAAAACCCATCTATTTTCTGATCATCAATATATACAATATTTATACTATTCAGTCATGATCTCCATCCCTCTGTGTGTGAATTCAGTCATGGTCCTAAGGGTGTAAATCAAAACAGAGTCAGTCTAAAAAGGGTGCTTTTCATCCTCAAATACATAAAATATGCATGTTAAATTAAAAAGCTTTAGAATTCATTAATTATAGTAGCCTGGGGTTAGTAATAATTTATATCTCCTGGAATTACTCTGGTAGTTATTCATGGCAGTACTCGGCACTAAAGCCTCCACACCACGGTACCATTGCTATGGAGAGAAATCCATCACAAATTACTTAAAGGAAAACTAACAGTTTTTTAACATGATGCAAGTCAATCCAGCTGTCTTTATCGCCTGCACTAAAGATCAATCCCAGGTTTTCCATCTGTGTTTAGGTTGCATTTGGAATAAAATATCTAATAGCAAAAGCTACATGTGTAGGGGAAGCTTGGGGTGCATGATGGGCTCTTTAATTCCTTAAATATATAATGATTCAAATTACTTACTTCTTTGCCCTGGCTTACCACTGCATTATTTCCTGCTTCTAGTTTCTACAGAAATCCCTCCAGTTTCATTTAGGAAGGGAAATTCAGGTAGAAAAGTGAAGGTGTTATGGAAGATTCAGTTTTTTTTTTTTTCTTCTGTAATTTAGTTATATAACTCAATTAGGAGATTTGCACTAGCAGCCACAGCTGAAACAGGTTTACACGGTGAAGCTTGGTAGGGGTATAAGGTGAAGGGGAGAGGGTAAATGTGGTTCTGCAGTCACAGTGTGAGATATTCTGCAGTGAAAGCAATGGCAATCAGTCTCACAGGATTGCTGTCATGACACAGCGATGATCCTGCAGGCTGGAGAATACTGCACTGAGCTTTGCCCACCAAAAGGAGGATCAATTAAATCCCAGTGAAGCCAAAATGTTTGGCTGATCTGAAAACATTTGTGAAAATGTGAAGGAGGCATGGACTCTTCCAGAGGATATTTTAAGTTCGTAATGATTTTCTTGTATCTTCTTTTCAGAGATCTTTATGTTAATGCTTGTTACATTATCAACATTATGATTTAACTTGTCTTGTAATAACAATAACAGCTTGGAGACAACTCCCATAAAAATTCAGGGATAGATGCAAAGTCCTTATCACGCCTAATAATAATATCACGCCACCTAATCCTATGCTTTCAGGTGTCTCAGTTAAATAAGGGGCAGAAACACCATGTCTGTGGAAAAAGAAAGAAGGATTTGGATGTTAGGTCATTTAAATCATTCACTGAAGATCTCCATTTATTTCTAAAGATTGTAAAAAGACCTTCAATAACTGGGCTACCATGTTATGCTTCTTGTTTATCTGCAGATATTAGGACAGAAGATCCATGCCAAATAACCTGATTGTTTTCTTCAGTTTTTAGAAACTCGTTTGAAGCAGTTTTACAGCATAACCTGTCACCCTGTGTTGTTGACTGGAATCAATACGTGAGTTCCTGGGTCCTAAGTGGATGCCAGGACCGTTGTGACAGGCCTGAAGGTACAGAGCCATTATAAGACAAGAGTAGGGATAGTATCCCCATTCCTTAAAGTACTGGTAGTGTTTAAATACAGCTTTTCAAAATAATTTTACAATTTTCAAGTATTCTAAACAATTTGTTTTTCAGTTTCCTGTATGGAGGGAACACATAATATTGTGAGACTAGTTTGAAAGCTGTCTTCCAGCCTGCCCCTTTTGCCAGCTGAAAGATCTGTCCTGGGTGAGTCCCATTGAAGAAAGAAAGTCCCATTGAAGAAAGAAAGTTCCATTGAAGAAAGAAAGTCCCTTTGGGTAGACTGGCTTGACCCCACTGCCTTTCTGCTAACAGACAGTCAAGGTGTAGAGTGATAGAATAATTCAGGTTCTTCCCCTACTCCTGTGTAGTTGGGATAAAATACATTGGGTTGATTCATTTAACGAAATCTTGTAGTGATAGGATGAGGGGCACTGGGTATAAATTGGAAAGGGGAAGATTTAGACTAGACATAAGGAGGAATTTCTTCATTATGAAGGTGATGAGGCCCTGGTCCAAGTTGCCCAGGGAAGCTGTGACTGCCCCATCCCTGGAGGGCTTCAAGGCCAGGTTGGATGGGGCTTGGAGCCCCTGATCCAGTGGGAGGTGTCCCTGCCCATGGCAGGGGGGTTGGAACTGGACGATCTATAAGGTCCCTTCCAACCCAAACTATTCTATGATTCTGTGATTCCATGATTGTATGATTTTACAAAGCTTCTCTGTCCTTTCCCATGTGTTTTTGGGAATCAGTTGTCAAAGTTAGTACTTCTTTGAGTAAGAGATTGACCAGAGGGTCTTCAGAGCTCCCTTAAAATCCAAATAACTATGTAACTTTCTGGGGTTTGTGACAGATTTCAAGAAATGGTGTGTTTTTAATGTGAGATTGATCATTGCTTGTGGTCATGTTAGCATCCTGACTTTCTTTCTGTTGTTAATTAACAAACATGGTTCAGATATTGTGACATACAGTAGATTGGGATCATTTAAACCAACACAGAATGATTTAATTGCTGCAATTAATAAGTAGCTATGAATTGCTCCAGTCACAGCACATGTACAAGAATAGATGACAAGGCTGAGTTACTCCAACTCCAATTGTACTCCAACAATTTGATAACTACTGTAAAATTTAATACAGATGCAGAATAATTCCATGGTCTAGAACATAAGCAAACTACAAATAATGTCATAAGTTAGGCTGGTTTTGAACAGAGTCTAGGAGGCTGGTTTGTGAAGTTGTCTATATGATGATGAGTGACTGAGGTGGTGGATTCATCATTCCTGGAGGTGTTTAGAAAGCAGGCTGGTGAAACGCTTAGGTATATGATTTAGTAGTGGACAGGTACGGTTGGGCTTGATGATCTCAAAGGTCTTCTCCAACCTAGGACTTCTAAGATTCTATGATGTATTATGTTTCTTTTATGCCATTTTAATAAACTTAAATGATTTTGTAGGAACTTATAGAATCATAGAATGGTTTGGTATGGAAGGGAACTCAAAGCCCTTCCAATTCCACCCCCCTGCCGTTGGTACAGACACGTCCCACAGGATCAGGCTGCACAAGGCCCCATCCAACTTGGCCTTGGACACCTCCAGGGATGTGGCATCATAACTTTCCTGGTCAGCCTGTGCCAGGGCTTCACCACCTCACCACAAATCGTGAAAGATTTCTGAATAAATGGTCTTTTGGAGTACCTTATCTGAGAGGTGACGTGTTACTCTGAATACAGTGCTCTGACGTGTCTGGATGAAAACCTTTTCTTTCCACAAAGAATGCTACATGGAAGAATTGTTTTGTTTTTTGATATATTTAAAAAGGGCTCATTATCAAACTGTTTCAAAATGATTTTTAAAATTTGTAAACACAATTTATTCTGAGTTAATATTTTAAAATTTACAGATTTCCTGCTTATGTTTTCAAATTGAAAATGTATTTTGAATCTCATAATACTGAGATTGTTTAAACATGAGAATATTTCTTATGCAACCTGCCACAACAATTAGTTTTTAAAAAATGATTATCACAATAAATGTCTGTGAAAACACTTCTTTAGCTTGAAGAAAGGCCATGGGAATTATATTTTCATTTAATTATTAGTGATTTTGATCACTATAGGCGTTGTTCATCTATCTGAATCCATTAATCTGATTTTGCAAGATCAGAGAATCAAAGAACCATAGAATAGTTTGGGTTGGAAGGGACCTTAAAGCCCTTCAAGATCCAACCCCCTGCCATCTGCAGGGACACCTCCAACTGGATCAGGCTGCCCAAGCCCCATCCAACCTGTCCTTGAACACCTCCAGGGATGGGGCAGCCACAGCTTCTCTGGGCAACCTGGGCCAGTGTCTCACTCTCATGGTGAAGAAATTCCTCCTTATGTCTAGCCTAAATCTTCCCCTTTCCAATTTAAAGCCATTTCCCCTCAACCTACGACCGCAAGCCTTTGTAAACAGTTCCTCTCCACCTTTCTTGTAGCCCCTTTCTGGTAGTGGAAGGTCGTAAAAGGTCTCCTCTGAGTCTTCTCTTCTCCAAACTGAACTACCCCAACTCTCTCAGCCTGTCCTCATATGGGAGGTGCTCCAGCCCTTGGATCATCTTTGTATACTCCTCTGGACCCATTCCAGCAGCTCCATCTCCTTCTTATGCTGAGGATTCCGGAACTGGACACAATACTCCAGATGAGGTCTCACAAGAGAGGAATAGAGGGGCAGAATCCCCTCCATCACCCTGCTGGCCACACTGCTTTGGATGTAGCCCAGGACACAGTTTGACTTCTGAGCTTTAAGCGCATATTGCCAGCTCATGTTAAGCTTCTTATCAACCAGCACCCCAAGTCATTCTCTGCATGGCCGCTCTCAATCACATCATCAAAAGATCATCAAAGATGCCCCAAAATTTATAAATATAAATTTGAGCCTAACCTTGGAAAGACATTCTTGATGCAGAACAGATATATAAAAAATTTCTGAATAGAAGAAAAATATCTTTGGTGGAGAACAGTTCTAAATCTTCCTAGACAGGTGGAAGGAGAGCTGGGAGCACTTTACCTGTTGTAGAAGTTATGCAACACCTTGCAGGACTGGTATTTTAATCAGGATTTCCACAATACTAATGATTTAGTGTTCCCTGTCAGGATATTCTACTCGTTATGGTCTTTGAACCTCAGAATAAATAACCAGGGAAGAAACACAGCTGTCACAAAGCATGTAAGAATGCATGGAAGAGAGTGAGGATCAATTATTCCCATTAGCAGATGAGGGTTGAAGAAGAAAAGTTTTAAAACCATAGAGAAAATATGTAGGCTAAATATTATAATTGGTAGAAATTAACTGTAACAAGCAGTTTAATGAGGAGGGAGGAGGTGGGCAAGGTGAGGAATCTTCTTTTTGGAATGGTGTAATTGCCACTGACAGGATGGAGGAAGTGAATGTATTAATGACCAACTAAAGGTTTATTCTAGTCCACATTATTCTAAAAATTCTCTTGTGGCTATAGCAAGTATATATAAACTCTCTGAGCTCAAAATAGAATCAGGGATGAGTTATCTTTTCACTTCTCAGGAAGCTTTCAAGGGCAGGAAAGGTATGAGCCAGGGGTTGTGTGCATTTTTCACGGAGATTTAACCAGGACTAAGAGTGTGAGTCTCGGAAGAGCAGCAGTCTGCCTGGGAGCCCTCAAAACTAAAGTAAATAATATAGAAATGACATTCCATTTAATCTTTTCCATGCTCTGTGACCATACCTTACCACTAACAAATTTCATGTAGTGCCATTGGTCTGAGCTGCATTTTGCGTGAGTTTTGATAGATAGTGCTCTGTATTTTCTTCCACAGAATGTGCTGAATGTTCTTCCCATCTATCACCCACCACAGACTTTCTGTGTTTCACATGCAGCTCCTCCTGTTTAACCAAGGACTTCACTAATGGTCTCCAAAAATAACTGACTTGTTTCTCCCATTAATTCACACTGGATACCTTAGAAAGCATCCTGTCTGTTAAAAACCAGAAGCCAACCCAAAAGCCCAAGTGGAACATCTCTTTATGCAAACCCATTTAGTGAGGAAACACCAGTCCCTGCAGGAGCTAAAGCTCAGATTATGCATCAGGATGCTGTTCTGCAGCTTTTTTTGAGAGTAGCTTCACAGCTGGAAGAATAAGCAAAAAAGGAAGTGCAATATCAGTCTGAATCAGAGCCTCAAAACTGCATTTTTTTCCATGCAGATGATGTGCAAGGTCCCAGTGTCCCACTGGGTAGATTTATTCATGGCTCGCTGCCATTTGTTACACCAGAGTCTGCAAATGCATAGCTCCTACATCTCCTTTTGCTGAGCAAGGAAACAAGGAAGGGATGGAATAAAGGAGTTTAGGCAAAGCTCTTCCAATGATTCCCTTCCAAAGCCCCAATTTCACTGCCAAAAGTTGATCCCTGGCTTCCATAATTACAAAGCACATCTTTAAAGTAGTAGGTGACCATGAATCGTGAAATCTTACCTTTCTGCTTTTGTAGAGAGGTTGATATCATAACTTTAATTTGCAAATGCTTACGTTTGCACATCTTCATCGACGCTACGAATGTACATGTCACCTTGCCTAATTGTAGCTGCTTAACCAAGGTGCTTTACATGCATGGTTCGTTTTCAGCCTCTGGAAAAAGAGGCCAGCCCTGTCCTGAAAGGGACGTCAGGTTGGAAGTGGGTGGCCTCTATAATACTTCTACAATATATAACTTGCCAAGCAAAATTTCAGTATTTCAGTTTACATTGAAGGAAAAGAAGTGCTATTCTGGGTAATGAGTTGGTTATAAATCAGTCTAGATCATTTGGGACAGTCTAATGCAAGTCGTTAAGCCTTTGAGGAGAGAGCTATTGTCTGGAAGCATGGGAAGGCCGTGCTTTTCATCAATGTGAAGAAAAATCTGTTTTTTTGTATAAAATCTGTGATAATTTGGTACATGTGGTGCTAGATATCATAAAGAATGTATTGGGAATCAGTTCCTGATTTAGTCATTGAAGATAAGTGACTAATCAAAATGAATTCTGCAGCTTATTTTCCATGGATATCCACAAATTATATTTTCCCAAATATACCTATATAAGACTAGGGCAGACAATAGGCAAACACTTTCATAGCAATGCTTTGTGAATTACGTTGTACATTTTTCTCTTCACTGATCACGCATCCAACCCCATTTCTATAACCAGTGTGATCCATTATGACACCTTAAAGAAACAAATTTCAGCATATATAGAGGAGGGTATTTTTATTTGGATGATCTCTCAGAAATAGGCCACTTAATGTAATTTTCAGTGGGAGGTCTTGCAAACTGTCTCTTAGTCACTAGCTAATTTTCTCAGAATGTTATAATAATAAAAATAATAATTATTTAGTATACAGCACATTTCATTTTCAAAGTGCTTTTGCAGTACTAATTAATCCGCACTGTGAGCTTTAATGGCGCGTGCCAGAGAATTATATCCTGGCTTGATGCCAATTGCCAATCAACTGACAAGATTCTAATTTCAGAAGTTTTCCTAAGAGGAAAAAGGCATAATTTAAATTAGCCTGGACAGCACCAGTAGCGTGTATGGAGAGGTCTTTGGAGTACTCTGAATGTCTAGTTGCTCGGTTTAAGAGTGAAATTATGAAATTCCAAAGAGATGGCAACTTCAATTTTAAAAACAATTATACTAAGAATAGCTAAAGTGGCTTAAAAAAAATCTTTTTGAAAGATAACATTTAATAGAGTCTCTTGATTCTTTAGGGATCAGTAATACCCAGATCCACCATTAGCTGAAAATGGATAAGGATTATTAGCTGTACTTCATGTGCAGGAAAACACAGGTACAAGGACTATGTTACATGGTCCAAACCATTACTACCGTAAAGGATTTTGTTCCACATTATGTTTTCTCCTCTAGCAAAGCTAACACAAGGGTTTTCTACCATCTGCTAGTGCCTGCACTGCACAGTGGTTCATTATTATAACTTGGATCCATAAATTACCACCACAAAATACGTTCCCTGCTCATTCCTGACCCCTAACTTCCAGAACTTTGAAAGAAATTAAGAATTGTTAGTTTTACCTGGAGTCCGGTTAAACTATCAGAAGTGCAGAGTGATCCATGAGGATGTTGAGCATATTGTAAATAGTTTTATTCCTTGAGGAGAGAACGTAGCTATATCACCTGAATGTAAATTTATGGACTGAAGATGCAAGAATTCCTGACTTGTTGGTCTGCATTAAATGCTCTGTTTTATTCAAGGAAAACGCTGTGTTGGACGGGCTCAGATAGTCCTCGTTTATACACTTGCTGGTATGTCAGATCCTCTCACTTGGTGTCACATTCTACCAAAAGAGGATTTTGATGTTTTGTGGCTGGCTCTTATCTTTTCTTATTTTTTTTTTCCTATCCTATTTCATTTTATTCAGCTCATTCCAGCACAGGAAGAAATCAAGCTTTGCAAATTGTGAGAGTTGGGATTCTCCAGCCAGCCCTAATACTTTCTGCTGAGAAATACCTACAGGAATCTTCCTCAAGAGGTTGACAAAACTTCTTTAGTCTCCAGTGACATTTTTACAAGTGTTTACATAATGTACAGTAGTTCCATTTGTTTAATGCAGCCAAGAAGCTGGAGAGGTAATTTTTCTAGTGTGATGTAATCAGGACTGCCACTGCTTTTTCCTTAAGGAAAAAGAATATTTGCTAAATATATGTACCATACTAAAGGTTTCAGAAACATGAATTGCTTGACAGATTGATACTCTCTAGCCTGTAAATACATTTAGGGTATTTTTAAAGATGTTAGCTACCTGATAGAATAGCTCCAAAGGGTTTTATTTTAACATTTCATACACAAATGCAGTTAGAGTCCTTAAAACACAACAGAAAAACACAAATCCTTCAGCCAGAGGGAAAGCTGCAGCTGCTGCTGAGATGTCACTGTTTATTCATCATTGTAAATCTACCTCTGGCTTCTTTAGAATTGCAACCAGGAATGTGTCAACAGCAACGCTTTCACTTTAACAGATTAAAACATGTCTTTGGTAGCAGAGTTAGGATTCATTTAGCTAACTGGGGTAATCTGTAACTCAGTTGTCTACATGAGAGCTACTTGTCTGTGTTCCCTTTATGGACTGCAGAAAGAAAATCACTTAGGATGTGATTCTTGTAAACCTGTGCCCATGATAGAGCAGATGTAGTACAGCCTAAAAACCTGTTTATCTCCACTGATGGGAACTGGGATTACCATTACAAGTAGCTCCAAAACTGTAGATAACAAGCCCACCCCAGGTAACATCATGTCTCTTGCATCCTTTCCAACACCTACAGAATAAAAGTGGACTGGTGAGCGTGTTAAGCTTGCATCTGTGGGAGGAAGAATAGCTAATTGCCTGGAGAAAATCACTTGCCTCTAAATTGTGCTTTCCTTGTACAATATTATCTGAAACAGAGGTAAGAATCATCCTGTCAAGGTTCTAAGTGGGAGCACTGTGGTACCTCCTGAGCTGTGTCCTGTCGCCTGAAGCTTTGCTGGTGTGCTGGGTTGACTTGTCTGGCTGCCACATCTCTCGTTTTCCCTCCTCAGCAGGACAGCAGGAGAAAATAAAATGAAACACTTGTGGATCAAGAAAAAAGCAGCTAAATAAAAGAAACAATGATTGGAATAAGTAAAAACAATTGTTGCGTCTGAATCAAAAAAAGTGAAATGTTTAAGCCCAATAAATAGCGTTATGATAATCTTGATTGATTTCTAGAATAACAGAAGACGCCAAATCATTCCTGATCGTGGATTCCATGCAGCAATCACTGTACCTGTCTACCAAGACAGCTGTGTTGCTGCTAGAACGTTTGGTAAATGAAGACTCCAGTTCTGGGAGAAAAAAAGAATCAGAATTGGTTGGAAAAGACCTTTGAGGTCATTAAGTCCAACCGTACCTGTCCACTACTAAACCACATCCCTTATCTTCTTCGTCTACCTGTCTTAAATACCTTGAAGAATGGTGACTCAGCCACTTCCATGGGCAGCTTCTGCCAGTGCCTGACAACCCAGAAACAGAGAGGTGGTCACTGGGCAACCTGGACTTTCCACATCAATTCCAGGCCTGTCCTAATGTAGAGAGTGAGTCCCTGGGAAGGTACTCAAAGGTTGCATCTCAAGACCCACTGCCCTTGTTTCCCTTTGTCTTTAGAAACCAGGGTATGTGGTACCTTAACCCCTTCATCAAAATAGGATTTGCTATGCAGCTCACTGACCCAAGTAGAAGGGGTTTCTCCCGTAGAGCTAGCTGTGAAAAAAGAAGACAACATCACAAAACTTGGAAGGTCCAAATATTCAACTGCAGCTGCTTGGAAACACCACATTTGAATTTATAGGTGAAAATTCCCAAGTCACTCCGGGGAAATTTAATGTGTTTTTAGTTATCTGCATTGACTTCACTTGAATCAGTTTCTGATTTCATATGGTACAATAAAATTTACCTGGCGATGGAAGTCAATCATGACTTTCTCCATCTCTCAAAACATAGAATTTTGCATAGAAATTTCATTTTATCTACAGCATTTCAAAAACTCCATTCCATAAAATTCCATTTGATTTGGTACTGGATTGCAGAGGAAACATGTAATTAAAAATAGTTCTCTCTTAAGAACTTGATATAGAGGCCTCCAGGGATTCACAATTGCTTTTGTAATCTGTGACTTGCATTTATCTTGCATAAAAATGTCTGTTATCATCCAAGCACCTCAGTCACATTCAGATGCCCATTACAGAGCTTTTGACAGGCTGTACTACATTCTGACTTGCATCTTTTTTTCCTATGGAGGATTATCCTTAAGCTTTTAAATGCAATAGTGAAGAGGAACTGCTTAAAGCTGGAAATTTGCTGATGGGAGTCTTCAGTTCCAGGTTTACAAATCAACAGAGGAGGTTTAAACGGAAATTTTGGACTAATTGGTGGTGGAATGGAACTCAAATGTTTATCAGGAAATAATTTTAGACTCCTAATTAGACTTTCAAACTTGACGCAGCAGCATCTTTAATTATAACCCTCTTTATAAAGGCTTGTTATGCATTTATGTACATAGAATTGCTTCCTTATTGCCTGATTGAGAAAGTTCAGTGGGCAATTATTCTCAATTATTCAATATGTGACTTCAGCCTTGGATCATTTGACCAAATATACATGAGTAATACCATTTAAGATTTCTGGCCCCAAGCTTCTAAAGCGTTATCTCCCACCTGTTGTCCTGGACAGGCGTGTGTCATATATGCTAGATCCATGCAATTGCATCTACAATATTTGAATTGGGAGGTATTTTTCTACCAAGACTTGCATATTGCTGTTAGTAAAAGAAGAGCCATAAGACATAAAAGGCTGAATGATATTGTAAAGTGATATTATTTTCTGATCATGATCTTCTTAATATTGTTACCCTTTCTTGTTTCAAAATAAACTATTCCAGCATATCTCGTCTCCATATCTACTTCATATTTCCTCTGTATTTTCTACATTGTAAGAGACTATCGATTTTTCACTAACACTTGCAAAGTTAATAGCAAGATAATGCTATTTATTTACAAATGTTACTGTCGTGCCTCCTTTGGTAATATCCTTTCAATTGAATCTATTCAATTATATTTGTAAAGAGAAAAAAATATTTCAGTTCAGAAATAATGGTGCTCACTACCTCGCAGTTAGCAAGAGCAGATTTTAAATACTTGGAGAATTCAGACCATGCTTCAAGAAGCCAGAACCTGCTTCAGTCAGAATCCTCAATTCCTCAGCACTCTGATTTGTTAAGGTTAATGCACAAAGCACTCTGAAGGACTGCAGCTTGCTGATAGGAGGCATGCAGTTCTCTGCTGAATTCTTTGAGAGCAGACACCTGAATGCTTTTGATTAAACATGGAAAAGCTACATCTAAGCCTGGAACTGAAATTTAAAAGGATTTTAGAAGACATTTTCATACTATTTTCCTTTTCTTCCAGTGCTTTAATGTTTTGAGTTTTAAAGTCAGTTCTCTAAATAAGAAAAAAAAGAGTGTTGTCCGGGTAACATGAAAAAAATTACCTGCAATTGTTGATGAAAGAGCACTAGGAGAAAAAGGAAAAGTGCCAGCAGTCTGGTCTCCTTGTTCGGAGACAAGAAAAATACTCTGTACTGGAAAATCTTGATACCTGTTGTGTGTACATATCTATAACAAACTTTTACCTGGTTTATTCTAATTGCTTAGGGAAATGATTGCAGTAGGTATGCAATTAATTTTTATTTATATTTGTTTTTCTTTCCTCTGGCTTTTAACCTCTAGGCTTATATATGTGTAAAAAGAACCTAAGACATCTGAGAATGATTTATTTATTTATCTATTTATGTATGTATGTATGTATTTATTTATTTATCTTTCTGCCTTTACTATCTGCTTTTTGTGGGAAAAAAATCTTGTAGCTTCATGTGTATTTAAGTGAAGGTACTCATAAAAGGTCTGCATTTAAAAAAAATTAAGAAAATAATGAAAAGAATGTGTCACAGCCTTTCAGAACAGTGTTGCCAGCTCCTTTTTTACATTCATTATATGTAAATAAAATATTTATTACTTTGATAGCTACAAAACACATTTCTTCGGTTTTGTTTCCTTTTTTTTTTGTATATGGCTTAAAAATCCTTTGGAGGCATGCAGGGAAGTGAACCTTAATGTGTTTTTTCCATTTCAGTCCTCAACAGTTAATGCTTTGGGGCAGAAGTTGCCTTGTAATTCTTCAGTTGTAGAGTTTCTGGTATAACGACCAATAGTAAGACTTGTAGGTATATCTCAGTGCAAATAATAGGAATCATTAATTGTAATATACAAAGAATAAGTATTGGGTAACATGGGAGGAATTCCCTGTCCAATCTATGTTTATACTCTCACAGAATATATTTCTTTCAGTACATTAGATATTTGTCAGCTGAATAAAAATCCAAGGAAGTGTATGGATGTAAAACTAGCCTGGAAGACTATTTCCCTGAATCCTGGTGGGAGCTGCAGCACAGCTAGTCTAGTTCCATATATACTATAGATAAAGTCTATACACCCGAAAATTTCATTCACACCTGAAATTCTTTAAACTTGGCAAAAAATGGAAAGAATATTGTACTCCATGTAATTAATTTTTTGGGGGGGTTTGTATTGCAAGTGTTTCCTCACTCTGAGTGACACAGATAGTAGATACAGGTATGGACATGACTTATGTCTCAGTCTTCGTGATTTAATTATGTAATTTATTCATTCATGAATCTCATTTGTAGTGACTTGAAGTGATGAGTTAGTTTGTAGAGGGCAATTTTAAATTCTGCATACATAAACGTATGGAGAGGACAAATAGTTACTTATTTTTCTTATGAACACTACATGGAATATTACAGTCATTGGTATGATTTTTCTAATTGAGGTTACACTGATAAACGATTTCCCAGGATTCTGTACAGGTGCCTGTACTGACCATGGGAGCTCTGTATGTTCTTCAAGACAGCAGAAGCTTCACTGGGTTGCAGAATTTTGCGTTGAGCTTACACGTAGCTCACCTTTAAATGCAGTTATCCTAACACGTACTGCAGACAAACTGCTAGTGGTAATGCTGCACCTAATTTAGACCGTAATCTTTACCTTTATTTTTGTAAACCCAGCAGGAGCGTTCAGTCAGATCTAATGTGCACTGACTGAACAGGAATTTTAGGAATGTGAAACAGTCCCTTTATCCGTTTCTTGTATTCTGATTTCACTGTTATCCCTTTAATGTTGTATGGTGAGAAATAAGCCTTCAGATTTGACTGTGTGAAGTTGTCATTATTAGGTGTTCCCCTGCACTCCCTGGCCTATATCAGCTTATCTCCAAAAATTTATATTTGTAGTTTCTGACTTGTATGAATTCCTGCTGTGACAATCAGGTTTTAGCATGCTGTTACCTGATCTGGAGATATTCAACCTCTAGTTTTAACATGGATTTGTGAAACAAGTCACTGCTTTATAAGGCTGATTTCTCTGATTATCCCAGCTTCTATAGGGACTTCTGTGTCAGTGTAGCTCCAGTAAAATTCTGCTGTATCTAATGAAGTTAGATGACCAGAACTGAAAGCGTTTTCCCAGGTGACAGAGGAAAATCAGTTCATATAACAACATTAAAATATTTAATTTCCTTCTCTGTTTAAAAGAGATTGTAAAAAGCTCCGTAAGTGAATTCTACTGTGTGGCTGTGATTGTGAAGTATGAGAAAGTGATGATATGTCATATAAAGCTGTGTTTTATAGGAATCCAGACATTTTCTTTGTGATTTTCCGTATTATCATTCAGAATCTAAAACTGGAGGGGGATCAAATCTGTTTCCATTCCAATCTGTCTGTCATGGTTTTGGCTCCAAGCAGGCAACAGAAGAAACACAGTGGCTGATTGCTCATCCTTTCTGCACCCTCTCCAGTGGGATGAGGAGAGGAACAAAAAAAATAAGTCTCATGGGTTGGGATAAAAACAATTTGACAAAGCGGTAAAAGAAGAGAAAATGCAACAACACTGACAGTAAAGGAAAACACAGAATGGTTGATACACTGTGCAAAGTCATCCACCAACTGGAAACTGCCACCCAGCTGCTTGTGATCTGGAATCCTGAGTTCTTCCCAGCTTCTTGCGAAAATTTCCCCTCCCAAACTGGGAAATTAACTTTTTTCCCAGCCAGAAACAGGACAGTGGGGTAGACTTAAAATTTTCAAGACCATTCTTGAGGTGAGCGTGCTTGCACCATTTTAATTTAATGATAATTTATATATCTTATAACATCAATATGATGTTATTTTATGAAGTTATTTATGATGTTATTTTTATTCCTAAATGTTTTGAACCATCCCTCAACCCAGATACCTCTGACAGCCTAGCAGACAGCCTAGATAGATTCTGTCAAGAAATGCAGTTAGTCAAAAAGAGATTCTGCTTCATGAGCAAATTCCAAGACCTCGCAGAACAGAGAAGTGGGACAAAAGAACCGATCAGGGGAGAGTAGTAGTTTTTCTAAGAAAACTTGGAAAAAAGTAGAGGATACTATTCCATTCAACCTTGGGAGTGATGTGGCCATAGAAAGGTATGTAATCAAGTCCTGTAAACCCCAAGATAGTAATAATGACAGGGTAAGTAGAGCTGTTGCGTGCTCCATTATTAACATGAGCAAATAATTAATTTCCAGTGCCTTGTTGATAGATTCAGGCCTAAATTTCCAAAGTTCCTCTTACTATTAACATTCTTCCCCAAACTAGAGACTAAATTCGTCTTGGAAGTTTAGAGACTAACATGAAGCTTTCGTAGAGGTCAGGATGAAGAATCAAAATGAGGCATTTATAAAAGGTGGTATCTGTCAGCTAAAGGTTTTAGAACCTTCATTTTCGCTTTGTGGCTCACTGGGAATTGCTAAATTACATCAACATGTCATTTTGGGGCATCCTTGGTGGATGCGTAGCTTGTCTTGGCCAGTAGCACCTTGAGTGCCTCTGTCTGGCAGCTAGGTGCCACTGTTCCTCCATGGACATGATGCTGGGCAGAAACAGCTCTGGAAAAAGGTCCAGCTCAGTCTGTCTCCTATCAAGCAAAGCCTTTCATCAATCAGCTAATAGGAAAAAGACGAAATATGTTAACTTACTACCTTCAGAAACAGTTACATTGTTTTTTTGTTTTAAATTTAAAACCGAAGAGAAAGTTCAGATCCATACAGCACCACCACAATTTACATTTGAAACAGGATTAATATCTTTTTTTTTTTTTGCCTTGATCTGTAAAGCATCTCAGAATGGTTGGACATTGTTTATGTGTTGTTTGCTATAATACAAAGTAAAATTCAGTATCCTTTTTGCAAATGTTTGTTTAATTTAGATCTTTTTAATCCAGAAAAATAGAGAGAAATAATATGCCATTTATAGAAAATGTGTAAGTGTAAAAGATCACGATTAAAAAAAAAATCACATCCAATTTCAGGTGCCAGTCAAACGTAAGTTTATATTGCTTATGATAGTCCAGGGCAGCACTGGTTTTAAACTCACTGAAGAAATTTATTCTGTCAAGACAAACATCTTAAATCTTCTCCCAGTTGGTTTTAAAGTTTCTGTGGTGAATGAGAAAAACATTATTACAACACAAAGTTCAAGATGAGAAAAAGCACTCTTCCTTGAGTGATTTCCCAGAAGGTTACGGTTATTGCCTCCCAATGTTTAATTAACGCCACAAATGTACATCACCTGGCAAAACAAACACACCAACCCTACCAGGAGCCAGCCTATAGTTCACACTAGATATTTTAGACTGGCACCATGCAAAGTCACTGTGCAGCAGAGTAAGATGATGCAGGTAGAGGGCAAAGGCAGGGGAGCTCGGCCAAGAAAGGGCAGAGGTCCATCTGCATCAGCCAGTGCTTTGGAGGAGGCAGGAGGAGCAAGGGTTCAGGTCACTTACCTGTAAGAATTTCTCTTCTTGATGAAAGTGGTGATGTCCTGGCCCAGGTTTCCCAGGGAAGTTGTGGCTGCCCCATCCCTGGAGGTGTTCAAGGCCAGGCTGGATGGGGCTTTGGGCACCTGATCCAGTGGGAGGTGTCCCTGCTCATGGCAGGGATGGAACTGGATGATCTTTAAGGTCCCTTCCAACCCAAACAATTCTATGACTCTATGATTCTATGATTCTATGATTCTATGAATGGAAATTCTAGGGGACCCATGTTAAATCATTTTGCAGATGATTTGTGCAGATTCCTGTTAAGGTGTTAATAGGCACTGGGTCCAATAGGTGCACTGTCAACAACAGCCTGATGTTGAACTGCTTTGCACACACCAATAAATGATGGCTGGAAAATACTGTTCACAAATCAACATAATTGAGCCTAGAAATACCAATAAGTCATCAGGGCAGGCATAAGGAAACTTGGACATGATTACCAAATGTAAGAACATATTTCAAATGTGGAAGCAGAGGGAATGGATCTCAACTACCCAACAAAAAGAAATAGAAGTGGACGTGTGTCTTCAAAGTATCAAGCTTTTACATTAGGGTCAAGCTTTTATATTAATTACGTCTTCCTAGGATGTTTGACAGAGTGCATTACTGATCAGTTCATGAATGCTTTAAAATAAATATTTGGAGACAAAAGCCCCAAAGCTTGAAAATCAGATATACAGTTATAAACAAGTGTCAAACCCTCACAGAAACATTGCAGCCAATATAAATCATGAGAAGTGGCAAATGCTTCAAAACCAAGGACTCTAAATCTCCTGATAAGCTGTTAAAATATGGCAAAAAGCATTTACCTTTTTCTGTTCATTCATGGCTGTGGAAGAGACAGGCCTTTCTGCCCTTCACTCAGTCCTCATCTTCCCATGGTAAATTTCTCCTACAGCCATTTTAAAAAGATCATTTTACTTTTACTAGTTTTTCTGCTACCTTATATTTAAAGGACAGCAGTTGTCTGTGTACATATTTCCTTCCCATTTTAAAAATTGCTATTACACTCTTTTTTTTCTAGTTTACTTCAGGTAATGCTAGTCTTTTGTCACTAGGATATTCCTTTAAAATTCAGAAAGGACAGTACAAATATATGACAGTTCTCTGCTCATTTTCAGATAATGTATTGCATAAACACCACACAATTACACAGTTTTTAAACTAATAAGTGTTAAGGAATTTCTTCCCCTGAATTCTGTAAGCTCATTTATCTCTGTTTTTTTTATATAACTATTCTCTGCAGATATTTCCTCCATCATATTTACAAAATCTTACCTTTTGTTATATGATTATTTAACACATGAACAAATCACAGAGACACAGAAACACAGAATGGTTGAGGCTGGAAGGGACCTCTAGAGGTCAGCTTGTCCAGCCTCCTCTGCTCAAACAGGACCACCCAGAGCTGGTTGTCCAAGACCACGTCCAGATGGCTTCTGAATATCTCCATGACCTTTCTGTCAACCAGTGCTGGTGCTCAGTCACTCTTAGAGTAACAGAGTCTTGCTGGATGATCAGAAGGCATCTCCTGTGTTTCGGTGTGCCCAGTGCCTCTGGTGCTGTCTCTGGGCACCACCAGAAAGAGTCTGACTATACTGTCTTTGCACCCTCCCTTCATGTATATAAATGTGTGCGTATATATATATGTACACACACATACATCTCTCTAGTCTTGAACAGTCTCAGTTCTCTCAGCCTCTCCTCACAAGAGAGATGCTCAACGAAGCAACAAAGCTGGTGAGGGGGCTGGAGAACAGGCCTTATGAGGAACGGCTGAGAGAGCTGGGGGTGTTTAGCCTGGAGAAGAGGAGGCTGAGGGGAGACCTCATTGCTCTCTCCAACTACCTGAAAGGAGGTTGTGGAGAGGAGGGTGCTGGGCTCTTCTCCCAAGGGACACTCCCACTGGTCACTGGTTAGGTTTGCTTTACCCTGTGTACTCTCTATTCTTTCTTCTCTCTGAGCTTTTCCAGTGGTCTAAGAACACATGGAAAATTCCTGCCTGCAGGCAGGAGGCTCACTCTTGCAATGAACAAACCAGTGATACGCGTGTGTACCCCTTTTCATTTCACAGTGGAGTGTATTACTCGTACATCATCCTTTCCATGTGCTGCACTAAGTGTTTACCCTAGAGTACTTGCAGGCTTCTTTGGTAAGCCAATATTTGCAAAGGAAACTTAATTTGCTTTCAACTTATTAAAATAAGTATTAATGTTATGTCCAATTCCTCAGGTTTTAGCTGCAGTTTTCTTTTAGAAAAGAGGCCTCTAGTCCTTCAGTTCTCTCTTACACTCTGATACAGTAGTGAATTATTTAGTTACACCTCAAGAACTTCTTTGGAAAGACTGATTAATAAAGGAATCAGGTTATTTCCTACTTAATTAAAAAAAAGAAACATATGTCTGTATGTCTATAAATTAACTTGGCATATAAGTTGCTCCTGAAAGCTGAACTTTATTGTAAAGGCAACAGTATGCAAAAAAAAAAAAATCTGTAGTATCTGTGCATTTTGCTGGATGTTGTAGCAACAGCTAGAGAGGGATAAATGTTGTGTAAGGGCCTCGGGAATCCAGCATGTTCTGTGCCTTCAGGGCCTCCCGTTTGAAGTCAGGCAGCCACCAGAAGGGAAAATGTGGGGAATAATTTGAGCAAACCAACTGCTGCTTCATTAGCTCTCATATTACTGGTGCTGTGTAAGTGCCTGGATGATGATGAGTGCAAACCAACCAAACTCATCGCTGACTGAATTAGTTACGGAGGCGAGTCAGTAGTGAGCAACTCGCCAGTTCATAATTTGCGTAGGGTTAGGGGCACTGGCCTGACTGCAGAAATTAAAAACACTGTGATGCCTTTTAAACGCTTGTTTATTTTGCCTTATTCAAGGGACAGCTCATTCCTTACCGTGTTTCGCCCAGCTGTGAGATGTGTAAGAAAAAAAGGAAAATATGCACTTTAAGATAAAGCTTAATAATTTCTTAGTCTGTCTTTAACAGGTCAAACCCTAGGAAATCAGTGGACTGCACTGGGAAAGGACATTGGCATTTGGGGCTTCCAATGAGGATTGATATTTAATATTAAAAGGGAACCTGAGAGGAGCTCACACCATAAATTGTCACTGACATTAATACTAATGTCAGTGTGAGTTATGGGGTTGTCTGTACACTCAGCCTTTCTCTGGATCAGTCCTAGGAACAGTTTTTCCTCATCATTTTTTAAGCAAAAGCTGATTTACAAATTCTGAATCAAAAGCTCGTGGGTATATCTGCCTCCCTTCACTATTACGAGACAAGTTTAGAAAGTCCTCAATGCTTTCATGATATGGTCTGGCAATGACTAACTCAAGGCAGTCAGTACTTCCCAGCACACGTCCCTTCATGTGGTTTCTTTTTCCTTTTAAGTACAAATGAAATACAAAAGTACTTAATCTGGTATGATCACCATAATAGCTGGCATTTCTTTCTGTAAAACATATCCTTAATTACTGGAATATCAATTCCAGGATCTTGATATTTCTTAAAAGAGCCAACAATAGATGTGTTAGAGCTTATGAAACTGCGTGATAGCATCAATTCATTTTGTTCCTGTCTGCAATGCTTTTGGATTTCAGTGCTGTAACACTAATCTGAGTTAATATTAAAAACAAGCTTAGAGTATTGATACTTCTTCATTATTTCAAGCTTGATTGTCAGCATGCACTGTTTTCTATTATTCAGTCTGCCAAAAACTGTTCTTGTAGGAGGATCATTGATAGAAAACCAGAAATTGTAACTCTGGAAGACTGCCAAGAAAAAAACCTAGCAAAGGTAAGGAGATCTTTCATAGAATCATAGAATCATAGAATCATAGAATCATAGAATCACGAGGTTGGAAAAGACCCCCAGCATCATCGAGTCCAACTATTCCTATCAAACACTAAACCATGTCCCCCAAGCACCTCACCCACCTGTCTTTTAAACCCCTCCAGGGAAGGTGATTCAACCACCTCCCTGGGCAGCCTCTGCCAGTGCCCAATGACCCTTTCTGTGCAAATTTTTTTTCTGATGTCCAGCCTGAAGGGTTTTTTTGAGTTACTGGTTGGCCTGGTATAAGCACAAGGTGTTGAAGAAATTAATTTCTCAGCAGTGTGTGACACTCCTGTCTGTTCCTCGGTAAAAATGAAGCTTCTCTTAGAACCAACATGATATTCCCGATTCCTTTGACCCTTATTTACTCAAGCATGTGGGGAAATTATTATGCACCAAACAAAAATGGTAGTTGTGGTGTGCAACTTAAAACTCATTAAAATGCGTTTCTAAAGAGGAGCCCAAACTCTTGTATCCTGGGTTTTCTTCTTTTAGTATATTTTTAGTTTCCATTCACACACCTTTGTTGAAGCATTGGAGCTGATGGTCTTGGAAATAATGATGCTCCATTTGGGCATGAAGCTCAAACCTCACTGCAGAGTAACCCGGTGTCCTGTCGTGGGAGGGTAGGGTGTTCTTAAACATTGGCTGTTGAATCTGAGACATGTTCTTCATTACTTCGTCTGCCTTGTTGAAGCACAGTCTGAAGAAGATCTCTACTGACATGGTTGTATTACACAACTGGTGAAGGCTGCACACAAAGGAAAGAAGGTTATTGGATAAACAACAATAAAAATAGCTCCTTGTCAGGTAGTGTAGCAAGCTGAAGTTACAGCTGAAAAAGGCAGCTCAAGGTCCACCTTGTGCTACAGCTCTTTGTAAGAGTTGAGGAATGACCCAGCAATGCAGATGGACAAGCAGGTTAAAGAGAGATTTTCTGTCATAAATGCAGGGAAAATAAACAATGTCTCCTTCTATATCCGCATTGCATAGTTTTATTGAAGCTGAATCGCTCATGTTTTGTCCCAGAGAAGAAAAGAATAACCTGGACAGAGGTAAGACCTTTGACTGCAATCACAGTACGTATTGTGGTTTCTGCCCCTGGGGCTATAAACCAGCAGCATCTGGTGTCTGAGGATAACAGTGTAAACTGCCCTCCATGAAATGCTCGATCTAATGACCACTCACATAGGAGAACATTACAAGCTCCCCCTATGCCTCTACATTTAAAAAAGGGCAGGAAACATTCATTTTATGTTTGCTGTTATGTTTAATGATTTGTGAAATCAACAGCCACAAAAACCACCCCCTTTTGCCTTGTATCAAGTTGAGATTATTTCTTTTTATTTCCAATGCTTGCCCTTTTTATCTCCTCCATTTGAGGCTTTTTAGAAATACACTTGGGTCTAATACCGTAAAACTCTTAAAAAAAATTGCTTTATCCAGTGCTCTAAGGCGGAGCTGGAGAGCAGTTTTTGATCTGCAAATACCATAAAGTGACTAAATGAAGACTTAGCAGGGAGTGGGAGGATGCTTTGCAGAGCTCTTATTGGCAGCCGTTTAGCTTTAGGTTAACGCATATTAGAGAAGGGCCTGAAATCTTGTAGTATTGGTCAGCTGAGTCTTATTTTTAATGCAAATAGGGACCAGCAAAACTCATATCTGGTCATACTGGTCCCAAACCTGGTCTAAGCATGTCCAAAGAAGGGTAGCAAGGCTGGGGAAGGGTCTAGAGCATAAGATTTCAGGGATATTGTTTAGCGATGAACCTGACAGCCTTAGGTTAATGGTTGATCTTGATGGTCTTAAAGGTCTTTTTCAACTTAAACGTTTCTGTAAATCTGTGTAACCCATCCAAGCTCTTCCTCAGTATTTTGGAGTATTAAGAGCTGAGGTATTAATTTATGCTACACTAGATATAACTTTCAGTCATAGAAGCTGATTGTCTGAATTTAGATTACAATATCCTGACCTAGCCTAAAGTTAACATTTAAAAGGTTTTTTTGGTGTTTTGTTGCAGTTATATTTAAGTATTATATTTATATATAACATATATAACATATATAACATATATAACATATATAACATACATAACAGATACCACATATAACACATAGCAAAATATAACATACATATAACAAATAACACTTAAAATATCATTATGCATTTATATAATATATAAAGCATATAACACATTATATAATGTACATATTATGTATTTATAATATATTATCTGTGTATTATATATATATTTTCTGCATAGCTTTCAGGCAGGTAAGAACAGAAATCCCATTTGAGCACGGGATCAAAGCAGGAATATAAAATGTTTTGTCCAGGCTTGATGAGTCAGTCAGTGCAGAACTAGTTAGGTCTCATGATGCAAAGTTCCATTCACCCCATAGCAAACTGCCATTCCTACTGTTTAGCGGGAATATTCAGATTGTCCTGTGGGCCACTTTGTGAGCTGAGTTAAACTGCTAGTGGCTCAAAGGTGCCATTCTGTCAGTGGAGCTGCTCAGGGAATATCTTCTGTAAATAAAGAATCAATTTCATGTCCAATTGGTCTAAAAATGACTCATTAGAACCTGTTTTGCCAGTCGAAACGCATCAACATCTCTCCATTGCCTGTACTGCTCCTGAAGCTCCTGGTACTTTAACACTGTTTTCTATACTGAATCATAGAATCATAGAATAACCAGGTTGGAAGAGACCCACTGGATCATCGAGTCCCTTCCTTCTACTAACTTAACTTCCTCACCAAAGCACGAGCTAAATAACGTTCTGCCTTTGCAGAAAGCATCACACAGAATGAAACATCAGTATAAATGAATGAAAATATGCCCAGGTTGCCCAGGGACGCTGTGGCTGCCCCATCCCTGGAGGGGTTCAAGGCCAGGTTGGATGGGGCTTGGGCACCTGATCCAGCGGGAGGTGTCCCTGCCCATGGCAGGGGTGGGACTGGATGATCTTAAAGGTCACATCCAACCCAAACCATGCTATGATTCTATGACCGTTACTCCTATAGGTGGGAACAAGCTGCAGTTGAACCTGCGCTCTGGTCCTCTTAGTGAACTGTTACAGCTATTGCATATACTTACTTAAACCAAACAGATGTTCAGTTCACACTTCTTCAGCCTGTCAGAAGAGTTTTTGATGTATGTTCCACTGGGTGAGTTACAAATATCATATTTGTTCTTCCAGCTGAAGAGAATTATTATTTCTAATGGATGGAGACAAGTTTTTCAAACATCTCTATCCTTCTGTTGCTAATTCAGGATTGTTTTACAAAATGAGGTATCTGGTTTTCAGCTGAGCCTTGGGAAAGAACTTTTCAAATTCCTCCTTTCATCTGATTGGACTTGATCGTTTATATTTAATTTGATTCCCAAAGCTTATTTTCTTTTTCTTTTCTCTAACTGTATTGCTTCAGTCCTCATCAAGGCGCTGAGGGGCATAGTTTAGTGTTTGATAGGAACGATTGGACTCGATGATCTGGTGGGTTTTTTCCAACCTAGTGATTCTATGATTCTACACTTTTTTTGTCCTACCTTGGCAAATTTGACTAATTTCTACTATTTGTTCTTTATATGTTTGTATGCAATTAAATTTCATGTAGAAATGAATCTATTATTTCACTTGAGTATTAAGTGGTAAAATAAAAGCTTCATTAAAAATAACTATCAAAGATTTTGGCTTGTGAAAATCATAGCCTAAGATATAGTAGATATGTTTTCTTTATTCTTTTGCCTGACCATATACTTTCCATTAATTATTAGTATCACAAATGTAATGTTTTTATTAACACCACTAATATGTTCCTGCTTTCTACGATGTTCTTTGTTCATTTGAATACACATTATTAGGAAATGACTCTTTAAAGTAGCTCTTAGGTGTAGAACACAGTTCAGGGATATCTACGTCAGAAGGAATACTACAGTCTCTCCTCACAGTATGTAATTTGACCTTGTTCAAATTAATTTGTGAAAGATTTAAAGTAAACAGAGATCTCTTTCAATTTCTTCGCCATATTTTTGTGCAAGTCATCTAATTAGTGCATAGAAATGAAAAGTGCCTTTCAGATAGCGAAAAAAAATCTTTTTTTTCTTTTTTTCCGATGCTGAAATAGGCAAACTCTTTTTTCCACTCTGAAAAAGGAATCTTTCATTTTGCTGAGGGGTTACAATCCAGGATTAAAGAAAAATATTGTATCCAAACTCCTAGCTGTCAGCTGTAATAGGTTTAGGTCATAACTGGGGCAGCTGATGCTCGAGATCTGTCTTTTCAGTAGTTTGTAGTCTTACTTACTGTAACTGCACTAACTGAGAGGTGGAGATGGATACTGCTTCTGGAGTCTCAGACTCAAAAATTCCCCAAAGGCAGGCGTTATATGTATTTGGTCTCAATGTACAAATCATTAATCTGATATCTGCAGGCATTTTACTAGATCTGACTGTTTAGTTGCCACTTCAATTATGTATCTTTTTGATAGAATAAATGTTTTGATATAAAATGCAGAAATTCAGAGTAGAATAAGGTAGTGAACTGTTTGGTTAAAGCCATTGCCCCCAGTCATATCACTCCATGACTTTGTGAACAGTCCTTCTCCAGCTTTCTTGTAGGTATTGGGAGGTCACTCTAAGGTCTTCTCGGAGCCTTCTTCTTCTCCAGACTGAACAAGCCCAACTCTCTCATCCTGTCCTGGTGTGGGAGGTGTTCCAAGAAGGGTCCTGCACCAAGGCAGAGGAGTGGTAAGAAAACAGGAACAGTGGAGGGAACTGGGGTTGTTTATTCTGGAGAAAAGGAGGCTGATGGGACACCTCATTGCTCTATGAGCAGTGAAAGGTTGAGTCACCACCCCTGGAGGTGTTTAAAAGATGCCTGGACATGTTGCTTAGGGAAACGGTTTAGTGGTGAATTTGGCAATGTTATGTTTATGGTGGGACTTGATGAAAAAAGGTCTTTTCCAATCTAAATGATTCTGTGATTCTGTGGCAGCAAGTGAAATTGCCGGAGTTGAGGTTTTTCTGCTTGCAAAACATAGTTACATGTGCTATGTCACATTACGTAGTAACTGATTATGCTACACAATGAGGTATAGATATGTGTTTATATGAGGAAGTGAAGAGAAGCAGGACAGTTTTATTGTGTGAGAGATGGTGCCATAACATGAATGACTGTGCATTGCCACAGCAGATGGAAAAAAATGGCTGGAAGTGGTGGTTCCAACAGCTGATCACAATTCTTTGAATCTAGAGTGCTGGCATCATTTGCCAATAGTGTTTTTGTTTGTGTTGTTTTCAACTTCTAGCCATTCTCAACACTGCTTGTTTTACATCACCTGCTGTTGCATATTATTCTAGAATTGTCTGTTCAACATTAGACCTCTTGCCTGTGGAAGAACCACATCGCTGGGATGCGGCATGGACTACGGTGTCATATGGGAATATCAGCTGCATGTACTGCAGGGTGTGTTGGAGGGGGTTGGTATCTCAGAAGGGATGGCCCTCCTGGGCATTACACTGTCCAGCTGAGCTCCCTGTGTTTGGTATCTCGCTTGATGCACGTTCTGTGGAACAGAAAAAAGTTTGTTTTCACATTTGTGTGGGAGACGCTAGTGTCACACGCGTATGGAAGGCATCCCCAGCTAAGCTGGATCATGGGACGGAGTGGGTTTGTTATCAAGCCCATTGCATGAGACGCAGCAATATGAATTCAGATGCATGTCAGACAGACAAATAAGAGGATAAAGTATGTGAGAACGGTGAGTTCACAATAATTGACCACGCAGTTCTGTCTTTTTGTAAGACAGCATTGAATGATGAATGTGATGATACATGAAAAAAAAAAAATCCTAGGAATCTGCCTGATAATTTTTTTGTGTAATTTATTTATTCTCTCCATCCTTCTATTCTTCGTTTTCCCACTATTAAGTAAAAGAGAGATGACATGGAAGAGAGTGCAAATTTCTTTCATAGTGTTGTTATATAAGATGTTCTCTATGAAATATCTTTGATAGGAATGGTTGGACTCGATGATCTGGTGAGTCTCTTCCAACCTGGTTATTCTATGATTCTATGATTCTATCAAACTCACTTGATAGAAATGTTTCTGCTCAGGCTTATTCTATGCTGAATTTCTAAGTTTAACTAGCATAAGCAGAATGGCTGGAACTTTCTTCATTTGTACACAGTTGCCAAGGTTTCAGGCAATAAGGGAAAATCCCTAAGAAGACTCCAATTTATAGTGTCTTGAGTATTTTTAATTGGCTGTGGGGGCTGTGTTGCATGAATGTCACATATGTACCATACTCTCAGGATGGGGTTTCCTAAGAGAAGGAGGGAGGGGAGCTCTGGCAGTTTTCCTGGTGTATTTGCAGAGGTAGTCTGGAAGGGAGAACAGCAATCTGCTCAGCAGGGACGTAGGGAGTTTTTTAAAGCAAAAGCTACGCTTTCAGAGTCTTGTGACAGAGGAGCATATGTAGGGAAGAGAACTTCAAAAGGCAGCTGTTGCTAAGATTGTGAATGCCTCATGCAGTGCATGACCAAACATGTTAGTGACTAGCAGAGAATGAGGAAAGGAAAGTGGCCTGGGCAAGGAGGACTGAGTATTAAAACTCAACCAAGGAGATCCGCTTTGTTTGGGTGTCCTATAGACTTCAGATAAGGATGGTTCCTTGACTTCTTAGTTTACCTCGGTCTGGGAAGACAGGCTTTGAAAACCACTGGCTACTACTCCTCCAGTGACTGCCCAAGTCACCTATGCTCAACCATCGAAGAAGATAGATAGATACCGACCCTTTTAAATTGGTGGGAACTAGACATCATTGCCTTTAAGAACCTGTCCACTAACTCTGGGGACAGTCGCTGTCCATGGGAGCTAAAATCTGATTAAGTCCTTTACCTCGCACAGAGTCTAAGCAGCTACAGGATGCTTGTGGCTTCATCTGATTGTTTAAGAGAGCAACCACAAATTAACTTTTCGATGAGCACTTATGCCCTTTAGCCAGAAGGTGCCATCCACCTAAAATTTATCTGAGGATGTCCAGAGGAGGCTACAAGGATGATGAGAGGGCTGGAGCACCTCCCATATGAGGACAGGCTGGGAGAGTTGGGATTGTTCAACCTGGAGAAGAGAAGGCTCTGAGGAGACCTTAGAGTGACCTTCCAGTACCTGAAGGGAGCCTACAAGAACACCTCTCTGGAAGTGTTCAAGGCCAAGTTGGAGGGGGCCTTGGGCAGCCTGATCCAGTGGGAGATGTCCTTGCAGGGGATTGGAACAGGATGATCTTTAAGGTCCCTTCCAAGCCAAACTATTCTATAATTCTATAATTCTATGCTTCTATGACACAGTATTTCTGCTGAGGCAGCTGGGACTGATGGCAGTGGAAGGGCCCGGTAGATTGTTTTCAACTGGTCCACATTATATTGAGACTAGACCCTAGAAAATTTGCTTGAGACCTCTGTTCAGTATGTGCTGTAGATGTGTTTCGTTTCCCATCTGTACAATGGAGATGGGGGCTCTTCCCTGGGGCACAGAGAGATGAGGAGAAAGGCATTAAATTCAGAGCTGCTCAGATAGAACAGTAATGGGGCTATAAAAAAAGAAGAAATGGCATTCTGGTGCTACAGTTATTATTGCATTATGCTGTTTAGGGCAAGGGTTGTCTCCAAAAAATACCAAGCATATTTTGAGAAGCATAAATAGTAAGTAATAAAAATAATTAAAATTGATGGATCTGTAAGATGGATGTAGGGCAGAACAAAGATGTGATAGAGAGGGAAGGGCGCATGCTTGCTGTCAGCTTTGATATATTGCAACTTAAGTACGGTACATTTCCCTGGCCTTCCCTTTACTTTAAAATACAGGTTTCTCTTCAACTGCTTTATGTAGAAACTGAAGTCTAGTCAGCAAAGGAATACTTCCCTCTACACTCCCAAGCAAAGAGGAGAAGCTTCTAGCACCTGTATAGTTACAGAGAAAAATGGAAATGGCAGTGCTGAGCTTGCAAGGGTATTACGAAGATAAATTAATTCATTTATTTGAGTGAGAAAGTATCACAGACAAACATAAATAATGCAGCAAGACGTGAGGTTTTCTCTTGTTGCCATTTCTTATAAAGTTTGTAAAAAGTAACATCGCAAACCTTTAAGATCTGAAGATATAAAACCTGAACACCTCTGTGAAAAATTTTTTTAACAAGCCCAGGCACACTATATCTGAAGCATAAATTGACATTTACTATCTTAATCAGCTTAGCACACAAGTGGTAAAGCAAACAGCAGTATAAAATTGTAATACTGACTAGTCGAGTCTCCGGTCTTCTATAAAAGTACAGGAAATATGCTGCTGTGTTAATGGTTTTGGAGTGCACGCAGATATTCACAGGGAGTCAGAAAGGGAAAACTCTACTGTCAATTTTATTGCAGGGCAGAAACAATAACTCTATGCAATAAAAAATCAGAATCCTAATCTGTAATTAATGTGTTACAGATACTATAAAATATGACCTGATTTTAGTAGCCTCAGCAGGATTTGCTCTTTAGTACCCATATTAAATTAAATCCAGCTTGTAAGAGAAAATAAAGAGCTCACACAGAAACATGCAATTTTTTCCATGGCTTTTGCTAGTTATGTGCATAATACCTGTTCAACATATACAGAAAGCACGTATTTCAGTTTATACACACTCATAAATAAAATTTTTAGGTGTTGTGGCTCAGGGCCAGACAGTTTGGGTTTTAGGGTGCAAGTAAGGACTAAGCACACTTTTTGTTAGGTATTCATGAGGCTCGTTGGATTGTGTCCTCTCCTGGTATGGACAGTGAGGATTGAGGAGTGCACCAAAATGCTGAGTTATGGCTGTACAGGGAATTGCTTTAGGCAATTAATATAAGTACCAACCATTTAAGATGGTAGTTATGCAATAGTTAACTTGCAGTGTTTTTGCTCAGGGTACCTTGTTTTTTTTGACACTGTCTATGAAAAAAGTCCTGTTTAATACAATTGGAAAAATGCTTAGGTCCCCATTGACAAAATACTGAGTTATGCAAACTTCGAAGTAAATGGGTTAATTTGATTTTTGTCTTTGATTTTTCTTTTTGAAAAGCAGATGTTTTGAGATGGAAATATCTAGCTGTGACACAGATTAAAGTGTGTTCTTAACAGAACATCATTCCAAACCAAATACTCTTCCTTGGAGCTACTTCCTGACCAAATAGCTTAAAATTACTTAATATTCTTTATGTTGAATACTTATTCATCAACAAGATTGGAAGAAAAGCATCAGATCATGGAAATGGCAGTATTTTAATGAAAAAGTTTTTATTCTGAAAGTAGCAGGAGAGTTTGTCATCATCACCAGCAATGAAGCGGAAATATTAATGTGCTTTCTTTTGGCAATAAATTGAACCTACAGTGTAGCCATTTAGAATATGCACCCTTAGAAAGTGCATATTTAGCAATTTCCCCAGAAATTTTGTAGCTTTCCACAAAGCACTTTGGTTATTTCTAAACTCCCTACTGATGCCATATTATCTTCTGCCTGCGGCTGCTGCATTTTATTGCAAAAACCTTCCTGGTTTTACATGATTTCTTCCTTCTGATGGTGGTAGCTTAAGAAAGAAGTTGTTATCCAAAGCTGTCATCCTGCTCTGTAACATGTGGGTCTCGCAGGTTCCTGCTCAAGTGCTAGTCTGATGAGTGCTAATAGACACATTCCGCTGTTTCAGTTGTGAATCCCGGCAAAGGGAACACTTGGCTGGATCAGACTACGGGATGTAGCTACACATCACAGGCCTGCCACATCACTGCCTACAAAGCATTGCTGTTGCCCTTTCATATATTTTAAGAGGTGACCAAGGGGTTAGAACAATAAACTCTTATCACCAGGGAGAAGATGAAGCAGTTACTCAAATCCTGAGCTTGCTCGCTCTCCCTCCTTCTCATCTCTTCCTTCCCTGTGGCCATGTTGTGTTACATACCAGCACAGCAATTAGCAAGCAATCTTCAGAGTGAGAAGAAATAACAGAAGTGAGAGGAGAACGGACAGCCGGTGTGTGTAAGCATGCCTGCTCAAGCCATTTATTTTCTTGAGCCCAATATCAATTTGTAAATTTTATATAAAAGCCCAGTCGTGCAGTACTTCTTTAAACTGCTGGAACCATCAAATGCTGATCAGCATTTAAAAGAAATCCCTGCCATCAAAGCTCCAAATGGTGCAAAATTTGCACCTCTTCCTTTAGCCCTTACTGGGACCAGTATTGTTTAATATCTTCACCAATGTTGTAGACAATGAGATTGAGCGCACACTCAAGCACGTTTGCAGATGACACCAAGCTGAGTGCTGCAGTTGCCGCACAGGAATGTCATCCAGAGGGACCTGGACAAGCTGGAGAAGTGGGGCTGTGAGAACTTCATGAGGTTCAACAAGGCCAGGTGGAAGGTCCTGCACCTGGGTCGGGGCAATTGCCGGTTTCAATGCAGGCTGGGGGATGATGTGATTGAGAGCAGCCCCGAGGAGAAGGACTTGGGGGTGCTGGGGGATAAGAAGCTGGAAATGAGCCTGCAATGTGTGCTTGCAGACCAGAAGGCCAACCGTGTCCTGGGCTGCATCAAAAGCAACGTGGCCAGCAGGGCGAGGGAGGGGATTCTGCCCCTCTGTTCCTCTCTTGTGAGACCTGATCTGGGGTATTGTGTCCAGTTCTGGAATCCTCAACATAAGAAAGAGATGGAGCTGTTGAAATGGGTCCAGAGGAGGGTACGAAGATGATCTGAGGGCTGGAGAACCTCCATATGAGGACAGGCTGAGAGGGTTGGCCTTGTTCAGCCTGGAGAAGAGAAGGCTCTTATAGCGACCTTCCAGTACCTGAAAGGGACTGCAAGAAAGCCGGGGAGGGACTGTTTACAAAGGCTTGGAGTGATAGGACTCGGGAGAATGGGTATGAACTCAAAAGGGGCAGATGGAGACTAGAAATAAGGAAGAATTTCTTCACCATGAGAGTGGTAAGACACTGGCCCAGGATGCCCAGGGAAGCTGTAGCTGCCCCATCCCTGGAGGTGTTCCAGGCCAGGTTGGATGGGGCTTGGGCACCTGATCCAGTGGGAGGTGTCCCTGCCCAGGGCAGGGGTGGAACTGGGTGCTCATTAAGGTCTCTTCTGAGCCAAACTATTCTATGATTCTACGTTTCTGTAATTCTGTGAATCTCTTCCTGCTTTCTGTGAACCTTATCCTGCTTTCTCATCAACAGCTTAAGATGAAAGTTTTGGTCCTCTATTCCCAGTCACCTCATGTTGGCTCTGTCTTCATCCAAATGTGTGGTATGGAAAGAAATTTCTTTGTCTGAGTTACGTTTGACTGCAGAAGCTCCTCCAAACAGCTAACTTCTTTTTAATTTTGATGTGATGAAGCAATTGGAAAGGCGTGCCTCTTGTCAGTGTGGAAAATGGTGCTGCATCATTCTTGATTTAGCATGGATGAAGCTGGACCATGGCTGTGAATATACAACCCCAGAGCAGATAGAACACACACACTCACAATTTCCTTGTGGCTCTAGCCAGCAGTTGGATCATCTTATACTGGCAGAGATGTGCGCAGTTTAGAATGTAAAGCAGCAAAAAAACACTGCACCCAGCAAGGCTGATGACCAAGAGGCAGATTTAGTTTGAAATTTGATATGTTTTTTTTACAACAAGTAGGAAAATAGATTTTAATCTTTCACCTTGTTTCCTGAACAGTGAACCCTCCTGATGGGCATTTTAGGTCTTATTTAAAAACTTAAGTGGGATTCTTGTGTAACTCCATCTCATGAAACCAGCTCTAAGCACAGATCTTCAGCTCTGTTGTCAGACTTGTCTTCAACGGTGATCAAGAGGAAGGGATGTAAAGGAGAAAGACCTGCCAGATTTTGATAGCTGGTTCGGCTCAGGGGCGAAAGCCAGGACGGAGCAGCCCCAAGAACTCAGGCTATGTGAATTCACATATAAACATGAGACCAGGGAAACCCTGCAGCATTATCTTATCTCTTGAGAGCAGTACGATTGCTTTCCAGGGCGCAACCCAGGTGGGCCCAAGCATCAGTATAATAACTAATCAGATGAAAGATGCTTTCTTTAACATCACAGTATTCAGAGCATGATTGGCTTCACTGTAAACCAACTATGAGGGTAAAATACACAGTGCAGTTAACTCCTAAATACCCTGGTGCCTTTCATGAACACTGTTTTACTACTGATATATTTTTTAAAATTCCATTGACTTCATATCAGGTGAAACATTGTACAATAGGAAGGTTGTAATAAAGACCTGTGATAGATTTCAGAGGATTATGTGCAGGATTTATGAGCAGTTGAAATATATGCCTTTATCACATTTGAGGTAGTAATTACGTTTGCCAATAAATTTCTCAGCCAAAGACCATTTTTCACTTTAATTTTCATTTTATAATAAATGTTATCATAAATGGCAAAAAACCAAAAAGATAGAGACTTTTCAGGATCATCTAATCTAACATAAAATGCAAACCTCCCCTATAACAAAATTTCTAATCAGATGTCATGCAAAGTCACTTCATCATTTGACAGGGTTGACAGACATACAAAGTTAGTCTTTCTCGAAATGCCAAGAGTCAAAATGTCTTTGTTATTGCTAGCATTTCTAGGATTTGCAAGGGAATTATCATCACAAGTTAAACATTTCTTCCTCATGCCCTTCCTTTATAGGGATTTGTCTGTCAAGAAATGGAAAAAAAAATGGAGAAAATTTAGCAATTCTACTTTTCTTGTCAGGATCCCATGTATGTAACTATTCTGCCAGCATATCCTCAGTCATGAAAACTGTTCAGGTCTATGTTTAAGTGGCTGAGGGGATTAAATTTATTTGTGTCTGAAATTGGGATGCAGAGCCATACAGTACATGGGGAAGAAGCATCAGACGAGTCAAGTTTGAAGCAGTATCAGTGGGCAGAGCATCTTTTAAACCTGAGGTACACACTTGTTACCGAACTACCTTCAGATTTCAGACAGATCTTCAGGTGTGACATTGGAGAGTTGTTGGAGTTCTTTTATTCTGAAAGGAAGAAGAACATTTTGGGGAGCCTAAGTATAGCCTGCTATTATCTGAGAACTCTATAAGAGTCAGTGATGTCACTTTATTACTTATTTGAAACAGAACTCCCTCTTCAAAGAAAGGTACATTGCGGAAGATTTATATAAACTGGATCTGAAGTTGTTTCCCCCAGAATAAAATTTCAAAGCCTACAAAAACTTAAGCTTCAAGATACACGGTCAGATGGGATTTCACTTCCATGTAGGTGGCTGCATATATTGCCATGCTACAGGAAGCTTTGTTGCCTCAGGAACAACTGCAACGGACAGATGATCCGACGTCCAAATTACCAATTTAATTACCTGTTCACCATCTCCTCCACAGAGACCACCCAGCTGAGAGGGAGTGAAATACATATCTCTAACTCTGGCAGCTCTGCTCCTGGTTTGTTACAACTTCTCCTTGTATTAGAGAGGCATGTCTAGAGCTTAAGACTGCAAGCATCCCCTAGCCATCTGCTTCCATAGATCCTTTTATCCCTTCCTGCCCAGCCACTTAAAGCCACTTGAGATTCTTTGTATGCCTTACAGAGAAATAATTTCTACCTCTCTGTCCTTGCAGACGCCCTGCTGATATTCTACTTCAAATACTGATGGTAGAAATCAACACGCAGCTTTTGGTTGGGTATAACATTATTAAACATTATTTAACAGTATTTTGGCCATGAAACCTTTACAAAACTTTTTTTCTATGCCATTCTTTTCCCTCTTCTTCTAGTGCAATTAACTGCTAAAGGGAAGATATTTGAAAATAAAACTTCCCAGAAGAGAGAATGTAAAAATTTCAGTACTGATACATTACTATGAAAGCCAATTTAAATAAACATGAAATATCACACTGAGCTGGCAGATGAAAATAATTTATCACGTTTGAATTTTCATAGTGGAAAAAATGCCAAGATAAGTGATCAGGAGGCTGAAATTTAGATAGTCAAATTCTTTTGCCACCTTTCTGAAAGAAAGAAAAAATCTGTTACTCGATTCACTATTGTTCATTTTACTTGTAAAATTATTGCTGTTCTATTTTCCATCTCTTTAAGGAGCTCAAAGCCAGCCTGGGATGCCTGTGTGCTACTGGCACTAGGATGGAATCCACCTCACCCTTCTGTTTCTTGGTGGGTTTTAAATGGCCTCGAGTTGGACCAAGGCAAGTTCAGATCAGACATGAGGAAATATTTCTTCACCAAAAGGGTTCTCAGGCACTGGCAGAGGCTGCCCAGGGAGGTGGTAGAGTCCTCGTCCCTGGAGAGGTTTAAAAGATGGGCAGATGCAGGGACATGATTTAGCAGTGGATAGGTATGGTTGGGCTTGATGATCTCAAAGGTCTTTTCAAACCTAGGGATTCTATGAAATCTAATTTTAATCAGCAAAGAGCCTTTAAGTAATACAGGTCTGCTTCTCCCCCCACACCTTTTGAGATCCACTATCGAGGATGCGGTAGAATGTTTTCTTGGGTGTTTATGGGAGGGGTGTAGGGGGCAGGGTGGTAGGGAGGTCTCCAACCTCAGGCAGATCAAATAGATATTTTAGGAAGTTCCTGAAGGCATGATACTTTTCTGTTTCCATATTTTTGAAATGAGTTGATACCAGGTTTCAGAGCAAGGCTGGAGTCAGTTACTTCATTTATTACTTCAGTAGTTCATTGGTTCCATGTTGTACAACCACACTAAATTCTGAAGTGTGTTATTCAATACGTGGTCTTAAGTATGTTTGCATACATGAGTTAAATTTGTAGGCTTGCTCCTAATTAAAAATAAGACACATGGAAATCAGAGCCTGATGTTCTAAAAATATAGCAGAACAAAAACAACTCACTATCCCACAGATAGTGATCCCACTATCTCTATATATTTTTTCTACAGTTTTGTCTCCTTTTTGACTGCATTATAGCTGATTTCCCCCTGATGTAAATGGTCAGTGTTTCACTAAAAATGAGAAGAAGATTCCTCAGCTTTGAGGAATGATTTCATAATTTAGTCTGCTTTTTGAAAACTGAAACAGAACATGAAAAAAATGCTTCTATTTCAACAGCATATTTTTTTCTCTTAACATTTTAGAATATTTACACCTAATGTCATTACACATTGTAATTAAGTAATTGCACATCTTCATTACACATTCTCATTATTTTATCATGCATGCTACAACAATTAAGTAATTAGATCTAATTTATACAATTAGGTCTAATTGTATAAATACATGACAATGGCATAAAAATGGTCTGAAAGAATGAGGAAGACTTTAATTATAAAGCAAGAAGTGCTTTGTGTGCCACAAACCTGTGCAGTCAGAGGAACACACAGCACTGGGCTGATCCTGTGTAGTGACTGTCAGGACTCCTCCTTTTCTGAGGGTTTTGAGTGCCCACATTGGTTCTTTGGAATCATCTTCAGACACTAGATTGGGAGGTTCTTTGCATCTATGGGGCTTGATTCTGAAATTCCACAGTAATCAAATCTTGGTACACCACTGCGTGAGTATCAGGTCTGTATGGAATGGTTCTCTGTGTCGGTCCTCGAGGCTATCGAAGGCACTGGTGAGACTGCTTCTCAAATCCTGTGTTCAGTTCTGGGCCCCTCACCACAAGAAGGATGTTGAGGCTCTAGAGAGAGTCCAGAGAAGAGCAACAAAGCTGGTGAGGGGGCTGGAGAACAGGTCTTACGAGGAGCGGCTGAGAGAGCTGGAGGTGTTTAGCCTGGAGAAGAGGAGACTGAGGGGAGACCTCATTGCTCTCTACAACTACCTGAAAGGAGGTTGTGGAGAGGAGGGAGCTGGGCTCTTCTCCCAAGTGACAGGGGACAGGACGAGAGGGAATGGCCTCAAGCTCCACCAGGGGAGATTTAGACTGGACATTAGGAAAAAATTTTTTACGCAAAGGGACATTGGGCACTGGCAGAGGCTGCCCAGGGAGGGGCTTGAGTCACCTTCCCTGGAGGGGTTCAAGGGACGGGTGGATGAGCTACTAAGGGACATGGTTTAGTGTTTGATAGGAATGGTTGGACTCGATGACCCGGTGGGTCTTTTCCAGTCTGGTTATTCTATGATTCTATGCTATGCGTGTATTTATTTAATCTATGCCTCACTTCCCTAACAATTTTCTCCAGCTGGTGGCAGGAATTAGCAACAATAGCTACTTCAGAGGCAGCAGTACACAGTCCTGGGCACCTCTGTGACTGCCCAAAGTGCAGACCTAGCAGCTAGCTTGCTCCTTGGCACAGTTTTAACTTGTACTCAATAGCATATTCCCAGGTAATCCTGGTACACACCAGGGGACAATGTGGGTCAGAGGCTATTCCCAAAAACAATATGAATGAGGCTGCCCTGCGCTGGGTGCATGAACAGAAGGTTTTCTCAGATGGACACGAGCTGTTCAATTCCACTTGCCAAAGACAACTCAGAATGATCTTAATCTGTGCTTAGTTTTTTAGTATAGGTATAGCCATGGAATCCATCTCATGAACTAGTTCCCGGCTTTTAGCTAGGAATGTGCTTTAAGTATTCTTATCCATTCTCATAGAATCACAGAATAGTTTGGGTTGGAAGGGACCTTAGAGATCATCCAGTTCCAACCCCCGCCACAGGGAGGGACACGTCCCACTGGATCAGGTGCTCCAAGCCTCATCCCATGGCCTTGAACATCTCCAGGGATGGAGCAGCCACAGCTTCCCTGGGCAACCTGTTCCAATGTCTCACCACTCTCAGTGTGAAGAAATTCCTCCCTGTGTGCAGTCTAAATCTGCCCCTCTCCGATTTATACCCATTGCCCCTCATCCTATCACTCCAAGACTTTGTAAAAAGTCCCTCCCCAGCTTCCTTGTCGCCCCTTCAGATACTGGAAGGTCGCTCTAAGGTCTCCTCGGAGCCTTCTCTTCTCCAGGCTGAACAAGCCCAACTCTCTCAGCCTGCCTTATCTCACAAAAGTCTCTCGCTGACCTGTGTAGAAGAGGCTGCACACTGGCTGTGGACTTCGTCAAGACACAGAAATACATTTGGGCAAGCAACAGATGTGCAAGAAACATGATATCATAGCAAGATAGAGCCATTTGAATTTTTTGGTCAAACTTTCCTTGTTGTAAGAAGACTCCTTCACAGAATTAACTGATATTTCCTCACAAAATAGGAACCGATTTTTGCAGCAAAAATTATCTGGTTGAAAAATCCACACAATTTGGAGAGAAAATATTTTCCCTGCTCTACTCAAATAACTTTATTTCATAAATATAAATATAAATGTTTTATTAAACATTAATTGATATACTGTGACCACACTGAGAATCCCTCGCAAAAGCTTCTCTACCTTCAAAGCTTTCTTTCAGGTGTCAGCCAACAAAACGAGGTGTAGCAATGCCTTTAGAAAACAACAAAACCAAAAATTCAGTAAAAAAATCTCCCAACCAATCCAATCTTAAATGCGTTTTCCACTGGAGATTCACTAAAATGATCTGTTTAATTTCTCAGAGGAATATACACCTACCGCTTGTAGAACAATGAAGAATGTGTCCTATCTGATAAAGCTGAAACTTATTTTGTTTCCTTTGTTTGCAACAGAATTCTTGCATTAGCTAAGAAATTAGGAGAACACTTTATGCCATAGTAAACGCTTTCATTTTTTCTTCAGAAGCGTTCTGTGGGAAATATGAAAAATAACATAGTCTCACCTTTTTGCCCAACCATACATCTCAAATTATTAAAAAAAAAGAACAAGGAATAAAAATATTTATTTTTACACTGTTGTAACCATATATGGGACGGCATGTGTTCCTATTCTTCTTTATGTGCACTTGCAAGAATGAAAATGACTAGTTCTTACTTTTCTTCCCATTCCTCTCTTTGGAATGGCAAGTATGCCAAATACATCTCTGCTGTAAGTCCATTGAAAATAGTGCAGTTGCAGAGAGGTTGAATGCTACTCGCTTCATGTAACCTGCAACCTCATTTTCAGCAGGATAGAAATAGAGGTTCTCTGTGCCTTTATTTAGAGCTGCAGCTTCCATTAAATTTAATTACTTCTCCCTGTAGCCCTAAATAGAAAGTGTCTCTTATTAAATTTCATTCCTTTTTCTGGCAGCTTGCGTGATAAAGGTGCGTCTACTAAATGATGGTGTCTCCTAAATGGAAGGAGATTGAATCCAGGATATATAGAAAATTTCAGTTTTATGCTGAAATTGGTAAACCTTACTAAAATGAATATCATAACTGTTATAGAATACACCAAATTTCCTTGGTTAAAAAAAAAAAAGGAGTTATCTTTGAGAACCAAGCTGTAAATGCAGAAAAGCCAAGCAAAGGAAAAGCCCTATAAATGTACAATGAATAAAAAGTAATTATTGTGGTTAAGAATGTTTAATTAGGCCTGGTTTGGGTGCCTCGTTTTCTGATAGATACAAATATAAGGAAATTATTAAAAAAAGATTGCATTTTTTTTTTCTCCTATAAACTTCCTTGACTAAATACCTTAAGGATAAATCTGTAAGTGCTTGTGGGCTTTTGCTTTTGAGCTACTACTGCTGCACCATGCACTGTGAAGAATGGAGTAAGTTCTCTATATTAACAGTGGTCTTTTTTGTTTTCTTTTCTACTATACTTCGTGTTGTTTTTGTTCTCCTACTATATTTCTTGTTAGTTCTGTGTTTGAAATGGACCCTTCTCTAGTTGACAGAACTCTTAGTTGAGATGTCATGAAGGATTCGTTAAAGTTTTCATTAGTTTCTTGGGGTGAGAAAAAAAGAAGTAATACCTTTAGATCTGAGCTATACTCAACTTTGTCACTCATAATCGTCCTGTTCATCCACTGCACACTTTTATAATTTTGTTTTCTGCATGGCTACAATATACATATTTATGAGGTTCTCATCACCATGGCATCCAAGTGCACTTCAGTTTATTAAAAGGATTATATGACGTGATTGTTTGTAGCAGCAGGGGACTGGGCATGGTGACGCAGGTTCCTTCTAGCCTCGTGTTTCTATAAATTAAATGAACGCCATAAATATTTCCCTAAAAATAGGTATCATTTGGAAGGTCACTGTCTAATGTTTAAAATAGAGCTAGTGTTGTTGCAAAGTACATGATGAAATATTCAAGGACTCTGCCTTCCAGCTTCCAGGTGGGATTTCCTTGCTGCTGCTGGGAAAGCTCAATCTAAAGCAGCAAAGCAAACAAAAAGAAAACTAAACTTTATCCTTTGCAGGCCCAGTTGACACTCTGAATCCCAGTTGTCCTGGTCGAGATACCCCCAGAGTGAGGGAACATGAAGGGCTAAAATATTCTTTTCTGGACTGTTTTGCCCATCTTGTTGGGAGTCTAAAGCCTGGGCCTCTCCAAGGAGCTGCCGTGGGCAGTCGTTGTGCCTGGAAGCATGCAGTCGAGGGGAAAATTTTGTAAAAGTGGAGTGATGAGTAGTGAAATTCATTTTAGTGACAAGTTTCATTCAGAATAACTTGGACTGCTTCTACAGGGCACTGACGGAAAGGAGGGATGGGGCAGGGCAGGTGCTGTGGGAAAGAGCCAGTGGGCATGGTTATCCAGGAAAGAGAGTGGAAGTTCATTCTTTCTGAGTCCTTCTGGGATGCTTATTAACTCTCTCCTGTGCTAATGTGGTTTGTATGGGGGTATCTGCCCAGCTCAGAACACCGGCAGGAAAGTCTGAACCTACCCCCCGCAGAGGATAGGGTTGGCGTTTGTAGCCATCACTAAATGTGGAAATATCCAAAATGCGGACAGTAGGAAGAGGTGTAAAATTCCGTTTAAACAAGTATGAAGATCACAGAGTATTCAGCGGCATTTCTCTGAGCGGAACAATGTACGTTTATATGCTAAAATAGAAAATAACCCTGTTGACAATAGACCATGCTGGGTACGAATAGCTTTGTGTGTAGCATGCACTGTTCTGCACCTGGCTTAGTTAAACCTTCTGAAATAACTCTCCCAAGGAAGGCTGATAGGCTGTAGATATCTCTGAATTAATCTTTCTGGGGTGGTTTTTTGGGGCATTTTTCAGTGTTTGAGATGAAAAAAGTTGACGTCTTTCCAAAGGCCGAAGGTTATGTTGTTAGCAAGTCATTCTGGAGTGATGTTGTAGAATAAACTGTTTTGTTTTCCAGCGTGTTCACTCACAATTATGGGCAGGGCACCTAAGAGGTTTTGATTTGTGAGGGCTTTTGTTTGCCAAGTAGCCAGTAACAGCAGAATTGTATTTCTGCTAATCCAAATGGACTGTTACGCCACCAAGGCTAAAATCATTGTAACCATTCTCAGAGGATGACTGTGTATTGTAAAGACAAGGCTTATGCTATTATATTCTTCTTGTGTTTTTTTTTTAAAAGAAAGATAAATGGAGAGTGAACCAAAAATATACCAAATAATGTGATTTTGATGATTATTGTTTTTTGTACTGTTTGTTAAAAGTTGCTGCCTTGTTTCCAGCCTTGTAGGATCTAGGTTCATAACATGAAGTGGTAGGAACAGATTCTTTCTTATTGTGATGTTTCAGCTGAACAGCTGTACATGTGATGCACGCGTATCCTTATACGGTGCCTCAGTGCAAGGGATTGTGCTGCATAAAATACAGAAAATGCAAATGCCTCCATTTTTAGATTTTAACTGTGCTCATTTTCAAGCATAACCCTGGTGGGACCAGCAGGAGATGCTAGAACTCAAGAATACTGAAGTACCCCTCATCTCTGGCCATATTTCCTTAATGGCATAAACTTTTTGAAGCGACATAAAAGATAAAGCCTTGAAGAGCTTGTCTATGTTAGGAACAGGATTTCAGCTTAGTTATTATGCCCAAGTTAGCTTTAGATCTAGTGGGCTTAGATATGGCAAGTAACGAAGCTTCCTTGGCATGCGTTTGCGAAGCAGACAGTCTTCAATCTGCTGAAACTGATAGTGCAGCTATTTCCTTTGAGATCCAACCGGTTAGTCAAGAACACCATTTCTTGCCAAGTGTGCTTTTATACTCATGCATTGACTTTTAAACACTGAGATCGGGATTCAGACCAACATTCTCTTACCAAGGCAAGAGAATCGGCTTATTGTGCTCCCACTAGATCCTGCGAGGAGTTTTGTCTGTCAGAACATTTTTCAGTTACGTGTTTCTATAAGTCTTCAGAAGTTTAAAGACATTTTAAAATGGAAAAACTTAATCACTTCAAGTGGTCTTGCTGTAAACATGAACTCAGCCCTAAATATTTATTGAGCTGTGGGTGAGGGCAATAATTTTGTTGGCTGTTAATTTGTTAGACCATTGTGGCTATGGTGCGATCACTAGTTTGCTAACAGATGGACATCCTTTTAAAGCCAAGCTGTTACATATTTTTTATCATTTTAGTTTGGATGGAAATCAACTTTTTACCTTATGTTGTGCTTTTTATTTCTTGTGTCAGAGGACAAAATCCCTTCCAAATTGTGCTTTTAAAAATAAGGAACATTTCTGTAATCCACGTGCGCTTCTTCACCAGATCAAAACTTACCCTGGATATTCCCCTGCTAGAAGAATGCCCATGTCTGACCTCAGAGCTTCATTCCCTGCCCCGTCCTCTACCTAAATCAGTGGAGTGCTGTTCAGTTGATTGAAGTCCAGGTACAACAGACTTAGTAGATGTCATGGCAGATGCCAGGCCTAGGGACATTTTGCAGCCTACTCTCTTTCTTCAAATATTCCACCATTTGCTGGTTTGGCCATCTGTCATGCTTTGCCTGGTGACTCGCTTTGTTCTTGTTGATTCTGTGGTGGGCCCTGCTGCCTATATTTGATTCGTAGCTCCTGGACTGAAATCAGAGCCAACATCTAACACTGTTGCTATTTACTACTGTAAATGTGAATTTAAAATTTCTGTAATATACAGTATACTCCAAACATTGATGGCAGGGAATATATATAGATGAATGTTCTCATGGGTTTTTTAGTCAAAGCATTTCACCTCTGAACACAACCCAAAATGCTACCCAGAATAATTTAATATGAAGAGTATTGTGGGTTTGTATGCAACTTCTTTATCGATTCCAAGAGCTGATGCCAAAGACACCTTATTGCATACCTTTTCTCCGAAAATTTCAAGTAGAAGAGTATCAGCATAGATATAGGTTACTGGTAAATAATCTTTTTAGACCTTCTCTTCATTTTCCTTAGTCTGAAAAGCAACATCTACAGTTTTTACTCAGAAAGAAGAAAATGATTGGAAGAGGAAAGCAGTCTGGTTAAAGAAACTAAGATAAATTTGAATTTGTGATCATTATGAAGGGAAAAATCCCCAGGAAAGCAAATAAGTCTGATGCAATTAAATTGGGAAAATCAAGTGATAGCTCAGATGGAACTCGTATAAAAATGTGAGGAAAATCTTTTAGCTTCTCAGAAATATGTTACTTGTTGAAGAAAAAAGTAAGAAGAGTGGAAAGAGACTGATATGGCAAAATCATGAGCTCGTTACTGACATCAAAAGACAAAAAGATTAGAATAACATAAGTTATTAAGGGTGTCTATAAGGAAACTATAAAAGAATGTAAAAAACCCCTACAGGACAACTAGCAGGAGACATCAAGATTAAAGGAAGTAGTTATGTAACTCTATTATCCTGGAGAAGAGGAGGCTGAGGGGAGACCTCATTGCTCTCTACAACTACCTGAAAGGAGGTTGTGGAGAGGAGGGAGCTGGGCTCTTCTCCCAAGTGACAGGGGACAGGATGAGAGGGAATGGCCTCAAGCTCCACCAGGGGAGGTTCAGGCTGGACATTAGGAAAAAATTCTTCACAGAAAGGGTCATTGGGCACTGGCAGAGGCTGCCCAGGGAGGGGGTTGAGTCACCTTCCCTAGAGGTGTTTAAGGGACGGGTGGACGAGGTGTTAAGGGGAATGGTTTAGTGTTTGATAGGAATGGTTGGACTCGATGATCCGGTGGGTCTCTTCCAACCTGGTTATTCTATGATTCTATGATTCTATTTTTAAAAGGGATATTGAGAAAATGCTGACGCTGAAAAACCCACCAAAGTTCAATTTTCAGAAAAAGAAATTAAAAGCTCAGTGTGAAGAGCTGCTTAGTAGAATTCTTACCACAAAGTATTGAAAGAACTTGGGCAAGAACACGGTACAGTGTGGTTAGATGAAATAGGTATTTCCTCATCAACTCATTGACAAGCTCCATCATAGTCTAGTTACTAAAAGAATAATGGTTCTTACTGCTTAATTTGTGAAGGATACTCATCAGAAAACTGAACAGGTGTAGCATGTTCCCTTTTGAAAAGGAAAAGGAGAGGTAATGCATAGTAGACCAGCTAGTTAAACTTCAGTTTCTAGAAAAAAATCTTTTGAACAAATAACCAAGCGAGTTTTGTAAACACTAAGAAGACAATAAGAAAATCATAGAACCACTTGGTTGGAAGAGACCTTTGAGATCATCAAGTCCAACCATACGTGCCCAGTACTAATTCATATCCCTAAACACTCCATCTACTTGTCTTCTAAATACCTCCAGGGATGGGGACTTAACCACCGCCCTGGGCAGCCTCTGCCAGTGATTGAGAACCCTTTCTCTGAAGAAATTTCTCCTGATGTCCAATCAGAACCTCCCTTGGTGCAACTTGAGGCCATTCCCTCTCGTCCTATCCCCTGTTACCTGAGAGAAGAGTCCAACACCAACATCGCTGCAACCTCCTTTCAGGCAGTTGTAGACATTGATTGATAAGGTCTCCCCTCAGCCTCCTCTTCTTCAGTCTAAACAACCTCAGGTCCCTCAGCCACTTGTTATAAGACTTTTTCTCCAGCCCCTTCACAAGTTTTGTCGCTATTCTTTGGATGTTTTCCAGGACCTCTATGTCTTTCTTGTAGTGACGGGCCCAAAACTGAACCCAGGGTTCAAGTTGTAACGTCACTGGTGCTGCATACATGGGCAGAATCCCTTCCCTGCTCCTGCTGGCCACAGTGTGTCTGATACAAACCAAGATGCCATTGGCCTTCTTGGCCACCTGGGCCACTGCCGGCTCATGATCAGCTACTGTCAATCAGCCCCCCCAGGTCCTTCTCTGCTAGGCACTTTCCAGCCACTCTTCCCCCAGCTTGGAGCTGCTCGGGGTCGTTGTGTCCCAGAAATGAATAGCGATCTACCCTTCTCAGAAATGAACTGAACCAAACTCACTCAGTTTCCTTTTGTAGCTGAATAAGACACCTCTTGGACTCTTACTCCTAAGATTGTCACTTGGGACATAACAGGGATTTTGTGCAACAATACGAGTTGAAAAGTTGGAGTAGTCACACTAGTCGCGACTATCAAGCTGCCCAGCTTCCCAACTATTGAAAATTCCTTTCTTCACAAAGGTGCCACTTTTTGTGATGTTGCATTGATGGGATTTCCCTTCCAAGGTTACAGAAAATGGAATTTTAAAATCAGGTTTATGTTTTAGCAGGGATTCAACCCAACCACCAGGCGAGGGCTGTAAACTAAAAACTTTTCAGAAACATTTAAAGGAAATTGCAAGAGAATATCAAATAATTTTAAATCCTTTCCTTCATTGTAAAGCACAATGGAGACTTTCTTAGGGGTCTTTAAAATGCTTGCTATTATATGAAATTTAAATGTGGAATAATGGGTACAAAGAGACTAGACTATTTCTGTTTTGTCCAGTTGAGTGTGGTTTAATGTGGTCAATAACTGAAACGAGCAGCAGGGGCCAGCTGACCAGTGGGATGGGGTGCAGGAACCAAGTTGGGGGATGACAAGCAAGCAAGAGCAGATCACTAAGGCCATTAAGGCTTCGCTTCAGCCAGATCTCACTGTTCCTAGAGGATTGTGCAGGCTTTGTGTGTGCAAAGGCCACTCACAGAAACGCCTTTGGCTTGTTTACTTTTATATAAAACTTCAAGCCATTTTCTAAACAGGTTCAAGATTTCTTTTTCTTTCTCACCTTCTCTGTCATGGTATTTTAACTTTTCTGTGCTGTGATTAGAGTCAAAGCCAACTGGTGAAACTGATAATATTCAAGAATTCAGACTTAATTTTAATAATTTTTCCAAGGCTCAGCAGTCTGAAGCTGTTATGGATGGTTTACTACTGCTCTCCATCTACCGTACTTGGCTCATCAGTAGTTGGTATCCTTTAAATTGATTTTGCACTAGCATAAGGCTGAAATATTTGCAGCTTCAGTGCTGATGGAGCAGGAAGCATTAAGCTCCTCTACTAAATATATTCCTACTCTAACCATGCATCTGACATTCAGGGAAAGAGCAAGTAATATCTTTTGAGCCTGCAAGTCTTATCAAACAGCTGGGACACCTGTTCCCAGAGACAAAGATTCTTTGTTTATTTTAACGATTCCAGTGTTAATCTGTACAAAAATTCCATGATCAGAGACTCAAAAAATGTGTACACAGAAAATAAAAAACAATACAAGACATAGAAAGGTCTTATTGGATAAGAAGTAAAAAATCCAGGCTGAATTTTCTGCTCTGGGTTTTCAGATGGACTGTAATGCATATTGGCAGAATGAGAGTTCAAGTCACATTAGAACATGTGAGTTGGTTTTGTAAGTGAATTCGTCATTCCTCAGAGCCACTAAAGGGGGTAAAGAACTTTAAACTGGCTGGAATGAATTCATTACTTAAAGAAGTCTTTCTTATAGTAAGCTGTGTATGTTTTGTCATTTGTAACACGTACTTCCACTGCTGTGGGAATCTCCTCTGCTGGATGATGTTAGGAAAGGTCTCTCACAGCATCTTGCTGGTCAGCAAAACTAATGGTGAGTTTTGCCTATAAATCCTTGAAAACCTTCCCCTCATTGTTGCCAACTAATTGTTCTTCCAAACAGAAGTCCTTTCATAACCACTAAAAAGAATTTAGCCCCTTGCAGGCAAATAGAGTTAAGCAGGTCAGTTTGCGAGTCACTAATTTTCTAGACTAATGGTTGCTGTCTCCCAGGGGAGAAACGTGATTTAGAAGCATTTTAAGAAACTGTTCATTTTTTCTTTTCTAACAGGCAAAAATGTGCCACAAGTCAGCCTCGCAGCATCTGTGTTTCCCACTTCTATTGCCAGTCCTGTCTTGCATGGGTATTTAGTAGCTAAAATAATAGATTTATCAAGTTTCACTGCTAAAAGGATTTAAAAGCCTGCACTGACCATCACAGGCAGTGTAGCCTCTTAAGCAGATTGAGCTCTACTGCTATCGGAGTGTCCTGGAAAATGCATTATTTATAATTATTGCTTTGAGTTCTAGTTTGCTGTGCTATTCTGCATACGCTTGTTTGGTTTCTGACTCCTTAAAAATACTAATATATATTTTATATGAGATATACATATCTAGTATATAATCCACAGGACTACACACATGTTTATTTAAGATTTTGTTAGAAACTTTTCAGTGTAATGTTTTCCAGCAATCTGGAGTCTAAAATTGACATTCAGAATTACCTTGACTTAACAGAACTGTATGTATTTGAAGAAAAATGCTGCTTAATCAGAACAAGAGCCAATTACTATTTATAGGAAAGGTTTCTAAAATGAGAGAATACAAGCTACACAAATGGTAAGGATTCTAGAGAAGGTTAGTGGTTCACAAGACTGAACGCAAGGTAATTGCTGTTTGCAACATCCCCACTCCCCATACTTCTAGGTATGAAGAGAGGCATAGTTAACCCTCCTTCCAAGGGAAATTCAGTGGGCTTGTAATGCTGTCCTGGGTGTCTGACCTTAAAATTGAGAAAGCATCCTAAGCATCCTTTTTTTTAAAAGTCTCTACGGATGTTTGAGTCTATTTGTTGCGTTTAGTAAATATTTGTTTAGGCAGAAAACATGAAGAAACATGTGAAGAAGGCAATGGGGGTTTCAGCATTTTGGATCACAATGTTACTGTCTTGGAGAGATTCTGCTTCAGAAAAAAAGCAATAAACTTCCTTGTTCTAATCATCCTTTCACTGGAAGTTGTGAGAGGTCAGAATACCAGTGTTTCCTCCACTTCACCAGGTTCTTAGTGCCAACAGTTCACTTCCCTACAGTTTTAGTGACTGAAAAAGAGTTAAGGACAACAGCTGACTCTGCCCTTGTGTTATTCTCCAGACTCTTTATTAGGTATTAATTGGATCAATTTCTGTAAGGCCACAATAAATATAACCACGTAACATGCTTGTGTCCCTGACAAATTTTTTTAGAAATCTTCTTTTGGTGGTAACTGTCTGGTTGGCTAAGCTAATTATTTTTCAGTGGTACAGCTTCAGTAGAAAATCCTCTTCTGTTAGTTCTTATTGACTACTCTTCTATAGTGTGCAACATGGAAATTAAAAATATACTGGGAAAAGCAAGTCAGACACCAGACAAAACTGTTTGCATTCTGACACAAGCACATTCAGAGATCATAATCTTACAGAGAACTCATGGATGGTACAGACAGGTTCTCTAAATAATCAGTTAGCTGCTAATTAGGAAGAATTAGAGTCTTTGAACTGTGGACAGATGCATGCAATTAGAAACAAGACTGCATTATTTTCAATAAAAGAATGCAAATCAACAGCAAGGAAACAGATGCATAAATGTCATGGACCATTAAAACTTATCATAGGTGCATTATGAAGCTTGTGGAGAAGCAGGTCAAGTTCATTCAGCAAAGACTGCAATCATTTTGTTATTGTATCGTATGGAACATGGCAATACTTCTGCAAAATAGCTTTGCCTCAAGTAATACTTTTACTGCTGAGTGTGCTCAAGTTTTTCTCCTTAATCATATCAATATTTCAATTTGATGAGCATTTTTTCACTCAGACTGAGTTCTGTATTAACATAGAATCATAGAATAGTTTGGGCTGGAAGGGATCTTAGAGCCCATCCAGTTCCAAGCCCCTGCCATGGGCAGATGTGGCATATTAAGAGGCATGGACTCAGCTTTCATTTCAAGCTAAGACCAAGCTTATTGTTACAGGCTTGTATTTATACCTTAGTGAAAATATCAACAACGGTCTCACAAGTCCTTCATAAAAATTTCCACAGCAGGTTCTTCTCCTTCCAAGCTCCTTGTGACCATTGTTATTGTTTTCATGCCTTCTTGTTTTTGCCACTGATGTTGATTCTTCTCAGGCCTGTGGCTCGCTGGTTATCAAAGCTCTGCACTCTTGCTCCAGAGGACCAACAAACATGGTTGTCTTTCACTCGACATCTGTTCTAACAGGCAGGGACACCTCCCAGTGGACCAGGCTGCCCAAGCCCCATCCAACCTGACCTTGAACCCCTCCATGGATGGGGCAGCCACAGCTTCCCTGGGCAACCTGGGCCAGGGTCTCCCCACCCTCATAGTGAAGAAATTTCTCCATATGTCTAGTCTAAATCTTCCACTCTCCAGGTTGTACTCATTTCCCCTCATCCTATCGCTACAAGCCTTTATAAACCTTTATTATGTCCTGGCTGAAGCTTATTTGATTTATTTGCTGTTATTTTAAAACACTCATTGAGTTTGGTTTTTTTTTTGAAGGAAGCAGGCAATGTGCATGAAGTTTTGTGCAAAAATAATGTTTTCTCCTGGTTTGTTGCTGTAGGTGCTTAATAGACTGTTCTGTTATTCCAATTAAATTTACTTGTCAGAGGTCATGACCATTGGGTGTGGTTGTCATTAATTCCATTAACACACTGTTCCAGACCACTCAAAATCATAGTCATACTCCTGGTTTTAGAGAACGCAGCAAACATCAAAACTCTGAATTTAACCCCTACAGAATATGAACAGAACGGAGCCCCACAATGCAATGATGCACCGCTGTTACTTCCATTAAGCAGATGGATTGCTGTTCTGACCTGCTTGTGACATTTTATTTTGTATATATGTGTGTATATAAATATTATTATTATTTACAAGGCAGCAGCAGCATCCTTTAAATGTTGGGAGTTGTAGAGCTAAAGACCTGGTCATAGGTGAGTGCAGCATGCCAGTGGTATTTACTTCCAGCAAAAGGAAGTAATAAAGGGTTGTTTTCATGATCATGGCTAACCGAATTTTCAGAATAACTCAGAAACCTAGCTGTGGCCAAAAAGGTTGTCGTCTCTCTTAATGATTGGAGAAAGGACACCCTCTCCATAGCAGTGTGAAATTCAGCAGCATCACTTCAGTCTTCGCAAGAGAAGTCTGCCTCAGCCAGCTTCTCCTCATCCATATTCAGGCACTGAGAGCTCTGTATTGTCCTGTGCTGAAAAATCAATACAGTGAATATGGTGTGTGCTTGAGCCTATTTGATCTCTATGGTTGTCATGGCTACGCTTCAAGGTATTGATTCATCCACGGAGATCTCAGGGTTGGATGGTCCCTGTATTGAGGCAGAAATCTTTTGTCCTATGAAATCTAAGCACATTCTGCGCTGCACCCACTTTCACATATACTTAGACCACCAACATAGCGGATTTTTATCTTCTGGGGGTGAGGATGGAAGGAGCAATTTCTCAAAAACCTCCTGCAAATTCCAGCAGATTCTATTACCAAAGTTATAGCAGACGTAATAAAATGTATAGAGAAAATTATACAGATGAAATGAAAGACACTAAAAATACTACTGGTTTGCTTCAGCAAACACGGTGAATCATGCAGACTGGGTGTATCCTCAGTAGCTGTTCCCCGGATCTTTTTGTTCATGTATTGGATCTATTATGGTCAGCTTAACCAAGGAAATCAATTGGAAAAGATTGTGATTGGAAAGGATTGTGATTTGTACAAGAGTTGTGTATTAAAAATTGCTGTTTCATAGTGTTCATTAATACATTTTTTTTTGTAGTGCATGTATATGTACATTAAAGTATTCATAAAACAAGAAGCCCCAAGTTGCCTATACTATATCTATCTATCTATCTATCTATCTATCTATCTATCTATCTATCTCCGAATTTTACCCGGTAGTCTTGTCTCTCTAATTAGACAAGTTTTTGCTTGCATTCATCAAAGTAACTGATCCATTTATGATTGTTACTGGCTTTGATCTGCTGAAACATGTGTAACTATTTAGGTAGCAACGTCTTAGCCCACTTTATTGACAGGGAACTTATTGAAGTAATTGGTAAGGTAGCACAACAAGAGTGTGGTTTGACTAAGACCAAAATGCAAGCCTTTGAGGTCCAAAGCTCTATAGAGTAATCTAATCCCCCATTGTCTTAGATAAACTATATTTTAGCATTTCCAGAAAGAAAATGCTTATTGGAAAAACGTGAATCTTTAGTAGGAATTAATAAAAAATGTGAAGGAGGAGTGTCAAACTGCATCTTATATTTATAATCCTGTGTTGGATTTAGGTAATATGCATTGTTGCCTTGTGTGACAGTGTATTCTTTCTGCAAAGGGGCAGGGAGATGCATAATCAGGTTAAACATTGCATCGAACTTCTTAAATTAAGAACATAAATTTTTAGCCTTTGTATTGATGCACTTGTGTTCCTGTCCTAGGGCATTGCTTAGGTGGAATGGGGTGTCATGGTGGTGATAACCTTTGAGGACAGGGCACAGATAATGCCAAAGGACAAAAGAAGTGGGAGTGGTGGAACTAAGGGGAGACGAGGTAGCACCGCTAGCAGTGCCTCTTTCAGAACTTTACCTCAAGCTCTGCATCTCTGTTTCTCTATTTGCAAAATGGAACATTGATACTTAAGAGCTACTTAAAGCTGTGGTGGTGTTACTGCGTCTGCTTTTCAAGAACAAATTCTGAGAGGAAAACTCACCCCAGCATTTATTTATTTATTTATTTTAAATTTGAAAAATATACTATGAGAAGAAAGTTAAAATTAAGTGTACTTCAGAGGTGCCTTATGTTCCATCTCTGATTACTGCAGGTAGTCTTCTAGAAAGCTTTCGAGGTGTTTAGAAAAAGCTGTAGTTCATCTCTTTCTAGGAGCCTGGCATTAATCATTCATTTATGAACTATTCAAGGTCAGAGTTTCAGCAGTAATCTGCTTAGTAGATTTTCCTGTAGCTGATGCATTTTTAAACTCTGGGAAAAGAAGCTGTTGCAACCAGCTAATGGCCATTTCTACAGAATGGTTATAGACTGCAATCTACCTGGAGAATACTTTAACTGTATATTCTTCCTTGATTTGTATTTATTTCTGAGGGATTGGTGCCTCTAAACACATGTGTGTGTGCACACTCCTCACAGTCCACAGGGTTTTTTTGAAGTTAGAAGGATAGATTTACCATAGATGTGAGGTAATTCAGTCTTCGTGAGGTCAGGAAAATAGTCAGTTCCACTGAGAGGAAAATATAGCCTAAATTCTGTTACTACTGATTAGATACTTTATTTTTACCCTTTTATTTCTTAAAGACAACTCGTGATACACTGAAAACTCACAGTGCCCGTGACTGTTAAGGCTGAGTCGAACCAAATGTACGCGAACTGTCATTGGCAAGTGTCATCCGTGAGTGTAAAGACTGGAAAGAGTGAATAATTCCTGTCGTTTCTTAGCCATGGTACAGAAGATGTCATTATTTATTTAACCCATCCATGCTGTATTAGAAAGTGGATGCTAAAGCAGCTGTATTTGAACCAATTTAAACCAGACCAGTATGTTTTGGTCTGATATACGATGACAAAAAGCACTCTGTCTCCTCCTGAGACCCACCAAAACTCGTGATTTTCTGATAATCTGCAGTTAAAATTCTTGCTAACAGCAGCAGGCTCTGAGGAAGAGAGAAATGGCTGTGAGGAGTTGCTGCAGCCTAGTTCTTAGAGTACAGTTCAAATTATTTATTACTTAAATATTTCTTTTGCATTAAACATTTTATTATGAGGAACTCACTAAGCGAGCATCTGTTAAATTGTTTTAAATAACTATATCACTTAATCAAAATAGGTTCTCAAGTCGAGTTGTTGAAGCTTCATTTTAGAGAGTTTTAACATTTGCATCTACTGAATGATTTATTTCCCTCACATCAGCTGAATATTATGGGGGAAAACATGGTTCGACCTCGGGCGAGCTAGAATGAGACGTGAGACTGTTCCAGGCTGAATTTTCCTTTTTAAATTTTTCATGAAATTCTCTCAGCAGGGCCACCGTTCATCTCTGAATAGATTTTGAACCTAATAACTGTAACCACTTCAGTCCGACCATCAGAAAAAAATAACAACAGAGGGGGGAAAAATCCCTCCTCCACTGAAAAACCTGCATTTCATCAAAGCTCTCTTCCTGCTTTTACTGCACCATAATAACACTGAATAGGTTTAAGGGCCATCAATTGTAAAATTTTCATTTTTCACCAAAGCAGCATAATATTAAATGCTTAATTATTCATTACTAATGCTTGTCATGGTGAAAGATTAGTCCCAGTGATTTTTAAAGCAGTAGGCTTGGCTTTTCTTCCTTGAAGGTTAATGACTGAGGCCTCGGTTTCATTAGCTTCCCTAAACGTAACACACCTCGTATGTCACGGCTCAGCTTTTTGCTTGCTCACGTCTCTCCTATAGTGACCAAATAGTCACAATAGCAGATATTTGGTAGGATCTGTCCCCTGCCTTTGTTTGGTGTTTGCATTGGGATAAATTGTTCACTCTGGCAGTGAAGACGGGTGGCAGCGAGAGTGAGGTTGGGGGCTTCGTAAGATATAAATGTGCTGAGGTATTTTTAAACTGGTGGCATTTAGCTTTAAATGGAACAAGACACACTGAGATTATGAGCAAATTATGCAACTTGCAGAAAGCTATTTACTCACTTGAAATTACACGCATGAAATATTGATGGTGCATTAGTTACATGCTGGCGATAAAAGTGGACTGTGTTCACTCTCGCTGGGTTCAAGGCCACAGGATTACAGCCTTCTGGTTTTTCTCTGCAAACTGCTGACTGTTTAAGGTTTGTATTTTGCAGGCAAATTTCGATATAACCTGTAAGCAGAGGGTAAAGGTTGTTCAGAGTTTTTCTGAACTTTAATGACATTAAAAATCCTACACAAAGATCCCTCATGTCACTGACATGGAGAAGGGTTGTGTTTTTACTATGATGAGAAGAAATTGCTCCATGTACTGTTCCCATACTACTGTCCTTATGCACCCTTGGAAGTCAGGAGTTTGAATTACAGGATTGGGTCTGCTGTATTTTATGCATGTTTTCTTTTTAACCTCTTCTCCAACTCCTTTAAAAAAAACAAGGTAATTCTGAGTAACCACACTGATAGAACACTTAAAGACTAAAGAACTAGAACAGTCCCTAAAAATCCACAAATGACAAAATAGACCTTATGGTGCTATGCCATCAACTTTGCCGTCACTATTAGAGAAATCTCTTTGCTAATTAATAGTCTAGAGAGTAGTTTGAACTCTGCAGAAGTAGACCTTTCTGTTTAGGATTTGTTTTTCACCCTATGCCCACTCCCCTACAGCTGAATGGGTGGCCTCTTGTATATGATGCTAATTACTGAATCTGATTCCTATAAATGAAGCCAACACTGTATAAATAATGAATTTTGAACCTATCTATACAAGTGCTAGTGTTCTATAAATGTAAATGTGGTAATTTTCAGCAAAGCTATTCAGTATACTTTAAAGGAGATAAATAATTAATACAGATTCCATTTAGTTATTAAAGAGGCACTGTCAAGATAAAAATCATTGGAATTTTTTAACAAAATTCTCTGATTGCTAGCAGACCGATAAATGAAAACAGAATTATTTGAAATATCTAGTTCAGACCTTGCTTTTGCTATCTCTATTAGTACTCACTCTTTATAGACAACGACAGAAAAAGAACAACTGATCAGAGAGCTGATGGAGACCCAGAATTGCATTTTTTTTTTGCAGTTGGTATACTTTTCACTCAACTTGGAGAGGAAAGTAACTGTTTGTTTTCTTGGTTTCTAATTTTGATTTGTGGTTATAGGGCAGGATTATCTTTCCCTTGTTTCCCGCAGTCTCTTATCCTAAAAGCTATGCTAAAAGTTTAAAGCGCCTTACAGGAATGAATTTACATTTATTAATTAATGACAAAAATATGTGACAGTTAGAAGATAAGGGACCAAAATACTGTGGCATTCCCTTTTCAGGAATGTCTTTTTCTGTAACGTACCAAAGCTAGTGAACAGTCTAGTAGTTCCCACATTTCGCTAAGGAATTATATGTAACAGAAATGCTGATTTTTTTTTCAATGAGTGACACTGGGAGCCATTCAAGAAGTCTTCTCAGGTTTTCCAGAGTACAAAACTCCAGTGCTGAAATGTAACCTCCATGTGTGAAGGTCACAGGGACATAGTATGTTGCAATCAGAAAGAGTTGTCTTCCTCAGGACAGTGAAGCTTCTGGAGCTGGGACACTTGGACCAGGGGCTCAATGACAGTTCTTAACTCTATGCTGGAATTTTATTTGTTCAAGTAAAGCGCCAACCCTATTCTTGCCTTCCTAACTGTCTGCAATATCACTGGTTCAGATTCTTTGCATATGGATGTTCCTGGCCTTAAGTGTTGCTGCCTCCTAGAAAAGGTGGAAGACCAAATAGGAGATTCCTGTTGAAGGCTGCTAGCTGGGCTCTGCTGCTCTATCACATCTAACACTTACAGGCAGCTCTTTCCTCAAGCCACTTTTCTCTTAACTCTTCTGCAAAACCATTTATCTATTTTTCATATGAAGACAATCAGGTAATGTCTGGATCTGTAACATCATTGTTTAACTGGGACACATTTTGGTTTTTTTTCATAGAATCATTGAACTGTTTGGGTTGGAAGGGACATTAAGGGACCATCCAGTTCCACCCTCTTCCATGGGCAGGGTCATCTCCCACTGGATCAGGTGCCCAAGGCCCATCCAACCTGGCCTTGAACACCTCCAGGGATGGGGCAGCCACAGGTTCCCTGGGCAACCTGGGCCAGGGCCTCACCACTCTCATGGTGAAGAAATTCTTCCTTGTGTGTAGTCTAAATCTTCCCCTCTCGAGTTTATAGCCATTCCCCTTCATCCTGTCACTCCATCCCTTTGTAAACAATCCCTCCCCAGCTTTCTTGTAGCCCCTTCAGGTCCTGCAAGGTGCTCCAAGGTCTCCTTGGAGCCTTTTCTTCCCCAGCCTGAACAACCCCAACTCTCTCAACCTGTCCTCGTATGGAAAATGCTCCAGCCCTCTGACCATCCTTGTAGCCTCCTCTGGACCCGTTCCAACAGCTCCATCTGCCATTTATGTTGAGGGTTCCAGAACCAGACACAGGACTCCAGATGAGGTCTCACAAGAGAAGAATAGAGGAGCAGAATCCCCTCCCTTGACAACCAACTCCCTTGACAAAGGTGATTTTAAAAAATGCCTTATCTTCTGGGCAGGGTCTTGTTCTTCATTAGCAGAGTTTTGACACAGATGATGTAATAAAGGTGTGTTCCAGTAGTAACAATTAAGATTATAAATTGTAAGTACCCTGACTGTATTTCATTTTTAACTAAACACAAAATATCCCTGTTTGTTCCAACTAATCTGGTAAAACGGAAGTATTATAAAACAATCTTTTGAGAATTTTACAGAGAAAAACAGACACCACGCTTAAGGAGTCACTGTCCAAGCCCACAATATATAAAAGTATCAGGAAGATAAATTAAGAAAAGGAGAAGGGAGAAAATAATTATTACTGCATATCATGGAGAGCACCATTTATTTAACCACCGTTACTGCTAAAACAATGATTTATCATTCTGATCTTAACTCCTTTGCTTCTTATTCTACCAGGAAATGCTAAAAGGGTCAGAGGAGAGCGAATGATGTTTAACAGCATTTTTTGCTGCAGCAGAATTCCGAGCATGTTGCTGGCCCAGCAATTGTCTCCTGTGGGAGGTTGCCCACATCTCTTTACTTTTGCTTATTTTACTTCGGGAACATTTATACTTGTATGTTTATTATTCACACTGTGATAGCTAAGCAGAATCCAGATACAGAGGAAACCTTAGTCTCCTGTACGTGTGCAGGCCAAAACCCCAGGCCTTCTTCCCTACAGTATACAAATGTTTTCTTCTAAGCACTGGGAAATAAGGAGCTTTGATAAAATGATTAAGCTACTTTTTTTACCTTTTACATTAAGCATAAATCATGACCTTTCGGTTTGACATGTTTTCTCCCTCTGCAGAGGTTAGGTCACATCGAAGAGTGGTGAATAACCTTACAGCATCATTATCTACTGGTGATTTTAGCTGTTTAGCTCAAAAGTACATGAAGTACCAGTGGATCCAAAGATTATTCTGCCCTGAGAAGGGTTTAGGAGCTATGTAAGAATAACCTCATAAGGTTCAATGAAGCCAAGTGCAAGGTCCTACACCTGGGTCAGGGTGCTCCTCAATTTCAGTACAGGATGGGGGATGATGTGATTGCGAGCAGCTCTGCAGAGAAGGACTTGGGGGTGCTGGGGGTTGACAAGCTGGAAATGAGCCTTCAATGTGCACTCGCAGCCCAGAAAGCCAACAGTGTCCTGGGCTGCTTCAAAAACAGCGTGGCCAGCAGGGTGAGGGAGGGGATTCTGCCCCTCTGTTCCTCTCTTGTGAGACCTCAGCTGGAGTCCTATGTCTGGTTCTCGAATCCTCAACATAAGAAGGAGATGGAGCTGTTGGAACTGGTCCAGAGGAGGCCACAAAGATGATCAGAGAGCTGGAGCACCTCCCATATAAGGACAGGCTGAGAGAGTTGGGGTTGTTCAGCCTGGAGAAGAGAAGGCTCCAAGGAGACCTTAGAGCAGCTTTCAGTACCTGAAGGGGCTACAGGAAAGCTGGGGAGGGACTTTTAACAAAGGCTTGTGGTGATAGGATGAGGGACAATGGGAATAAATTGGAGAGGAGCAGATTTTGACTAGATAAAAGGCGGAATTTCTTCCCTATGAGTGGTGATGCCCTGGGCCAGGTTGCCCAGGGAAGCTGTGGCTGCCCCATCCCTGGAGGTGTTCAAGGCCAGGTTGGATGGGGCTTGGGCCCCTGATCCAGTGGGAGGTGTCCCTGCCTATGGCAGGGGGGGAAACCGGATGGGCTTTAAGGTCCCTTCCAACTCAAATAATTATTTCATAATTCTATTATTCTATGGTTCTAAAAACTTCAGGATTATAGGAGCTAGGGGACAGGGACAGTACACTATTACCAATATTCAGTTCATATTCAGAAATGCTTCTGTCGCCAGTAATATATTCTAGCTGATAGGTTTTTCACTCTGTACTCTCTGGGGAAATTTGAATGCAGGCTGAAAGGACAGGTTCCAGTCCCACGAGAGTATTGGTGCATTAGCAGAGCTGCTCAGCTCAGCTGGAGGAATGTCACGGTGCAAGTACACTGCTCTCGGTGTGCACTGCGGCTGGTTGTCATATCTTTCTGTTGCGCTGCATTATGTAGCATGTGTGCCCTAAAGGAGATAAGGGAGAATCTTTTCCCTCTGGAATAATTCACTTCATTCAGGGGAGGTGGGCTAGAGGCAAATAGGACGTTATGCCTGTGAAGATTAGGAACCCAGAATATTAATTGAATATTCATCCTCTGCATTACAATCCATGCTTGATAAATATCTGGTAGTATTCATGAGGAAATATGTGTGTGGGTACCATGAATTTCTGGAGCTATTCCAGACATAATATTTTTGCTAGTAATTTCCTTCCCCAACAGGTTTTTTAACCTACATTTTCTTTTTTCTTTTTTTTTTTTTTTGTTACTGAATTGGCCTAATCTTTCCTCTTAGATAAAATTAAATATCATATTTAATACTGATATCCATCCTTGCTAAATATCATGTTCTGAATGTTTAATTATTTTGCATGCAGAACATGATCGGCCATTTGTTTCCTAAACAGTTTTCATTAGAAGTTCTAAATGAATAATTAAATGACATGAACACTATCCTGACACAATTATTCTCTCACAGGAACATTGTATTATGTAAACTAGTTTCACATTGGCACTGAAAAAACCAAACTCACTCTGTTGTGCTGAATTCATGTTTCTTTTTTAGGTTGTATCTGCAGAGAGTCAGCACACTGCATTGAGCGCTTTGGAAAGTGAGATAGTTAAAAGGATTCTTCTCAGAATTAATATGTCCACCTCCATCTGTATGTGTGCTTTCACCTTACCTGAATGCGTAGGCTGAGGTTCCAAGAAGAATTAGAGCAATGAAAATAATTTGATGGTTTCATAGCATGTTACATGTTTGCTTGAAAACATCATCGGGAAATTGGTGGTGGAAAGTGTCCCTCAGTCTTGTGCCTTCATAGTCAACAGAGACTGTCTTTCCCAATGCAGTCCTCTTCCTAAAAGCCTGCTTTAAGCCCTCCAAAATGCTCAGTTACCTACAAAGAAAGAAAGTGGAGGGAGGATCCAGTGATTTGTTGATAAACTTTTGGAGAAATTTTGGAGAAAATGTTTCTTCATTGGGAAATTCCTATTTGTTAAAACTAATTTTTTTTTTTTTTATGAGACGCCCTGCTTTCAAGAACATTATTTGGGAAATGGCTTTGGGTTCATGTTTGTAATTTCATATCAGAGCAAAACAGATAAAATCCATTTGATGGCCAAATTGTGAGATAACGTACTTGAAAGGGTAAGCTGCATGCAGGATACTGATTGTGCATGATCTTTCAGCTTCTGAGAAGAAGTCAAGCATGTACAAATACTTCTCCTAGAAATATCCACATGTATTGTGCCAGTGACATTTGGAAAGAGGGGAAGATAATACCCACATGTCCAGAAAACAAACATGAATCCTGGATAAAATCCTGTTTCTTTTATGCTATTTCAGAGAGAAATGAAAGCTGGGCGAAGCTTCTGAAGCTCTGTTGACTCTGGGAGTGTTTTTGCCATAATATGAAATGTTTCTGTTGGAAATGACTTTTACTTCACAGTGATCTCGGGCTTATTTAAAACTCATTTAAACTAACGGAGATTAAGTGGCCACTGATTTATGAGATTTTTGGCTCTGAACCCTTAGGTTTAGAGAGATGCTTGAAGAAAGGTAGCAAAATGATGTTGTAGTACACAAGACACCTGGAGTTGGAGAGCATTTACAATAATATTTCCTCCAGTCCTGGAAATGAGCGTGTTGTCGATATTGTACTCATGCTTATGAAACAATTGAGGTGACATACCCATAAATGGATGTTGGCTGTCTTTTCTTTTTAAACTGGCTCTTTTAAAGGCTGATCTATACCACACTAGTGGCTAGCCAATATATTCTTATTTCATACAATCATACAATCATAGTATCGTAGAATCATAGAACAGTTTGGGTTGGAAGGAACCTTAAAGATCATCCAGTTACATGCTTTGCCATAGGCAGAGACACGTCCCCTCTCCAGTTTATACCCATTCCCTCTTGTCCTACCACTCCAAGCCTTTGTTAACATCCCCTCCACAGCTTTCTTGTAGCCCCTTCAGGTACTGGAAGGTTGATATATGGTCTCCTTGGAGCCTTCTCTCCTCCAGGCTGAACAACCCCAACTCTCTCAGCCTGTCCTCATGTAAGAGGTGCTCCAACCCTCTGATCATCTACATGGCTTCCTCTGGACCAGTTACAACAAGTCCATCTCCTTCTTATGGCCAGGATTGGACACAATACTCCTATTTCACTCCAATTTTTAATACTGAAACCCTTGAGTAAAAAAACCTGGAGTATTCACTTCTTCTGGTGCTTCAGAGTTTTATCTTTTATGCATTTCAACAGGAGATATCACAAAAAATACAAGATGTGACACAACTGTCAAACATCATGGGAACGGAACATTCAGGTATTTGTTAGTTTGCCTGTATTGATCCATCCGTAGCCTATCTGATACAATCTTCTTCACTACATGGAAACCAAGACAGTAGAGAAAAGTCAAACCCGGCTCTAAGTGGAAGTGGCATTTCCTGTATTTCTTATTTTCGATGAATGTGCAGTATAGATTGAAGCAATTCAGAATAATTAAAACAGGCTAAGTCAACACATGTAAGTTGCCAAATCAGCAGTGTCAATGAGTTTAACTTTATGGCATTTATTTCCTTCAGGACTTAACCAATATGTATGATAACAGTAGGATACATAAGATGCATGTCTACACAAAAGCTGTTTTGTTATCCAAGATAACATAAAAAGCTTTGATCTGTATTTTGTACAAAAAATATGGGACAAAATCCAACCCACTAAGGGATGTAAATCATATTTCAGAGAAGACTTCATTAATTTTTAAGGGTAAAATTAAATGTTTCTTTAGACTTATTTTCCAAATCACAGTCTTAGAATTTTATTCCTTTTCAAACTAACAAATTTTAATGCCAAATGTGTTTATTTAGAATACGTGTAATAATATAAGAAAATGTTTGTATACTATGAATTAATAACATGTAAATAATCCATGGCAAAGAAACATTTTCATATGAGTGGTACCCGTAACTAAACACTAGGGGTTTAAATCGCCTTTTTGTTCTCAGGATGCTTGTGTTGAGCAATATCACTGTTCAAGGAATTACCATTAACTCAGATGGGAGAGACATTAATGTAGAGCCATGTGCTCTGTAGTTTCAAGTATCAGAATAATACAATTTTCTATCTGTTAATAAAGTCCAAAACACCTGTGTCTGCAGTTGTGGCTACACAGTGTCTTGTTCAGTTCTGTGAACTTGCTGACTAGATCTGCATTATGGGCAGGAGACTTGACTGGAGGTGTGATTCATTCACTACTTGTTCTTTCTTTCTGAAGCATTCCAGAAGGCTTTTTTGTTTAGTACTACTGGTGCACACCCCAGGTACTCCCTGTGCTTCATGGTATCTGCTCATCTCCCACAGGTATTTTTCAACAATCCCAGAATACTCTGTTTATACCATTTGTCCTATTATCAAAGAACATGATCAGGGACCTAGGAGTGTTTTTTTCTCTAACCATAAGAGAAGTGATTCTGGACTCAGAATAGATGTGGAATGCCTGCAAGGGAAAAGTGGTCATGAAGCACTTGATTCTTCATGTTGCTCACAAGACCTCATTTCCAGGTGCACAATAGAAGTACCTGCAGTTCAAGCACGGGAAATATTCAAAGGTAGCAACCGTCCTGAAGGAAGCAGTCATGCAAGTCATCTAATTCTTATGCTCAGGTGATGCTGATCTTTTGTTGCTACTATGAGAGAATACCAGGAACATTTTTTCATTTCTGTTCAGAATATTCACAATTAAGAACTGAGCTGGAGATATTTATGTCAAGATTAACTGCCATTTGTCATAGAAAAAGAGCCCATATGACAGCTTTGAATCACTTAAATCATGCAAGCTTCTGCAATAAAGGATTTGCAGAGATGTCCTGGCACACATTTGAATCAATAGGGGCAGGCCTGGAGGGTGGTTTGAAAGAACAGGTCAGTTGTTAATTGTTCGAATTTTTCATAGAAATCTGGCAAATTTCAATGTTTGCAGTAGGAGTTCAGATATTGTTTAACTCCTTCTCTTGGTTTGGGAGGAAAGCTCAAAAAATCAAGAATGTGCTATCAGATTCACAAAAAAATATGGACAGATAGTGGGTTTTATTACTATTAAATGTCAGAACATTTACATATTGCCTTTCAAGTCTATGTCACTGTCTTCTTGGATTCACAGTCTATGAAAGTTCAGGAATAACAATTCTGTGCTTGTCAGGCAGTGATTATGTAATCAGGCTGCTCTCTGAATATCTCTGGATATTGTCAGCCCTAAGCTTTCTGGTTGTTGGTTTTGACTTTTCATGCCCCACCATACCCCCCCTCACTGGTGACCTCACATCAATCATACATGATCTTCTCTTGTTTTCGTTGTTCTCATCAGTCCCTCACCTCTGTTTCCTTCCCTTTCTTTTTCTGTTTACTCTCTCCTTAGCAAACATGTATCTAATAATGTTTTAAAAAGGGCAAGTCCCTCTGGTAACCCCCTTTTCTGCAAAGATAAAAATCTCAGATGTATTGCAAGACGCTGATGCAAGTCATGGCTTTGTTCACGCCATTGAAACAATTTATTCTTTGTCTTGTCTATTTAAATTCTAATTCATCTCACCAAACGTGTATGTCTCCAGTGTAAATATTTAGCTCTGAGCTAGTCATCAAGGCTTCCCTTTATAGAGAAAGCAGGAGTGATTCAAATAATTCTGAATAGACACCTAAAACTGACTAGACAAATCATGCTTTAAAGGTGCCTGTTACTTTCAAATAACCATAAAGGGAGACAAGGATGTTGCTTGTCTCCAAATGAGCCTCAGGAGTTTTCTAGAAGTAGCCTGACTTTATTGGGCATTCTGGTGGGTACCCAACAGCGTGTCAGAAGGAATGAGGTTCTCCATGCTAGCCTGAGTATATTTGTTTGTGTGATAATAATCACATGTGAGCGCTATGTGGATCTTTACCCCTCTTTGTTGCTCGCTTTGTCTACATCTGCTGTTATCCTGAGCTTAGTTTCTCTCCTTTCTTGCTTGGCTCCAGCTTTTTCTGAATGCTTGTCTTGACTTACAGCCTTGATGTTTCTACTGTCTCGTTTTGTGGTCTCAAATTGCTCATCACAAAGTGATAAATTCAAATTTACTTGGACTAGAAAAGGTTTTAAGAGGTAAAGCTGTGATATTTTCAGGCTTCTTTGTACCCCTCCGTATAAATAATCATTTCAGAGTAGTTGCACTTTCTACCCTGGAGGCAAAGCTGTGTTCCTAGGAGGAACATTCACTTGCCTACACACATAATGGCAAGAATTTTTTTAGGGAATCTCAGGGGGCAGAGCAGAGGGTTTAACTGAGAAGAAGCTACAGAAGATGGGGCTAGGGCATATTTGAGGAGTCCACCTCCTGTGAGTAGTCCTCAGTTTCTTCCCAGATATATTCTGTAGGGTGCCTTTCACCAAGAAACAGTTCTCATAGGGCATGGTAGAAAAGGTAAAGAATGCAAATTGCAGGGACAGAGGAAGAAAAGGATCACATATGGTCTACTTGACCTGTCCATTCAATATGAAGCCAATTCATCTCTCCTATGGGAAGAAGAATTTAGGCCTGGACTTTTAATTTTCTAATAGGTAATTGAAAAACGTAATCTGATACCTGATTGGATAGCGAAAGTATTTTTCAGTGCATAGAACTAGTGATTCTGAAAGATAATAGGCTTTGCATGCTAGACAGCCACCCTGGATGGGAACACGCAAACAACCCTTAATGCTAAAACATTTTAGCTCCTAGTTTTACAGCTTATAAAACACAATTCTCCACAAACCCCACAACTGTTTGTAACTGTGTTTTGTATATGTTATTTATTTGACTTTTCTACCAACATATTTTGCCTTGGGATCGCCTTGGAAATGAACTGAGATGTCTTGGTGAGACTTTCCTCAAGAAATATTTTAAAATAAATAATCTCTCTAGCAGTTATATGGCTTGCCATCTGTACTAAATACATCTCTATGAAAAAAAGCACTTAAAGCTGAATATAAAGGAGCCTTGGGAGGTAGGATGCAGTATAATGCCTGAGAGTTGAGTGGATTCACAGTACTGTTAGGCACATAAATTCCCTGTGCTGTGGGTGAGGAGGATTCTCAGCATCCAACTCCCTGGGCAGCAGGATGTTTCAGGCAGCCGGGAGAAAATGCAGGAAAGAAGGGTCTGCCTGAAACTGAGGTTACAGTTCAGGGCAGCTGAGTGTCTCTGTTAAATGGGATTCAGGGTATCAGTCAGTCAATAAGTCATACATTATGTGTATAAAGACAGATATAAAAACCAGACGTACTTGAAAGGAGGATCTTCATTTTTCTAGGTGTCACTCAGATCAAGGTGTTCATGGACCTCTGATGTGCCAGGTAACATGATTGAGCACAACTGATTATGATGAAACCAAATGCATAGGGTTATACACTGACAAATCAGGAAAGTTCATTTTAGAAGAGAGAATGATCTCAGGATGTCATAAGATTTCAGGATATCATAAAAGAGCAGCATGATAAAGAAACGAGAATGGCTGAAACTTTAACAGTGGGAGAGATTCTCCATGGCAAGAAGTTTTAAAATCAAAACTGTAAGTTTTCCTATGAACTATGATCTTTCAACCCTGATTACAACTTACATAGCCTCTGAATGCAAAATATTGTGTATTAAAGAGGTGATTGGTGCTCAGACAATTGTAGAGGAGAAGATGAGAAATTCTGAGACATCTAGGAGAGAGAAACTAAGATGAAGTCTGAGAATAAGAAAGTAAGAAGAATTGGAGAAAAGACATCTGTATGCAGTAATAAAAAGAAAGAGAAATATGAATGTGGAACAAAACCAGCACAGAAATGAGCATGGTAAGAGTCAATGTCACTGCCCACGAATAAGATGGATCACAAAGGGTTTTCCTGTTTGGTTGGTTTTCTGAAGGGGGCTTCTAGGATAACAGTGACCCCAGGCCCCAGGAAGGGTTTCCATTATCATAGAATTGTAGAATAACCAGGTTGGAAGAAACCCACTGGGTCATCAAGTCCAACCATTCCTATCAAACACTAAACCATGTCCCTCAGCACCTCGTCCACCTGTGCCTTAAACACCTCCAGGGAAGGTGAATCAACCACCTCCCTGGGCAGCCTCTGCCAGTGCCCAATGACCCTTTCTGTGAAAAATTTTTTCCTAATGTCCAGCCTAAACCTCCCCTGGCAGAGCCTGAGGCCATTCCCTCTTGTCCTGTCCCCTGTCACTTGGGAGAAGAGCCCAGCTCCCTCCTCTCCACAACCTCCTTTCAGGTAGCTATAGAGATCAATGAGGTCTCCCCTCAGCCTCCTCTTCTCCAGGCTAAACACCCCCAGCTCTCTCAGCCGCTCCTCATAAGGCCTGTTCTCCAGCCCCCTCACCAGCTTCATTGCTCTTCTCTGGACTCTCTCCAGAGCCTCAACATCCTTCTTGTGGTGAGGGGCCCAGAACTGAACACAGGATTCGAGGAGCGGTCTCACCAGTGCCGAGTCCAGAGGGAGAAGAACCTCCCTGGCCCTGCTGGTCACGCTGTTTCTGATCCAAGCCAAGATGCCATTGGCCTTCTTGGCCACCTGGGCCCCTGCTGGCTCATATTCAGTCGCTGTCAACCAACACCCCCAGGTCCCTCTCCTCCAGGCAGTTTCCAGCCAGACTTCTCCTAGTCTGGAGCTGCTCAGGGTTGTTGTGCCCCAAGTGCAGGACCCGACAGTTGGTCTTGTTAAACCTCATCCCATTATGTTTCGCATTTGAAGTTTCTATACTGTGTTTAAGGAAAAGTGAATATAAAGCAGGTAGAACACAGCTATATGTCTCATGAATAAATAACTATTTCTTATCAATAAAGAAAAGAATTGAACATAAACTAGAAAACATCACCTAGAGGCTCTGAACATGACAGAGGTTACGCTGAGCTTGATATTGCACAGACAGTGAGAAGTAGCCCTCACTCAAAGGACATTACTGTCATGTATGCACACTGAAGGTGAATTTATTGGGGACTACCAATTATACTGATCCATAACGGGGATGATATCTGTAAAGCCTAATGCTGTGTTCCCCTCAGAGCGATCGTCTGAGTTGCATGCACTGTATTGATACGCAGGCCTACAAATACAAAATCTTAAATCAAAGTTCCATCCTCACAGAATGCAAGATAGATACAGTGAAATGGTAAAGCAATAAACTCAGAAAAGACTAAACTCTATTTCTTGCAAGCTGATTTATGTACAATGTGTTAAATAACTGACATAAGAACAAAACGACTGGCATGCATTTTTCATGCGCTAAAGCTATCTGCTTAACAGCCTCTCAGAAGCCTCTCAGAATATGCAGGACTTCTAGCCAAGCAGAAATGAAATGCTTTATTCATTTGGTTATTGATACTTGGGAGAGGAGTGAGAAATTTTAAATAATTTCCTGAATATTTTTCTCACTGATGCCTGGGAAACTATTTCTTTCTGAGGCATTGAATTTCATTGCATCTATTAGGGTCACTTCTGTTTGTGTTGGCTTTCCCAGTCCCTCTGTTTATTGAACATTAAGGTAAGAACTCAAAAGAAAACTGGAGAGTCTATATATATTTTTTTAAATGAAATTTCTGATAAATTTGGTTGGTAAAAAACTTTCAGTATCTGCTTTTTCCTTCCCTTTTTTTAGGCCAATACAGTGCACTCTGGCTGGAATGGTTTATTTTAAATACTGCTGAGTAACCTCTAAGGACTTGTTGCTGACACACGACATTAATCAGTATTAGAATTTATAAAAACTCAGTAGAAGGAAGTTATAACAGTCTCATATCTTTCAGACTACTTTCTGTTCCTTGTAACCATCATAATGCTTGTCAAACCTTTCAGAGAACAGTTTGTGGAGGAAGAATTATACAATTCTCTGTGTATTAGAGCTTTCAGAAATACCTGCTCCGCTGCTGTCTGATTTTAGCACTTTCCCATAAGACCTCCCAGCCCATGTAATAAACATGTTTCTAATCATAGTTAAGATATCTTTGCCAGGTGTACTTCACCATCATATGTTAGAAATGCCACAACATAATTGATAGATGTGAATTTATGTACATTTAAATATTTTTAAGTTTAAGGTTACTTAGATTCTGCTGAGGAGCTCCTGTAATAGTCAGCAGAGTAAAGTGGATTAGGACATTGCTATCTAAAGTCACTTTGAATTTCTTCCAGGTGTGGATTATGTATTTGATACCATTGGCATGAAAGATGCTGCTGTCAATTTATAGCCCAGGATTTGAAAAAAATTAAGTCTGTGTATGCTGACGAATTTCTTTAGTCATATATTAAAATATTAATCTCTGATCAACTGCTCATCAACTGAAAGTTCAGATAGCACACAATCTACTTTATATAATGATGATTATATAGATATTTCAAATAGCTATAGAATATTGAAATGCTGATATAAATAGCTTTCGATTTACCTGACTCTCCTTGTCAAACTGTGAAGGTGAATGCTCTTTTACCCAAACCAGTTCTGATCAAAACCAGGCTGAGGTCAACCATGGGACAAGAGATTGAGTGGGTTATCACTAATGTTGATTGAGAGTGATTTGGTTCAGCTGCTGCTGCATTTCAAAGGAGCAGCTGGTAATTCTGCAACATCAAAGAGCAGAAAGAAGTTTTAAGTGAAGTTATAGCTCTTATAACCTTGCTAAAGTGAACACACACCATGCTTTATAAACAAAAGTAAGAATATATGTTAAAACATGATATAGTAATGGTATTTTTATTAAATTTTCCTTTTAGTATGACATGGTGTCACTAGTGTTTTCTCAAGGAACCACTGAATATCAACAAAGATGTTAATATTTGACCTCTCATACTACTGGTGATATGATTATTATTTAAATCATGCATAATGGAGAGACCCATAGTTACCATTTCACTGCGCAACAGATGGATCAGTTGTGCATTCTGAAATGAAATATTTTCCATATGGTGTATAGAAATAAGACACCTAAGTTTGTAGTTAGTCATAGGGACCACAGACTAAGTTTGCAGTTAGTGGTTTATAGGTGCAAAATATCCATATTCAGAAAATGTTTTAGTATCTATTTTATAATGCAGGAAAGAATATGTTGGGGAAAAAACCTTATCTGTTACTAAGGATCACTCACAATGAAACAAGGGGATAAAATATGGCTTATTATTGATAATAGCGACATTTTAATTGATGGGAATAGAATTTTTTAAGTACCTACACAAAAAAGTTTACTCTAGTGCCAGGACTTTCAAATATGATGCACGTTTTCTATTTTGCTGTCATTCCTCTTTCACAAATATTATTTTGTACGCAAGATAGGCAAGGTCTTGTTAAAAACATTGTGCCTTTGAACTTATGGGCAATGCTTTTGATCTCAAACTTTTACTTCTGTTTTTTCTCCCAATCACCAGCTGTTCTACTACTACAATTTAATAGTGTGTTTTGTATTAATAACTCAAATAAATTAGGCTTGAATTTTGATCTATACTTAGTTGTCTCATTTATCTAAGCGCTAATCATCAGTGTCTTTCTGCAAATTTGGCCACTGGTGGCAGTATATCAAGTCTGTCAGATGCTCTCAGTTCTGACACCATCTGTCACAATGGTAGAATAAACAAGTTTTCTCTCTGTAGTTTTCTACTAGGTGAAGCAGAGGTCTTCCCGTAAGGCTCATCTCTAAGAGACTGAATGGATACACGAAGAAGGAAATTTGTTGTGCATCCTAGTTTAGCTTCTTATTGGATAGCAAGAGAAGGACCTGCCATCTGAATCCCTTGCTCTGAACCCCATAATTTATCTACCAAATTAGAGCAATCTTGCTGTTCGGCTTTTTTTTTTTCTCAGAAGTGAACCTACCAAGTCTAGAATGCCAAAGTCCAAGACTCCTTGTAGTTTCTCTTCAATATGCTGAGATTAAGATTCCCCAGAGTCATATGAACCATTTAACCTTCATTTCCCTATCCTTGATTACAAACTTTAGCCAAGTGATGCTGCTTCCCTATCCTGACTCCTTCATTGCTTTTAATCACAGTAATTAATCTATTGCTGAAACATTTTAGTATTGAAACTGGAGGTATATTTGTCCCTTTGGGTATCATGAAAAAAAAGAGCTTCCAAAGTCATGAGTTATTCATGAATTCCCCTTTCTTAATCCCCTTAAAACATTTTCTTGTGCTTTTTTTGTGACGGCTTGTTATTCTTCAAACTCTTTCTTTAGATATCTCTCTCCATATTAGTTCTCATATTAAAGCACCTTATTTAGTGTCTTGTACTGTCTCTATATCTTTTAAAAGCAAGGGAGCTGTCTTCCTGTTCAATCTCTCTTGAGGCTATTGAACTCGTATAACTATAATTTAAAGGTTCAGCAGTTTCCTAGCAAAAGTCTGATAATGTTTATTGATGCATATTATGTGGTCCTGCAACTTTGTCTACTTTAAGTATGTCTAATACTTCCATAGCCAATTCTTTTCTGCATTAATGACCTGAGGGATAGTGGTTCCTGGTTTGGTTCATCATCACCCTCTTCCTCTGTAAAGACATGTACTAAGTGGTTGTGTAACAGCTCAGCACTGACACAAACTCTACATTGCCTCTTAGTGGCACAAAATTTTTGTTGTTCTCCTTTGTATAAATATAACTCCATAAATGAATTAAAATGAAGAATTCGTAGCCTGGAATCAGCTGCTCCTCAAACCCCATTTTTCTGTCTGTTTCTTTTACACTACTTGGCTGTCCCAAAAGGTGCCTTTTGGGACCAAATAGGGGCACCAATTTTGTCTGTTTTCTTCAATGAGTCTTCATTAGTTGTAAAGGAGCTGATAGAGTATGTTGTCACTTAGCAACCTTAATTTTTTAAAACTGTGTTTTAAGTCCTGTTTACTCATATCCACACACCGTGGGAGAGAGACACTAAACTATTCAGCCTTAATTGCCAGTGAATTATTTCTTAAGGCAGTCGAGCTCATGCTAACAGATGTGACAGATATTGCCTTCTGTTGCCTGCTTAAGTCTCAATTTTCCTATTGCTTCATGGGGCAATACAATGCTGCTTTGCGGCATGTTGCTTCTTCATGTTAGTATCTTAAGATGTTCTCCATTATATATAAGGGTTTTTGAAAAGCAAGGCTTCCTGATCACTTTCCCTGCTGAGTTTCACAGTACTTTTTATATTAAATTGTATTTCTTTCTCTTTGGTTTGTAAGTTCTCTCTTGCATTGTGTTTTCTTAACTGGAGTTTTGAATAGATAGGTTTTTGTAAGTTGAATTATAGAATCATAGAATGGTTTGGGATGGAAGGGACCTTAAAGATTATCCTGTTCCAACCTCCTGCCACGGGCAGGGGCACCTCCCACTGGATCAGGTGCCCAAGGCCCATCCAACCTGGCCTTGAACCCCTCCAGGGATGGGGCAGCCACAGCTTCCCTGGGCAACCTGGGCCAGGGCCTCAGCACTCTCATCATGAAGAATTTGCTCATGTTTAGTCTAAATCTTCCCCTCTCCAGTTTATAGCCATTCCCCCTCTTATTTCTCCTTTGGCGATGTCAAGAGTCAGATGTCACTGCTGTCACTCTTTCTAATCACCATTCTGAGTTCATTCTTTTGAAAAATGCTGTGTTCAGAGGCTTCTGACTTTGTAACTTGCTTTAGCACAGCAACAACAACAATAACATTTATTGCAATAATGTATGACAAATAGTAAAGCAACCTACAAGTAGAACTTGTTAAATAAATTACTCTCCTCAAAGGATTGCCATTGAGAATTGCATAAAGCTCATTCTCACTTGCACAGCACAAAAGAGACAGGGGAAGCTCTGCACCCCAATATGTACAAGCTAAAATAATGTTTAATTCAAACCACAACACCAGGAAAAAGCTAATTTGAAATGCCTGTGTGTTTTCATCCAATTTCCTCTTCATGCCATAATGGTGTTCTCTTTAACAGTCACAACAAAGTTAGTGGGATTGTGAAATGTATATGCAATGCGTCTGCTGTAACTCACACAGACTTAACATCTGTAGATGTTTCTGCTTTTAAGTTGGTGACAGGGTCCGCAGAGAGGCAAACTCAAGTTCCCCAGGTCAACATGAAGGCTTTTATGATTAAGTAATTTACTGGTTAATCATTGATTGCAGTGATTGAATGACTAATATGTCTGAATGAAATTTCTCATGTTACTGTTAAATTCTCACAGTTTTCCTCTTTTGAAAATAAAGTCAGTGCACAGCTGATTGCTGTGTCATTGTGGTCTTTTGAGATGTTCTTGATTATGTGAGAATGCAGGTTAAATCTCAGAAAAGAGTTTCACTGTATTACTATGGTAAGTCATCGTGTATAATCTTTTTAAGTATTTAAGTGACTGTCACTAACAAAATACTAAACCTAATAAATAGCTATTCGCTGTAAAGGTATATCACATGTACCTGGGAGGAAAAGAAAATGGTCCATGATACCTCTTTGCCTACCTTTTCCCACCCTGCCTCAGGACAGCCCTTTTCTACCCTTCAGCATCTTCTGAGAAGGCGTCTGTGCTGTGGCTTTCATTTACAGTGTTACAAAACCAGAGCATGTTACTCACATTTATGGCATACGGCACTTGATTTCCTTATCCAAGGGTCAAATTCATACACGGTTCTACCTTTGGAAGTCCTGAGTAATCTTCTAAATTTTTTCGAATGCAATTATAAAGGACAATTAAAGCACTGCCCTTTTTTATTTAACTGTTTATTTTAGATTACAACTCTTCCAGCTTCTTGTAGCACATGTAGGGAGCTTGCTCATCCTATGTTCTTTGCTCTCAGTTTTTAGAGAGCTGAAAAGTTAAGCACTGAGGAAACTCATTGTTTATACAATAGAATCTGTATTTATTCAATAGTTTATATAGCATAAGTATATAATAGCAAATGTTCCCTAAAGAAATTAATTTAAATGGACAATTTGCATTAGGGACTTTTTTCTAATGACTATTTGCATAATGTATAGAAAAAGGTAGTACTTAAACTGGGAAACGTGGGAATATGTATTCTGCGTGTGCTGCAAATGGCCCAATTAAGTCTGAGGAGAAACGATGGAGAATGGGGAAGCCTGTAAGAAAAGGACAAATTTCTGCACTTTGTCAGTTGCCTTAACAAGTTGTTAATGCTTTCACAGGACTTGTTTTTCATTGATTTCTCCATGAAGATGGCAGAACGGAGTTAGTGATGTACAGTGATGATGTCTTGTGTTAACCTCAATGTGCCAGAGGTGAACAGGAGAATGTGACAGAAGTGAGCAGAAGGCTGCACAGGACTACAACATTATCCCAAGAGATTCAAGGCACAGAACTGTTCATATAATGTATGTTTTTAATATAAGATATCAATAAATATGCTTTATGTAGATACAGGCTGGAGAATAACAATAATAAAGTGGAACTTGTGTCATCCAGCAGACACGTGCTTTCCGTGAAGAAATTCCTCCTAATGTCTAGTCTACATCTACCCCTCTCCAGTTTATACCCATTCCTCCTCATCCTGTCACCACAAGCCTTTATGAATAGTCCCTCCCCAGGTTTCTTGTAGCCCCTTCAGGTACTGGAAACTGTTCTAAGGTCTCCCTGGAGCTTTCTCTTCTCCAGGCTGAACGACCCCAACTCTCTCAGCCTGTCCTTGTATGGAAGGTGCTCCGGCCCTCGGATCATCTTTGTAGCCTCCTGTGGACCCGTTCCAACAGCTCCATCTCCTTCTTATGTTGAGGATTTCACAACTGGACACAGTACTCCAGATGAGGTCCCACAAGAGAGGAATAGAGGGGCAGAATCCCCTCCCTGTCCCCCATGTGCTTTAGCAGAGCTTCTAGGAGGATCTGTTTCACGATCTTCCCAGGCGCAGAGGTGAGGCTAGTCTAAATCTTCCCCTCTCCAGTATAAAAATTACCCCTCATCCTATTGCTAGATGCTTTTTTAAACAGTCCCTCCCCAGCTTTCTTGTAGCCCCTTCAGGTACTGGAAGGCCAAAATAAGGTCTCCTTGGAGCCTTCTCTTCTCCAGGCTGAATACAAGATATACCAGAAAGGTGTATATGAAGCAAATCAATGAAATTGTCTCAAATTACACATAATATGGTTCTTTCCCTTTTCACTATGATTTTCCTTTAATTTTTTTTTTATTTACAGATAGTCCATATAGAAGGAGATAAAATTGTTTGAGGTTTTTACTTCATAGAACTTGATGTTAAGGAACAATTTTCCTTCTTCAGATATCCTTCAAGACAGAACTCCTGTACAAAACCAGAATTCATGTTTTTACATTTGCTTTATTTTGTGGTATGAGGTTTGTGTTCAAAAAAAAAAAAAAGACTACTACATCTAGGTCTCGTGTGATGGTTGGATTATTAACGTAATCAACCACTTCTGAAATGAATGGTAGACTAATGACTAGAGATGTGTTCAGTAACCCACAAATAATTCCTGTACCCACTCATTACCTAAAAAGAAGAGGGCAGCTTTTTCCGCAGGTGACCCAGCAGTAATTAAAAGACCACAAATTTATGTAAATAACAGTTCAAAAGTTAATGCTGTCCTTGAACAGATCTAAGCTCAGTACCAGGATTTTTGAAAAGTAGGAATGTGCTGCTTTTCTGTACCAAGCTCTTTAGTACATAAAGCAAGAAGAATGGCTGTGAAATAGTCTCTTTGGGCCATGGAACAGATTCTCTTTCACTTTTGGCTGAAAATTATTGTATGTTGTTGAACAGCTTGTTAAATGTTAGGTGGATCAGAGAGAAGGGTGAGCAAACTGACCCAGGCTGTTCAGATGCAAAGCAATGATAGCATGGAATTGATGTGACTGGGGAAGCACAGTCCTGACTCTACTGAGTCGCAGGATGCGGTGGAGAGGGCTCAGTGCTATAGGAGAGTGATTGTCCTGCCTTTGAGTCCCACCTTGGTTATATTTCACTGACTCAGAAGGCATCCTAGCTGCTAATACTTGACTTCCATGTGTCATCTACCCCAGTCCCTGCAATAAAAAGGGCTTGTGGTGGGTCTTTGGGGCTTCTCGTTGTTAATACATATGGTAGGTGCTTTGCCAGCCGACCTAAAATCTCCCTAAGCACATTTATTCAGGCTGTCATCAATAATCAGATGAATCCTGGACACAGAAGCAAGGCACCCCTCTCCAGTGCAAGACTCCTCTCTGCCCAAGTGTCCCCAGCGAGCTTGTCTAACAAGTGCTGACAGATCTGGATTAATGCAGAGAGGCAGCCAGAGGAACATGTGGTGCCTGCTCTTCACATACTTGTTGAGTAATCCCAAGCATTTACCCTGGAAAAGGGCAACTTTGTCTCTAAACCTGCCTCAGTGTGAAGATATTCAAACCCTCTCATCCTGTTTCCTGTTAGGCAGCCCTAACCACCACTTCTGGGAAGAATTCTCCAGTTCTGCTAATGGGTAACAGCAAGGAGAGCCAGGCTCGGCTCTGGCTGGATGGAGTATTAAAGTCCTTCTGAAATGAAAAGCCAGTATTCAAATTTTGTCTCTATCGTGCTAGAAAGATATCACCTACTCGTTTCCTTTCTCTGTCTGACATTTCTTGTATCCCTGGCTGCAAGCTGACCTCATTTCAAGATGAGACATGAAGAGCATTCTTATCCAGGCTAACTATGAAGAGTGTTCTCATCTAGGCTTATTTAGAGCCTAGAGTTCAAGGGACCTTTCCTTGAGTGCATGATTGTGAGAGTGAGAGAATGAGCTCTACACCGTCTGAAGCTGAAAGAGACTATATTTGTTACCTTCTGGAAATGCTTTTGCCACCACGTTGTCTTACAGTGAGCCCAGGTAATTTTAAACCTCCAGAAAGGAATGTGGCTATGGCCCAGTGAGGTGCTGATCCTCAGAAAATGCCAAGTTTCACATGCTTGGCTTGGGAGCATTTCAGACACAGATAGGTGCTTTGAAATATCAATAAGGCTGTGTTTTCCTGTGTCTCTGCTTAGAATAATAAGCTCTTTTTTTTCACCCAAAGGCCAAGGGTGACAGTTTAGATAGTTCGGATCGTTATGTTGCAAAATACTCAGTAAGTCAATATAAACGGGTAGGATGTTTGGTCCTCCTTGTGCTATGGTTTTAAGATTATTCCTGTTAGAAATTCCACAGCGTGCTTTGGCAGTCCCTCAGTTTTGTATCAGCTACTAAGAACACTCTAAGCTTCTGCCAGGGGTTCTAAATTCACTCAGGTCAGCTGAATGTGCAATCAATGTCTTGGGGGCTGCCTGGTGTAGGCTTTCTGTGGCAGCAAGAAGGAACCAGACAGCACTGGTGTGTGGGTGAGAGCTGGAGGACTGGGACAGTTTGTACCTGGGAGAGAGAACAAGCAGGAGGGACAGGGAGGTGGAAAAGGAGGCAGGAATTTGTGACTTATTTCCCAACACACAAGGTTAAGCTTAACACGCTGATAAGATGTTGTAGATGGCATGGCAGTCGTGGCATACTGAAGGAGACTTGCAGCTCGGGGAATTTACTGGTCCTGTTTGGTGCCAGCAATAATAAAATTTTGTTCTGTGGAGCTGATCAGAGAAAGATTGTTGTTAGTAGTCAGAGAGAATTGCCAGGATAGGGCTGGTCTGCACATAATGGTTGGACTCGATGATCCGGTGGGTCTCTTCCAACCTGGTTATTCTATGATTCTATAAGACTAAAATGAATGGTACCCTACCATGGGCTCGTTAAACAGCCATACACCCAATATTTGTTAATTTTCTATCTTAATCTAATTTTCTGATGAAAGGGCAATCACTGAAATTAGCCTCCTCACAAATCTTTGTCAGAAACTATCCCCTGGATTCAGTTTCTTGTGGCAGCTGGGGCTGGTTATGCCTGGCCACTCCACAGAGCACAGCAAGAAGCAACTCATGGCTGGTTTTAATTCCACAACTTAAATGGTAACGCAGCTGGGCAGGCGTGAAGTTCCATATCATATCTGCAGAGTGGAGGCAAGATGCATCAGTGTCCTCATACTGAAAGTGCCAGTATTCAGCTGCAGAGACAGGGTACCTATCCCACAGGGACCACGTTTTTGCTGAGCATAAGCAGCACAGGTTTCCTGTATACATCTTAATAGTGTAGTAAGTATGTTTGCATAGGAAATTAAAATCATCTAACACTATAGTTCTGACCATCAGCATTTTAGATATGAAATTCAACAGAAATATAGTGTTTTCCATTAAGGTTTGTTTCTTTTTCTTTTTAAATATCGTAAATTTGGCAAAAACCTGGCAATATTTATCATGTACCTAATGGTAACAGGTCCTTTTGGGCTCTTATGTCTTGTGTTAGCAGATGTCAAGCTCCATATTGGTGGGAGTGTGCGTGTGTGAGCAGAAGTCAAGGTAAACATGCAACCAGTGTGACCATAGAATCATAGAATAGTTTGTGTTGGAAGGGACCTTAAAGATTATCCAGTTCCAACCACCTCCCACTGGAGCAGGCGCCCAAGCCCCATCCAACCTGGCCTTGAACACCTCCAGGGATGGGGCAGCCACAACTTCTCTGGGCAACCTGGGCCAGGGCCTCCCCAACCTCAGCATGAGGAATTTCCTCCTTATGTCTAGTCCAAATCTTCCTCTCTCCAATTTAAAGCCATTTCCCTTCATCCTATCACTACAAGCCTTTGTGAACAGTCCCTCCCCAGCTTTCTTGTAGCCCCTTCAGGTACTGGAAAGTTGCTGAAGAAGCCATAGGAGAATCAGATTCTCAGCTCTAACTGTGCAGACTTTTTTAAACTATCTCATTTCAAATAACCTTTATTCATCATTTATTTTGATGCTTCACTCCGACACTCAAAAGATAGTAAAAGCGGGATGTAAACTACAGAAATAAATATTGTTGCCGTATTCAGCCCAGCTGGTCAGATCCGACATTTCTCTTTGCAGAGAAATTCTGACATACTAAATATTAATTGAATTATGAATCAAAGGAAAGCAGGAATTTCCACTCTCCTCTCAAATTGGTGATCTCACTACATGTTCTCTGACTGTGTTACATTTTTAATTAAAGTACTTAAAAGTTGTTTCAAATGTATCATTTTGATTCTTCTTGACTTTTACTGTAAAGACTATAGAGTATATATAAGGTTAATATAAAGACTGAAATGAACCACTTACCATCAAAAAGGAATGAGAATCACATTTTGTTTCCAAGTTCTTATTTCAAAATTTTGTCAAGTCAGTGTATTCTTCCAAAAAGTAAAATTCAATTAAAAGTTTTTGTGGGAAATTGTACTGCTGAGGGATTTTCAATCAGCAACAATTATCTGCCTGAATATACTGTGTTTATTTAGGCTATCATATTTTTAGGAAAAAAATATAAAAAACAATCTGAGCTATTTAAAAAAAATTATGCAAATACATAAAGAATTATAACAATCTCCTCTGACAAGGAAACGTCCACAATTAGAATGTGAACAAGTTATTATTAAATAAGCTCCTTATACTGGAGTGTTGAAATGGACTGAAATTTGCTGTGAACTTGGTTGGAGCTTATGTTTTACATTCCTGCAGAAAAACAAATATCCCCTGTCCTCTGTAGGTCACCTAGAACTTAGCCCAAACAAATAGGAATTGAGGACCTTCTTCCTCCATACTCGAGACTGCAGTGATTAACAGCAAGGACAGGGGATAGGAAGAAACAGATGAATTTTTATTGGCCGTATCTCAAATCCTGGGTTCAGTTTTGGGGCTGTCACTCAACAAAGATATTGAGGGGCTGGAGTGTGTCCAGAGAAGGGAATAGAGCTGGGGAAGGGTCTGGAGAACAAGGGTTATGAGGAGCACCTGAGGGACCTGGGGTTGTTGATACTAGAGAAAAGGAGATTGAGGGGAGATCTTATCACTGTCTACAGCTGCTTGAATGGAGGTTATAGAGAGGTGGATGTTGGTCTCTTCTCCCAAGTTATATAGTCAACAGGATGAGAGGGAACGGCCTCAAGCTGCACCAAGGGTGGTTCAGATTGAACATTAAGAAAACGTTCATCATGAAAGGGTTCTCAAGCACTAGAACAGCTTCTCAGGGAGGTGGTTGAGCCTCCATCCCTGGAGGTGTTTAAAAGATGGGTAGATGAAGTGTTTAGGGATATGATTTAGTAGTAGACGGGTACCGTGTACCGGTCAGGTGATGTATTTCCTAGGAAGATCAAGAACAGAAAGGAAGTCTTTGAAAAGTCAAAACCACATCTAGGAACCAGTTATGGTTTTAATAACTATCTCTCTGGAACCATTTCAAACTATCTCAAGCAAGGTCCTGGTTTTGCACAGCCCATACTGAAGCAGTATCTGTGCACTGTTCATTCCAGTGCTTCTTCTCTAAGCTAAAAATGATTAAATAATTGTTTTATGATTATTGAGGGATAGTACTTTGTCCAAAGCATACTGAGATCATTGTGAGTTTTCCCTCTAACTTCTAATAGGTTTTGTATTTGGTGCATCGTGCTTATGGAGAGCAACTTGACTTCTCACTGAGTGAAGCATTTTTTACTCTACAGTTTTGGACCTCTTTTCTCAGTGCCTATTAATGAAATGTGCATTCAAGCAGACTCTTGATTTTGCCAGTATCTATTTTTCTAACTGTCTGGGGTCAAATCATGATCAGATTTTGAAGATTTACCTGGCCATTTTGAAATAATGATGTGAAACCAGGCAACCTACCATACTGCTTTTTCTTGCTTATTATTGGTGTTTAGACAGATGATGATTTCAGTTTATGACTGAATTACATGACTTGAAATAACTCCTTCATAATTTCAATTAGCTTCATCATGCATATTCTCTAGGTCATTATCACAAAACTGTATTTTCTTGTCCAGCTGGGATTTTTGCTTTTCTTTAGAGCAGGCTACATTTGTCTCGTACAACATTGTTTGCTTTTCTTTATACCTTACTCCAGATACAATTAGAATTCTGCATTACCTTCATTATTACTCTTCTCTACTAGACACAGACTATAAATTTGATGTATGAGTATGTTTCTGTTAAGAAGAAATACACGCACAAAGTATTTGTCCATTAATTTGCATTTAGTGATACCTTACATACTTTATATTTTCACTTAGAATATTTGAAAAATAATTGAACAGCCCCATAATAAAAGTTTACCTTGGCAGGACTGATTTTTAAATCAATTTTGTAATTAAGTTAATGCTGTGTGGCATCTGAATGTTAACTCTAATTACATAATTAGACATCTGTATTATTAAGTGATCTGTAGTGACATAACAAATGCATCCTTTGGATTCCATTGTCCCTGTACATTTGATCTACAGGTTATTGGCTGTACTTTTGATATAAGAAAATACATTTTGACAGCTCTATTATACCAAATTTACCAAGTTGAGATAGAAAGGAATGATTTGACATATGGTTAACTAAGCGTCTATAAGTTAGCTACAGACTTATAGTTATATCATTATGAAAGCTTTTCTTAAGTATCACTGAAATGCAATAAATTGCACATTGTACAGAAGTATTAATGTGAAAATATCTCCCAAAATTAAATTATTATAGGCTGAAAAAAACATGATACTGATGGAGAAGCTGAAAAATACAGGTGAGGCTGAAAAATACAAATGAGGCTGAAAATGCATTTAATTGACATTTAAGAATCAGTAGAAAGTTGATGAAGTGAAAAGAAATACTATTCAGCTATTTCTTAGATCAAAGCAACAACGATAGCACGTGATGACAAAGAAAGGAGATGCTATGAGAATAGTGGAGTTGTTGTGGACCAGTTAGACCCATGAGGTGAGTTATATAGAACTGGTCTTAGTAACTTCACAATAGTGTTTTATAAAATCGGAGGTCTGTGAGTTGTGAGCTTTTATGACAGTTTTCTTTCTGTGATGACAATTTGTTGTCCCTTAATGTTTTTTTTGACAAATGTCCTGTGCATTCAGGTGTGTGGAACTGATTAACTTGAAACAACAGAGACGAAATTTGGTTTCTAGGCCCACATAAATTTCCATTAGCTTCAGTATTTACAGCATTAATATGGAATCCATTTTTCTTTATGCCATGAGGTATATTTCTTTGCCATAAATTACTCCTTAAAAGCTATGAAGATACATGATGCAGGACCTTCAGAAAACTGGATGCTATGTAACTATGGTGGACTTCATCTACCTGGAAGGAGAGGATATATAGATACACAAAGCAAAGACAAGAGTTTCTGTTATGTTTTAGGGTCCTTGTTTTCACCAGTAAGGCTGTTCTGCCTAATGGAGCAATCTAGTTGAAGATGTACCTGCTCTCTGCAGTAGGATTGGACTAGGTGACCTTTGAGGTCCCTTCCAACCCAGGCCATTCTATGATTCCATGAGAAGTTAACAGCATAAGTCTTTTATCCAAATCTACTTAGCATATTAAACTCTCTCTGCAGATTTCATTTTGGCTTGCAAAGACATGTTAAAACCTTGTGAAATTGCATGTTACAGAGAAAGTAGCAAACCTTTGAAGAAAAGAAGTGTTCGTTCTTCAGAGAACACAACCCAAGTCAATCTTTAGGCTTCTCTGTTGCTGAATAGTTTTCAAAGAATGAGTAGGAGACTTTTTTAGCATTTACTCTATGGTTTACTCTTTATGGTTCTGCCAGTTTGCTCCAGTAGTAGTAACATGAATGCTAGTGAGCCTGTGCACTTGTTATAACCTTTAAATGAGACATATCATTCACTCTTCCATAGCTTTGTGTAGCATGACCTCCATCTAGGTTAGTGGTTTTTACCTTCCTTGGTCACTCCAGAATGTGAGACTTGCAGACCATCTCGAAATATTCCAGTACAAAGCTGGGGTGTTGCTGGAGTGATACATTCTCTGATCTGCTTCCATTTTAGGTGCTGTAGACATTTTTTCAGGTAAGAAAATGGCCAGCAGGTCGAGGGAGGTGGTTCTTCCCTCTATTCCACTCCTGTGAGACTCAACCTATGTTCAGTTCTGAAACCCCAACATAAGAAGGATATAAAATCTGGAATGGGTCCAGAGGAAACCACGAAGATACTGAGAGGGCTGGAGCACCTTCCATATGAGGACAGGTTGAAAGAGTTGGGGTTGTTCAGTCTGGAGAAGAGAAGGCTCTGAGAAGATCTTATAGTGAGCTTCCAGTACCTCAAAGGGCTACAAGAAAGTTGGGGAGGGGCTTTTTACAGGAACATGGAGTGTTAAGATGAGGGGGAATGGCTATAAACTGGAGAGGGGAAGATTTAGACTAGACGTGAGGAGGAAATTCTTCACGATGAGACTGGTGAGGCACTGGCCCAGGTTTCCTAGGGAAGCTGTGGCTGCCCCATCCCTGGAGGGGTTCAAGGCCAGGTTGGATGGGGCTTGGGCACCTGATCCAGTGGGAGGTGTCTCTTCCCGTGGTAGCGGGGTTGGAACTGGATGGGCTTTAAGGTCACTTCCAACTCAAACCGTTCTATGATTACTCAAATTGTTCCATGGTTCTGTGATTCTTATTTAGGGAGAATGGTATTCATAGAATCCCAGGTTGGAAAAGGCCTTTGACATCATCAGATCTGACAGTACCTGTCCAACCACAGCTGCACTAAATAACATCCCTAAGCACTTCATCTGCTCGTCTTTTAAACACCTCCAGGGATGGGCGCTCGATCACCTCCCTGCGCAGCCTGTTTCAGTATTGGAACACTAAGGTCATTTACTTGGGATTCATGGGGATTCTGTGACACGGAGATTTATATTCCAAGTCTTTGCTTAAAGGCTGAATTTAACATACTTTGTAACCTTTCTATACCTCCTTTTATCTGTCTTGGTTATATATAGATTCATTTAATATCACAATATTCCTGTAAGTGAATCAAAGGTTTTTTATCAGCAGATAAGACAGAGGCACTTCAGCAGGTCAACCAGGATTCAGTTCCTAGCTTTTCGTGTTACCTGGGCCAAATTACTTCCCTTCCTGCATCCTGGAAAACGTGTGCCCCCCGCCCCAGCCCCCAGTTTTTAATACTTTATCAGTTAATAAGATGATTGATTTAGAAGAGAGATATTTTATCTCTGCATTTCTGTCCTTGACCTGGAAGAAACTTCTTTGAACCCAGCACTAAAAATGTAATAAAAATTGCATCCATAGAATAAGGAGAGCACAGAAAGATCATATTACATAGATTTAGTTAGAAAATTTATGGCAGTAACAGAACAGACATGGAGATTTTCTAGTTCTTTTACACATATTTTTAATGGTTGTGCTACATCTGCTCTGAGGAAAATTTGAACCTACAGTGGTTATGTATTGAGGATGTATTGAGGATGCTGGCTAAGGGCTTGTTATTGTAAATATGCTGGAAAATTAAATGAAAGATAACAAAAGGAGGAACTTTCTGAGACAGAGATAGTTTAGTTTCCTGAAATGTTTCATATTTGACATATATGAGTTCAATGAATGTCAAGGGTTAAAAGCATTTTGCATGTTTATTTTTCCCTTCACTAACTTGGATATCCTTCCTCTAAATCTCTTGCTCCGGACAGTTTCTCTTTCTGCCTCAGAAAAGCATGATGTTGAAAGAATTTTGAAGCAGCAAATAAAATAATAGCCACTTTATGTATTACCCTCCTTTCCCTTTAGTCAGAGCAGATGTGTCCCTGTATGCCAACCACAAGCTGGAAATTTGGCGAAACTACAACATAGGTCTTAAATCAGCCTAGACAGAAACAAAAGTCTTTCCGTATGCCGATGAATACTCTGGGTCTTTTGCTTCTTAGGACCAATGGTGGTTTCCGAATGCAGCTCGGCTGTGCAAAAAGCTTCAAGCTACAAAATAAGCCTCAAAAGTTGGCTTACCTCCAACACCATCTGTGCTTTTAGATCTTAAACATGTATCTATTCAGATGCATTAAAATGTGCAGATCCATTGTTTTCTTTAAAGTAGCAAAAGGCAATGAAAAATAAAAGGCGAGAAAAAACACCTGCAGTGTGGAAACCCCCACTGGTCTTTTTCATTGAAGAGGTTGTAGGGACAGAGTGCCAGTGGTGATGACCCCAAGTGTTGTATTTCCTGGGTGAATGATAGGAAGACTATTCCTATGTGAGGTATAGTAACTCAAAGTGGAGTTTTGCATGCAAATGGTATAATTCCGTAGTCATAAAATAGTTCCTTGACATAGAGAAACACAGTTGATTTAGGCAAAGCACCTGCATTTTATATAGATATGGAAAATAAATTTTTGTGCTATTCATTTGGTACAATCTGAGGTCTCTCTTATATTCACATAAGAAATCCTGACTGGTAGAGAGTAGCACTACTGGAGTTGTATTTTTATTTTTAATTATTATTTTCATTGCTTTTATAATATGCATGAAAATCACATGTAAGAGGTCAGCAGCTAAACTACCCCTGTTTGCTGGAAGTCTTGCCACTGTGCCTCCTATAGGCTTTGGTAGTGACTGTTTCTTCACTTACTGTTCATCCTATTCAACATTGCTTTGCAGACACCCACACCGTGTCAAGTTAAGTGTGAAATAAGATATAATAGCTACGTATGTTTTAATACTACAGCTTGCCATTAGGTGGAATGTTATAGCTTGTGTCGTGCAGGCAAGCAGAGGTGATCACAGAATTGTAGAATAATTTGGATAAAGAGCATCCAGTTCCACCCCTGCCATGGGCAGGGACACCTCCCACTGGATCAGGCTGCCCAAGCCCATCCTTCCTGGCCTTGAACACCTCCAGGGATGGGGCAGACACAGCTTCCCTGGAAAACCTGGGCCAGGGCCTCCCCACCCTCATGGTGAAGAAATTCCTCCTTATGCCTAGTCTAAATCTGCCCCTCTCCAGTATATAGCCCTTCCCCCTCATCCTATCACTACAAACCTTTGTAAAATGTCCCTCCCCAGCTTTCTTGTAGCCCCTTCGGGTACTGCATGATGACCAGAACAATCCATTTAGGCCTCAGAATCTCCAAGATCTTTTAGTACTGCCCATTTTGGAACCTGCTAAAACTACTGACCTTGCCTTGGATTCCATTCCCTGCGCTGCTGGCTGCAGTTTTGCCGTACTGGAGCCTTCCTAGTTTAAGTAGCATCTTGCAGTGAATCCTCCCTTGATGCCTATTGTACTGCTCTGCCACAATTATTCTAGAGACATTTGTGCCAGTCACTTGTCAATCGCATGTCCGTCTCTCTGAGAGTAACAGATTGCTGAACCGTACATATGCCACTCTCAGAAAAGTTGCCAGTAATTTCTGTGTCGTGAATTCAGTTGCTGTTCACCACTTGGACACTCTGTGAGGAGGAAAACAGAAGTACTTCTCAATGTTTTCCCACTTTTCTCTACCCGTGTTTTTTTCATTTCTTGTTGATGATATGATGACAACTTCCCACTCCTCCAAGCTACTGGATTGGTGTGCACTGTGCACACCACTGGTCCATTGGCAACCACCAAAATCTAGATGCTGCTCAACCCTCCCTGTGTTGGATAGAGACAACGGAGACGATAGTTTAAAATCAGCAACTTCTTAGTCTGGCAGTGCAAGTAATCTGAGATCATATAAATGCCAGCAGCATTTATATACTGCTCCTCTGATGGGACTGTCTGCTTTCTTGGCTCTCTGAAACAAGTTTTTTCCTTCTTGCTGTCCAATTTCTGCTTGGAACAGCATCAAGTTAAGCAACTTTTAGTAGGCTGAGTACTGTTTCTCCCCCTGCCTCACAACTGTTCCCTGGGCATCTGAAAGGCAAGGAGTTGTTCTACCATGTTGAGGTAGAATCTGAGGTTTAAAGGTTTCTTAGACTGTACATGCATATAGAAGGAAGCATTCAGCAGCAGCATCATGTAGGTTACCAGCATTAACCTACAATGTTTTAGAGACTGGATGTGTAACTAGAGACCGATAATTACTGCAGGTTCTCTTCCATCTATTTTACCTTCCGTTTCTTTCTTTTCTTTGCAAAATCTTTTTGAGATAACGAGCAATTAGTATTATTTCAGCTTCATGGATTCTACTTAACCTGGGAAGAGATTATTTATTTGCTCTTTATTGACAGCTGATGTGCCTGAAACAGTAAATTTTGATGGTGATTTAATAAGTCAGGCCTTAACCTAGAAGCATTGCACTGCAACCGCAAAAAGCTTTCTTTATTTTAACATTTAGATCTATGATTGCTGCTTACATGTTCTATTTATTTATGAAAAAGATTAATTTATTCATTTGTATTTAGTATCCATTAGACAGGGATGATATCCTTCAGGCAGTGATGAATTGTCAACCTAGTAGACCTAAGAATTTTCTTGAACAAAAAGTCTATTTTAGCAAGTAGCATAGCTGAGGAAGCTGAGGATGTCTGGAAGGCTGGCAGTATCTTAATGCGTGGTATGTATGACATATGCCTATTAAGTGGCTTAGATAGAAAAATAAAATATCTGAATTTCTGCTCAATGCATTTAGGATCTTTTTTATTTCTCTACTTGATTATTCCCAAACAGGATTCATAGGATGCATTTACCAAGTAGAGCAGGGATTACATTGAAACAACGCGATAGTACTAGGCTGCCTAATTCAATATTTGATGTTTGTTTTATAACTTCTGTTTTATTTCAGCTGAGCATACATCTAGTGTTTGAGGCCCTCAGCTGCTGAGGTCTGGTTCCCACTAATTTCAATAGGAGTTAGTTTCATAAGGACTTACAATGTCTTGAGGAGACTCCTGTGCCATAGCATAGGATTCATATCCTGGTATCAGTCATCAAGACCACCTGCTCTAGAGTAGTTGCCTCTTACAGGTCATAACCCTGATCGTGCCTAAGGCGATGAGATATCTGTCTCAGGTAGATGGGTTGACTCAAACTGCGAATATTCTTGTCTCTCCCTCTTGACTATGGCAGGACCTAGAAAACCAAAACAGAAAAACTTCTTAGTAGGCTCTCTCTTTCTAGGTGAGATGAATCCCACTCCTTGAGTGTAAGTCTTTTCAGGCTTCTAAAAGCTTTCAACTTTGTTGAAATTATCTATGAATTATCTATGAATGCTGCGGATGTAAAGAATCTGAGAGTCTTCCACGTACTAAAAGCAGTAGATGTGAAACTGATTATTTCAGGCCACCAAATGTAGGACTCTTTTGGGTCTGCTTCTCCTGCTTTATGCCTGCCCAACATCTTTTGATCTCCTGGTTCCTCCAGAGGGACTTCCTGACCTGCCTTTTTACAGCCTCTTTCTGAACGGTCTCATCAGGGATACTTATTCTGTGCCTCAGCTGATGTTTTCTCCAGATGACTCTGATGGCAAACTAGTGGTGGCAAACATGGGCCAGAGGCCATGTGGTGTGGTAACCTCTGCAACATCAAGAAGTTGCCTACCATTATTTACTAGTTTGCACTCTCTACTGCTAAGGCTGCCACCATTTCATTAGGAGAAATGGTAAATGTGTTTAGTGTATGAAAAGGCTACAGAAATCCTCCAGATCACTGTAGGGAGATAAGTGGCTGTTTAACACAATTTAAAAACTGCATGTTTATCTGCTGATAAGCAGAATGTTGGCCAGCCGTGCACTTTAAAAAAATAGTCTTTGCTAGTAGGTGGGGCAGGCTGGAGGAAATTTGTAGTTGAAATTTCATGATACATGTGAGGACCTCAAAAATATAAAGAGAAATAAAGGGCAATCATTGTGTTGGGTAGCTTGGTGTAGATATTGCACTTGATGATGGTGGGACGTTGTTAGGGATGTGAGGCATTTGTAGGTTGTAGAATGCATCTATGAGATGAAGATGACAGAGTGGAACCATAGGAGAAGAGAACATTGGCAGCTGTATTACTGATTACTGCCTCATTGTCAAAGGTATGTTGGGGATTTGAATAAACAGGCTTTGCTCATAACAGGTTTGGATCCAATCCAGCTTGTCAGAAATCAGTCTGGCTCCTGAAATATTGCAGCAGGTAAGAGCTCTCAGTGGTAGAAATGGTGGTTGATTGAGGTATGTTAAACACAAGAGATCTGCAGCTGAGTTAGACTCGTCTTTTATATATTCAGTTTCTTTCCCCTCCTCACAGGCATAGCTGTGAATTGTTATTGCATTCCTACAGCATTTAAATTTACTAACATAGATTATTTCTAGATCATTTTTTATCAGAATGAAAACACTGAGGTACACAGGTGCAAGAAAGAAATGCAAAATCCACAGGCTATGAAATCACTCTGTATTTACTTACAGGTGCAAAAGTTCACTTGTAAGCATCAGAGGCAAATATTGCAAATGAATATCTTTATATCTACTTCAAAATAGTGCACTTAGAACACTACAGAATCACAGAATCACTAGGTTGGAAAAGACCCACAGGATCATTGAGTCCAACCATTCCTATCTGCCCCTAAGCCATGTCCCTCAGCACCTCATCCACCCATCTTTTAAACATCTCCAGGGAAGGTGAATCAACCACCTCCCTGGGCAGCCTCTGCCACTGCCCAATGACCCTTTCTGTGAAGAATTTCATTGTAATATCTAGTCTGAACCTCCCCTGGCAGAGCTTGAGGCCATTCCCTCTCGTCTTGTCCCTTGTCACTTGGAAGAAGAGGCCAGCTCCCTCCTCTCCACAACCTCCTTTCAGGTAGTTGGAGAGAGCAATGAGGTCTCCCCTCAGCCTCCTCTTCTCCAGGATAAACACCCCCAGCTCTCTCAGCCGTTCCTCGTAAGACCTGCTCTCCAGCCCCCTCACCAGCTTTGTTGCTCTTCTCTGGACTCGCTCCAGAGCCTCAACATCCTTCTTGTGGTGAGGGGCCCAGAACTGAACACAGGATTCGAGGAGCGTTCTCACCAGTGCCGAGTACAGAGGGAGGAGAACCTCTGTGGACCTGCTGGTCACGCCGTTTCTGATCCAAGCCAAGATGCCATTGGCCTTCTTGGCCACCTGGGCCACTGCTGGCTCATGTTCAGTCGCTGTCAACCAACACCCCCAGGTCCCTCTCCTCCAGGCAGCTTTCTAGACAGACTTCTCCTAGTCTGTAGCACTGCTCAGGGTTGTTGTGCCCCAAGGGCAGGACCCGGCATTTGGCCTTGTTAAACCTCATCCAATTGGTCTCAGCCCAGTGGTCCAGCCTGTTCAGATCCTTTTGGAGCCTCCTGACCCTCCAGCAGATCCACGCTTCCACCCAGCTTAGTGTCACCCACAAACTTGCTAAGGGTGCACTCGATGCCTTCATCCAGGTCATTGATGAAGACATTGAACAGGGCTGGACCCAGCACTGAGCCCTGGGGACACCACTTGTCACTGGCCTCCAGCTGGAGTTAACTCCATTTCCCACCACTTTCTGGGCCTGGCCATCCAACCAGTTTTCTACCCAGGAGATCCTTTGCCTGTCCATATTAAAAGTATGACGTTTAAAATATATATTAGCTTTAGACTTTTGACCTTCTACTTTTTGCTACTTTTGCTTGGAAACAGACATCCAAACAGCCGCCATGGCTTTAAAAATCACGGCATTAAACATGGAAACTATGAAAAAATATTTGGCAGTTTTTTTTAATTTTTTCGTTTTGCAGTAAAGGCAAAATGTAACAAAAACTGCTGTCACCAGACCTTACAATAAAAGCATCTCTGTTTCTGTATCTTATACCAGCATGACGTGACGTGACATTCCTCTCGGGGAATACGTCAGCTTCTAGAGACCTTCGCCCACACGTAGGTCATTTGTCTTTTGAACACATGTGAGATAATTGCAAGAGGTGTGAGAGCCAACGTAGCTGGGGCAGGGGGTGAATTCTGCTCTCACACCAACGCAAACTCTCGCCAAGTCGTATTTACATAAGTGGGAAAACAGAATTTGGCCTGGTGGTTTCAGAGGTGAGCAAAAGGGCTGGGTTTGATGCGGTGTCTTTACTGCTCAGTTGCATATGAGCCTAATGGAATATTTGCATAATTAAACTACCGCGTATGGACAGATTGAATTTCACACTGACTTCCATATTGTGACAGGGAATAGGAATTTGCTTCAGGTGTTCTTGTCTTTTCCCAATGGCCTGAACAGATGGAAACGGGAGGGGGAGCTGTGGGAACAGGAAAAAGAAAGGGAATTATTACTTTGCTTTTAAAAAAAGACGAGCAACTCCAATTTGTTTTAAACTTACCTACTTTCACCTAAAAGTCTACTTTCTTTAACCTAACAGAAAGGGGGCCAAGAAGGCAGAGGGTTGCCAAGAATAAATATCCTGGGCAGAGAGGAAAAAGGGATAATTCAGGTGAAAGACACTGTTGGCCTATGAACAACTGAGTGTAAATAACAGAGAGGAATAAACACAGGCTGAAAAGCTGAAGGTTTCTAACTCATCAGAGTGACAATGTTGTGCCTCCCAGTTGGAGACAGTAAAATTTTAAGCACTGTTAAGATAGAAATTGGCATGTTACCAAAAGTTTTGGTGATTGAACTAGCAGTGAATGTGATTCAGAGCTCCAGAAGCTTTCTCCTGTACTTCTATGGGTTTGAGGAAGGAAAAGCCTAGCCTGGTGTTGTAGGGAGCCCTCTGGGAGGCCTCCAGTTTCTATAAGCAGGAGCAGATTCACAAGAGGAACCAACAAATACCCAAAGATATTAATGCAGTATTCAGGGAGGGGTAACCTCTGTTTTCAATTTGTGTTCTGCAGCTGGCAGAGGAGAAAGCAGGGACTTGTGTGTTGTACATGTGCTGCAATTGCTCTGTCTGCTGGCTTCTGGGAAAAGAGCAGCATTGCTATAGCAAATGCCTGGAATAGCCTTGTTCAGTTGTCTGTCTGCAAAGGAAGATGCCTAGTTGTGAATCCTCAGAGGAGTTAGGTACTTCTTTCTGTCTCAGAGTTAGCTACCCAAGCGTTCTAGAAGAGCAGAGTCTAAGCACTTGCCCAAATATTCCTCACTGTTCCTACTGCCCAGCTCACATGGCTCCCTTGGTCTTTCCTCTACGTTTAAAGCGTTAACCATGATTTTCAAAGGTACCCGTGGGAACAGCTTTGGCTACCTAAGGTTTTACGCTTGTCCCGGCTGTGATGATCAACACCTCTCAGCCTCTGGAGAGGGAAATTACTAGCCCCAGCAGGTGCTAAAGAGAAGACGGAGATAGAGGTGGATTTCAGTGTTGAATTCACTTTTACACTATTCATCAGAGCAGCAATGAGATGTAATCCTCCCAAGAAAATCTACTTCTGAGAAGCAACATATACAGTAAAAATCTGAGTAATTTCCTACTTGGTGAGAGACAGAGAGAAAATATGAGTTCCTTCTAAATTTAGTAAGATATTCATATCCTACCATGCTAAATGTGGTGTTAAACCTTCTCTCTAATGGAACACTTGGAAACTGAGTGTGGTGTTCTTTAGATTCACTTAATAGTATGTAAGTAGAATTCAATAAATAGAACATGCACAGCAGAATTAAGAGCTCTGGTTTTGAGAGATGATTCTTTTCTTGTGGATCTTTATCATATCTTAAGTCATAGTTATTTTGCTGCTATTTAGTGAACATTTCCGTGTTTCTTATCTGGCCATATTTTCCTGGCTGACTGGGGCAGTTCCACTGGACTGGAGGCTGATGTTGTGCCCGTCTACAAGAAGGGTCTCAGGGAGGATCCAGGGAACTCCAGGCCTGTCAGTCTGACCTCAGTGCCAGGGAAAGTCCTGGAGCAGGTGATCTTGAGTGCTATCATGAAGCACATGCAAGAGAACCGGGTGATCAGGCCCAGTCAACATGGGTTCACAAAAGGCAGGTCTTGCCAAACTAACCTGATCGCCTTCTATGACAAAGTGACTCGGCTGCTGGATGAGGGAAAGGCTGTGGATGGATCTTCCTGGACTTCAGTAAAGCCTTTGACACAGTTTCTCCCAGCATTCTGCTTGGGAAACTGTCACCTCTGGTCTGGACAGGCGCACACTCTCCTGGGTGGAAAACTGGTTGGCTGGAGGGCCCAGAGAGTGGTGGGAGATGGAGTTAACTCCAGCTGGAGGCCAGTGACAAGTGGGGTTCCCCAGGGCTCAGTGCTGGGTCCAGCCCTGTTCAATGTCTTTATCAATGACCTGGATGAAGGCATCGAGTGCACCCTTAGCAAGTTTGCGGACGACACTAAGCTGGGTGGAAGTGTCGATCTGCTGGAGGGTCAGGAGGATCCGAAGGGATCTGAACAGGCTGGATCCATGGGCTGAGACCAATGGGATGAGGTTTAACAAGGCCAAGTCACCATCCCTGGAGGTATTTAAAAGATGGGTGGATGAGGTGCTCAGGGACGTAGCTTAGTGGCTGATAGGAATGGTTGGACTTGATCCAAGAAGCCTTTTCCAACCTGGTGATTCTATGATTCTATGATATTTGTTATTAAGCAAGTTTAGTCAAGGCTTTGAGAAATTATACAGTGAATATATCAGGTAGCGTAAAGCTACACATACCACTAGAATTATAGTTCTAATATTGAAACCAGTATAAAATACATTCAGTAATCAGTGTTGAAAACATTTTCTTTATGATGTTATAGTCGTGACTATTACAAGAAAATGTTTTAATGTCAAACTGAAATGCCTTTTTTCTTTCTTATTTAGATCTGTCTTACAGTGCTATTATTGTGTATGATAGTATTTTATTCTATATACTTTAAATAAAAAAAAGTTGCACCGGTGAAAGATGGAATTGTACTGAATAGTAGTATGGTAGTAATTGAAGATATTATTTCTGCTGCCTCATGCAATGTGATCTGCTTCTGTTTAATTCACACCATAGCTAAAATATTTCCTCCTAATAATGAAAACCTTACAAAGTATTCTTATTCTTGTTGCACTGTGTCATTCATCAATAATTGTGTGGCATATTTAAGAGAGATTTTCAGCTAAAATCCCCTGCTGTCACTGATAGATAGGGTCATTCTAACCATTTCTTGTGAGTGAAATGAATAATCTTAATGTTTAAATAAGAGGTATGAAGTAGCTGCACGGTTAATCTGGGCTTTATCTAAATTAGAACCAAGAAGAGTAGTAACTGAAAACCAAAACAAACCTGCCTTTTTCTAAACTAAGGCTGAAAATCTACATTTTTAACTCGACAAGCGGAATAAAAACTAGCTCCCACTTTCACACAGGCTCTAATGTGTCTGTTATGCAGTGACGATGATTACGTTGACAAAGCCAGATGCTTGCTGTCCTACCCTGGTCTGTACTGTGGTTGAAGCCCAGATCATGAAAGGCTACACAAAACCTGTGCACACATGGGGTGGGTGCAGTGAGTTGGAGGACATGGGTACATGTGTAGTGCTTTCACAGCAGTGGGAAACCATGTGCAATCTTCAGGCTGAAGAGATGCTTATAATTCAATTGCTGTGGCTCTGCTCCCAGGTAAAGTTGCCAGTCTGCCCTCATAGCTGAGCCTGGTAATGGTGTAATGGGACAAAGCACACCTTTTCTGAACCTTTGGAGGAACAGAGACAGAAACCCTTGCATGACAATACCTGTAGTAATAAATGCTCAACCTCTGTGCACCATTTGAGTGGTTTTCATAGAGTATGACTTTCTTAAGGAAAATACTTTTTCATCTTTTTCATTTTAATTCATAGCACAGAAGCAGCAGCAGGCGTGCCAGCTAACAGAGCTTCTCTGGATGAGGGGAGTTTATGAAAGGACTGGAACCTGTCTTCTTTCTGGGCTGAGTTTGACAATTAACGTTAATAAAGCCACTGTGGGGAGGGAGAGAGTGAGGTGGCTACACGGTAGTGATTGCGTGGGTTGTCCAAGAGGCTGGATGGCGGTGCTGGCGAGGCCCTTGTGCTATTATGCATTTTTATAGATTAAACAGAATCTTCTACAACAGACTTGTGAAAGTTTCCTCTTCATGAAAAGGAAGTATTTGGGATTTATGCAGCATAGGTCAGACTGATCCAGTGGGAGGTATCCCTGCCCATGGCAGGGGGGTTGGAATTAGGTGCTCTTTAAGGTCCCTTCCAACTCAAACCATTCTATGATTCCATGATTCTATGCTGAGAGGTAGATCATGCTGTTATTTAAAAACATTCATCTAACACTTTTGTGTCTTGAAGAGATTCTGTTAGAACAAATCCACTAAGAACTAGAAGATGCTGAACTACTGAGGTGCTTACTACTACTTTGAAGGAGAAATATAATTATCTAAATAAGGCACAACTAAAAAAAATTCTCTCAGAAAGGGGGAAATCTATCCTGGAATTAAGAACAACCAAGAAATTTTGTTACAGTGTATTTTACTAATTTAATGCCTAGATCTCAATTTATTTTGATTTGGGCCATTCTAAATCCTACAGCTAAGCTCTAGTTGTAAGAGATAATTGGAGAATGAACCCAGATAACCTGAATTTATTATATTTTTTTAAATTAGTGATGACAGAACCCATCCCTAGAAGACCATCTGAATATGACATGAAATTGTTGTGTAGAAAAAAAGTTATAATGAAACTCTTGAAAGTGTTCAATGTCTGCTTTTAGAATTGCATTAGAAAATGCCTGCTTGCAAAAGTACCATTACTTCTTGATAAGGAATTACCTGATAATGAATCAAATTCCACTGAAGTGATTTCTGACTGTAATTCATTAAGAAATGTTTGTGAAGTTTCTTATCACATGATTTTCCTTGTGACCAAAGCTTCTCTGAAATAAACTTATAAATGAGCCCATCTAGCAAGAGTAAAAAATTGCTCAAGACTCTAATAGGCCACAAATTGGATTGCTGAACAATCCTCTGATCTGTTGTCTCTGTTCTTCTTTCTCTGTAACGAAGACTAAGGAAAAAAAGCTACGAGCTGCTGTCAGTTATAATTATGCCTAACTCAGATAAAATGTCCTGACCTGTGAGAGGTAGGTCAAATGTCAGAGAAGGCTTACGGGAAACAGTAGAAGGTGGAAGCCTTCTAAATAAGCTTTGCAAGTATTTACCCCTTTTGTAGAAAATAGCTATAAACTAAACCAGAAAAATCATAGAAAATGTCAAAGTGTGTCTACAGTGACCCCATTCTTTACTAATCTCTTGTCAGGCATGTTGATGAGTTGAGTGACTTAATAATTATTTCTTCATCACAGATGACACATATTGATGTCTCTTCAACAGATAGTTTTTTATATTTTATGTCTGGATTAGACTAGCTTAAGTCATGATGTTTGATATTTTCTGTGTGTATAGATTCATGATGAAACTTGAACCAATGTATTTTAATTTGACTGAATTTACTAATCTATTCAGTTCTACTCAGTAATCTGTTTTATGGGCAACGAATTAATAGAACCCTGAAGTTTGCAAGAATATTGCAGTACAAAAATTTAGTACTTCTCAGGACTATCTTGATGCTATGTTTATAGGTTGTGATGGTAGCTATACTATCCTCTATCTTATTTTTGATGAGCTGGAGGAGTGACTTGAACTTGGCACTTGCTCAGGAAAGAGATGGTCAGCCAAGTGGTGATCAACAAGTGAGGAATGAACCATCAAACCTACAGTTTTGTGAATACAGCCTGAAATTTTTTGTTCAAGCTGACACAGTCACATTCATGTATGATGCCATCAATTTCAGTATAAAAACCCCCTGCATTTAGAAAGTAAATATGGCTGAAACAGTGTATTTAGCTTGAAATGAAGAAAGTTAAACTTGGGGAATAGAGAGCATGATCAGCACTTAGAAACTCTACAACCTGAAGTAGTTTTTTTTTATGCATTGGTCAAAGGGGCTCAGAGTCAGCGATATGTGTGAAGGAGCACGAACAAGAATATTCAGTCCAGTCTGTAGTGCCCTTTAACTTGTACATTAGTATTACTACTGTGTTTATTTATAAAACATTAAAAGCATATTGAATGGCTTTACAGGCAGGCACATTGCTGGCTTGCAAACACAGAAGAATCTTGTTGATTTACAGGATGAATTCTCCTGGAAAAACTGGCTGCTCATGACTTACATGGGCATAATTTTCACTGGGTAAAAAACTGACTGAATGACTGGGCTCAAAGAGTTGTGAATGGAGGCCAGTCCAGCTGGAGGCTGGTCACAGGCAGTGTTCCCCAGGGCTCAGTGGTCGAGCCAGTTGTGCTTAAAATCTTTATCAACGATCTGGATGAGGGGATCAAGTGCACCCTCAGTAAGTCTGCAGATGACACCAAATTGTGTGAGAGTGTTGATCTGCTTGAGCGTAGGGAGGCTCTACAGAAGGATCTGGACAGGTTGGATTCATGGGCCTCTCATTTCAAGAGGCAGCAAGGGGCAGCAATGAAGCTGGTAAGGAGTCTAGAGCACAAGTCTCATGAGGAGCGGCTGTGGGAACTAAGATTGTTCAGCCTAGAGAAAAGTATGCTGAGGGGAGACCTTATCACTCTTTGCAACTACCTGAAAGGAGGTTGCAGTGATGTGGGTGTTGGTCACTTCTTCCAAGTAACAATTGATAAGATGAGAGGAAATGGCCTCAAGTTTCACAAAGGGAGGTTCAGATTGGACATCAGGAAAAATTTCTTTACTGAAAGAATGGTGAAACATTGGAACAAGCTGCCCGTGGAAGTGGCTGAGTCACCACCCATGGACATATCTACAAGAAGTGTCAACGTTGTGCTTAGATTCTGTGAATTATTACTCTCCCACTTCTTCCATGACTTCTGTAGCCAACACAAAATATTCTTTCCTTGGGCATGCTAGTGGAGAGGAGCCCTTGGTTGAACCCCCCCTACCCTTTCTCTACTCTCTTTCTTCTTTACTGAAAGATTGCATTGGTGGTGTGTTTCCAGTTCAACATTAAATGATGTTCGGTTGTAACTTGATCAATTTGTATTAGGCTGACTCCACTGAAAATTGTGAAGTAAACTATATGATGTTTTGAGCTCCTGAGGAGAACAGACTATGTATTGTAGATAAACAATTGTCAATTGAATACTCTCCCAGAATATTAAGATATAAACCAGTTACTGTTGAGTCATACCAAACTTGTGTGAATCTTACTACTACTGAAAATACATTTGGAGTGACCTTATGGTCCTTCTTAAAATGCAAAAAATCGGAATGTTTTTTATTCTTTTAAAAAATCATGTAAAAAAATCTTCAGTTTTATGTGAACATAATCTGAGTAGACATTAATATATGTAAATTGTAATACTTCCTTACAGTATTTTCCCCTTAGCTCTAACCAGCCAGGATGCCTCTGCGACAGATATTTCTCAATTATTATTTCTTCATTGGCCTTTTATCTTTCTTATCTTTCATGTTGTAGGTGATATCTTTTAGATTAAAACAGTGTATTAATGCTTAAAACGCAAAAGTCAGGTTGGTGTAGGAATATTATAAACACTTTTTATTCTCTGTAAAGATGTTCTTTGGAGCTGCATAATTTGCATGCCATGGTTTGATGTCTGTTCAGAAGAGAAAAATATGATAATGAGTTTCAGTAGAGTTAGAGGGCTTGTTGTATCGCAATTATTGCTAGGATTATACCAATTCCAGGGATAAACAGGTGAGCTCTGGCTCCATCTCAGTTACATGGCGTGTTCCAGATATGAGACATTGGGATCAGGTCAGTGGGACAGCTGTCCCAGGTGAGATAACAGGATTTGAACAATGCTTTCTGTACGAACCTCCAAAGTTTACAATATAAAACTACGGTTTTGGTAGCTGTCTACCCTTTAATCACCTTGAATATAAACATGAACCCAATGGTGCATTTACTGTATTGCTGAATTACTTACAATATTTCCCTGCTATAGGTATTCCAGTCACAGAAAGAAGCTTGTGATCAGTAAACAGAAGCTTTCATTTTATGCATCAATCCTTTGTTCATAAATATGGAGATTTTCAGCCTTACAGTAATAATGCTCATAATCCTTTTCTTCTTTAGTGGATGGTAGAAATAGATTGAAGACATTTCATAGAATCATAGAATCATAGAATCATCAGGTTGGAAAAGACCCACCGGATCATCAAATCCAACCATTCCCATCAAACACTAACCCATGCCCCTCAGCACCTCGTCCACCCGTCCCTTAAACCCCTCCAGGGAAGGTGACTCAACCCCCTCCCTGGGCAGCCTCTGCCAGTGCCCAATGACCCTTTCTGTGAAAATTTTTTTCCTAATGTCCAGCCTGAAACTCCCCTGGCGGAGCTTTCACCATACCCTTAGACACCACAAAAATCATAGGCAGATAATGCTGTGTATCACAAGAAATTATAATGGTTGATGCTTTTTTAGCCATTCTCTAAGCACTGCATGGGCGGCAAGAAAGGCAGGATCTGTCTCCTGCTTAGGTGTGGAGTCAGGAATACTCTAATCTCATCCCCTGGTCAAAACACCCGTGTACAAGCTACAGCCATCTACAAGAAATAACTTGTTTTATAGGAGATGGTTTGCATGTGGAAGTATATATAAGGTAATATTTTCATACTCTCAATTGACACACACTTATGCCAAAGTTATAAACTGCAATCTGATAAAATCAACTGCTGACCTTGGATGCCTTTTAATTCTCCCGATTGGAGACTTCACACAAGAAATCAATTGGAGAAAGAAACGTATACACTTTTAAAATCACTGCTTATGATGCATAAAGAAAAGAATGACACTCCCTAGCTGAAATTTGATGACAAAATATGCAGAACTATCACACAGAGCCGAAAGTTCTTTTCTTTGCTTAGCACTTAGAAGTCAGAGTACAAGAAGCTGTAACACCTTCTGCGCCTACACCAGCAGCTAAGTGGTTTGTTTTGAATATCTATATTAAATTGGCTTCAAATAATTATATGAAAATTTCTATTTACTGATTTGCATGTGCCCTTTTTATTAGAGATATTGTGACTCGGTAAGAGTAACATTTCCTTGCAACAGTCTTTAGAGAGACTTCATCTCTTCTACCACTTTTATCTGTATCTCAGTGCTTATTTATTAATCCAGAAAAAGATAATTTGTATGTACTTCAAATGAAAGTTTCATGTTGTATAAAGTGCATATGTATTAGAGGAGACACAATTACTTTTTCGTCATGTTAATTATGGTATAGTAAAGGAAGGCAAACAAAATCCATTCATGAGAAAAAACAGTTGAAGGGCTATTTTTAATAGACATCTTGCAAAAGGATGGATTGTGGTAAATTTGTGGGACATTTAAGTGGTCGGTGTTACAACTTTTGTTTATGTAGCTTGAATATTGACTTCTGAGATGCAGTTCCTGCTGGTTTGACTCCAATCCCACTAAAATTAAAGAAGCTTGAGATGATGTCTCCATAGAAAAATATTCTCAGTATAGAAATATATTATAATAAGGAAGAGAAACTAAAAGCCTTGACCAGGCTTTGAAATGTTAAGTAATCTTAGTGAGGAACAGTCAGAAGCATGGCTTTTAAAGTGTCACTTATTGTTCTCTTCACTATAAAACTTTTATCAAATACAACACTCAAGTGTCTTCTCAAAGAGAAAAAGAAACCCACGCAAAAATCAAAATCCAAAAGGCATTGTAGAATATTGAGAGGTTTAAATATCTACAGTGGATTTTAGGAGCTGTTAAACAAAAAAAACCAAGTATTATTTCCTTGTTATTTTTGAAGTCACTTTTAGTCTTTACTGCTGTACTTGTTTTTTTCTGATCTATTATTCTTCCTGGTAATAAGTAAAAATCTAATGACCTGATAGCTCTCCAGATACAAAACCCAAGAACCTGTTATTGATAAGTAATAGCTTTCAGCTACTACAGAATTAGGCTGCAGTTTAACCTTTCCTGTCTTAGTTAATCAATGACACCCTTTCTGGTTTAAAGGAAATATTCCAAACTATAAATGGAGAAAGGATAGTATGATGTAAAGGTATACAATTTTATATGAAATACCATGTAATGAATATGAACAGTAAACAGCATGTGAGTTTGCAAAAATGACTCTATCTGATCACATGACCAATTTTCAAAAAATCCTGTGTAAGTTCTGTTATGAGCATTTGATAGAATCAGATCTGTATTAAGAAGGATCAAGATGTGTAATGTCATTGTCTAGTTAGTCAACAATAGCATTTTTTTCCATCTAAGCTCCTAAAGAGCCATAATAAACCAACAATCTAACTGCAACATCACAGGTAAAAAATGGTGAGACTTTCTTCAAACCAATATTGAATACTCGTTTTCACTTTTTAATAAGTACTTGCAGCTAGGATATTACTACAACTACAATTCAGGTTCCATATCTGTTCCTTTACTCCATCCTATTCTCCTTCTGCATGGTAAACATCTACCACTAGTGTGTGAGTAGCACCTCAACTGGTGATCTCTGAAAGGAGGTTGTGGAGAGGAGGGTGCTGGCCTCTTCTCCCAAGTGACAGGGGACAGGACAAGAGGGAATGGCCTCAAGCTCCGCCAGGGGAGGTTTAGGCTGGACGTTAGGAAAACAATTTTCACAGAAAGGGTCATTGGGCACTGGCAGAGGCTGCCCAGGGAGGGGGTTGAGTCACCTTCCCTGGAGGGGTTTAAGGCACGGGTGGACGAGGTGCTGAGGGACATGGTTTAGTGTTTGATAGGAATGGTTGGACTTGATGATCTGGTGGATCTTTTCAAACCTGATGATTCTATGATCCCTCCAAAAACCAGAAGAAAATCGCCCTGACCCGTTCCCATGCAGCTTTCAAACTGCAATCCAGAGCCATTTTGTACTTTGTTCACAGGGTCATTACTGGTATGACAATATCTTCTCTTTGTTTTTAGAATCTGTCATCCCCTGGCTGAAGGGCTTGACTCCGAGAGCGAGTACTGATAAGGGTGTGGAAGCTGCTGGGAAATTCTAAGCAGAATGAAGGGATCTGTTTTAAGTCTGAAACAGCTGCATAGTCTCACTTACACTTGCCTGCAAAACAGGGATGTGGTGAGCCACCCCACCACAAAGGCTTCCGTACTCTTGTGTTTTCATGTAGGCTGATAATTCTGATGGAAAAAGCTGGTTATCAGGTACTCCATACCAACACCTGCAAAGAGGATGGCCTGACATTTCTTTAGTTATTTCCTTAGAAATAACTCCTTGTTTAAGGAAGAAAAAGTTCCCTGAAAGGGACCTGAAGGGGGCTATAAGAAAGCTGGGGAGGGACTTTTACAAAGACTTTTAGTGATAGGACTACAGGTAATGGGTATAAACTGAAGAGGGGCAGATTTAGACTAGACATAGGGAGCAATTTCTTCACCATGAGGGTGGTGAGGCCCTGGCCCAGGTTTTCCAGGGAAGCTGTGGCTGCCCCATCCCTGGAGGTGTTCAAGGCCAGGTTGGACGGGGCTTGGGCACCTGATCCAGTGGGAGGTGTCCCTGCCCATGGCAAGGGGTGATCTTGGATGAGCTTTAAGATCCCTTCCAACCTAAACTATTCTATGATTCTATGATTCTATGATACTAAATTAAGAAAAATAATATTTCTAAATGAAAAAAAAACAAACCAAAAAACATCAAGAAACTGAAAGCAGCTCTGCCCAATTTTTGTGTCTGATTTCCTGGACACCTTTGGTTTCTTTTCCTGTCATTAAGAACACAACAAATTGGAGCTGTGATGACAGCCACAGGTGATAGTATTGAAAGTTTTCTGCATTGTAGTGGGGTGTAATTCTGATTCTTGTACTTAGGATTGTCTTGTTGGGTTGCATAGATATTTCCTGGGTTTAGATACAATCACAGAATAGAATCATAGAAAAGTTTGGATTAGAAGGGGCCGTAAAGATCACCCAGTTCCAACCCCCCTGCAATGGGCAAGGACACCACCCATTAGATCAGGCTGCCAGATCCTCGTGTTTTTAAACTTTCAGTTCAGATTTTCTTTTTGGTTTCATTCAGAAAAATGAAACCAAAAGAGGGATCAGGAAGGGAATTATTTCCCTTGCAGGATTTAAACAAATGGTGAATTTTTTTCTAATAACTATTTTTTTTCCCCAAAATTGTATATTTTAGTAACTTTAATACTAAAATAGCTAATGGTCATAAGCTAACATTTGAATGGGGAAATTCCACAGTATGATAATCTTTTGTGTTCTCCCACTGAGGTTCATTTGATTCAGCACGTGCCTAGGCGTAACTCAAATTTAGAGCACACTTTAAATCCATTTGATTGTGGTACTGTGTAATTTGTGTGTTTTAATCAAATCAGCTACATGGTCAATTCCTTAGTCTCCTGAATGATTCCAGTAAGGCTCAAATCAATTAAAATTTCTAAATATTTACTTTGAGACAATGTAAAGAAGACAAAAGGGTTACTCTCCAATTGGTGACACTGTTTTACAGAAAAAAACAGTTGTTAGAGGATCAGAAGTCAGGAACTCCACCTTTTTTTTTGCATATCTTAATATTTCTTTACATTTTAAGATCATGATCTTAATTATAAAATAATTGATTTTTTAATTGATCTTAATTATAAAATAATTTGGGTTGTAAGGGACCTCAAAGGTCATCTAATTCTACTCCTGCCTGCCATCAGCAGGGACACCTCCCACTGGATCAGGTGCCCAAGCCCCATCCAACCTGGCCTTGAACCCCTCCAGGGATGGGGCAGCCACACCTTCCCTGGGCAACCTGGGCCAGTGTCTCACACCCTCATAGTGAAGAAATTCCTCCCTATGTCTAGTCTAAATCTGTCCTCTCTCCAGTTAATACCCATTACCTGTAGTCCTATCACTAAAAGTCTTTGTCAATGTCCCTCCCCAGCTTTCTTGTAGCTGCTTCAGGTACTGAGTATTGAGTGACACTAACCTGAAAATAAAGCTAAAATACATCCATTACAGTGAGATGACAAAATGATCATTTTTCAAAGTGAGAGAAACTAATTCTTCTGGGGTTTGCGGATCTATTTTGTTTAATTAGGAGGATTAACGTAGTCCCTAGAATTTCCTGAGACTGCTACACCCCCATATTAGTCTGTGCAAACACTGACTGCACAGTGGGATTTACAAATTGGCAGGACAGACATTAGCAGAAAAAAAAAATGGTTAGAAACCACCTGCGTGATCAGCCAGCCTGAGAGAAGAAAATTTTTTGCTTAGTACACTATGGGTTCAAAGGGTGACATGAAGTCTGCAACATATTATTCCATAATATCCAGATTCAGGTGTCGAGATTAAGATTATATGATAATAATGATAACTAGGTTGTTTAACTGATATAGATATTAAACTGATACTTTCCCAGTCCCAGCAGGACTGGGAAAATGCTTTTCAGCAAGCTATTTCTTTGGAAAACGTTCAGCTTAAAATTATTGCAAGCTCTAATTTCAGGCCAAATTTAGTATACAGTATATGTATTTAATGAAATATCTACATGTATATGTGTGTGTGTACACATATTTTGGAAAGATGTAAAAGAAAAGGCTGATTTTTCCTAAAATATGAATCCTTCCATGTTTTGTTTCTTTTTCCCAAAAAGCCCAGTGGGTAGAATGCTTAGTTAGAGTGGCTAGAGTTTAGATTGAAATCCTTTTGAAAGGTCTTCTGTCCCCAAGAGAAGAGAGTGTATTTAAGTCTCAGTGTGTTTCAGTCTGTCCTGCTGAAGCTCTTCCACTTTCTATAGAGAACTTGAAATAATAGTAGGATTAAGAACCAAATTCTAAATTTCTCTTTTGATTGCCCTTAACCTCCAGCCTCCAGGGTCATGCCCAGGCTCTTGTTCAGAGAACAAAGTTAGTTGTGTAGAGTCCTATTTCATGCACAGCTGTACCCTGGAGTGGATCCTAGGGAAAAACAGAGCAAGTGGTCAAGTGACCGAAAGCTCTGTTTATAAACCATCAAGAAAGTAAAAATAAGACTGTTAGTTAACCCTAGACCTCACTTAGAGTATCTTTTGGGTTTATTCAGTCTACAAGCATAATAAAGGTCTTCTAATTCACATATTTTGGTGAAACTAATGCATAAATCCCTATTCATCTTGGTTCACACGAAATTTTGGGGCATGATAAGGCTCTGTGCAACATATACAGCTGTGTTGCTTTAGTATTAAAAAATATGAAGCTAAAGAAATATAAGTTCTGCATATTTTTTTTGTGTGTTTTTCTTCTGTTTGGAATTTCACTTAAAGCCTGTTGTTTCCAAATCCTCCTCATAGCCAAGTGTTATTTCTGTCAGTCTTGCATCTGAACTGTGCAAGCTCAGAAAGAGAATAAGGATGGGAATGACACAGGCTGTAATTGGCGTAAAAGCCTGTTCTTTTCATAAAGGTCCATTGGATAGGTCCTGCCCCCTCTTTCATCCTACACTAATGATGGGCAACAAGAGGTTTCTACACCAAGCAAGCAATTTAATCTGATCTCTTCTATGCAGAACAAAACTGCCAAACACAGTTTTCCAGGTATTTTGATTAGTATTGGAAAAGAGAGAGACAGGGAGGAGTTTAAAAGCAAGTAAAGGGAAGAGAAGCAAGGAAGAAGGTGAAGAGTATTGATTGGCCAACTTTGTTACTTAGCACACATCCAAATGGTGCTGATAAAATAGATTTTATTCTGACATATTCCTGTAGGTAGGGCAGCACATATCCATACCAACACTTTTCTGTTAGTGTAATAGTGTCTCCATAAGGGAAAGCAGAGGAGAAAGAGCAGAGGAGAGACCAAGGAGACAATAATCAACAAAAGAAAGGGAAGCGAAGAAATGAGGAAGAGGAAAATGAAAGGAAAGTGAGTGCTATAACAGTTCATAAGAGCTGAGAAGCTTTGTTCTCTGTTTTGTCATCAAAAATTCGGGAGAGGCAGTTACCTACAGCAAAAAAAGAAGAGGACACCATCGAGAAATAATCTGGGCAAGGGATAGTGCAGTTTTACACTCTTATACTTGACATACTGCCAGCTGAACTGCCTGCAAACAATGATTCTGTGTTTCAGATGAATTGTCCCCAGCTGTAGAAACACCACGGGCACTATCAATGGGCTGCAGCAGAGCCTTTATGACGTTTAAGCTCAGGTACAGTGTCAGGTGGACACAATTTCTCTACTCCCAAATGAGCTCACCTGAAGAATCACTTTCAGGGCCTGAGCTGTCTTTGCACGGAGTCATTGGGAAATGTAACGTCTTCCCTGGTGGTCCTGGATTTGAGAAGTATCTTAGCAATATGCACAAGATGGATTTGTGCCTTGGATACCTTCACTGGGTAATCTCAACATGAAAGTCCTTTTAGAGCTTATCTATTACAAGACAGTAGCTCCAGAACGTGAAGAAAAAAGCACAGACTACAGTACTGTTTTGTAACAGCCTGGTACCTCATAGAAGTTAATCCAGCTAATAAGAGAGTTCTCATTAGGGCCTGAGATCTAGATTCAAGATCTCAACTTTGAATCACACATCCTGCATGAATCTGGAGGCTCTGCATTAAAAACTCAGATGTGCTTCCTATTGTGGCCTTAAGGCAGAAATATCTCTATAGTCATGTATATAATTTGGAATAATTGTTCTGGGAAAGAGATTTTCTGAAATAAAAGAATAACTTGGATTATTTTTATAACCATCAGAGACGCTTTTATTTTTTCCCCTTAAATTTGTCCTGTTGGTTTGTGTTCTAATTTAAACACAGACATTCGAATAGAAATCTGAGGATGGCAAGGACAGAGCTTGCTTTTTCCGTAGATTCCTAATCCTACTAAATATTTCAGTTACTATCTTAATAATTCTGATACCGATCCAGTCATTGTAAGGTAAATGGATTTACAGTACACTAAGTTCAGGTATATAGACTTCGTAGTTGCTTTTAGACATACATGATTGCAAGGTATTTGTCTACGTACTGTTTGTTGCTGTAGAGCTGAATATTCCTCATGCATTGGAGATTACAGCTAGCAATGAACAAAAGTCAGAGACTATTTATTTCAGCTGTTATGGAGAAATGTTTTGATTCTGAGTGTTTTATTCCTGGGAAATAATTTCTGAAATGATGGTTAATCCTTGATGCTCGTGGAAGGTGCATGTAGCTAATGATTTCTTAGAAGCCAGTTACTTAGTTTAAGTTAGAATTATTTTTTTTACCATATTTCAGAGCTATTGCAGCATCCCAGTACAAACTGTGGTGCATGAATTAAAACAAGGAGAAAGGGATCATGAGATCTAGGTAAAGACTCATAATAAACTCATCCCACATTGTATCTGTAATATTTGCCACATTTTGCTTACCAAGATGTCCATGATTTATGTATGTTTGAGAGTGTCACATACCCTTTTTGAATATTACTTCCAGGAATATTTTCCAGCATTTCAAATAGGCAGTCTTTATGAAACAACCTGCTGCAAAAATCTGACTGTTTCAATCACTTATTTCTTGCTACTTTCTCTTGCAGCTAGTATTTTCTAATCAGGAATTAGCTGAATATGTCACTCTCTGCTATTTACTTTGACCTTAAGGCGTATTATGAGTTTAAATCTGTCTTTGAGTTTGTTCTCAGTGAAAGACTGGTCTGCGGAACAAAATCCTGGCTATTGCCTTCTCTTAATTTCTTGATGCTATCAACGACAATGAGTATCAAAGGATTAATTTTTAATAGTGTACATGCAAGTGAGCTTCCCTGCTACAGAGTTCTTCATCTAGAAACAGACCATCATCCTGATTACAAATCTTTCTGGATTCTAGAGCTTTCCCTTGTAATTTTATTGAAGAATCATTTGAATGTGACTGTTTTGCTTTGGAAAGGATAGGAATTAGTGACTCTTGAGACTTTATGGCCCTGTGAGGTTTTACAAATCGCAAATATTAGATGTGATTTGTTCATTCACAGCAACTTTTTGAAGATGGCTATAGGGATACTTGTACTCTTGCAAGCTTCCTCATGTCTGACTATATCCTTTTTATATTCTGCTTTCCTTATCTGAGCTTAGGAACATTAAGGTTTGTTAGGTTTTTCCAAATGAAATTGTATTCTTTGGAATAATGGTTATTTATGTTCCAGATTTGAACACTGACACCTGTTATTCCTGTAGCTAGAAGATTAAGAAGCAGTGTATAATGATTAAGGAGCGTTGTAAATTCTTTCTAATTTTTAAGACTGGAGCTAAAGCTCTTAAAGAAAAGAGATTTGTGAAATGGCAATCTGTATGCACGTCTATTTTACCTGATGCCTTATCACACCCTCGTGGGAATCCTGGCAAAGGCAAGGATTTTAGGCAGCTCCATATTGATCCTGCATCTTTCTGAGACTGTACTGGGGGGGGTGAGGAAGAACCTGAGGTTACCAGGATTTTTCAAACTTTTTTGCCCTTTTTTCTTAGAACCTGTATATAAGGTCAACAGCAGCCAAACCTGGAGTTGCTCAATGAATATATGTATCATCTTCCCTGAAGCTTTCGGCAAGCAAAAATTGTTATGTTGTATGTGAAAGTATTTTTCTTGTTTTAATAATAGCTCCATATAAAATCAGACCTTGGCATTTATGTAGTAAGATCTTGATGGTGTAGCAAGAATAGATAATTCCGCGTGTTCAAAACAAAACAGTCTTTAAGAAAAACTAAAAGTAAGGATTTTGATAGTGTCCTGCTACAAAAGAAACCGATGGCAAATGGAGTAAGTTATAAAAAAGGTATATTTAATTTTGGGCCTATGAACAATGTCTACTTTTAAAAAACAAAAGCAGTTTATTTCTGGGAGCAAAGCTGTTGTAAGCAGGTCACACAGGTCTGCCTCAGATTCTTCAGAGACTGTGACTCCAGAAATACATGTTCATACCTCTTCTTTCCTTTTAGGAAAGAGGCAGGAGGCACTTGTCATCTGTGTCTCCCTTTCCCTCTCCCTCATCCTAGAAAAAGTCCTAAACCTCCTGCACCTCCTACTCTCACAAACCTGTTCTGCCATTGCTTTCCCAGCTTCTCCTTCGTCCTGATCCTACGTCCCAGAACAGTTCTGCTCCCAGCCTGGCTATTAAGGTCTTTCCAAGAACTTTGTTTGCAAGACTCTTTATTTAGCGTTTTCCTTGTTTGCACTGTCACAGATATTCCTAATTTTTAACCTGATCTTTCCCCAGCCCCATTCACTTTCCCTTCGTTCTTCCCCTGCTCCCCAAGCTGGTGAAGCCCTCCAGACCCTGTCTGCATTTTGAAGCTTTCTACCACTGTCATTTTCCTTTAACCTGTTTGGTTTCCAGTCTCTCTTTCTTACCTATTTTTCTTTTTCAAACTTTTTTCTCTACATGCATCATTGTGGATGACTTGTTCTCTTTCTATATTTTCTGTCAGAAAAGGTCTTGCTCACTCTTGTGTTCAAGTCTCTAGAAGATCTCCTACAACTTGCAGGAATATAGCTTTAATTACCTATTCTATTGGCCATTTCTAGTATTGGCATTTTTAATTTGTACCTTTGCAAGAGGTAGCTAAATGTACTCCACTGAATCAAAATTCAAGCTCTACCAAAAATTTATTTCCTTCTTTATATTGCAGGGTGGATGAATTAATTTATACTTACATTTTTTTTAATGTAAAATATTGTTAAAGTGGGGTAAATATATAAACAAACTGAAATCAATGTTTTATGCTGAGGAACGTTGGGTAGCCTTGACCATAGATTCTGTTACTTGTCACAGTAGATATATACAGGATTGCTTTCACCCCGCTTTTCTTCTTCTTAAAGGGAGTCTCCATTCCTTGAGGTGTTTAAAAGACAGGTAGATGAGGTGCTTAGGTACATGATTTAATAGTAGAAGGGTACGGCTGGACTTGATGTTCTCAAAGGTCTTTTCCAACCAAGGAATTCTATGGTTCTACGACAGAGCCATGGTGAGCTGTATGCAGATGGATCTTCACTGGCTTTAATGAGGCATTATGAACACTGCAGCCCTCTTTCTAAGATCTTCTTTTGCATAAGGAGCTCATTTTTGTATTAGCTTAAGCAGAGGGACTGTCCATCTGTGAGTACATGCATCACAGAGTACAATGGGATCCCATCTATTTGTACTCAGTAAGTATTATTGGACCATAAAATAAATGTTGTGTGTGGTCATAATAACAACAGGCACAGATTCGCTCAGGACACCAGCAGCAGGCAGCTTCTGCTGAGCATTTACTTAATTGCTGAGGAAACGAATGTTTAGCATCCTGGAGGGCAAAAGGAAGAATGACTTTCCTGAAGAGTGGTGTGCAACTTTAGGATCTCACCCAGCTAATACTTCCAGGGAAGTGCAGAATGGTTATAACTTGTATGGAAGCAGCAGTATTTTTTTCACTTAATTTGAGTTTTGGAGTCTCTTTGGTTTAAATTGTACAATGAGAAGATACCCTTTCATATACATGTAATTACTTTGAATAAAATGTCGTATCTTCTAGGCTTTCTCCTTTGAAAAGAATAAGAATCTTGACTTTATAACAGAGCAATAGCATTCTTAACGCTGTTAATCATTTCTTGATAATACTAATTATGCCCAATCACAGATTACTCTTAATTGCTTTTTTAATCACATGTAAAATAATCTATTCTAACAGATGATTTATTAATATATTTTCTAAATGTGTTGATGACAAACTACAATGTGTGTTTACTGAATATACTGTTACGTGCATGCTTCGTTTCACTTGTAAATCAGACCTTAACAATAGAACGACCTGCAATAGTGATGAAATTCTTCTGTAGAATTATGATCTAATTCATTCACTGATTATAGCAGCAGATACTTTCTTTATAATATTTGAAGACAAAATTACTGATTATCCTTCTAATTATTATGTAATAGGAGCTATTGTGTGCTTAAAAGACATTTATTCTCAAATATTATTTTAATAGTGGTTTAATTTTAAGGTAATATCTCCTGTATTACATATTTTTGATTTATCAAATTACGCTTTTTTGCCAGCAAGACTAAGATATTACAGCCTCATGAGATCTCTGCTGCCTTCTAGTCAAGAGCCTCTTTAAAAGATTGCACTCTCTTAATTAGAATTTCTCTATATTTTTATTTTTGATAAAGGCCAAACCAGAAAACAGGGTAGTTACTGAAAACTGAAAGCAAACACCAGAGAACTGGTATTTCTTGAGGCACAAAATGTGTGTAAATGGAAGAGAAGTTTCAAGGTTATTTTCTTGTCAATTAAACAATTTTATTTTTTGTTGGTTTGGATATTTGTCATGAAAAGTACCAGTGCCTTGGCATTTGTTGGTTCTACAGCTATTCCTATCTTTATTTTTCTCTCTCATACAGGAGAGATATGATGCTGAATGCTGTCAAGATGTTGCAGATAATACCTGTCAAAGGGCAGTTGCAGCTATTTTGGAAGATTCCTCTCTGCATTATCATCTTTTGCCACATTTTGGGAAAAATAGCTAAGTTAACAGGTTGGAACTTTGGTTAGAAAGAAAGATTCCCAGCAGTGTTCAAAAAAACTCTTTTGTTAGAATAAGAAAGCTCAGTACTTTTACAGTTGCCTGGAAATTCTAAGGCAAAGGAGTTTGTTTGCTTTTTAAAGAACTAAGTTTGGAAGTTCTGAGAAGTAAATCTCCATCTTTCAGATGTTTCTGTTAGTTTCTATAAGTTTTGGTTACTGATTTGTACAATGTAGGTTAAATGTCTTATCAAGGCAATAATACCCTGATAACTCCTTACATCCAGCAGTATCTTTAGACTTTTATATGTGTTCTCAAACCCATGTTAGCAAGAATCAGGTTTTAAAATGATTTAAACCCCTAGGTTAGCGTTTTTGGGTTTTTTTAAGTTCAGATACTTAAATAATTTTTTATCTGCTACTTCCCTAAGGGGATGGAAGATATCTGCCATAAGAAAAATGAATCACACGTAAAAGGCTTTTAATATACATAATTAGAGCTATGGCTTTGTCCACTTCAAGTTGTTAGTGATGTCTTCTTAACATAGGAAAACCCAATTGAACCAACGGCGATTCGTGAATTGTACTTGCATTGACTTTTATTCACTGGATTAAAAAGCAGTATGAACTATAGTTTGGGATTAAAATCTTTGGCACTGGGAGCACTGAATACACAGCAGAGTGACTGCAACGCAGAAACACAGTCTGGATCTCTTGGTAGTGGAAAAATATGTTTCCCCAACACAGGAACTGTAAGAAAATCTGAATTAGTAGTTACTTGGGCAGTTGAAGCCTGGGCTCCCCAGTGATGGAAGCATCACAGGCATGAAGTTTTCTTCACACACATGCAACTACTGGATGATTTTTCAAATAATGACATAGTAATTGCTGTGAGATGCTCTCTGATCCTCTCTTTCATGAGGTCTTGGAAACAATCACATATTATTTTAAGAAAAGTTCAAGTGACTTTTTAAAACAGGATCTCAAAAACAAAGCTTGCTTTTAGAGATAGTCCCGAGTGGAATAACTTTCAGCTGGATAATAATTTGTCTTTATATTGACAGGTCTTATCTTCTTTATGTCTTTCTGTTTGCTCACATCAACCTTGCTATTTTTTTTTTATTTTACAAGAAAGCAAACAGCCCGCAAATCTTTTCTGCAGACGAGTCAATACATTTTTATACTTTCTGGTGCTTTATTTTCCGGAAAGTTCACATGGAGATGCTGGGCATGAAGCCAGATGTCCTGGAGGTAATTCCTAGAACTACAACAAGCTGTACACTTACTAACAACAGCTTTGAACAAATACTTGCAAATGGCAAGCTCGCTGATGCTTGTCTGTTCAGCTGGTTCAGGAGGGAGGTGGCTCATGGCCTGTTGTTGCTCTGTACTATTGCTTCGTGCTCTGATCCAAAAACAGAAGAAAGTTTGAGGAAGGTTAATGTGGGGGAAGATACTGGCATTTTGCAAGTCTGCATGTAGAGATATTCAGCCAGGGTGTGCGGCTTGATTGACGCAGTGATGGGCTGTAATGCAAACTTAAAAGAGGCAAATGTGATCCATTTTCAATATCTAAGTTACTTAACTTCCTATTTCAAAAAGTCCTGCTTCAGCATGAATCATCTTAGAATCCTGCTACACAGGTGAGGTGAACAAAGGCCTAATTCTGAAAATACTGGTGCATAAATTTCTTCTGCCATATTATGGAATAAACTGGAGATTTCAGCCAGTAGGAGGAAATGTAGAAAGAGCCAAAGCAGGAATTGCTTTGCTGAAAGAATTAGAAATAAAAATGCACCAAATGTGGAATATCTGTGTGAAGACATCTTCTGAATCCAGAGCCCTGCACAAAATGATACTCATAAGTGTACTAGTTTCCCTTTTCAGAATTGTACAATTCCTAGACCTTTCAGATCATCAAGCCCAACCATACTTGTCCACTATTAACCACATCCCTAAGCATTTCATCTACCTGTCTTTTAAACATCTCCAGGGATGAAGACTCCACCACCTCCCTGGCAAGCCTCTGCCAGTGCTTGAGAACCCTTTCTGTGAAGAAATTTTCCTTAATGCCCAACCTGAACCTCCCCTGGTGCAGCTTGAGGCCGTTCCCTCTCATCCTATCACCTGTCACTTGGGAGAAGAGACCAACATCCACCTCTCTACAACCTCCTTTCAGGCAGTTGTAGACAGCGATAAGGTCTCCCTTCAGCCTCCTCTTCTCCAGGCTAAACAACCTAAGCCACTCCTCATATGACTTGTTCTCCATCTCCTTCACCAGCTCCGTTCCCTTCTCTGGATGCTCTCCAGCCCCTCAATGTCTTTCTTGTAGTGAGTGGCCCAAAACTGAACCCCGGATTCAAGGTGCCTCACCACTGCTGAGTTCCAACATGAAGATGCAAAGAAATGGCATTAGAAACATTCCAGGAGCCACCACATTTGGACTGTTTTCATGTTTTCATGAATGAATAAAGCTACATTGTAAATTGTTAGCTCACTTGTGGTAACGTCATGAAATGAAGTGTCAGAAACTCCACAGAAGTCACAATATGTCACAACTCCTTTCCCCTTACTCACCAATCAAGCCACATTATCAAAGAAAAACTATGCTGTGTTCTTGATAGTTGACTATTTTCATTAATTATGTTATTTCCCAGATGTTTGCAAATTGGTTTTATTCAGAAATTTTTAAGACAGAGCATTATAATTCTTCATGTCCTCTTTGAATCACTTTTTTTCCCCCTCTTCTCTAGTGGGATCTCCAGTGGGATCTGTTGTGTCCTCCACAAGATCCCTAGTAAAACAGAGAATTGGGATACTTGGCTGCTTCCTTAAGGATTGTAGGGAGAGTTTTCTCATAGCCTGTAAATTTGAATATCTTTTTCTCACTTAAACAGCTTGTTTATTCCCTTTTTTTGATTCTACGTTACTGCATTATTAAAATCAATTTTGCTAAGTATGTAATTGCAATCATCTTCTTGAGTGTTTTTTAATTTTCATGGTATTTCAACAAAAGCATTAAAATACAAGGTATTTTTAAGGTCAAGATGAAAAGCTTAGAAATCACAGCAGCAACATATTTTTATACAAATGCTCAGTGCCACTGGGGGCAATTCCTATGGACTGGGAGAAGCAAGTGTAACTTCTGTCTTGAAGGAGGATCTGGGGAGCTTCAGGGTTCTCAGCCTTGTTTTGATCCTTGGGAAGGTGATGAAGAAAATAATATTGAAGACTTTCCAAAAATGAGGGACAAGATAATAAGTGGGAATAGTCAGCAGGATTTTATGAAGGAGAAGTCATGCCTGATCAGCCTGATAGCCTTCTTCAACAAAGTCCCCTGGTCACTGGTCAAGGGGAAGCGGAGGATATTGTTTATCTTAACTTCAACAAGAATTTTAACACTGTCCTTCATAACATCCTCATAGACAAACTGAAGAAATATGAAATAGGTGAGGTCACAGCAAAGTAGGCTGAAAACTGTCTGGAGCAGCTAGGCTGAAAGGATTGTGATCAGTGGCAAGACCAGCTGGATGGTGGTCACTAGAGATAGACCTCAAGGTCTGTACTGGGACCAGTGCTGTTAGAAACCTTGATTAATGACCTGGATGATGGGACAGAATACACCCTCAGGAAGTCTACAGACAATACAAAATGGGTAGGAGTGGTTGATGCAGCAACAAGTTTTGTTGGACTTGATGATCCAGTGGGTCTTTTCCAACCTGGTGGTGATTCTATGAAACGCCATTCAGAGACACCTTGAGATGCTGAAGAAGCGGGCACAGAGGAACTTCATGAAGATAAATGCCAAATCCTGTTCCTGTGGAGGAATCACCCCATCTACCAATACAGGCAACTGGAGGTCAATCAGCTAGACATCAGCCTTGCAGAAAAGGCCCTGGTGGAATACAACCTGAACGTAAGCCAGCAGTGTGGCTTTGTAGCAAAGAAGGCAAACAGCATTCTGGTTTTTCCTTCACCTTTAATCAGCTTTGGTGAGACACAACTCAGGGATGTGTTCAGTACTGCCCCCACAAGAGAGTCATGGACATACTGGATCAAGTCCAGAGTGAAGGTCTACAAAGGTGTTGAAGAGATCAGAGCATCTCACTTAGGAAAGACTGAGAGAGCCGGGTGTGTTCAGCCTGGAGAAAAGGTGGCTCAGGGGGATCTTATCAATATGTATTTATAAAAGAAGACAGAGCCAGTCTCTTCTCAGTGATGATCAGTGGAAGAATAAGAGGCAAACAACATAAACTGTAACGTTGGAAATTTCACTTAAACATAAGGAATGCTACTTTACTCTGAGGGTTGTCAAACACTGAAACTGATTGCGCAGTGAAATTGTGGCATCCCCACCCTTGGAGATATTCAGGATTTGACTGGACACAGTCCTGCACTCCTTGATAATTCTTTGAGTAGGGATGGTGGCCTGGATGTTCCTCGGGGGTGCTATCCAACATCATCTGTTGTGTAATTCTATATTCAGTGAGGATTTCTTCCTAAACATAGATCATTCGTTTCCAGTGCAACGTCCTTCAGTTACTACTTTGAAAGAAAAAGAATGTAATACACACTGTTCTTCAGAGTGTAACAACATTGAAAGAAAATGTGAGCGCTGGTAAAGTCTGCACATCCACGATGAACATACACACGCTTAGGAAAGACAGTTACAATTTTTTTGAAATAATATTTGCTCTTCATTTGAAATGAAAAGGCTGGCAGACGTATATAATTTTGTCTAGATTTGCTCTATTTTCTTGTGCACAGTGGTTGTTGGCTCATTAGGTGATTGCCTTGCCCTCTGACTTGTGTATCTGATCTGAAGCGTAATTTGCCTGCTAGTAATTAGTATCTCTGTCTCTTCCTCATTAAAGAAGCCAACGTGCTTTCCTTCCTACTCCAGCTGAAGCTGGAATGAGTATTAATGAGCTACTAAGAAAGAATCTTAGGATTGTTCCTTTTATTAGGAGGACTTCCTTCTCTTTTTACGTGAGGTGTAAACTATTCCGTTCACTTTAGCTGCCTGTGTTTTGGCAGAGGTGGTCAGTGAAGTCCAACTGAAAAAAAATTTTTAAATTTCTTAACTAGTCAGTACACTTGTGAGACTAACAAAATGAGGTTCAGGACATTGCATGGAAGCACTGCTTTTTCTCCTGTAAGTGGCTTGGAAAGTCTTCAAAGAACATCCAATACTCCTAGACTCATCTTTCTCCGTGTAGGTGTATGTATCATCTATGGTGCCGCCTCCTGCTCAGGCTCTTCTGGGGATGGATGTTGCTGCTAGTCAACCACCTAAGATAGGTTATGTGCCCCAGAAAGGGAGGGGAGATTGAAAGTCCCAAAGTTGTGTCCTAAACATCAACTCAAAGAGATTTTGTTTTCTCAATGGGTTTCAACATACTCAGGGAAGAGAGAGTGCTTTCTGTTTTCTGGGTGGTGTCAGTGATTAGTTTTAAAGAGTGATCTGAAAACACAGTCCAGCAGGAAGAACAGTAACTTGTAACTCCAATAGGCAATTTGAAACTCCAAATTGCCTGTCCTAGGAAGCATCGCAAATAAAGCTTAATGTCCATGTCAATCAGCTCGAAAGAGAACATTTCAATTCTGTTTAACAAACTGAATAAAAATTGATTAATGACTGTTGAAATGGTTTATTTCCATCAAATCTCAGGGAATCCCAGAGTGTTCTATCTCGTCAAAATTGAAACATTGCCGTGGAAGAAAAAAGGATCTTCAATATTGCAATTACTTAAAATAATGTTTTTGAGTCTTCACCAAAATGCAAAATGATTCAAAGCCGTAAATTACAGAGCAATTCATCTTCCCACCTATTTTAATTTTTGGTGAACTGTGGCACTGAAACAACTTTAATCCTGGGAAATCATGGACAAAGAAATAAGGAGCAATGCTATAAAAATCTGACTTTTCTAGAAACACGCACACATTGATCCTCCTTCCCAGCCTTGAGTTTCACCTGTGCAGTTAAATGCAAAAGACTTCCTGTTTCCAAAAATATATATTACATAAAATATATACACATACAATTTTTATAAAGATATATATTGTATATATATTTGAAAATATAATTTTATTTCCAAGAGATCCTTCAAGACGAAGGATGAAATGAAATACATTGCAAAGCGATAATCCCTAATAAGATCTTACTATTTTACAAATAATGCAGACATAACTTTTGATTTAATGTCTCCCTCTTTCAGTCTGTAGAGGCACATGGAGATATGCCTGACTAATATAAATCATTGGAACTTGTGCGCTTTCCACACTCACTGACAATGCAATGATAACGTAGCTGTGTCAAACCAGGAACTTCTTCATCATAACATGATCAAAGGGAAATGCAGAACACCAAGAGATTAGTACTCAGGAACTTCATGATATATAAAGAGCTCAGAGGAAGCGAGAGCACAACTTCAGAAGTTATGCCACCAATTAGAGCCAGTGATTTGCTAGCTACAAAGTAGTCTGGGTCCAGGGAAAGAGATAGCTGGGATCACTGGTGCTCCCTGTGTCATGGGAGACGCAGACATAGTTGTTTGCCGCTTTGGACTGGCACTTGAAGGGCTGTTAAGAAACTTGGTAGGTGTTGCTACAAGCCTGTCGTGCGTGAATGGGTAGCAGAGTCTGAAATGTCTGCTTATTTGCATAGGCAGCTACTACTTGTGTTGCTTTTGGTACTATATAAACGTCCAAAAGCATGTTTAAATGACCATGGGGTGTATCTGCAACCTCAACAATGCATTCACTTTTTTTCTGAATGTTTTATGGTGCTAGAGGAGAACAATATACAGACCTGCAAACCTCTGCTTATTAGCTATGGTTAGAAATAAAATCCTTGTACAACTTTGAAAGAAATACAGGCTATAGTTATGGAGTCTGTTTATGGTTTCTGTATGGTAAAACTAATTATACATCCATTTGCTTTTATTGCATATAATGATGCGCTATGCACTATGAATTTAGAAAGCTGCTCGGCTTGGATCTGCCTGTGTTGTTTAGAACATACTGGGTGGTTTAGTTCCTGGTCTTACATTAAAATCCTATTTGATAGTGGTGGTGTGTCCCAATCTTAGTACTCCTTTCTGTGTAGAACCTTTTGACCCCACAGAGCACCAAATTCACATCCAGGATGTGCCAAAAAGATCTTTGGAGATCTGCCTTTGGGGATCTTGCTCCTCTCCAAAGTTTTCTCATACAATGCATCCTCATGTACTCCTTAAAAGTTATGCAATTGTATGTCGACCTGTAAAGGAGAACACAGATTCCACGCTTAACTCGTAGCCTAAACATGATACCAGCAGAACTTGTGGAGACAAGGACTTTCTCCAATAGAAGATGATGAAGATCCTGTCCCCAAGTGACAGGGGACAGGACAAGAGCGAATGGCCTCAAGCTCCGCCAGGGGATATTTAGGCTGGACATTAGGAAAAAATTCTTCACAGAAAGGGTCATTGGTCCCTGGCAGAGGCTGCCCAGGGAGGGGGTTGAGTCCCCTTCCCTGGAGGGGTTTAAGGGATGGGTGGACAAGGTGCTGAGGGACATGGTTTAGTGTTTGATAGGAATGGTTGGACTCGATGATCCGGTGGGTCTCTTCCAACCTGGTTATTCTATGATTCTGTGATTCTATGATTCTATGAGATGCATGAGATGGTGTGAACGTAAAGGGAAAGGGTCACGGTATTAAAGAACTGTGGGGATTCTGTGGCTTTGAATGTAGTTTTATCAAAAAAATATAGAAAATGTTTTAGGAGTTCAGTAGAATGTGGATCTAAATATGAAATCAGGGTTTGAAGTTAAGGTGAAATCAGGCCTCAATTTCAGATTTGGTAAAAAACTTGTTGCCTGTTTTTGTAAGATTTTTGGTATTTTAATGGTAAAATTCTTATGATGTCATGTTTCATCCTGTCAGACTGGAGCGAGAAAACAGTGATAAGTGATCTGATAACAGTGATCTGATAAGGACATTGCACAGTTTCAGGTGTGGGTTCATTTTTTTTGACCTGTGTCTGTCCTGTAAGAAAGCTGTGGCTGGAAAGGATCTCCACAGATACAGTTTAACGGAAAATCCTTACTGTGCCATCACTGAACACTCCTTCCCATCTTCAAGCTCTGTCATACTTGAGCAATGACACTGATAAATCAGTGTGAATTTGTTAATCTGTAGCAGAAAAAGTTAAATGAAGTGAACGACACCACAGTAAATCAGGGCACTGATGGATGAAACTGTATTTGTTTATTTTCTTGCTGCAACCTACGATGAAATGTGCAAGAAAAAAGTTTTACAAATATCATAAATCCTGCTGTGAGTTCATTAGTTAAATCAGAAAGCAGTTGTACTTTTAATAGGAATTTTTATATACCGTCATAGGCCCGGAGCTGTAAAATTTAAATCTTTAATTTAAATATAAAGCTTCTGTATCCACTAGCCTGGTGTATAATCTCAGATAAATACTAAATTTGTTTGCCTCCCAGCATTTCTGAATTAAAAAGTGTATAGTATTACAGCAAAAGTGAGCAGTATGCTATAAAGAAAACACAGCTATTACTGCTTTAAAATGATCCATTTGGTTTATTTTCTCACCAGGATAAAATGGTTTAGATGAAAAACAGAATGTTAACTTATCACCTGTTTGAAAATCTTTTCATGTGCAGATAAAACGATGTTGAAGACGCGTGTGAAGGTCATTATTTTCTTGCACTTGCTGTATGTATGATGAGTCTACTGAGGTCCTGCAGCCCGTATTATTTTATAAAGTAAGATTGAGTAATCAGAGCTGTTCCTCTGGCCTAATAGTGAGTAAGGGTAACCTTGCAGATGCAATTAGTGGAAAGAAAATAAGATGGATATATTCCCTATTGTGAGACGTCATCTGGAGTCCTGTGTCCAGTTCTGGAATCCTCAACATAAGAAGGAGATGGAGCTGTTGGAATGGGTCCAGAGGAGGCTACAAGGATGATCCAAGGGCTGAAGCACCTCCCATATGAGGACAGGCTGAGAGAGCTGGGGTTGTTCAGCCTGGAGGAGAGAAGGCTCCAAGGAGATCTTATTGTGACCTCCCAGTACCTGAAGGGGCTACAGGAAAGCTGGGGAGGGGCTGTTTGGAAAAGCTTGGAGTGATAGGATGAGGGGGAATGGGTATAAATTGGAGAGGGGCACATTTAGACTGGACATAAGGAGGAATTTCTTCACTATGAGAGTGGGGACACCCTGGCCCAGGTTGCCCAGGGAAGCTGTGACTGCCCCATCCCTGGAGGTGTTCAAGGCCAGGCTGGATGGGGCTTGGGCACCTGATCCAGTGGGAGGTGTCCCTGCCCATGGCAGAGGGGTTGGAATTAGATGATCTTTGAGGTCCCTTCCAACTCAAACTATTCTATGATTCTAGGATAAATAGATAGTATGTATTTACTTCTCAGTTCACAGACATTTATAATAAAGGTATAAAATGAACATTCTTTCAGGCTCTGAATACACTTACAGATAACACTTTTCCATTGCTGTGTTGCTATACTGTGGCTGGATGAATTTCTCTGCCCTCACTCATATTCGGTATCACATCATCTGCCCAATTTTCTATTTTGCAAAGTTATATTTCATTACATCTTGACATTTCAATGTTAGTTGCCAAAGTCTTACAATGACAGCAATTTCACTTGTTTTGCTCTCTGTGTGTATTTTCCTTTTAGTAATATTGCCTTCCATCATTTTCTAATATGAAGTCTCATATATTTGTGACAGCTAGATGGAATACAATTTCCTTGCAAAACATTAGTGATGTTCTGGAGGAGGTGACGATCAGTTTATTTTGAAACAAAAGTGAATATTTGTGAATTTTTTAGTTATTCTGTGAGAGAATAGGTGCTTGTACTTGAAGCAATTAAATATCTTGCATTTCATTTCAGTGACACTAGATGGCCTTCCAAATGTTTTTTTTTGCTGCTGTTCTGTATAGTAATATCTGGAGTAGTATGGTATCCATGAACTTCAGACACAGGGTATTACCTACTGACCTACATTCTACTCCTTACTAGTTATGTCTGAATATATCACTCTTCTAAATTAAATTTCAATATACCATAGAACTGCATCACATCATCATTTCAGTTCTCTTTTGTGGTTGTCATTTATTGGTGCAAATGGCAGGTTTTTCCTGTTAGTCTTAGGTCAGTGCAAGTGAACAAATACTAGTGATTAATCTGTTGTGACCGGAGATAGATGATTCCCTAGAAAAATTGTTTAGTGAAAAACATATACTTTTGAAATTGTAAATAATATTGACCAAAAATATAAATAAAAAGAGACTTTGTCAGCTTTTTTCTAAGCACAAATATTTCCTTGCCAAAGTACTATTTGGGAACTAAATGCACATGAAAAATCAATTTTCCACTTCCAGCCACAATTGTTGTTCCTGTTCATTGTTTCAGTGATGAGAAGCCCCTGTTGTTCCAATTTAGTTCAATCCAAAGTGCCCCTCCCCTCCCTCCTTGTTAGAAAAGCTCAATTTCATTATTTAAACTGCTATGTGAATAAGCATTTCACTGAAATTACCTGATCAATAAGGTGAAGATGCTATTAAGCAGCAACCAGAAAGGTACGTCTAATCCGAAGGATTAAATTTGCAAACAGAGTAATTAAGTTTTCAGTGAAACAAGTAATGTGTTTTACTTTGTAAATTTGAATCCCTGTGTCTCCAAATTACCAAATATGGCTTGCAGTTTATCAAATTGCTCATTTCTCTTTGTGATTATCTTGTCAGCATGCTTGCAAGACATTTTATGCCCATTTTTTCCTTGTGGACACTAATCCTTTAATATTTTTCTTACAGAGACCAACTGCTGCTCAGCGTAATTTGCATTTCTTGAGGCTGTGGGCCAAGCACCGCTGAAGAAAGTGGAAAGATTCCCACTGGCTTGAGTTGAAATTGGATCAAGCCCATGGGAAGCTAATCAGCACAGGAAATATGCACATGCTTATCCTATTACTGTTTATTTGTGTCTAAGTAAATGGAGCACCACCAAACCTGCAAATTAAGCTCCCTCCAAAAGTTTTCTGACTTCTCAGATATTGCCAGTGTAGGTTGAGAGAGCACAGAAGTAAATCAGTGGTGACGTTAGACATGTGCAGTCAGTGTATGAAGCTCCACACTTAATTTGGCTCCATGCTGTTTGCCTTTTCATGTGAATTAACATGACTGATGGCCCCACGGGTAGCAATTTGTGCCAGGCTACCATGGCCAGCTTCTATCTGAAATAAGGAGTTTTAACATTCAGGCTGTAGAAGAATAGCAAGAAGGTGCCTTTGACAGGGAAGCAACTAGAATTATTCATACGTTCTTTCTGCTTTTACTCTTACTTTTCTTTTTCCAGTATTTTTTAGTTTAAATCTAGTGATAGCGAATTGCATACCAATCTTAGATGATGTGGAGACATGAGTGGGAGATGATGCAATATTTTGCCAGCCTTCTGATTCCTCGAAGATTCAAAATAGAGGTCTGGTGAAATTCCAGTTGTTTGTGACACTGAAGAGACGTGACCATTTCAGGAACTAGCTGTATTGCTTTTATTGCCACTTCATAGCTCTATAGTTTGCTCATTTTTCTCTCCCTGCTGCTCTGTATTCATTTTTAAGTGTAAGGTCTAGTGAAATGCTGTTAGAGTGGAAAGATACTGTTCAAAGCAAGGTATTTTAGAGACAGGACTTTAAAGTCTTGTTCAGTTTTGAAAAGACTAGATTGTACTGGTTGAGGTAAGCATAATGCCATAGGAAGACTAGCCTTTAGCTAAAAATTGCCTCAAAGTCAACACCTTTTGTAATCTGCTTTTGTTTGTTTTTTTTTTTTTTGTTTCCACCACGAAGGGTAGTTCTACCGTACGACCTCCACCTGGACTAGAGAAGCAAACAAGGCCAGGGCACAAATTTTAGAACTAGCAGCTCTAAATTTTAGAACTGACCATACAGTTTATCTCTTCGCATGCTCTTGACATAGTTCTGATGCAGTTCTGGTGGGGAGAGAAAAGAGCATCTAGCACCAGAGCTGGAGCCGCACAATGCACTCTGCCTAAGGGCCAGGAAATGATAAATAAAATAAAAATGATAAAATAAATAATAATAAAATAATAAAATAAAATAATATAATAATAAAAATAATAATATAATAATAATAATATAAAAAATAAAATGATAAAAATAAAAATGATAAATAAAATATATTTTATTTAGTAGCAAACTGCTTCGGGGGCTCAGAAAGGATCCAGAATCTCTTCTTCATTTAGTCAACACGTAGCTTGAATTCTTATGTGATACTTTCAGAAACTGTAATTTAAGTTGTCTGCTTCCGTCAACGTAATTTCAAGGGAATGCACATGCAAATAAGCAAAAGCTATCGAAGACATCTGGTTATTGTCTCGTGGTCTTGAACAAAAATTGCAGATGAACAGTGGCAAATCAAGATGATCCCAGAAGAAGCTTTCATCTCGTAACAGAGTAGTGAACTATCGCAAAACATATGTTGATATCTTATATTTACACATTACAATTATTCTTTTAATTAAAATAATATTATAATGAGAGCTAAAGCATTTCCTGATTTTACAAATACGTATAATGAAAGTGGCAGCTGTCTCCCAAGAATGACTCCTGGTCAAAGCTTCAATCTCATCAAGTTAATTTCTAACCTCTTCTCCCTTTCCCAGCCTTAGTTGATAGATAATTTTTGGCAGCACTCTCTGTAAGCGGTTACATCTAAACTTTTTTACACTGTGTATCAGTTCCAGGAGGAAAAGGTTAAGATGCTCATGATAATACTACCCATTTCTAAATAAGTTCCTGGTCCAAATATAAAGACTCTTGAAACAAGAAATTTTTGAAGGAAAAGAGTTTTGCTAGTGAAGCATCCCACACCATGGAATATGACAAATTGTAAACAGACACTGAAAAATATATCTAACATTATAAGTGATGCTCAAAATAGGACTCAGATAAATATAGATAATAGCTTTCAGCTCCTGCACTTAACAGAACAAGGATTGTGGGGAAATAGTTTTGGGACCAAATGTCTTCTCATCTACCACCCGTGGGGCTTTTTGACTCTTCTTCTGAATCACTGTCACTACTAGTCAGTCTGTCATGATTTATTTTATGTTTAAATTGCAAAAGTTTTGGAACAGTATGTTGTTCTGTGTTTTGATAGTGTTTAGTGTAAATGGCTTGTGGTCTATGACTAGGAACTGAACTGAACTAAACAGGAATTCAAATAATATTAATGCATTATTTGGACCAGAAGTATCATCAGATTTGCTGCTTGCCTTACTCAAATACATCATCAGTGGTGAATTCTTACAACAGCCATTCAGTATCCATGCCATATTTCTGATTGTTATGGCTATGAGCAGTAATATTTTAAAATTATATATTTCTCAGCAACATAACCAGAACATTGTCCTGGTCGAAGTCTCCATCTTATGCTGAAAGACTTTTCTTGCTTCACAGATAACTTTAATCACAACTATGATGACTTCATCTTTGAACAAACCATCTTCCTCTGTTCAAGCCTGAAGTATAAATGGAGAACATTAAAGATGGAATTTCATTCATAGCTCTCAAGAATATCTTAGACTTTTTTTTTTTTGGGGGGGAGGAACCCTCCCAAATAGTCTTTTCCCTTCCTTCTTCTCCCGCCTGCCTCTTTCCAGTGAATATTTTCTTTATCTTTCAAAAAATGCCATTTCAGCCGGGCTAACGCTTGAAGACATCGGCACAGTGTTTACAACACACAACTGCTGAGAGAGGGTTGATATTCTCATGGACTCCAGAAATTCTGCAGGATGAGCAATGTCCGTGTACTTGGAAATCAAACTCAGAGTAAATTACATGAAGTGCAAAGAAGAATCAGAGAATCGCAGGACACTGGTAAGCAGGATATGTTTCAGATATGTTCCTGATCACAAACATTGAGTTTCAGGGTAACTAAAGACTGTATGTAAAGCCAGAACGGACCCCTCCCAATGGCTAAGAATATAATCTCAATAAGGGTTTCTCAAGCTAAAATTAGGTTTCATACTGACTTCCATCACACCAAACACAGAACAAATTCTATTGATTTGATGAGCTGTCGTTCACTGTAGACTTGAGAGATGCTTTGTGTTCTTCCTTGTCTTTAATAAGTGAATTTGTGAGCAATTATTGTGAGGAAACATTCATACACCAGTGTTACAAGTTTTGAATCAGAGTATTATATTCTAAAATTTGCTTTTTAAGAAGTCCATTGATTTGTTTTTAAACTCCATTCTTTACAGTGACTTAAAGTACATACGTCACAGAGAAAACTACAACAACATTTTAGGTTGTTCTTTGCTGCTTCTAAATGCATCTCTTTCAGGGCAGGTTTTGCTGTCTACTCTCCCCTTTGAACCAAACCATGTGGCCTGGTCACTGCTGAGTTATGTCTCTGTGCTCTTCTGCAGGCAGACACCAGCTTATTTCGCGTGTGCTTCACACCACCAGCAGACACGGTGGCATTATGCGATGTCACAGCTGAGGAAATAAATCTGAGTAAACAGTGGGTGCTCAGAGCTGCACAGGAACAGTTACACATCTCAGGGCATGGAGAGTGGCAGCCTTTATCTGCTCAGCATAAAGGCAAAGTGACATTGTGTTTGCCTGAAATGCATGTGCAGCTTTGCTCTTGCAGCCTATCCCATCTGTTATCCCCCTTGGCATAGGTGCCTGGTGCACTTGCAAGTCCTTTTCTTCTAGGAGACCACAACAGTGCTTGATTAAAGTGATTTGAAGCTAAAATCTTCAAAACAAAATATTATTTATTCATCCAAGAAGTTCTGAAACCAGGAGGAAAGGGATAAAATGAAAACAGACCAATTCACATGGGGCTTACCTTTATGAAAGTCTCTTTTTTAGTCCTTCTTTTTTTTTTTTCTCTCCTTAGTTTTCACCTCCACGTAAGATTTTGACTGCCAATTGTATCTTTGGCTGGGGAAGACAGCCTGCTTATCTCCAATTCCTTTATATGAACTACTTTTTTTTTTTTTTTTGTCTTTTGAGACCCTCTTTGTAAGTTTTGGATTTTGTTGTAGTTAAGTTTTTTCTTGATTCTTTTGTTACTCAAGTCAAGGCTGAGAGTGATCTACTTTGTTGGCCAGCGGTATCCACTTGGCTTGAACTGCTAATAAGCTTCTTTCATTGAACTTTTGCAATTCAGGAAGCTATAGTGGAAGTTACTAAATTCCAGAGTTAAAGAAGAGCTACAGACGACAGAGGCTGACAACATTTTAATAAACATACACACATTGCCCAGACATAGAAGGCATAGTAAGATTTAAGTTTTATGTTGATGTTGAACTCCTATTTACTCCATCAGCCACATCAGAACTCATTTCTTTCAGTAGAAATGTTTAGAAATGTTTAGATATGTTTATAACAAAGGTGTCTTGGAATAAGTGATTATTTACCTGCTCTCCTCAGTAGTCTTGGATGGTCCTCTCTTTGCATTATTCTTGCATAACTTTAATGCTTTTCCATAGTGGGATAGAATTACCAGCACGAAAATTTTTTGGATGTGCTTGATGGAGAATGATGTTAGTGATAATACTGAATTTGAGCAGATCATCCAGCACAGCACTATGCTAAAAAAGGGCTCTGAAGCAATGGAAGTATCATTTTGCTCCAATTTTATGACACTTAAATATAAATCTGTAGCTGTTGGCTGTCTTGTTACTTTTCTGCATATGCTAACATGTCCTTGTGAACAGTGGTTATGCTTAGATTGGAAATTGGAGACCTTGGCACCTGGAAGGACAGCAGCAAAACGGTGAATGAAGCTCTATTTATCAGCTATAAACAAAACATATGGAAAACATTTCCTTATTTTTTTTTCCAATAAGGCTATTTCTTCCCTCTTGTTGAACTGCTACTGCTGTAAGTAGCAAGACTACACATAAGCTAGTGGATAGAGCATGGCAGGGGTTGTTCTCTGCCTCTCAGATTAAACATTGTGGTCAGACTTACACCTACATGCCTAAAAATCTTCCTGCCTATTAATTCACAGGGTGAATTAATATCTTCTGCCTCTTGGAAAAGGTGTCCTGATAAGTCCTTTGTCCCTGCTGTTTCACAAACTGTTCTTGACTGCTTGGCATGTCATGTACCCTGTCTATGTGAGGAAGCCTGCTAACAATTAAGAAGTATGGATGATTGCAAAATAAAGCTCGAATTTATGATTTAGCATTGTTTACTCTACAACCACATAAGCAAGAAAATCAAAGGATTGAACCTAATTCATAACATCAAAATGATCACTGAATACGTTACTGCTTTCAGTACATCCCTTTGAGTATTCAAGATGCTCATTTCAGGTATGAAACACATCAGGTATTGAACATTCCCTTAGCATAAGTAAAGTGTAATTAATAGATTGAAAATCATTTATTACCATGCATTTCTCATAAACATACACACCTTCTACATATCTTAGATCTTGTAGGATTTCTTGCAGTAGTACAGAAAATTCACTTATGTTTATTGGACTAATTTATATTACAATGTAGTAATTTCTCGTTGAGTCTGTCTTCTGAGTTCTCTGTTACTTGTGTCTATGTATTTATTTTGCTTTTTGCTTTATAGAACAACTATTTCTGTTACAGATGTTACTCTGAGGTACCTTTGTGTTTTAAAGATGTTTATATCAGAGAGCAGAAAAGGAATTAGAAGCAACTAAGCAGAGTCTTTGGTAGTCTGCAGTGAAAAGGAACTGCCTTTTAATCACTAAGGAAATGATACTGGGCCAAACTGGCATAGAAAAGTCTGTGTCCACAGTCAGAATCTCTGTCAGTGCAAAGCAGCTTGCCTGCCTGCAGACTATGTCCTGAGAATAGTCCCTGGTCCAACCATAGAATCGTAGAATCATTTGATTGGAAAAGACCTTTGAGATCATCGAATCTCACCACAAAACTGTCTGTAAATCCAGTCCAGCTATCAAACAGTACCCAAGAATTGTTTGACTTGAGTGCGTGTCACAGCATGGGCCAAAAGCCTGGTAGCAGCAGTTTAACAGCAAAGAAAATAAAATTACAGTGATTGCAATTGTTGTCCAGCACTGTTTAATTTCTTGCTATAGATATAACCTGAATTTATTCCTTTCTACGCAGACGTGCAACCAAAACAAACAGGGTGAGAGTAGTTTTATGATGTTAAAAAGTAGTTGAAGTTATGACAGGTAATTCTTTGTCTCATTAGGCAACAGAAAAGGTGCGGCATCTATATGCACGCGGGTCCTATGGGCTGAAATGCATCTGCAGATGGGGTTCTTTTCCATCCTGTCTCTGCTCCAGAGCACTCCTTTCAGGTTGACAACACAATGCTCTAAATTGTCACTCTTCTTGAAAGACATTGCTGATACGCACTGTGATTTCTCAAGCCTTTTTTAAAAACTGCATCTATTTTCTGATACGTGAAGGACCATCATTTCATGAAGACCTGAGCTGTGATTTCCTTTGTGCTCTCTGATGTTTTATTTCAAACACATTTAATTTTTTATAATGTTGTTTCTGAAATATCTGTATTTTACTGGATTCTTTTCTTTCTGAAACACTCAATTGAAATTGCATTTGTTTGTTTCGTTTTCTTCCATCAGAGCTGACAATGTCTGATCTTTCAGTTTTTTGTATATTTAATAAATGTGTTATTGCATAATTAATGAAAGACAAATGCTGCTTTGTCGTAAGTTTTTAGAAGTTTATCTAGAGAAGTTTAGGGAGAAATGCCCCTGTTCTACCTAGACTGTTGAACAATTATCTTTAGTACAGTTTGCAGCATTTTTAGACAGGTACAGCTCATGGAAAGCTTACTTCTTTTGATTACTACATCTCTCCTTGCTGGAAATGTGTGACAGATCTCACCAACCCTAGCCCTAGCCATGCGCTAACATGATTAGAGACTCCAAGGCTGTATAATGATTTTAGCATGTTGCTGGAACCAAGGCTGCTGTGCTCTGCCATATCAAGAGGCTTCTGATTTGATGACATTAGGAGAGAGAAAAATCACTGTCTCTCTGGAGGCTTTGTTCCATTCCTTGACCACCTTCAATGTTAAAAAGATGCATCTTGTTTCTAATTTGGCTTTGTTTCTGCTTTGACTTTTAGTCACTGCCTTTTTTCCACTTTGCTATTTCAGTATTGGAAATTCTTGCTGTACTTCAACCCTGTAATCAAATCTCCTATCAGTGTTTTTATTTTTTGTTTGTTTGCTTGCTTGTTTGGTAGGATTTTTTTAGTGTGTGTTTTTTTTTTGTGTGTGTTTGTGTGTTAAATAACGCATAGACTGAGCTCATTCAATTTCTGTGAAGTATTTTCTTCAAACTTCAAATAATTTTTGAAGTCGTTTGAGACCTGGAAACTTTAAAGCTGTATCACAGCATCTGTGGAATCAGAAGTGGTCAGTATGAGTGGAAAATAAAAAATGTAGCATATATCTGTGCATATTTAAGAAAACAGAAAACTGATTTATCAGCTACAAAATTGTTAATATAACCTTAATAAAGAAGAACATTTTGGAACAGTTACAGAGCTTGAGATGTGGAAGCAAACAAAAATAAGGTAAGATACAGCATGGTTTCACCAAATACAGAATGCATGAGGCTAATGTGATACTTTCCTAAGAGAAGATAACTGATTTTCCAGACAAGTGAACTGCAGCAGATCTCATCTATCTAGAATACAATGCAGTCTTTGAATATAGTGCCTCATGAGAGGTTATTAGTTCAACAACAGAAGCTGAGGATTGATGCAAATACTATTATGAGTGTAAAGATCTAGATTAAAAAAGGCTATGCTGGGTGAAGCTGAAAGGGGAATTGTTGGCTTGGAAGGAAGTCATTACACAGAGATTTGTCAAAGATCCGTCTTTGGACCATTTTGTTTAATATTGTCATAAATAAAACAGGCAGAAGTAGACACATGCTAGTAAAAATGACTGAGGTCACAAAATAACCTTAATAGTAAGGAAAATTAGAATATAATTTGGTAGGAAAACTGAATGACCATGAGAACTGACAGTAATAGTATTTGTTAGGAAAGAGTATTAATAGGACAGGGAATGTGGTCATGAATTAGGGACTGAAAGTTGCTAAGATAGTGGTTGTTTAGCGATACAAGAGTCACCTTCCCTGGAGGGGTTTAAGGGACGGGTGGACAAGGCGCTGAGGGACATGGGTTAGTGATTGATGGGAATGGTTGGACTCGATGATCCGGTGGGTCTTTTCCAACCTGGTGATTCTATGAAGACAGAGAATAAAACGTGCACATATGGGGGTCATGAGAAGAGCAAATGCTACCCGAGCACATTTTGAGCTAAATATTTCTCATGGAGGTAGAGAGGACCTTGTCTCATAAGCCTCAGAGCCTTATTGCTCAGGACTGAGAAAGATACATTTATAAAACTGGAATGAGTAGAAAGAAGGATTGCCAAATATCTGGAAGCTATTCTTTGAGGAAAGGCTGGAAAAGGAGGTTCGGTTGCTTAGTCTTGCAAAATGGAGATAGAAAAAGGTATGACTAATCACCGGTGTGGGGAAGGAAGAAGATGTATTTGAGTTAAATTAGTGTTGACACAGGGTCATAAATTAAATAGGGAATTAGAAAAAAAATGGAGTTTTCATGAATGTGAATGCTGTGAAAATTTGGAACAGCCTTCTAGGGGGAAGAAGGCAAAATCTTGATTGTTTTCAGTGGAACTGTAGGAGGTCATGAAAAACATTGCGTTGTAGGTTGTCTTCATTAGCACACGACTTGAGCTGAAAATCCAGGAGGTATCTTGAGCATGGTGGCCTGCTCCCTGCCTTCCATTTTGGTGCTTATTGCCCTCATTTTCAGAAAAGCACATCTGTCATGCTTTGCAATCTGTTCTCTCAGGAAGTGTCGCAGCTCTGAGAAAAACTCCAGTGTTCTTCCTAGAATTAGGCTCACACACGAGGGATGCTGCAGACCGAGGTTTTAAACATAGACTTTCAAAGTCCTAGATACATGCCTTAAACCATCCTTTCATCTTTGTGCTTACATTTCAGTCTTGATTTATCTATCATACAACTCCTTTTTCTGACAATAAACTGGGTAGATGACCAAGAGGGCTTTTTTTTTTTTCCTTTTTTCTACAGTTGCTATGTAGTAAAATCCAGAGTACAGAATTTAATGCATACCTGGTTACTGAAATGCATTCTGGTTATTGAAACACAAATGGATATTCATTTACAGTGTGCTCAGGAATTGCTATTTGTCTGTTGTTACAAGTGAGCATTTTGTTTTCAGTGCTTTTAGTGGAGGGGAACAATGCATCCCATTTCTGTGAACCTTTATTCTGCTTGAAGAATACCTGAGCATATCTAAGAAGCATGCAAATAATTTAAGAATTCTTACTATTTATGCTTAAGCCATCTGTTACTGTAAGAAAAACTTGAATAGTTAACCATGTAATAAAAAATGAATGTGTGGACAGAAGTGTTAACGATGTGTTCAGTAATTGATGCATTTTAGTGAAAATAAGGTTTCATTACTGTCAATAATGCTTTGCTTCTAAATTTTTTGAAGTAGTTAATAAAAACCTGAAAACATTAAATTGAGTTTATATTAAAAAAAGGAAAAAATACGCTGTATTACTTTTCCGTTTGGTGCAAATGTTCTTTTAAGTGTTCAGTTTCCAGGCTTTGCATTTCTTTGTTTTCCAGTTTTCCAGATTCTGTATGCTTTGCTTATGTGGTTGAACACATGATCTACCTTTTTTGCTCTCGTAGCATCTGATATATTCAGTATCCTAGTGGTTATCTTGTGATGGTAATGGTAAAATAGAGATTTCACCGGCATGAATGTTTAAATATCCTTGAAATTCAGCTTCTCTCCTGACTGAGCACAAATTTACATCATTTAAGTATCATGCGTTTGTTACTGGGTAGTAAACGTTCTGCTTTTACTTTCTAGTTTTCTTTTTTCTTTTTTTTTTCTTCTTTTTTTTTTTTTGTTAGAAAGAAATTCAAGTCCACAACACACTGATTATAAGCAACAAGGAAATTTTAATTAGCGTATTTTTATTATTGATGGCAACATCTTTGGTGGTTATCTAGTGAAACTTATTCTCCATACCCAATTTGCTCATGGAAACCTATTTGTGTTCTCTAACATATTACCTGCCAAATACCTGTGAGAGGGGCATAGGTGACTTCCTTGCTTTCAAATTCCTTAAGCTTTTGGAATTCAGAGAAGTACCTTCCATATTATTATTAGTAATATTGTTTACTATTCATATAATATATGTATATACACAAATTGTCTGGTTTCTTTTGCTGAAATTAGAGAATATTTCTAGCAGAAACAATAGTGTTTCAGCAAGTGGGTATGAAGGAAAACTGCTCTTGCTTTGTGGACATCTCTTCCAGAGACATTTTTTCCCACTTTATGCTGTGCGAATCAGTTCTGGTAGAAGGCAGAGAAATGCAAACTCAACATATTTCTGAAATCTTTTACAGGGGTATACTGTGAACCTAGGAGGATTGCAGAGGGAATCTGATATTGCAAAGTGAATAAAAAAGCTCCCATCTCTGGAGGGGTTCAAGGCCAGGTTGGATGGGGCTTGGGCACCTGATCCAGTGGGAGGTGTCCCTGCCCATGGCAGGGGGGTTGGAACCAGATGATCTTTAAGGTGCCTTCCAACAGTAACCACTCTATGATTCTGTGATTCTATGATTGTAGAACATGACCCGGTGTGGCTATATTTTTCAACACATTGTCACATATTAGGAAAACTGAATTTTGATGAGCTTTCAATGAAAAGAACAAAATTGTCCACAACCATTTTTACTGAGAGACAACGAGCGAATGTCATTGTTACCTTTCAAGCAGAAAAGCTTGACTGGGTCTGTGATTAATATTAATTCATATCCAATTGCATGCATCTAAATGCTCTTAGTCTGAGCCCTGTTAATGCTGGCTTCTTTTAAAACAAATTACTATTGACGAGAAACACAGGTGTCTACTAATGTACTGCTTTCTGAGCTTCGACTAATTTATTCTTGTAAATTAATACAGTGCATTTTATTTGCATACGCCTTACCCGCATAGAAATTGCTAACATCTTAGACCATTGAATTGCTAGTTGAAGTACTTTTCTTCTAGCAAATATGGCACAATTTACCTTCTCAGAGACATCTAGAATCATCTTCAAATTCTTACATTAGAGCGAAATTTCTGTTTGACAATCTCTGCTCTCACAAAGGATGAAAAACATATAATAGATGGAATAAGAAGCTAACAACAATCCTAGATTATGAAGTGCTCTGGGACCCACAAAATCAGTTTGACTCCTGGTGAAGAGGAAGCCAGAAAGTGGGATGCTGTATCCGTGTGGGCTGTGTACATGCTGTTTTCAGCCTAAGTTCCTGGGGTTGCATCCATTAGCTGCAACTGAAAGCCCTCCCTAATTTAGCTGAGATAAGAAATGGCAAGCTCTATGCTGTCATTGCTAGTAAAAATGTATCAGAAGAAAAGCCAGCGACCCAAGACCACTGCCAATAAGGTTGTTGTTCAAAACCTTGTAGTGTAGGCTGAAATGTCACTTCTTGGCACTCAAAACCCCAAAAAAAGATAAAATCACAGGTGTTGATTTGCGCTGGAAGGGAAAACAAAGCCAGGATCTGTTTTCTGGCCATGAGTCTGAAAAGCACAGGTTAGTTTGTGTCTATACAGGTAAATCCTATTCTCATTCCTCATCCCCAAACCAGTAACCCTCCTAAGTTAGCAGCTGCGGGGAATGGTCACTGGCCTATGTGTCCCTAAATTGGCTCCTAAATTCTCTGGAGCTCTTGACTAGGGGAAATCATCGCTGTTTGTTCTGAGCCATAGTCCTGCCCAGGGATGGCTCTAGGCATTTATTGGAAGGGGCACTATCTGTCTCTTCAGCACTGACTCTTTCAAGGAACTCAAGGAGGCCACAGAAGTGTAACTTTCATGTAGAAAAGATGTTTTAGTTTTTTCCTCCTTTTGCCATATGATACATAATCCTACTGATAGTATTCTTATTACAGGTTCACCTGACATGGACAGGGTGAAATCAGCTTGCCAGCTACAGGTTGCCCTGAAGCTCTTTTCTTAAAGACTGAAAGAATTGGCATCAGGCATCTGACACCGGGGAAGTTTTAGAGGACAGTTTGCTTACTGTTGTTTAAGAATTTCATCCTAGAATTCCTAGATCTGGAGGCAGTTACAATTAATTTTGCCTTTTTTTCCTTACTGCTTTCCTGAAATTTGGTGTCCTGACTATACTCCTCACCTGTCCCACGTCCCTCTGGACCTCGAATTCTACCAGTGCATGATCCCTGCAGCCCAGGCTGCCTCCAATCCTAACGTCACTGATGAGTTCACTTGTACTCATGACCATAAGGTTGCTCAGTAACGAGTCTCCTACAACTATGTTTCTCCTACCCGTCCTTGTAGCAGATGTGTCAGTACAGCTTGTGCATCGGCACCGTTTCAGTCTCTGACCCTGTTCCAATGTGGGTGCATCTTCCTCTGTGTTTTCCTCCAGTCCGTCGTAGAATCATAGAATCATAGACTCACTAGGTTGGAAAAGACCCACCGGATCATCGAGTCCAACCATTCCTATCAAACACTAACCCATGCCCCTTAGCACCTCATCCACCCGTGCCTTAAACACCTCCAGGGCAGGTGAATCAACCCTCTCCCAGGGCAGCCTATTCCCTCCACATTGAGAGTCTCAAATCATCCAGTTCCAATCCCCTGCCATGGGCAGGGAATCCTCCCTCTGGGTCAGGCTGCCCAAGACCCCTCCAACCTGGTCTTGAATGGGATCTCAGCTATGGGATCTCAGAGAAGAGATTTGAGAAGTAGAGGAAGCAGTTCTTTCACAATATACTGTCGTCGTGGCAGTGTGTCTTAGCCTAAGACTTTCTGAAATATTTAAATCTGTGCCCATGGGCTCTGGTGGTGTCGTTATTTCTGATGGAATAATACTGCTGCAAATCCTAACCTGGAGCACTGTGACACAAAACCATAGGATCTCATTGTTTTCCCTGTACATGGCCAGATGCAGACTGTGCAGATTTAGAACTTGTTTACAAATCCTTTCTGAATACAGAGTTGATTGACATCCAACACTTCAAATTTTGGCTCTTCAAAACATAAGACGTGCCAAACTTGTACTACATCGAAGTAACTTTCTTCTTTGGCCAAAAGGGGATAGTGACAAATCAAATACTTGAGTCAGTGTAATGAGAAGAACATGCTGATAATCTCATGGTCATGGTGTTGGCAAGATGAGCGTATAATCGTCTTTCAATATTCACTAAATTTTTGTTTGGCTTTTATTTGCCTTGAGTCACCCAAACTGCCCAATTGTGGCTCTCACATGTCGGTGAAGATTTTCTCTATTTCTATTTGAATATATGTAGATTTTTTTCAAAATCTAATTTTGAAAAGCACGAGATTTTTTAAGATCTCCTTGAAACGATTCAGATCAATGAAGAAAAGTCCATTGAATTACGTGAATGGTTATTTCTGAGTTTAATCTGTGCATTTTATAGGTTATTATTTTAGAGGTATTTTCCCCTACATGTGAATAAGCATATGTTGACTTACATGCCTGTTATTTAGAAGTTGAAATGCAGTCTTGATATTACAAAAGCAGATTTCAAATAACAGCTACAACTTGCATTGTACAGTTATTCTGCACTGCACATTGCTCAAATAAAATAAATCTAGTCCTAGAAGAAAATATATATGGTATATGTAAAATACATAATGTATGATACGACAAATGTGTTACACCTGGCAGTCAAAGTTTATGCATAATCTCTCTCCCAGAGTATTTGTACAAGGGCACTGGCAAAAGCCGAAAAAGCGTTGACAAGCTGGACATTATGTGGAGAAATAAGGCATTAGAATCTAAAATTGTATCTTTGCCCCCTCAGCTACTGCTGACCCTATGACTCCATTTATTTTGGTTGGAACGTTATGCTGGTGGCTGACGCTGCTTTGCAGATCTCCTCTTGAGTTAGGTAGTGCTGTAATTTGGAAGGATTTTTAACTCCTTAGTCAAGATACATCATAGTATTGCCTTTTGAATTTAGACTAGAAATCAGAGGATTAGAAAAGTGACTTCATTGATGCTAGTGTTTGACTGGCAGTTTCTTATGGCTAATTAGCTCGTGAAAAGTTATATGTTATCGGCATAAGTGACTTTATTGCCTTTCTGTGACTTTATTCCCTTTCTGTGACTTGAACTTTTTCACTTTGCCCAGTGAGGCTGATTTTTCCTTCTTACAAAATTGCAGCTAGGCTTTCCTTTTCACAGTGCCCAGCTTAATTATCATAGTTAGAATGTGGCTAAACATTTCCTTTATGCCAATTTACTCAGGCAGTTGTTGAGGATGTGCCTGCAGATGTGAATCCTTTAGACTGAGGAGACCTGCAAGCCACGTTCCCCACTTCCACATAAGCTGTTCTAGCCATTAGACTGTTAAGAGAATGGTTTTGTTGTGTCAAACATCTACGTTACATGTTTTTTGGAGTTGAAATTTGAGAATTTTTCCCGTTCTGAATGTCAGTGAGGCTCGAGCACAGGCTGGGTACTCGGTCTAGGTTTTTCTGTGCAAGTGTGGCCAAGTAGACAGATTTTAGCTCAAAACAGAGAAGCCAGTTAACTCCAGTGCTGAAGAAGAAAATCATTCTCAATCCTGCCTCTTTGAGTCTTAGGCACCTACATTTTCCTGTGTCCAGAAAAATGTTGTGATCATTTGAAATCATGGTGTTAGCTATTCCTTTCTGCTTAAAATTCTAACAAGGTATCGTGGTGTTATTCCTCCTGTGTCATCAGGTGCCTTCCTCCTCAACACAGTACACATACACTGAGTGTATTAAAAGATTTTTTGTCAAAAACATTCATATTCTACTCATGATGTGAATAGTTAAGTACAACATTCTGTCTTACGGCACAAAAAGTGAGCAAAGATAGGCAGTCATTATGTAAATGGCTTCTGCCCCATTGACTCCTTCTGGAATGATATAAGATACATTAAAATAAAATCAGATATATCCAAATAACAGCACGAATTTGAATTTGCAGCACTGATCATGACCATTAAATAGCTAAACAATGGCAAGTATTTTTTAGCCTGTGAATAAAAATTTAAATAGTAATGCTTCAGATACATGAGTTTATTTTTGACACGGAGTTCAGCAATTAAGTAAGGTAAGATACTGGAAGAAAAAATATTATCAAAGAGGTATATTTATTTCTTAAATTGTTCTATTTGAATAAGGCATTTCTACAATATGGCCTCTCACTGACCATGCACTAAAAGAAAGATGTTGAGGTCCTGAAGAGCGTCCAGAAAAGGATAATGAGGCTGGTGAAGGGGCTGGAGAACAAGGGTTACGAGGAGCAGATGAGGGACCTGGCGTTGTTTAGCCTGGAGAAGAGGAAACTGAGGGGAGACCTTATCACTGTCTACAACTCCCTGAAAGGAGGTTGTGGAGAGGTGGGTGCTGGTCTCCTCACCCAAACAACAGGAAATAGGAGGAGAAGGAATGGCCTCAAGCTGAGCCACAGGAGGTTCAGATTGGACATTGGGAAAAGCTTTGTCATGGAAAGGGTTTTCGGGCACTGGCAGGGGCTGCCCAGGGAGGTGGTTGAGTCCCTGTTCCTGGAACAGTTTAAAAGATGAGTGGATAAAGAGCTTAGGGATTTGATTTAGTAGTAGACAGGTAAGGTTGGACTTAGTGATCTCAAAGGCCTTTTCCAGCCTAAGGATTCTCTGATTCTGTGATTCTACTTTTTCCTGGAATTCTGCATAATGATAATACCATAGCTGCTGAGAATATGCAGAAGAATATCTTAAAGCTGGACTGTCCTTATTGTCTAGATCTACCTTTGACAGCACTTAAATTTAATTCAGTAACACCAAATTTCCACCACTACACCCTCCCTTCAAAGAAACAAATAACCCAACCAAATACACATTATTTTTAATCCTAGGGCATCATTTTTCCAAGAGTATTCCTTGAAAATTTGGACAGTTGTACATCACAAACAATTGTGGTTTTGTACAAAATATAGAAGGAGAAGACAGAAAGACAGCTTTAGTTGACTCCATGCAGTACGGTTTGAGCAATGAATGGCAAAAGCCAAAGATTTTTTTTTTATTTGCCTTTAAAATCAATGGAAGAATGAAAGTAGTATGAAAGTATCCAGAGTTGAGAAGTAAAATATTTATTAACACTGCAGGAAAGACTGAGCTGATTACAGGGCTTGCATTAGGAGTTTAGGCTCCTCGTTCAAATCGAATACGATCAATATAATCCATCAGAGCAGTCATCAGTTTATTAGATTCTTCCACTTAGATGGTCCTCGCAGAGTTCAATTTGTCTCATTGATTAGTATTGAGATACTGAGGGCAGAATCTTCTAGAGCTATATATAAAGAGTGATTACTGTTCTTCTTCCACTTCAAAAGTATTAAAATAAATAGATAGCTTTAAGTTATTTTCATCTCAAAATTCCACAGTTCAGACTTTGACTTCGAAAAATGGCATCAATCTTGGCCCATTTTTATTTGCAATACAGAAATTAATGTGTATTTGGTGATAAAATGTTCAGAGTAAGGGCTAAGTCAGAAAAAATGTAACCACTGTTTATAGTGGTTTTTTACATGCCTTTTCCCCACAGAGTTTCATGGGGACTTTCAGGATGACATGAAGCACAATTCCATTAACGCTATAACTACAGTTGCTAATAAAGTATTGCAATTATGTAAATATATGTGCTCTAATTATCTGATGGGGCCAGCAGTAATTATGTATCTGCATGGCCAATTATGAGTTAAAATTACATTAAAAACAATGTCACTCAATGTGAAGAACAAAAAGAAAACTGGAGATGTGGAAATGAAAAATATGGAAATGGGTGTCAAAGGTTGTCAGAAGCTGTTCACTCATGTAAACTAACATGGTTCCACCCTTCTTACATCTTTGTTCTGGGTCCCAACTGTTAGAGCACCTGGAACTACTTCTGTTGTAACCCCTTTCTTTTTCTCCTGTTCAAAGATGCTGAAAGTGAAGTGATGCAAGGCAAGACAATTTAGCCTTGCCCATCCAACCTGGCCTTGAACACCTCCAGGGATGGGGCAGCCACAGCTTCCCTGGGCAATCTGGGTCAGGGTCTCCCCACCTTCATCGTGAAGAATTTCTTCCTAATGTCTAGTCTAAATCTTACCCCACCTCCCTCCAATTTGAAGTCATTATGTCAAATGTTTTCCAAGAAGAATATGTATCAAATATTTTCCAAGCAGTTTCATAGTAGTTTCATTTCCACGTATTTCCCAAGACACGCTTATTTTAAGTACCTGAACTTACGAACTCTGTTTTTAAAAGGCTACATACACCTTGCCAGTTTTCTCTTGAAAGCATGAGAGGACTCTTGATTTATATAGATACTCACTTTATTTAACTAAATGAGATAGTGTTATTTATTTCTGATCTATAACCACACAAAAATCTTTGAAGTAATATATCTTGCTTTTCAAGGAATCATGCCATGCAGACAGAGGTAGCTTAAGCGTTTCATTCACATTTAGAAGCAGTAATTTATCAAGCGCAACGTATGTAGAGAAATTAGCTTGATGCAGTTAATGCACTGAAGTGAATGTTATCTTGTTCCGTTCAGGCTGCTTTTAACTAGGGCATATACAGCAGTAACTCATAGCTACAGATTTATAATATTTGGGAGCATCAGCAATTTTTGCACCTGTAATTTGTCACTTTTAGTCCCCAACTAACACATCTCCAGAGGGTTTAAGACACTGAAGCTGGCATATCAGATGGAAAATATTTCTTTTCTTCATAAACTGTACAGAATTATAATTCTAGGTTGTGGGTGAAGAAATACTAGTGATGAGCAGCCTGGTCCAGTGGGAGGAATCCCATGGAATCGGGTGGGCTTTAGGGTCCCTTCCCACCTAAACCATTCCATGATTACATGATGTATTAAAGGCTTTCTCCCAGCGCCCCCCTTCCCCTTCCCCCCCTTCAGTTTATTAATCCTGATCAGAAAGCATTTTTTTTTTATTTTCTGTAAGTAATCAATAGCATTTTCCCCCTAATGCAATCAATTATGTTTTGTTCTGCATAGCCTTTCTGTAACGAGCCTGATCTTAGGAGAAGATTGTTTCGGTATGGAAATAGATCACACGTAACTCAGTTTATTGCTTTATGTGATAATTATTCAGAAGGTTGCAGAAGAAACTAAACATAAATGGGGTAGGACAAGGATTATTCCAGGCAAAGAAGAGATATTCCAGAGATCATAGAATCATAGAATAATTGGGGTTGGAAGGGATATTAAAGCCTATCGAGTTCCAAACCTGCAACGGGCAGGGACACCTCCCACTGGATCAGGTGCCCAAGCCCCATCCAACCTGGCCTTGAACGCCTCCAGGGATGGGGCAGCCACAGCTTCCCTGGGCAACCTGGGACAGGGCCTCACCAGCCTCATGGAAAAGAAATTTCTCCTTATGTCTAGACCCATTCCAGCAGCTCCGCCTCCTTTTTATGATAAGGATTCCAGAACTTGACACAATATTCCAGCTGAGGTCTTCTTGAGCACTTCTTGTAGTCTCCTTTACATTGAGGATACCTTTGATTTGCAAAGTGTCGGCAGTACATGGGTTCTGTTCCAGAGATATTTTTTGATTATACTTCTAATATAGGCACACATAGATCTTTATCAAAATCCATGTCCATACATGTGTAGGATTTCCTCCTTTTCTTCCCTTTTTTTTATAGCTGTGCTTTTCTTCATATCAGTGGGGATTCTTGATGCACTTTTTAGTATTACTATGTTCCTGAAATAAAAAAAAAAGTTCTTGAAAAATCTCTTTAAAAGTATGTGAGGATTTAAAAAATAATAACAGAGCTTATTAATTCTGAGGAAAATATCATAGAACAACTAATGATAGTTTGACATGCTAAATGTGTTTATTGCAACAATGATGTAACATTAATGCCAACAGAATTATTCGTTAATATTCAAAATGAATTTATAACAATTTTCTAGCCAATTGTTACATATTTTTGCCATAGGATAAGAATGGGTTTGATTTCTGTTTTATATAAGGAGAGCATAGATATATTTTATGAATTCATATGAAGTAAAATATTGATATATGAAATCTACAGTTTCTATTAGGAAAAAACATCAGCTTACTTGTATGGTGCTTGGGAGGTCAGGAACACGAGGCAACATTTCATGTGTCTTTTAACTAGGCTGCTTACCAGCTGACATTATTTTTTGATAAATTACCCGTATCTGTCATTATCAAGCTCTGCCTTAAATTTGGAGGTCAGTGGCCCTTTGCATCATGATTCACAGGACCTGACATCCCCTCACTGCTGGTGGAAATCTCCCTTCTGTTATGTTGCTGACCCAGTCTGTGCTTCCAGTTTTGCTTGCAGTTCTGCCTTGCACTATTGTTTTTGCTGATCGATCTCCATCTCTCCTTGATATGTCCCTGAAATATTTCAGCTTGCTCTCCTTGATGCTCTGGGAGCAGTAAATGGTTCTTTCTGCACTGCTGCAATACACGACCATTTGTCTTCCTTCCTGCTCTGATGTCTTCAATGTATATCAGCCACACAGAATCTCAAAGGGCTCTGATGACTTCACATTTGCTGCCTTGAGGACCCAGCTTTCACAGTTATCCCTAGCAATAGATCACATTGTCAGTGATTACACCAGCTTGACCTTTATAAGCAGGTCTCCAATCTCCTTTTCTCTCAGAATACCTTTTAATTTAACATCTGCTGAATATGACATAGCCAACCTCATCCAGATGTCACCTTGTTGAGATGTTGCAATCTTCATGCATAACGAAGACTAGGTAGTTCCTATATTTTTCCCCTTCTCTCATGCTTCTTTTTAATCTAAATAAAATGATCCAATGTCTTCCTTTCTTATCCTTTATTGTTATGTTTGTGAGTCTATGAATAAGTCAGATCTACGCGTTTTAATCAGTTTACTTAAATGGCAATGATTTAGTTTTATTGCAAATTCAGCTTGAATTTGAAATTGAATAAAATTATGGACCTGGACTGAAAACTCTTCACTGCCAGGCTTTTTCTTTTCCAGGAACAATTGCTGAGTTTCTAGTTCGGTGTCAGATGAGAAAATTAGACCCATGATTCAATTCTTCTTCATTTGGAAGTTGTATTTTCTTTAGTAGATTAGTTGCACTTGCGTTCAGAAAAGGGGTTTTGTTTCCAGAAAATTACAATAAATTATTATAAAAAATAATTTCATTAAAGTCTATTGGTTAATTCATTGTATATTGTCAGAAGAGTGGTAAAAAAGTGGAGGCCACAGTGGTGCATACTGGGAGTTGTCTTAATTAATGTCTATTCATGATTTGGAGGAGCAGATGGAGTGCTTGTTCCCCAAGTTTGGAGATGACATCAAATAGGAGAGGAACAGCTGATGCACTGAAGATCAAGGCTGCAGTTCAGAGGGAGATAGAGAAGTTGGAGGAATGGGCTGACAAGAACTTCACAAAACTCAATCCAGACAAAAGCTACGTTGTGCATGTTGGAAGCAAGAGTCCCTGGCAATGACACAGGTGGGACCCTGCTCGCCCAGGGGACAACTCTGTTGAGGAGGCTCTGGAGGTTCTGGTGGGCAGAGAACTGAGCCTGAGCTAGTAGTAAGACCTGGTAGCAGAAGAGCCAAAAATTATAGAATCATAGAATCACCAGGTTGGAAAAGACCCACAGGATCATCGAGTCCAACCATTCCTATCAAACACTAAATCATGTCCCTCAGTGCCTCGTCCACCCGTCCCTTAAACCCCTCCAGGGAAGGTGACTCAAACCCCTCCCAGGGCAGCCTCTACCAGTGCCCAATGACCCTTTCTGTGAAAATTTTTTTCCTAATGCTCAGTCAGAACCTCCCCTGGTGGAGCTCGAGGCCATTTCTTCTTGTCCTGTCCCCTGTCACTTGGGAGAAAAGCCCAGGTCCCTCCTCTCCACAACCTCCTTTCAGGTAAAGAGCAATGAGGTCTCCCCTCAGCCTCCTCTTCTCCAGGCTAAACACCCCCAGCTCTCTCAGCTGTTCCTCACAATGCCTGTTCTCCAGCCCCTTCACAGTTAACAGGAGCAGAGTCAGGAGATCAGGAGAAAGTCATTATCCCCCTTTTATCAGTCCATGTTCAACAGTATCTGGAAAACTACAACCAATTTTGGGTTCCCAATTCAAGAAAGTCCTGGATACACTGGAGTGAGTTCAGTGAAGGGCCACCACCATGGTCAGGGGGACGGGAGCACTTGCCCTGTGAGAAGAGGCTGAGGGAGCTGGGCTTAGTCTGCCTGGAGCAGAGGTGGCTTTCAGGGAGCTTAGCAGCAGCCTCGGTGCTTAAGGGGATGTGATTGAGCAGATGGAAATAGTCTGTTCACACAAAAGTGTATGGCAAGAGAGACATCAAGCATAAGCTGAGACAAGAGAGGTTCAGACTGGAGAGGTTCAGCCAGCAGGGGCCCAGGTGGCCAAGAAGGCCAATGGCATCTTGGCTTGGATCAGAAATGGCGTGGCCAGCAGGTCCAAGGAGGTTTTTCTCCCTCTGGACTCGGCACTGGTGAGACCGCTCCTCGAATCCTGTGTTCAGTTCTGGGCCCCTCACCACAAGAAGGATGTTGAGGCTCTGGAGCGAGTCCAGAGAAGAGCAACAAAGCTGGTGAGGGGGCTGGAGAACAGGCCTTATGAGGAGCAGCTGAGAGAGCTGGGGGTGTTTAGCCTGGAGAAGAGGAGGCTGAGGGGAGACCTCATTGCTCTCTACAACTACCTGAAAGGAGGTTGTGGAGAGGAGGGAGCTGGGCTCTTCTCCCAAGTGACAGGGGACAGGACAAGAGGGAATGGCCTCAAGCTCCACCAGGGGAGGTTTAGGCTGGACATTAGGAAAAAATTTTTCACAGAAAGTGTCATTGGGCACTGGCAGAGGCTGCCCAGGGAGGTGGTTGAGTCACCTTCCCTGGAGGGGTTTAAGGCACAGGTGGACGAGGTGCTGAGGGACATGGGTTAGTGTTTGATAGGAATGGTTGGACTCGATGATCCGGTGGGTCTCTTCCAACCTGGTTATTCTATGATTCTATGATTCTATGAGATAAGGAGAACCTTTTTCACCATGAGAACAACCAAGCAGTGGGCAGGTTGCCCAAAGAGATTATGCACTTTCCATCCTTGGAGATTTTCCAAGACAGACCCAGATAAAGCTCTGAGGAGTCAAGTCTGATCACAAAGCTTTGCTTGCGGGGTGAGGCTGGACTAGAGACCTTCTTAGGTCCTTTCCAAATGGAGTGATTCTGCAGTTCAGTGATTTGCTTAATATGAAGCGACGGTCATAAATTCACCTTCTGATATTGAAGCAGAATATTGAAAGGAAACAACTGGAAAGACTTCCTAAAACCTGTGCAAACAGAGCTCTGATGTGCCTGTAAGCTGTCTGGGAATGTTAACTCTGTATCAGTACATCCAGCTCTAATTTGTAGATCACCGCCTAAGGTATGTAAGATATTACTCATTGTCTCTACATTACTCTGTCTCTCTTCACTTTTGGCATTTGTTGCCTGAGGGATTTTGTGCCTCTGAGGCCGCTTTTATTTTTAACAGGCACCTTTGATAACCTTTTAGTTTATCTGAAGTGTAAAATTTAAAGAGAGCAGTCACACATCCATTCAGCACGATTTTGAATTATTTGAAAAGGATCACCTTGGAGGATTTTAGGACTATTTTTGTGTTTTCTAAGAAATATTTTCAAATATTGATTAATTTTTATATAAGCAAACTTTTCAAAGGATACGATGATGTGCTTGTATTCCTTGCATAAGCTTGTATTGCTGATTTCTTTAAACTTACTGTCTCATGTAATATTTTCTTCCATTCTTTTCCTGTGTTTAACTGCATTGTACATCCTGACTGCTTGATGGTCACAGCCCCTTTGTCTGCCTAAATGCCAGAAGCCAAGCTCTTTTAGTCCTTCTTTTAAGGCAGGAATCCCATTCCATGCTTTATCACAGTAGCCTTTCTTTATCACTTTTATTTGTACAAAAGTTTCTTCAATATTTATGATCGAATGTGTAAAACAACACTTGCTGGTTTGTTTTTTGTTTTTTTTTTTATCTTTCCCTTGTGAAATGGCACTAGTACTTTCCTGGTACAGCTAGAAACACCTTGCCTGATGGAACTTAGCAAAAAATATTTTTTTTTCATGAGTGCTTTCAGTGATTAATTCACATGTTCGGGTCTGCTTTCTGTTATGCCTCTGGACCTAACTGAATTCCCTACTTAACAGAGAAGTTTTATCTCAAGTCCCTAATGCACACCAGCTCATTTCTCTTGTTTTTATTATACTAGTGCTCAACATCAGGTTTCCCTCTGGATGATACTTAACTGTCTTTTCTAATTACATTGTAGGTTATCGATGTATTTCATAAGTACATTTTCCTTTTTCTGAAAAGATAAATACTGATAAAATTAACTAAACCCTAAAAATAGTCTTTAAGACTTTCAGTGATAACTGTTCCACCTCAGCTCTTGTACTGTCACTGTGTCCTACCCTTCACTCACTTTACAGTTCTTTCACAGAAGCCCTTTTATACTACTCTTCACTCAATTTGTGTTCCATTCTTCATGTTTAACTTACGATTTTCCGCTCCCACTTTATGTTTTATGAAATCCAAACAGATGTGATCTACCTGTTAGCAGATCAATTGATCTTTTGATCCATTTCTTTTCAAAGATTAATTATATTTGCAAAGAAAGACATACATCTGCTCAAAGATAATTTATTATTCTGCATTTTTTTTGGAAATCACCTTTTTTAGAATTGCTAATGCTTATCATCCACACTGATGAATTATAGAATATCTAGCTTTAGTTACTGAACTAGACAGTGTTTAACTGTGTGAGGGCACAGGCAGTAACACTGGAAAACCACCATGTAAAAGTATTTGCTGGGCTCTATAGATCTTCATCTTGATCCAATTAACATCTGTTTTACTTTGGCTCCAGCAGACTCTTTGGAAATGTGAGTTAGCAAATACTAGCTCCAGTTTTTATTGACTTAATTTTCTGATCTAGAGAAGTCACAAGGGCTAGATTGTTCTTGGCTCTTTTGTGTTGAGCACTTTGGAATAAAGTGAAAAAGCAATTCAATGTCAGAAACAACTGCAATTCCTGTCCTTCTCAGATAAAATGTCCTCTTCCGTGGTGCACGTGGAAGTTGAGAGGTATTCTTTCATGGAACTTTCTCAAGGATGTACAGTTTTGTCAGCCTCATACTGGCCTGTAAACTGGATTCAGAGCCCAGACTGGTTCCAGTCAAAGCAACATTATTTTCTGGAAATGAATTCAACTTCTCAAATGCAAAGATACGCACAGTTTAAGATTAATTTTGTGCAGGAAAGCTTTTTCCAGAGCACACAAGTTAAATTAATCTATTAAAGGGTTTCACCACATACCCCTGAAGTGGGTAATAGAAGACATTTAGGTTAAAAAATATCTGCAGAAAAACAGATGCAACCCAGAGGAAATTAAGGAGTTAACAGACACCACATTCCTTCTGAGAGCAACTGTGTGCTACTTACTGTTTGCACTCAGTGTCTGCTTAACACTTAACTCATCATTCATCTCCCTGACTCACTTTTTCTCAGCTATTTACTTTGATACAGCAATAATGGAGCCCTTTGTGGTATTGATGTGCACTCACCCGTACACACCAAATTAACAGAGGACCATTCTTCTTCGGAGTTAGGTTCAATTAGCCCACTTAGACCCTCAGAATGAGTGCTTTTCCTGACCTTCAGGACAGGTTGTTTCTAGAAAATGATTTAACTGGTTTGGACAGTAGACAGAGATGGCAGAGTCTTGTTTTCTGTCCAGTTGATAGACTAAGCCCATCTTAAATGAAAAGAACCCCAACCAGTTAGTGCTAATTGGTGACTTAGAGCCCATGGTACCAGCAATTATATACTACATGTTGAAGAATTTCCTCTTTTTTTTTCTTAAAAAGGGTTTCTTATCCCCAGTTTTCTTAAATACTACCAAGACGAGTTATGAGCAACATAAATGTATTTACCAAAACTTTCTTACTGTGAAACCTAAACTGTATCTGCAATCTTTGTTTCTTCACTCATTATATTATTAACTTTGATGAACAAAGATGAAAAAACAGACAGGTAAATATTAATACGGGTATTCTGACTGCCTAAATTACGAGAATATAAGCAAAACATAACCCAATATTTTTAATTCTGAAGTGCTTTTTTTTAAAAAAATTTGTTTTGATGACTATTTAAATTACTGTTTATAAACTTCACAACAATTTTAACCTGTTATTTTAAATAATTAGTTTACAGTTATTTAAAAAAGCAGCTTAGAAGTAAAACCAGTAGTATATGTTCTATACAGAATCAATTAACGAACTAGGATTTGGTAGGAGTTTCCACATGTAGCAGAGAGTATATTCTGAAAGTTAACCAAGGAAAAGATATTCTCTTTAGCCCAATTATTTTTAGAAAGATTAATTAAATCCTGTTCAAGCATTTGAAAAGGAAATTACAGGAAATTACAGGAAAATAACTTGCTATGATTTTGCTTTTCATTTGAATCGTGTGGTAGAGTTTATCACTGCATTATAGAAGATGGTATTAATGTCAGTGTACAAAAACTTCTCTGACTGAACACCTACTTTCAGGGAGAGGTCACATGACTGTGTTTGGCATACAGTCTATAATATGATAATTATATGAAAAGACTGAATTCAGAGACATAAACAGGGCAAGATAATGCACAGATCCATGTGTCTATAATTCCATCCACAGTCGTCACTCATTTTGCTACAGGTTGGCATTCACTATCAAAGCAAAAATACCTGTACTCTCCTGTCTAGCTGTCAATAATGCATCAAAGAGGGTGTTTTCACCGCACTCATTGGCAATTTTTAAATTTATGACTGTGCATTTGACAGATGCACTTGGATAGTCTCAGTGAAAAATTATCATCTCCCAACTTTTACCAAATGTCCAGTTCCTTTTGAGGAAAGCAGCGCTGATGGCACCCGTCCTACTGATTTTAGACATTTGCTATGGATGCCAAATAGACATGTCCCTCTTGACTGGTGACAGGTGAAACCAAATGGATTTCCTAGCAGCCCCCGTTACGAATACAAGCTGAGAGAGTTGGGGTTGTTCCACCTGGAGAAAAGAAGGTTCCAAGGAGATTTTAGAGCAGCTTCCAGTACCTGAAGGGGGAATGAAGAAAGCTGTAGAGGAAGTTTTTATAAAGGCGTGGAGTGATAGGACAAGGGAGAATGGCTTTAAACTGAAGAGGGGCAGGTTTAGACTGGACACTAGGCGGAAATTCTTCACAATGAGAGCAGTGAGGCCCTGGCCCAGGTTGCCCAGGGAAGCTGTGGCTGCCCCATCCCTGGAGGGGTTCAAGGCCAGGTTGGATGGGTCTTGGGCAGCCTGGTCTGGTGGGAGGTGTCCCTGCCCATGGCAGGGGGGTTGGAATTAGATAACCTTTAAGGTCTCTTCTGACTCAAAACATTCTATGATTCTAGTCTAAGTTCTTCAAGTTAGATGAGTGAAATTCACATCTCAAAGTGGTGTCTGCCATGTCATTACTCCTTGGGCATTGAATTGTGGCTCTCCAATGTGAAATAAAGGATTTTTGACTTCATAAAATCTAAATAACATTAATACAGTTTGTGTTTGAACGTGGAGGTGGATGTATAACACAGCAGAGACAGCAAGTTGCCTAAGGACAATTTAAATTAATAATATGAAGATGTGTGAAATTGCAGAACGCACATAGCCAAGTGGATGAATTAATTTAACAATAAAACCAACAGTATTGAGTAGTTTGTTACTGAGTATGTGCCTAAACCCTACCAAGATCCTCAGCCTTGTCTTTCTGCTACTTAAATGTACAAGAGGTTAAGGGCTTCCTGACTTGGAAACTGGACTTGGCTCAAATAGAATTGCACATGATGACGATGCTGACTGCTTGGACATGCACAGGGAGAACATTATGAGTTCTGCCACATGCTGTGTGACTACCCAGAGAAGAATCACTGAGCAGAGCTTACTGTAGGCAGTGTTTAACAGCAGTACAGAAGCTATAATTTCTGCTTTTACTGAGGTAGGCTGTTCTGCTTTACAGAATAGTCTTGCCTTTGCCCCAAGGAAAGATCAACCCTGTATAAACCACCCTCCATTTTCACTGGTGAGACAACATGCACAGTTAATGTATTCCAGAACGTCACCATTTTCCCTTATAGAATTATTCTTACAGTAGGGTTCATCTTGATTTTCAGATGTATATTTAAATATACAAAGGAGACATGGTCGTGTGAGCTGAGCATCTGAGCTGCTGTTATACCCTGTGAAAATGTAGCCAACAGATTCAGCACAGTCCAGGGACTTATTGTCCAAATCTAAGTATGAAGTTTTGCCTAAGATGAACAGCTCTCTAACCTCCACTGAATATTGCAAGAAATTTGAGATAGATCTAAAAAGGTATTGGGCTATTGGACAGGAAGACAATAAGATTGGTTTTCAGCCACATTGACAAAGAAGGGAATAGGTCTTTCCTCCAATTGTTTTAGCTGAGTATCTTGAGAAGAGTGAGAAACAGTTATTCAGCTTAATAAGACAATCTGAAGAGATTCATGGAACTGAAGACATGCTCCCTTGTTTGATTGTTTCTTGTCACCTTAAGCAGCTGCTTGCACAGTGTGGGTGGTGTGAACTTTACTGGTATCTAACAAGTAAGAAATATAGTGAGAAATATCATGGCACCTGAATTTAAATTGTATGTCTAGTTGTTTTATCTCTTCCTGAATCAGGTCTTCGCTGTTAAAATTACACAGTTCTTGGGTATTGTGGTAGTCAAGGGGAAAATCAGCTGAGAAAGAGTTGGCCTGCTGGCATGGTGGCCAAGTCTTCTATATAAGACTTAAGGCTCTGGTTTCAGCAGCTGATATATCAGGCCTCAGAGATGTTAAACATGTTCCCCTCAAGGTTGTAGCACCAATATCTGTCTAACCAGTAATAACCTTTTGGTGTCCAAGCTTGGTTCTACTTCATGCCTCATGATGCCTTTGCAAAAGCTGAGAAATGCATGAAGAGCCAAGCAGGTTATACATAAAGTTAATATTGAAATGAGAAATATATGTTAGACAAAATTCAGGCTGACAGCAAAGTCTTATAGATGAACCTTACTATATTATATGCTATAAATGTTTTTCTCTCAGCTAATGTTGTATGTCCTGTGGAATACACAGAGATAAGGTTTATTTTAAAACGTGAGTACATTTATCGTAGAGAAAGTTTCGTGATACCTTTGGAAGCCTTTCATGGTTATAATGGAATTGAGAATGTATTTAGAGTAACCAATGACAAGCAACTTAGCAATTAAAATGCAGCTTCAACAAATTGAATGATACAATGGTAACAAGATTAAAAAGCCTGAGCCATTTTTCATATGCAGAAACATGTGGAAAATAATTTCTAATCCACAAAATGCTTGAAGGCTGTATTTACAGAAAAATGAGGAATGATGTGTGTGTATTTGCAAATATATATCTAATCTCTTACAGCCCAGATTCTGCAGTCTTGCTAGCACCCTTTTGATCCTCAATTCAAAGAGGTTTCCTTCCTATTTATTATTGGAAAGTTATGTGCATACATCTAAATATTTCTATATATATAACAGATAAAAAGCAACTCATCTACGTCTCATTTTCCATATTGTGCTCAACATCCATTTGATTTCTATGGTTTGGGTTTTCATTCTTTGAGGTTTAAATGCCAGATTCATTAACAAGAAAATAATCAGCCCAAAACTTCTGTTTTTCTCTAGACCTGTCTGAAAGAGCAGAAAATTTAAGTGAAAAAGGGTTTTACTGAATTCTTCCAAGCAAACGATGGCTTGAAAGGTTATATTTAGAAAGTCGATACTGTTGACCATTGTGCAAAGGTCAGGGTTGACAGAGCTCACAATGGGAAAGCTTTCCATGTTGTTTTTGTGGGAACTGAAGTAGGAAGAAAGCAAGCAAATATCTAAAAGGAAAAAAATCCTAAAGGTCCATCTGGTACTATTGTCGGTGATATTTAAGCTATTGAGCAACCACCATCTTATCATACTCTCAGACCATGCCTACAGGGCTCCTCCAGTAAGGAAAACATAGCAAGGAAAATTAATAATGGCTTGTTGACATAAAACTAGAGTAATTTCAAATGTTTCTGTTGCATGTGTGTTAGCATTAAACTCCTCTTAAACAGAAAATGAAAAACATTCACTTCTGCTCTAACAGATTAGACTACTGAAATTTGCTTGTACTTGGAATATATTTCTTGTGAATAGTCCTTTCCTGGGGTCTGCTTTAATTATTTCAAAACATTAAAGGCTGTACTTGCTGATTTCATGTTTCCCATGGAAAGAAAGAAAAACAAAAACCAAAAAAACATCGCTGCCTTGAAATGCATTTAAAATTAGTTTTTTTTGCTGAAATTCATAATCCGGTTATGAGTCAGTGTAAAGTTTCTTAATTATAGAGGATGATAGTTGATCATCGTTGACGATAGCTCTGTCTTCATGCAGCCATATGCCTCTCCTAGCAGAATGAATTATGGTTGGACTTGATGATCCGGTGGGTCTCTTCCAACCTGGTTATTCTATGATTCTACGAAATAAAGACCTGTACAAGTATCTGAAAGCAGAACTCACTACTAAAGGACACAAGAATGTCATAAAAATAAGAATAGGTAATTTACAAAGGTTTATTTCTGACCTTCCTGATTTTAAGAACCAGCACAAGAACTCCCAGCTTCCTGCCATAAGTTTATAAAAAGTAAACAGCTGCTCCTGCCTCATACTTCCTTTCTTTCTGTTTCATCCCATCACAACAGTCTCTTCTGTTTGTAGGTGTCTCTGGATACAACCAGACTTCATAGCATGTCAGAATCTCACTCAGGTCCTGATTCGTGGCACTCCAGATCAGATAGAAAACTAGGGTTCCCCATGAATTCCTTCCGATTTTTAATTTCTATGGAAATCCGTGCACAGAGTAATGAAGAGCACGTGAGTGCTGCTGGGTTTTGTAGAGTCTGTCCTGTCAGAGTTTGGGATGAAGCCAACCTGCACACCAGGACACAGGAGCAGAGTCTCAGCATTTTTACTAGTTTAAATACACTTTTTCCCACGTGTGCAGACCCTGTGACTGCTATCTCTTTCAGTTTTATGATTAAAACCCACTCTCTTCTCATTAGTATTTGATTAGCTTTTAGAATCTCCCACTTGCACCTGGAGATGTTTTATTACTTGTACAAGGCAAGAGTTTCTCAGCCCTTATGATAGAAGACCTTTTCTTAGTCATTAAGCAGCATCTGTTTTGGCAATATTACAGTAATTCCAACATTTATTTTCTTCAGTATCATTGGGCAATATTGTACATATTTATTGAATTATGGGCAAAATAAAACTAAACGTGCTTAGCAAAGATCATAAAACCAACTAGGAACAAAGATTTTTAATATTGAAATGAACTGCGTTCAGTGAATTAGAAAATTAAAAGGAGTTTATGCTCCAAAAGCCACCAGAAGCATATTATGGCTCTAATCCAGCAAATATTTGTGCACACATGTAACTTTCCTCATGTGAATAAGATTAATAACATATCTAATTAGGATTTGTAATGCAGGAATCTCCGGGAAAAAACTCTTACGAGGAAAGACAAAGCTAACAGTAACATTTTCTGGGAGATCACAGCCTCTTCTTTGTATTTATGCTCACCTAACCAGATACACTGTGGAGATTATGTTTTGCTTAAGACTTTGCTGGAAGACTGCCTCGGCTCAATAATAAATCTTTCTTCTTCCTTATCAATTCCATTTTCACGTCAGGATTTTTCTGTTTTACCAGAGAAAGTTAATTCTAAGAATTAACTTAGACTCTTCTAGAATACTTGCATAATTTAATTATAGGTACTTTTAAAACTACATTTGATAAATCCACAGAATGCAAACATTTTACTTAAAGTATTGCAGAAGAAAACATATCAGGAAATATGGTGTCACAGTTCAAAGTTTGGGTTTATATTTTAGGTTTCTTAGTTCAGCCCAAACCCAAATACCATATTGGAAGATATACATTTGCAAACAGAAAGTTTTAAGTTCCGTACAAGAGCTACAGGGTACAATTCAGTCCTTAGGGTAAACAGAGTAGATGGACAGAGTAGATGATGGAATGATCCATTAAGCTTTAAGAGTCTATAATTATCATTTATTCATTCATTGAATATCTTTATTTTTGTTTTAGTGGGTCAAGGCTGACAAACTGGATCACAGCAACCAGTGCTCTTATCTTGATAAGCATCTCAGTACAATCTGAAAGGAATATTTTTGACTGTTTCTGTAATGACACCTTTGAGTGACCAAGATGATTTATTTTCAGCTATCTTGATATTGTCTAATTAGTTGAAAATGCAGCTAGGATGATTTATTTCCAATGTTTTTCAGCTCAGACATTACAACTGAAGTTTTCTCTTTAAAGTTTCTGCTAATATATGGAACTTTTCTGTAATGAATAATTGAAATAATGGAGTCAGACCAATTAGTAACGAATTGTATATGTAACCACTGCAAATATATAGGGATCCATTGTTGGCAAGGATGTAGATCTTTTGTCAGGTACAAGTGAAGACTGTTTTCTAGGAGAATTTATGATGCTCTGCAAGTAACTCAGAATCCTAAATACAGGGCCATGAATAATCAGAATTCAATCTCAGAAAAAATAAAAATACAAAGTTGTGTTTCTAAAATCAGACCCTTAAAACTGCGATTTGATATGGAAGCCAGTTAACAGAAGTCACAGACACTGCCAGGTGCACATCTTATTGCTACCGTGTACATTCAACTTTTGTTTACATGGTATGAAAACTTCGTTATCTTTAGACATTTCCTAACAAGTCAGCTTGCTGAAAAGCCAGCCAAAGAGGACTTTCTTCAAGGAATGCATGGCTTAACTGGGTAGTACTAGGAATTGACTGCTGCAAGGGTCATGGAATACAAATGGCTGGTGCTAACGACTCCACTTTTGCAGCGGAGGGAAAATGTGAGAATATAACCTGATATAATTTCAGTGTCGCCCTGCCTATCAAATGTTTTTATCATTATGATAATCTGCAAACTTGTATTTGTATGAGGAATCTGTCTCTATTCAGAAAATATGATGGGTATGCACTGAAATGAGGGATGGGGAGAGATAGGTACAGATAAGTACAGGTCTGGAATCTTAAAGTCCCTAAGTTGGAAAAGACCTTTGAGATCATCAAGTCCAACTGTACCTGTCCTCTACTGAATCATATCCCTAAGCACTTTATCTATCCACCTCTTAAATATCTCCAAGGATGGGGATTCAACCACCTTCCTGGGCAGCTTCTGCCAGTGCCTGATAACCCTTTCAGTGAAGAAGTTTTTCCTGATGTCCAATCTGAACCTGCCCTGGTACAGCTTGAGGCCATTCCCTCTTGTCCTATTGTCTGTCACTTGGGAGAAGGGACCAATATCCACCTCTCTACAATCTCCTTTCATGTGGTTCTAGGCATTGATAAGGTCTCTCCTCAGCCTCCTTTTCTCCAGGCTAAACATTCCCTGGTCCCTCAGCTGCTCCTCATAACCCTTGTTCTCCAGCCCCTTCCCCAGCTCATTTCCCTTCTCTAGGAGCACTCCAGGACCTCAATATCTTTCTTACGGGAAAGCTGTTCCACTTCCCAGCAGTGAAATCTGTCCTTCATCCAAGCCAAGTAAGGGAACTATCATACTTTCCTTTGCTTAGTGCTCCTCTGTTTTCTCTGTTCAATCCTTAGCCTGTGGGACTCCTTAACTAAAATTGAGCTATGCCAACCTACTCCAGCTGAGAATCTGGCCACCCTAAGTGCTTGCCTGTGCAGGTATGGAAGGTGGTTTGACATGTGATTCACCCTTAAGGTCTAAGTAGCTAGGTGCAGTTGGGTTACTGTAACCCAATGCCTTTAAGAGAACTTCTCTCTCAGTTATTTGTGTTGCACTGTTGCTTTGGCTTTTTAAATTTTTGGTTTTGAATTAAAACCCATTGGACTCAAAACTAATTTTGAAATATAATCTCAAAAATCTTGATTTTAAGTACTTGATGTTTAGTATAACAGTCTGTGTCCGTATAAGTACACTTAAATAAGGAGACAACAACAGCAGCAAAGACAATAATTTTGCATAATAATCTTGGGTTTATGTAGTAGTAGTGATTCATCATGTTTATTTTCAAATCAGCTAACAGAAGATTGAAAATGCACCATATCTAATTTAAAGAAATGTCTAGTATGAAATATCATGCTGTGTTACTGAGCATTATGTTCATCTGACTGGTTAAGGTGCAGCTTGATATTTTGTCAGTGACAGTTTAATTTCTGGATCGGTGTATTTCTGAATGATTTTTCACCAGTATAATGCATTTATTGTGTGTTTAATGGGATCATTACTATTTTTCAACAGCTATAATTTCAGATTATGTACAGTCACAGGAAGACACAGATATAAGTTTCCTTTATTTGAGATGCTGTGGGGAAAAATGTGATCATGAAATTTTAAGCAACTGCAATCAAGGTCTTCTAATTAGGCGTGTTGAATCTAAAGTCAAGAAACACCTCTGTGGTCTCCCCACAAATTTACAGAACTATTTTCCATTGAAGATTATAATGGAGTCGAAGTTTTAACATTACTCAATTACGCATCGATGCAAAATAACTGAGAAGAAAAGACAAGAAAATACCTCCTGTTTATAAGAAGATATCTCAGTTTCACATTTATTTCAGAGCAAAATGTTAATATTTCTTTGTAGAATGTCTTCCTGGTTGTATTTTTAGATGTCGTGTCACATAATAGCACACATATTTAAAATAGAGAATTGATTTTTTTTTTCCATTTCATTGTGCATCATTTTTTTTTCTGTCACTTCATATAGGGAATTCATTTTCCAGCAGGACTGTGGAATGTCAAGGTTTCATTTAATTTTGGAGCAAAGGAATCACTCCTAGAATGATGTCTCATTGCTATGAAACAGTGGTTTTGTGTAAATTTAAGTCATAGTAATATTGACATGAATATATACATTGCTAGATGCTTAAGGCTAAATTCCCTTTCAGTCTGTGTTATGAAACAGGAAGTAGATCTATGGGTTTCAGAAAATTTTATTCATATTTATGAAAGTGTAAATGAAAGTATTTTTTTCCAGAATGCTGAAAACCTTAGGAAGCAGACAAGAAATTTAATGATAGGAGGATTTGGTGAATTCTGTGAGAGAATATTTTTACGATTCAGACACTTGTGATGGAAGAAAAAGGAAGTTTAATAAAGGAAAAGAAGTATGAGTATTTCTGTAGTATAGGGAGGTAGAAAATAAGAGAGCTTGTGCATTCTCTTGATAAAGAAAAGAATGGCTCTGCAGAAATGTCATATTGAGATTAATGTGACTGCTTAATATTAGCATTTTTGGATACTTAGTGCACTATAAATAATTGCATATGGTTATCTTTGTTTCTCTTTGTACCCTGGTGCAGTAGCAGTGCCATCTAATGTCCTAATTAATCTGCAATATCTTCCTAGTCAGACTTTCAACACCAACAAAAAAAATCCTTCCAGGAATGATGAACTTGGCTCTCCTCCAACTGATACCGTGGCTGCTGCTCCAATAATCTCTGAGCTCTTATAGCGACATAATCAAGTTAAGAAAATCTGGACAAGATATTTGGAGTCAATCAAGTGCTCTATTTTACTTTAAAATGCTGAGCAGGTGCAAGTGGGATACATGCAAAATGGTCATTAGGCAAAACTTGCTTTGAGGAAGGTGGGGCCAACATCTGCACTTATTTTTACAGATACAAAGGAAGTGTGAGTAGGTTCCAAATGGATGAAGCAGCAGAACTGAATAAAGCATCCTGATTTAAGACTTTCACTGCTGATAGTAATTAGCATTTGAAAAAAAGCATGATCAATCTTTTTTTTTTTTCTCTTGTGGTAGAGAAGGAGGAGTCTAATTTAATTAAGAAGGATATTAACTCCAAGCACCTACCTAATCAAATATTAACTATATTCAGAACAGGCAAATTATAAACATTTTATAGTGATTTAGATGTTTTCCTCTATAGATGGATGGGTTTTTTAACAGTGCTTCTTTGTTTTTACTAAAACCCCTGGTCTCAGTTTACCCTTCAGATGTTCTGCATTTCAATGACTGGCTGATAGGACCCTCCTGCAATAGATCTTTATGACATCATTTTATTTTTTATATCCTAGAAGATGAAAAAGGATTTTGTGTAACTGAAGTAGAACCAGGTTCTTAAATCATAATGTGACAGTTTAGAATATCAGCAAGATATCTGAGGATAACTGAAGTTTGTATTTTTGACTCTTTTTTTCACTCTAAGACAAAAATTTCATTTTAGATACTGCATTTATATTTTCTTATGGCCTTCCTTGTTTTGCAGTTTCAATTGAATACTTGTAATGAGTTTGTGTGTCAAATTTTCTTCAAATATTTCTTCATCTAAGTGTTATTTTAAGTGCATTCCTAATACTTTCCTTTATATTACTGCAGATTTTTCCTGTTAGAAGTCTTAAATCTGGAAATATATTTTCCCAAATAGCCAAAATAACAAATATATGCCATTTGGGATAAGCTACAAAGTTCCGAAGTTTTGCTTTTGGAAAGCAAAAATATGATGAAGGCTCTCACTTCAGAAACACTATTCATTATTATTTGGTTATAAATTCTAGACAGACCAAATAAGAAACTTTCCATTGTGGCAGGCAAATGAATTAAGAAAAAAAAAGAATTAAATGAATGAAACTTTCAAACAGAAAAAGGATATAAAGTAAGAGAATGAAGTTTTATTCACCTCACATTATTAGAGAGGAACTGATGACTTCCTGAGCTCCCCTTCAACCTCAGCCATGCTGTGTTTTTGCGATGGATCACAGAATCATAGAACAGTTTGAGTTGGAAGGGACCTCAAAGAACATCTAATTCCAACCCCACTGCCACGAGCAGGGACACCTCCCACTGGATCAGGTGCCCAAGCCCCATCCAGCCTGGCCTTGAACACCTCCAGGGATGGGGCAGCCACAGTTTCTCTGGGAAACCTGGGCCAGGACCTCAACACTCTCATGGTGAAGAAATTTCTCCTTATGTGTAGTCTAAATCTGCCCCTCTCCAGTCTATATCCATTGCCCCCAGTCCTATCACTCCATGCCCTTCTAAAAAGCCCCTCCCCAGCTTTCCTGTAGCCCCTTCAGGTACTGGAAGGTCACTCTAAGGTCTCCTTGGAGCCTTCTCTTCTCCAGACTGAACAACCCCAACTCTCTCAGCCTGTCCTCATATAGGAGGTGCTCCAGCCCTCCGATGTCTCCAACTGCAAACTTACTTGTTTACACGTTTGTCAGGGCAAGCCTAGGACTCCGTACAAGTTGTACCTTTAAATAATGAGATTTGAAAATATTAGTATTACGGTCAGTTTTTGAAAATTGATACTTTATTCTCATGAACATCAAGTAGAATGCTGTGCCCAAGCACCAGTAAATATCTGGCTATTAGTTCATCAATTTAATTTGCATTCCTTTCACCCAACCCAATGTTCTCTGCAAATAGAAAAATGTAATACACATGTTCTGTTTCAGTTAGTAACTTTTTATCAATTTGTTTCTTTTTATAAGAATAGGAAATTGGTTTTGCCCGGATATTCATTAGTTATAAATAGAATTTTTCACTTAAACTAGAAAAGCACCAGTGTAAATTTAAGGGAAATCAGCACATACTTGGTCCCTTGAGTGTGTATTTGTGTGGTGTAATCTAAATTGGATTTTTAAGATGAAACTGGTGTGCCACTACTCAGTCAAATGTAATCACATCTCTTCAAAGCTGGTTTCACCCTCTCAGTCATATACGTATTTGTTTTCTCTGCTCATGAAGCAAACTCCCTGCCCCTGAAGGTGATTGATTGCACAGAAGAATGAACCTCTTTATCCATAGGCCACCTGTGTTGCTTGTCTCCTCTGACTTTTGTGTCTCCCTATCTAAACTCTGACCTGGCTAGATAACAACCAGCTGAAATCATCTCTTTAGGCTTGCATACATTTATTACTGAACTGTACCAATTTGTGTTCAGGGTAAGGGGAGATTGCATATCTTGCATGCAATAGTGGGATTACTACTTGATAGGGCTGAATACAAATGTGGTCTTACAGTTTTTTTTTTCCTGACTTCAGAGACAGCAGCAGAAGAAATACCTTTGACAGTGTGTTCTTTGAAATCTCTTAACTTGTTGATACGAGCGTGCAGGATCAGACTTGATTCTTCACTTTGTTTCAGTGTGAGTTTCTGACATGTATTGACAGCAAAAATCACTGAATATTTTGCTTGCTAGGAAGTGTGAGTTAAATATGTGAAGTTATATTTCTGTTCACCAAGGGTTGTCTGTGAACAGGTTGCCCAGGGAAGCTGTGGCTGCCCCATCCCTGGAGGTGTTCAAGGCCAGGTTGGATGGGCCTTGGGCACCTGATCCAGTGGGAGGTGTCCCTGCCCATGGCAGGGGGTGGAATTAGATGATCTTTGATCCCTTCTAACTCAGATTCCTTCTAACCCAAACCATTCTATGATTCTATGTATATATATACACACATATATTTGTGTATTTTCAGAAGTAGAGCAGTCATCGTGATGTTTCTGAATTTGTGGTCACTTAATTGAAATTGCTTTGTTACAGCCAGTTTTCAGAAAGTGTTAATGTAGATTCTGAGAAAACAGAGGCACTTCAGAGTTTCTTAGTTCTGGAAAAGGGAATCTGTTTGAGGGAGTTGAAGCAGAACTCTAAAGGGATATAGAATCAGTTGCATAAAGATACATAGGAATTTTGACATTTGGTATTGACACACATAACGTTCAAACACCTAGATAGCCCCTTGTCCAGGTTGCTGTGAATCTAAAATGCAAATCATGTCTCTGAATTCTTTATATGTCTCATAGGGATGTCCAAAGGGAATTCAACCAGCACTTGAAAAAAGGTGGCAGTGGCAAAGATAGGTCTAAATTGCCCACAGGGGATGCCAGGAGAAAAGAAGCACGACTGGGATCCTTCTTGGAGATTTGCTCTGAGATTTGCAGACTAGAAAACCCTCTTGTAATTATAAGCTTATAAAACGGTTGGACTCGACGACCCAGGAGGTCTCTTCCAACCTGATGATTCTATGATAAATCCTGCCAAATGCAGTAGTCATCTGGAATGTAAAATTCCATGCTCTAGTCCTCCTTCACAGGCAGAGATCTGTATCTTCAGTTTACTTGTCTTGGGACAATGAAGCTTGAACCTCTCCTACTAAGGCCCTGTGATGTGCAGAAGACAATTCAAGAAACAGGAGTCAGACTAAGAAAAAGCAATAGCAGTAGCAATTCCACGATTTTATCCTGTCAAACTCAGAAATGGTACCAACCAGCCTGGGATTCATAATACAGACCTGAGTTACTACTGCAGGACTCTGCTGCTGCACCAATATGACCCTATCATTGTAGATGAGTTTTGAAGAACTTTTCTGTTCTACAGTGTAGGAGGATGTAATGTGAAATTGGTTTTGCCTTAGAAGAACAAGGATTATAAGAGCCATTTCTATCTCCTTCATGATAAAGGAGGACCTGCTCTAGACAGACACATTCTTTTTCTATTAAATTTAGAATAAACTGACAGAGGTCAACTGGAAAAAGATAGTAATGAATTACAGCACAAAGGAACTCTTCTGATCATTTTTGCAGTCAACTTTGTAAGAGGAAAAACAAAAGACAAAACTGAATGAAACTGTGCTTTACTAGTTGAATTTCAGAGTGAAAGATGAACGCATAACTCATTAGACACTTGTTCTTGTAGTTAACAGAATTTCAGACAATATCTGGAACAGATGCTCCTTTGGACACAATGGGATGGACTGATGTTTCCGAGGCGCACCAGGCATGGATGCTTCTATTGTGCTGTTACAGTATTTTTCATGTGATTTCACAAAATAACCTGTCTCTGAATCTTGCTCTTGCAGCAGTCATGGTGTACCTGTGCTTTTACATAAGAAATTTGAATCCTATGTCACTGAAACCTGGCCGGTGAGTTCAGTTGCTGAACACTAATTTGTACAAATCAATCATAGGAAAAAAAGCTGCCACTAATGTAACTACAAACTTAAAGTCACTGTCACGTAGCCGTGTGTATACAGGCTATGTAAGTCTTGAATGAGCACCAGCCTCAAATAAGAAACTGAAAGTGACTTGACACCTGTTTGCAGTGCATTTGTATATAACTTGTCAAGATAAATAAGATTTATGAATCCAGTCTTCAATATGTAGCCCAAGAACACTTTTAAGAAGGATGATTTAAAATATTGTTCTACACGCTAAGCACATAATGGAATTATAGGAAAACAACTGAACTATTTATACATTTTATTTATATTTAAACCTACTATATCTACAGTTTAAGAGGCTTTGCATTTAGACCAGGTGTAACAGATTTTATTTCCCTGTGCTACAGGTGCATTAAGGAATCCTACAGCATAATAAAAGAATGGGAAAAACTATGTTGCTATCAGATTCTGATGACTATCAAGAGGGAGAGGAAAATACAAAGAGTGGAAATTAATTCATACACTAATGAATTTTTTAATTAGTATTTAAAACCCCAAACTTCTGCAGTGTATTTCCCTGTAGGGAACAGTATAGAATCATCCAGGTAATTAGACCAAGTGAAGATAATAAAACAGACTTATGGATATAATGTGATAAAAGATGTTTGAAGGTCAACAGCAGCAATCAAAGCAAGGACAGAAATTCATTAGATGAAGATAAGGTCTCAATAGTGCTGTGTCCTTCCCCTTCAATTTCCTGAAAATTCTGCAAATGTTCTAAAATCAAGTTAAATAAATGAAAAAAAACACATATACTGGTTAAGATTTCAAATCTGTCTTCAAACTCATCTGGGCAATTAGAATTTTTTGAACTGTCATCTTTGCAAACTATTCTTCCCATTATCATTGGTGGACAAAGACAGTGTTTCAGGTATGTTAAAACACTAAGTATTTTCTTTTCAAATCATGCTATTTGTGTCAGGTTTTTGCCACTAAATGTATGCTGCCTGCTCAAAATATGCTGGCATACTCCAGCATTGCCGTGCGAGAAGCAAAGTCTGAAAACATGACACAGCCTGAGAACCTCTTTGCCACTGTATTGGTGTTCAGATAGTAACTTTTCTTGGATCTTGATGCTCTCAAGGCATTTCTTACTAGGGTCAAGTTGGCTGTGAAGAAGCAGAGAAGAATGGGATGAGTCTTATTTCCATCCATAGCCCCTCTGTTCCCTGTCCTAGTGGGTACGGTGACTTTTGGCCTTTGAAGTACAAGTAGTATCTTATTGATTCTCCAAGAAAGACTAAAGCAAAGAAGGGGTGAGCCTGAGATGTTGTGCCACCCTTAGCTTTGGACTTAGCCTCCAGGCACGCATTAAATGAAAATAAATCAGTCAGAATTAGATTTTCCTGAGAAAAAATTAACCTTTATTTATTTTAAATGCTTAAATTTTTTAGGCCTAAGTTTTATCTCCCTGGTTGCTCTGACATTGAGCATTTCCAGTTTTTCATGGAAAGGGTCATTGGGCACTGGCAGAGGCTGCCCAGGGAGGTGGTGGAGTCCCCATCCCTGGAGGTGTTTAAAAGATGGGTGGGTGAGGTGCTGAGGGGCATGGTTTAGTGATTGATGGGAATGGTGGGACTCGATGATCGTTTCAGAAAATTGAAGAGTATGGTAAGGTGTCCCCTCAGCCTCCCCTTCTCCAGGCTAAACAACCCCAGGTCCTTCAGCTGCTCTTCACAACCCTTGTTCTCCACCCCCTTCCCAATCTCTGTTCCCCTTTTCCGGACACACTTCAGAAACTTGGTGTCTTTCTTGTAGTGGGGGGCCCAAAACTGAACCCAATATGCAAGATGCAGCCTCCCCAGTGCTGAGTCCAGGGGCAGAATCCATTCCCTGCTCCTGCTGGCTGTACCATTTCTGATACAGGCCAGGATGCTCTTGGCTTTCTTGGCCATCTGGGTTACTGCTGGTTCGTGTTTAGCTGCTGTCAACCAACATCCTCAGGTCCTTCTCTGCTGGGAAAAATGTATTTGCTCCACTTTCCGTATCTACTATTTCCTCTTGGCAGTTGTGCTGATCTCATACAGATTATTCTGTATTAATGTGACATACATCCTGCAAAGGAAGAGTGGGAACATTGCTTCTAAGTTGCTACTGCCATTTGGCCAGAGCTGCTATAAAACACAGGAATTCTCAGCACATGCCTCTCAGTCTGGAATAGACTTTTTAAAGCCTTCTAAAAAATCCCCAAAACCTTGTTTCTATTTTTTTTCTGGTTTTAGGAGAATGGTAAATTGCCTGGTAGCTTATTTGAAAGGACAGTTTAGCTCAATAGCACTTAATTTGTACTTGAAACAAGTTAGTGTTGGAAGTAGGAAGCAGCAAAAAGCTTGACTCTTATTACACATCATTAAGGAATATTGACTTCATGACATGAAAAGCAAACAAAAAAGAGAAAGCAAAATGAGTGGTAACAAACATTATTTGACTTAGTATCTTCTAAAATTGGTACATAGAGATGCCTCAAAACACCATTCGAAGTGCCAAAACATTTTTGTACAAAAAATTCTAGTTACCTTTGAGATTTATGCACTCAAAATGTCCTAGAAGTGACTGTACCTGAACACACACAGTTTATTGTCTCGGATAACTGTGATTTTTTTTGTGTCTTTGCCTCTATCATAAAACCTGCTTGCAATGATGACTGTATATAAAAAATATTCTCACTGATGATATGCCATGCCTGCTTCCCACCTTGTTCTAGCAAGTCTTAGGCCACTTCTCCATGTTAACCTGATTCCTTTTTGCAAGTAGTCGAGCGTCTGCTTCTGATCAGCTTCTGATTGGTATTTATCTTAGTTCTTGGTGCTGGTTCCTAATTTCAGCTCTGCTATTTCAGCTGTGCCACGTGGCTCTCAGCAAGTGCCAGGCTGAGTGAGACTTTGTGTCTTTCTTCCCTCCTCTCCTTCCATCCGAGTGTCAAACACCACCTGCATTGGGTTTGTCTGTTGTTCTCTTGTCTGTATCATTAGCCAAAGGAAAGATATTTGATGTCTTTCAGCAGTAATACTCACCTGCAGCATGCTTCACGCCTGAGAATGTCACATTGGTCAAATTTTTTTCAGCATTTCAATTGCTTCTACACCTAGATTCACCTGGAAAATTTGGAAAAGTAAGTGTGTCCAGTCAATTTCATGTTGGGACAAACTATACTGAATCTTCATTTTTGCTAAGTGTGCTACATGACCTTTTGTTCTCAGTATTAAGAAGGGTATTTTCTGATTCTGCTTTCTACCAGTAGGGTTTATTTCCCATTCTCCCATGTGTTGTTAATGAAAATCATACTACCAAAAAAGTAGGGATGAAAGGAAGGGGGAAGACTTTGCTTCCCTATATCTGTGGTAAACGGCATGGAAGGGCACACGGCGGACAGGCTTCTGCCTCACAGATAAAGTGGCATTAACATGGTTTGCCTGGGGAAAGGCAGCAGCACGCAGCTCCTTATGTGAAGCTCTGCCTTTAAAATGAAAAATGGAAACGTAAAGCAGATTGAATTTTACAACAAAGGAAATGTGGAATCATAGAATCATAGAATAACCAGGTTGGAAGAGACCCACTGGATCATTGAGTCCAACCATTCCCATCAATCACTAAACCATGTCCCTCAGCACCTCGTCCACCCGTCCCTTAAACCCCTCCAGGGAAGGGGAATCAACCCCCTCCCTGGGCAGCCTCTGCCAGTGCCCAGTGACCCTTTCCGTGAAAATTCACTATTTTAATAACGATCACTGTCCTTTAGTCATACTCTATCTGGCAGAAGAGAAGGTTTGTGGTTAAAAAAACAGGACCCATCTTCTTCTGGCTGCAAGGAAATAAAGCAAACTGGATACCAGACACTGGTCCTGAGGGAAGAGGTATGACACAACTTATGTCCACACTGTTAAAGTCTTTTACACCTTTTTCAGGGTGGCTGTGATCGAATACTCCTTGGGAACGGTTCTTGGGGTGTTGGTGGCCCAGGCCACTTGGGAGGACGATTGCTGGTTGTGGCCAGGGCCATGCTGGCCTGTCGATCAGTCCTAGGGTAGATGGATGTGCAGAGGCACAACTTGGGCTGGCTCATTCATCACTGTAGTCGTAGCCTTTGAGGCTGAGAGCTTTGGCTGGATACCTGCTAAAGGAAATGGTAGCTTTATGCCTTGACTTCCATTGTCACTGCCTGTTGTGAAATTGTACAGATGTGGAATGTACAATGAACAACAAAATCTGCGACATCATCTGTTTCTGCAATGGCACCGTGGTTTTGTGGGACTCTAAACGAGCAGCTTCTCAGTGGCTGAGGCTAATGCAACAGTGCAGTGGGGTATAGAATCATAGAATCATAGAATCATAGAATCATGATTTGGAAGAGACCCACTGGATCATCTAGTCCAACCATTCCATCAAACACTAAACCTTGTCCCTCAGCACCTCGTCCACCCATCCCTTAGACCCCTCCAGGGAAGGTGACTCAACCACCTCCCTGGGCAGCCTCTGCCAGTGCCCAATGACCCTTTCCGTGAAATTTTTTTTCCTAATATTCAGCCAAAACCTCCCCTGGTGGAGGGTGGTCCAGCTCTGCAGCAGAGTAGTGTGTGGTTCCTGGGTAGCAGAACAGCTTCATTGACTTTCTTGCCTCTCCTTGTCTTTGTATAATAGATGCCACCAGCTGGGGATTTGCCAGGCATTTGCCTCTGGCACAAAGAATAACGGAGCAGGAGGGAGGCACAGTGCCATACAGGCAATGCAGGAGGCGTATATTGGGAATGTGAAAGGAGTGGGCTGTCAGAAAGAGCATCTTACTGCATATGGGAGACTTGGCAGATCTTTGCATACAGCAAAAATAGCGTTTTTTTCCTGCTTCTTGTATGGGAATATGTGCAAAAAGGCACGATCACAATCGTAATAAATCACACTGGATATCTATTATAATTCTCTTCCACTGATGCTAAATAAAACATTAAGAAGTTGAAGTTAATCTCGTTATTATGCCACATCTTTCTATACTTGCAGCGCATCTTTCCTGCTAAAAGATTCCTACATGTTTTATTGACTAAGGCCTCAGTACTGTAAAACAGACTTTGAGAATGAATATTCCTGCTGCTTGGTGACAGATGTTATCACCACCCCTGTGGAAGTCGTTTCTTATGGTCTTGATGTCACCTACTGCTGGAAAATAGCCTAAAGCACAGAATCATTAAAATCCTATAGACTGGGAAATTACAGGCAAAATTCAGGCAGGCAAAACTAAATCACTCATATTATAATGTGCCAAGGTTAAATGAAGGCCTAATTATGTAAGTATTGCATAATCACCCCAAGATTTTGCATTTTAAATTATTTTTTTAATGGTTTTGCAAATGATTTTATCAGTTGTGTTACTTCCTAAAAAGTGTTTTGGTGTTACATATCAATATGTCTACCTTATAGATTTTATTAAACACTAAAATATTCAAAGTGCTCCTTTGCCAACTTACTTTAGCTCTTCACTTAACAGAACTGCTTTGGCTAAGTATTATTTAAGACATTGACAGTAATAATGGTTCTTTTAGGAAATGCTATTAAGAATGAAAGTTATCTTGAATAATGCTAACTATCACTGAATAATAGTAGCTCATCAGTGAGTAATAGCAGTAATAAATATGGCAAAACTATTCTAGGGGCATCAGATAGGGTCTTAATTTTATCTTTTGCAATAGTTCCAATATACATGAGTTGAATCAGATATGTGTTGCCATTTTTTGCAGGATTTTTCACTAGAATGGTGGCTTACTGTATTTTGTAAATAGATCATTGGGGAGACACTGGTAAAAAAATCAAAGTCAAAGCACTATTAGCGTAACTAACCTATCAAAATTAATATATTAAAATAGTGCTGTTCCATAATGTTTTAATGGGTTTAATCAGTTATGTAACAAGCTGCACCACTAGAACTTATATAATATTGATGTAGTTGATCATAATAATAAATCAATCAAAACAGAGGAAACTGAGAAAAGAAAAAAAAAAAGAAGAAAAAAGAACCTTTCTTAAAATGCATATTTGCTTCTCTTCAGGTGTGACTTGTTAATTTTTTTCCTACTTTTTACATTTCTATATGGAACATTTTTTATATTATTGGACATAACATGGTTTTATTAGATAGTTTATTGCCAATTAATCAGTTCAAGTGCTAAAGAAGTTGCATATTTCTGCCAAGATATCTATTTCTATATTCAGTCTGTGCTTTATAGTTCTCTTAAATTGGTAGTGTCTTTCAAAAAATGACTAGCTACTGGATAATGAGAAAATATAAAACCAATTATACGAGTTTAGAAAAGCAGAATTAGTTTGGAAGGGTGTTTTTTTCATAAATTTTAAATACTTGTTTAGAAAAGTAATAGCACTTTACTTTTCCCTAAGGAACCCTACAGCTTGTGTAAATGTCTTAATCATAACTGTAAATGTAGCATGAGAACCTGTGCATGTTCCCTGACACATGATGGAGTTGGTGGTGGGATCAGGACGCCAATGCACAGTTGCAGCCAGCAGATGTCAGCCAATTATGAGTATTTCTCATGACCTCGTGGGGTTTGCTTTTGCCTGTCTTGCTGATATCCATCTGGCTGCAGCAGTCAATCAAAGGGCACTGCAGAACTCCTCCATCACTCAGCTAATGGAAGCCTGCCAACGCTTTAGTCAAGTATAATCCCCGTTTCCTACAGACTGTTTGGTAAGATTTTTTAGATAATTATTTCTTATCATCCTTGTTCAGAATCTTTTGAGGGGAAACTCTGTATCAGACAAATGCTTTGTGTACTCTTCACCTATGGCCTTCTGTAAAATTCAGAGAAAAAGCCTTCCAAAACTAGAGGAAACATCATTCTATGGGGAGGTCCTTTGCCCAAATCTGAGGTATTATTGGAAAAGGGGTTGAACCTTTATCACTTGAAAATAATTCTTCGTGTATCTGCCAACATAGTTGAAGCCAGGTCATCAGAGATGCCTGGTGCTTTTGAAGCCTCATCTTCAGGTTTGCTACTTTGGCCTCAAGCTCCGCCAGGGGAGGATTAGGCTGAACATTAGGAAAAAAAATTTCATGGAAAGGGTCACTGGGCACTGGAACAGACTGCCCAGGGAAGGGGTTGAGTCACCCTTCCTGGAGGGGTTTAAGGGACGGGTGGACGAGGCGCTGAGGGTCATGGTTTAGTGTTTGATGGGAATGGTTGGACTTGATGATCCCGTGGGTCTCTTCCAACCTGGTGATTCTATGATTCTATGATTTGCTTATCAGCCTCTCCTTTCATGTTGCTGTTGACTTAAAACCCACATAGCAAACCAACTAACCAAACCAACAAACAATAATACTCTTGGGGCAACCTCATTTGGTGCCCTCTACCAGGTCTTGCAGCAACTCCTTGGGAAGGCAGCCTGCAGAGCCACAAATGGAACAGGCTAATGCTGCAGCTGTAAAAAACCAAACCAAAACAAAATAAAACAGACTTGTAACACTCTAAAGACATCCTCACTTCACCCATTCCTTGCTGGCAAAAAACCTGTTTCTTATTTAGGAGCACAGGACTAGAAGGAATAACAGGTGCCTGTGTAATAGACATTTAGCTTAGACGGGACTGCAATATCCGTATTTCACATGCTGTTATAATGCAGCTGTAGTCACAAAAGTCACCCTGACACCTGTATTGAATTTGCTATTGAAAAACCCCAAAGCCATGACTATAAGTCAGAGGATGTGAGCACAAATCTAAAATCTTACTGACATTAATAAAAAAACAGTAAGCATTAATGAGGGCTTTGTGGAAGAAGTCCCCACCTTGTTCTTTGCTCCGGAGTGATGCTGATAGCTGGACCTCCTGGCATACTGCAAAGCAAGAGACTTGAGTGGAGACTGAAGTGAAAATCCTTTGAAATCTTACACAGTCTTTATTCTGGAAAAAAAGCTTATTGAGTGACTTATTACTGAATCTGTGACAGTGTGTTGTGGTCTTGAAAATGTCCTTTCTAATCTTTGGCCAGACATTTGAGCCTTCTGAAGAAATTTCTTCCCCCAAGATGTATTGTCAGTGTGGAGACACACTAGGAAGACTTTGGGAAGCCAAACCTTGTTTTCTGCAGTTGCTGCTCTGCGTACGATGGCCCCGTTTTTCCGATGCTGGGAAGTTTTCTAGCTTGTGCAGAGTGCTAGACATGGTCCTAAGTAATTTGTCAAGCTGTGATGTGCAGACAGCTGAGTGTGGGTTATTTTTGACTTCTAGAAGCACAAACTCCATCCACTGGTAGCTAGAGTCAGCAACGAGAACTCTAGAAAAGGGCATTATAAAAGGAGGTTTGGCACAATTCTGCTAGCCCTTTTATGAGTAGTGGGAAAACTCTGATTTTCCCAGCCTTGAGTAAGAGGTATTTTATTAAGAGTAGTGAAAGACCCTGTTTGAAGTCTCCCTTAAGCGTTGGTTCTGAGTCCATGACAAGAATTTCAGAGAAAAATGAGTGAGAAAGGAGTCAATTTTACTGTTTTCTGAGGAGGTCTTCTCGAACCTTTGGTGCACTAAACTCAGGTAGATCATTCCATCTTACTGAGGCAGGTTCTGTTCACAGTGACACCATTCTCAGCAAGATCCAAGAGGCGGCATGATGTTCTAAAGCAAACTCTACTGCTTTTTCACTGTGTGAAATGAGTCTGTTGGGACTGAGATTAAGAATGAAGTGCTTTGGTAATGTGTTGTTCTTTTCTCTTCATGAAGAGAACTGCTTTCTTCAGAGTTTAGTGCTTTACTCACGGCACAGAGGAAAACACAGGAGTATGTAGAACAGTGTGCAGAGATAGAGAGCTGAAATGAATGGATTCTATTATACTTACCAAAAAATCTTTTTAAAAAAGTTTTCAGATATAGAAGAAAATGTTTCATTGTAAAATAGAAACAAGGAATAAGGACGGAAGGAGAAAAAGAAAGAATTATTCAAACTCTGGCCAGGTCTTGCATGTCACTTACCAGTTTCTCATTTAAATCTGTTCCCTCGTTGCATTCCTTTCTAAATAGAGTAGATTGACCCTGGAAAATTGTTAACCATTTTTAACATGGATTTTTTTACTTCTTTAAGTCTAGCTGCTGCTGCAGAATATTTTTATCTGCCGTGGCGGATCCGTAAGATCAGAGTAATATAAAATGGTGAGTCTCTAGCAGGCATGTTGATTTGACATCAAATCAATGTGTGGCTGACACACTTGGTTTGCAGTGACACTGGAGGGGGCCAACACACAGTTTTCTGGCAGGGGCTGTCACATTTTCTGAAGCTGATAGGCAGATAAGTGTCCGCGAGCTACCCCAACTTTCACATAAAAGCTTCTCATTGCACATTAACACCAGGTCACTATCTTGTTAGCAAACAACTCTGGTATTCAGTGGTTGATAAGCCAAATATTTGCACCAGGTGACATTGGAGTATTTTCATAAAGTAACACTTCGAATAAAGCAGCTCTCACAGTTGCTTGGTTGCGAGCAATTGATTACTTGTCATGCAAATGGAATGTTATCTACAGCTGGGAAAAATCTGATTTGGGGATGTCCTGGAAATGTTTTCAGACTTTTACAGGTTTTGCCTCTGCGTCAGAAGATATATACCTTTTTTTTCTTTATAAATAAGTGAAAATACTTAGACTTGACTTTAGTAAATATGTATGCCTTCTTTAAGTATATTACTTTGCAGTTTGCACTTTGACAAACCAGAAACATCACACGTTTCCTTGGTTTAAATTTCAGTTTGCTCATGTACTCTGCCTTTTGCTTGTCTTAAAAGTAGATCGAAGCCTAGATCTTAATCAGCAGTCTTCTCTATTTCTGCTTGCTGCTATTGTTTCTTGATTTCAAGGGTTCTTCTGCTCCATTTGCTCTAAATTTAACGGAAGTTTTGTCCACTACCAGCTTCTAGTTCTCTGGGATTTTTGGGTTATCCTTTATAAAATAAACTGCATGTATTGACACTTCTTCACAACGTTGCCAAGCGTTTCCTCTCTGTTACACAGTGTTACATAGGGATATTTATAAAGATTGCTGTAAGTACCTATATATACCAGAAGTGAGAGATCTTATTATACAGTGATGTCACTTTACAGATATGGTGACACATGTGAAATTGGTCAGATTTACTGCCACTTTGTGAGTTGTCATATATTAGATTGCTTAATGTGCCTCTTGTCCTGCCTGGTTGTGAAGTAGTGTGTTATGTTAAATTTATTCATCTGGAAGAGTTGGATCATTTTGAAATGCAAGGGCTCGAACCTGTTCTGTTAAACAGGTATAATAACATTAATGTTGATATATTTGACTCGTATAGAAACTGATAAAACTATTCCCAGATGGGAAGTGAGATAAACTGTGCTAAAACTAAACCACATTTATGTATTTCCTTCTTTCTGTTGCCTGTAGCAGTTCAACTGTTTTGATTCAAGTGTTCAAACTCATGATCAAAATAGCTATAAGTTCTCAAAAAGAATCTGTCTGTCCCTTGTTGGGGTGGGGACTTTCCTCTATGACTGTGTTTCTGTAATATCTCTGTCCATACCATCTCTCCCTTGCAGGCTTCACTCCCCGTGCTTGCTACACTTTAATTACTGCAAGCAAAGAGCTGATGCCACATCAACCTGTAATCCTAAAAGATCTCCTGCTGCTTCTCTGTCTTTCCTTTCAGTTAGCATCTAAATTAAAGCTCCTGTTCTCCTAAAAATTCAATGTGTCCAAAGAGCCAGTTATCACATCCTCCTCTCCCCCCAGTCTAGCACTGAGACTCAGTTCTCCATGGCACAGGATCCTCTGATTCCAAAACATTAAGATATTAATCTAATGCATGCCAGTGCATTAAGTAAAAAGAAAATTCAGTGGTCTTGGCACTCAGCAGGACTGAACTTCAAGGAGGTCCCTTAATAAAACAGACCATCAACACGCATTGTGCAGAAGGAGGCAGTTGGAGCTAGAGATTAAGAAAGACAAGAACTTTAGTTCTGAAATGGCATGAGTAGGTGAAATAAACCAGTTATACAATTGTTCTGACTGGATGGGTAAAGAAAATATGGCATTTGGGAGTGAATAACTTGGATACTCATCGCTAATATGTCTAGATTATCTGAGACAATGTTTCAGGGATACAATTTTTCTAGTACAAGAAAGTGTTTTCAGAAGTGCATTTTTGCAACAGTTTTGTAAATCAGGAGAAGGATAAAAAGAAATATCAGTTTTCTTGCTGTTTTAATCTGAAATATTAAAAAAAATATTTTCAAGAAAGCTTGCAATATAACATTCCTGGAAATGTCATTAATTTCAGCAGATTAATTAGCATCTACACTTTTATAATACCATCTCAATTATATGACAGTAATAAAAGTAGCTGTGGCATTAAGAAAATAAGGCTAGGTTTGGAAAGTCATCTGCAGATGTTCCTGTGAGACCCTGGCTTCATCACCATATAACAATGCCTTGTGACTGCTGCCCTAGATGCAAACCATTCTTCACTACTGCAATATTTTTTGCCAGATTAGAGCTGTTCCTCAAAGATAATTATGCTTGTCTTTGATGATTCAGAAGATCACATTGTGAAGATAACACTGTAGATTTAGTGAAGCTCCCTCCTCATGATAATTTTCCACACAAAATTCAAAAAATACACATGCTTTTACCAGTACTTCTGAGGTTATTCTGCCTTTAATGAAAATTAAAGATATTTCCAAGTATATTAATCCTATTTGTATTCCGAGAACCAGTACTTAATTTATGTTTATCTAAGGAAAATAAGATAAGTCACTCGAATGTCCTTGTATTCTGTACTGTGTAAACTTAATTCAGTATATTAAATCAGTGTACTGACTAGAGATATTTTCTTTGTAAGTGGTTCTGAGGACAGATGATGTCTTTGCTTTAAAAATGTACCTTAATCTTAATGAAAGCTTTGAGAGCCAAAATGTCAAGGTGACTGTATGGAACACCATGAGTTAGATCTTTTAGGTAGTTTTGAACTCTGAATACACTGATTTCTTCTGAGAAAACTGCAGTGCAGGAAAGATCCACCCAAAATAGGTTTTGTTTGGTTTGGGGTAGTAAAGTTATATTCCATTGGTTCTGTGTTTTTCCTAGATATCACTAGTATCTGTTAGGACATGTTCAAAAAGTCCTAACATCCTACCTTTCTCTCAGGAAAAGGACAACTAGCTAATTTGCCAACCAGAATATTTGATGGGTAATATGTGTCTATCTCACTTTCATTAGAATATCTTCACTATTTTATTGCCATCATTATCATTATATTAAAGCAAACAGATTTTTTTCCCTAATAATTATGGAACAGCTCAGAAAATATGGACAAGAAGAATCATGACAGGAATCATAGAATCATAGAATAATTAGGACGGGAGGGGACCTTAGAGATATCTAGTTCCACCTCTCCTGCCATGGGCAGGTACATGCCACTACATCAGGTTACATCAGGTTACCCAAGCCTTGAACACCTCCAGGGATGGGGCAGCCACAGCTTCCCTGGGCAGCCTGTGTCAGGGCCTCCCCACCCTCATTGTGAAGAAATTCTTCCTAATATCCAGTCTAAATCTGCCCTTCTCCAGTTTATACCCTTCCCCCTCATCCTATCACCACAAGCCTCTATGAATAGTCCCTCTGCAGCTTTCTTAGAATCATAGAATCATAGAATAACCAGGTTGGAAGAGACCGACCGGATCATCGAGTCCAACCATTCCTATCAAACACTAAACCATGTCCCTCAGCACCTCGTCCACCCATGCCTTAAACACCTCCAGGGAAGGGGACTCAACCCCCTCCCTGGGCAGCCTCTGCCAGTGCATGAGGAGGCTGAGGGGAGACCTCATTGCTCTCTACAACTGCCTGAAAGGAGGCTGTGGAGAGGAGGGTGCTGGCCTCTTCTCCCAAGTGACAGGGGACAGGACGAGAGGGAATGGCCTCCAGCTCTGCCAGGGGAGGTTTAGGCTGGACATTAGGAAAAAATTCTTTACAGAAAGGGTCATTGGGCACTGGCAGAGGCTGCCCAGGGAGGTGGTTGAGTCACCTTCCCTGGAGGGGTTTAAGGGACGGATGGATGAGGTGCTAAGGAGAATGGTTTAGTGTTTGATAGGAATGGTTGGACTCGATGATCCGTTGGGTCTTTTCCAACCTGGTTATTCTATCATTCTATGATTCTGTGATTAATTTTAAACATTTCAGTATGAGAAAGACTGTTAGTCATGAGGAATTCAGAAGTGGCTAAGCATTATGTAGAGTTTTAAAGCAGGTTATTACATCTGGGCAGATGGTCTTGATGCTGTTCTGACCTGTTTCTTAGGCATGATGCCCATGTTCCAGTGCCACCTATAGCTCTCTTTTTCTGTCCAGGCCTTCTTCCTTCTTTCTCTGTTTTTCTTTCCATGTATATGTACGATATTGCAACATACTCGAAGAAAATATTTAGACAACATCGTATGGAACTGAGAGATTGCTGGGTTTCATTTGCACATTTTTCAGCGTATTATGATTATGTCAGTTGCTTTTGGTATTCAGAAGTATCTGTCAAACATTATGTGAGGAAGGTAAAGGCTGGAAGCTAGTAACTTCTGGCACCAGGTGGAAGGCTCTTGCTTGACCTGCAGGCTTGCAGCGATGGGACAGGTGCACTGCCCTCATGGCTAAGGTGGAGCTGGGGCTGCTTTCAGGTGTAGGATCTGGGCTGACTTATTTTGAGCCGTGGCGCCAGGAATAAGTGGAAAGTGATAACAAGGTGGGCTACTCTGTGCTGTGTGGGACAGTGACCCATCTGCCAACCTAATCTGTCACCTACAGGAGTTTGCTGCTTGCCAAAGACTTGGATCTGGGTTGTTGTGGCAAAAGCTTTGCTGCCAAAGCTTCTCCAAAATAATTGAATCATGGAATCATAGAATAACCAGGTTGGAAGAGACCTACCGGATCATCGAGTCCAACCATTCCTATCTATTAGCCCAAGTTTTCTTCCACATGGGGAGTAATGATACTGCCAGAGGTCCCTTCCAACCTCAAGCCCTGTGTGATTCTGGGGTTTTCCAGAACAAATTATGGCCCATAGTTTGCTTATGAAGACTTTGAAAGCATTAATAATTTGAATTGTATTATTTCTGACTGAATATGCAGCTGTATCTTCTCATGTCTGCCTATACATGCCTGAGAGTGGGAATTAGGAGAGACTGTTTGTTAATATTCATTTATAATGTGAAAAGTTATCCGTTGTTGATGTTTTTCAGCCACTGTTGAAAATCTGCTGCTGCAGTAATTATCTTGTTTAATAAATTATTGTTAGAATATCTATGAAAAACACATCAAGTGAGGAAGGACCATTGCTGAAGTCACTAATATTTTGCTTTGAGTACCTGCAGAAACAAGTTGATTTGGCGTGAACTGTTTAAATACCCAGTTTCCTAGTCCCAGTAGGAAAAGATCAGTTATCCTGCAGGGAAAAGGTAATGTTGCATGAGTCTGAATTTCAGTTTCGTATAGTAGAGATTCCAGATAAGCATCCAGTCTGTGATCCACAAATGCCTCAAAAATGTATTTAAATTATGCTTTAAAATGTTTAAGGACGTAAAATGAGCTCAGTGTCCATTCACCTAGATCTCTTATGTTGCATTTCCCTCTCTCTTTGCTTAGTGCTGTTTTCAAGGAAAAAAACACAGAAAATCAATTTTGTTTGAAACATCATTAAACTTACCTTAAGATACTGAAAGCTAATCTTAGTTTCATAATAACTGTCAAAGCTCATTTAGAAATAAATTTTACACTATACTTCTCTATTGTACTAAATTAGGCACATTCTTATACACACATTCTGTGACTTATTAAATTAAATATATCCCTTATGATGCCTATCATACAGAGAAATATTTGCAGGATAAAGAAATACAATTATAATTATCTACAATGAATTGAATTAATTATGCTTGATCCTGCTTTTAAATTCCTTAGTGCCATCCCACTTCGTCTGATCTAACTTTAATACACGGAAAGCCTTTGAATGAAGTCTATCAGTTCACAGGAGAGTTACAAGGATGATCCAAAGGCTGGAGCACCTCCCATATGAGGACAGGCTGAGAGAGTTAGGGTTGTTCAGCCTGGAGAACTGAAGGCTCCAAGGAGATATTATAGTGACCTTCCAGTACCTGAAGGGTCTACAAGAAAGCTGGAGAGGGACTGTTCACAAAGGCTTGTAGTGATAGGACGAGGGGCAATGGGTATAAACTGAAGAGGGGCAGATTTAGACTAGACATAAGGAGGAATTTCTTCACAATGAGGGTGGGGAGGCCCTGACACAGGCTGCCCAGGGAAGCTGTGGCTGCCCCATCTCTGGAGGTGTTCAGGGCCAGGTTGGATGGGGCTTGGGCAACCTAGTCCAGTGGGAGGTGTCCCTGCCTGTGGCAGGGGGGTTGGAACTGGATGATCTTTGAGGTCCCTTCCAACCCAAACTATTCTATGATTCTACGATTTCAGGATACTCTGTTATGTTCTGAACTACAGACTAGGTCAATTAAGCTTTAGTTGTGTGTTGCTTCCTGTTGTTCCCAATCAAAGTGACGTATTAGAAAATCCACCCTCATGGAGAACTTTGAGTTCTTAGGGACAAAGATGTATTTACTCAGCTTTGCTGCATGAGACAATTTTCAGTTAATTTCAAAAGGGCAAGATAGACACAAAATTAAATATTAGGCTATGGTTAGGTATTACGTTCACATTTATCTATATGATATTACATTCAACTTCAGTGCATTCTGAAGTTGACCCTTTCTTCACAGAAAGGGTCATTGGTCCCTGGCAGAGGCTGCCCAGGGAGGTGGTTGAGTCACCTTCCCTGGAGGGGTTTAAGGGACGGGTGGATGAGGTGCTAAGGGACATGGTTTAGTGACTGATAGGAATGGTTGGACTTGATGATCCGGTGGGTCTCTTCCAACCTGGTGATTCTATGATTCTATGAATTTGTGTACCCATTTACTACTGGATTAACCAAAACCAAATTCTCATCTGTAGGGGATTTGAAGCTTAGTGATGTGGTTATGAAGAAATAGTGTAATCAGATAAAAATTGTTAATTGTGCCTCATTGAGATGCACCTAATTGCGGCATAAGCTTTCAGATACACCTTTTGGATGGTACCGGCAATTTCTACCTCTGCTTCCTCTTTCAAAGAGCCATCTATGTCCTTCAAGCCTGATGAATATTCCCTGGCTTTCTTTTCTATTTCAATTAGGAATCCTTATGAAGTTTCCCACTCAGGCTTCATCCAGGACTTTGGGACTAATGGCCACCTGCCAGTCTGCTTCGGGAAAGCAATCTAAGTAATAGGTGACTTTAATCATAAATTGGTAAGAATCTCTATCCCCAGCTGCTATTGGGGAGGCTGTATGAATTTCTAAATTCAAAAGCAGTAAAAATCCTTCAGATTGTATTTCAGTATTTCCAGCACAATACTCATCTTTAATGGAATGATAAGTGCTCCTTTCACTCATTTGGCCAGGGTTCATGCCTGTCTGTTTGGCTCATCTCTTAATTTTTTCATTCTTTTATTTTCTTTTTTGAGCTATCACATAATGGTCCCTTTCATTCAATGTGAAGCAAGATCAATTTGAGGTCAAGTTTTGTCTTGCTGAATGGAGTTGAAAACAAGTGGTTTTGAACCACATGATACTCTTTCTTTCCTTTTTTATTTTTTTTTATATATATATCTTTTCAAATGCTGAAAGCATAGGCTACCACAGTGCATAGAAGTGGACAGATGAATCTTAGGATTTTATTCTTTGATTTGCTTCTTTCAAACCATAGATACCATCAATATTTAGATAAAGTATAAATGAAGAAATTACTGAGAAAAACAAGACAAATACAGCTGGTAGCTTTTGCATGCTGCGCTGCCAATGCAAACCTTTAACTGAAAATCAGATAATGCTTTTAATTGTGTATTTTTATGTAATGATGCTTGATTTATTATGAGCAGAAACTAGTTGTACAACTGCTATGTCACAGCGAGTATCTTTATTTTCACCTGTACTTATCAGAAATATAGTGTAACTCAGTCAAATCTAATAATGTTATTGGGTAAAAATAAACAAAAACCTAACATTTAAAGAAAAAAACTCCAGATAATAAAAAAAAAATCAAGAAAAAGGCTGTCAGTCTTATTAAAACACTACTGAATTTGAGCAAGTGTAATTTGTATTATGAGGCATGTACGTAGCAGAGAAGTGTGATCTTAATCCTTCAACAAAGAAGTTGTTTAATTTTTCTGCTACTGCATTGCACTAGCAGCTCATCTTGAGTAGCTTGTCTTCTGCCAAATGAGGGTGCTTTCCCTCATCACTGAATTCAAGCTCAGTTAATGAAAGAAAACACTTTAGAATTTTTAATGAAATTTCCTGGGATCCCTAAGAATAATGTGATATGTTTATGAGTCAGTATCAACCAAGAATTATTTTGTGTCTTAAGTTGAGGAGATATTTGTTTGATGGCAGAATTATGACAGAAGAAACACAATTACCCCAGGAGCCTACAACAGGATTTTCATTTCATGCAAACACGGGGAAAAAAAAGAGAGGGGAAAAGTACAAGATTATGAAAATAGACTCGTTTAAGCCTACTGTGGCTGGAGAGGATAAAGCTAGATTCACTGACATGTATTGGCTACCATGAGTTATGAATTCTTGTGTAGGTCTGTAATAATTTGCAGGTAAATAGGTGTGAATTTTTATGCAATTTTTCTACTGCCAAATAAAATGCCTAGTATGAGCCCCAAGTGATGTGTAGGTCACTTCTCAGTTGTATAAACACTGGGAATAAATCAAACACTATCTCACTGTGGGAAACTCTTTCAGACAAACAGATTAGCCCAGTCCAAGGTATGTTATACAAACAACAGTGACACTAGAGCTCATAGGTCATGAGATAAAATTAGGATAAAATAGTACGGGAAAAGCTTAGTGTCCTCCTAACCTGCAGATGCCAAAACATATAATGAGATGGAAATTTATCTGTATTAGAAAAAAAAGAAATACTCCAGCAAATCTCCACTTTTAAAAAATATATCAGCTCTAGATCATTACATTTTGCACTGAATTAATTCTACTTAGTTCCATTTGATTATAAAATGTTAGTCTCCATTTCCCATGTAAGCAATATAGATCACTGTCGTTGGCCTGTTTCTGTTTTTCTATCACTTGTTAACTCTCAGTATTGCGATTATGAAACATATCTGAAACTTTCTGTATCAGTTTTTATGTACCTTATATTTAATACGAATCATTGTCATTGCAGATCATTCAGGATCCACTTACACCATATAGATTTCTCATTCAAACAGAAAGTTTACTCCTTTGTGCTCATTCTTGCACACAAGAAGGTATACAGAAAAGGAAATCATTATCCTCTTCAAAACATCTGAACAACTCTCCTTTGTTATTCTGAGTAGGAAATATGTAATAAAACCCCCAACGATTTTGACAGCAATTAGACTGCTGCCTCTTCGTTATTCTGTTTTTATTGTACTAAGCATGAATGAATGAGCATTCAAGTTCAAAAGTCATGTAAAAGACATTAATCCAAGTCAGAGATTTACACTCTAAAAGTAACTATTTCTCTCTGCTTTATTTTAAGTATAAATTAGAGTGAGTTGATCAGATGTGTGCACCTGCTTGGCAATTATGTGAGTGAGAGGAATCAGTGCCTTTTATGTGGATATAATTTTCTGTTGCACTGTCAAGATGCCTGAGGTGCTTTTCTTTTTTTTTTTTTTTAATACCTTGTTGATCAGTCTGTGTTTATTCACCTCTTTTAAACTGGAAGATCTTCGCAGAAAGGATGCTCTTTTGATTTTGTTTTATACAGAGCTAGTAGTAAGGTCAGTGCCTGAAAATTTGAGCTGCAACACTGAAATAATGACCAAGGACAAATTCCTGGCAGAGGGCTGAAATTATGTACTGGTAACTCTAAGTTCCAACATCTGAGAACTTTGTTGCTGCTGCCTGTAACAGGCTTTATTTATAAAAGCCTTGCATGATAAAACTAGAATTTTGGCAGAAATAAAGTAATCTGTAAACTTAGTGATAAACTCCATTGATTTATAACATTTCATGATTCAAATAATACCATGATTTACAAACTCAATTTCCTTACAGTTTCATAATTAATTTGTAATTCTTTATTCACACAACGTGTAAGAGACAATCGCTTTTGCAAAGCAGCTTTTAAAAACCTGCAGTGAATAACAATATAATTTCCATTCATACTGAACTCTAATTCACAGTGGTTAAGTTTGTGTGAGACAACTTAAAAAGACAAGATATACAGTGTTAAGGACAGTCTGTTTTTCATATAAAATTATCTTTGCAGACATGATCTTTGGAAGTAACTTTTGTAAGCATAATTAATGAGAAATAAATTGCCTAGCCCAAATTAAAAATTGTATGAATGTTTTGAAATTCCCCCCCAAGCCATGCATGAAAATGCAACAAAGATATCACCCCTATGTGTACTTAGATATATGTTTACTCTCCTTTGTGACAAAGAGCTGTACAGAGAGTGCTTGGTAATGTAAAGTATTTTGAAAACTGTTACATAAAATATAGTAAATACAATTATACAATTCTACTTGCCATTGAATTTGTGTAGCTATATTTCAACAAAAAATACGCATGAGAATTTGTTGCCACATTTACTTCTGAATAAGTTCTAGGAAAGAATTTTGGAGGGTGTTGAGTCCCCATCCCTGGAGGTGTTTAAAACACTGGTAGATGAAGTGATCAGGGATATGATTTGGTAGTGGACGGGGACGCTTGGGCTTGATTGTCCCAGAGGTCTTTTCCAACCTAGGGATTCTATGATTCTATGATAGGAAGTAGATAAACCAGGTGTTAGCAAGGGAAAGAGAACCTTAGAACAGCAGGTATATTAAGAGAAGATTGGCTTAGATGGGGTCGGGATGCCTAAGAATATTACTAATTTTATTTTTTTTTTTTTTGGTGAGGGAGAGCTATAGTGCACTGGCTGTTAAACATTTTCTCCTTATTTTTACCTCAGTTTAATCTTTCACAATCTGTTCAGGAAGAAGTCAGGACTGTAAATCTCAGTTACTTTAGTTTGAAAGATGCTCTATAAATCAGTGTTTCTCATCGCATGAAGTATCACTATGAACTTAATTACTATTCAAAGTAGTTTTGTTGCACACTTCCTTGGTCATGCAGTGTGCAGAGGCACAATTCTTCAAACAGAAAGTGTGGTCATTCCCATAATTCAGTCTTCATAGCCAGACATACAACTATTTTATCAATAACTATTCTTTGAAGCGTTTGAGAACGTGCAGAGTAGAAAGACTGCACGATGCATTTATGGTTATTCCATCTGGAGAAAAGTTTTAGTTCATTTAGCAGGATATTTAAAATACATTTCTGGGAGGAATATTGTGAAATTTTCTTTATAACTAAAAACTTAGCTACAACTTCCTCCTCTTTGTTGGAGGTTTTCCAGATTACATGCAGTTATTTCCTTAAATCCAGATTACATACACTTACCCAATTAAATACACTCAAAATGTATGTTTATTAGTGAACTGATTTTCACTTTGTTTGCAGCAGGAAAAAAATAAACTATACAAATTTCTCTCCAAGAGGAAACTTTTGACATTCAATGAATGTCAAAAATCTCTTGATACTTTACTTAGACACATGAGAGATTCTGTATGGAATCCATAGTTAAACAGTGTTGTACTGTATCTTTGCTGTTTTTTGTAACCTTCCTTTTGGTTAAGGTGCTTGTTATGATGAAACTATAATTAAATTGTTCTATTTTAGGCAAGACTGTTATAATGAAAATATTCTTTATTCTTGAGCCAGTAGATCAATGGGTAGTACTTTATGGGCGAGGGAGACGGGTATTTTCAGAAGAGATAGAAGTAGTATACTTGAAAGAATGAAAACATTTAAGAAAGATAATTTCAAAGTACCTCATGACTCATAGCAAAATATAGCATTTTATTCCCTTTCATCTTTCGTGGAAGTTTTTATTATTCTTAAACATCTGCAGAAGGCTAATAGTTGGGTTTTAGGCAATTGGTTCAAAAGGGACCATATCTGCTGCTTTGCCTTATAAACAATCAAGTGGGAAGGGGATGAGAAATTCACTTAAACATACAAATAACCAGGCTAAATTAGACTATTACAAAGGCTGCGCCTGGTCAGACTGATTGCCAAAGGATCTAAAAGAGCTCTTGTCCTGACTCTGAGACTATAAAAGGTTTCCTAAACTGACACTATATTTCTAAGGTCAGTTACAGAAATTAGTGCTCAGAACATTTCAGTAGTATGGGGCAAGTAGCCTCCAAGCAGCCAAAAATCTGCTCTGGAGACTTAACAGTAAAGAAACATATGTATTTTCTATTTTTCAGGATTTATTTAGCAGCCATATGGACAGAATTTACTTCTATCCAGTTTTACTGAAAATAGACTTGGGTTTTTTTGGTTGTTTTTTTTTTTTATTTATTTTAACAGATTGGCTTAGAGAGCTGAATAGGAGATGTATAGGGAAATAAAATACATTTGTAGTTCAATCATCATTGTAATACTTTTTTATCATGTATAGACTTCTACAGTCTCTGACTTATCAGCAATTTGCAATACATCTGAGCTGAGACAGCATACAAAGCTGCTTGCTTGCATGCTTCCTTCTTTCCTTCCTCTCTTTCTCTACGCATCCCACCCCCAACCCCATCTCTTTAGTAGAAAATCATGCTAGCTAAATTCTGTTATTCTAATACTAGAATAAAGGTACAGGCAAAACTCAAGAGACTAGTCCTGAACTATTGGATCTAAAGGGACTGTAGTAAGGATTTTGAGGAGGCCATAAATAAGTTCCATCAACACCTACAAAATTACTAGAGACTGAATACTTACAACACTGCCTTCTACTTATTTATTTGCTTATTCATTTATTCATTTAGTTAGTTATTTTTCTGTTAATGGATTAAAAAAGAATGAGAAATGAACACACATCACAAGAAGGAAACTTCATTTTCTTGTGTTATAAATGTTCCAGTTCTTTACAGGTTTTTTTTTTTTTGGTGGATTTCCTCTCTAGATCATGTCTTGTTCTTTATTGCTAAGATGTAAAAAAATGATTAAAGATCATTTTGTGCTGTTGTGCTATATTATTGCTTCACACATCAGTAAACCATTCAAAAACTAGTGTATTTACATTTCCCATTGCTAGTTAGAGGGCTCAAGGTTCTAGCAAATCTCTAGCATAACTGAATGCTAACTCTGTGTTCACTTTCCCTGCTTACCACCAGTTAAATATTAGAGACTGAGAAAACACATTAAAATGAAGATAGGAGCTAGGCAAAGGTAACTGTGTAATAGCCCCTCAAAAATCACAGTATTGATCAGCTGACTTATATGTTATATTTCATGCAGTAAAATTTCAAATTTCAAATATTTCCATAAGAAAGATCCTTAAGTAATATTTGTGATTTATGACATAGTTCCTCATTAAAGGTATTTAGTTCCAAAACTCTAATTGAATCTCAGATCAATGAGATCCAAATATTCTGAAGAGATTGTTTAAAAAACAAGTTATTAATCTTCTTTTCACTTCTACTTTTAAATCTTTACTAGTGCAAGAAGGTATTTGAGTAGATATAATACATTGCAGGGTATGAAGCTCTTGTTAAAAGTTGTTAGGCTGAGAAAAAACTTGGAGGACTGATTTGTGTAGTGACAAGAAAATGGAAATTCAGATTTCATTCCTATTTCTGTTTTCAAGTCCTTGTTACCCAAAATGTAGGTGAGAGCTAAAAGAACCTGAGATAATAAATACAGTGTAGCTGTCAGAACTGAGTCGCTATCATGCAGTTCTTTGTTTCTTCTATCAAGCTTATCCATCCCTTTGCAGACCTAAGGGCAAGGGGAGGGAAAAGTAGAAGGAGACCAGAAAAACAAATGACATAATGTTTGCTTATTTGATAAACAGTTGTGTCATTTGTGAACAGACTAATAGATTACAGAGTTAGTGGGACAGCCAAGGTGTCAAACATGAGTACTCTGATTCTGTTTCCAAGTCTTTGGAAAAAGACAATATTATCCATCCTTCTTACAGCTTAGCAGTTTTCAAAGTGTCTTTAAATAAAATCTTTTATTTTGTCCTGTAATCTAGATTCAATTAATTCCTTGTGTGAACTCCACAATAAAACATATTACAAAAGTAGAAAACCAAATTTTAAAATTTTTATTAAGCATATTTCAAGTTTAGTTTGACTTGGAGAAGAGAAGGCTCTGAGGAGGCTTTATAGCGACATTCCAGTATCTGAAGGGTCTACAAGAAAGCTGGGGAGGGACTGTATACAAAGGCTTGTGGTGACAGGATGAGGGACAATGGGTATAAACTGGAGAGCAGCAGATTTAGACTGGCCATTAGGAGGAATTTCTTCATGATGAGAGTGGGGAAGCCCTGGCCCAGGTTGCCCAGGGAAGCTGTGGCTGCCCCATCCCTGGAGGGGTTCAAGGCCAGGCTGGATGGGGCTCGGAATAACCTGATCCAGAGGGAGGTGTCCCTGCCCATGGCAGGAGGGTTGAGAGCAGTTGATATTTAAAGTTGTTTCCATCTCAAACCATTCAATGATTCTATGATTCCATGATTCCATGACTCTATGACCTTGGGTGGCAAGGAATAACAGGATAACGATCAGTTACTTGCTCCTTTAAGTACATGGATATCAAATCATTGCTAGACACCAAACAAACTGTTTGTCACATGGGAACATACCCGTTGGTATATGTTCATGTCTACCAAAAATAATGTTCATCTTATTGTGCCTTAGACACTATGCATCTTGGAATGCTATTTATAGAATCATAGAATAGTTTGGGTTGGAAGGGACCTTAAAGATCATCCAATTCCACCCCCCCTGCCACAGGCAGGGACATCTCCCACTGGATCAGGGGCTCCAAGCCCCATCCAACCTGGCCTTGAACACCTCCAGGGATGAGGCAGCCACAACATTTGTTGATTTACTCTATCTGACCCTCAGAGTAAGAGAGGAAGTGGAATTTACAGCCATGGTAAGCCTGATTCTAAAGAAACTACAGCATGCAGTCAGCTTTTGTTGCATACAGCAATTTACAGTATGTCCTTAATATTCTGGGCACAAATTTCAGTTTGAATAAAACAAAACCTTAAGAAGCAGCAGCATGTAAATCATTCATGAATAGAGCTTCTATTTTCTTGTAACTTGTAGCTATTTACTGTAAATAGGGAAGGATAATCTCTCATGTAATGTGATCATTGCCTAATTGTAATACAAAATGGGTTTCTTTCAGCATATTGGGCATAATATTGTTGAAATTCTGTAAAGCAAAACCGAGCTAAACTAAAATATCCCTGAGAGCAAATTGCTTGAAATGAAACATGGCTTAAGTGAGTATTTAGTTCTTAACAATATGAATAATGTGGAAGAAAAAAAGAATAATATTGGAAGCTTTTTTTCTTGGTGATGAAAAATTTACCAGTTAGTGATAAATAATAATGACAGACAAATTACATAGTGTGAATGAATAAATGAGATCAGTATCTGTATTTTAGTAATAAATAATTGATGCAGTGGTTCTCACAAAGCTGAATTTGACTTAGATTTGGTCTGGGGTTGAAAAGTATTTTGGTAAGCAATGGTAATGAAAATCCAAGTACGAATAGTGTTATATTGCCTTACATGAGCTGTGTGATGCAATTCCTAAAAGACTGCTTGGCAGTCATAGTACTTTGGTCTTTCTTGGGATATCAGGTAGGGTTTAAGAGACAACATCACTGCTTTACAACTTAGTGTTCAAAAAATGGATGTAATTCCCAAAGGAGCTATGAGAACAATTCAGGATCTAATGAATTAACACTCAGATCTTAAGGCCATAGACATCCTATTTAGCAAAATGAATGTAAAATCTTATATAAGATCCTATAGATGAAAGGTGATGACAGCCCATTCAGATTTAAAGCAAGGGAAACTTTTATGCACAAATATAGCTACCAAATGGAACAGTTCTCCGAGATATGGGATGAATTAATAAATTAAAAAAGTCATCGTAACTGAATGTTTCTGTGAAAGATGTAATATAGTTCAAATAGAAATTGCAGATGTAGTGCAGAGATTACCAGGGGTGGCTCATCGACCTGTTTTTGCAGGAAGTCATATGAGCCCCTTTGACATTAAGGAAGATGAATAAATGCCAGAAATCCCTATTAACTTCAACAAGTAAAGCTTGGTAACTACTAATTATTCTAAGGAATATGTATTTTCTTCCTCTCAAGTCAAGAACAGACACTCAAAATGTGTCCATTCAACACAGGAAGCTGGGGTTTGTTCCCTAGAGCTCTTAAAAACTTTATTAAAACGTTAAAGCTGTGACTATCTGGAAGAAATCATGTAAAGCTTGCCCACTGAGGGTCAGCAAGGAACCAAGAAGCTTCCTTTCATTTCTCTACTAATTTCATTTATAAATGCATAGTGAACTTTCAAAATCTCAGTCTGAGATTACATGTATTCCCCTAATTATGCTGTAAATTAAGGGGGAGAATAGTCTAAGGAAGTATTTCTTCAGCACTGTTGTTTCATCCATTAGGATGAAATTCATTAGGATTAGGTAAATGTGTTTGATGTTTCAGTTCAGTAGCTGCATCTGGGAATAGAATAGGATGGGATGGGATGGGGTAGGATAGGATAGGATAGGATAGGATAGGACAGGACAGGACAGGACAGGACAGGACAGGACCACCACCTTGGGCAGCCTCTGCCAGTGCCCAATGACACTTTCTGTTAAAATATTTCTCCTAATGTGCAGCCTAAACCTCCCCTGGTGGAGCTTGAGGCCATTCCCTCTTGTCCCGTCCCCTGTCACTTGGGAGAAGAGCCCAGCTCCCTCCTCTCCACAACCTCCTTTCAGGTAGTTGTAGAGAGCAATGAGGTCTCCCCTCAGCCTCCTCTTCTCCAGGCTAAACACCCCCAGCTCTCTCAGCCGCTCCTCATAAGGCCTGTTCTCCAGCCCCCTCACCAGCTTCGTTGCTCTTCTCTGGACTCGCTCCAGAGCCTCAACATCCTTCTTGTGGTGTTCTTATATAAAAAAAACCCTATACAATGACTGAACTAGAAAGCAATCATGCACCTAATAATAAGCCATCATGCTTCTAATAAACTATAAGTATAGACTTATGAAATGTTTATCTTGTTAACACTCAGGAAACATCTTCCAAAGGAAAAGAGTAAGTGTCACACGTTGAATGTTGGGACTGAAACACAGCAGGGCTCTGAGCATCCTGATCTAGTAAATGTCCCAGCTCACTGCAGAGGAGCTGGACCAGATGACCTTCATGGTCTCTTCCAACTCAACCCATGATTCTATGCTCTTCATAGAAAATGAAAAAAGATTGAGTTCCTGATTGAATACAAAAGAAAAATTGACCTTACCTAAGGAACCATGAGCAGACCCCAAGCAGCCATATATTGAGTTCTAAATTTCTTCCCATTCTCTTTAACTCACTGCCTAGTGTTTTTCCTTAATTGATCTATATTTGCATTGCTTTAGTAAGAGGATCAGTAAATTGCATCTGCAGCAATCAGCAGTCTATTGAAGCTAGGAAAGTTTGCGATTGTTTTAAAACCCTGTATAGACAAAGTATTTCCTGATAAGTGAAAGGCTGTTTTCCCTTTCTGTATAAATCTATGACTATCGACCATCTCATAAAGGCTTCTACCGTATTAAATACAACCATGACAGTCCACCAACTGAGTAATCCATTATTTTGTAACACCAGCCTTTACTCTGGGGATGTATTTATTGAACTTTAAAACAGAATGTCATCAACAATCCATTTCTTCTAGCTGCATAACACCCTTCTACCAATCACCTGGTGAAGCTGTCCTATTTCACTTACCCTGTCCCATTCAATGAACTGTAAATACATTTTTGCCTAATGATAAGGGCACTGGGGGCCATATGTAATTCAGAGGCAGCTTGAAATGCGTCAGCCAACTATGCTGATATGTTAATCCACTCACTGGGGGCTTTCATTTGATGTTTAATGTAAATCCTTGTTTGTAAGCTTCAGCATTATTATCATTATTGTAAAAGAAGATAAAAATGAAGCAGTAGCACTGGTACTAATGACACGTGAGGACTGGAGTTGCATACTAAGGATGCTAGTTAATTTAGATCCCGTGTGCGAAGGAAATGAATGAAATTTTGCATAGCGTTTTGAAAACACAAAGGAATACTCTCGTAAGCTTTTCTTTAACGCGGGTGTCTACCTCTAAAAAATTAGCTATCTAGTTACCAGAAATCCAAGCTATCTTAAGAAAAGAGTTTCTCACAGTGGGTGATATTCGGTCATTTCACATGGTGCAGCAACAGAAAGCATAATATACTTGCAGAAAAATTTAATTATAAATTACTATTCGCTCTGCCAAATGAAAAATTCTCTGATGCCTTTTATACATACTAAAAGGAAAGAATGAAAAATCTATCTTGCAAGAAATTCAGGTCAATCAATTTTTTACAGTCTTTTCTTAAGCTAGCCAAGAGCTTAGTCACTAATGAAATCAGTAAATAGACTATCTCTTTATTAAAATAAATTGAAAATCTCAAATGTTGGTAAATTAAATCTATCTGTTGATATTCAATGTTCAGTACAAAATTTTATGAAGTGCTTTATGAGGTAGAATTGTAGATTAATTAAAAGCAGAGTCCAAAATAGCTAGAAACATTGCTTCTGCCTCAACCTCAGACACCAGTATTATGATTTATTTAGCCCAGCTGGCATCCCCCATCTATCAGAGCTTGCTTTGGCCTCCATGTAGGAGCATGATTTTGCTGATCAGAACAATTGCAAACTTGAGAGCTCAGATGTATTATCCTTGTAAAAGGACGAACGGGCATAAAGGTCCTTTGAACTGCATGACAACCTAACATAGTCCTAGTTGTGAAGGCTTTTGCTTATGATCCCCAAAGAGCCAATTCTCTAAAAGGAGCTTAAAAGAGCATTGGCAGGTAGCTGAGTGTCTTCCCAAGGTCGAGTGCTCCATGCCAAATGCAAAGTGATGGGACAGCTTGTGCAAGCCTCCAACAAAACTCAGGCTAAGTCAGCTGAAGTTTTTAGGGATGAAGTATTTGTGGGTGGTATTGTTGATGCAGGGCAAAAAAGCCATCTTGTTTTGTTTATCTTTGGGTTTTTTTCTTCTGGGTTTACCAAGGTCTAAGTTATGTGTCCTTGGAATAAATTGCACATTTCCTTTAGAATGTGAATTTTTAAAATCTTTTAATTTATCTCCTTTAACAAATGTGAAGTTCTGTTGAGAACTTACAGGTTTATTGACAATGAACTCAAACTCTTGCACTATACACACACTCCTGAGAAATCCAGCGCTTCCTTCTATAAATGAGAAGCACTGGTTTGGATGGTGAACATTGAAAAACACTTCTTGCATGCTGTATTTCTTCCAATGCTGATAATCCTACAAATAAACTTTGTAATAGTACTAATAAATGCCAGGTTGGTAGAATAAAATGAAAAGTTAGCAATGCTGATTATACATTAGCAAACATTCCTTTAGCCACTGAATCACAAAAGCAAAGAGCACTTGAGGCTGGGAGGGAATTTTGGAGATTGTCTAACTCAACCCTCCCCCTAAAGGTAGGCATCTAGGGCAGATTGCTCAGGAATACGTCCCTGTGAGTTTGAATATCTCCAAGGACGTAGATTCTACAACTTCTTTGGTCAAACTGTCCCGATGTTCGACAACTTTTACATTAAAAAAGGGCCTGTATTTTGTCCAGATATTATTTTCAGTCTTCCAGGTTGTGCCTGTTGCCTCTTGTCCTGTCACTGAACACCATCTCTGCCTGATGGCGAGTCCATCTCCATCTTCTTTGTTGTAGCTACGTTGTAGGTATTTAAAATGAAGTGTGACAAAAATTAATTTCTGGATGTAAACTACAGAGGATATTTGGATTATGATTGCAGGTATCTTGGGCAATTTTGAAAAGGCTCCATAAAGAATACAAAACATTGATTGTAACTAGGGCTATATTTGTGATTATCCAGAATCTTTTAGAGGCATAAACAACAGCCTCCAAAAAGAATCTGTTATATGTAATTGCATTTGAGAACCTACATCAGTGCAGAATAAATCAATAAAGTGATGTTATATTTTAATATAAACATGCAGAAGTCTAAAGGACATGAGCTGGAATTTGAAATTAAATCATTCAATGGCCAACCGAAAATTATCTTCAAAGAAATCTTAAAATTGATTTTAGGGGAGAAAAGAAATTAATCTGTTCATGAAAGTTAAGAACAAGCAAGAAAACAAGAATCTCAGAAGTCCCCAAGCCCAATAACAGCTGTTTAAATCTTCATGTTTCTAAACTATAGCTCTTTTATTTCTGTTAACACGCCTCTGAATCAAGGTTGTCACCTAAGCAGGGTGTGATTTCAGCAGACCAGTGGCACCTGAATTTTGAAATTGTGCTTTGGAAAATATTTCCCAAGATCTTAGGCTTGCAACAAGCAAAATTTTGACATTAATAGTAAAATAAAACAGCCTGGACACTTCTGTGGATCTCTTTTTGCAGTACTGCAAAATAGCTGATCTGCAATTTCAAAAGGAATCATTCAAAATCTTATTACATTATAAATTAATTTTTATTTAAGCCATACTGTATCTTTAAAGTCTCTGGCATGCGTCGAAGTGAAATGCTCAGCATGGTTATCCCATTGGTATCCAGTGAACCACAATTCCTTCTCCAGTTTTTAGCAGAGGATGCGAGATAGAGATGGTGGAGGTGTGGGTGAGTTAGGAAGGGGACAGGAAGGAAGATGAAAAAGACCCAGATGGTGAAACCAGGGCAAGACTTCCCCTGTCCTCTATCGGGCAGTAGTTTTCCTCTCCAAGCCAACCTTAGAACTGCTTAATTTGAGGTTGCAAACAGGCTGTGAGGGACACCAGAAAGACAGATTAAAGAAAGTAGGGATAGAATTCTAGTATCCTAGAATAGTTTGGGTTGGAAAGGAGCTCAAAGATCATCTAGTTCCAACTCCACTGCCATGAACAGGGACACCTCCCGCTGGATAAGGCTGGTCCAAGCCCCATACAACCTGGCCTTGAACACCTCCAGGGATGGGGAAGCCACAGCTTCCCTGGGCAACCTGGGCCAGGGACTCACCACTTTTTTTTATGGACAGACAAAAATAAAGGTCAGTTCTGTCCTGAACAGAGAGGCCACAGTTCTATGGTTGGTTCTTCAATTCTGTAAGCAAAAATCATTCATCATAAACAAATGTTTTCAAACTGTCTTTCTTATTGATCCAGTTCCACCTAAATATAACAGCTATCTTTCTGCTGAATTTAATGGAATTTGGATTAAATTTCGGGGAGTAGGCACTAATCTCATCAGGCAGCATAAAAAATAGAGGTTGTTTTCCAGCCACACTTACCAAAGCAACTTAATTTTGGTATATTGAAAGTCACATGCAAAATATTCATGTATGTGCCAGGTACCTTTGAGATAGAAGGACATTTGAAGAGAAAATTGCAATCTGCTAGCAGTTGTTTCACTGCAGCAAAAGGAGGCAAACTTTGTCAAGTGTGTTATTTGCTGTGAGTTATTCACTCTGCAATGTTGCCATGGTTACAGCTGTTACTTACCCTCACATCATTATTATTTTCTTTTTAGTCATTATGGCTACGCTGTAAATAGTATTTTATTTTTTCTGAACATGCCATTTGCAACATGAATAAGAAACCAGGCTCGTAGGAACATCAATATTGATATTATATGCAATGTGGCTTTGACATTGACATTAATGTTCCTCTTCATAAGTGTAGCATGACATTCATATAAAGCAGCTAATCAACATTATTTTGCTTCTTTTGATTTCCATACTGATGTCAATGCATAAGGTAACCTAATGAAGGCATCATAAAAATAATACCAATTCTTGTATTGTCACCATTGTGGTGTACATTACCATTAATGTAAACTATTTTTTTCAGGTGGAATCACAGCCAACTGTATTAGAATAAATGTAACTTATGAGAATATTAATGAGTTCTGAAAAAAAAAAATATCAAAAAATATATATACCAAAACTGGCCAGCTTTTACAGTTAATTCCACTTTCCTATTATTTTTTTCTTATTGTTTGCTAGTGTAATGACCTCTCACGGGCTGATAAATTAGCTTATTCTTCAGTGATGTATGACTCGTCAGCTAGATTTCTTTGGGACACAATGAAAACAAATACTGAGTATGTGTTTTCTCAATTGAACAAGTCTTCTTTTCCTAAAAAAAAAGGAACTCAGGGTCCCCCTCTTTATACAGATCTCTGAGCTGAGATAATAAAAGTCTCAATGCAAAATACACACAGACGCTGAAATCACTACAGAAATTGCTAGAAATGTTCTCAATGCCAGATATTTTATAATCTCTTTGCATAGTTTTCATCCACAGGTATATAAGAGCTTTCTGAGTTCTTTTAACTACCTACATTGAATCAAATGAAGTTGATCGCGGATACCTAGATAACTTAGACTGTTTATGGGTGGTGGAGAGGAAGGATCGTATTTGGGTATGTATTTACATATCAGAAGTAGGTGCCTAAGATATGTTTGATGAATTGCCTGCTAAAAATATTTATCTCCATCAAATAAATAGCTGAGATACAAATGCCTGAAGTAAAGTGAGACTAAACCTACCTGCAAAATCTGTCTGTTCCTCATGAAGTTGGTATTCTCTCTCACTTTTTTTAAAGTTTCCTTAGATCAAACAGAGCTTTAAAATCACTGTTTCATTCTTACAATTTCATGCACTATTTTTCTTTACTGATAACACATCAACACTTTTCTAAAAGTCCATATCTGTCTTTTTTTATTTACGCATACAGCCGAATCTTCGAAGGTTTGACTCTATTTTGAAGATTGCTATTAACAGAGAGCAATATTGATGTCAATGTAACAGGTCCATGCTACTTAATCTTCCTTCTGTAATTCTGATTTATCAAAAAATTTCAGATGAAGTCTTGTGTGTAGAATTCAATAACACAGTCACACAAATATATTATAGATTGCAGTGACACAAGTCTTTAAAACTCTTATTAAAACTGCCAAAGTTAACAAAATATACATCGATCTTTTTTTCTTGTGGATTCAGGAAATAGGTCCAGGAGCAAAGAATTAAGGAACTCGGAAAAAAGTTATGAAGGGGATAAACGGACTTCACATATCTTGTCATTAATATATTAACCTCTGAAAGGACACGGTTTGCAATTTGTATTTACAAATAGGGTAATGGGGTAAGAAAAGGATCTAAGGAGACAGGTGACTTTTACTGCATGTAATGCTTCTCTGTTAGGACTGGAAAAAAGCTGAATATGGCTCAAGTAAACTGCAAATTTAAGCCTTCACTTTAAAGGCAGTAGAGTAAAATTGAAATCTTTTCACATCTCACAATGGGAGATATTTTACTTGATCCACATCTCTGACTGAGTTTCAAAGAGCTGTTTTGAGAAATCAGGAGAGGCAAACAGATGCTACTCAGAAAGCAAAAATTAAAAATATCAGGCACTGTCTGCCAGCCGTTACTTGCCCTTTAGAGAACATAAATTTCTCTGGCAAGAAGAAGTCATATGGTTTTTTGTCAGCACTGCTCACCAACCAAAGTGTTTAGGGACCTTAAAGATCACCTAGTTCCACCCCCTGCCATGGGCAGGGACACCTCCCACTGGACCAGGATGCTCCAAGGCCCTGGTCTTGAACATCTCCAGGGATGGGGCAGCCACAGCTTCCCTGGGCGGCGTGTTCCAGTGACTCTCCACTCTCATCGTGTTGAATTTCCTCCTAATGTCTAGTCTAAATTGTCTCCTCTCCAATTTGTACCCATAATATATCGGTGTTGTTGTCTTGTGGGCGTGTGCATCAGACCTTTGGTTCATTGTAGGCCACCTAGAAAAAGTCTGTTTTAATTTGATTTCTGAGACACTGTGCAGCCTGCATAGTTATCAATCAAGACATTTCATGGGCTTGTGATCTTCCTTTATTCAGGGGTTCTCACAAAGGTTTTTCAGTGATTAATAAGGTATGTGTGTGCTGTAGCCCTGAGGAGTTGTCTTCCGAAATGTTCAGAAACACAGGTGGTGACAAGGATTTATCTTTTAACACGTGTACAGCACAGCAGTATGTCAGTAAGTAGGTCAAGGGATACAAGCTGCTGGATGTGATGATCAGCAGTAATCACCACTGGTTCCTTGTATGGGATGCTCAGTGTGTGCTTGTGCATTTCAATTCCTGCAGAAATTGTTGTTGCTCTTGATACATCCACACAGCTCGAAGCCTTAACCTTTCTGTTGCACACGCTTTTCTCATGCTGGAATGAAAGGCAACTCTGATAAGGTCTGGTCTGGAAATTAAAGCAATCTGCTCTCTCTGTTCCCATCCAAGAGTAAAGGATGGGAGAGACTGATAGACCCTCTATAATTCAGATCTTTTAGGAGATCATCCTTTCTTCCACTTTTAGAGTGGGCAATATGATTTTGTGTGGGAATATCTAATGGGATTTCCGTATCTTCCTTTTAATATCCTTTTTTTTTTTTCATCTTGTGAAGTGCCAGCATGTTCATTCTACACTTCTGTCTGTTTTAAAATGCATTTGACCCTTCCCAAGGAGGCTCCGGTAACTCTCTTTGGTCATCGTCTATGAAGGGAGACGTGTGAAATCAAGTCTCTGTTCTGGCAAATTAAATGCTATCAAGGCATTCCTTCAGCTACTGAAACTTTCTCATCTAAATTTTTAAATTATTCAAATGGTTCAACTGTTAAATGGTTAAATTATTTAAAGGGTTTTGTCATGAGTCAGCTAACACTCTCCAAATGTGCCTCAAACACAGTTTTGGTATTAAGTCAGTCTGGAGACTCTTTCCAAAAGTATTTCAGATGTGGTCATCCTGTTTTGGAGCTAAAATAAAATTCAATACCAATGGTTAAGAATTTGTGTCTCCTCTAAACCCAAAACCCAATCCATTTTCAAAAGTAGCTTGACTGTTACAAGATTTTGAAATAGTACTTTTATTTAACTATATTTTTCCTCAGAATTCTACAATTAATCCCATATCTAGAAGATTCACTTGTTATTACAAATAAGCATATTCATTTAAAACTGGAAGACACTGTGCAAAAGCTAGTAATGATAGTTCCACTTGCATTAAGATTAGTATTTGGGAAGATGAATATAAAAGATGCAACATAAAAAGGGATATAAACATGGTAGAATATATTCTAATAAATTGAGAAGGAATATTCCTTAGAGTTTTCTTTCAGCACTTGCTCAGTTGTGGTGACAAAATTATATTGCAAGTTTAATGACAATGTAATCAGTACTATGAAAGTATGGGATATATCTGTGACTACTTCTTACTTTTGAAGAAGGGTTTTATCGTGGGATCTGAAACTGCAAGTGAAGCTATTTTTGGAGTTACTTGGTGCAATTATTGGATCATTTATAGGAACATGTAATTAATCAATTAATCCGCAGTACATCATCTTTAATAGATAAGGTTTGCTTTTTTTTTACTTGCCAGAGTTCTAGTCCTGTATCCCTGAACTGAAAGGATGATTTGCCTGTGTCCTCAGTGTCATTGGATCAGACCACGATATAAAAGCTCTTTTTCTAAAACTACCTTTTTAAATAAATGTATTTGTTCCAAGCTAATTTCAGTAGTTCATGGTAGTCTAATAGAAGTAATGTAAAATAAAATTTAAAAGTAAATGCAAAATAAAAGATAAAAATGAACCCCAATGTTTGGCACTTTTACACATACTGATTTTGCATTGTTAGGTTTTCATTTTATGTTTTTTTTCCAACGTCATTACACTTACATACACTACCTTATGGGACAGAACTCGTGTTCTCTGAAGAAGTGAGAAAGGAACACGGTCATGTATTGAAATCAGGTGATTCTGGCTCAGGACAACAGTTCTATTGATACTTTTGCTACTAGATGTCTTAGGTAGCTCATTGACGTCAGGCTTCCATTTAACCCTCTGCAGAACTGGTGTTGTGGATTTATATTTCACAGAGGTATGGTCTGATCTAGACATCTGTATGGCCTTTGACATGGTCCCCCACAACATCCTTCTCTCTAAATTGGAGAGATGGATTTGATGGGTGGACAGTACAGTGGGTAAGAAACTGGTTGGGTGGTTGTCTTCAAAGAGTAGTGGTCAAAGAGCTGAGAGAGCTGGGGGTGTTTAGCCTTGAGAAGGGGAGGCTGAGGGGAGACCTCATTGCTCTCTACAACTCCCTGAAAGGACGTTGTGGAGAGGAGGGAGCTGGCCTCTTCTCCCAAGGGACAGGGGACAGGACAAGAGGGAATGGCCTCAACCTCCGCCAGGGGAGATTTAGGCTGGACATTGGGAAAAAATTTTTCACAGAAAGGGTCATTGGGCACTGGCAGAGGCTGCCCAGGGAGGGGGTTGAGTCACCTTCCCTGGAGGGGTTTAAGGCACGGGTGGACGAGGTGCTAAGGCGCATGGTTTAGTGTTTGATAGGAATGGTTGGACTCGATGATCCGGTGGGTCTCTTCCAACCTGGTTATTCTATGATTCTATGATTCTATAATGGCTGAAAGTCCAGATGGAGATCTGTGACTATCTCCATGTGGTGTCCCTCAGGGGTTCATAATTGGACCGGTGGTGTTTAATATCTTCATCAATGATACTGACAGTGAGACTGAGTGCACCCCAAGACAGTTTGCAGATGACATCAAGCTGAGTGGTGCAGTTGCCACACTGAAAGGATGGGATGTCATCCAGAGGGACCCGGAGAGGCTGGAGAAATGGGCCTGTGAGAACCTCATGAGGTTTAACGAGGCCAAGTGCAAGCTCCTACATCTGGGTTGTGGAAATCCCCAGTTTGAGTATACAATGGGGGATGATGTGATTGAGAGCTGCCTTGTAGAGAAGGATTTGGGGGTGCTGGTCAATGAGAAGCTCGACATGAGCCGGCAACGTGCGCTAGAGGCGCAGAAGGCCAACTGTGTCCTGGGCTGCATCAAAAACAGCGTGGTCAGCAGGATGAGGGAGGGGATTCTGCCCCTCTGTTTCTCTCTTGTGAGACCTCATCTGGAGTATTGTGTCCAGTTCTGGAACCCTCAACATAAGAAGGAGATGGAGCTGTTGAAATGAGACCAGAGGAGGCTATAAGCATGATCAGTGGGCTGGAGCACCTTCCATACAAGAGCAGGCTGAGAGTTGGTCTTCAGACTGGTGAATTAAAGTCTCTGAGGAGACCTTAAAGCGACCTTCAGTGACTGAAGAAGGTACAGGAAAGCTGGAGAGGGACTATTCAGAAAGTCTTGTAGTGACAAGGGGCAATGGGTATTAACTGCAAAGAGGAAGATTTAGACTAGACATAAGGAAGAATTTCTTCACCATGACCATGGTGAGACTCTGGCCCTTCCAACCCAAACTATTCTATGATTCTATGATTTTTGCAGAAGGGTTATTCTTTTGGGACCTTTCAGTAAGTAGTCAGGACGTGGGACTATTCAGACACTTAATAATACTCCACAGCTTATTTTTCAGGCCCCACATCTTCACCTTTAGTGCATTTTTTAGCAATCGTAGAATCATAGAATAGTTTGGGTGGAAGGGGCCTTAAAGATCATCTAGCTCCAACCCCCCTGCCATGGGCAGGGATGCCAGCTGCTTCGTGACTTCACATTTATCTTATATTCTTTGTATTTTAACAACTTAGCCATCAAACATACACACCTCATTACCATTAAAATCTCAAAGATTTTATCTTTGGAGGTGGCACAGGACCCTTACACCTTGGAATTAAAATCTTCTTGAGTAAATATTGAGAACTATTTTCCCAGGCTGATCACAAAATCTTCAAACTAGAGCCTCCTGCAATGCATCCATAATACAGCAATGCAAACTTTTGGGGTACTGAGAGTAGGACCTCTGAATTTAGCAGGAAAAGTAGCCATCACAGGATAAAACTTGCAAAATACATAAAAGATAGTGTTCTATATCTGGTCCCATGATTCCAATTTAGTAGTGGAGAACTTCTCCTGTTATTTCTTTGCAGAGCACATGAGTGTTGAGTGTTAACTGTTTATCTCAGCAGTTAGCTGAACTACTTTTGTTAGGTAGAGAAGAAATATGGCCTGAGGCAAAAGTCTGGTTGTACACGTTGTAATGGTGGGTGGATACCTTTATTCCTGTATTTTGTTCCACAGTTCCTCTTCTTGGTTTCACTGAAAATGTCACTGTTGTTGGAAGAGCAGGCTCATGACGCTTCTTTGAGTTTCAGTGCTGCCTTATTTAGTTGCAACATATGTGCCCCCAAACTGGGACAGCTACTAGTCCTTGCCTCTTCTTTCTATCCTTATGGAAGAGAAAGGCAGAAACAGCTACTCACAAACTCAAACTCCTGGGAAACTCCCTGAATGCCACTAAACTTTTGAATTCATGTAATTTGTTTGGGACAGATATTATGAGGTTCACCTAGACCACTGCATTGTTTCAGGGAATAACAAGCATTGACCAGACAGTGGTATATGTTCATTTTCTATTTTAAGTGCTCTGCTGGAAGCAAGACAGGGTACAGGCCCTTCTGGAAAATCTGTATTTCTCAGAATGGCATCAGTCATGAAATATTGATCTCCAGATGTTATAAGCTGCTCAGATGCAGCTCTAATTCTGTGCCTTATGTAGAATGACACAATAGTTTGGGTTGGAAGGAACCTTAAAGCCCATCCAGTTCCACCCCCCACCATGTGCAGGGACACCTCCCACTGGATCAGGATGCTCAAGGTCCATCCAACCTGGAGCAGCCACAGCTTCCCTGAGCAACCAGGGCACATACATATGTATAGTATGAACACTTTGAAGCTCAAGAGCCAGCACCTATAACCATTACCCACAGCCCTGTCATCTTCTTAATGAAATGTGGAGGGGTGGGGTTGAAAGGGAATCATTGTTTTTAATGACTAGATGTATATTGTGTCAGGAAGGCATTATAGGCAAGTGATGAATAATTGGCATAATTTGCAACTTTTGTAACAAAGGAACTTCTGGACGTTAGTGTAAGTGAGATAATTTGTCTCTGCAGTCTCTATCCCATATAAACATTGCTGCTAACAGTGCTGGTGCTGCTTGGCTGAAGGAAATAATCTTTTCAATAAGTTCAAACATAAACGTCCTTGATGAAAACTGCAATACAGAAATCATGATTTTGCCCTTTAAATGTTAGATTTCTTTTAGTGACATTTCTAGTTCTTTATAACAGTGCTGGGCCTGGTATTATATATACTTAATCATGCAAGAAGTCTACCCTGCTGTCCAGACAGGTGCAGAACTCAGATGAATATTACTAGGATAATAATGAGAATGGGCCTCAAAATTGAAAACTGAATTCAACATTCGTATTTGAAGGGTCTAATGAGTTCTTCCTCTTCCTTTCACAAATACATTAAATATTATATTTTTGATTTGCAAAAGAAGATGCCCAGAAAAAGAAACAAGTCTTCCATTTCTACAGGGTCGTCTGCAGCTCATTTAATTTTCAGCTGTTTAATTGTTAATTACATCTTCCAACTCAGGAAACAAATCTTGCCGTAATAAACTTAGAAAGAAAATATGCATGTGAAAGCATTTTTGAAATATACCTTCCTTTCAGTGGTCCTAGCTATATAAAATTCTTTGAGCCATGCTTTTCACTACTGCAAATAAACTAAATCAGAGGAGAAGCAGAACAAAACTGCTTTCAGAGACAACTGTGTAAACTCAGAGTGAAATGTATTGATAATGGCATTGCTGTAGATTTATTTCTACTCACTACAAGTGGAATATAGCTATCTGTTATGGTCAGATCCTGTTTCCGTTTTGATAGCGGCAAAGCTTCTTTGACACCAACTGAAATAGGTTGTGCTTTTAAATGCATGGGTAGCACTAAACAGCTGCTTCTGTTTAGTCCCCTGTGCTAATACAGCATCAGACCCATTTATATAGTGAAAAGACAAGCTTACTGGAGAACCGGTGCCAAAGAAAGACAAATGACACCCTGACATGATCTGAAAATGCATGAACTTCTCAATAGCTTTTAAATTGGTACAGAGAGTATGAAACTTGTGTTATCTTGCTTCAATTTACTTTATTTCCTGGAGTTGAGTCACTGAGTGAAAGGCACGGATAAGAAGTACGCTATCATTCTGTGGAGCACTTCTTAAACCATTTTTTTTAAGGTATCATAAAATTAGACTCATTAGGAACTGTGTAGTCTGTTATGCTTGTTACTATACCATGCCCTTAATGTATCTGTGTACTGAATGAAACGGAAAAACATCTGTCTTGTGTTTGCCCTCTTCTCTTCTCCTTGGGGGAAAATGAGCAAATCAGTGTGTTTCAGTTCAAAAGAGCCAGAGAAATAATAAGCTTGAGCTAGCAGAGTCAGGGAAGCTGACCACAGGGTGCACCTTGAGGGGAATCATGGAATCACAGAATCACTAGGTTGGAAAAGACCCACTAGATCATCCAGTCCAACCATTCCAGGGACGTATCTGGTAGCCCTTAATTTCCATGGGACACCATTCTGTAATATTAGGCCAAGCCCGTAGAAGTCTGCGACAGTAACATTTTAATACAGAACGTTTCTTAGTGTCAAAGGAACACGATGGTTTTGTGCTGTCTTTCTCACTGTATTAAACTGGGGGTTTGGTCCCCAACAGAGATCTTGACAGCAAGGATTATGACAATTTGAAACTTTATTTTTGGGTGCTCTGGGCCAGGAGCTGGGATTTTTTTCAGAGGGCCATGGACAATGAAGAGATACACCTCCAGTTTTGTGCTGGTTGGATTCTGGTATGTGCCAAGGACCACAAGCCTGGGTGGGCAGCTTTACTTTTGTTCAGTTGAACAATTATAAAAGTGAAATGATGAAACCTTGTTGGCTGGTGGAAATAACAGCACTTGGGAGTTTTGAAAAGATTACATGGTAATTACATTACAAAAGAATGGTCCCCTAGAATTTACCGTCATAAGACATTGAGGAATAATCATAGAGTATAGAATGACCTGGCAATCTGTAGATATAGACTTACCACTGCAATTGATGATAAACGTGTTCTCTGACTCAAGCCATTTTCTCTGTCATCAACATATTTCGAATCTTGCTTTAGTTTATCTTCAATTGATATCCTTAGTCAGACCATCGTCACCAAGCGATTTGCTGATAGCTGCATCTTCTGTGGTGAAAGGTAAGTGGCAATAATAAACAAGGGTGCAATCAATAGAAGTTGCTCTGTAACCTGAGTTTGAAGGAGGTATTTCTTAGATTTCTTTATTGTGCAGATGAGCTACAATTTTCTCTTTAGTTTTCTTCCATAAAACCACAACAGAGAGCATAGGATCATAGGATGGTTTGGGTTGGAAGGCACCTTAAAGATCCTCCAGTTCCAACCCCCCTGCCCTGGACACGGACATCTCCCACTGAACGAGGCTGCCCAGGCAAGGACTAGGTGGGGAAATAATTCCTCAGCACATACAGACATGTGGAAATATGTGCACGTCAGGCAAGCAACCAATGGTAAGAAACATGATGCCTTTTAGATACCTTGAGGCATTTGATTGATTGACTGTAATTAGTTTTGCTCACTTGGGGTCAGAGTTATATTTTTCTTCTTCTTAGGCTCCTGTGAATACATCTGAGAGATGGGATAAAATTATAGGAAGATTAGTCAAGATGTAATCCCTGTTTTTTAACACATAAGAAAGGAAGAAAGTAATATTCAGTGTTTTTTTATGTACAGAATCAACTTCTGATAAGACTCAGTATTCAGTTGCTAAAGTACTAGGAGCACATTAAAGAATTTTTGCTTGTCAGTATTAAATACAGCTCCATTTTATATTGCAGAGAGGGCAAGACAAGTTGTAAATAATTTCTACATTGTAATGAAGGTAATCTCTTTAAAATATTAAAGTAACCACTATAATTTAATGAAGCGTATTCCTTTACATAAAGTAGAAATTGAATTATATTTCTTTCAATGCAAAGGTAAATAAAAACTGTTGGAATAACTTTCCAAATTATTTAAAAAAAATAAAGTAACATTGTTTTTCCACTTTATATAATTGGGGTAGAATTGGCTGCGTAGTTGGCAAATGAAGGGAGTAGAAATGCATATAATTCAGACTATTTTGTCTGTATTTAATAACCAGATATTGACTTGTTAGGAGACCAGGAGAGAGATTTATTGCTTGAAGTAAGAGATTACTATGGAGGGAGGCAAAGCCTTTGTAAATATTAGACTGTTATGGTCAATATATCTCAGTAAGAGTGGCCAATACTTCAAGTTATAAATTAGTTCAAGAAACCACTTCTGGAATAAGATTAGTAATAAAACTGTAAACCAAACTAACTGAGAGACTGTTGAATGTTCACACTTAAAGTCCTATCCTATGATGCTCATGTGAGGAGATCCTCAGTATCATCTTATTTTACCTGTGGATAGGGTTCTTCTCATATCATAGCGACTGAACGCATTAACTACAGAGAAAGCAGAATCTTATTCTTAAACAAGGGCATAAATGAACTCCTGGAGGTATAAAGAACTCTAGTATCAGTTAGCCATGAGTATAAGAATGTCTGCACAAATAGCTTCACTAAATGATTTGTCTCAACTTATACTAGGATGGATGAATGACCATATTTACATCCCATCGAGGGTCACCCTAGATTACACCTGAATTCCTTTACTGTTTCTTCAATTCAATTTTTCAGGTATTTTAGCCAGAGATGTTACCAAGATTTGACTTCAACTGACGTAAGCAGAACTTGAACCACCTATCTATGATTTCTGAGTCATGATTTCTGCTTGTAATATGAGCTGAATTTTTAAGTATTTCTCACAAGGATGTTGTTGATAGTTGTTTGTCTTCTAAAACTTTGAGGCATTTGACTTTCAAGTATTCTATATATCCAAGGCAAACTGAAAATGTTGACTATTTCTTCAGTGGCAAAATATTTTTTCTTTTTCTTTCCCCTTCTCCCTGTCTCCAGGGACAGACCTCCTATATTTTTATTGTAGATCTGAGTGACTTAACTGCACTTGTCCAAAAGAATTATAATCTAGCCATGGATGTCTGCACTCATACTAGCATAAAGTAAGTGGAAATGCATTTAACTGCCATATTGTCAGAAATTAGTGTCAGAAGCTGAAGCGGTTCATTTCAGGCCCACCATGAAAATACAAATCTTCTTGTTTCAGAGGTAACACACATTTCATATTTGAATTTTCAAAATAGTATTGTTTTGTTTATTTGCTGAAAATTTAAATGTTTCCATTTTTTACTACTGGAAAATGAAAGAAAAAAAAAACACATTACAGATAAAGCAAGCAAAATAAAAGACCAAGAGCTACTGTTGGCCAGAACAATCCATTGAGGCTCTGGAGTGAATCTGGAGAAGAGCAACGAAGCTGGGGAAGGGGCTGGAGAACAGGCCTTATGAGGAGCGGCTGAGAGAGCTGGGGGTGTTTAGCCTGGAGAAGAGGAGGCTGAGGGGAGACCTCATTGCTCTCTACAACTACCTGAAAGGAGGTTGTAGAGAGGAGGGAGCTGGGCTCTTCTCCCAAGTGACAGGGGACAGGATGAGGGGGAATGGCCTCAAGCTCCACCAGGGGAGGTTTAGGCTGGACATTAGGAAAAAATTCTTCACAGAAAGGGTCATTGGGCAGTGGAACAGGCTGCCCAGGGAGGGGGTTGTGTCACCTTCCCTGGAGGGGTTTAAGGGACGGGTGGACGAGGTGCTGAGGGACATGGTTTAGTGTTTGATAGGAATGGTTGGACTCGATGATCCTGTGGGTCTCTTCCAACCTGGTTATTCTATGATTCTATGATTCCTTTGTCGTTCTATGATTAAGTTTATAATTGTTACATGAGACAACTGTTACCTCAGACAACATATGCGTAACAAAATCAAATTACATTAAATTCACCATTCACAAATTAAAAGAGTAAACTTCCAGGAACTTATTTAGAACAGAATAACTTATTTGGAGCTGAATATGTTAAAATCTAGTGTGTTTGGGTTTTTTTTCAATAATTGATAACAACTGAAGGGCAGATAATCTTTCATACATTACATATTATTTTCAAAGATGTTAATAAACACATTAAAAGAATTCGTTGGGAGCTAAATATTGTTCTGGTTTCAGTGAATTCTGAAAATGTCTTTATTCTCATTTGAACCTCACTGGTTTGAAATGGGAATGTGTTTGGAACCTTGCTGTGAATCATAAATTTTCATGAGCTTCAGCTTTTTTCCTTCCTTCTGCAAGGTTGTTTCAAACATTGAAAAAACAGATTTTTTTAAATGCTGAAAGGTTGAACTGACAGAACTCTTTGAAAACGTGCATGCATATGAATAAACTTTGCATACAAAGTAACTGCAGAATATTCATATGGGTTGTCTAACACAGTGCTATGGTATTTATGCAGCAAGCATTATATCATTACAGAACAAACACTGAAAATTATTGGTTTGGCCTTCCAAACCAAAGTTCAGGATAAATAATAATTTATTTTCTTCTCTACAGTTCTTTTTTTTTTTTTTCTAAAGAAAAACTCATTTTAGGCACAGAATCTGATTTTCAGCAACATGAAGTTTTCAACCAATTTTCCAGCTGGCTTGTCTGATTCAGAAGAAGGTCAAGTGATTAGCCCAAGGTCACAGACTGAGTCATTGACTCAGATTAGAAACCAGGATTCTGCCTCCTGGAGAACTTTATTCAGGGAGATAAAGATTGTAATAAGACAGAGACATATTTCAGCACAGAATAATTTTTTTTTTCCCGATTAATATAAGGTTCACTATCTATCTACTGCAAAACATTTTTATATATATCCAGGCTCTTCAAGATTCTGGGCATCCTACTTTTGCTGTGGCTACCGACACCTTCCACAGGTTCTGGTGGCTTGTGTTGAGAGATAATAAAATGCATTTTGAGTGCAGCCACTCCTGATTTAAATTAAAATTGGTTTCATTTCCTGAGAAACTGTTCGCTTCAGCAAAACAATTTTAGGTACCTTATCTCCATTAAAGCCAGTTGCAGACCCAGACTAACTATGCTGATTGACCAGAGCAGACAATGACATGAATTATCTGCCTCTCATGCATGGAGGACATGTAGCAAGTAAAGAAAACTGGCTTGAACAGTAGCTTGACCACAGGTGATGGAACGTGCAAAATGCATCTTGTTTTCCCTTCCCTTCCCTTCCCTTCCCTTCCCTTCCCTTCCCTTCCCTTCCCTTCCCTTCCCTTCCCTTCCCTTCCCTTCCCTTCCCTTCCCTTCCCTTCCCTTCCCTTCCCTTCCCTTCCCTTCCCTTCCCTTCCCTTCCCTTCCCTTCCCTTCCCTTCCCTTCCCTTCCCTTCCCTTCCCTTCCCTTCCCTTCCCTTCCCTTCCCTTCCCTTCCCTTCCCTTCCCTTCCCTTCCCTTCCCTTCCCTTCCCTTCCCTTCCCTTCCCTTCCCTTCCCTTCCCTTCCCTTCCCTTCCCTTCCCTTCCCTTCCCTTCCCTTCCCTTCCCTTCCCTTCCCTTCCCTTCCCTTCCCTTCCCTTCCCTTCCCTTCCCTTCCCCTCCCCTATTTACTTTCCGTATTTCTTTTTCCCTTCTCTATTTCCTTTTTACTTTCTAGGCTGACCAAGGCCTCATATATTATATATATATATATAATACCTAACTAAAGTAATTCACAAAGAGTCTTTGCATTTTAACTTGTAAAGGCAGAGCAGAACTGATTTCTGATAAGGTTATCAGCTGCAGCCTTTTGATTTAAAAGCCTTATGGAAAACAAAAACCTTATCATTTTCATAAGCTCTTTTTGCAGTGCACTGTAGTGCAATCTAATATTTCTTTCAATTTGCAAATATATATTTAAAGACCACACTTCATTCATCTGAGACAAGATTTTATTCATTCATACAAGAACAAATTTCCTGATTTGTATAAAATTATATATATATAAAGTACCTCCTTATTGATTTATGTGGATGCTAAAATATATGAACATGGATGTACACAAACTCTGGAGAATACTAGCCTAGGTGCAAAACCATCTTGGACCTCAATATGGTATAGGAGATTCAGCTTTTAATATCTGAAAAACCTCATTCTCATTTAACGTTTGATAGATTAGAAAGAGTGAAGGAATAATCCTTCCATAATATCATTTCTTCCTCTAAGTTCATGTAAGTAATAGCTACCTGAAAAGTCTTGTTATTTATGTTATTTGAGTAATATTGAATATAAGTGCTTTGCATAGAGAATTCAGATGAGATGAATGTTTCCTCATGTTATCAGTATTATATTATAGAGTGAGGAGTGGTATGGATTGTGGATTTGATACGTCCAATACTAATCAGATATTTTGCAAAGGCAGTTAAAATGTCTAAAAATGCCTAACAAATTTTGTCCTGAATGTTTTTTTGTAAAAAATAATTAACTGAGCTACAGATTAATGAATTAATCAGGCATCAGACCTGAAGCTGAAGATTTTGTGAGCATAGATTTTATTTTGGACATTAAATGCTATATTTGTAATTGTTCACAGAAATTACCACTTGCTTGTATGAAAGAGAAATTCAGGTTTAGCTTTTGAGGTCTATTTGAGGGTTACAAATATTGAGAAGTTTTGTAGGAGGCACAATCATATTCGCTGTGTTAGATTATTTGCCATTTTTAAAAGGGAACCAATAATGTTTTGTCTTTGATAACTTTTTTCTAATTTCTATGTAATTAAGGTCTAATTCACTGAAAATTTTGGTTCTGCACATTGCACAGCACTATCTGCAGGGGAGGTTTATTTTGAGGTACTCAGGAGGCAGAAATGATCTTCTGTTTATTTCAGTGAACTAGGGAATATTAAGTAGATTCTTTACTTCCATTTTAACCATAGGATGAGTACTTAACTTCCCTGCTTGAATTGCTCTTCTTTCTAAATTGAGGATAGCCGTTTCTATCTACCTTCAGTATGTTTTGTCCTCTGTGATGGCAAATTCTTCGCATAGCAAGTGGAATTCTGTCATTTATCAAGGTTTTTTGGGTTTTTTTTGCTACCCTAACAAAAATATGTTCAAGTATATGTTTAAATATATTTGTTGTGCTGCTGTTTACAGCAACCTCTACAGTCAGGAGAAATGTGCCATCGTAAAGCAAAGGCTCTGGGCTGAAGAAGAACATTGCTAGCAGGTTGAAGGAGACAATTCTTCCCCTCTACTCAGTAGTGGAGTATTTTATTTAGTTCTGGGCTCCTTAGTGCAAGGGAGACATGGACATACGGGAGCAAGTCCAGCAAAGAGACAAAATGATGATTAAGGAACCAGAGTATCTGATGCACAAATAGGGTCTGAGACAGCTGCGACTGCTCAGTCTGGAGAAGAGGAAACTGAGAGAGATATCTACCTGATGAACCACAGAATCAGAAAGCACCAGAGTCTTTTCAGTGATACCTGTGGAGTCTCCATCCCTGGAGATACTCAATATCCGGCTGGACATGATCCCCAGAAGACAGCTGGCATTGATGTTGCTGTGACCAGGTGTGTTTGGCCTAGATCTCCTCCACAGTTCCCTTACAACCTCTACCTATCTCTCATTCTGTGACATATGTCCTAGTAATTGTAATGTTGTTTGCACAAAACTGTAGTAACATTTATAGGGAGCAGAATCAGGATAAAGAGCCGTGCTGCAATACAACAGCAATATTATATTGTTCATTTCATTATGCTCATGCATCACTATAAAAAGGTCAAATACTACAGATACACACTCCTTATTCTTTCTTTTTTGTTTTAAGGTTTAGGTTTAAAAGTTCTGATCGAACCAGACTAATCTGGTCATGTGGGCTTGTGATCTTGCTTCCTTACTCTTAATATTCTTGCTTAATGTTTCACCCAGTGCACTTCAAGCCTTAAGCAGAAATCTCAGCACAAAATATAGCATCAGCAAAACCAGGTAGCTTTTCACTGCATTTTTAATAATATATATATAGCTGTTTCCATGTCTTAAGACAGTTGCATTGAAAATAGACTTCAAAGAGCAAGGATTTCCAACTTATATTTTTCCTAAGGTCTGCACACTTCGGATCAAACTGCATGTGCTGACTTCAGTGAAATTACCATTTCATCCACTTTTCTCATGATTTTTTGCACAAAGATAGGACTTGGGTCCCTACTCATTGGAGGTGGGTTGGAACTAGATGATCTTTAAGGTTTCTTCCAACCCAAACTATTCTATGATTCTACAATTCTATGATTTCAATTCTCTGTATTGCTTCAAAATGCCAGCATAAAGTCATGCAACAATGGGTACAGTTAGTATTTCGTCAAATCCCATGGCAGTTTGACTAATATTCAGGCCAGTGTCTATAAAGAACCTTATCCTGGCTGCCTCTTTTATTAAAGACTAGAAATTCCAGTTATAGGAAGAACTCTGTACCCACTGACAGGTGTGAGGGCAGCACATTACAGTTTTGTACCGCTACCATTTAAGATAATCAAAATGAAAATCAGAAAAAAGAATGCAAAAATTGTGTTTATGATGTCACATCCCTGGTCACTCCGTGTCTGCTCAAAAGAACGATGATCAGTGCAGCAGGCTGGCTTTTGGCAGTGGAATTCCCTAGAGGAGGGAAAGGCTACACAGAGTTTTGCTTGTCACCTTGCTGGCAAAAAAATAAATATTAATTTAATTGACTTTCACACCGTGTTGAACTTGCTATGGTGGAAAAGCCAAATGTGTGGAAACATCTTTGCTGACAGATGTGAACATTTGTCGGCCTGTTATTCATGTTTGTGCCAATGTTGTGGCAGCAAGAGAAACTACTCCTGTAGGCATTTGAATTGTTGCATAATCCTGCTTCTGGTACTCTACACTTTCAGTAAAGTGAAAGCAGAAGTGGTAAAATAAAAAAGAACACGTTACTTATAGCTTTCAAAATATTAAGCTTACAGAGTCAAAAATATTGAACCAGACTTTTGACAATCATGATGGTTTTCATTAAAATCTTGTGCTTTTTTTAGTTCCTGTAGCAAAATTAATAGCTTTTCCTCTCTCTCTCCTGAAAAAAAAAAAAAAAAGTGATTTATTTCCAAATGAAAATGCTTACAAAAAAATTATAATGAACATCTGGTTTTAATACAGAGGTCAACAAATCAATGCAAGGAGTTGCTTTTCCTCTTTCACAGCTGAACACAATGGAAGACAATACCAAAGCTACTTAACTTTGAGCTGCAACTCCAGCTACTATGAAAAAGTCATATCTTGATGTAATCAGGCTGTTGCTCTTTGTAGTAAATTTTGCTTTAGCTTCTTCATAGATGTTGCCATTACTAGATAGCCAAAATGTAAGTGCTCACAGGGTATGATGGAAAGCAGCTTTGGTTTCTAATCCATTCTTACATGTCAGCCTTATGTGTTGGCTCTTCAATTTTGAATAGCATGCATCTTTGTGAACAATGGAAAATACAAACCTGCACCCTATTTATATAAATAACTTCTTACTCTGGTGTTCTGGATGGAGCACCTCCCATACAAGGACAGGCTGAGAGAGTTGGGGTTGTTCAGCCTGGAGAAGAGAAGGCTCAGAGAAGACCTTATAGTGACCTTCCAATACCTGAAGGGTCAACAAGAAAGATGGGGAGACTACTTACAAAGGCTTGGAGTGGTAGGATGAGGGGGAATGGATTTAAATTGGAGAGCAGCAGATTTAGAATAGATATAAGGATAGTTTGGGGTTGGAAGGGTCTTAAAAATCATCCAGTTCCACCACCTGCCATGGGCAGGGACACCTTCCACTTGATCCAGTTGCTCCAAGCCCCATCCAGCCTGGCCTTGAACCCCTCCAGGGATGGGGCAGCCACAGCTTCCCTGGGCAACCTGGGCCAGGGCCTCACCACTCTCATCGTGAAGAATTTCCTCCTTATATCTCGTTTAAATCTGCCCCTCTCCTGTTTATAACCAGAATAATCATTCTTCATCAATTATTTTGAGTTTAATCTAAGGTCATTGTCACCAGTCGCTATCCTGGGTAAAAAAGAACCAATCCAACCCCAAAATAATTAAACAAACAGAAAATCTAAAAACCCAAATCCCAACCCAACCAAACCAACCAATCAATAAAATAAAATACCCACAGGGAAGAATCCTGGAGCAGGCACATCATCCCACAAACAGCATTAGGGCAGTTTCTGTGACCATGTCATAAGCTTTGATCTTCACTCAGGCTGAATAATTGGTGCTGCACAGCATTTGCACCTCTGGTCTTACCCTGGAGACATTTTCACTGCTTTCCATTACATGTGAAGACAACTGTGGACAGCACGAACAGGTGTGCTACCTGCACTGAGGTAAAAGGCACGTTATGTGACATTTCTAGCTGTTAAGAGAGTTTGAGAATTTTGTATACAAGATGAGAGTTTTAGAAGTGTTTGGCATTTTGTTCCTCACGTGAAATCACATATTCAGATCAGGCAGGGGTATATCAGATATAAGTTATTCATATAGGAATGGTTGGACTCGATGATCCGGTGGGTCTCTTCCAACCTGGTTGTTCTATGATTCTATGATTCTATATTTACACATCTGAACTTTTTAAGCTCTCCTAACAGTTCTGTTCGTACCGATTCTGTCAATGTAAAAAGGCTATTCTCTACCAATTCTGGTGATTGAAAGAAACAGTGATGGAAAAATAGTGAAAATAGTATCATAGAATGATTTGAGCTGGAAGGGACCTGGTAGGAAAAAGGGGAAATAAAAGAATTTCTTCACTTGAGAGGAAAGAATATAAAGGAAGATAATATAAAGGAAGATAATATAACTATCACTTTGTATGATACCTCCAAGTGCCTGTGGTTTCCTGGGACATGTCTGTCTGCCTCTGAGAAGATGGCAAAGTTACTGCAGTTCACTTTTCTAGACTGGTTAGTCTTTTTCAGCATAGCAGGATTTTTAGGATTGTGTGAGATGGCTGTAAAACACTAAGTAAAATAATGAGTAGTAATCAGTGAGCCTGGAGCAGGAATGTAAAAAATTTGTCACTTAAGCCAGCACAGTCAATTGCCATATGGTATATTGTCAGTGCTAGAAAAATTTCAGGGGGCCACAAAATCCATCGAAAGGTATCCTCATGCATTAGGGAGGAATGGCAATGTTCTCAGAGCAGCAGAAGTTATATTTGGTTATCTATCAACACTAAGGGAAGTATTTTAAAAAAATGGAAGGAAAACATACCTGGGGAAAACAAAACCTTTATTTTTTTTAAAGGAGTCAAGGAATTGCGTAGCTTCTGAGTAACAATAATCTCTTTGTGTTAAATTCTAGCACACTCCCAGACTTGTTGATATCTTCACAGTTTTAACATAACTAGCTGAGGACTCGAAGTCTTTGGTGTGTTAAAGACATGAGAGAGATTTCTAGATGTCTGAAGAGCTACTCAAACCCTTAGACTGTGCTTTGAGTTGACAATTATATCTGCCTTGCTTTTTCATTTAGTGTAAAGGAACTTTTGTCTAAGATGCAACATGTTCCCTAAGGAAATCCACACATGTTTTGTTCTCAAATAAGAGTAAAAGTATTCCATTAAATATGCCAAATAGAGTTGGGAAATTGTAGCAGGACAGAATTTTCTTCTACCGTAAAGTAGCTTTCTAACACATACATAAGGGCATAAATACAATAGTGAATCTAATAGCTTACCCACTGCAAAATACATCAGAGATCTATATTGACATGCAAATCACCTGCTTCTCCATTGCACAGTGTCCAGAGGAGGTTGGAAACCAGTGCTTTGCCTGTATCAAAGCAGTAGGAGGGGTGGGAAATGAGAGATCCTTCCTTAAGCTGAAGAATGCCTCAAAATCTACTTTCCCATCACCAGAATGTGGTTTAACTAAGATGCTTTTCTTCTGATGCTCCTCTGGGTAAGGTTCTCAGTTCGAGGTGATAGGAATGCAGCTGCTGGAAAACCCAAGATCTTGCTCAGGCTGAGGATATTTTTTCTTAAGGAGGATGGTTGAGGGATAAAATAACATTTCCCAGTACACTGAACTTTTCTTGTTTCCAAAGGGAAAGAAGGTCACGAAAACCAATACAAATGGAAACTCAGAAAGAGAAAAAGCAACTTTTAGAGACCCATAGGCAGAAAAACCTTGCGAAGCCTAAAATGCACACTTGTGAAGTACTTTTTGTTCCCCAAATGAAACACGCTATGCAAGTTCAAGATACTTTTATTTTAGCCTAGCTCTCCATGTTGTACCTGATGGTAAGTGTGTGCATTATGTAGCATTTGCAGAGGATGCTGGGTTTTACTGGGGATTGTCATCCCCTCTGAAAGCCTTAGTTTAAATGATGAATGACTAGCTGTGCTACAGGGAGGCTAATAAAGTACTGTCATATTCTCTCCCTTCCAAATGATGTCACAGCTGCTGTATCTGCCTTGAATTTCTACAAGCTGTAAAATGGATTTCTGAGATTCAAAGGTCTCACTTGTATGACAGATAATAAGATACTGTCTGAGTTGGAAAACAACTTACCCATGTCCTTTTCTTTCTGATTCAATTTTGGATATTTTTGAGGTTGACTTGCATTTTTTGTAGTGGATTATGAATATTTTATTTGATTTTGATGGATTACTGAACTCTCTGCAGGGGGGAAGTTCTGAGATGCAAATGAAAAATTTCTTTGCTAACAGGCTGTTACACACACTGTGGTACTAAGCAACAGTTATCCTTTGAAACCCTAAGTCAGGCTTTCAGTTCAGGTTAGCTGACCTTGCAGGATGGTGCAAAGATTTTTTAATTTATCTTTTGTACCAGAATTGCCCCTCTATTCCTCTCTTGTGAGACCTCATCTGGAGTATAGTGTCCAGTTCTGGAATCCTCAGTGTAAGAAGGAGATGGAGCCCTTGGAATGGGTCCAGAGGAGGCAAAAAGGATGACCAGAGGGCTGGAGCACCTCCCATATGAGGACAGACTGAGAGAATTGGGGTTGTTCAGCCTGGAGAAGAGAAGGCTCCAAGGAGACCTTATAGCTAATTCCCAGTACCTGAAGAGGCAACAAGAAAGCTGGGGAGGGACTGATTACAAAGGCTTGTGGTGATAGGATGAGGGGCAATGGGTATAAATTGGAGAGGGGAAGATTTAGACTAGACATAAGGAAGAATTTCTTCATGCAGAGGGTGGTGAGGCCCTGGCCCAGGTTGCCCAGGAAGCTGTGGCTGCCCCATCCCTGGAGGGGTTCAAAGCCAGTTTGGAAGGAGCTTGGAGCCTCTGATCCAGTGGGAGGTGTCCCTGCCCATGGCAGGGAGTGGAAGAGGATGGGCTTTAAGGTCCCTTCCAACCCAAACTATTCTATGATTCTCATTGCATCCTTTGTGGATGGTTGTTTTTCACAGAACAAGTGAAGAGAACTTAATGAGGTACCATATGTAAAGTCTGGAGTCAGATTAAAAACTAATAATTAAACTATGCCCCTTCCCTATCAAAACAGATTGTGGTGTGTTTGTGGAAGGAAGCTGAATCCAAGACATCATATTTTGACAGTCTTTTGGGACAGTCATTCATACTTCAGCAGTATCATATTTAAAAATTGCAGCTTTATTCACGTAAAACAGAAGTTTCAAGCTATACCTAATGCATGTTTCTATATTCTAAACAAGCATTGAATATATGACAGGGTTTGAAATCCTTTTAGTTGTTTATTGGTTTCAGGTATAAAAAAAGCTAACTCTCTTTTCCAGGTAACTCCCAATCCACTGAATCCAGGTGAGAGTGTTCTGCAAAGTATTTCTTGCCAAATAAATATCACTTCCCTGTGTTAAATGCCAGAAAATGACATGCAAACGCATGAGAAACCACAATTTTATAACAAAATTTTTGACAATGTACAATAAGTAGGCAACTTGCAGCTATGTCTTTAACATAAAATGTCAGGAATGTGCTCAGCTAATAAATAGTGACTTTCTGCCTATTCTGAATGGTGATGAAAATTTACCTTCATTTATCGTTTTTGTTTACCATTCTTGATGCTTGAATATTTGTCACTTGAGGGCAGGATCCCATCAGTTCATCACAACAGAAGACACAAACATATCTCAACAGATAATTTGGTGAACACAGATATCAGGAAAAACAGGGAAGACTTTGACTAATAGACTCTGTGAGCACAACTCATAAAAAAAACATCCATTGTGCAGTAATAATTACATGGCGTATGTGTTGGCCCCTATATATACTTAATTATCTATCATAGAATCCTAGAACAGCATGAGTTGGAAGGAACTTCAAAGATCATCCAGTTCCAACCCCCCTGTAATGAGCTGGGACACCTCCCACTGGACCAGGGTGCTTGAAGCCCCATCCAACATGGCCTTGAACACCTCCAGGGATGGGGCAGCCACAGCTTCCCTGGGCAACCTGGGCCAGGGCCTCACTGTCCTCATCGTGAAGAATTTCCTCCTTATGTCCAGTCTAAATGTGCCCTTCTTCAAATTATAGACCCCCCACCTCATCCTATCACCACAAGCCTTTGAAAACAGCCCCCCCTTAGCTTTCTTGTAGCCCCTTCAGGTACTGGAAGCTGCTCTAAGGTCTCCTTAGAGCCTTCTCTTCTCCAGGCTGAACAACCCCAACTCTCTCAGCCTGTCCTCAAAGGGAAGGTGCTCCAGTCCTTGGATCAACTTTGTAGCCCTCTGTTGCTTAAGTAGGAGACCAATCACAAGTTTTAACAACATATATAACCCATACAACACCCAGAGCAATTCTTGCTCAGTGCCCCATTTCACGCTCTAACCAAGTGGATATACATGTTTGGTTTTTTTTACATTAGCATTGTGTGCCAAGAGGATCATGATCTGAATCTGAACCCCAATATGAGTTATTTCTCTAAAACAACAGTCTGTGATGAAGTGAAGTCCCTGAGTAACTTATCCAGTAGTCAAGACTGACATCTTCACTAGCAGAGCTATCTTGAGGGAGGCGCACAAGGTGCAAATGTGAATGGATATAGAAAACTGAAATTGTACATATGGACCATGGAGTGTCTGTACACGTGATTAGAAATCTGATTCATCAGCAGTGCTACATACTCAGAACAGTTACACTGCACATATTGAGTAAGCCAAACATGTTAGACACCCACAGTGCCCTTTGCACTTAGAAATCACCTATTTTCAATTACAAGTGTGTCACTTAGCAGGTTTTTATTAATTACTAAGTGCATAGACTTCTTTTCTTATAAAGCTTCAAGCATGAAACTGCACCCATGTGCAGGTATTCTACTTCTGGAGGCTTTTATGGAAATTAATGGAGTGTGGTATCTAAGTTGGTTTTAGACTAAAGACACAATTGCTTTATCCTCTGATTCCTGTTAAATACAAATGCTCCTCTCTGTATTGTTTTTAATCCATTCTTGTAAGCTTGATTTATTTGAGCAATTTTTCACAGCTACAGCTATACATGTGCTTACGTATTTTCAAGGTTAAGGTCTAGAGGAGATTTGCATAAATATCTTTCTAAACACCACTTTAGAGCAAGTAATTTTAAATGCTACTTGTCAACTATTCACACATTTATCATTCATAGTTATGTAATAAAGAAGCATTTAGGAATAGATGCTTTTTAATTTATTTTTGTGATAGAATTTGTGTTTTTCAATAGCACTGACATATATACAGTCTTGAACACTGAACAGATATTAATTTATTCCTTCTGTACTTTAATTCCTGCGCTTTATTATTCTTCTGTAATTTCTACTGTAAGCAAAACACCTATGTGAAGAATTTTATGTGGATTTTTTTCCTTAAAATGAAAACCTCCACTTTCAGGCCAACAGACAATCTACTTTAGGCTCATGCCTCTGATTGTCTAATTGCCACTAAATTTCTTTTTATAATTCCACAGTCCTTGAGTGGAGTAGGCAAAGGGATGCATATTTTTATTAATTGATAGTATTGTAACAGTAACAAGCTCTTCACATTCCACACAGTCTGCACATACGGTAATATTGTCCTGAATAAACCCAGAATATTTCCCATTACAAAATCACAGCTGAACAAGCCTGGCTCCCTCTGTAACTCCTCACAGAGAGGATGCTCTCAATCTTGGCCATCCTGGTAGTCCTCCACTGGACTCGGTCTTGGTTGTTGATATCCTTCTCACACTGGGATGCCAAAAATAGATGCAGTATGCAGGTTGTGGTCCATGGAGTGCTGAACTGTGTGAGAATGAGTCAGATAGGAAGTAGGAGAGAAAAGGAGCTAATACTAAATTCACTTATCATTGCTGGTTATTATGGATCCCTGTACATATGCAACCCTGGAACTCAACCTACTGCATGCCCAAAAAGTCATGAGAGAAGCACATAAAGTCATATGATGCTCCTTCATGGACAATCTACATCTTCAGCACAACGAAAAGGCAGCCTATGGTCAGTACAATAAAGGATAGTTGTTAAGGACTTTGGAATTGTAACACCTCACTAGTTATCTTGTTCCCATCATTTTTTTGCCACTTTCTTGGTATGTTTGTTCCATGAACTGTAAAATAAGGATAATGAAACATGGTCTCCTGTTTAAAATGCTCAGAGGACATGCATTGAAAAGTGCTCTACAAATGCTAGTCATGGTGTTATACACTGAGCAGTCTGAGGATGCTCAATGGGATTTTACAGATATCATGGATTTCCCACCTTAGGCTGAAGATAGAGACAACCTTAATACTTCTAACATTCCTAAAACCACGAAGATTTTTTCAAGCACACGGACAGCATTTAAAACACATTGCTCTTTGAACCTCTTATGTTTTTCTTCTTACTGATGGAGCAGTTGATATCCAGAAATTAAATTTATTTGCTTTCATTATCTGTTACAGTTTAACCAACCTGTGTTTGAGCACAGAGATGAAGGTGAATAAATTAAAATTTCAACATATTTTGACTAGAGAGTCATAGTCCATTAGAAAAACCCTAGCAGGTTACATCGTTTTACCCAGGCAGATCATTATGCTACAGTTTTGTTAAAAGTGATTTAAATCCTTCTTAGTACAACAGCTAATCATGCACCATTCTTATCATCTCTAGTTTTCTGGTTTCTCTTTACGTTCTCTAAAGTGTTGTTTGGTTTTTTTATCAGCTGGCACTGTTCTTCAAGTTGATGTTAATCTGAACATAAAATCAAAAGACTGCAGCTTTCTTGTGACAGAAATAATATGAACATACTTTTGCAGTGTATTTGTGAAGTTAAATTATACAGTACTCGCTCTTTCTTCATTATTAGCTTTATTATCAGTCCTGAAAACCTGTTCTGTATGAGCAACGTCAAGGAAAAGCTATGTATGGATTAAATTTTGTGTGTGAAAGAAGTCCATAGATCTCCGTTTACAGCTTAAATCCCATTTATGATTTTCCAGGAGAATCTAATTGCGTCGTACGTAGTTTGTGTTTAAGCTTTCTTCAAATAAGGAAGAGTTATAAGCTTCACTAATTTGGTGCTGCAGTTTGGAAAAATGTATTTTCTGACAAATTACCACTGAAATAAGCAGATCAGTGCTTCTTAATGAAATGAGTAGAAAACCAATGCCACAATATCTTGGGCATTTTGCTCTTATTTCAGGAAAGTAAATTTTTTGCTTCTTCTCCATTAAGAGATTTAACTATCTTCAAATCAGCATGGTCATTCTCTCAGTTAACCACCAATTTGAACTAGAGAAAGTATTGTGTCAATACTGTGGAAACTGAAGATCATGAAACTGTGAATTCATACAGTTTCATATGGAGGGTCTGTTCTCTCTGCTCCAGAAAGGGTTGACTGTGATATCAAACTAGGTTGCTGAGGGCTTTATCCATTTAGATCTTAAAAAACTTCAAGGATGGAGACTGCGCAACTTCTTTGAGCAACTTGCTGGACACTTTGGCTGTTCTAGTGGTGAAAAAACTCCCTCTTATACACAGACTGAACTTCTTTTCTTATAGTTTAAGTCCAGCTCCTCTCATCTCCTACCATTCACCACTATAAAGAGCCTGAATCTGTTCTCTCCATGCCCTCTTTCTGAGTACTGGGAGGTGGCTGTTATATCCCTTCATAAATGTCTTTTTTTCAGGCTCCCTCAGCAGATAGGGGCACAGTTAGATGATCCCAAAGCTTAGGAATGCATGCACACAGCATTGGCTGCTGGACTGGGAGGACTTCTTCGGGAAAAAGAAATCCAATTGGACCATATTTCATAGAATCTTAGAATCACAGAATAGTTTGGATTGAAAGGGGCCTCAAAGCTCACCCAGTTCCAATCCCCCTGCCATGGGCAGGGACACCTCTCACTGGATCAGGCTGCCCAAGGCTCCATCCAACCTGGCCTTGAACACCTCCAGGGATGGGGCAGCCACAGCTTCCCAGGGCAACCTGGGCCAGGGCCTCACCACCCTCAGAATGAAGAAATTCTTCCTTATGTCTAGTCTAACTCTTCCCCTCTCCAGTTTATACCAATTGCCCCTCATCCTATCACTCCAAGCCTTTGTAAACAGTCCCTCCCCAGCTTTCCTATAGTCCCTTCAGGTACTGGCTGGTAGCCCTAAGGTCTCCTCGGAGCCTTCTCTCCTCCAGGCTGAGCAACTCCAACTCTCTCAGCCTGTCCTCAAAGGGAAGGTGCTCTAGCATCTCAGTTTTAGTTTAAGACCAGAATCTTACATCTGGTAATCTTTGGAGGAAAAATTATCTACAATGTTATATTTCAGCAAGAACTGAATATAAGTTGCTTAGATAGAGGGCTGTATCATTTTCTGCTTTATAATAAAATAAAATATATATAAAAATAAAATATATTTTAAAGAAATTTGAAAACCAATCAATGAATCAAGAGGATTCTGGGAGTTCTTCACACTTCATTCTTTCCTTCTTACTGCTGATACTCCAGGGTTTCATGGGGTAGGTGCTAAGTCGGCTGGGATGGAGTTAACTTTTTTCGTAGCAACTCACATGGCTCTGTGCTTTGGATTGGTGGCTAAAGCAGTGTTGCTAAGGCATCAACATTTTGCCTGTTGCTAAATAATGATTGCACAAAGCCTTGGTCTCCTCTGTTTCCTTTTCAGCCACCTCCTCCCTTCAGTGTCTCAGAGAGGGGGTGGGAAAGAGGTTAGGAGGGGAGAGCTGACCCAAACTCACTAAAGGGATTTTTGGTAACATATGAGCTGAGCTGAGACCGATGGCATGAATTTTAACAAGGCCAAATGCCGGGTCCTGCACTTGAGGCACAACAGCCCCGAGCAGCTACAGACTAGGAGAAGTCTGGCTGGAAACTGCCTGGAGGAGAGGGACCTGGGGGTGTTGGTTGACAGCGACTGAACATGAGCCAGCAGTGGCCCAGGTGGCCAAGAAGGCCAATGGCATCTTGGCTTGGATCAGAAACGGCGTGACCACCAGGTCCAGGGAGGTTCTTCTCCCTCTGGACTCGGCACTGGTGAGACCGCTCCTCGAATCCTGTGTTCAGTTCTGGGCCCCTCCCCACAAGAAGGATGTTGAGGCTCTGGAGCGAGTCCAGAGAAGAGCAACAAAGCTGGTGAGGGGGCTGGAGAACAGGCCTTATGAGGAGCGGCTGAGAGAGCTGGGGGTGTTTAGCCTGGAGAAGAGGAGGCTTAGAGGAGACCTCATTGCTCTCTACAACACCTGAAAGGAGGTTGTGGAGAGGAGGGAGCTGGGCTTTTCTCCCAAGTGATGGGGGACAGGACGAGAAGGAACCTCAAGCTCTGCCAGGGGAGGTTCAGGCTGAACATCAGGAAAAAAAATTCACAGAAAGTGTCATTGGTCCCTGTCAGAGGCTGCCCAGGGAGGGGGTTGAGTCACCTTCCCTGGAGGTGTTTAAGGCACGGGTGGACAAGGTGCTGAGGGACATGGTTTAGTGATTGATAGGAATGGTTGGACTCGATGATCCGGTGGGTCTCTTCCAACCTGGTTATTCTATGATTCTATGATTCTATGGTTCTATGATTCTATAATACTATGATTCTATGATGTGGTGGGAAAGGAGAAGGAGGAAGAAATACTGTGGTTATGGCCTCTGTGTTCCTAAGTAACTGTCATGTGTACCAATGCCCTACTTTCAAGAAAGTGTCTAATAGGAACTAGTGAAAAAATTCCTCCTATTGCTTTGCTCATATGCACAGCTTTTGCTCTCACTATTAAACTGTCATTATCTTGATTCACAAACTTTTCTCTTCTTTCTACTTTTTCCCTATCCGATGTGAGAAGGGAATGAGTGTGGGCGTTTGGATTAATCCCTCCCAAGGTATGATCGGCTTTGGTGATACAACTTCAAAGTCTCTGTGAAGCATGAGTTTAACCCTGAGGAGAAGCACAAGCTCTCAGATCTGCTCTGCTGTGTCTTTAGTGGCCCTTGGCAGAGGAACAGTCCACTCAGCTAATAGTTTTACAAAGCTTCAGTTTCCATAAAAATGAAGAGGCTTTTAGCTTTCACTAAAAGAGATGGCAAGCACTGGGAACTGGAGTTCACTCCAAACTTCTATTGCATGACTCGACAGCTGAAGACTGTCTCCAAATCCCACTTTGTGATTTGGAGGGGAGGGCTATGTGGGTGTTTTTGACTTCTGATTGTCATGAGTTGTCAAGTAAGAGAAAAAAACCCTCAATCTAATTTAAGATTATTTCTGATTTTTTTTCTTTTCTGTACTGCACACGTAGAAATTATAGAGCTTTTCTACAAAAATCGATTTGCCCTGTTTTCTGTGTGTTTGCACATGTACCTCTACATCATACTGTCCTTTTTCCTCTCATAGTTTGGAATATTTCCTTTAAATCAGAAGAGGTGTCATTGATTAAGACAGGAAACATTTAACTGCAGCCTAATTCAGTAGTAGCTGAAAGCCGTTACTTATCAATAACAGGTTCTTGGGTTGTATATCTGGAGAGCTTTCAGGTCATTAGATTTTTACTTATTACCAGGAAGAATAATAGATCAGAAATAACCAAGCATGGCAGTAAAGACTAAAACAGACTTCAAAAATTTGTAATTCCTGTCCTACCCCTGTTACCTCTTCCTCTTCCTTTGCACACAAAGAGCTACCTACTAAGAACAAAATAGAAGTGGCAGTACAAGAACATAAATTCCAAAAAAAATTAAAGCATAAACACTTCCCTCTGTTGTTTTTTAGAACACTTATTACTTCTGAAATACTGGGTTTTGTAATTTCTTAAGGCAAGGGATGCATTGTCATTTGATTCTATGAAATGAGAACTCTGTGGTTGTTTATGAAAAGTTACAAGATCAGAATCTTAGAATAATATAATTAGTATTCATACTAAAGTTACTGTTCAGCCTTACTTTGGTTAGTCAAAAAAAGGTAATTCCAAGAAAATACTCTATTCTATCTCCACATTCCTATTATTTTGTATTTGTATACTATTCATATCAGTTTTCAAAAGCCTGCAGAAACAATGGGAAGAGAACAATATTTGCACAGCAGACGCAGAACGAGGAAAAATATTATCCTTTAAATTTTAACAAATGCCAGTTAAATTGAACTTCTTGTCTCCCCTGATAGTTTTTGCATCAGTACAAACAATCCTGCACTTGAAACTAGACCTGAGAAAAATTATTTATGTGTTTTGCCACATTTCTTTCTGGTTTACTCATAAATGATGAAATTCATCTTTGTTTCGACAGTCAGAAAACACCTCTGTCTCATATGAGTCTTGCAAACAGGATTTAGGCGGAAAATAAGAGTGTCCATGGTTTGGTCTGCCAGTAGTGGATTTCATCCTGCCCAAGTAAATTGAGCAGAAATACAAATCAGAGAAACTGTTGTCTCCCTGCTCCCCTGTCCCAGGCTCATGTAGACTTTCTTAGAAATTCTGACTCTGTTTTGGTGAGAAATTCAGCTATATTTTTGTTTAGAACAGAGACGTCCTTGATTCTGTTTCCAATAACATTTATTTCTTTGGAATATTAAGACCAACAGTTTGCTGATCATTTAGTTCTGTCTTTTTATCTGCATCCCTATATGCAAGATGATGCTGAACAGGAAAACCAGCACTTTCTCTTATGGCTGTTGTTTAAGGATGCAAGAGGAAGAACATGCATGAAGTGTTTTCTCATCCTCTTCACACATATTCAAAGGCTCTTTGGCAGCATTGTAATGAATAGAGAGAAATTCTATCACTTTATTAATAGGAAAAGTCATCCCAGGGAATACCTAACTTTCATTTTGATAAAAAACGAAAACAGATTAAGACAACTTTAGTAACGTATGGAAATATATTCCTCTTTTTTTTTAAAATGAAGAAGAGTTAAAGGCAAATGTCTAATGCTGTAGTAAGCAAACAAAATGGTTGAAATAAAACGAAAGGTAAATTCTTTTCAGTAAAATAAAGATATTCTGTTCTCCTGATCTCTTGATCTTTGACTAACTTGCACTTTTTAAGAAACACAAATCTTGATTTGTGTAGAAGCAAAAAGCCACTGAAGCAAATCCAGAAAGAACTGACCCATATTCTACTGATACACAAGCACAAATAAAAAGTATTCTACAAAATTAAGGCAATAATATGCCATTTTGAAGATAAGATTAACTACTCTACTGATATAACTACTAATTAATTACTATGCATACTCTGCTAGCATCAGTAGCACTCCTTTTTCCTCACTAAAATCTCAAAACTTGCAAAGTTGAAAACTTGAAAATAATTAATAATTAAAGAGGAACTATACACTAATATTAGGAAAAAGAAACAGTTTAAAAATGTCCAGAATCTCTTGCCTCACTTGCAAACATCAAATTTCAATGGAATAAAAGATATATTGAGTATTGTCTAGCAGATATTTCACTTTTTAATACTCATTAATTCATATGACTGTATACTTGAATACTAGAAATCTGTCCTTACATTATGATAATCATTTATGCCTTTATCGGTTAATAATAGCTTGTTCATTTATATACACCTGTGTTTTTTTTCCCTATCATGCTGATAATTCATCTTTCCATGCTTTCAAATCTCATTGAACCCAGCAAAAAACTACATTTTGACCCAGGCTTCCATCCTAACCTCCTTTATTGGTCTGACATGGGAATTTTGCCTACTGAATAATACATAAAAAGACAAGTTAAATTAAACAGAGCTTGCTAAATAACCTAATATCTAGTCCCTGAAGAATTAGGCTATTCTTTCACTCTGAGAGGTTAGCTTTGGAGTATGTGTTGACTTCCTACAACAGCTCTCCAGCTCCTGGCTAGATACCAGTTCAGCTCCTTTCCAGAACTTGGAAGACAGACAATGATGAAACACGCTGAAAGTTGCAGTGGTTGAACTGAGGCATTGTCTGCCTCACCTCAATAAGTTTCAGCTTGCAGCTGCTTCCTCAAATTCGAATTTATCCTAAGCCCTAGGATTTCAATATTTATTTCTCAACGAAGAGGAAAAGCTCAAAGTCTGCCTAGACTCAGATGAATTACTTTTGATTAATGCATAAAGAATCTTGTTTAGCAGAAGCAGCTCACCTATGGAGTTCAATGAAACAAAGACATAAAAGGAGAAAAACATTTTGCATTTTTATAAGAATTTTTAACTGTCCTCATTTTCAACAAGCTGTTAGTGCCACAGAATGAACACTAGCAATATTAAGGCTTTTAATAATCAGTAACAGCAAAGCTAGATCAAGAATTCTTCAGAATAGAATGATACATAAGCATAAATAAATTGTTTCTATTATATGTACTTCTTAGTGTGCTGCTTTTGTTGGACCGAGTGCTCTAATCCAATTCTGTTTTACACCTTTGAGTAGGCATTTTTCCCTGCTGCTGTGTGGAAAGAAAAGATAATTCACTTTTTGACTAGAAACAACCCGTTGTAATGGATCTTTGGAATCATGTAAATAGTTGCGGAAGTTTTTGTTTGTTTATTTACTTTGTGTGTTTTTTACAGTGCACAAATGCGATTGAAATTATAATCGCATAATGAGGTTTGTATTCAGAATAGCTGCAACTCGGTATTGATGCGTATACTACACTGTCCTACTAAAAATATCACAGAAAAGCACTCCAAACATTTTCCTTTTTTATAAAGTTTATATTCATGAGATAGTGTTACACGTTTTGGATTCTATCTCTTCACCTGCCATGAGTATATTCAGTAGATTCCACTTAAATACATCATTCTCTGTGGTTCTATGCACTTATAAATATTCTGTTCCTTTTCTGACACAAGAATACTCTCTTCAAACCAGAGCACAATATACACAGAAGTAAAAAGCTACCTCTATAAAAATATAGCAGATTATATAAGGTGTCCCTTCTGCTCTTACAGAAAATCAGATCCACTCTGTGAATTTAGCAATGGAAGAACTAGGACACAAGTGAGAAAATACGCTGTTGCTGTGTAGATCCATGAAAGATGATGCAGTAATAAGTCGATGCAGATCATTTTTATGCTTTTTGAATACTCTATTTATAAAGCAAATTTCTTTTCTTGATGTTTCATTCTTAAACTATGCTGTTTTACTTATATAGCCTCGTTGAAAAAAAAAATACATGTGTTATGGCTGAAATGATGCAAACAATGAATTTAATTTATGTTTTCCACTTCAGTGTGTACTGATGGACTTCAGTCGTATAACCTGGATAGAGGAATGAAAGACAGTGCCCGAAGTCATTTTCTGAGTTATTTTAGCCATAGCAGCATCTGAAATCTCCTCAGATTGATTCTAATATTGCCTTTTAAATTGGTTTTCAATTTTCTTGTGTATCTGAGTACACCTGTGCACACAGAAATAAGATTCTTATATTTTCCTCCTTTAAAAACTGAAGCAACAACTGTTTGAAAATGTATTTTTTTCAGCTCTTATTACCCACCAGTAATTACTTAGCAATACCTGATGTAAGAAGTGGGAAGAAGAGCTTATGTAGAAATTTAACGTTGAATCCTGCTTGTATTACATTAATGTAGCTGTGAAAAATTATATAGACAGACAAAAACCTTCTTGCCAAGTGTGCCTAACAACCTCTTTGTGAGTAAGAGGTGTATGCCCTTCTGAACCTTTCGTTTTATTAAGCCTGGAATAAAAATTCTGTTTACATCCACAGATGGAGGTGCTATACTTCTGAAAAGGAATGAGAACTGCTCAAGACAAGGTTTGCAGAGTTTTCCCTGTTCATCTTGCACTGCTCTATCTGCAATGAGGGTTTGAAAAGAAAAACTGTCAGATATTTCCTTGCTGGCACAGGCCATGTTCTTGGAGAACAGCTAAATATCACTGTCTTACCTCCTACCCACATGGCCAGGAAAGCCTGTTCGTGTAGGTAGGGGTGCCTTGAGGTTCACAGTTAAAGTCAAAGCTATAACGTTGTATCAGGGTACATTTTATCCCAACAAATCCTCTGGATTCTTTGAAAATACCTCCTCTTGCTCTTCAGTTCCTCACTCAAGCACCTGTCCTTGCTCTTGTATCTTTGTGCACTACATCTTCTTGGTTGATGACCTTCAGCAGAAACCTGTCACGCTAAAAGTATCGATGGAAGCCCCTGGCTCTCAGAGCCAGAATATGGCTGGGGGAAGGATGGCAGCAGGGAACACAACAATTTTACCAGACCTCCTCAATAAATATATTGGGAAGCTTGTACCACTTTATAAGCATAGGCTGGTTTGAGGTCAGGTTCTCAATCTCAATAGACTGAGAAGTAGCTAAACTAACTCAGGCAGATCTGCACTATGGATACAACATTAAGTACATTGGAACGAATTTTACGTGTTTTCTCTGTCTTGACTGTCACTCAGCTGCAGAGGTGAGCAGCTCTGGTGCCGGCAGGATCTGCGATGGAGCAGTTCAGCACGGTGCACAAGGGGTGTTCCTGCAATAGGGGAACCTCAGAGGCAGCTGAGAGAACCACCAGGAGCCCTGCACCCTCCACATCTGACACAGCTTTGCAGACAGAGGCCACCCAGGCATCAGGCTGTAGGGTGTGCCCTGCAGCAGTAAGCACACCGGTGGGAACTTCTCTCAGGAAAGCTTAGTGACAGAGATCTGGGAGGAGATCATAGAATCATAGAATCACCACATTGGAAAAGACCCACTGGATCATTGAGTCCAACCATTCCTATCAAAGTCCAACCATTCCTATCAAATTCCTATCAAAAAGATGACTAGGTTGAGAGGTATCTGGGAGCCCAAGAGAAATATAGTTCAATGGGATTGCACTCTACCTCCCCTGGGACAGGCACATGACATAGAGGATTCCCTGTTTTCTTGCTACCTGGTTGAACATGGTGACTTAAGGAATAGGGGGCAATGGTGACAAGTTCCTGCCTGGAGGAGCAGGTGAGTCTCCTCTGTGACTACTTTACCATCCCAGGTGCCCTTCCATAATAGGTACAAGACTCTGCAAGTGGAAACAAGCAATAATGAGGGTGATCATCAAACCCACTTCTGGCATGGTTGAACAGAACGCTCTGGCTGGAGCTTAGGAAAAAGTGATTGCCCTGCTGTACTCAGTGCTGGTGAGGCAGCACCTCGAATGTTGTGTCCAGACTTGGACCCCTCATCGCTTAATCAGGGTTTAGATGACATAAGACATTGAGGTGCTGGAGTGTGTGCAGAGAAGGGCAACGAGGCTGATGAAGGGACTGGCGCATTAGTGTTATGAGGAACAGCTGATGGAACTGGGTTTGTTGAATCTGGAGAAAAGGAGTCTGAGGGGAGACCTTATCCCTCTCTATAACTATCTGTAAGGAGGTTGTAACAAGGTGGATGTTGGTCTCTTTTTCCTGAGTAACAAATGCTAGGATGAGAGGAAACAGCCTTGAATTGCACCAGGGGAGGTTTAGATTGGATAAAAAGAAAAATTTCTTTACTGAGAGAGTGGTGAAGCATTGGAACACGCTGCTGAGGGAAATGGTTGAGTCACTATACCTGGAAGTATTTAAAAAAGGTGTACATGTGGTGTTTAGAGACATGATTTAGTTGTTGACTTGGTGGTGGTAGGTTTATGGTTGGACTCAATGATCTTGAAAGTCTTTTCCAATCTAAATGATTCTGTCATAGGTCTTGTTATATTACACAGTAAGAATTGCTCAATCTCAATCTTCTTGCTGTTTTGAGCCAGATTTAGAAAGTGATGTAAGTAAACGTCAGTAGGCAGTGGAAGAACTACATGCTCTACACAGGCTTATTCTCAACTGTAGTATTTTAGAAGTGGACTGAAGCCCTGAAACACATTTTATTATCCATTCTAAAATGTTCACTGTAATTAAAATAATTCTTGGGATTTCTGGTACCTATATACACATCCTAATATGTACCAGACATTGTCTAATTGCCCTCCTTGGTGTCTTTCTGTGGTAAAGCGTTCACATCTTAGTTGCCACTATGAAAAAAGGTATTTTCCTTCTATGATAGTATGTGTTCTTCTTCAAGTGCACTGAATGTCCTGTTTCATGTGTTCTGAGATGAAGAAAACATAATGTTCCTATCAGACTCCTGTAGATCACTCATTATTTTCCATACTTTTATTATGTTCCTAGTTGTACAATTAATTTACAGCACAGGCAATACCAGTGAGAGTTACATAAAATTATTTGCAAGCTCTGGACATACTGGGTCAAGTCTACTGCCAGTATAATACTGTAATAACACTTAGGTGCTAGGAATATTAAGCACAGAAGGATACTCCAGTGTAATAGGTGCTGAAATAATGTCATGTTTTTATAATATCACATGGGAGATGTAGCTATTATAGTGTTTTGCAAATTTATAATTTTATTTCCCAAACTATTAGATACTAAAGGAAAGTTATGGACAAGTCCGTGGTAATCATAGAAATATAGAATGTTCTGAGTAGGAAGGGAACTTAAAGATCATCCAGTTCCACCCCTTGCCATGGTCAGGGACACCTCCCATCCAACCTGGCCTCGAACACCTCCAGGGATGGGGCAGCCACAGCTTCCCTGGGCAACCTGGGCCAGGGCCTCATCATCCTCATAATGAAGAAATTCTTCCTTATGTCTAGTCTAAATCTTCCCCTCTCCAATTTAAAACCATTCCCCCTAGTTCTATCTCTACAAGCTTTTGTAAAAGTCCCTCCCTATCTTTCTTTTAGATCCTTCAGGTACTGGAAGGTCACTATAAGGTCTCCCTGGAGCCTTCTCTTCTCCAGGCTGAGCAATCCCAACTCTCTCAGTCTGTCCTCATAAGGGAGATGTTCCAGCCCTTGGTTCATTTTTATAAACCTATTCTAACACTTCCATATCCTGTCAAGTTGGATTTTCCCTCCCTTGGCTGGGTCTATACGGTTCTGGGTCTGTACTATTCTGGATCCAGATATTTAAGGAAATTGAGTCGTGGCAGAAAGGCACAGCAGGGAAACTACTTTTGGGAATAGTGAAGGTGGGATTATGTCTTAGTTTTCCAAGAATAATTTTTAGCACATCAAAGTCCGTGTTGCTTTTCTGAAACTTACCAGCTGACAGTTTGATACCATGGCCCTAAAAAACCCTGCTTCCATGTGAAATAAAGCAAAAGAGCTCAATTCATTTTGTGACAGACAGAATCCATACAGAAATCTGAGGTTAATTGTTTTTGATGGGATAAAATTGAATCTTATTTTATAATCAGCATGTACAGCAATCCAGAAAAATCAACCTCTTTTATAGAAAAAAACAGATTATTTTCCTCTCCCATAGTAATTCAGAACTGTGTTGGCCCATAGTGAAGAGTCACAATGAACAAAATTTAAAGTTTTGAAAAATAAGAAAATATCCTCTGCAAAATGCAGGTTATTCAAAATAATGCCTGTGTTAATAATCTTTAACGATCTTTAAGTATATTTTCTTGTGTTATTGCACCATTAATTGCTTTATTTAATGTTAATACATTTTTAACAAAAGACAAAACATATCATTTAAAAAATTAGTCAAATAGATGGAAAATAATGTAACCATGTGATGAATATTGTGGCTTCATGTTCAGAATCAGACCGGTTTACTTTGTTGTGGGTTTTTTTTGATCCAGGATTTTTCACTGCAGTTTAAACATGGTTTCAAGAAAATTTCATTATTAAACTTCAGGACGTGTTGTCTGATATTTCAATTTTCTGTTCATTTTCTGTTCATTAAAATTCTTTATAAGTATCAGTAAATGAGTTAGATAGCCCAGCTCAAAGGATTTCTTTGAGTTTCAATTCAGGATGAGGATGTTTGTGAGTGGTGGTACCCAAAGAGACTCAGGAAACTGTAGACCAGCAAAATATGGCAGGGAAAAAATAACAAAGACAAATTCTCCACTGCTGTTGGCCTTTCTAAGGGGTAAAACTTGAACAAGGCAAAATAACTAAAAGAAGCTATTTTGGATGAAGGTCAGGGAGAAGGACTGTGAAGCGGAAGAGAAGAAAGAGCTTCTGGGGACTAGAACAAAGGAGCAGTGAACAATGTAGGTTAAAACGCACATTGTGAATTTAACTCTGTGTTCATAATAGGAAGACAACAGTCTAGCCAACAGTAAGAAAAAGGGGCTTGAGGCTCATTCCCAAGATCAAATTCCCAGATTCAGTGAGAAGCAACTTCTTTGCTTCACTGCGGAATGAGAAGTTGAGTGAGGTCTGTGAGATTTCACAGCACAGCTCATCCATCTCGTTCCTCAAACCAGCACAGGTCAAAGGCCGTGTGCTGTTTGCTTTGAGGCTTTTTTTTGATGTCTTGGAAATAAGGAACTTCTCTGTACAATCACAAGCGAAATCCCATCACTAATGGGACTAGAAGGAAACCGAGATACTATTGGATATCAGCACTCTATGAGCATGATTTCAAGGGACTCTTTCCATGCATAATGCTCAGTATAGACTAACGCAGCTTTGCTTGTATTAAAAAAAGGCCAACGTGCAGTTAACCCTGAATGTAAGTGGTGAACAAGTCTGAAATAGTATTTTAAATTTGGCAGCAATACCAACAAACTTTTCACAGTTCTGCAATGCAAACGACTTAAAAGAAAAATTTGCAAAAGTTTCTGAAATAAGAAAGTGAGGAAGTGTTTTCATTGAATCTGTTTTCAGCAATGCTATATTTCTAAATAGAATTATAAAAATATCAAGGATTAGGTGAAATAAAAGACTAAAATGTTAAACATCCTTCATCCTTATTAGAAATTCTTTCAGAAAATTACACTTTTGGAAAAAAATATTTTTAGAAGGGGAACAACTGATATATTTTAGTCTGTTGAATGTTGAAGCACAGTTGGTGTCAGTTTCCCATTTTGTTAATCTACATTTGAAGCATTTCTGTTCTTCTCTGTCATGTTTTATTTGTGGAATCTACTATGCGATGATAATACAAGGAAGTTTGCATGAGCTTTCATTACAGCACAGCATATTAACAAAAAATCACATGAAGCCTAAACAATTCTGATTATTGAGCAGGGACTTTGAATTTGGTTGGGAAATCTACCCTCTGCCTTTTAAATGAGATGCAAAAATCAGAACCACTACTAACTTTATGGTATGTTTTGAATTGGCGAGGTATGACCCTTCACTGTGTTGGATATAATGAATTTCATTATAGTTTCCTCCCTGTCTCTCTTCTCAGTTTCTGACTTGATGAAGGAATTGATGGGAAAGCTTCTATGAGTTACAGAAGACAGGCTAGAAAGACAAATATGGTGTATGCTGACTTAAGTCTCCTAGGTATCCATCAAGTCTTGCTTTCAAAAAGTATTTATGACTGAAATTTCAGGCAAGTGATTCCCTTATTCCTATAAGAGGTGACAATGTTTTTGGAGAAATGTATCTGGTTAGACTCATGTTGGCACAGGTACTGTGGGAGTTTCAAGACTTCACGACTACACTTTGAATTGGGATATGAAGTGGTGGTGCAGCTGAGTTATGGAGAACGCGTGGAGAACTGGAGAATCACACTGGGAAGGATTTCAAGCTTTATCCATCTCTTGAGGTCAAGGTGGGTGATGGGAAGATGGGGTCGAAGTGGCTAACCCACTAACCATATTAGGGTGAGAAGTAGTCTTCTGGCCAGGAGAAACTTTAAAGGCATCTTTTAATTACTTGCTATTGGGCTGGATTCAGAGAATACACATTTAGAAGGTAGCTTATTTCCCTGACTATAAATAGTCCACCAGTTCTGGTCATTCAGCCTGACTTAGCTGATCAGTCTTTATGGCCAATGGTGATCGATGGCAGTTAGAAGGCCCAGATCAAGTGAGGGCTTCCTTGGTGTTCTGTGTCTCTTGCAGAGCTCCTGGAGATCAGGAAACCAATATGCAGCATGTCAAAACTGCTGGGTCTAGAACTGAGATGGAATAAATATTTTTTCTCCTAGCTTTGAGAACACCCAGTTATTTTCTCAGAAGCCTCCAAAATGACAGTGAAAATATAAAAGGTTAGAACAATGACTGGGAAAGGAAGATCTGGATTTTAGTCTTTCCTAATTTCTTCCCCTCCCCCAAAAAGTGGTGTGAAAGTGATGTCCAAAAACCTTTCTAATCAAAAGATTAAAACATGCTGTGTGATGTTTCCAGAATTTTTACTGAATCTGGGCCATTATACAGAAAATATTATAAAATTCAGGTGACATCCCCAAATACTTGAGTCTTAAGCTCTGACAGTGCTAAACTAGTGGAGGAATTCTATCCTCTGTCCCAGTTCCTGAAGCTGTTTATGTACCTTACCCGTGGCTGTTAAGCAGAAAATGCACAAGGAGTCTCTAAGAGAAGAGACCATAAACCAGGTTCTCTCTCTCTGTCTTGGCAACAGAAAAATTTCCATCAAGGACCTTCAAAGCTGTGTTTTAGCAGAAGCTTTGAGAGACTCTGAGTGTGACCACACACTTTCACAGGTTCTGGATGGTACAGCTATTGTGTAAAAACATTACAGGAACTTGTGACTTCAAAAAGAACGATACTTTGTGCATCTTCATCCTAGTAATTGCGCCGTTTATTATGATGTGAAAAATTATGTTTATTCAGAAGTCTGGCCATCATTTCTTTTTTGGTTTTGCATGAAAGCAGGTCGACTTGCTCTGTTGCATCAGAACTGAAGTAGAGAACTTAAATCCCTTTCAGAAACTCTATCTGCATTATAGCATTGCTGTAGGAGAATATTAGGGCTGTTTAAGGATTCACAAATAGACATAAACTATTTTTTTTTCTGAGATTTGGTATGAAGATCCTATACTTTAGGCACAGATTAAGTGTCTACAGAAATGAGTTCCCACCCTATGACTTAATTATTCACCCTCTCAAAATTTCTACAACTGAATAATAAACTTAGAACCCTACTGGTTTGATTGTATGCCTGAATATAACTTGCCCTAAATGAAAAGTGGTACGCAGAACGCTTTAGTTTTTCTAATTCCAGATACTTTGTTTAAAATTGATGACAGTAATATTTAAAGTACAGTAATATTTAAAATACTGTAGCAAATAAGTGACTATCAAGCATAACTACATTTCCAACATTTCTAGCTGTAGTATTCGTAGCTTTAAAGAAAAAGATTTGATAGAAGAAATCACTGAGCCCTCATTGACAGTGAGATGTTTTAGGATAATTAAGTCTGCCCGGACTAATCAGAAGTACAATATCAAATGTACAGGTAAACACGAAGGTAGTTATAAATATTGTGAGGACAGGCAGCTACAGAAGAAACAGAGAAATGTGTCTGTGAAGATTTTTGTAAATAACTATAGCCACATAAACAATGACACTTTATTTTCCTGATCAAATTTTTACTGTTCAAATTCCCAGTAGTTTTTCTGGGCTCCGGTGATACCATAAATATGTTAATTAGAAAATTATTGACTGTTTTTACACTTCTCATTTCTCAGCTGATCCAGATCCTGCTTTTAGGACAAAGAAATCTTTAGTGGAGATGTGTGTGTTTTACACAACACACAGTTGCCCAGCATATTTTCTTTCCAAAGAAATGTGCATATTAAAAATGTATTAGGAGTCAAAACAGATCTTCATTTTGTTCAAGTCAGGGGATGAGAATCTTGTAAAAGGGCTGGCATCCTTCCTTTACTTTCTGGCTCCTCCATCTTGGGTTGTGAGACTCAATGTTCTAATTATATTTTTCTAAGGCAAAAAGGTCTTTGTACCTTTGAAATATCAAAATATCTGACTGTATGCTCTGATTGTTCTTGCATTGCCTTTTATTCCTGACAGTCATTTTCAGTCACTTGAGACAATCTGTAAGTACTCCTCAGGTACAGATGGGACAGCTCAATGAAGTCAATTATCCAAATAACAATGATCTGTGGTACTTTCTTATGTTTCCTTATGCCTCCTTTGGTTTGTATACATGCCTGAGGTCCAGACTCTGATCTGCTGGGGTAAATTTCACACTACACTGGAACTCTCTACATAGATCTAAAAATATAGACATTTGCAGGCAACACCCCAATGTAGACTTAAAGACAAGGCAATGATGTATCCCCACCTAAAACTTCATTCTTGACTGGTGAGCAAAGCATAGAGTGACTTGTTTAGACTTAATGTGCTGAATTTTAGGAGCCCGAGTCAGATGAGGTGAATGGCAATTTGGCTTAATGTTCTCAAAGGGCTTTTCCAGCCTAGGGATTCTATAATTCTATCAATACCATTTACTGAAAAAAAATGTGAGGAAGATATGTAAGCTATCTCTACAACAAATAGAGCAGCCTAGAATGAGAGAATAAATTCTCCCTTTGCAAATTCTGTTTTGCTATAGCTGGGTGGCTACCAGCATGGGAATACTGAGTATAGAGAGTAAGTTTTGACAGCAAACTGCTTTCTACGTTTCTTACACCTAAAATGCATTTCCTCATTATCCATGGCCTTTATGTTCTTATCTTTAAAAGCTGTTTTATTATAGAGAGCAAACCAAGCTTTCATCCCTCAGAGGGTTATAGGAATATCTCACATTTGTGGTACCTTGGAACCTGAAGGAAACTGGGGACACAAATGGTTGTCTACAACAGAAGGTTCCAATACCTCCCTGACAGAGCTGCTGTGGCTCCCAATGGACTATGTGGCCTTGGCTGGACAATAAGAAGTAAAAAGAACAAGTAAGCTTCAACATTAGAAAAAAGGATGAGAAATACTAATTAAGGTAATGTGGCACTGCTGGGAAATAAGAAAAAAAACAGCTGAGTACATACACGAGACACATAGGGTGTGTGTCATCTTAGGATAGTCACTCAATATTTCTATTGTCATTTGACCCTCCCCCTTGTGTCTAGATGGAAGATGAACGGCAGAACATTTCAGTAATTAAAGCCTGAGACCTAGGAGATCTGACTGTCACTTGGGCTCCACTATATCCTCTCCTATAGCTGTTTAAGTCAGGGAAAAGTCACTAATGTCTGGATTGCTGCCATTAAATTTAAGTACTTCAGTTATGAGCTTGAACTTAAAAGCTTAGCATAATCTTCCTAAAGGAAGATTAGATTGTCAACGGAGAAAAAAACACCTCCACAGGGCCAGTGAAATTTAGGTGGGCTGAGCTGCTGACTCTTTATTAGGTGTTAAGGTTTCTGTCTTCATCACCCCAGACAAATGCCTTAAGGTGAGTGTGATGGATTTGGGGTTTGGAACCTTCTTTTGTGTTCATATGCCTAATGGAGATGCTGTGACAATTAGTATTTTTAAAAGTGTTGAAGTTCTTAGCTATGTTATTATATAGGTCAACTGTATAATGACCCAAAACACCCCTGGTGATTCTCTGCCTTACAGTGACCAGCACAAAGAGTCTCAATTTCAGCTGGGACATCAGGCACCAAGTAGAAGTTTCCTGAGTTTTCTTTCCATCACATTTACTAAACTTTCTCCACCACACACAGAGAAAGTTTTATTTGACCTTGCACTGGAGGCCAACCTGCCTCTGAATATTTTGGCCTGTTGAACAGCCAGCATCTGTAGTCTTCAGGGCCTTGCATAACCTTCAAGACCACGGATGTTTTCAGCTGGATAGGACTCAAAATATTCTTTTTCCAGTTTTTAAGGTTTTCTGCCAAAGCATCTACTTTGTTTATGCACCAGTATCATCACTGAGACGGGCATAGCCCTGGGAACGCATTGCTTAACGCAGGAGATTTAATAGGGGAGAGAGAAAACCCACGTTATATGCTTCTGCAAAGCTCAGCTATTAAAAGTCTGATTGTACTTCTTATTATACAATTGCAAGTTAGGAACACTCCCACTGAAGTCAACAGTTATACAGGATAGAAGTGGCATTAAGTGAGATCAGATACAGGCTCTCAACCTCCTCTGCTCTTTAATAGGCTCATTATGCCTTTAACATACAGATTTAAGTTTAAAGCCATGAGGGTCCTGTTAGAGCTAAGTGTCGCCCTGTCGAAATCACATCTGGCAGAATGCTTTTGAAATCTGCTGGGGTTACAAGCACTACACAAGTCTGCAATTACTTAGAGAAGGCTATTTTTAATTACCTTTTTAAAAAACCTCTCAGTCTGTTCACTTTCAAATCTATGAGTACTCTAAACGGAATCAGTTTAAGTATAAAACCATATATTCACTGTTCCTCCTCCTATTCTGCACATCTCCTGATAACTTCAAAAATAAATATCTTTAAAACAGGTTTTACTAGAAAAAAAAAGAAAGTTGGCAGGGTATTTGGCTATAGGTCATAACTCTACTCTGATTATTCCTGGTTTTAAAACCTGGACTTCAAATTGTTTGTGTTTTACAGACGACCTGATTTTAGATGAGAAAAATGGAGAATCTAAATCTAGTGGAGAACAATTAGAAGACTGGCACTAGTTTTGAAGGTAATTGATCGGCACAATAAATGGTTCCTTCAAGGTCTAGAATTTAAACAAGGGGCATTACCACAGAATTATATTGCTTATACATGCTGAGAAATGTCTTGGCTCACTGAAGTCGATAGATATACTTCATGGAGGCTGCATTCTGGTTACATCCCATTCTTAAAAGCCTCAACACTGCTTCCCAATGTGGGAGTGGGGGGATGAAAAAACAAGCTGACCAGAGTCTACGTACAAGGTGTGTGTCTGTCTCTGTTGGTGTCTGCTTCTTTATATGGTCTGTTTACAATCTGTGTGCCAGCACGTGTTATAAGGACTTCTGCCCTGGCATTTCTCCAGTATGCTAACCCTTTATCTCTCAATCACTTTGCATCTCTGGCAAAGGCTATAACTCTTTGTTTGTCTGGGTTTTCTTTCTCTTTAGTTCATCCGTACTCTGTCAGTCACCCGGTCCCGAAATTATGTTAACTCTTTCAAAAAAGCATACTCTTACTCAATTAATGAAGTATATACAGTAGTCCATGGCAGGAGTGAATTTTAAAACCATCTTACTTTGGTGGATAAAGGATGAAATACAGCTGCAACGTTGACACCTCACTCAAGCCAGAAGTTTAAAATTTAATCCCCAGAATACTTGGCTCCTCTATACAGAAATCAGACTAGTGCTTCCTATCCTGAATCCACTCCCTCCTCTTTCAGAATCAATGGATTATTGGAGGAAAATGAAAAGGAAAACTAACACTTTTCTATGTCTGTGTAGAACAAATAAGAAAGTGAGAGCTCATCCCATCCTTATACGTTATCCTGTTCTTCTCAATGTCTTTGGTTGGCTTTTGGGGAGGATGATCTCACAGCAAACCCAAGGAAATAAGAAAGTGGTGAATGGAGTGGAGAACAAGTCTTAGGAGGAGCGGTTGAGGGAACTGGGGTTGTTTAGCCTGGGGAAGAAGAGGATGAAGAGACCTTATCACCATCTACAACTGCCTGAAAGGAGGTTGTAGGGGCATGGGTGTTGGTCAAGCTGCAGCAGGGCAGGTTCAGATTGGACATCAGGAAAAATTTCTTCATTGTAGGGGTTCTCAGGCCATGGCAGAGGCTGCCCAGGGAGGTGGTGGAGTCCCCATCCCTGGAGGTGTTTAAAAGACAGGTAGATGAAGTGCTTAGGGATATGATTTAGTAGTGGACAGGTACCACTGGAATTGATGATCTAAGGCTTTTTCCAAGCTACTGATTCTATGATTTTGTGTCTGAAGTCTTTATGTAAGTTTTTAAGAAAAGTCAGCAAGCAATCTGTATCAGCAAAAACTAGCACCCTCTGCATATGCTGTAGCTTATACAGACATTTTCAACTAAATGCATAACTAATGCATGCCTAATTCAGTAAGTAAATCAAAATTACACAATAGAATCCATTATATTCATGAGGCTGTGGATACCTCAAAGCATTCTTCTTAAATCATCATTTAAACAATATCGAATTTTTAAAATCTATTGCAAATAAATGCAAAGAGTGTAGTGGTAGTCCACATCCTCAAAAGAGCTGTCAAGCATCTAAGGTAGCCATTTCAAGGAGGCAAACTGCAGGACTCCAAACAAACATGCTGGTTTTAGTCTCCAGACCTGTATTATCTAATGGGATCTGAGCAAGTTGTGCAAGGAATGATGGGTATATCCAGTCCATTCCACCTGAGAAATAACTCTCTTTTAAGGAGATCAAAACATATGCGGCACCGAATGACAAAATTTCTGTGTGTCACTCCTTATATGGGGATGTAGGTGGTTTGGGAATTTCCAAAAATGTAGCTATATATTCAGTTCTGGAATCCTCAACATAAGAAGGTTGTGGAGCTGTTGGAACAGGTCTAGAGGAGAGTTACAAGGATGATCCAAGGGCTGGAGCACCTCCCATATGACGACAAGCTCAGACAGTTGGGGATGTTCAGCCTGGAGGAGAGAAGGCTCCAAGGAGAACATATAATGACCTCCCAGTAACTGAAGGGGCTACAAGAAAACTCAGGAGAGACTGTTTACAAAGGTTTGTAGTGATAGGATGAGGGGCAGTGGCTGTAAACTGGAGAGGCGCAGATTTACACTAGACAGAAGGAGGAATTTCTTCATGATGAGAATGGTGAGACACTGGCCCAGGTTGCCCAGGGAAGCTGTGGCTGCCCCATCCCTGGAGGTGTTCAAGGCCAGCTTGGATGGGCCTTGGGCACCTGATCCAGTGGGAGGTGTCCCTGCTTATGGCAGGGGGGTTGGGACTTAGAAGGGCTTTAAGGTCCCTTCCACCCAAACTATTCTATGATATTGCTACTGTTGTTGTGCTGTTTCCCTACTGTAGCAAATTTTTCACATACATCATAAATAATACACAAGTTGTCCCCAAATTCATAACTATCACCATAGAATCATAGAATCATAGAATAGTTTGGCTTGAAAGGGATCTTACAGATCTTTGTTGATGTTCTCATTGCTGGTAAGGAATGTGACTACCTTTTCCCAAAATTAAAATGGTATGTCTTGGGTGTTTCTTACTTACAGCCATCCTGTGATCCAAAAGTTCCTCCAGATGAAAGAAGCTTGAGATGCAACACAGTCAGCATCCATCACCTAACTCACACCCACTCTGCTTGGGGAAAACCTGTCCTGAATCCCACGTTACATGATGCAGCACCTGGCTCTAAGCTCCTACTGGGTTTCATGTTGCACCATTTTGCTCATTAGGTAAAAACGTTAATTTCTGCAGTATTTTTTTTAGTGTAGGACATCTCAGATAACATGAAGATGGTGTTGCAGAGGATGTGTATTCAAAGCATGAAACTGAAGGTGTGGGTTACATGTCTGAGTATGAATCGGTACAAAGTCTGTTGGGACACTCTTAGGGAAATATTTACAGACTGAGAAAGATCTGGCTAAGTCTCAGCCAGCCACATTGTTATAGGGGGTGAGTTTAGCTATATAAGAGCTTGAAGTCAGTATAATCATAGAATCATAGAATCACCAGGTTGGAAGAGACCCACCGGATCATTGAGTCGAACCATTCCTATCAAACACTAAACCATGCCCCTCTGAATGGGTAGAATATTGTTGTCTTTTAGAGAAGAAACGTCTTAATGGATTTATTTAAATATTGGACTTGTACTCAGAGAAAAGAATTGGGTTTTTGGAGGAAAAGGATGGCCAATCTTCTAATCTTGTTATGTCTTTAAATACTTTTATAAACACCTTCATGAATACCTAGATACACATATGAACACCTTTAAAAGCAATTTCAAACAGTGTTAAAACTATCTAGTACTTAAAATTAAATATCACTGCTTTAGCCACTGTTAAGTTGGGTCCTCAGCACCCATTATTGATATTGACATCCCTTTGATTTTTTCTTCGGTGAGAACAAAGTGAAGAGCATCACTCAGGCCAGTATTCAGCTGTAGACTCTCCTCTCTCTAAGCCTCAAGACGTGAAATGAATTGTTTTTGAGAGGTCATACCGCTCCTGGAGTCCAGAAGCCTTTTATACCAAACACTGAACTCACTCCCCATGTCCTCTGCCAAATCTCCCCCGTGCAGGTGATGGTTTGGAGAACCTCTGCTCCCCCCTTTAGCTGCATCTTTCCCACCTGTCACGAGGACAGCACAGGGAGCAGCAGCCTCAAGTCCAGGTGCAAATGATGTTGAATGGTGAACTCCTTCCAATTCTTCAAACAAATTAGGGCCAAATTCAAATAGAAGATGAACTCTTGAACAGAGCTGAGTAATACAATATTGTTCAGAATAATACAAATGTAAAATTTTTTCCATTCTCACCGATTTGAAAAAAAATGACTAAAAGAAATGCCTCTACTGCAGAAAATATCTACTTTATTTTTCTATCCTCTTTTTTTGTCTTCTGAATATCTGAAGTGGGAAAATTAGAAAAAAAAGAGTATTCAGTAAAATCGAGATGATTTCAAGAAATTAATTTAATTTTGATACCTTTAAAAAAGAATCCAAAATTGAATTTCACTTTTCCTACCATGACTGCAAGCTTACCCTTTTCAAAATGAGTTCAAAATTACAGTCTTATTTGATAGAGCTGCCGTTCTGCCTTTTTCCTTTGATTGTTCATATCAAATGGTTATATATGTATTTAAAATATAGGAATTTTGTGCAGGCTGACTTTGTCCTTGGCAAAGAAATGTTTTCTTAATGCTACAAATGCTGTTCTGCTCTGTGCAACTTGCCATGCATCACACTATAATGTAACTGGAAAATGAACAAATAATGGTTAACTTTAGGATGCTAGACTACAAAAATAACACTACCACATTTTCTCAACTGCGATGGATGTTTTATTCAACAGTTTAGACTGAGATAGATATTATTTACCTCTCTGGATATTGAGAGACTTCAAAAGGATTTTTATTTATGATGTCACAGACCAAGGTCTTTTGAGGTTGGATTAGGGAAAAAAGCACCGGGCACTGGGTGCAATAAAGCACAGTACTCTTCCACTCTGAAACAGGATTTTTTTTTTCAGAATATACAGAATATCTGTTTGTCATGAAAAGAATATTGGCTGTTACGTTAAATACATAGTATATGTCCGTGAAATTGAGAAGAAAACTTTGGATGGTTTGTATCAAAATTTGACTTATAATTATGATGCATGAATGAATTCATTGTACGTACTCAAACTGTTACCTACATCACCTAAAATGTTGTTTAGCATCTCCCTGAATGTGTGGTGAAGTTGTTTCTGTAGCCCACAGTAATATCAACATTGAAGAATAATTCCTGGCAAAACTTTTAATAAAATGAGAAATTACTGATACGTGTTAAATGGCTGTACTTGTTATCCTAGATTTATGCTGGAAGAATATAAAACTTCAAAAACCTTGTTCTCAAATGTACCTTGTTTACCTAACTACTTAGAAGTAAAATTTTCCAAATACATCTTCTTTCCAAGCAGGGAATTTTCCCCCCTCCTTCAAGAGTAAATTTGATTTTCTGTTATTTTTCTTGGCCCTTTCCTTAACAGGAATGATGCGAAGTTCCTGTTACTGTTGGGAGGGCAAACACAACCTTCTGAAGGGCTGTGTTGCAGGTTGTTTATACAAATATCTTTTTAATAATCTTACAAGACCTTATTTACTACCTCCCTCAAAGAATGTAGGGTCCCAAAGGAACCTTTCCATGTGAATTGGTAACTATACTCCTTCTTGATTATGTCCTGCTTTTTTTCCCCCCTTCATAAATGCGATTTGCAGTAGGACTTTACCTACATCAAAGACTGCAGCCCGTTGATGAGAAATCAGGTTACTGCATCTGGGTGACTTCTGATAGGGCCTGATCAAAGGGCCAAAAGCTATCAGCTCAGACAGACACCTCTTTTCCTTTTGTTTGAGTCCGGAAACGAGAGAGCTGATAGCTGCCTTTTGGTCCTAATCCGCACCACTCTGCTTGACAGGAGATGAAAGGTGCACCAATTACTGCTGGTAATAGCTGACTACTAGATGCATTCATTACTGTGGTTATCATTACAAATTACATGGTATTCTTTACCTGCAACTTAGGGAAATATTTCTCTACAGCAAAATTTCTGCTAGCGTTACTTCTTAGACTTTTATATACCAAAAAGAGCCTAAAGTAGAAAGGCTTTGAGAAGGAAATTCAGCGTGATGCAGTCACATGAGAGAGTCTAAGAACTTGCATAATGCTAACAGCTGGAAATTTGTTTTAGTACATAATATGAGGAATAATTATATTTATGTAAAACTGATATCTACCTTCTGCTTCAAAAACTCCCCATGGCTGTTGAAACTGTGAGTATATGCCTCCCAAAGACAAATCTGCATGCATGAAGACAACATGAAAATGGAAAGATAATATATCGGTAACCATCAATTATAAGCCTATAATTATATCAAGTTGTTCTGGAGGCAGGAAATCACAAGGTTTTTTTATTTCTACCACATTAGCATAAGGCATGAGCCTTTTAATAGCAACATGAGTGCAGTAATATGTAATGAGAAATGGAAAAAAAATGGAAGAGAAAGATTGAGATTCATTGTTTGAGGCAGCAATCCAGCAAAGTCTTCTAGTCTACTATAGCAATTCGTCAGTCATCACACTCACAACCAGATCGCCTAGCAAAAAAATAAAGGAATTCTTTACTCGCAATATATTAAGAAAGTAGAGTACTGAGGAGAGTGGGAGACATATAGGGAGGAGGGAAACACACCAGTATTTCTGTAAATGTACAGGTAATAGCAACCAATAGCATGGGACAATTCTGAAATGTTTATCAGTGATACATGATAAACATAAATAGTGAAACGTGTTTGGACTTGATGATCCAATGGGTCTTTTCCAACCTGGTGATTCTATGACTCTATGATTCTATGATACATTCAGAAAATAATTACTGTTTTTTTCAAACAAGGTTCAATGGCAAGGCAAGTTCTGACCTCAAACTCAATCATTTGTGCACGTATACATGTGTTTATTTGTCTGCTATGATGTGCTTTCCATTCAACTACAACAACAAAGCATTCTGAAACTGGAGTTGGTGCACAGAGACCACTGAAGAACCTAAAGCACATTTTTTGCATATTTCCAGGGAGGAAATTACAAGTTATCTGTAAATTCATCCCCTAAACTGATTCTTACTCCTAAAATGACTCATGTTATTGCCTTCAGTAGCAGTACCTGTTCTTGACTTCTTTATCCTAAGCAGGCAAATGCTCTGCAGTAGTTTTCTTCCTAAAGAGACCACGTTATATTAATTCCCAGAACTAGAAGATACCAACATTTTGAAAAGCATAACCAAAGTTATTCTTCAGAGGTTTGTTTACGAGGAATAGAGGGGCCAATATAGTGAAGAACTGACTATGAAATCAATTTTACCTAGAATATTCCTAGGACCATGAAAGGAAATAATATAAATGAATTTGAAATTGTTTGGTGTGTACACAGCTGGCATGAATGAGAGAATGAATGATGTCCACATAAGCAGCTCCCTCTGCTCCTGCACACAGGCACAGAACTTCATTTATTTCATTAGGGCTCCTGAACAGGACTCCTAAATGCAGAAGAACTGAGTTTATTAGGACTCCTGAATTCATTACGACTCCTGAATATAGAGCGCTTGTTTGTGAAGTGTCTGATCCTAGGCTTGGCTCATAAGTGAGGAAGTTTCTCTCCAGCATTCACTGCTGGATAGAAAGTGGTAGTGGTACCTTGAACAGTAATGTGAAATTCCTTAAAAAGGGGAAGGAATAAGGAATTATAGTAGTGGCAGCACCTCTGCAACCATTAAAGCACACAATTTCTGTTTTGAACTACTAGTACCAACTGTTATACATTAAGAATTTCAGCCTGGATGTGTCTTCTTCAAATCAATTTTGTTGAAATGTATTTTAAAACCACGTGTCATGGTATTATTTACAAGAATTGTTACATTGGGTGAAACCTATAGTCCAGAAAAAGATTCAAGAAAGGCCCTTATGCTCCCAGGAAAAGCCTTTGCCTTATATTTTACAGTCAAAAATCAGTTTAAACCTGGCTTTGACTACCTGTGATCCTTTTCACAAAGTCTAGTATTTAGCATTGGTTTAGTTTTATTACACTTTCTTACTGGTTTGGGGCCAGAGTTCTGTAGATCCCTGTTTCCATCAATAGTGAGACTCTCTGCAGAGGAAAACGTTTGAGCTTCTGCACTGACTTAAAGACCTGTGTGCATTTGGTGGGCTTCGTGAGGTTTACTAGAGCCTCTAAATGTGAATTAGAAAGAATGAAAGTAAAGGATTTTTTTCTTTTTGGCCTTATTTTTTTTTTTCCTTTTTTATTTAGATTACCCATTTTCTCTGCGTGTTTCTCCACATTTAAAACAAGAAACCTGTTTTTAGAAGAAAGGAAAAAGGAAGGAGAAAAATAACTCTTAAGAGTACCAGGTAACCCTTCAGCCTCTTTAAATGAATAGTTAATATGTTAAAACAAATTTATAGCTGTTTATAGCTGCCATGTGGTTTCTATATCAAGAGATTCGCTATATTTTTTGTCATTTCAGAGATCTGCTACAAGAGGAAATGTCTTTTTGACTTACCCATTAAAATCAATAAGAGACATGGTATGCCCCTCAATGGTGTAAAATCAATACTCTAATTATAGCAGCATCAAGGGTATCAGAATGAAAAAAGAAATCTTGACTTCATGGCTGTAACAACTGCAAAACAGTTATGAAGCATGCGTGACAGATAAATGGTGTTTGACAGGAGCCTATTTAATTCTGCTGTTGTGCTCAGTAGCAGCAATTTGCTTAATGGGGCAGTGATCAGTGACAGGGACCCTGAAGTAAAATACACATAATAAAACTCCACCAATTATTATACAGGTTGAGGTCAGCAAGAGGTACTGAATTCCTATTTTGTTGAGGTACAAAACTACCACTAAAGGGATTGCTCCACTAAATCAGTACTGGAAAACATTCTTCCTAGTCTTTGTTTGCACCAAATCTTTGAAATGCTATATTTTTAGTGAAGTATATTAATGTTATATACGATACTGTATTTCTACTTCTTATAACTTTATCTTTTTAGAGGAAGTACAGTTTACACCTCTGATGACACCATAAAATTTAATTATTTTGGTAAAATTTCTAGCTAGCTCTGAGTGAAGTTTTAGCTGAAATTCTAAACTTACTCTAATAAACTGCATTTATGATCCCATTCCTCACAATGTGGCTATTGCACATGCTGAGTGTGCCTGACACTTCCCTTCTTATTGTGACTTTCAAAGAAGATTTCTGGGTATATGCCTTAATTTAAAAAAAATAATTTTTCCTTTTACTGGATTTATAGTGTCTACTTAATTACAAAGGCATTTACTGGTACCTTTTAAACAGAAAAAGAGCTACATACACACAACACAGTTATCCTGATTTTTTTTTTAGCTGTAGTTATGCTTTCTGTTTTATCATTATTTTTTTTTAATTTCAGTGTTGCACTCCATATTCTTTAGCATGGAACTCATAATTCCCCATAGTTGCAAAGATCTTGGATAAATGATGTTATCCCTGAAAATTTTCACTTATTCTGGAGCATTTTTTAGGTCCATCAGCAATATTAATTCATGTATTATGACCTGCTGTCTAAAAGTCTCAAAGAGCATTGCCTATCTATTATTATTTTACTGATCTTTTATTTCCCTAGTGTTTGATTCTCATCAGTTATTTTCATTTCGGGTCATATATGGATAGACACACACATAGAAACTCATGTGTATGCATCCATTTATACGGATAATCATTGGAACAGGTTGTCCAGGGAGGTGACTGAGTCCCCATCCATGGAGGTACTTAAAAGAGAGGTAGACGAGGTGCTCAGGGATATGATTTAGTAGAGGACAGGTACGGTTTGACTTGATGATCTCAAAGGTCTTTTCCAAGGAGTTTTATGATTCTAGGACCCCTTCTTCAGAATATGAGTGAATGACTCAATTACTCAGCTTTCACTGTTACTGTGAGGCAGAATTACCAAAGCTACGGGATTTCCTGGCTCTAGAGCCTCACAGAAAATTCCCTCGGCTCTGGAAGCATTAAATATACTTTTCCCCATTTTCTTTACTATTCCTCTTCAAAATCTGTGGTTGTAACTGAAACTGCTGAAATCTGACACTATTTAAATGAGGATTGGATTTATTGAGATGAACCTCAGTTTGGAGAGAGGCAGATTTACACTAGACATAAAGAGGGATTTCTTCACTATGAGAGTGGTGAGACATCAGCCCAGGTTTCCCAGGGAAGCTGTGGCTGCCCCATCCCTGGAGGGGTTCAAGGCCAGGTTGGATGGGGCTTGGAGCCCCTGATCCAGCGGGAGGTGTCCCTGCCCATGGCAGAGGGGTTGGAACTGGATGATCTTTGAGGTCCCTTCCAACCCAAACTGTTCTATAATTCTATGATATTGTTATATAGATATTTATTTCTGTATGTATGTATATAGGCAGTACCTAAAAGGACAAAAATTGGGGCTTCATGTGGGTTTCTTTCAGGTTTAAACGTAGTTAACTTTAGGAATACTTAAGTAAGTACCTTGAAGATTTCAAAATACTCAAAACCAACCTCAATAAGACTCTCAGTTCTAAACGAAATTAGTTCCTTATCAGTTCTGTAGAACTGACCATTCTAATATCAGTGGACGGGAGAAAAGTTTGGAGAGAGATTTGCAATGGGTAGAAATCCCCTCAGCTTTTTCAAAAGGTTACTCACTGCCACTCTCTCTGCTCTCATCTTTTAGTAGCAAATTTGTCACAGTTTTGCAGGAGCAGAGGTTACTGAGCAAGCAGTGGGGTCACTGCAGATTGCTGAGAACCTTTTCTATGTCAGATGACAGCACAGATCCATAACGAATCCCTCCTGAGTCCTTCCCGAACCTTTTTCTCATGAGAGGATGTAGATTTAAAGAACACTTTTTGTCTTATATTCAGATATTCCTTACAGGATCACTGTTGAGATGTACCTTGCACAAGAACCTGTGTTCACCCTGTATATTTTCAGAACATTCATAAACATGTATTTTGTTTGTGAAGTCCTTAATGGAATTGACAAGTAGGAGAAAAAAGCCACCTCAAACTCCTCAATGCTGGACAACTGCAATTGCATATTTATGCAGCTGTTGTTGGGAGTAGTGAGAAACTATTCTAATAAAGAATCCTGAAATTGAGTAATACTACCAGGTAAATGTAAAGATAGATTGACTAATTCCATATCAATTTATTCCCTTATGAATACAAGATGGATTAGCAGATTAAAACCTACAAATAAGCGTAAAGTAATTGTGACAAATGTAATGTCTGCAATAACAAGGTCTGCAGTCCATCATGATCTTATCGTACCACACTCTGAAGTGTATCTGAAGTATGCTATGAGACTTATTTTCCTTGTCTATACAGTTTTCTGTTTTATTTCTTGAGGCCATCTAGTGATTGATTCTGTCATTTCTGGGGGCTGATTGAGATTTTGTCTTATGTAAGCGCTTTCAAGCTACTCAAACTTCCAGTCTTGGTGTCCCAAATGCCTTTTTTTCCCTTTTAAAGATTTAGTGCCCGTTCCATCAGGTTTAACTCAGACTATCCAGTAGTTCACTCAGACCTCGTACACTCAGCAGGCACACGCTTCCACAAGGAACCAGAGTGAATTGGGAAAGCTCTATAAGGCAAAACCCCTTCTATATAGAAAGTAAGGAGTAGAGGTATGTTTAGATAATATAAAAAGTGGAAGATAAAGGTTCAAAATATTTTACCTCCCTCTTAGGACCTACATCTGGGAGGTTTAAAAGCTGCTGCTTTGAACTTTTCTGTTTTTTCATTAGATAACTACTGAATAAAATCAGAAGTAATGGTAGGTGTTCCCCTTTTTGAGTCAGTTGTCAAAACATTTATCAGTGCATGTATATCAATTTTAGGGGTTCTTGAAGGGAGGATTGTGCATGAAAGTTTAACTACTCAATCATGCTGTAGTGAGTGGCAGAATTGGGTCGTTACTCACCCAAGTTTCAAACTGTGAGAGTGCTGATACTGAGTAAATACGTCCCCTACCCTGGGCCATGCAGCAGGCAACCTCTTCTGACAGGCTCTTATTCACTGTGTCACAGCTAGGAGGAGATGTTTTGAAGTTGCTTCCAACATGAACTGAAGTGCTTCTTCGAGTTATAGAATCATAGAATCACTAGGTTGGAAAAGACCTTTGAGATCATCAAGTCAAACCGTACCTGTCTGCTACTACATCATATCCCTGAGCATGTCATATACGTGTCTTGTAAACACTTCCAGGGATGGGGACTCAACCACCCCCATGGGAAGCCTCTGCCACTGCTTGAGAACACTTTCACAGAATCATAGAATAGTTTGGGTTGGAAGAGACCATGAAGGTCATTTAGTCCACCCCCCTGCTGGAGCAGGGACGTCTTTAACTAGATCAGGTTGCTCAAAGCCTCTTATCTTTTCAGCTTCTAATCCAGAAGCAAAATTAATCAGAGCCCTCCTCCTCTTCTTGATTCACTCAAGACCATCTACTGTCACCTGAAAGTGCTTTTCTCCACTAACTAGATAAATCTACCTCACAAATATGAAACATAAAAATAAGTACAGCTCTGTTGTTTGACCTAACAAGGTGATGATGTTACTAATTCCAGGTAACATCTGAGTTTAGGTGCCCATGTGACAGCAGTGGGTCAGTAGCTGGTACTAGCAAAAGTTTAGGGCTAAATCTCAGGATAAGATGCACTTTAAGCACAGCTTTTGCTATTTAGAGTTCAAATTTAAGTTGGCTCATCAGTCTCTTCTGTCTAGGTAGTTCTTATTTAACATTCTGTTTAACATTTTGATTATGTTAAGTGAATGTTTTCTATATTGCTTGAAATCTATTGCTGCAAAGCAGTCTATGATCATGATAAGGAGATTTATCACAATTTAGGAGTAAAGGTGGAACCCAAATAACAGGTAGGAGGAGGGGAAGAGGCATGAAGAACAGAGAAACAGGAAGAAAACAAAATTATTGTATTTTTTTCATTGCAAAATAGCATCCAGAATACGAGAGTATGTGACTAAGCCTCTTAATTTTACTTTATTCAGAAACAAAAGTAACTAGGCAGTTGGCAAGAATGAAAACAACTTGCGAAACCGAATTAAGGGTCAAAGACATTTTAAAAGAAAAATTTTAAAATTTTAAGCCATGAGAATGGAGTTTGTCCAGATGACATTGGTGTGAGTGATCAATAGCTGTAATATTTTTGTGGCTTGTACCTCCCTGCTGGGAATCTGTTAATCCTTCCCCATTCTTCACCACCACCCTTTACAGCTCTTCATGCAGTACCTTCAAACATAATTCTTTGTCACCATTTCATATTTCTGTCAAAATTTTATACAGCTTTTAAGGTGGCTGTGCAGGCAGTTTCCTGTCTGTCTCTGCTCCTAAAAGAGATGTAAAGGGATCAAAAACTATTCAAAAACATCTGAATTTTCAACTGATTGTTTCTCTTATCGGGGGTCTCATGGAATTCACAAAGTACTTTAATATGCAAGTTCACTGGGACTGAGAGTCTTTGAAATATTGAAAAACATTCACTGGAGTTAAATTGCAGATTTGAATTTAAGAATGTATCAGAAATTTAATAATTTTGTAGAATGCTAGAATTATGGATTTATAGAATAGTTTTGGTTGGAAGAGATCTCAAAGCTCATCCAGTTCCAACCCCCCTGCCACAAGCAGGGACACCTCCCACTGGATCAGGTGCCCAAGCTCCATCCAACCTGGCCTTGAACCCCTCCAGGGATGGGGCAGCCACAGCTTCTCTGGGAAATCTGGACCAGGGCCTCATCACCCTCACGGTGAAGAATTTCCTCCTTATGTCTAGTCTAAATCTGCCCCTTTCCAGTTTATACTCATTGCCCCTCATCCTGTCACTCTGAGCCTTTGTGAACAGTCCCTCCCCAGCTTTCCTGTAGCCCCTTCAGGTACTAGAAGGTCACTGTAAGGTCTCCTCGGAGCATTCTCTTCTCCTGGCTGAGCAACCCCAACTCTCTCAGCCTGTCCTCGTATGAGAGGTGCTCCAGAACTCTGATCATCCTTGTAGTCTCCTCTGGACCCATTCCAACAGCTCCAACTACTTCTTCTGTTGAGGATTCCAGAACTGGACACAATATTCTAGATGAGGTCTCAGAAGAGAGGAATAGAGGGGTAGAATCACCTGAATTATTTGAGTGTGTTGTGATGCAAAAGTGCTGGAGTAACTTTACAGAATCAAACAAACAACTTTCAGGTTAAGTAAGTGTCATGTGGATTTAGCCCATCAAAAGTTTGGGCTGTAGGCACTGAATTTGGACAAGAATCTTATGACTAAGAATTACTAATAATTAATTGTCAGTGAAAGGCAACAGATGAAGACAAATGCCATTGCATCTTTTCTCAAGGTGGTTAGAAAAATATATTAATCTTGTGGGCATTGAGCAGACACGAGCTGTAAAGGGAGTGGAGGGTGTGTTTAGCAAATCTCAGTGGTGTTGCCCCAGAGATTTGTGCCATCCCAAGTTAAGGAGCACATTTCTGTATTATCATTTTAGAAAATCACCAGCACTGACAGTTCAGCTTAATTAAAAGTGTTTGAAGGATTAGATACATTAATCAGAACAAATATATCTCATCCTTTCTTCATCCACCAAAGGGAAAGAAGAAAGGTGAATCTGTCAGTGACAGATAGTCTTTTGTCACTTACTATCCCACCTTCCTAGGCGAGAAAGTAATTATGGGATTGTACAAGTAAAACTCAAAGGATATATTAGCTTACTTCTGAAAAAATAGCAAAAATATCACATTTTTCATTATATACGATCTCTGTAACAAGACAGTGCTCAGAATTTTGCAAATGTTGCTGTAATATTGAACATCTGGGATCCTGGTCTGAGACACATTGTCCTGTAGTAGTTATCTCCTTTGGTAAAGATTCAGTTGTGTTGAGTGCCTAGTGGGGAACAGCACAGAAGTTTGGAAACCAGATGTGGTGGTTTTAGCAGGGATTGAGTTAATTTTCTTCATAGTAGCTGGTATGAAGCTATGTTTTGGATCTGGGATGAAAACAGTGTTGGTAACACAGGTGAATTAGTTGTAACCGACCAGGGCTCACACAGTCAAGGCCTTTTCTGCTACTCACTTGATTCCACCAGCGAGTAGGCTGGAGATAAACAAGAAGTGGGGAGGGGACACAGCTTGCACAACTGACCCCAACTGACCAAAGGGATCATATAATGTTACTGCTCAGCAATCATAGAATCATAGAATCATAGAATAACCAGGTTGGAAGAGACCCACTGGATCATCGAGTCCAACCATTCCTACCAAAAATAAAACTAGGGAGAAGCTTAGATGGGGAGGAGGATGTTGGGACAGGCTGCGTGTTGGTTGGTTGGGGATGTGCAATTGTTGGCATTTGCATCACTTGTCTTTCTTGGTCTTTTTTCTCTCTCTTTATTATTTTCCTGTTTGTCACAGTATTGTTGCTATTACTATTACTATTACTATTACTATTACTATTACTGTCACTGTCACTGTCACTGTCACTGTCACTGTCATTAATATTGTGATTACTGTGATTAATACAACTATTATGATTGTTATATTATTAAACTGTCTTTATCTCAACCCACTTTGTCCCTTCTGACTTTCTCCCCCAGTCCTGCTAAGGAGGGAAGGAGTGAGTGGCTGTATGGTGTTTAGTTGCCTGCAGGGGTTAAACTCTAAATATTACTCTAAATATGCTGGAGGATGCCAGTACAAATAAATATTTCCCACCCCATATATTCCATCCTTGCTTCTTTCTCTGCATTTTCTTTTATTTTCAGTTATTATTGCTCAGGAACTCAAAAAGGATTCTATTTCTTTGGGAAAAACACACAGAGAAAGCACTGACTTAAAAAGCTTGTCAGTGGATGTCATGTTTGATTTGTGTTGTCAAAGCCCTTAGATTAAAATCAGACAATTTCCATATGTATATAATTTCAGTAGCATTTTTGTCATACACATTTGTGTGTATAAGCCATCAGCTTTTGTTATAGAATGCAGCTAAATTTAAAGAGAGAGTAAGAGGTCTTCAGTGTCCTAAATTCCAGCAGTGTTAAGAAAGGTGAGCTGCTGAGTACAAGAAACAGGGCTTGAATTCAGCCTTTATTAGATACCAGAAAATCCACATATGAGATCACTCTGAAATGCAAACACATAGCAACTTACACATACACAGGTGCTAAGTAACCTGCAGGGTTCTTAGGGAGAAGTAAAATCTCTTATTTAGCTAGACAACAGTTATAAAACGTGGACAAGTCTCAGGTACATAAATAATCATTTGTGTGGGCATTCTTATCTTTTCCATAGACATTCTTCAAGCGGATGGAGAAGGGGCATATGTTGATTTAGCTAAGGCTGTTTTCATTGCGTGTTTGAATAAACAGGCTTCAAAAATACTTGATGTGGTGATGGCTTGTATACAGAGAAGGCTTGAGAGAGAGAAGGTGGCCACAGGTCTGTGTAGCCACAGCCACTTCCATTTAAAATCCCCTAAGACCACCTGCAATCTTAACAACGTTGTTGAAGAACTTTAAGACACCTTATTGTTCAAACTTCTTCCTGACAGTCGTTCTACCATGAAAACAAATTACGATTTCTACAGAACCGAACCAAACGTGACTATATTTGATGTTACGTGTAGTGGGTTTTCCAGTTATCAAAAGGGCACTGATGCACAAGCTCTGAGGTATATCTCGTCTGCCTGTCATGGTCTGCTCTCCTGCATTCTGCATTATCATCATGACCAAATTGCAGGATAAGTGAGTTGGAAGGGCCTTCTGTAGGCCATGTAGCCCAAGGGTTTGCTTGTGAATTTCCTATTTAAGTTTTTGCCCATTGCCTCTTGAATCGTAGAATCATAGAATCATAGAATCATAGAATCATAGAATCATAGAATCATAGAATCATAGAATCATAGAATCATAGAATAGTTTGGGTTGGAAGGGACCTTAAAGATCATCTAGTTCCAACCCCCTGCCATGGGCAGGGACATCCCACTAGACCAGGTTACCCAAGGTTCCCAGCGTTACCCTATTTACCTGTCACTGGGCACTACTGAGAAGAGTCTGACTCAGCCTCCTTTCCCTCCCATCAGACATTGATACACATTAGTAAGATCCCCCCTGAACACTACCTGTACAATATTTCTCTGGGCCCAATTCTCCAGCCTGTCAAGGTGAACGGTGGTACAGCCATCTGGTCCTCTCTGTTCAGTGTCATCTTTGAACTTGTCCATGGTGTATTCTCTCCCACAATCCAGATCCTTAATGGAGATGTAGAACAAGACTGACCCCAGCATCAGCCTCTAGGAATAAACCACTACTGACTAGCCTCTAGCTTGAATTTGTGCCGCTGTGTTCTGTTTCAAAAGACCACAGATTTTCATAATTCTTCCAAATTATAGAAGAAACTTGTGTGCTAAATTGCAGTCTTAACATTCTAAATAACTAACTAACTTTGCCTCCTTGTCTTCCTCTTACCTCCTATTCACATTACTTACCAGGGAACGTCACTGATTAGTTGTGATAAATTGTTTAGGTAATTTGTAATGCTTGCAAAAAACCCCAAAACCTTACTCTCTATACCTGTTTAAAGTTTTACTAAAACTTAACCAGTTTTGAATGAACTGAAAATCATTGCATCATAGAATAGTATTATCGAATGGTTTGGCTTGGAAGGGACCTCAAAGATCATCCAGTTCCACCCCTGGCATGGGCAGGGACACCTCCCACTGGATCAGGGGCTCCAAGCCCCATCCAACCTGGCCTTGAACCCCTCCAGGGATGGGGCAGCCACAGCTTCCCTGGGCAACCTGGGCCAGAGCCTCACCACTCTCAGCGTGAAGAAATAACTCCTTATATCAAGCCTAAATCTGCCCCTCTCCAGTTTATAGCCACTGCCCCTTGTCCTGTTACAAGCCTTTGTAAACAGTCCCTCCCCAACATCACAGAGGAAAAAGAAAAGGTTTTTCCTTCTCTCGTTACTACTTTTACCCTTAGTTTTCAGCCCTGCATCTATCTAACTGCAGTGCAAAAAAATCAGCCTTTGGTTCCTGTAGGACTGCTTGCTGGTCTTTTCAAACTGAACAAAATATCTGTGCCTAATTTTTTTGTCCTTGAACTAGAGGAGGTAACAGCTTTTCTCAGACAACTGTGAGGGAACATTCATATCAATCCAGCTAAATTGCAGTGAGATATGGGTGGTTTTTTTCCTCTTTCATTTTTTCTTTTGTGTTCAAACCCATAAATGTTGCTATCCAAGTGAGAATTTATTGTAGTACTTTAAGATCTTTTATGGAAAGGAATCATTTTGTTGTATGCATCATTGTAATTATAATCCCACATTTATGAAGTAAGTGGAAGGGAGACCTATACCTTTCTTAACCTACAATGATAAAAACATATTCTTTTCTTTCCTCAGCTTTTAGCTTTTTGATTGTTGTTAGGCAACGGATGTTTAAATGTTTCCGGAAAAAATGCTAAAATATATCTGTAAGAAGGTTAGAGCTTGATAAAAGGCTTATTTTATAACAGAAAGAATATTATTTGAACAGAGAATACAATTTAAATTGATACACAGTAGACAAATTATGCTACTGTTTCGCAGGACAATTCATGTAAATAGTTGATATCTTTGCAGCAACTTATTTTGTTGAGAATTCCATGGTAAACTAAAAACATCACAACAGCTTTTGTTCCTTAAAAAGTTTCTTATTGTTTTAACCAAAATGAGTGTAGGAAGCACAACTCTGACATTAAAGCTAGTAATCAGTGTATCTACAACCTGTTCCCAGAAACCAAGGATGGAATCCTGCCCTTACTAAGCTTGGCACCAAAGGAACATCAATGGATTAATTCATTTTGGGGTTTAGTTTATGATTCTCTTGGGTGGATCATATTAAGTAGAAGTGCCTTAAACACAAGGATAATGTTCATCTCCTTAGCAAGTCTGAAATGTTAATCTTTGCATTAAAACCATAATGGAGAAACCACACGCTTTCTTTTTTACAGCCTCTTCACCTTCTAAAAGATAGAGATCCTACTGTACTTTCTTCTATACTTGCTTGATTTTTGCTCCAGGGAGACCTTATAACAACCTTCCAGTACCTGAAGGGGCTACAGGAAAGCTGGGGAGGGACTGCTTAAAAAGGCTTGTAGTGATAGGACAAAGGGCAATGGGGATAAACTGGAGAGGGGCAGATTTAGACTAGACATAAAGACTAGACTAGACTAGACTAGACTCTCAGTATGAGAGTGGTGAGTCCCTGGCCCAGGTTGCCCAAGGGAAGGAGGTGCCCCATCCCTGGAGGTGTTCAAGGCTAGGTTGGATCTGCCTTGGGCAGCCTGATCTGGTAGGAGGGGTTCCTGCTCATGGCAGAAGGGTTGGGACTGAATGATCTTTAAGGTCTCTTTCAAGCCTAAGTATTCCATGATTCTATGAATTGAGTTTTGAGTTGTAACATCTGCATTAAATGTACTGTTTAACAGGTCTGTATTTAATAACAACAATATATCAGTTTTACCGAGCTTAGATCCTGATTTAGATTTCTGAAAGAGTGACTTCTCCATAGCCAGTGTATAGTATTCGGTTAAGAAACATATGAGTTTGTTTAGCTCTGGCTTAATGTTTATTGTAACATTTGTCAAAGGCTTTACCATCCATCCTCCATCTCATTATCTGAGGCCCTGATCTACTAATATAAATACACTTTGTTTCTAGGAGCTGGGGCAGTCTGAAATCAACAACTGTTTTGTCTCCAGCAGAATCCATGTCTGCATCTTTCTTATCTAAATCAGCAGCAGATTCAGTGTTCCATTTTGCATAATCATATGTGATCCATTTTAGATAAAAATATGATATTTTATTCTAGTTGACTTCAACTGGATCCTGAAAATGCCTCAAGTATCCTCCAGAACAGTACAGAGGTTTTAAGTGTTTTAACACTTTCATTAATTGTGTGTGAATTAACAGTGCCTTTCAAGCAGTTAAATGTCCATGAGGAAGCAATTTTACTTTTGTGTTGTGTGCACCAATGTATGCTTATGTTGCCTTTCACTATCATTAAATACATCCCTCCATGCAACCCTTTATGCATCCCTTATAGCTGCAATTTTATTAGTTATTTTTGGTTTTTTCTACTTAACCTTCAGTATAGTGTTCTCTGGGTTCTTTTGTTGTTGTTTTCATAAAAAATTTACTTCATATCTTATTCCATAGAGGAGCGATTGCTGAGAAGATATTTGGGAAACCAGAACTGAGAAAATTTCTGACACAAAGTACTCTAGTATTGTCATCCGCTGTTTTCCTGTTTGTAGATCTATGCTGTAAGCCATTCTGGTTTTGAATTTTATACTTCATTGAATTCATGTTCAGCCATTTTTCCATAAAATATGGCTTACATCTCAGGTTGTCTCATCTTTGTTGGGTTCCAGTAGAAAATTATTTTTGCTACCATTTCATTTTCACCACCAAGATTCATTGTCAATATCAATAGGAATTAAAATACTGTAGTTCTTCTCTGCATTTCCAAACATGAAACCTGGTAGCAATCATTATCTGTAACTTCTTCCAAATTTCTTAGTTTAATGAATGTCCTCATTTCACCCCCAAAAGATTATGACTGCTAATGATACAAGTGGTTTGGCAAATTCATACATATTGAAAACTCAACTAGTTTCAAAAAAAATAAAGTTTGACATCAACACTTGACAGCTACAATTCCCTGTTATAATCCTTTTCAACTATCATTAATCATACTAGCATTAAAGTAGAAGTCCCATGAATGAGAAACAAGACAAAAATCTGATTTTATTTCAATTCAAGACAACTTAAAGCTACATTTCAAGAATAATACAGTCCAGTAAAGCACTAAAAGATAAAAAAAATCTAATCTACATCTGTAATATATCATGACATCACAATAAGTCATTCAGGTTTTGTTACAAGAAAAGGTCTCAGGATTTAGCAGATATTTGAGGCCCTGATCTAAATAAATTGCAAATCAATGCCTCATTTTACTTCCTACAGGACAGAATAAGATTTCCAAGCGTCCTGAAGACAGCAGTTTTGTTATCATATATGCATTTTCAGATTTGAGTTTTTTCAGTAGTCAATATTCAGTAACGGAAATAATCTGGTGTTCTGATTTGATACTTGCTTCCAAGTTAATTGTGTCAATCTCTTTTTCCAATTCTCTTACCAATTATCCATGTTGTTTTTGTCGTAGTTACACTTCTGAAATCTGAAGTCATATATTTATTTAGCTTCTGCTGTGTACCTACTTAATCTTAAATATCAGATCCTTTTGCACGGCTTACTAGCTCAACTACTTTTGTTTTATTTATATTGCTAAACAACCTTTTACTGCTTGTTCTCATTTCCTTTGCAAGGTCTAATTCAGCTCAGCTTTGGGAATTATCACTTTATTCTTACACTTTCTGGCCTCCAGATATCATAGAATCATAGAATCATAGAATTATAGAATCATAGAATCACCAGGTTGGAAAATAGCTCTTGGATCATCGAGTTCAACCATTCCTATCTGCCACTAAACCATGTCTCTCAGCACCTTGTCCACATGTCTTTTAAATATCTTCAGGGATGGTGACTCCGCCACCTCCTTGGGAGCCTCTGCCAGCACCTGATGACCCTTTCTGTGAATCTTTTTTTCAGATGTCCAGCCTGAAGCTCCTCTGGTGCAGCTTGAGGCCATTCCCTCTTGTCCTGTCCCCTGTCACTTGGGAGAAGAGGCCAGCACCCTCCTCTCTACAACCTCCTTTCAGGTAGTTGTAGAGAGCAATGAGGTCTCCCCTCAGCCTCCTCTTCTCCAGGCTAAACACCCCCAGCTCTCTCAGCCGTTCCTCATAAGGCCTGTTCTCCAGCCCTTTCACCAGCTTTGTTGCTCTTCTCTGGACTCGCTCCAGAGCCTCAACATCCTTCTTGTGGTGAGGGGCCCAGAACTGAACACAGGATTCGAGGAGCGGTCTCACCAGTGCCGAGTCCAGAGGGAGAAGAACCTCCCTGGACCTGCTGGTCACGCTGTTTCTGACCCAAGCCAAGATGCCATTGGCCTTCTTGGCCACCTGGGCACACTGCTGGCTCATGTTCAGTCGCTGTCAACCAACACCCCCAGGTCCCTCTCCTCCAGGCAGTTTCCAGCCAGACTTCTCCTAGTCTGTAGCTGCTCAGGGTTGTTGTGCCCCAAGTGCAGGACCCGGCATTTGGCCTTGTTAAACCTCATCCCGTTGGTCTCAGCCCATGGATCCAGCCTGTTCAGATCCCTTTGGAGCCTCCCGACCCTCCAGCAGATCGACACTTCCACCCAGCTTAGTGTCGTCTGCAAACTTGCTAAGGGAGTAATTGTAATATCCCTGTGCTTTGTAATATCCCTGTGCTTTATGTCCATAGAAAAAAAGGGAATCTGCTCTATTCCTGCTTTTTGGAGAGAGTGCTGCTCACTGTCATATAGACAGGCTATACCGAGGAAGTAATACAACATAAATACTGCAATATATTTATATTCAGGATAGGACACAGGATGAACGTAGGCCATGAGCTGTCATTGGAGTAAAACAAAACATTAAATGTGTGTTGTTTGAGTGAGAATGCCCAGTCCGGTCCGTGGGTTGAGGCAGCAATCCTTTGAGTAAAGTAACCTCTCAGTACATAATTCATGATTTATGTGAAAGGGAGTTGAATTGAATTTGCAACAAATGTTTCTAATTTCCTGATTTTTTTTTGCCTATTTGATTTGCACCCTGAAGAACGGTATTAACTGAGGGTTTTATTTTGTGTTTTTACTACTCCTGTTACTCTTAATTTTTTAAATTCAGTTCTGGTTTCGTTACAAGCTGGAGAAGTAAATCCTTTTAGCTATTACTAATTGGATCCGGGTTTAGACTGCAAGTTTTAGGCATGAATGAACAGTGCTCTACATATGTCTACTGCTTGCAGGGTTACTGACCTGAAGGCATTCTTAAATTTATACAGGTCACTGAAGTCACTCATTTGTAGGGTGAAGTCTTGCCTGTGAACACTGGTGACACAAGAAGATTGTGCTTGTCACAGAAGCAGGATTTGACTCACCGTTCCCTGCAGCATTCCTTGCAATCTCATACAAACAGTGAAAATGCTAATCTCATCTACACTTGTATACGCAGCTCCTTACCAGCCAGAAACACTCTGTTTTCCTGGGAGGCCTGGATGTGCAACGTGTATGGCATCAGATCCAGCATCATCTTCTGAGATGTGTCTGCACAGACCGTGAGAACCTAGTGTGCAGCCTGGTGAACAGGAGAAAAAGTAGTTTTTTTTAGATAGGTCATGCTTTTCATAGAATTTCAAATGAAATTCTACTGTTCACTAGGAATTCATCTAGGTTAAATTCTTCTGCTTTGTTTGGAAGTGCATCCCAGGGCCTTTAGGGCTTTGCTGATCCTGATTTCTGTCTGACCTAACCTGTGACTGACTTCTGTGGAAAGACAAATTACAGGCACTCTAGATAGAATCATAGAATCACCAGGTTGGAAGAGACCCACCGGATCATCGAGTCCAACCATTCCTATCAAACACTAAACCATGTTCCGCAGCACCTCATCCACCCATCCCTTAAACCCCTCCAGGGAAGGTGACTCAACCCCCTCCCTGGGCAGCCTCTGCCAGGGACCAATGACCCTGTCTGTGAAGAATTTTTTCCTAATGTCCAGCCTAAACCTCCCCTGGTGGAGCTTAGATGTGACTAACGGAGTTGATACTGGTCTAGGACAAAACCTTTCTGAGAGGTTGCATTGACCTTTTTGAAACGTGTTCCTTTCCCTGCACAGTGACCAGTGCCGTTTGGGGAAACAGCAGCTCGACCCAGATCTGGAAAACTACAAGGAGGGTAATGCTTATTCCTCCACTGATTTCCTTGAAGTCTCCAGACCACCCTGAACTGAGGCATTTTAGGGCACATAAATCTGAAAAAAAAAAAAGGTGAAATATATTCAACCACCCACAAATGTTTTTAAATTATTATGAGGCGTTACTCCATTGGAAGGTGTTTCAGCTCTGACTTTATACATAGTGGCTTTGGCTGATCTTGGTTGTACTATTTTTACAGTTTTAGGTGGTTTAATTTCCTTTTTTATTGTCATGTGCTAAGATTTTTGTTTTATTTTTCTAAATCTAAGCTTTTTACTATTCCCTTGATGTTTTTGCTGTTACAAGTGAACTAGAAGCCTGTTGCTTGCATATAATGGGAAATTCTTGATGAACTCAAGACAAAGAATATGCTTTAATCACACTGCATAATCTGTTCATTGTCTACATGATGAAGCTGTTAAATTGCAGTCTTTTGGGTAATGCAATGTTTATGTCACTTCTACATCCATGGCACTTCATAAATTTTAAAACAAAACACTACCTAACCTGTGGGTAGGAATTTCTTAGCTATATATATTAACAGACTATTGTCTGAAAAGTAACCAGGGTTTTCTAAATGGTTATTAATAACCTCTGGTTGCAAAGGCAGCTAGTTTATTAATTAGCTGCATTGCTTGACTCAAAAAAAAACAAGTAAGTGCTGAGAAAGGAAGAAACTTAGACTCTGGGCAGAATCTGATATGATTAAAGAAATCCAAGAAATGTGGAGGGGAGGTGACATCTAGCAGTCATTCTGTCTCGGAGCTTCGGACTCAACAATTCTTTTTGATTGTCCTTGATATGCACACCTTCCAAAGTCCTCCTGTGATATTGGTTTAAAAAACTTCCACCTTAGCTTATTCCATGGCATGGTTGTTGTTACCAGTTTTTTAATACTTGAAATTTAAATTGTCTTTGCTTGCAAGAAAAGCAATTATTTCTTCTCCCAGATTCCTGGGACCTGTTCCAACAGCTCTGTATCCTCATGTTGAGGATTCCAGAAGTGGACACAATGCTCCAGATGAGGCCCAGGTGAGGTCTCACAAGAGAGTAGGTCTCTGTATCATTAATGGTCACAGAATTAATATCTCCCCTTTTTTGACACAGCATCTCATCTTTCTGAACTATCTATCCAATACATTTTTTTCCATTCTTTCCTTGTGCATTTGTTTTTTCCTTATCATATTTAGTCCTGTGTGTATTTCTGGAGTCAGATATTTGTGGCTTCTACATTTTCTCAAGCTCTGTTTTAATTCCAATCCTGCCTTGAAAAAAGAAATCCTCCACAGGTTGTCATTCACAAACTTTCTAAGTACACCTAAATGTTTGGTTGAAATACTGAATAATACCAGGTCAGCCTTGTGAAGGGCATTATGTAATATACCCTATCCATTCCCCAACAAGCTATTAACAAGTTTCCTGTGCAAGATTTTACAGCAGCTTTACTCAGACCATATTTTCCTCGTTGGTTTATGAGTGTCATATGAATCTGACATCTATTACTTTCCCAGATCTTGTTATCCTGTCAAAGAAATTGAATTACATTGACATGAGTTATTCTTGACAAATTCATGTTGGTTGTGGTTTGTCTTTGGGTGAATACAAATTGATTGCTTAATAATTTGCTTCAGTTATCTTTCTATCAAAGAAAAGCTGAGTCTTCTGTAGTTCCCTGTGTCCCTTTTATCCTCCCAGGCTTGTTCTCTGACTTTCTAGAACTTATTCACCCTCTACAAAACTGCCTTGTTTCTCCTGCACCCCTAATGAAAGGCCCCAAATTGCTTTGACCAGCTCTGTAAATGCTTTGGGGTGATGCTTGTGGAGTCCTAATGAGTCAAATATATTCAAATTATTTAGCCGATTGTTCAGTTCTCATGCTGGTGTTCCTATTTCCTCATTAGTAAGAATCAAGTTAAGCATCTGGTCACAGTTAGTCTTTTTACAAAGACTGAACCAGAGAAAGTTTTAAACATTTCATGTTTCCTTCAACTGTCCATCAATTTCTTGGTTTTCTCATTATATACTTACTTATATTTTTCTACTTTATATAATGTTTTTATAGAAATTTTTCTGTGGCTTTTAAAATTGTAATACATTTTCCATATTACATTTTATTTATTCGTTCCCATATACATTTTCTATTCCCTAGTTTTAATAAAGATTTTAGTAATATATCTATTGCTTTGGCTTTGTTTCTCATATGACTCATATTTCATTATCTGATTATTAAAAACTCCCAATGCAACTGTATAAGCTGGTCCTTCCATTTTCTTTTGAAATACAGAAATTTGTCATTGCATTCTTTACGCTGCCTCTTTCAAAGAATCAAGTGACTGTATTCCTCATAAAATCAGTGTTAAGAGACTCACAGAGGAATGTTATTGCAGTGATGCAAGCTTGACTCTTCTTTTTGACACTTGGAGAACAACTGGAAGATACAACTTTCACTACAGATCAAGCTTGTCAGTCCTCCTGCTGGGAACACCAGCTCTGTGGAAAAGGACTGAAGCTGCAATTTTTCCTGGTCTTGAGGAAATAAGAGAAAATCTAGTAGCACTTGAGAAGAATTAGGATCTGTGTTTTATCACAAACTGTTGCTGGAGAAAGTAAAAGTGGTCTAAAGAGAAATATGTTTAGTCATAAACCACTTTTTTGCTGCTTTAGCTGACTGCCTTAAGCATCAAGGTCTTGCTGCATGCTTCCTATCTGTCTCCTTAACTGCTGAGTTCCTAGAATGGCTCTAAATTCAACCTTATCTTTTTAGGAAATACCTCAAAGGCTAATTTTGCCTCCAGTGAAGCAGTTCCGGAGCCACCCATACTGTGTTAATGAGGGAGCAGCTTTGGAAATACATATTTGAACACTGATTATCTTTTTAGTACTTTATATAGCTCAAGGTTTATGGTGTTGTATATGAATAGATAGGCTGGCTCCCATAGAAATGGTTCCACTACCAACGATCTTTAGAATTCCAGTGTGTATTTTTCACTTACATATAGTATCTAAATTTTTTTATTTTTTTTATAATACATTGCTTATACATGCTTGTTTTACCCCAAGACTGATAAATCTGACATGCAAATTGCTTAATAGATTGTGCACTGTCCCAGTCAGCCCTGGTGAGAAGGTATGCTAGAGTCCGGAAAATATTTATAAAAATAATTAGCATCCTATCCACGTGCACCTATGAGTATCTTTCCTCACCAATAAGGACTATTATTCAAAGGTAGCAGGTGCCTTAATGAAATAGAAATTCTTGACTTGTATGTATCATTATTTTTTTTTTAAAAACAAAATATCTCTCTAATTAGAAAATATAGGTCTTCAACTTTTAATAACCAAAATATGTTCTATTCATTTTTATGTCCTGTATTTTTTTCCCCACTGGTCAGGTTGGAAATACTGCAGATATACGTTTTTGGAAGTATCAGAAGGCTTCAGCCTTTTCTTCTACTCTCTTCTAACATTTTCAGGCACTAAATTATCGTAGCCCATATATTAACTGGAGGAGATCAACATGCCAGCATTTCACCAAACCCTACAGTTTGCTTTTAGTACAAACATTAATACTATTAGGTTCTCTCAATCTGTTACTTAATATTTACATCCCTGTCATCGGACTGACACGAGCAGTGGGTCTAATTTAATTAAAACATTATGTCTGAGGGTTGTTTTTTTCCGGAAAAGAGCGGCATTTTGGCTTTCTTTCAAGCATAATTCTAAACAGTTCAAAGGGAAAAAAAAACCCCAAACAAACATCCAAAAGCTTAATATGAATGGTTTCCTTGGCCCTCAAGATACCAATTCGGTTCCTTTTGCTTTCTGTCATGCTGAACCGCTCTGCTAAAGTCTGAAAAGCTGCATTTTACTCATTGCCTTCCAAATAGCTGCTAGTCCCACTTTCCCTCAGCTGTTTTTCTAATGATCTTGGGGCTATTGAGCCACTTTTCCCCAGGTCAGTGGCCAGCAGAGCCCGCCTGGCTGGTTTCTCAACAGAACCACAAGTATTTTTGTAACTGGAAGAGCCCAGCTCCAGGGGCAGACACGGGAGGGAAGGCAGGGAAGGGCAGGACAAGACAATTTTCTTTGCTCTGTCTGTAATGTTAATTTGGTGAATCATCTTGTCACAATGTCAGTGTTCCTTTTAGAGACAAAATACACACACTGCAGACTAAATACAGAAATCAAAAGCCAGATAGAGGCTCTGTTTCAAATTGTTTTCTTTCCTCTTTTTTTTTTTTTTTCCTTTTGGTTAAAAAAAGTTTTCATGTTCCTTTCACATGGAACTTCCTGCAACACTAACTTCTGGCACCGATGAGGCACTTGGTTGTTCAGTCTTTGAAATGGAATTTGGCACCGATATCCTGGCTAATATCTCAGCCTGGTAAGTTTGTGATCCCTATTCTGAGTGTTCATAACATGATCTTTCTTTGATCAGAGTAATTCTGTTTATGAATCGTGCCCTGTACTTGCTCAGCAAAGACACAGAAAATGCAAATGTATTTCTAAATAGTGTATTTGGTCCAAGGATTTGACTGGTAACACTGTGTGGGGTGCCAGGCAGTCGATGTACCGGGAATCACAGGCCACCCAAAGAGCTGGAGAAGGGAGATTTTCTTCTTGCAAAGCCAGGATCTAATCAGTCTGAATCTGATCACTTATTTGAAGGGTTGAGGTGTCAAGCTAGAACTGCTTCTCGTCCTACCAACAAAACAAGAAAGTTTCTGAAAACATTACTGAATATTTATGGATTCCAGTGATAAAAAAGCATTAAAATGTGTTATCATGGCACTTGTTTTATAGGTCATACAATAACAACAGGGAGTCCAGCATGTTTACTTTTTTCGGATGGGTTATCGGCATTTTTTTCTTAAAATCTCAGTGTAACACTCCAGTAATTACAGTATGAAAAACAACCAGGTTTTCGGCTCTTAAGAAATTCTAGATAATCTTCCACAGTCAACAAATGGGAACTGATGAACATCAACCTTACCAACTTTCCAGTTTGAACATACTTTGATATGATCACAGTTTTTGGGTGTTCAGTTACGCTTTCTGGTAAAATAAATGTTTTGTGTGGGCAGGAAATACTGCAGATAAGTAGTATTTTAAATATTCAGAATACCTTGTTCCAAACAATGCTACAACAGAATAACTGCAGTTTTATATCCAGACATTCCCTCTGGTGTTACGTATATTTAATGAAAACACACTAGCATTCACTTATACTTCCAAGCTTCAACAAACAACTATGTATATGATTTCCCAGCCTTTATTAAAGGCTGAATTTCCAGATTCTCTAGCATAACCATTACACAGAGCACACTCCATCACTGAAGAAGAATGGCACTTTTTCTCCTGCTCAGGAATCAGTCTAGGCATCACCACTGCCACTCAACAGTTGATTTATCAGCTGTTAAAACACAAAAATACATCACAAATGTCAGAGGTACTGGAAGCCAGAGTTCCTGTTTGCAAGGAACCCCAGTCATAGGCTTCAACCTGATGGCCCTCTGCTGTTCCTCTGTGTTGGCAGTGTTAGAGAAGTTAAGTTTTCTATCTAGCAATCACTACCTCCTACTTCTGGATGTGTCTGGGTTTCTCAGCAGGTTGCCTGGCTCTGAATGATGAACTTCTAAATCCTCATTTCCTTCCCACTGTTCCTCCTCACCTCCTCCCATTCATCGGCCTTGAGAAATGCTTCAGTCTGAAGCAGGTGGGTTCCACATGTGCTGTTGAACATCTGGCTAATCCTCTGTGGGGGCCAGAGAAGTGTGCAAATCCTAGAATGGGGAACACTCCAGGAAAAAAAAAAAAAATTGAATCACTAGCTCTGTAAGCAAACTATTTCTGGTCTCAATTGAAATCCAGGCTTACAGCTCTCTCAGTCTCGACCAGCCCACTGAACTGCCTAAATTTAAAGACAGAGTAGGCATAATGGGTTTTATTTTATATACGTTGAAGAAAAATATTAATTTCTACATATGTTTTCATACCTTGAAGCAGTTATGGTCCCAAGTGTGGTGTAGTTATAAAGAAAATGAATAAGAGGGAAAATGTCATTTTAAGTCTCCAATCCTGCTGTGCATTCGTGGCTTCCTTTGAAATTGTGGCATGTGTACGTTGGAACAGGTAACTTATTCCTTCTATGTAATGTGTGATTTTGATCACACGCATGAAATACCAGCAATTGCTGCTTCCCTTCATCGTCCTTCATACTGCTTTCATCAAATTGTATTTTTATAGACTTCTGTATGAATCATATCCTCACATTTTCATCCTGCTGCTGCCTTGAAGATTTGTTCCAGATCAGATATAAAACCAGAAGAGCTTGTTTTCTGAATCTAATAACGTCGCAGCTCACGATGGTGAAAGGTTCATCTGGAGAACTGTTCTCAAATGTCAGGAAGATAGAAATCAAACAGAGTTAATGCTATGGCATTTAAAATATTTCTCGTGTAACTCTCTTATGAGCAAGTGCTGAGATTTTAATATCATCAAACTGGAACTTTGGCTCTGATTTGATCTTTAATCAGGACTCTCAACGTAACCTGCATTTAAAAAGTATTTTTCTAACATATGTGAATTATTCTTGAAGATGTGGCCAGAAACTTAAATAGATGGTTCCTTTCTAAACAGAACTTTGATTTCACTCCATGCCCTTTCTGAAGTTCTTAATGCATAAAATACATAAAATACAACAAACAAGGTAAATGACAACTCTTGTGGTAATACTCTTACTAAGATCTTGCCTCACAGTAAGATTCTTCTATTAACATTTGCTCAGACAAAAGGTAGGACTTAATAAATAACTTTAAATCTTCACAGAGTGTAGTATGGTAAACAAAGTAAAAAACTTCCTTTGCTGGATGTTGAATAATTTTAAAGAATATATTGCATTTATAAATCAATACAGATTTCTACAAAATGAGTAATGATAGCATTAAAAAAATAACATTAAATATGTTTTAAAACATATTCTTTAATATTTACTTTATTTTGCTTTATCAGAGACATGGTAAGAAAAACATATTTTAAGTAGAATTTTTTATGCAAGTATAATCTTAAATAGAATTCTTAATTCTTCTATAGAATTTTTAATGGTGTTACAGGCATGGGACCCTAATGTAAGTTATTAATTTTTCTTTCTTTTCATATAGTCACGGTGTTTGAATAGACTGTAGAAAGCTTTTTCCAACTTGCTGTCACCAGTCCCATGAGGACCAGCCAAAAGAAGCGAGCTGATTTATGTGATTTCTTTCACTGTCTCTCACAAAACCAAAGGCTAGCAGGAGTAGCAAAGTTTACACCGTGGGCAAAAAGAAATATTTCTGCAACAAAGTTCTATGACATGTCATGATATGTCTATGGGAAAGTCTCACATGCTAAAACCTGTGGGGCAAATTCATCCTTGAATTAGTAAAACTTTGTGGTTTGTTTTGTGGGGCTTTTTTTGAAAATATAACAGCACAGCATCTGTTGGTTGATCCAAAATTTATATTCTGATGTATCTTTTTAACTAACAGCAGTATGCTCAAGGTAGGCTTTATTCTCAAGATCAGGATGCATCTTCCAAAGATTGTTCCATGATCTGCAGAATGGGCCATCTGTACTCTTTCCTATTTTCTGCTTGGGAAGATGCATAATGACGGTGTCAAGTCTCTCCTCCAGCATGCTTTGGGCTTGGCCAAAAAGAGAGCAGTGGACACTCCCGGTTATTCAGAGAGATATCTAAAAGAGTGAAGGCACTAAAGGCTAGATTTAAAGAAACGAAGGGGAAAAATAGTGTAGTTAAAGGGCATTTGTGAGGAGCTTGAAAGACAGTGAGAGGGTATGAGATAGGTGGAAGAGGTCAGATGAAGATATTGTTTACAAGAGTTTAGCTTAAATGAAGAAGATCTGAGAGATGGAAGAAATCCATGGAAGAAATCTATGCTGCTTTTTTTCGAGATGTTCTACAAAGAATAAGAATTCTGGGCAGACAAGCAGTGAGTAGAGAATGAAGGATGTATATATGTGGTTTGGAACAGCAGATTTTAAGAAACAGGAATTATTTCACCTCAAGTTGTGCAGTGCAGGTTCATATTGGAGATTAGGAAAATTTTTTTCACTGAAATGGTTCTCAAGCACTGGCAGAGGCTGCCCAGGGAGGTGGTTGAGTCGTCATCCCTGGAGGGGTTTAAAAGATGCATAAATGAGATGCTTAGCGATATGGTTTAGTAGCGGACAGGTACCTGGCTTGATGATCTCAAAGATGTTTTCCAAACTAGTGATTCTATGACTTAAGTTTAGACAGTCTTATGTATGTTCCTGCTGGATTCGAAGACTAAGCAGCTGGAGTAAACCTTCACTTCCCATGTTGTTCTGTTGTAGAAGAAACGGTTCAAAACTTACTGTTGTGCTTGAAGAGCTGTACTGGACAACTCAGCAGATGCTCGTTTTTTTAACCACATTCTGTTCTCCACTGTTGGAATGGGAGTTGGTGGACCTGGCAGTGTAAATTTTATGGCTGGACTTGGTAACCTTAAAGGTCTTTTCAACCTAAATGGTTCTATGAATTGTGATTATTGCAGTACCCATCTCATTTCTGACGTCCACTACAACTAAACTCACTCCTAGGCACTAGTGTTGCATGAGTTTTCTACTTCAGGCTGGCACAGATGTGCTTTTACTCGACTGATATCTCATCTTCCCTGCTGCTCCAACAGCCATCCAGCCTCCTTTGGCCACCTCTGTATGCCTCCTTTCTTAAATTGTGGGACTGAGCAAGGTGCCACCCAGCAGCCTGGTACTTGTGATGGCACAAACAGTAATGGATTTGCTCTTTAGGGAGATCCCTTAGAGATCCACCTCCAACAGCTCAATTCTTTGTCACTAAAGGGAATCCATTTGGAAAAAGTGAATTTGGAGGCACACTTGGCACAGTGGCTGTACTACAAATTTCTTTTCATGTTGCATAGTGATGTAACAGCACAGCACCACCAAAAACACACTATATTATTTTAACACAATAACCTGCAGAGATGATGCAATGATACAATTTGAGGAATAGGTCAAAACTTCGCAAAGTGGAATATTTCAAAGTGGAATATTTTGATTTAGGCGAAAGTACAGTTAAGCTTCATCTAAGCAGTTGTGGTTTTGAAAGTTGGAAAGAATATCCCTCTGATGGCACGTTTTCTTTCTCTGATAGCATGTTTTCTTTAAAATGGGGGTTTTCAGACACTGTTCTTTCTTTGAAAATGCTAAGGTCTTGTGTAAGTATACTATGTGCTGAAGAGTTCTCCTGCAATCATCTCTCTGCAGTATTTCCTATCTTAAAGCCAGGCTTAAGCAGAGAGCTGGGGCCAGCTCCGGATTAGCAAGAGTTTTGACTGTTGTGAAGTTTCATAACATTGAAATTAGTCCTTGGAAAGTAATAGAATATGCTTAAAATTTCTGGGAACATTTATACACATACATGTAAGTGGGAAATATATTCTGTACCCAGCCTTTGTCTCGTGGCACAGGACTGATGGAGATCACTCCCTTGTGTTGACCAGACCTGATAAAGGATGCTGATTTCTAAAACTCAAACCAAGTCTTGGAGAGTTTTATTTGCTGGCATAATTGGTATCAGTGAAGGCTTTAGTATAGAAAGAATATACAGCCTTTTCAGCGGGAACAGGCAGCAGTGTGCTCAAGCATGACTCAGTTCCTGAGATTTCTTTTGATCAACTTGCAGGTTCTTGGAGACCCCTTAAACATCTTTCATTCCCTTGAGAGGAATGTAAGAACGCTATTGCCATGAAGAGTATGTTTCATCAGTTTTAAGACTGCAACAGAAAAAGACAAAACACAGCCCAAGCTTCTATTTGGAAATGAAAAAAACAGAAATCTGAAAGACAACTCTGCTCTTAAGCCTAAAAAGATTTTAATGGGTTTTAACAAGAAGAAAAAAGGAACTGTGCAAAACTTAAGGGAAGTTCCGTTATGATGTATCACAGTTTCACCAACTGCTCATTCAGATTCTCAATTGTTTCACACTGAGGATGTTTTCTTATTTATAGCTATGGTTAACAATGCAATAGTCAATTTGTACTACACAAAATGTAAGCCATCTGCTTCATGTTGAAATCTTCAGTGATAATCTGTAGAATTTAAATTTATATATAAATATGTACATACACATGCATATGTATAATAAAAACAAAGCAAACCTTTGAAGAAAAAAGCAACTGCTTGTTTAAAAATCCTTGAAGTGGTCCTTTATAGAAAGCTATTCCTGCTGAACTTAAAAGAAAGTCCTTTTCTTTTATGCTGAAATAAAGCTTTTTGTATGTTACCTAGGAGAACAAATATAAGGAAAGGCAATTCATGTGAAAACTAAATATATTACTTGTAGAATTATGTCAATTTTAACCTATTTTTTAAAAATAGTACCTTTGCACAAAAAGCATTCAGATTTACTGTACTATGAATACAATTTTACTTCAAAGTCTTAAAAGCAGTTAGTGCAGCTTCCACGAGTACTGTTAAAAAACCAAACAAAACAAACAACCTAAGTAAGTTTACCAGCATGAAACCTCTGGAAATAGGGTTCTTTTATATCAATAACCACACTGTGCTTTCAAAGACAGAAAAACCTGCTGTTTGGATTGATTTGTAAGATTGCTCATTCCCTTTTCATTTGAAGTCTTGTTCTAAGTTTCCTGCTTTGGTAATTTATTTTTTTAAAGAGGAGATAATAGATTTTGAAACCAGATATGTACGGCTCTGAGCGCGTGTTAATTCTACTTGATCTCAAAGCATGTATTTCGGTCAGAAAAATTAATTTTACAACATTTGTACCTGAAAGCATATTCTCTTGGCAATTGAGAGCAATGAATTTAAGCTGGATAATTGAATGCAATAAACTCATGCCTTTTATCATGAAAAAATAATAAACAGAGAGCATTAGGTTTTCAACATATTTTCAATACTTATTCTGTTAAAGTTTTCATACACTCAAAGGGAATTTTTGGGGCCCCATTATTCATTATCATCACCAGATCTATAAGATCTTTTGATCTCAGTGGAAAAGCAGCATAGGAGAGACAATAGGAGAAGAAATTAAGATGTGTGATATTCGCATGTATTATATGAGCAACTAGATTAGAAGAGTGTTACTGGTGTGTATGGGGTTTGCATAGAAGGGTTTGGTAGCGGGGTTGCCATAGGGTTGGATTCTACATGAAGCTTCTAGAAGCTTCCCTCACATGTGACAAAGTTGATGCCAGCCGGCTCCAAGACAGACTTGCTGCTGGCCAAGTCCAAGTCAGTCAGTGACAGTGGTAACACCTCTGGGATAGCACAGTTAAGAAGTGTGTTGTTCATAAGAGAAGGTTACAAGATCTTTCACAGAATTTACTTTTTGCTTTTTTAAAGATTCTTGTTTGTAATTGTTGCAAAATCCATGTACTTTCCACACTTGCCTGCATGATTCACCTTAGGGCGTGTTTAAATAAAGGAATCCTCAGACATAGATTTCTGGAATGCCTTAAAGATAATGATTACTCTAATTTTTTATGTTTTGCACAGACATAGCGGCTCAGGTCACAACCTCCTTTATAGTTTTAAATATTTATTTACTATGGGGCTTGGAACTAGATGATCCTTAAGGTCCCTTCCAACCCAAACCATTCTATGATTCTAAGTTTTATGCTTTCTCTGATCAAGTGCACAGCTCCAGCTAACATGCAGAAAAGAGAAAATAGAAAAGAAACACCAAAAAGGAGTGTGGTCCTTGAAGTGGGTGCTACCAGATGCTCACACATGAAATGGCTTGTGATGCTCATCTGTTCTCACTAGCCAAGAGATGGTCTTGACATCTAGTGCTAGCACAGCTCAAAGGAGGGGAAGTGAGGGGGCTCTGGGTGGATATACCGTGACTGCTGACCATGTGTGCCACTCAGACATCTTAGGTTGAAAGTCTTTCACAGAAACCTGAGTTTTCTTTAAGCATGCATTTACAATTTTCTTCTGCTGGAGGGTGAGCAAGAGATTGATTTAGGGGAGAGATGTAATCTGAGTAAAGAAGATAATTCAGAAGTCGCTCAGGTTTTTTCAAGAAGAAATGACTTACATATGTGTTTTATGGGTAGGGTTTAGTCATTTGGAAACAGAGATGTGGACTAGAAAAGCAAGTTACATTTTTAACTGTATTATGGAGAAAAGACAGCATTGAGAATGTTGATGATGAAAAACAGGTGGAAGCACAAAGTAGCGGAGAAAGGGTCATGGGAAAAATTAAGCATGAGAATGAGCTGAATATCTGGATTTGTAGTGCAGTAGAGTCAAGATGCCTGTCCTTACAAATTTTAACTTTCACATCTCTACCAAAATGCAGGCAAAAAGGTGTCCTTCTATTTCACTTGCTCTATTTATTACATGTTATGAGCTGAAATGGCAGAGGGATCTCTGCAGCTGAAAAAGCAGAGATCTATGATTTCAGGTCAACCCCTGAGTTTTCCTTCTCAGCCCTAATCTGGGAAACCAACCATTCTTGGTGAGGAGCCGTAGATTGGAATGAAGAAAACATTTACTAAGAGCTATCCATGCCAACATAATTCAGCTGAATTTTGGCACGCCTGCATTGTGGAGTTGGATTCATAACCCCAGGTAAGTGTTTAGTTCCTGAGCAATATATAAGATAGTAAGGTACCAAGGAAATGAATTGACAGCAGGTGGCATTGAATGGGGATGAACATCTAGGCCAGCAAGCGGAGAATACCAAAGTATTTCTACAACCCACTTTTCTCCTGAGTTTTATGCTCTTTGCTGTGCCTGAGAAGCTGAAATTCTCAGCATAAAATCCTTCACATAATTTCAGGTTCTGAGTTATCCTGTTGGGTAACTAGTGCACTCTAAAGTATAATGGTAGTAAATAGTGTCAAATGGTTGTAAACATAGCAGTTTGTAATAGTCTTTTCGTTCAATTGCTCACCTGTGAAACCTATCTTCCAGAAGGACATCACAGCCTCATTTCCAAGAAAATTGCTCTATCTGTGAGACAGAAGCAAGACTTAGAATCATAGAATCATAGAATCATAAAATCATAGAATAACCAGATTGGAAGAGACCCACTGGATCATCGAGTCCAACCAGAACCTGTGACTGCCAGGTCCAACATCTCTTCTGTGGGACCCTCAAAAAAGCTTATTGTACAAATCGGGGAAAATCTCCCATAAATTTTCTCTTTTTTTTTTTTTTATTTTTTTTGTGTAATATCTAGCATCAGTATGAATGGTGGAAGGTGTCCTCATTGTTTTGAGTTCAATGGTTAGGTTATGTTTCTCAGCACTGGATATAGTCATTTGGGACCTTGTCTTAGGTCCCTTCTGATCATTTCCATTTGTCTACGTACCTCTAAGATTTTCCAGGCAGTTGAAAGGGGGTTTTGTCAATTGCTTTCGCTTTAAATCTGTATTAATATCTCCTTCAGGTGCAGAGGCCATGTCATAGTTCTTATGAGTCATTTGAGATCAGGACATATTACTTCCTCCCTCTACAAAAAAAACCCTGAAAACCACATTTGAGCTGATATGCTTGAGGCCTTTATTTATCAAAAAGGCATTACTTTCAAATGCCATATAGCATCTGAAATCTGGCACTGTTATTCCTGGGCAGTACCTACTTAAATATAAGGATGTTCTAATACGTATGTGTTTTCCAAGATTTCTTAAGATCCTCTGTGCTCCACTGGAGCAGAATCAGATGTAATAACTATGCAACTCCAGGATTAATTCAGCAAGAGGTCTCTTAGATATGAACCTACAGCCATTCCAGGAACTTGTGGGGTTCACACATTTTAACAGTCATTTAGACAATAACCAAACCGCTTTAAGGTTTTTATCATCAGGCCACAAGTTCACTTATTCTCCTAATATATCATAGTTACTTAACATGCAGGATTTAGCTTCCTTTTTCTCTTCTGTAGATGGAGTAAGGAAAGGTAAATATAAAGGCATCTAGCTCTGAGAAGCTTAGGAGGGTCTGGTAGCCTCTGTTTCAGCACTGAAGTCCTGCAAAGCCTTTCCTGGTGTATGTATACCCTAGAAATCCCTATAATTGAGGTAGAATGTGAGAGCAGAATATGTTTTTAATACAGGGGGTGTATTGGAAGAAAGAACAGGATAATGACAGTGGCAGTATAACAATTTGATTGTAAAAATGTTAATACCTAGCAAAGATGCCTTTGCATGTGGTTTAACAGGCTTGGTCTTTGAGAGTAGAAAGTAGGTAAGAAACTGTTGCTACCCCTCAAAATGTGAACACGTCTTTGCTTTCTTGGAAAGAAGGTATTGATTGTGCTACAGTTGACACAGCTACTGTTACCTGAGTGATATTACCCACAGAGGTGGAAGAAGAGTGAGGATTTTGTGAACATTAGTGCTAGATAGATTAGAATTTAAACTGAGCTAGCGTATGGCTTGATAATTTGTGTCCTGACTCTCAGATACAAGCATAATTGTGTTTCACTTTCTGGAAAGGCACAAGATAATCAAAGTAAGCTTAATGAGGTAAATCGGGAAAAGATAACAGTGTATTCTAATCTATTGGTTGACCTTTGGTCTCTACAAGGTGTCTGGGCCGCCAGTTCAACACAGCATTTAAAAGTATACAAATGATGAGACCAATCCACTTCTTCAGAATCATCCCTGGAAGCCTTTCCAAAGGACTTTTTGATCAGGACAATCTAACAGGCATTACTGTTTTGTCTCTCAAGCCTTGAAGATATCGCTTTGAAAAAAACTCTTCTGTAAGGAATTTCCATAATGTTCAGTATAATTGGAACTTTGGAGGTATTTAATTCTGTCTCATTTTCATGGATTTTCCTCTTTGATTATTCTTTGTCAAACTATTACACGTTCACAGTATGTATTAGCTTGACCACAGAAAAGTTCTACCAGCACAAAGTTTGGAGGTTTTTTCCCCCCCTAAATGTTATTGAAGCTATTTATTCTCTCATTACCTACATATAGAAGAGTCCATTTGTACCTTAGTGGTAACATCTTCCTTCTGAACTTGATTCACTTGAATTTACAGTGAACTCGCAGCATCACCTCAGGTGTTGGGTGATTCACTGCAGACTCTGTTCTGATATTGTTGCTTCTCTTGCTGAAACAAATATATAAAATCTGAACGAGAACTGCATGCCCTACTCTCCCAACAAACCACTCAAGAGCTATGTGGGGCAGAAGGGGAACTTGTGTCCAAACTGGTAATTCATGGCTAAGTAAGTTGCTTATCATGCAATTCTAATTTAATATTCCAGGACAGCAATAACTAGACAGCTTTTCCATCATGAAGAAGAAAAAAGCTGAGCAGTTGCAGTACTGGACAAAAAATACTCTGTGGTGGGCAGCACTAGTGAACTCTTTACCTCCAGATCTGAGGATATACATAATTTTTCTCAGTAGTTGACAATGAACACATTATTCTGCTTTAAATGTTCCTCAGACCTATTTTGTGCACAACAATCTATCATTCCCACACATTACTAAGTCATGAGAAATACTAATTAAAAAAAGATCATGAGAAATACTAATTAAAAAAAGATCTTTATTTTCTTAAAGTGGAGTACAGCTACATCAGCTGTGGTTACTGGTTTGATTTCAAATCCAGAAACCACAATAAAGGCTGTTTTCCTTCCATCAGATGTGGTGATTAATATGTGGTAGACTTGGGCTCCAGATTTTTACAGCTCTGTCAATTGATCACGAGCCAGAGCCTGGGGCTGTATAATTAAGTTAGCTGGAAAATTAATGCAGGAAATGGCTTCTAGATTTGATTGGTTTAAAAAAATCTATGAATACACTTATTTAATCCTTTTGAATTAAACTTGGTGCCAAAATAATTATGTTAACTACGTCTGCAATTTCATAACTTCAGGGCAATATTCTTTTTCTGCCTTTGAAATCAGTGATGTTTGCACAACATAGAGTAATTTTAGACAATCCAGTAAAAGGTCTTTCTGTCACTGGTTAGAGATATTGGGTTGTTTGTGTCTTTGGTCCAACGCACCCTGGCACAGACATGAGATTAAGTGGGATGTAGGGACTGAAAATCATTGCTTACAGTTCAGCAGTGGATTCCTGTACCTTGTGAGGTAAATCAAGCTCCATGTGGATGCATCTTTTACCTGAACAGTGTAGGAAAAAAGGAAGAGGGCATCGTTAAACACTGACTGATCTTACGTATTGTATCTATAGCATGGGAAAGAGGGATGTTCTCTCCCCCTTGTATTTTGAGATTGAATGAGGTCTCTCAGCAAGATTGGAGATGTCATAGATCAAACATCCTTGAGAGAAGGGTAAGAAGTAAGTAAATGCTCCTTAGCTCTTCATCCATTGTCTTTTCACAGAATCACAGAATCAGAGAATCAGAGAACCAGAGAATCACCAGGTTGGAAAGGACCCACCGGATCATCGAGTCCAACCATTCCTATCAAACACTAAACCATGTCCCTCAGCGCCTCGTCCACCCATCCCTTAAACCCCTCCAGGGAAGGTGACTCAACCCCCTCCCTGGGCAGCCTCTGCCACTGCCCAATGACCCTTTCTGGGAAAATTTTTTTCCTAATGTCCAGCCAAAACCTCCCCTGGCGGAGCTTGAGGCCATTCCCTCTCATCCTGTCCCCTGTCCCTTGGGAGAAGAGGCCAGCTCCCTCCTCTCCACAACCTCCTTTCAGGTAGTTGTAGAGAGCAATGAGGTCTCCCCTCAGCCTCCTCTTCTCCAGGCTAAACACCCCCAGCTCTCTCATAACTCAGGAACAAATATCCTCAGCAATTATACTGAAGTCATCATTAAAGTCAGAGCAGTAAGTCAGTGTGATAGTGGAGATGGGGATATCAACTTTAGGCTTAGAGAATAGATGAAGATATCAAGTGTTTTGCGAAAAAGTGTTCTATTTTGGTTGGTTTAGTTTGTTTCAAATCTCTAATCAATATGGTCTGATTAGTTTCAATCATGCTATATATTCACCTTATTCTGTCTTGGGTTAAATTTGTCATTTGATACCACATTAAATTACTGTTACTTAGCCAGTTGTAGGTCCTCATAAGATCATTTTAGGGCTGCTTTTCCTCACAGATGGGAGGTAACCTTATAAACTCAAGGGAGAAGCAAAATCCACAATGGACAAATAAAAGTGAATTAAGTAATAGCACTCTCCGGACTTTTCTTGCACTTTAATTGCATTTAGACTTGTCAAAGAGAAAGAACCTTAATCAAGGGACCTTTAATGATAATGTATGTGGAGCATAAAATTTTTTGTTAGAAAAAAATTGAAGGCAAAAGCAAAAAGCCCATTAATGAAAGTGCACCAGGCATCAGTAATAAATAAACCAAGACTGAAGATAATTGGGGTGAAGGGTTATGGCTGTACAATTAAAGTTGTTATGCAGAGGTGATATCCTAACATTACTAGTGCTGCAAGGGGCAAGTCTCTATTCAAACTTTTAAAAGCAAGCTACCGTGCAGAGAGAGAAAGTCTTCCATTGCTTTTCTTGCTTTATTTGGGATCTACTGAAATGCTAAATCAGACCTGAGGTTGTCTTACCTTCCTCAAAGGTCTTGCTGACTGGATGCTGGAGCAAATCGAGAACTCAGTATGTATGTATCTGCATATCATCATCATCAGATGATCAAATTAGTAAACAGAAATACTGTTGTTTTGGGAATTTAACATTTTTAATGTTATCACTAAATACGAACTAAAAGGTTCACATTCTTCAGCTCCTAACTGGCATTTCAATAGTGGCTCATGGTTAAAGAAACCACTTAATTAGCCTTTTTATCAGCATAAGCTGTTCAGAAAAGAAGTATTTTGTAATATTTCCTACAGCCTTGCTTCTGTCGTCATGAGTCATTCACCAAAACTTTATAATTCATAGAGATTCAAGTAAGAATATTAGTATTTATTTCAAGAAACCCTGCTATATTTTGAACTCCTATAACATTATGACTACTTCAAGTAAATACCGGACTGCTTCCAGATATGCTTTTTATATTTAGGGAATAGATTTAATGTAAGAATCTTTAGAACTCAGAGAAACACAGGCATCTTTTCAGACATGACAAGTAAGGTCATAAGGATGAATTATACTCAGAGAGGAGTTAGCAAGTTTGTAGAACAAATAATTAGCAGTGTTTATTTTACTGCCTTCTCATATATTTTAGTCTCTTGCAAGTTCTTCTTTGACTGATATATGAACTACCACCCTCCTGGTAGGAAGCTGAGGTTTTCTCTCTTTGCCATCACAAACAGGGGTAATAATTAGCTAAATAAGTATATATAGAGAATGATAGAAAGGTTTGGGTTGGAAGGGACCTCAAAGATCACCCAGTTCCAGCTCCTCTGCCATGGGCAGGGATGCTTCCCACTGGATCAGGCTGCTCAGAACCCCATCCAACCTGGCCTTGAACACCTCCAGGTACGGGCAGCCACAGCTTCTCTGGGCAACCTGTTTCAGTTCCTCCCCACATTCATCATGAAAAATTTCTACATAATGTCATAGAATCATAGAATCATTTAGAATCATAGAATAATCAGATTGGAAGAGACTCACTGAATCATCGAGTCCAACCATTCCTATCAAACACTAAATCATGTCCCTCACCGCCTCGTCCACCCGTGCCTTAAACACCTCCAGGGAAGGTGACTCAACCCCCTCCCTGGGCAGCCTGTTCCAGTGCCCAATGACCCTTTCTGTGAAAATTTTTTTCCTAATGTCCAGCCTAAACCTCCCCTGGCGGAGCTTGAGGCCATTCCCTCTCGTCCTGTCCCCTGTCACTTGGGAGAAGAGGCCAGCTCCTTCCTCTCTACAACCTCCTTTCAGGTAGTTGTAGAGAGCAATGTCTAATATAAATCTTCCCTGCCTTGCCAGTTTAAAGCCATTCCCCCTTGTCCTATCACTCCATGCCTTCAGAAAAAGTTCCTCCTCAGTTTTCCTGTAGCCCCTTCAGCTACTGGAAGATAAGGTCTCTCTGGAACCTTCCCCAGGCTGAACAACTCCAACTCTCTCAGCCTGTCCTTATAGCAGAGATGCTTCATTCTTTTGGTCATCACCATAGCCCTCCTCTGGACCCATTCCAACAGCTCCATCCCCTTCTTATGCTGGGGATTCCAGAACGGGACACAGGACTCCAAGTGGGGTCTCAGAAGAGCAGAGCAGAGTGGGAGAACCCCCTCCCTCACCCTGCTGGCCATGCTTCTTTTGATGCAGCCCAGGGCACGGGTGGCCTTCTGGGCTGTGAGTGTGCATCATCAGCTCATGACAAACTTCTCATCAATCAGCACTCCAAGGCCTTCTCCTCAGGGCTGTTCTCAATCACATCATCCCCCAGCCTGTATTGAAACAGGGGATTGCCCCGATCCAGGCGTGGGACCTTGCGCTTGGCCTTGTTGAACCTCATAAGGTTCTCACAGTCCCACTTCTCCAGCCTGTCCAGGTACAACAGGTCCCATCCTATGTTTTTTATGCAGATATAGCTCCTATCCAGCTTTGTGTGAGAATTCCAGTATTAGCTCCAAAAAGTTAAATTTTCTGCCATGTGACTGTGCTAGTAATGCTGATACTTGGGGCTTTGGATCAGCTTTTATTGTGCTGCACACAACTAGTGTTGTTTTCTGTAAAACAATTTCAGGGCTGCCTTTCTTTGCAGTGGGAGACAAAACTGTATGCGAAATTCTGATGGGCAAATAAAAGTGAAATACAAGCTGTGATACTGAAATTATTAGCAACATCCTCTGTGTGAATTTCTCTGAATATGTCTCTGCCTGTCTGAAACTTGTTACGGGGCAGAAATCTTTGGTCATTTCTGTGGGGCCCCCAGACACCCTGCAGCATGGATCTAACACCTCTGCTGTACTTGAGCACAGGAATTTCATGTGTAAATCCTGCACTCTGTGCAGCACTGCAGTGTAAATTGCTGTCTAAGAAGTCCTGGGCAGAGTATTTCCAGGACTTGTTGTCAGAAATATTGTTACAGTACTTCACCACCTAAATGATGTGTATTCGTTGTGTCTTTCCTAGGAGTTCTCTGCTGTTCCATGACTGTTCCATACTACTGTATGCAAGGTGAAATTTGCCTTTCTTCTCTCTATTCTAATGCATTCATCTTAACAACAATTCTGATTAGCCCTCTTCTGCGACTTTCGTACCCTGGGGAGTTAACAGAGGTATTAATGACATGAGTATCAAAAGACTCATCCTAGCACTTCCAGTCCTGCTCGCTATTCCTTTCAGGACTATTAGTGACAGCAGCGCTTAAAAGCACAGAGCCTCGCTGATAAAGCTCCTGTTCAGGCTGATGCATGAGAATTGTACTTTCTGCATCACTTCAGACAATGGAACCATTAACTCGCTATCAATCACTAGGCTCACAGCAGAGCTCACTCTCTAACAAGAAGCCAAGGGGCATAAGGTATAAATAGCAGACATGAGTCAACCTCCTTGACTAGTTGTAATCGAGAAAGAAGGATGCTGAAGCTTATTTGGGCCTCTGTCCTGGTTTTCTGAAACACACCAGTGTGCATGTGGAAAGTCAGCTAAGTGTACTCTATTAGAAGGCTCCAAAAGATGAATCTAAAGCTGGGTCCATTCATCTCTCTTCCCAAGCAATCATTTCAGATGGCTTGAGTACCTCTGGGTGGTTTGAGGAAGCTGTTGTAACAAGATAGACTACATTTAAGATATTTTGACTTTCTGAAGCATGGGGAATTCTTATTCTCTCAATTTTTACTTTGCCTGTACTGGGAATAGCTCTACAGACAGTGAGCGTCGGGGAGTAAGGAATAGTGTTCTATGAGTTAAGATTGCAGGGCAGAGAATAAATTGGTATTGTTGTGGAACCCAGAAGAGTTAAACCTAGATAGATGTTCAAAGGTTGATTTTGTTATTATTATTAGCATTATTTCTATGTTTGTGAGCTTGTTGGTTTGATTTCATGAGAACAGTTAAAGAACTACATTCGTCCAGTAGACTTTTCCTTTTAGTGATCATCTCCTACAGGAAACAAATAGAAGCTATTTTAATTGCCCTTCCTAGAGGGAATACGATCACAATCTAGCTGCAATCTCCTTTTATAGTTCTCTTTGTTAGCTGACATGAAGGGCTAGTACAAGCTTTTAAAGGTAGGCAATTCTAGCATAAATTGAGGTGGTCAAGGTCTGTGATTCTTCAAAGACTTCCACCAACAGCTTTATCAAAATTAAATTGCCCACTCTTCTATTCTGTAGTGGAAATCCTGAGGAAAGGTAGCAGTGAAACGGCTCATAGTTTTCATCCCAGATGTCCTCCATCCCTTATGCAAAGGGATTTGCTGATGCAAAGCATAATTTATACTTTCCTGGGACAGCCTTTGCGACTTTGACCTGGAAAGCAGAAAAGAAGGGAGCTATAAATAGACTTAAATGCAGTGGCTTATCTTAAGGTTAACAAGAAGTTGTCTTTGCAGTGCTAACAAACTAGACCACACAGCTTTGTTTTGATTTTTACCTGAAGGATAGACCTGTGTGGTCTAGGTGGACAAAATCAATTACATTTGAAAGCCCGATAAAAAGGAATGCAGATGATTTATCTAGCTGATACCAACCTCTCCGTAAAAACCACAGTCATGAGTAAACCTCGTATCATCTAATTCTTCTGAATGCATGGTGAATGCCTTTTATTAAATGTGTGTATCTTCATTATTTTCATGAGTTTTTCCCTGTGCTGGAGAATAGTGGATTATATTTGCCACAATTTACTCTGCGACATGGTAACCAAAGCATGCTCTGCAGACAGCCAGTGTATTAATTAACCTCACACAGTCACATACACACAGTTGCACTCTTCCACATCCTTCTTATTATTGGGAAATTATTTCTGTTAAATAAACGAAAGTTATTATTTAACTCTCTGGTGTTGAAAATGGTGCCTTCAAAGGTCTAAAAATCTCCCAGAACTTCAGGTAAAAATGTGTTGCCCTGTGTGTAAAGCCACACTGAAGTAAATTAATTATTTTGGACTTAAGGTATTAAAGTATATGAGTCCTGTAAAATTTCTATTCCCTAATTACTAATTTTTTACATATTTATGTGAAGAATACACAACACATGAAAATTCCTGTCATAGAACGTGGTATCCACACGCTGCAGAAACTTTGAAACTAGTTGGAAAGGAAATTTGAAGCTTGATTGTGATGAGGGAAGTCATAAGCACAACTATTACAGAATCATAGAATCATGGAATCATTTGGGTTGGAAGAGACTTCAAACCCATCCAGTTCCACGCCTGCCATGGACAGGGACACCTCCCACTGGACCAGGGGCTCCAAGCCCCATCCAACCTGGCCTTGAACACCTCCAGGGATGGGGCAGCCACAGCTTCCCTGGGCAACCTGGACCAGGGCCTCCCCGCCCTCATCATGAAGAATTTCCTCCTAATGTATCATCTAAATCTTCCCCTCTCCAATTTAAAGCCATTCCCCCACATCCTGTCACTCCATGCACTTGGAAAACGTCCCTCTCCAGGACTTTAAATGAGAAATGTTCTCTGAAAGTCCCCTGGTTAGCAATACGCACATGGTAAATATGCATAGGTATTTTTGGATAAAACAAAATGAAAACTTTTCCAACATTTTTCAATAAAATATAAAATTCTGATGAAATAAAAAAGCAGTACTGAGACAAAAACTATTGATTTTCATATTTTAATACTGGTTGACATATTTTAATACTGGTGACAATTCATGACTTTTAAGTCCTATGTAAGACACTTGCCTAAGCCTCAGGAGAGATTTTTTTTTTCCCCTATTTAATACCCACAGGATTCCAGTGTTGCTAGCAAGAGGGAGAAAACACCTCTGTTTCTGGCATTTCACAATATCACATTGTTTGATTTTGGAGATATAGTGTTCTTTTGTAACGTAGTCCTTACAGATCTTACATACAACCGTCCCAGCTGGTATCTCATGTACCTGGCTCTGCAAAACCAAAGAAAAATATACGGCCTTTGGTTTCAAATGATACGACATGTTATATTTCCTCCCTTCATCCTCTTCATCAAAACTTCCAATACACTGCTCAAAGAAAAACTGAAATAAAAGGTTACGTAAAATAAACCCAGCAACAATAAATGGCAGCCAAGACATAGTTTTCTTCTAAGCATTGTTCTTGTGTAATTAGTGTAGCAGTGATCTCCAAGTGCCCAAACTTCATGGCTACCACAGACTCAACCTCTTACGTGAACATGGGTTATTCCTCTGGCTCAAGCTGAAGATTATATAAGATTTGAAATAGTGATCAGTAAGGCTCTTAGTCAGCAGAGGTGCTGAGGTAGCATTCTTTCTTTCCAGGTAGTAGAGGGAAGTAAACATCTTACACTGTCTTTCTGTAGAGTTTTAATACGGGAGCAGTAGTGGCTATCACCCTCTGCAATTAGCCCAAGTGGGAAATCAAAAGGAAGGCAACAGGAATTTTAAGTCAAAAATGTTTACGTGTATTATAGAATCATAGAACAGTTTGGGTTGGAAAGAAACTTAAAGGTCATCCAGTTCCAACCCCAATGCAATGGGGGTCAAGACTGATAAGGACAAGACCAAGTTTTGCAAGACAAAAAGCTAAAAGTAAATCTGTGTCCTGAATCAGCATCGCCCAGTCCCTACTGGCTGAGAAGCATCTACTGTGAAGTGGCTTTGGCACAACATGAACTTGCTCTTTGTCAGGAATGCCTCGTGTACACCTTGGTGATTCTTAAAATCTGGAGTTTTCATACACTTAGATGAGATGGAGAACAAAAGGAGTGCAGTGATTGATTTTACTCAGTCTTTAGGGAATTTTTGAGATAGCTCATTAATGCAAGGTCACTAAAGATTGCTTTTTAAGGAAGACTTACACGGATAATCAAATTTTATCAATACACCTGAACTTTTTCATTAGGCTCCCTTGAATCTTCTGTACAATGCAGTCTTTGAGTTTTCAAACTAGGAACTAAGCTAAAAAATGTGTTTTCTATACATTAACTTAACAGATACTGTTTTTGAAAAGGCATATTTTATACTTAAACTACTAAAGACCAAACAAAAATCTAAAGAATTGGTCAAATATAAGGGACATGCAAATGACCGGGTTGTATAGCGCAATGTAACAGAACGTAACATAACAATATGTAGTAATATATAATACCAATTTTTAAAATAAAATAAAAATATTATTTTGTCTACCATAAGTGAAAATGGAAAAAACAGGCATTTGAAACTGCACAAGCCTTCTATAAAATACTGAAATGCATTTGTAAAATTGCTGTGTGATTTTAGATTTGTTATGAGTGTGCTTTCAAAATATATACATTACACACAAATATATCATTTATGTGCAAATATATCATATATGTACATACACATATGAAATAACTTCTCGAAAGCAATAGTATGCCAATTTTGGCATATTAGAATGAAAAATCTATTATATTTATTGGATAGGAAGTAGTCATTACTGGAAAGCACACAATTCAAAGTACTTCTGTCACAAGTGCTACTAAGAGACTGTAACCTTGTCCTTGATGCTTATATGGCCAAATACCTCATAAAATCGAAAGCTGTGTAAGAAATACAATATAGTCTAGTAAAGTACAAATTCAAAGAAATAACAGAAGGAAACATGTTCCCACTGCTTTAGAAGTACCCAACATCTTGACTGACAGAACTAATCTAACGCCTATCAAAGTCAATGACAGCTAATTGTCATTTAATTCACTCTGATGAGTTGTTCATTCAACCCCGAATTTACAATGGATCTATAGACTCATTTGTTTTTCAATTTAGATTTATATATATTAACATCATCTGTGTCGCCTTGTAAATTTTCTGTTCTATTCCCTTTCCAGGGAGGCTGTAGAAAAGTAAAATTAGGATTTAAGTTTTGTTTGGGAATTCTGTGCATATATTTAGGAAGCTATGAATGTAACACTAAGTAAACAAACAGATCCAATAAATCAGCATACTATTAACTTTTATAGAAATAAATGGGCTGCTGAGTAGCAATAGAACAAAAGATTATGAAAAACAAACCAGCATAACATCTATCTCTTTAAGCCAATATTCTTTCAAAGCCAGCTTGTTATTTTAAAAGTTGGGTAGATAAGGTTTTCTGATGAGACTGAAGTAAAACTTGCTGTGGGTATATGACCATCCCAGTGAAATATTCTTTTAGAAAAGAAAAATAAATAAAGGGAAATAGAATGGTATGAAAAAGTTTTTTTTGTTGTTTTTTTTCCTAATTCTAAAGATGTGTGTCCAAACCCACTTTGGGGTGAGAGTTTTGTTAAGAAAACTCTAATTGATGATTAATTTTGGATCAGAACAAAAGCAAAGTTTGAAATAAATAAGTGTCCATGAAATGGAATTAGACTTGTAATTATACTTGTAGCCTAAATCTATACATGTTCATATAAGCTAGAACTTTACCTTCAGGCAAATTCAAGACAAGAATCACTCTCTGACCCACTAACTTCCTTCTGGACATTTTAAAATAGAAAACCATTTTTTGCTGGATAGAATGTTGCTGCTTAGATGTGAAGTGGGAAAACATAAGGCAGTGTATCTGAATGGCTTTACTGGCTGCATCTGTTCCAGAGCATGTGGATCTTGTTAATGTTCCCTTATACACTGGAAAACCACATTATCCTTTCCCTGTGGTGGAATAACTTTTTATATAAATAGCAGTGGATACTATGGAAAACCTAGAGGTTAGTGTTTGAACTATAATTACTTTCTGGTCATTAGTAATTATTCCACAGGGTGCTGCAGAGTGTATTCTCTGAGAAAATAATAATAAAAGGGAAACAACAAAATCCAGCCACTGCAATAGACCAGACCTTTTATTTTGGGATATTTGATTGTCATCATCTCGACTCCAAGAGCTTGAATCATCGAGCCCGCTTCCCACCTAATTAATGAAGTAATATATATGATATTATTAGCAGTTTTTCCAGGGTTCAGGTTTCTAACTTCACTTGCCCAAATTTGTTGCTGTTATCAAAATGATTCCATTAATGAAGTCTCGCTAAAACATTTTATTTTTACCTGAATTTTATGACAATTTAATATTTTAGTGGTTCCTCTGAATTCATATTATCAATTTAAAGCATCTGTTTTCAAAGGGTTAAAATGCATTGCGTTGAAATATCTTGTTATTTAAAATTACTAAAAAAGGAACAATCTGGATAAAACATATGAAGAAATTTTAGCTTCTATCATTTTTATTTTTCCAATCTAAATTCTTTGTGAAGCTACAGCTGCTGAGCTCATGTTATTTCTTCTGCAAGGTCATTGGAATCACTAGGTGTCTTTCTACTAGCTTTCTACTTTGGTTCAGTGCTATTCTGCACCCTGTGATGCAGGCAAATCATTTATATGAAAGTCAAATGAAGCCATGAGATAAAAATTGTTGATTTTATTCTCTTTGCTTGTTTCACGTGTGTAGTACTACAATGTGAAATAATTAAGAAGATATGCAGATACCACTCCTCAGAAAACCTTGATGATTCTTATAGAAAAAAAAGGGTGACATAACTGAGAATTTCTTCTCTTTTGCGAGTTTTAGAGAAATCTTAGTGTTATTTTAGTGTAGATTTTGAAATCTTGTATTAGTGAAGTCAACTACATCAACAACGTGATCCATTTCCTATATTGCCCTTGTTTGTCTTTATCTGGTGGGGTCTTGGGGGGTGAGGTAGGTTGCAGAGGTGGCTTCTGTGAGAAGACAGCAGAAGCTCTCCCCACGTAGGACAGAGTCAGTGCCAGCACCTCCAGGATGAACCCACCACTGGGTGCATCTGGTCAAAGCTGAACCAGTAAGCAGTGGTGGGGTGGCCTCTGTGATTACATATTTAAGAAAGATTAAAACCACTACACAGCAGCAGCAGGGAGAGAGAAGTGAAAATATGTGAGAGAACAACTCTGCTGACACCAAGATCAGTGAAGGAGATGCTCCATTTAGCAGAAAGGAAATTCCACTGAAGCATCTGATGAAGACCATGGTGAAGGTGATTGTTCCCCTGCAGCACATGGAGGTCCACAGTGGAGCAGATAACCATAGAATCACCATAGAATCATAGAATCACTAGGTTGGAAAAGATCCACTGGATCATCGAGTCCAACCATTCCTATCAAACACTAAACCATGTCCCTCAGCACCTCGTCCACCCGCCCCTTAAACCCCTCCAGGGAAGGTGACTCAACCACCTCCCTGGGCAGCCTCTGCCAGTGCCCCATGACCCTTTCCTTGAAAGATTTTTTCCTAATGTTCAGCCTAAACCTCCTCCACCTGCAGCCCATGAAGAACCCAGCTCTGGATGTGTCTGAATGAGGTTGTTATCCTGTGGGAAGGATCCCTGTGAGCAGGCTCCCATCAGGATTTATGGACCTGTGGAGAGGAGTCAGTGCTGAAGCTTGTTGGCAGGACTTGTGACCCCACAAGGGAGGCAGTGCTGGGGCTCTCTATTCCTGAAGGGCTGCCCCTCATGGAAAGGATGCTCATTGGAACAGTTTATGATGAATTGTAACCTGTGGGAGGGATTCATGTTGGAGAAGCTTGTGGAGCACTGCCTGCCATGGAAAGGACCCCATGTTGGAGCAGGGCGAGAGTGTGAAGAGGATGGAGAGGCAGAGATGTGTGATGAACTGACTGAAACTACCATTTCCCAAACCCCTTCTTGGGGAGGAGGTAGAAGAGTTGTCAGAAACTGCAGGCTAGGATGAAGGGAGGGGAGTAGAGAAAGGTTTTTGGTCCTTTGAGGGGGATTTGTTCCTATTTCTTGTTATCCTACTCTGTTATTACGTCACAATAAATTAAATTAATTTCCCCCAAAGGAGTCTGTTTTGCTCACGATGGTAATTGCTAAATAATCTCCCTGTCCTTAGCTCAAGCCATGAACTTCTCATCGTATTTTCACTCCATGGAGGGGAAAGTGATAGGGAAGCTTGGTGGGCACCTGACTGCCAGCCAAGGTCAACTCTCCACACTATTACAATATTATATCACTTTAACATTGTTAGAATGTTCAATGGCTTGGTTGTACATCATGGTATGGACAAGTTATCAACTCAGTTACATTCATTATATACTGTTACATACTATTTTTTTCTGTTTGATAACAGACTTATCTGACTAATGTGAGAGATTCAGTCTGCAATTGTGGTTATTGAAGTTCAAACTCTGTATTAAAAGCCACCACAGCTACGTGGATTGGTAGACACAGAAATCATGTGATTCTCCTCCTGAGGGGGTATTGATCACCAGGGCCTTAGTGTGCCACCTAATGGAAGAGGAAATTCAGGAACAGTCAACTGTGAGCAATCTTGCCCTTTGAATAGAAAAGGAAATCAGAAAATTTTGTATAAGAAAACATGAGCCATCATGGACAAAGGATGAAAATCAATCCGACTACGGATATGGGTGGGACAGCTGAGAGAAGAAAAATGATACAGCAGTAGAAATGGGATATTTTTGTTTGGTTGGTTTTGTTGGGATTTTGGTGCCTTAATAACAAGACTTTTACACCAGTTTTACACTTTTTTGATTATCCTAACCTTGGTTGCTGAAGTGGTCTTGAAGGAATACTTTCTAGAAGTGAGTTAGCTCCATTGAAGCAATAAACAAATAACAGGTTTTTTTTGAATTCCATATTAGATTACTGTTTTGTCTACATGGTCTTGTAAAACTACTTGGAAATTTCACTTTTTGCATGCCATCTGCTTAAGTGTTGTGTCTTGTGGGAAGCTCTCCATGTTGCTTGTCATGTCTAGTCACAATTGTAAGGGAATAGGTTTTACTCTACTAATCACTCAATAAAAAAAAAAAAATCCTGTCTGAAGATTTCTTCCTCTGCCAGCAAAATGAGATCATTTCAGTTCCTACAGCACATCTTTATCTTTTGTCCCTAGAAGCATTTTTTTTAAAAAAAAATCAGGATAACTGCTCACATGGCATAGCAGAAAGCTTTTATTACAGAAAATCTGCGGTTGGTTTTCTGGTTTGAAGTTAGATTCCTGGCTGACGTAAGTCAAGACAGTTTTTCTTAAGTTTCAAGTCACTTAATAATAATAGACTCTTCATATAGTGGTATAGTCCCTCCTGTGTTTCTAAATAGAAAGCATTTATGTGGTCAGAACAAGAGACATGCACACGCACATTGAGGTAAATGGCACAAATATCGTAGAAAAGGCTGTCACCAGCCCTGAAAAAAACAATGGGTTATTGCTTTTTTGGGTTGAAGTGCAAAGTTTTTGACCTTATATGAAGGGAGACCTCATCACTGTCTACAACCACCTGAAAGGAGGTGTAGAGAGGTGGGTGTTGGTCTCTTCTCCCAAGTGACAGGTAATAGGACGAGAGGGAATGGCCACAGGTTGTGCCAGGGCAGGGTCAGATTGGACATCAGGAAAATCTTCTTCATGGAAAGTGTTTCTCAGGCACTGGCAGAGGCTGCGCAAGGAGGTGACTGAGTCTCCATTCCTGGAGGTGTTTAAAAGATGGGTGGATGAAGTGCTTATGGATATGATTTATTAGTGGACAGGTACGGTTGGGCTTGAGAGTCTCATAAGCCTTTTCCAACCTAGGGATTCTATGATTTGAACCATTTTACTGGTTCTAACCTTAATATGAGAAGAATTTAAACTGTTATTCTACCAAGACTGACAGTTATAGAATACTGATGAGTTATGCAATGCATCTGTAATATTTGTCTGTCAGTTGTCCTTTTTTTATATAGAGCTGAACAATAAGTGCTGGCCTCTTCTCCCAAGTGACAGGGGACAGGATGAGAGGGAATGGTCTCAAGCTCCACCAGGGGAGGTTTAGGCTGGACATTAGGAAAAAATTTTTCAAAGAAAGGGTCATTGGGCACTGGAACAGGCTACCCAGGGAGGTGGTTGGGTCACCTTCCCTGCGGGTGTTTAAGGGACGGGTGGATGAGGTGCTAGGGGACATGGTTTAGTGTTTGATAGGAATGGTTGGACTTGATGATCCAGTGGGTCTCTTCCAACCTGGTTATTCTATCATTCTATGATTCTAATAATTATATGCTAAATAATATTCTTTATATTGCTATACAACAAGTCTATTTTACTCTGCTACCTCATCTTGGATTCTGCAGAACATCTGTTAGCTTAGGTTATTTACGAATGCCATTAGACACCCTTTCTCTGGGCCAACAGATTTGCTGCTTTCAGGTTTGAGAGGCTTAAGTCTCTTCTGTAACGTGTTAGCTTTACAACTGGAAAAGATGTAACATACTGAGATTTGTAAAGCTGCATGGTAAGCATTTCCAAATGTTCTTAAGCGTGAACTGAGGCAGGATAAGCTTGAGTTCCTACAACCCGAAGGTCACCTTCTGCAGCTATTGCTCCTTGCGGAGGGGCTCCTAATGATGCAGGGCGGCTTTCTTACCCTGTGGGGAGCAACACCTAAGGGTCACAGGAAGGGTCAGAAGTGGTTAGAAGAGTGAAAAGAGGAAAGCATAAGGCTCGGTGTTTTAAATGCCCCATTATAAAATTGCCTTGGAAGTGCAGTTGAAATAAAAAATAGTATTGCAAAAGAATTAGGATGATTTAAAACTGTTTGAAACTGATTTCCTCAGGGAAGGGTAATGAGAAGTGATGGCAGATGTTTAGTTAGCAGAGCTAACTGCTTGTAAGCACCCAAATATCTTAGTTCCTTGAGGAGGCAGAGGGAGATTTTCACTCTGCCACTACAAGTTACAGCCAGTTTTTTGTTTCATCTTCCTGACAGGGACTAAGGAACTGTAGGATGTTCCTGTTCCTTGACTAGCAGTTACATGCAAAGAGGTAGTTTACAGGAAGCTCAAAAGGATATAGAACTTCCATGATTTGAAAAGTACTGTTGCAAAATAATTTCATCTGTTCAAGTAACAGATACTACTTAGCATGAGTAAAGGTTGTGGAATCTGGCTTTTTATATAGACATAAATATGTGCTTCTGAGGACTGAAATCCTCCCTATTCTCTGGCTGCCATAATCTCAGACTTAACACATCTTCCTTTGGCAGATTCGTCTTCAAAAGGTAAGGGGTAAAACATGAGCAACCTGGTGTGCATTTTCCTTTTACGTATTTAAACTACTTTATATCAAACAAGAACTCTTATGATACAGTGGCATATTTGAAAGGCAGATGCACATATAAAAGTGAAATTACAAGCATTTGTGTTATCTTCTTATATAACAGCACTTCAAAGAGCTGAATTAAAATATATATGTAATGTTAAGTAACAATTGATGGCAGGAGGTCCTAAATTGTTACATTATACTACTTGTCCCAGTTGGTCCAAATAACCTCGAACTCAAGTGTAGTCACAAATTCTAAATACTCCAACTGTGGCAATGATATGGAAAAAGGACTTAAGAATAGAAATAATTGCAAAAGACACAATGAAAGAATGTTTTCTTCCATAAATATCTTTTGGTAGTTTAATTAATATATTTAGCCATAATCTATTGAGTAGGACTCATAAAATTTTCCAACCAAACTTTTTTTTTGATGGAAAACTAAATAGAAATCATTTTTTTTCTTTAATTACTTTTTGTTTGAGCATTCCAGGATTATTATAGAGATGTTCTTATGTTGCTCATCTGAGAATGTGGTTAGCATAGTCTATACAGGTGAAGAACTCTTCTGGCTGTGACCGGGTCCATAGTCTATCTCCAACAGTGTCTTTGAACAGAACAGACACTGTAAACATTCCCCCCCACCCAGCAGCACAGGGAGGACTGCTGGTTTTTGATCAGCCTTGTCCCTAGAAGTCTTATTTGGCAGCACCTTGTTTTGGGATAGTCTGTGATCAGTCAACCCCCACTCACATCAGTCACAGTTTTGAAACCCTCTTAATAGCCTGCTCAAAAGTGTCTGTTGTCCAGACTGAAGAGTCCTAATTTATCCAGCAGTTCCTTGTAGAGAAGCCATTCCCTGAGTTTGATCACCAAACTTAACTGGTCACGTGGAGAGACAGCAAAAGAGACATAGGTGACACTAAAACATAGAAGCAAAGGTGACACATGTAAAGTGAAAAAAAGGCTTCAAGATAAAAAAAAAAAAAGTGATAATTCTTGATGCCACGAAGGTCACATTTTTGGAGGCAGGGAATTAGGAAGCCTTAAACAATGACAATGGAACAGAAAATATGTGAGTGAGGACAAATGACCAGAAGGAAACAGGGCTAGGGGCAAAGTGAATTTCAGGCTGAAAGGCAATGGAGAAATAGCTGGAGAAAACAGACAATTAGAAGATAAGTCTTTCGAGACAACCTGATTTGAATATCCAGATGTTTCTGATTTGATGAACTCTGTGGTTACTCCTGTCATTTGATATCATTGCTTATTCTGGTAGATTTTTTTCTTAAGACGACTGTACTCCTAGGATCAGTGATGCACACTGTGGTATATTCTAGGGAGTAAAGGACACTGTGCACTCCAAATTGAATGAGATTTTTACATGAAAAAATATCATATTCTGTGTTAGCACCCCTCAGTACGCAAATCCATTCAGACTCAGGAATCTTTTGCTTTTCTTTTCTTCCTGCTAGAGTTATTAGGTATGTGTTAGAGGGTTATTTTTCATCCTGAGAGGTTTACCGGTTAATATAATTTTGGTCAAGGTGTAAAGACTTGTTTTGAAGAAGTCTTGAAGTTTTTTTCAAGACAGTAATATACTAGACTAGCCTGATCCCTAAAATCTCATTTCATTCTCCCTGAGGCCAGCTTGCTGCATTTATGGTCATAGTGCAAGAGACCTGGTGTTTCAGGTGTTGCCTTTATTTTCAGCTAGTGAAATGCTTTTCGAAATGAGATAATCATGGTAACGCAAGAAAACTGTAATAAGTATTATAGAATTCATGATTTGGACCTGATAGCTCCAAAAACCTGTAGAGCACAACAAACGCTGCCACTACCTTAAAGCTGAATTGGGGCTTTAGAAATTTGTTGTCATGCAGATTATGAAAATTTTTGTTTCAGTATCCCAGAAGGAGGCAACGCACAGATTGTTCAATACTGACCTATCACATAGTAGAGAAATGAGAAAAAAGTGAATTAATTTGGAGAAGATTTATTTGGTTTGTGTAATAGAGAGTGTAAAACAGTAAGAACCCAGCTGCCTCACTGTCCCCTGCCCCCAAGGATACAATCAAACACTGACAGGGAGTCAATAACTTGGGAAGATTTTTTTTTAATATATATAGCTGGAGTTTAACATGAGATTTTAAGGGCTCCAGATATCAGGGTCATTTGTTCACTGGTGACTTTTCACAATGAATAATTGTGGTCCCATGACATGAAAACAGTAATTTGCAAAAAAGGGGGAAGAATAGCAAAGACAACCCCAAATCCAGAACTCTGATAAAAAAAGACCCCCACAAAAGTACTATAAATCCTAACAAACACTGGTTAAAATTATGACAAGAGGAGCAAATTGTGCAGTAAAAGTCCATTATGATATGCAGTTGTAGCCTAGCTGATCCACTTTTTTGAGGAACTTCCTTAATTTGCTTTTCATTAAAACCAGAATCTGCTATCAATACTCACATCACCCTGTGTGCTTCAGGCAGAGATTTAACTTTTACGTTGTTGCTTTATTCTCCTTTTTTCCCCTCTTCTTAATGCAAAGCCTATAGACGATCTGAATCATGGATTCCAACGGGTACTGTGCTGCTAATTTACAAAATCTGTGCCTTTTAGAGATTATTTTGTTGAAATTAGTGTAAGCACTGGTGATGCAAGATAAGAAGAAAGAGCATTACACTGCTTATGCTTTTCTTCTGAAGTTTGAAAATCCTATTTAGAGACCAACTTTAACATGATTTAAGACTTCCAGCAGTGTTCCTGGAAGCATAATAAGTAACGCCTGAAGTTGTGAGAGTGGGTGTATCTCAGCTTCCAATTTCTTTTGGGGAGGGTGAAATATAGAAGTGGAACTCATATTGGATGGTATTTAAGGCTCTGGCATTTGGCATTTGCTGTCTGTGTGTCAAGAGTGTGACTACGCTTTGAAAGGACGTACTAAGAGAGAGGAAAGAAAGATCTTTGAAAGCGTATTGCTGTCAGGTTGAGTTTGCCTCTTGAATAAACATTAAACAACCAGTAAATAATCATCCTGGCTTTTGCTTTTAAAATAATTGTTCTTCATATTTACGTTACTCTCTTGGTGAAACAACCAAGCACCAGCTAAGCATCATTTGCTAAACAGTTTTTGGTTTATCTAGTGCCAGGCATGCATTTTGGAAAGCTTGTTCTGCCTACAGTTGAGCTACCAACCCCTGTGTGTCTCTGAACAGAGCTTCATGGACCTGTTACGTTATAGAAGTAAGCAAATGGTAAGTAACACTAAAAGGCTGGATACCAGTGCCATTTGTTACTAAACACTGCACTAAAAGAGTCTTAGCCTGCTTTTCTTTGTTAATTCTATTTCTTGGGAAGGGAAGGTTCTATCTAACAAGAACCTTCTAGAGAAATCTCTTTATGAAATGAGTGCAAAACCTGATTGTTGAACCACTTACAATTCATGTTTTAATTTTTCTTTTGTGTCCCTGCCAGTTTCAGTAAAAATTCAACCTAAATTTAATTTCAGTGCTTACCCCGTGGCATAATGTACATAATCATAGTACAAGCATGTCTTGTGTTCAATTATGTCTGTTCTTAGGTTATTCATTACAATGGCTTGTCTTACCCAAGGAAGAGGCTGAAGTTTTAGCCACTATTTACACTGGACACACTTCAGGAACATTTTAAGCACATGTGTCGTATTAAGAATATGAGTAAAGAAGGCCCATATGCCCTCCTCAATACGAAATATTTTTATGATCTTAGTTTTTTCCACTGAGAACTGAAGTGCTCTATCTTTTAAAAATTTCAGCTTGCAGAAGTGCAAGGACATATACTGGACTGATGGTGATATTTCTGACCTGTCTAAACTTCCAGGGCATTTCAGCAAGATTTAACCAGTTACATTAAGGATGGGATTCCTAAAGGAGGGAAGGCTTTAATTTATCTCTGAACATAGGATGATCCTCAGGCTAGAGCATTTATCTTGAAGCATTACTACTTTAAAGGGCATTGGATGATCCGAGTAAATAGCACTTTCTTTTGTAATCGTTTGTGTACTTCAAAAAGTCTTCAGTCTGATACAAAAAAAATTGTCTCCAAATCCACAGATTTGAACTGTGTGGCAAGAGTAGCTTGCTGAATTCTAATTCTGACATTTAAAAGAAAGGTAATAAAATGTCATTTGGGGTTTATAAAATTCTGAACATAGGGACATAAATAGACATTCTGTGGTTCAGAGGAGATCTTTTAACTAGTAGGTCTGTTTTAAAGAGCATACGTGTCTTTCAGTAAGAGAGTAGTAGATATGGGATGGGGGACAATGAGAATGGGTTAAGAATCCATTATTCATAGAGCCATAGAATCATAGAATCGTAGAATCGTAGAATCATAGAATCATAGAATCATTTGGGTTGAAGAGACCTGAAAGCTCATCCAGTTCCAACCATCTGCCATGGGCAGGGACACCTCCCACTTGGTCAGGCTGCCCAAGGACCATCCAACCTGGCCTGGAACAACTCCAGGGATGGGATTCCCCAGCTTCCATGCATTTTCAACTTGGTGTCCTTTATCTTTTGAGCAACTTCCATTAGGTATATTTTAATACAGTTGAAGAATTAGCATAATCATACCGATGTATTGCAGGGTCAGATTTGTTGTATTCAACACGTCCTTACATTTTGTTTGTTGTCTGAAGGATTCAGTAGTAGATTAACGATAGACTTTCAGGTTCTTTTCTGAGCCAGTTGATATGTACTAAATTAAGTTATTGCTGTTAAATATGATCTGAACCTTGAGAAATCTAGGTGGAAACTCTACTACAAATCTTGCTGTCTGAACTGGACAAGCGTTGTTTGACTGACCTTTCTGCCTCAATTCCTCTACTATGTCTCTCTATTTATTGTGTTTGCAAGCTCTTCAAAGAGGGACTGATTTTGTGCATGCAGTGTCTAGTACAGGGCTGTGGTTTCAGTTAGGATCAGTATTACCAAGAAAAACTAATCATATCTTATTGACTTTCTAGGCACTTAGTGAAAAGCCAGGTGTTCCTGATGTGAACAACTAAGAAGAGTAAGTAAAGGGACATCCACCTGTGAAATAATACCTTTCTACCATGTAAAAGCACAGAACTATTTTCCCCTGCATTTAAATGTGTATCTCTAGAACAATACATTTAAGAAAAATAAAGAAAGAAATAAAGAAAAGAAAAAGCATAATTTTCAGTTATTTTAGTTTAGCCAGGGAGTAAACAAGAGATAATAGTGGTAGCTTAAAATAGACAGAATACTTCAAATCCTCAAAATGCTGTGCAAGCTGTAACTAATTAAACCTCACAGTGGGCAAAATATTTTTTCTTGAAAGCAAGCCAAAAGTATTTAGATATGAATTAGATCTGAAGAAAAAAAAATCACAGGTTAAATAGTTCTAACAAATACCTCATTTTGTTCTCCCGTTTGGCTGTTTGACAACAACATTTAGTCTTTAGTGAAAGAAAAGTATTCATGTCTTTTTAAGGCTTTCTGAATCAAAATATTTATTTTTCTTAGTTTATAATAATTCTCTTCCAAATATTAAGATGTTAAAAACCAGAGAGATAAAGGTGGATGCCTTACCAGAGGTCAAAAGGTTTATCGTCCAAATGGACTGATTTGGCAGATAAATCCATATTGTGTTAGCTTGGTCATTACTATGTTGGAAAGCAGGTTCACATGGATTTTTTAAGAACTCAAGGAGCAGTAAAGTGAAAGATCACACTCACATTAGGAAAATATGGAGCTTTTTTCAAAGATGAGGGAAAAGTAACTTCAGATTTAGATTTTACAAGAGCAAGAAAAAGACAAGAGGTGATTACATGTTCAATAGACAGTTAGCTTAGGGTTGAACTTTTGAAGATAATTTAAGTTACTCTCTTAATCAATTGCCTTAACGTCAGGCAACAATTTGTGATGGATAGTACCAGGTCTCCAATTTTGTTTTTCTTTTCCTCACGTGACTATTCGAGGTAATAATGGACCATGCATGGTTTTTGTTAGCGTGACTGTTGTCTGTGCAGTAATGGTTAGTCGAGGTCTAACTGACAAGAAAGGTTTCATTCCTCCAGAAAATTTAAGTTCAACTTTCAAGAGAGTCTTGGAGGTTCTTCTCTTCATTTCTTAATTACTGGCTGAGAAAAAGTGTTATACTGTAGCCTGTGAAGTTTCACGTTTGCACAGCTTCCAGCAGTCCCACTATTCTCACACTTTAAGGTATGAAGCAGTCATACACTACCTCACAAAAGAGGCTGAGATAGAGAAAGGTGAGGGAAGAATATTTCATAAGTGTGAATATTTGTAGTTGTGAATCTTATGAGAATTAACAGAAAGTGAGTATTCAGATCAATTAGATGCAAGAATGTGAATTCATGTTTTTTTATGTGATATCTTTGAAAATATTGCTGGAATGAAAAGTTTTAATATAGTGTAGTCAGCAGTTTTTAAATCCTAAATCATTTTAAAAGCATAAATTGTTCAGGTACATAGAATCATAGAATGGTTTGAGTTGGAAGGGACCTCAAAGCCCATCCAGTTCCACCCTTGCCATGAGCAGGGACACCTCCCACTGGATCAGGGGCTCCAAGCCCCATCCAACCTGCCCTCCAACCCCTCCTGGGATGGGGCAGCCACAGCTTCTCTGGGCAACCTGGGCCAGGGCCTCAACAGGTTTTACTCTTCAAAACATAAGCTTTTGTTTGAATTCAGGTGCATCCAGTGTGACAGGCCAACTTAAAGTGATTTATTTGGTGGCCTGAGACACTTCCTGATTTGATAGTATTAACTTATGTCTGGCTTACCCTGAGCTGATCTGGCCAGAAACATACACTAACACTTTCCTCTTATTTTTGGGGTATTTCTGTTATCTTTTCTAAATCTTGAGAGTTGTTCATTGTGAAATCAAGTGCAATAAATGTTGCATTGCTGCATGAGAAGTTGTATTCTCACCAAACTAATCATGAACACACATAAAATCCAGCGGTGCTGCATTGTACTTTTCTCCTAGTGTTGAGTGTACTTCAAGCGTACTGTTGCTTGCTAGTGGACTTAAAACACAAATGACGGCTCTTCCAAAACTTAGAGGCTTTTTTTTCTTATTTCTAGAACAAATGGAACAGTGTGTTTTAAGCGTAACTAATTCTGGTATCATTTGATAGTTGTAAAGACTTAAAACCAGAAGGAACTCAAGCTACTTTCTACCTGTAGATGAAAATATATTCAGATTATTCCTTGAAACACATCCTTGCACTCATTTTATTATTTTATATTTCAAGGTTCCTTTAGATCATTAAGAGAAATAATTTTCCAATCCCATCCCGGAATCTTGAGACATCCCCTCAACAACAGCTCCCCAAAATGCAGCCGTTATCTCCAAATCTGTTATTTTCATCCCCAAATAATTTTTTTAAAATTGGAAATTGTTCTTTATTAATGTCATCTAGCAGTGAGACAGTTAGCATTTTTCCAACATTTCAAATATTAGAGATATACTAGAAATCCAGAGTAGTTCTCCAATTGTGAAATAAAGAGAGTTGTCCATTGGCACCAGAGGATCTAATGTAATTCCAAATGCACAATTAAAAAATATATATTCTTTTAAAAGATCTTTCTTTGAAAGATATTTTCCAGAAGTTTATTGATGTGATTTGTTCCTATTGCTTGAATTACAATGAGAATGCCGCCAAAATCTATTTAGTACAAATATTAAGGCAAAAAGATAGCTCGTATCTTGACTGATCTACATAAGAAATAAGATAAAAGATAACTACAGACAGAACAGTGGGGATGTGAGATCAATCGGCATAACAAGATAACAGCTTCTCATTCACAAAAAAAAAGTAGAAATGGAAAAGAAAGAAAGTACTTGTTTAAATGCTGAAAATAACATTATGGAGGCTGACATTTCGTGTCATTGGCCATTAGAGTCAACATTTTGGCATTGAAAATAAACGTAGTGTGATGGGATATTTTGAAAAAAAAATCTTATTTATCTGGTTTGTTGGGGTTCCTTTTGCTTTCTGTTTTAAGGGATTCTCAAAAATCATATTGAATATTCACTTCTAGAGGGACTTTCTTGTGATGAGAAACTGTCCTGCTGTTCTTCATGGTACATTTTACTTTCTGTGGAAAGTTCCACAGTGAAACACACTCGGTGATCTCTTAGGGAAATGTTTATGAGATGGGACAAGAAAAAGAAACAGCCTTGGAATGTAGGGAGGCTTACAGTAAAATATTGAAATTAGCAGCTGCAAAGCTTTGAGGGCCAAAACACGATTGCAGGAAATCAGATTCTAAGATTTCCTTATTTTTGCTAGCTGTGTGTAAATAAAATAAATAAATAAGGATGGTGTTCGACTCAGAGAAGAGAAATCATATCGAGCTCCGTATTGCTGAAATGTTTCATGACATTATTTCCACTGTCCTCATTCTAACTCTTATTTAAGAATTCAGTAACTTCAAATTTTGAAGTGTTTTGGGGATATTTTTTCCTGATTTTCCCCTGTTTAAGCCTTTTTACGACTCAATGGTTTGCATTTAGATTTTTTCTTATATTTGAGGAGGAGTTGAAAATCATAGAGTTGAATCATAGGAAAAATCATAGGAAAATAAGAAAATAGGAAAATCATAGGAGTTGAAAATGACACCTAAAAGATTGTTTTCTTTTTATTACAGTCTAATTTCTGGAAATCCCCCTCTTATTTAGAGGTTTCCCTGTCAATCAAGCAAATTTAGCTTCATCCTTCTGCGTTGATACCTAAATGAGTTCAGTTGAATTCTGAATATTTAGAACAAAACTGGACACAGGGAAGCTGATAAACCACTAATTTGAAACTATTAATCTGCCTACACTGAATGCAAGATCAGACCTTCAGTATCTTTTCACTTTGCTGTGTCTTGGCTCAAATAAAACTGGCAGAGTTTGACTGTTCCTATTTGCTAGCATCCAAATTATTTTTATGCCACTTTAGGAACTTGCAGATAAATGCTACATGTTTTAATAAAACATTCCAGAACTAGTCAGTGGTGCGGAATTTATGCATGTGTATGCACAGATACTTGTCTGAAGACAGCACTCATACAGTGCAATTTATAATGGAATCAAATTTACAAGTGCTGTGGAAATTAATCAGATCAGAGTACACGTTGCAGCAATTTCTCTCAATAGCATAAATACCTCTGCGGTGAGGATGAAGAAAGCAATTTAAAACCTCAACTGTCCAGAGATGTGCTTGTTGACTTGAACAACTTCAATAACTTGATCTTCTCCCTTGGCTCCCTCCTGAAGCCCCAGTCCTGTTCGAGTGAGTCAAATTAATGTAGCCTTATTTTGATTTGGACTTACAAAAAAACAACCGTAAAATTACTATATACACCCCCAACAGGCTATTTAGATTTTGATTCACGTGACGCTTAGGTTCTGTTCAAGTACTTTGCTCTACATGTTATTAAAGAGCAATCTGTACCATATAATAAAAGCATACAAATCACTTTCCCACTGAGAACAACTAATAAGTCTTTCATCTTTTTTATTACTAGACCTTTATTGGAAAAAATAAATTCTGTGCACTCAGGCATAATTTTACCTTATGCCTTAACATTTGTTTGTTAACAAAATATAATTGTCCTTTCCATCATTTTCTTGGAGTGTGTGGGGAGAGCTCCTGCCTGCCATCTCCTGAAAACTGAGAAGGCTTTATTATAGTATGAAAGTTGCAAAGGCAAGAGTATATTCACTTCTCACAGTTTGAATTATTTTCCAATGGAAGGTATTGAAATGAAAATATATTTCATAGAATCATAGACTCTTAGAATAACTAGGTTGGAAGAGACCCACTGGATCATCAAGTCCAACCATTCCTATCAAACACTAACCCATGTCCCTTAGCACCTCATTTGTTCAGGAGCAAAGTATTGCCAGCAATTCAAAGGAGTTGATCCTTCCCCTTTATTTGGTGCTGGTGAGACCACAGCTGGAGAATTGTATCCAGTTCTTTGCTCCTCAGTACAAGAGAGACATGGACATACTGGTGGACTGGAGGGAGGTCAACAAAGGGACACAAGGATGGTTAAAGGGCTGGAGAACCTCCCATGTAAGGGAAGGCTGAGAGAGCTGGGACTGTTCAGCCCAGAGAAGAGAAGGCTCAGAGGAGACCTTATTAATGTGTGTAAATACACGGAGGAAGGGTGGAAGGGCTCTTCAGTGGTGCTCAGAGACAGAGCAATGAGCAGAAACTGAAACACAGAAGGTGCTTTCTGAGCATCAAGAAACTTTTTACTGTGAAGGTGTTGGAGCAGGTTGCTCAGGGAGGCTGTGGAGTCTCCATCCTTAGTCATATAAAAAAAATTAGTTCTGGGCAACTGGCCCCAGGTGGTCCTTCTTGAGCAGGGAAGCTGGATCAGATGATCTCCACAAGTCCTTTCCAACCCAAATAATTATGTGATTCTGTTTTCCCTGTACATTAGATTCTACAGCATAATATAAATGTGCAGACCCTATGTGCCAATTTAATCTAGCACTGATCTCTTCACAGGCTTACAGCCAACATTTCTATTATTAACAGTGAATATCATGGAGAGGCTGTGTGTAGCCATACTTCAAACTAGATTAAGGAATTATTACTTAGTATGTCATGATTTATAATAGTGTATTTTCTTGACAACAGTGTTAGGCTAATTGTTTCAATTAGCTTGGAATTCATTGCTTGTTACTGGGAATTCATATTGATTCCTGGGAATTCATATTGATTAAAAGACGAGATACAAGAAAATATGCCACAATTTTATTGCTTCCCAGCAGTTAAAAAGATGTGTCAATTTAAAGAGTCTTCCAGTGCGTGTCCATATTTACAAGATCTTTTCACAAAACTTTGCCTACTCAGTGGCTGTAACTTTGTGTGTTTGTGTTTCTAATTTTATATGTTTGTGTTCACTGGCCAAATTATCTATTTTAGAGCATTCTTAAGATATTAAATTTGAAATTTAGGATGATAAAATCATATCTGTAATTAAGGGCTACTTAATAAAATTATTATACTAACTAAAACTATTGCTGTCAAAGAATCAGAAGAGATTTTTTCCCCCTTAATCCAGTTACTTATAAATTTGAATTGTTGTATACAAAGCTAGCATTTATAAGACCTTAGACAAACAGTTTCTTGAAGCTCTTGTGGATATTCTTGTTTTGTTTTCATTTTTTATTATATTATTGATATAATGTGTCCAGTTCTGGAATATTCAACATAAGAAGGATATGGAACTGTTAGAATGAATCCAGAGGACACCACGAAGATGATCCAAGGACTGGAGCACCTCTCCATATGAGGACAGGCTGAGAGAGTAGGGGTTCTTCAGCCTGGAGAAGAGAATGCTCCGAGGGGACCTTATAGTGACCTCCCACTACCTGAAGGGGCTACAGGAAAGCTGGGGAGGGACTGTTTACAAAGGGCATAGAGTGATAGGATGAAGGGGAATGTCTGTAAATTGGAAGGGGCAGATTTAGACTAGACATAAGGAAGAAATTCTTCACCATGAGGGTGGTGAGGCCCCAGCCCAGGTTGCCCAGGGAAGCTGTGGCTGCCCCATTCCAGGGGGTGTTCAAGCCAGGTTGGATGGAGCTTTGAGCAGCCTGATCCAGTGGGAGATGTCCTTGCCCATGGCAGGGGGGTGGAACTGGATGATCTTTGGGGCCCTTTCCAACCCAAACTATTCTATGACTCTGTGATTCCACGATTCTATGATTCTTTGATATCTCTTCCTCTGAGCATCTGGCTAACGTTCTTTTCATCCATTATATCTGCTGGACCTTTGTCTCTACCTCTAATCCTATTTCTGATGAAGACTAAGGAGTAAAGAGTGTGCATTGGTCCTTTTATTGTGTCTTACATGTTGTAGATTCTGGATGCATGAAGAAGTGCTGTCTCTTTCTCAGCTCACAAGCGATTAATCTGGGGGTGTGTGTACCCAGTCATCGCATTTAATAGTTAGAATCACACAATCACACAATCATGAGGTTGGAAAAGACCTCCAGGATCATGGAGTCCAATCATTCTTATCAACCACTAAACCATGCCCCTCAGCACCTCATCCACATGGCTTTTAAATACCTCCAGGAATGGTGACTCAACAACCACCCTGGGCAGCCTGTTTTATGTGACCCTTTCCATGATAATTTTATTCTGATGTCCAGCCCGAACCTCCCCTGGTGGAGCTTGAGTCCATTCATGTAGCGTCATATAAGCAGATCCTTAAGCTAAATATAATGAGCAAGAGTTGGAAGACCAGATGAAACCACTACCTTGTGTCTTACAATACGAGGACAAGAGAGCAGACCATGTTCTTTCAATGAAGATTTTCTGTTTCATTCAATGTTCAGCACAAGAGAAGGAAACTTTTGTCTTTATGCAGATATTATTTAAAAAATATTTGTTGTTAAAAAATGAAATCAAATCAAAATGAATGCTGTTATAAACTGGCAGTGCAAAGGTTTCAGCTACGGACTCTTAATGACTTACATGAGATATTGATTCCAATTGCCTTAAACATAGCAGGAAAACACGATTACATTAAAGAAAATTAAATTTAAACACCATGACTCTCATAGCCAATGGGAGGAATCTCTAGTACAGCAAAGCAAAAAGTACATAATCTTTAGGTTTTCCAAATTTGCCAAGTGTAAAATTGGCATTTGTTGCTGCTCTTGGATGCGGTGGAAGAGTTAATTGCAATAGTTTGCCTTGTGTACTAAAGTAAATCATGAAATTAAATTTTGCAGAACATTTCAGAGCTTTCCCAGTGGGTAGCTGTTTACTACATAATTCAAATGTTTGATAAACTTTAAAGGATTCTAATCTCTTTCATAAAAAATAGAACCCCACCATCTAAAGAGGTGCTTTGCTTGTCTTTTCAAGTTAGGCAATGCTTGTTTTGCTCTCTTCACATTTGACAGCTGGTGTTTCCTCTGACTCTAAGGAAATAATTTGCAGTGTCTGGTTTTTTTATAGGGGAAATAAGCATTTTGGCACTCTATTGAAAAACTTCACAGAATATAATACCTGTCCACGGAATAAGGCTTTTATCTTAACAAGTTTTGCCTCCTGTTTTTGAACTTGTCAGTAGATTAAGGCCAAACTCTGTAATGGAAACACCAGAGGAAGACTTTCCTGTAGTGCATGATTTCCTCGATAAAGCTGTTGAAGCTGTAGCTGCCGGATCCCTGAGATCTCCCAAGAAATAACTTGGTTCTCAGTAGCCAGAGAAGGACTTGGGGGTGTGGATTGATGAGAAGCTTGACATGAGCCAGCAACGTGCGCTCACAGCCCAGAAGGCCAACAGTGTCCTGGGCTGAATCAAAAGCAACGTGGCCAGCAGGGTGAGGGAGGAGACCCTACCCCTTTACTCCCTTCTCATGAGACCCCACCAGGAATATTGCATTCAGTTATGGAATTCCCAGCCTAAGAAGTACATGGAACTGTTGGAACAGAAGCAGAGAAGGGCTGTGAAGATGATCTGAGGGATGGAACACCTCCCGTATGAGGACAGGCTTGGCTAGTTGGGGTTGTTCAGCCTGGAGAAGAGAAGGCTCCAGGGAGACCTTGTAGTGACCTTCCAGTACCTGAAGGGGCTACAAGAAACCTGGGGAGGGACTCTTTACAAAGGGCATGGAGTGATAGGATGAGGGGGAATGGCTTTAATGGAGAGGTCAAGATTTAGGCTAGACTTAAGGAAGAAATTCTTCATGCTGAGAGTGGTGAGATCCTGGCCCAGGTTGCCCAGGGAAGCTGCGGCTGCCCCATTCCTGGAGGGGTTCAAGGCCAGGTTCAATGGGGCTTTTAGCAACCTGATGTAGAGGTAGGTGTCCCTGCCCATGGCAGGGGGGTTGGAACTGTATGATCCTTAAGGTCCATTCAAACACAAGCCATTCTATGATTCTATGATTCTTAAGAGTTAAACTGTTCATAGAGGAGTTTGCCTTTAGCTCACCTGAAAGAACTGGTAATAGAATATACATACAGAATATACATATAGAGCCAGTTCATATATAATTCCCATATGTCCTTGAAGTAGAGGGATGTGAATCTGAAGCCTGGCTTTGGAATTTCTCCTAAACAGCAAAAGGCCATAGAGATAAAGTCTTCAGTTTTTAAAAAAAGAAAGCACATTTTTACTGCCTAGGTGGTAGTATTAATTTTGGTCTTATTTTTTAGCACCATAAAGAAAAAAACTTTACTTTGGCTAGAAACTTTGTGTTTATATGTCTCACTCACACCCTTGGTCATTGTCTCAAACTCCCTCATATGATGTCCCTACCTGTTATGACCAAGCATTGCTAAAATCTATATTAAAATCTACCCACTTATTCTTGTCTTTTGGTTGCAGTGTTCCCAAAGCAATGGTAAAATCATTGTGACCAAAAGTTACTCTGTTTTCAGGAGCTTTCAGTCAGTATTGAAAATTGCAAACGTTCTAATGTCCCCATAGTGTGACTGGTCAGAACATGAGGTGGTCCTCCAGAAAGCCCTCTACAAAGCCAGTAGGGGTGCTGCTTAATTTAAACACACCACCATCCTACCAACACAGTCATATGTTTTATGGGCTTAACAGTGGAGTCAATTATTTCCCTCCCACTGAAAATATTTGCTTTGTAAGTGACTGTCAAACTGTATATTTTAATAGGCTGCATGTGAAAACTAAATGACCATGACAAATCAGTTTACACTGACCACCAGTTTTATAAGAGGAAGCATATTTACGTGTATTTTTTTTTTTCAATGTATTGGGCAATAAACATGTCTAGAAAAGTTCCAGACATGTTCCAGAAACAATTTGCAGTTTTCAGGAGTAAAGGTTTTAGAAAATGTCATTGGATCCATATACACTCAGTGAGATCTTCAGTGGCTGCAGACATTGATAAAGGATGTTTTTATCCAAGTTGTGGCCCATCCTTTGAGACTATAGTCAGATTCATCAGCTGTTGTTGTGTTAGTTGTTAAGTTTAAGAGAATACCTTTTCTTAATGAACACACAGAAGATTCTGAAGTTAAATTATAATATGGATAGACATAGAGAATTTCTGTTACTTTTTACTGGTTTGAAACACAAAATCTGGATTTTTCAGCTGCCTTATTTTTAGAATCAGCTTATTTTTACTTCAGCATTGAACTGTGCATTGCTTCCACACCTGTATGGCAAAAAAAGAGGTGATAAACTTTTCCAGGATACTGAATTGCTGTCAAAGTGACAAATGCCACAATTGCAAAGAAGTCCAGGAATAACGAGAACATTCCTCAACACAGTTGCGGCAGTTGGGTTGTCAGTTGGTGCCTTGATATCCTCAGTTTGGTGGAGGTTTCCCTCATGACAAACATTGACTACCATCTTTCTAATAAACAACAGAGAATAAGAGAGAAATCAAGGCTGAAAAATCACTTATGAATATTTTCAAATGTAGAGTTAGCTGGCCATCTCAAAAAGAACTGTTCATACCTACTGTGAAAAAAGTTGATTGGGCAGTGACTGAAGGACTTTTCACAGAATCTGCATAGATATTGGTAGTAATAAGAGAATAATAGAATCTCTAGTTTGGAAAAGACCTTCGAGATCATCAAGTCCAACCATACCTGTCCACTACTAAATCATATCCCTAAGCGATTCATCTACTCTTCTTTTAAACACCTCCAGGAATGGAGACTCCACCACCTCCCTGAGCAGCCTCTGCCAGTGCCCAAGAACCATTTTGGTGAAGAACTTTTTTGGGAGAACAAACTCAATAGTTTATGCTGTTTGATTGTTCAAATGATCCTGAGCACTCTCCCAGTGAAGGTCAACCAGCAGAGTTCCAAATTAATGCTGGGCACAGATTAGGACCTGGCACCTACAGAGACAGCTTTCAACAGACAGTTTTGCTGTTGATATTTGAATGTTAGCACCTTTTTTTCTTAGCTCGTATTATATTCCCCTCTTTAAATCCATATCATGCTTCAAATGAGCATAGCAGCCAAGAATTTTTATTAGAGACTGGGATTTCAGCAAGCTTCTCTACTAAGGACTCTGAGCTCAGAGTCCAAGTTTGTGCATAAATATATGAATATCAGACCATGATTTAGATGGTTCAATGTCAAATACAGAACTAACACTGATTTCAACAACTTCTTCCTGAAATTTTGCTAAGGGCTTCAGACACAGCAGTACAGATAGGACCTTGTTTTTTAATCAGGCCTGTTCTGAAAGTTCTGATCTGATTGAACATCCTGGGAAAGACACTAACAAAATATTAGATGACTGCAAGATACTTTTGTAAAGTGATTGAGTAGCCAGATCCTCTCACAGAAAGCATACTACAAACATTGATGGCTTTTAGCTGCATTCATCTTCTTCCTTTTATTATTTATAAATAATTATCCTTGCCCAGAGAGCTCAGAGGACAGAAAACAAATGCAAATGTAAGTGTGTCCTTTTAATAGTATGTAGATTTATTTTAACTGTTACTACTGTAAGCCCTTATCAGCAGGTTTATATATTAAAGAAACAAATAGCATTTTTCTGTGATCACAGTGCAAGCTGTTTCTTAACTCAGTATAAATGGGAGTATAAACTTGTTGGAAAGTTGAAAAAGTTACTCTAATTAATCCCTTAGAGAATAATTAGCAGAGCTGAAGATATAAAATTTAAGCCTCCCAGGTGGACTTTTTTTATAACAGTCTCATAGAGCACTAATAAAAGTACTACACTTCTCTTAAGAGCTAATGCACTTGTAAAATGAGCAGAGCATAAAATATTTGTGTAATAATCAGGAGATTGAAGCAAGAAGACTTTAAATAAATACCACTTGTCAAGGAGAATAGATCCTTTGGACGATTCCCCGATAACATTTCTATTTATTATGCTTTATGACTCTGTTTTACAAGACATGATCATTTTTTATTGTTTGGTTCATTTTGTTTTGAGAGAGGATGAATTAAATTTGTATTTGTACCTACTTGTGCATGGTGGTTTTAAGTGAGGCTACTAACACACTCAGAGTTAACCTGAGAGGTTCCAAAACTGAGGTAAAGTGGCAAAGTTGTACAACTCGTAACAACCCCAATGGGTTTGGTTTGTTTTTTCTTTTGCACAATTTTTAATTTTAATGGAAATTTCCAATTAAAAAATATAGAATAGGGTGACAGAATTATTTAAGCTGGAAAAGATCTTTAAGATCATAAAGTCTGACTCTTCACCAAATACTCCCAAGTTCACTACTAAAGCATGTCCCTAAGCAGCAGATCTACAGGTCTTTGAAATGCCTCCAGGGATGGTGACTCAACCACTTCCCTGGGCAGCCTGTTCCAATGCTTGACAGCCATTTCAGTGAAGTCATTTCTCCTAACATCCAGTTTAAACCTCCCAAGCACAACTTGAGGTCATTTCCTCTTATCATATCAGCTGTAATTTCAGAAAAGAGATCAACACCCATCTTGTTACTGCTTCCTTTTAAGTAGTTGTAAAGAACCATAAGGTTTTCTTTCAGGCTCCTCTTCTCCAGACTAAACAACCCCAATTCCCTCATCTGCTCCTCATAAGGTTTGTGCTCCTGTCCCTTCACCACCTTCCTTGCCCTTCTCTGGATGTGTTCCAGGACCTCAATGTCTTTCTTGTAGTGAGAGGCCCAAAACCGAATACAGAATTCAAGGTACAAATTCAGGATTTAAAGAAAAAGCAATAATAAAACAACCACAGCTATCAACGATACCTCCTTCTGGCTTTTGGAAACACCTGGTTGAAAAAAAAAAAACAAACAAGAAAAAAAATATTAAAAGCTCTTCTCGTTATACGTGTCTTGAAACTTGACCTCTATTAAGAAGAAAGGTCACATAAAGGTCCAAGGCCAGGTTGGATGGGCCTTGGGGCAACCTGATCTAGTGGGATGTCCCTGCCTATGGCAGGGGGTTGGAACTAGATGATCTTTAACGGCCCTTCCAACCCTAATGGTTCTATGAATCTATGATAATAAGAAGAGAGAAACACAATAGCTAGACATATTTATCAGACATAACCATTCAAATATTTGGCTACTCAGGCATACATACCCATTGAACTATCAAAAAGATGTGTGTGCAACCTACACCTGGTGATGGAGATGGATTAAATATCAATGTTAATTTGTTTTTTGTGAGTTTTTCTTTTCCCACTGTTCAACCCATGTCAGAATTTCTTCTCTCAGACTCACCCTGTCTGTTGCCCATCATCGCCTGAGCTTCCTTGAAGAACTGCAAGTGCTTCTTGGAGCAGTGGACCCTGCTTCACAAAAGCTTCCACCACTCTGCGAGGATGAAGAGGTTCATTGACCTTAAGCTTTTTTCCACAATTTTTAGGTAGAATGTAGCTTAACCAAACATAAACAACCAATAAGCTTTGGTAATTATATACAGCAACATGAAATCCTTCTTTTAAAGTACACAAGTAATTAATAGCATGTTGAATGGCTCCCAGTTCTGGCTGCTCCACATATCTCTTTTATTTTAGCATTCAGAACATCTATTCTCTTAAGTATCCAGAACAAAGACTTTTGAAGACTTTAGATGAAGTAACCTTATATATCAGGCTGAGAAATGAGTATGGAGGTCAGAAGCATATTTTGTATCAATTAAAAAGGAAGGAAATCAGTAACAATATAGTAAATTAGAAGTTTAAAAAGTTGCAGATATTTTCTCTGTTTTCTGTCTGTCAAGCAGACAGAAAATCAGTAATAAATTGGTACTGTGTCTGTGTGTTTTGAACACTAAACCATCCAACTGTGATTTATTTTTTTTAATCCTAATATCACAGAAGCAGTTGGTTCTTGTATTGCCTGATATAATCAATTAAATTGTGCTGTTTCAAAGTAACTGGAAATAAAAATAGAGGCATTTTTGCTTTTTTTTTTTTCAATACTTTGAGCAAAGAATGGGCTATTCTTATTAAGCAAGAGAAGAGAATTTTAATTGGAAATGTTGTTTATCAAGAAAAAAGTAAAACTAGAAAGACACTGCATACCATGGACTATTCCATATGAACAGCAATAACATTAAGTGGTTTTGTAGCTTTGACCAGAAGCTACCTTCCATAATTTGTGAACTGCACATTACAGATTTAATTAGATATATCATTTGGGGATGCTGGACCTAGCCCTTTGCTTTTGAGATGCAGGAGAGGTTTATTCTGTATCCAAGCACAACAGCAGGTCATATTTAGACAAATTTCTTTGAATGCTGAAAAAAAAACTGAGAAAAAATGCTGGCTGAGTTGTAACAATCAAAGGTTGATTTAAATAGAATCATAGAATCATAGAATCATAGAATAGTTTGGGTTGGAAGGAACCAAATAGATTGACAGCAGATCTGATTATTTTCAGAATATTGCATCAGGAAAGTATAACTCATAAACACAAGGTGTTTCTTTCAAGTAGGATTGGGAATATTGACAGAAGTGCCTCAGAGATGCTGGTTTTTTTCAAAAGCAAGCAGTCAAGGCAGCATGTGTTAATGGTTTGGATGTTCAACCTCTTACAGTGAGACTTTAGTACTTGTTTAATCTCATGTAAAAAGCAGATCTAAACCTATCAGGGTCTCTCAGTAAGCTTTTATCAATTTTTAGGAAACTTTTTGTAACTGCTTGTAAACACGTTACATGTTTTGGACTTCATGTTGTTTCTGAATATGCCTGCTCAGCTCTAAGAGTTGTCAGTGGTAACTCTGCATTCAGAAAGAGTAGACAAAACAGAGACCTTAATGAACTCAACCCTGGTATTTTTTTTTGCAAATGTAAAATTTCCCAGTGTTGTATTAATCTGCATCAGCAGTTTCTGCAAACAAGAACGTCTCAGCAATGTTATAAAACCTGGTAATTATGGGAAACTTAGTCATATCCTTCCAGTCTAAACTGGCCTTCAGCTCCCAGTTCATGACCCTGACTAACTGCACTAAACCCTGGAGTGGCATGCATGGGGTCATACCAGATGGTATGTGAGCTCATTCCCTTACATGTGATCTCCACATAGACTATGAACCAATGATATACAGACACATTTCTAATCATTATATGTGATGAGTGTAGGTTTGAGAAAGCTGAAGTGATTACTACAGAGTACACAGTTTCCAGAATCACAGAATCATAGAATCCCTTTGTTGGAAAAGACATTTGAGATCATCAAGTCTAACTGTACCTGTCCACTACTAGACCATATCCATAAGCACTTTGTCCACCCTTCTTCTAAACACCTCCAGGAATGGGGACTCAACCACCTCCCTGGGCAGCCTCTGCCAGTGTCCAAGAGCCCTTTCAGTGATGAAGTTTTTCCTGATGTCCAATCTGAACCTGCCCTGGTGCAGCTTGAGGCCATTCCCTCCATCCTATCACCTGTCACTTCAGAGAAAAGACCAACACCCACCTCTCTACAACCTCCTTCCAGGCAGTTGTAGACAGTGATAAGGTCTCCCTTTAGGTTCCTTTTCTCCAGGCTAAACAGTCCCAGGTCTCTCAGCATCTCCTCATAACCCTTGTTCTCCAGCCCCTTCCCCAGATCCATTCCCTTCTCTGGACGTGGACCAGCCTCTCAATGTCCTTCTTGTAGTGAGGGGCCCAAAACTGAATCCAGGATTCTAGGTGCAGCCTCACCAGTGTCGAGTCCAGGGGCAGAATTCCTTCCCTGCTCCTGCTGGTTGCACTGTCTCTGATCCAAGCCAAGATGCCATTGGCTTTCTTGGCCACCTGGGCCACTGCTGACTCATCTTCAACTGCTGTCAACCAACAACCCCAGGTCTTTTTTTCTACCAGGCACTTTCCAGCCACCCTTCACCAAGCCTGGAGCTGCTCGGGGTTATGGTGAACTTGGAAAAAGTATACGTAAGTTAAATACCCTGTAGCAGTCCTGGATAGTCAAAACTTTATTCTTCTACCTACTGAGTTGCTCAAGGAGAAAACCAAAAGCAAAAATGTTTGACTAGATGGACATAATATATGTCTTTTCTGAGAGATGACTCTTACAGCAGCATGGTGCTGGCTAATGCATTCATAGTAATTTGTGGTTTTCTTGCATTGTTGTGTAACTTAAAGATGCTTTAAAAACTGGATGAGTCAAGGATCAGTGTATTACATGGCAAAATGAGAGTTGATTAAGTAAGTAGAAGCTGGTTTTTAAGTTGCCTGTTCTTCTCCTTCATAAACAACTCTTGCTGCCTTTTTATTGAAGGTCTTATAGATACAGTGTTTTGCTGCCAAAAGAAATCTCCTTAGGCCTATGGAAGTACGAAGGAAGAAGTAAAGGGGTAAGTTTTTAATGCCAAGAATCTCTAGTGAGGTGCTGCTGAGATTTATATCTGCATTGCTTTAGTCTGCCCTCCTCAGCATACCTTGGCAACATTTCAAACTAAGGTCTAAACATGGGAATGTTCAAAGACTGGGGTCATTTTACAGCTGCAGCAGCAGTAGGAGCAGCAACAGCAGACAACAGAAAGTTCCCAGGAGCTGCTGAGAGACTATAGAAGGGAGAAGACCAGACACGTCTTCCTCCTTGGCCAATCACACTTTGACAAAATCTGTCCTAAGTAATAATAAAAAAAAAAGCCAGTGAACACCAAGATTGACCTTTGCCTTGTGGTTATCTGTGCTTTTAACAGACATGCCATCTCACAAGGTTTTTTTGCATTTTTTTCTTTTTTCTAGTACAAATTCAGTCTCTGAAGACACCAAATGGTAGAGGGTTCGTTTCAGGCTCTTCCATGCACTGCAGATTACTTCTCTCCATTAAATATTGCCATAAAGGCTCATTCTCTTTTTCTGGTTAGGGCAATGTAAGAGGCTGAAGCTCTTTCAAAGGTGAAGAAAGAGAAGGAGAGATAACATCTAACATTATTCTTTGTTTTACTTCCAGATTTGGAGAGCCAAGGCCATCTCTAGCTTACGTGCTGACTTGTCAGCTCTGCATGGGGATAGAAATCACCTTAGATATCAAGAACAAGAGAAGAAACAGAGGACAGAGAGCTGGGCAAGCTGTGCTCTCATTTCAACAACAACCTACTTCGGGTCATAGCTGCCTTGCACTGCTGAAAGTTCAGGATGGAAGGATATTAACGGTCTATGACAGGGATGTGATGAGCACTAACAAAAGGAGAATTAACGTATAATCACAAAAAAACCATATTGCTTCCTAACATTCCATAATCAAGCATGTGAAGGCTAGGATATGAGGTCCAACACAAAAAAAAGAGGGATGTTAGTCCTATAGCTTGGAAACCAAAAGTGGGAGGGGAGAAACAAAGAGGTTGTTATAGGACATGTTCTAACCTGTTACAGTGAGACAAGGCTCAAGTCGATTGCTTCACTCAGTATGAGCCGGCACATATTTAAATATAGATATTTTCTTACCCTCAGTTGGAAAATGTCAATGCGCAAGAGTGAACAGTGGGTTAACATGAAATTTCTTGTTAACTGAAGAAATCTGCAAGGAAACTTTTCAATTATTGACTGAGACGTATGCTGGAAAGCTCCTGAAGGTCAAGTTGGTGCTCAAAGGAACCTATTTTTGGTTGGTAGAAGATATAAAAGCAAAAATTATGGAGATCCTCAACAGCCTTTCAGAAAATCATCTGTGGAATTTCTTTGAACACTGGAAGCATCAGATGCAGCAGTGTGTCAGCTCAAGGGAACTATTTGGAAGGTAATGATGGTTGATCTTCTTAATATGTTAAACAAAAAGAGTTACAGGCACAGTGTCAGGTTTTTTGTGTTGTCTATTTCTAGTTTTTGTACAACTTTAGGTCTTCAATTACTTGGATATCTTCAATTTTTCTGTGTGGTCAGATACCATCTTTTTCATAGGATCCCTCTCTTCTCTGCTCAGTATAGCTGTACAGGTAAGTACAAGTAAGCTGTTCAAGGTTGCCTAAGTGAAAAACAACCCTGATATTCTTTACCTTAGAAGTTATTGAGGCTGCCAACAACCATCACAAACTTTTTAACTTTACGATAGCATTTTCTGTACAGTCTTTATAAGTCTGTTAAATACAGCGCTCCTGCTTTAAAAATGGTGTTTAAAGTGTTATAAATTGGACTTTCTTCCACTTGTTTAAGACTTGCTCCAGCTCTACCCATGTGTTAAGGAATCTTTGTTAGTCTAAATGGCATGCTGAGGAGCTATAGGAAGGCGGAAATTAAGTAACCAATCTCCTTTATGTTACACCTTCTCCTGGTTTCTAAGCACGTAAATTATGATGAGACTACCTTTCACATCAGTAAAGTGGCTGTAATTAGACCTAAGTGAGGGGAAGCAGGCCTGAGTTACAGTTCCTTAGACATTTCTTCTTCGTTTGACAGACTTTCAAATTTATCTGAGCATCACATTCAAGCTTCATACGATTGCGTCTTAAACGTTGCACAAGAGCTACAAAAAAAGAATAAACTCTACATGGGGTTTTCAATAGTGTTTGCCCTTAGCAATAGAGAAATAACTCCTCTCCTCAGCCCACACAAGAGGTACTAGAGGACAGGACTATTTTCACAGATTGGCTAGTGATGTGGCCTTGGTAACAGAGCCCAAGCAACACTTAGTAGCCGCAATTTTACAGTAAAAAGAAATAAATTGCCAGGTATGAAACCATCAGAAAACAGTTTGTCCTAAAAAAAGGATGGCAAGTATTTTGCATTTCCAGTTGATGTCACTGATCAGATTTTGCAAAACTGCTGATCAAAGAGACCCGAAGCAAATAAACACCATCTGATTAAGAAATACACTATCAGCACCTAAAGGTAGACTTTTAGGTGGACCCTAAATGTGTTTTCTCCCTAATAATATATTACAAAGGAGGGAGAGAAGGATACAGTTGAACTAATGTGAGTTTGTGCTCAGTAGAAAGAATTTTTTTATGAAAGTCTGGGTCACTTCAGAGTGCTCTCTTGCTCAGGTTGCACAAAGAGCATATTTAAAGACTTTTTATGAACTAGTTGTCTCACAAATGCACTTCTGATATTTTCTGCACAGTTGTAACAAAGTTTACTGCTGCTTTTTGCTATGCTGATGGAGCTGTTTATGCGTTGTGCGGGAGACAGCCTCAATGAATGTTATGTTATGAATGTTATGGGCTAAAAAAACCAGCTCTCCACACTATTTGTGTTTGTGTATTATTCTGTCATTCTCATTCTAGTTTATGGTATGTTCCTACAAATAATTGCACTAGGATAAGCAGATGTCACAATGGAGTGAAGAAAGTGGTAAAACTAGTTTGAGTACTAATTAAATGAAATCAGAGTAATGAAATTTTCTTCTGAGAAATCAGACTATGCGCTCAAAGATGTGCAAACTCAGTTCATTAGGTGGTGCCCATGTGATGCCTCTTTCTCTTTATTTAATTCTTGTTTCTGCAGGGCTGGGTTTGCTTAGAGAACATCTTATGATGTGGGAGGTGTCCCTGCCCATGACAGGGGGTTGAAATTAAATGGTCTTTAAGGTCCCTCGCAACTCAAACCATTCTACGACTGTACGATTCTATGATTCATGTATCCCACATAAAATATGGAGGAGATGGGCAGCTGTGCATGCCTGGCAACCCAAGGAACCTTGCTTGCCCATGAAAATGTGGGTTTCTCTCAGGACAACTTAAGACTTTCCAGTTTAAGTTTTTGATCTAACACACTTGAAATTTTAGTTAGGTACCTAAGTCTTCCTTTTGTATCTCAGTCCAAGTTCTTGGTTCAATATTTAGAAATACAGCAGTATACACACCGACTAAGCATAACACTGGATCAGAAAATCAACTTTAAGCAGATACAGACATCCTTTCCAGAGTGGAATATCCCCAGTTGACTTCAGTCTGTTTTAAATTTGTTCTTGAGTGCACCACTGTCTCAAATGCAGAAAAAAATATTTCTGCGACCAACTTTGTTGAAAGGGTAAATATATAACTTGAAAAAAAGCCCAAATGCAGAAGCTTCAAAGTCTACCAAGATTTTTTCAAATATTAATATTCATTAAAATTTGAATTCTTTGGACTAAGAGTGTGTTTATGAAACACAAATTGTCCTAATTCTGTTACAAATATTGAACTGTCTCTCAGCGATAGCATTGTGTTCACATTTCTGTGTTGAAAAAACTGTCTGGATGTACTAAGACTACTTTTGCTAGGTTCAGACATTCATAGGCCAGAGTTGGTATAGTTTGTGGACTTTATTACAAGTTAGACATGCACTGTTCATCATTTCATGATCTCAAAACTCTCAAACTACTAATGTATTTTCTTTGGAATCTGATAAGAAAGGGGTTTTTACACATACTGATTATTTATTATTTTACTTTGTAGCACATACAGCAACTTCCTAGAAGTACAGTGTGAAGAACACAAGCATGTAGTGGGCACCATGTGACAATTTTCCAGCTGCCTTTTAAGTGCATGAGGGAGAGAAGAAGACCTCTGAATTCAGAAGGCCCTGGGGTCTCTAATAGCTGTTAGAAAAAAATGATACAAATTAAAATTAACTATGCTCCTTGCCAAGTGGTGAGCTATATGATTGCATGTTAGTCAGGAAATGGCTTCAATTTAATTTCCATCCCTGTAGGCTGGTTTAGCATTGGAGTAACTCTATTGTCTTGAGTGGAATAATATATTACTTTCACTGATGTAGTTTAACATGGATGAATATCTCAAATAACTTCTAAACAGTCCGGGTCTCTGCTAATGTAAATGGGAACCTTTTCTTTGACAGTGCAACTGCACCACTGTAAGACTATGCTTAGAGCTATGACATTTTTTTGTCTATAAAACCCATGGAATGATCTTGCTCAAAAAGCAGGGCAGGGCATTTTCTGTATTGCCTTCTGTTTTCACTTGCTACAGCAGAGATTGAAAAGTTCCTAATAGTACAAGGCCATTTCTGGAAATAATACAGTGCACTGGAAACTGAGGTCTAAACAGCACAGATTTTAAAAGAAATAAATAGTTCTACTTCTCATATGTATTTGCAAAAACATATCCTAAGAAGGGAGAGAGAGAGAGAGAGATAATGTCTTCCAGATGACAGCTTTCTAGATGGAATCTGAAGTCTAAAGCAAGAGAAAATTTTCATTAACATTCAGATTACATGTCATTTTGATTCACACTCCCTAAGCAAGCTAATTTGGGCTGCAGCCAACCTCCTTACAGCGTGATGACAACACAACAAGCCTCACCGCCTCTCTTTCATTGCTAATGGTTCCTTGAGTGACAGCCACGGTCTCTGAGCTCGGCATGACACCTCACCCCACAGCAACCTGCAGTGTCAGAGCTGCCTCTGTCCTTGGCCCCCGCTGGGCTTTCTGCACCAAGGGCACTTCACCACAGCAGGACAACAGCAACAAAGGGAAGGGTCTTCTCCAGACCACACTCGGAGAACGGCACGTTTTCTGTACGTATTATTGGGGTACGATAGCCACAGTGGGTCACTTGAGCTCCTCTTGCTGCCTCCACCATTCCACACCCAGCAAAAAGGATCGGAAAACAATAACTGTGATGTGCTTCCCTCACTAATGTTTTCAGTACTCTGTGGTCTTAATTTCTATCAAAGATTATGCTGAGTGGTGAGAAGCTTGACATGAGCCAGCAGTGTGCCCTCCCAGCCCAGAAGTCCAACTGTGTCCTGGGCTGCATCCAGAGCAGCGTGGACAGCAGGGAGGGAGGGGATTCTGACCCTCTACTCCTCTCTTGTGAGACCTCTTCTGGAGTACTGTGTTCAGTTCTGGAATCCTCAACATAAGAAGGAGATGGAGCTGTTGAAATGGGTGCAGAGGAGGCTACAAGTATGATCCAAGGGCTGGAGCACTTTCCCTACGAGGACAGGCTGAGAGTTGGGGTTGTTCAGCCTGGAGAAGAGAAGGCTCTGAGGAGACCTTAGAGTGACCTTCCAGTACCTGGAGGGGCTACAAGAAAGCTGGGGAAGGACTTTTTACAAAGGCTTGGAGCGATATGACAAGGGGGAATAACTTAACATTAGAAGAGAGAAGATTCAGATTAGACATTAGGAACAAATTCTTCACAATTATTCTATAGGATTTGCTCACGTAAATGTGTGTGTATGTATTTATACATATGCACAGAGGTGTGTATCTATATAAAGGTGAAAGTAATAAGGAAATTATGAAAGGTGCTCTGTCAAAGTGGGAACACTATGTATATCTTTATTGAATGTGGTGTCTGAGAGATCTCTCTTACTCATTCTATCAGCCTTCCTGTGCTTTTGGAAGCTTCTGATGTGTTGTCAGTAACAGGCAGACAACAATATTTTCCTCTGTCTGCTATTATTAGGAATTTCCCTTATGACATTACTGGTTTTACAAGTTACAGACGTCTTTAAAAGCAGTGTCCATTTGGTTATAAAATCAAGAGCTTAAGAATTATTTAGAACACCCACATGAACTACCTGGGAGGTCCATTGAGAGAGCTGAGGAATGGTGTCTTAAGTATAAAAAAACCCTGAGTGCTGGCTTAATTTGTAAATATAGAGAGGTGAAAGAGGAGTGGAAAGTCATCAGATCATGTTTTTGCAGTGCGGAGCACAATGATGTTTCAATGCTTTTCCCAGTAGGAGCATGCTGCCACCCTTCTGCTTTTTCTGCTTCTTTTATATCTGTCATTAGCAGCAGGATGTTTTGGCATCATCTCTGGCTTAAGAAGGAAAGGTGGAGCAGCTCCAGTGTCAACACCCAGAGGCAAATTCAGCACTGCTGAATTCATAGTCCTTTCCAGTGCGTGGCAAGATCTGTGGAGCAGCTGATTATACATTATATTTCAGTTGTAAAATATAATCCATAACAATAGCCTGTTAGTGGTGAATGAAAGTTATTGGTCTGCCTGTAAAAGAAGAAATCGTTTTTTATTTTCGGTTGAGTAAGGGAGACTAGTAAGGAGTAGGTTGAACAACTTCACTGTTCCTAGGCAAGGTAAGGATTCTTCCACATATAGTATCTGCTAGGTAAAAGTGGCTGTTCTCACTACATCTGGCCCTGCTCCAACCTTTGCTGGGTAATTTTCTTATTTAGTATTGCGACTTAAATTTTATGGCTTCTTTCATTTCCTTTTTTTGATGCAAATATGCATAAGCCATTTCTGTATGCACAAGAATTTTAACATAATAAAAGCACCAGAGTGAATCTCTGGTTACTGGAACAGAACAGAAATTTCATCCATTTCATATCAGGATTGAAAGTGCGGATTACTTAAAAATGCATTTATTAAGTCTGACCTACTTTTTAATCTTCAGTATTACAGTTTGGTTTCCTTACAACACGAGCAGTTTCAAGGTCTTCTTGCTCCTGTTCTTACTCCTGTTTTTACTCAGTTTGCTTTAAGTGGTACAGGAATACCCATTTACATTTAAAAATTCACATTTACATGCATGAGACAACTTACCTCAATAGGCTTCACATGGGGCTGGGAACTGGCAATTCCTGAATTCAAGTTTTGTTGGCCATGCTGTCTTAGGAGGATTGCTCAGTTTTTCTGAATCTTTCTATTTACAAGCATTGCATTTCACGTGCTTGTATTATCAACTGTGCTAAGAAAGAGTGGCTTTGGGTGATGCTGGTCACGCTCAACCTCTTCTCAAACAGGAAATATGAAGAATCTGACTTATTATTATCTCAAAATTGTAGCAGCCTTCATATCCTACAGAAAATGGTTATTGTATAAATGAGACAAGTACTAGAATTATTGAGATAGATAGGAAATTACTATTGGCAGTCCTTTAACTTCTTATTAAAAGTGAAACAGAAGTAACAACCAAAATTTACAATGTGCTACTTGAGAAGGGGAAACAGTAACCAAGATTAAAGAAAAGACAGTGATGAGTATTTAAAGCAATGAAATACCAAAATAAAGAAGGAAAAGAGAGAAAAGCTTGTTCATGACTACTGAATGTGATGTGAAAGCAAAGATAGGCCAAATACATGCGGGTCTGAGATGTGTCTTAGATATTTAATTAATAGGAAGATAGTTCCTGTTAAAAAAAAAAAATGGCCGGTAGATTTTTAAGCACTGTGAATGATATAATTTTTGTGTAAAGTTTGAAAGCCTGCCACTGAGATTCTTGAATCCGACAGTGCCAGTAGCCGATGGGTTATTATTTTTCTTCTGCTGGAAAATTACGACAGAGTCTTTATTAATAATGAACAGATGGAGAAAATGTTATGGAGATTAGTTTGAGGTTTTGAAACAGTAAAAAAGTATAGTCAAGATGCCTCTTTGTGATGAGCTCTGAAGTTTATCATCGTAGACCCTTAGGAGAAGCAAAGTTCAAATTCACATCTGTGAACCCTTGTTGAAACTGTACACAAAGTTTTAGAGATTCCAGATAACCACATAGACATGCTTAGTATGACCATACAACGCAATTTCTCATGCTCTCACACTACACTAACCCTTGAGACACATCAGCTTTCTACTCTCCAGTGGAGCAACAACCTTGCTGATATATTTGAGACATAATTCCATGACTCCTTGAAACCAGCACTGGTTTCAGGGAAGGGAATAGAGAACCTTGCTTTGTACTTTGGCTTCACTATGTATGTTTTCTGCCAGCCCAAATTTCTGTGTCTTACATATGCTCCCTGGTGATTCTATATATCTGATTCCTGGCAAAAGCAGATGCTTAGAAGCTTCTTAGAAATATGTGCCTATTGCTAGAGCAAACAGAATTTGAAGGAAACCTGAATTCAGGTAATTCAAGTTGCCCTTAAACTCACTATGGGCAAGTGGAGTCAAATCTGAGGAACACGCTGGACCTCTACTCTCTTTTCAGAATTTGTTACTTCAGCAACAAGGCTTGCTCTGGGTGAGTGGTGCATTTTTCTGCTATGGCATTAATGTTGTGTAAATGGTTGGCTGTTTTGAAAAAAAAAAAGTAATATGTATTTATATTGAGATTTATAGTGACCATATGCTCTTAAAGAGCTTTGAATGGTGAACACATAAAATACAAAGGTAATAGCAATGCAGAAGAATATTTTCAGTTACCATATATATGTAAGTAATCATAGAATCATCCCTTCCCTCCAGCATATCAAATGCAACACAGTGCTTGGTGTCATCAACAAACTGACTGAAGGTGCCCTCAATCCCACTGTCCATGTCTCCAACGAAGATTTTAAGCAAAACTGGTCCCAATACCAAGCTCTGTGGAACCACGCTCGTCACCAGTATACTTGGACATTGAGCCGTTGACCACAACTGTTTGAGTGTGACCATCTGGCCAATTCCTTCTCCACTGAGTGGTCCATCCATCAGATCCGTGTATCTCCAATTTAGAGATGAGAATGTTACATGGATACCCATTGCTGTTCTCTAGAAAAGAATTAAATACCAGGTATGTTGTGTATCTTGCCTGAAGACACTCTTAGCTCAACACCGGTTTTTTATTTCTTGTGAATTTTGGAAGTATTATAGCTCCAAAATATTAGTAACAGCACGTGGTACACAAGATGGCATATATATTGAGAAGTTTTTCTTCATTTACCTGGCTTTGGTTTAGTTTGCTTTTTTCCCTCTCTTTGCAACAGTTAATATCTAGCTTGACTGCAGTGCCTTGGATTTTAGGTGGTGATAGTTGAGAATAGCTTGTCCTTAGCCTTTCACTGCACAACTGTCAGTGTCGTTCACCATGTGAGAGCACTACGAGCCTTATGTCACTGTTCTGTTATTGGTGAATGTTTAGCGGCTCATGGATCAGAAACAATGATGTCAGCTGTTAACTAAATCAACTTTTCTGGCTGCTGCTCCTGGTTTATCACTGAACACTTTATTTGAATCAGTGGTTGACTGAGCAAGCCAAGAAATGAAGCTAAAACTTTGTGATATCTCGGAAGTAAAATAATCCTTCCTCTAGATATAGCGTTAGTGCTAGCTCTCATAGGTATGTTTGCTTCCATATAAGAAGCTCTGCAGTGAAAAATATGAAGTTTAACTATCATGATGAGACATAAATCCTAGTCTAAGCTGTATGCTGAGCAGGAGAGAGGTTGCTCTGCAGCGCTTGTATTTAAATAGACTGAGAATTCATTTTTGTGAAACTACTGTTAGTTGGAGCTGTAGGATAACAGCATATGTAACCATCAAAGCACTTCTCAGCTTGCTCATTCTGACACAGGGTATGTGGCAAAGACACAATCTGGTCCACAGTAAAAGGCGGTGTATTTGTTAGGAGGCAGGCACAGCAGTTTGGTTATGACTGCATGCTTCATTGTTCATGGAAGAAACGTGTCAAGTGTGACAGCATTCTTCATGCCTACTGCAATGCTTTCCATACTCAGAATAAGTTTACTGCTTTTATAAAATCTTATAACAGAATTATTTTTTATTATTTTTTAGTATGTAGCATGGAAAAGGCCATACACGAATAATATCCACAGCACGATTCGCTCTCTGTGTTATTATATTATGGCTATCAATTAATTTACTGACAGACAGCTGTTTATTTTCAGGGCAAAATAAACCATAAGGGGCTAAACATTTACAGGCCATTGTACTGTAGTTGCGTGGCAATTATCAACCAAAATTCTTCATTCTGATTCCATGACTAAAATTCTGTTTCACAAAAATCCTGAGTTGGTGTAGTTCCTTGAAAAGTGACTCTGTTGGTGTCTCATACATTTTCTTTGCCAATAAAAGAGTACTTATTTTAATCCCCTTTTTTTTTTTAGCATAGCTCCTGAACCAGTAATTATTAAAGATTGCTTTCTGCCTATATGACTGAGATGGATCAAAATCATGCGTTGCATATATACAAGTGGTAAAAATTAGTTTGAATAGGACATATCAGTGAGAATGTTGAGGAGTATGTGTGTGCTAAATGCATCGAAGCAGACAGATTACCTTGACTTGAAAAAAATACGCCATGAGGACAGAATTAGGACCCTAATTGTGTGCACATACCCTGTTATGCTTCTCAAAAATTCTACAATTTTTATCTCAATATCTTGCCCTTGATAGTTCACTTACTCTCTCAAGCCAATAAAATTATACCAATAGAAATTTTGATTCCTTTGAAGTAATTTTTTTCTGAAAGTGCAAGTCCTTGACAGTTTATAATCCTGCAAACCCATATTATTCTAAGACCTTTGTATTGCTTTGTATAACTTAGGTAATGATTGGCTTAATTTTATAGTTTCTGGTATCAAATTAATTTTGCATATTTTATCTATTTATCCATTTTCTTCAAGACCTGCATGATCTTTCTTTTAAAGGAATAGCCTCTATTTTGCACAGATGATGCTTTCTGAGTTTTTTTAACATACGAGGTCCGACACAGATAAAACAAAGACTAACCCTAAAGCTTTGAAACCAAGAGTGGGAGGGGAGAGACAAAGAGTGCTTATAGAACATGTTTTAATCTGTCACAACGAGACAAGGCTCAGCCCCATCTCTTCATTTAGTATGAGTGGATGCACACTCAGTACAGGTGTTTTCTTACTCTCGGTTGGAAAATGTTGGTGTGCAAGAGTGAACAGCAAGTTAACATAAAATAACTTCAATTGTTGACAGAGGCTTACAATGAAGAGACCCCAAAGATCAAGTTGACGCTCAAAGGAACCCATTTTTTTGCCGGTAACAGATGTGAAAGTAAAAACAATGGAGATCCTCAACAGCCTTTCTGAAAATGATCTTCAGAATTGCTTTGAACATTGGCAGCATCATGTGCAGCTGTGTGTCAGAAAGAAACTGCTGTGAAGGTGATTATAGCTGATATTTTTCTTAATTTGTTAAATAAAAAGAGTTGTAGACACTTTCTCCTTTTGTTTTTTTGTGTTTTGGACCTTGTATGTGAGAAGCCTGTTATGGAAAGTTTGCTTTTAATTCTTTCTCAGGCACTAAACTTGGACGGCTAAAGGTTCTGCTCAGGAGAACGTGCCTCAGACCTCAAGAGCTAGGAACAGTGATCAGTCCCAGCTGGTACAGGAACAGCTGAAATCTATCTACAGCCCATCAGTGGTCTTCCAGAGGAGAAAAGAGGGGATGGGGAAAGAGATCCCCTATTGCTTGTTTGCAGGCTCAAGAGGATCTAAGAAATATTCACTTAGGAGGTAAAGAAAGATTACATCATATAACCTTCCTGAGAACTAATATGCGGTCAGTACTGGGGAAGGTGGAAGGGTTTAGTAGCTTTATAGCTCTGGTGTCTCAAAACACTGCTGTGTCTGAAAGATTGTAAAGGGCTAATGTGACATAGTCAATCCTCTCCCCATCACGTGCTGCGGTGCTTCGTTCTTTGCTCAGGGCCCTGCTGAAAGCCACAGTCTTGCTCTCAATAAGCTTCCTAAGAGATTGCTCTAATAATAAGAAACAATTTGCAAATTAAGAAGAACATCCTGAAGGTTTGGAAAGCTTCCTTTCTAAAGGTTTTCCTGTTTTGCTATGACATACTAAGGAATATCAGAGTGGGAGGTTCAAGCTGTAGATAAGAATTTTGCAAGCTCCAAGCAGACTAAAACCTAATTGGTAGCAAATCAGTCCAGAAAGGAAGAAGAAAAAGAAACCAACCTGACCAAACAAAACCATATAAACTATTTGTAAACAATTAAGGTCAGTAGCAATAATAACTCAGCTGGAGCAGTGTCTAGTTTCAGCTTCCACTTGCTCAGAATCTGTGTCTAATCAGTGACTAACATTGCTAAGTGCTGCAAACCTCATTTGCAACAGCACAGCTGCAAAGGAGCTGGCACAAAAAGGAACGCTTGGAAGACAAAGGAGTTTATGCTTAAAACTTTGGCTTCCATTTGGATTACTGGATCACTTTACATCAATCTAGTACTCAGGTCACAATTTGTTAATGGTGATAGTAATAAAAAACGTCTTTTGTTTATGATGATGATTTCTTGCAAACAAGCCATCTCGCATCTTTGGCAGTGAGGAAAGAGATGCCAGGTAAGCAGAAAGCTTATTTGCAGCAGGACAGGTTACAGTAAGTACAGGGTTCCTGGAACGGTGTTATACTCTTTACTCTTTGCTTGCTGATTACGTGGCATTCTACAGCCAAGATGACTGAAATTACCTTTTTTTTTCCTGCTAAGGCCCACATCTTAATGCCCTAATTCCTCATCTGAATTAAACTCACATAGTGGTACAGGGACTTATACAAAGGAAGCATTATTGAGCAGCGCCCTGTGTCCCTGATCACCTCGTAGTTCCAAGTTTTAAATGCATGCATAAGAGTCAAATAAAGCACTGTGTTGTGTTTGCCTGGGGCAGAATCTGAGTTCTTCATAACAACCTTGTATGGTTGTGTTTTTTGAATTTGTGACTGAAACGGTGTTGATAACACAGGGATTTTTAACTGTTGCTGAGTGGGGCTTGAATAGCATCAACACCATTTCTGTTTCTCACAGTGCCCTGTCAGTACATAGACTGAGGGTCCACAAGAGGTGAAGCTGGGACAGCTGATCCCAACTAGCCACACGGATAGAATCATAGAATCATAGAATGGTTTGAGTTGGAAGGGACTTCAAAGCCCATCCAGTTCTACTCCCCTGCCATGGACAGGGACACCTCCCACTGGATCAGGGGCTCCAAGCCCCATCCAACCTGCCCTTGAACCCCTCCAGGGATGGGGCAGCCACAGCTTCCCTGGGCAACCTGGACCAGGGCCTCACCACCCTCATCATCAACAAATTCTTCTTAATGTCTAGTCTAAAACTTCCCCTCTCTGGTTTATACCTATTGCCCCTCATCTTTTCGTTAAAGCTTTTGTAACAAGTCCTTCCCCATATGGTCTGAATATTCCAAACCATAGGATATTGTGAACAGCAATAAAAGCTGGATGAGAATGGCGAAAGGGGGAACAGTCAGAGGTGTGGAATTGTCTTCCCAAGTAATTATGGTGCATAATGTAGCCCTGCTTGATGGTTGAACACCTGCCTGCTGATGGGAAGTTATGAATGAATTCCTCATTTTGTTTTGATTCTGCATGCAGCTTTTGTTTTAACTATGAAACTCTTTCTATCCTAACCCTTATGTTTTCACACTTTTACTTTTCCAATTCTCTCTCCAGTCCCGCTGTGGGAAAAGTGAGTGAGAGATTGTGTGGGATATAGCTGACTACTGGGGTTAATCCACAAGTGCTTCTATAAAATTCCTCAAGTATTCTTGAACTCTTGTTTACACCTGAGGGCATACAAAAATGCAAATTTTACTCTACTAAAAGAACCATTGAGTAAAACCTAGAAAGAGAATTAGGACTCTTTCTAGGTTTTACTCAATGGTTCGTTTCCTATCCTGATTGTATTCTCATGGTGATGTTCTCCAATGTGTTGCACGTGAGAAGAGCTCAGACCTGGAGATGATTTATGTCATGGATCCAAATGACATCTGTTTGTTAATTCTGCCTCTGAAACACACTGCCTCAACTTCCACTTCCTATTCCTGCTTCGTATTTCTCGTTACTGTTGGCTAACCTCATCACTGGGGCAAGGATGTCCAAGCGCAAGTGTGAGAGGATGGTGGTTGGGATGCTAGTAGAGAGACAGCAGGCCCAGAAGTCCTTGCCATGACTATGAGGTCTTCAGTCTTTTTCTACCTCTTCCCCAGGGTATCATAGAATCATAGAATCATAGAATCATAGAATAACCAGGTTGGAAGAGACCCAACGGATCATCGAGTCCAACCATTCCCATCAATCACTAAACCATGTCCCTCAGCACCTCATCCACCCATCCCTTATACCCCTCCAGGGAAGGTGAATCAACCCCCTCCCTGGGCAGCCTGTTCCAGTGCCCAATGACCCTTTCTGTGAAAATTTTTTTCCTAATGTCCAGCCTAAACCTCCCCTGGCGGAGCTTGAGGCCATTCCCTCTCGTCCTGTCCCCTGTCACTTGGGAGAAGAGCCCAGCTCCCTCCTCTCCACAACCTCCTTTCAGGTAGTTGTAGAGAGCAATGAGGTCTCCCCTCAGCCTCCTCTTCTCCAGGCTAAACACCCCCAGCTCTCTCAGCCACTCCTCATACTTAGGCCTGATACCAGATATCAGTGTCCTTCAAGGATAGTGTGGGAATCATCTCTCCAATCCCTTCTCAGTGTTGCTCCTCTCATTGCGCTTCTTGGCCATGTACCAAAATAAGTTGTTCTCAAAGAGGGAGATACCCTTGGTCTTGCCTCGTATATAGCTCCACAAGGGTATAATGGCTCAGGTCTTTTAAGGGAATCCCTAAAGACTCACACAAACAGTAACAAAATAAGCTAGATTTGGTCTGACACAAGAAATCAATTAAGTTAATGCACAATTAAGTATTGGCACAAAATAATATATATGGGCTTGGCATTCGGTGACTAAAAACTACGGTGAAGGAGTTTTCAGGGGATGTCCCTATAGTCTCAAATGTCTTTCCAGCACCTGGCCTGCCGCAACCAGAGTTCACTGAGCCTCAGGGTATCGGTGACGAGAGCTTGTTTTCTGAATTTGTCTAAAAATGACATGCATAAGAGGGATACGCTACTTAAAAGGAGTTGAGAGGCATGGTTTTCATATGGGCAAACTAGCTGCTTAGACTCATATTTCTAGGTGGAAAACAGTCTCTTGAAATCGCCCACTGGAAAAAAAAATAGGATATCTGGTATTGTTTTGAAGAGCTAGATTAAATGACTGATTCAGAGATGAATATTTGATCAAGATATGCCTGAAATGCTAAAAAAAGCTAAGCATATAGGGGGCTTAGATCACTACATTTTACAGTACTGGCACATCTTCCTCAAAAGGCATCACATTCATCATTCCTTGACAATGGAGCTTCCCCAGAGGCTGTGAGGAAGCACAATGTGACCAGCACTGTAATTCTTAATTATGACCTGAAAGAAAAAGGAATAGTGAGGAAAATTCTAATTCTAGATGCTCTTCTCAAATTGCCATAACTCTTCAGCAGAGCTCTGACATGAGTGTATGAGCTCACACGTCTTCAAGGAACTGCCCTTTCACTGAGTGACCCAGAGTCTCAATTATTCTAATCCCCCATCACTCCCTCAAAACCAACCGTGAATGAAATGCCTTTGTAAAAGTACTTTCCCTATGGGTTGACTTTGGTTGATAATTTATTGGTCTGAAAAAGAGTGGAGACAGACAGAAATCAATATACATTCCATCAGGCATCTAGATACTCTGTGCCACTAATGAAATTTGGTTTAAAAAAAAACCCAGCATGCTTATTAAATGTACAATTTGCCCTGATCCTGCTTCGAGGAAGCATATATCAGCCATCCTAACCTAGACACTACCATTTCAAATTAGATGTATTACACACGGCTATATGTCACTGGTGGCTGGTCTAGGATTTCTCAGGTGAGCAACAATCTTCACACCAAACAGATAATTGCTAATACTAATAATTACAAAATAAATCAGAAAGCTTTTTATTCCTGCCAGGATTTTTAAATAACTATTGCTTCCATTCTGGAGTTTTACAACATAAGCCATTCTTTTTATCAGTATAAATCTCTAATGCTTCCTTAAATGTTGTTAAATCCTTTGTGCTGTCCTGGGGCGATGAGTCAAATGTAAGTTCAGATTCACATGCTCAGGATTAGTGGGAGCTGAAAGAAAAAAGACAGAAAAAGGAATAAAGAAAACATTGCATAATGCAATTCCTTCATAAATTCACATATATTTCTTTATCAAAGAATTCAGTAAAAAGTTACTGGAGCAAAATAGCCTTGATCGGTTGTTCTTCTGGATATTGGATTTGCCAGCTGACAATTATTATACGAAAAGATTCAAGTATCTTTATGACTTACATAGCTTGTGCCAGTCCACTGAAATTCTTAAAAAGCAAAATGCTAAACAATATCCTGTTGTAGCAATTAAAAATATTTTAAAGTCTGATGGACTTTCTATACTTGTAAGGCAAATCTTCAAGCCTTGTTGTAATCAGAGGAGTTATGGAGTTATAGAAAGCTTGGATAGATACAACGTTTGCAAATAGTAGGTCTTTAGGCATAGATGACCCTTTAAAATTATATAAAATAAATAAGATGAAAATTGAACAGATGAAAACCAGAAGCAGTTATAGTATCCTTTGTTTTCTTTCTGAAATTTTGTGATTACTTTAAAATGAACTATAGTGTTGCCCAAAAGAACTCCAAAGCATCTGCTCATATGCTTTACTAATTATTTGAAGCCATTTCACATTTTTTAAATTACTTCTATCCATAAATATGCAAAGTAGTGTTGGACACAGTTAGAGGCTGAAGACAAGTAGATTGACATACAGCTAAATGCTAAAATGAGACTTTCCTTCCAGGGAAAATATGTAACTTTTGATGCTTACTCAAATCTCTTATGTTTTTATACTAGAAAAAAAAGTAAATTACCATCCATTTTCTTATCCTAGACACACAACTGTGGCCTAAAAAGCTTAAAATATAAACAGGAAAATGAGACGTGCTACACATTATGGAAACATCCTTTTTAGTAGCAAAGCCTGACAGAACCAGTTAGAAGACAGGAACAAAGGTCTAAAAAGTAGATTGTAAAATAAAACGCAAAAATTTTTCTCACTCATCGTCCTATTTATGGGATCAGTGCTTCAGTAATCCAGAGTTCAGACTTGTTGACTTAGTTCTCAAGTTTCCCATCATCTGGGATTTAAGTGGTAGTGGTGCACCCCGATCGTGATGAAGGGCAACAGCATCCCAGGTGGTGTCAGCAAGGACTCAAACAGTGGATTGAGGGTAGAGCTTGCCCTTCCTTTACTCGTCACTTGTTAGACTGCATCTAGGGGCTGTTTGGGGCCCCTGGTTCAAGGTCACTGAAAAACTGGAGTTCAACAGAGGCCACTGAGATGGTGGGGAGTTCTGGAGCACTGTCCTTGCGAGGAGAGGCTGAGGGAGGTAGGCTTGTGCAGCCTGGAGCAAAGAGGGCTTCAGGGGACCTAACAGAAGCCCTGCAGTAGTAGATTATCAAGGAGGCAGGTATTTAGTGAGGTGTGTAGCAGAAAAACAAGAGACAGTCCCAATAAACTGAAATAAGGGGAGGTTCTAACTCTAAGTACGGAAAACCCTCACTCTGAGGATAATTACATAAGGTATGGGACAATCCAAGAAGCTCCAGGATCTCTGTTCTCAGAGTTCTCCAGAGGATGACTACAAAGCTCAAGGCAGCATGGTCTGAATTTGGTGCAGACCTAGCCTTGAGGAGACACTGAGACTAGATAGCCTTCCAAGGTCCTTTCCAATATGAATTATCCTCTGAATGTCTTCTACGATCTGCTGCTTCATTAAGAACTGCTGAAAAATACACTGCTGGATTTTGCACAGCATGTCCTTAATGCATTAAGTGCCTGGAGCAAGGAAGATAATTCAGATTTCTCCCAGTCCCTTGGGGGTTCCTCTGCCCTCTTCAGGGAGTGGGACAGTTGTCCCGAATGACGTATTATAATACTTATGTAATTAAAGTCTGTGACTTATTGCAGACTTTCATACCGATTTGCATAAGAAATCACAATTCTTCTTGACCTCCTGACTTCAGCCAACATGACTGTGTCATTTTAATATTGCTATTTAATGTCGTCTTCTGGTGTTCAGTTTGTATGTTGTAGAAACAGAAAAGCCGAGGACCAGATTTTACAGAATACACTGAGCGAACTGGAAATAATAAGGCCTTCAGCTTCCTAGCACAGACCTTTACCACTTCAGATATTTAAAAGGGTTGTTTTACTGACAGCCAGTAGGAGGTGAGGACACAGTTTTTATCATCAGGTTTTACAGTGCTTTGCTAAGAGTAGAGAAACAGTGACACTCGGAACAGCGGAACACCTTACACTTGCTGAACATTGAATCTGTATGTCTGAAATATAGTAACGCTGGTCTAATGAATTGTAGAATCAGAGAAATGGAGAATCCCTAGGTCAGAAAAGACCTTTGAGATCATCAAGTCCAATCATACCTGTCCACTAGTAAATCATACCCCTAAGCATCTCATCTACTCGTCTTTAAAACTGAGACTCCACCACCTTACTGGGCAGCCTCTGCCAGTGCTTGAGAACCCTTTTAGTGAAGAAGTTTCCCTAATGTCCAATCTGAATCTCCCCTGGCACGACTTGAAGCCATTCCCTTTCATCCTGCAGTCTCCCCTCAGCCTCCTCTTCTCCAGGCCAGACAACCTTAGTAGGAATCAAATCCTTGGATTTTACAATGGAAAATTTCAGACAATATAAGCAATACTGACTCTGCCTTTAGCTTAAATGGTTAAACAGATCATGTGCCCGAAGAGGGCATTCAATAACATTCAGTAGTATTTTGGAGTTTTCTAGCAGTTAAATACCTTCATGAACACCATAGGAGATTTCTCTGCTGTGGTTTTCAGATCTGCCTTTGACAATTTAATTTTAATTAATTTTTTTTCTTTTTACTGATGCTCTAAATCTATACCAGGTTAGAATTCAGCTGCGATAGGTGTTTTACAGTCCCAAACTAAGTCATTAGTGAAAGAAAGTGAGAAGGGGGAGGAGGAGGGTATAACAATAGAATATGAACATTTATTTTAGAGACTAGCTCACCAGAGGAACACACAGTCTCAGCAGATGAATTTAAGTCCTAATTAGGGCATTGTCAATGGAATAGTTATTGTCCTAATCAGAAACTATGGCAGACAGGTGGTCTTTTAGACGGGTTGTAGAGGATACACGACGCATAATAAAGCCACCAGAGACTGGACAATATACTGATGATGCACCTAGTGCTCTTTCCAATGCTGCCCTTTGAACTGAAATCTAAGGCTTCTCCCTCTGATGAATGTGCACCTAATTGCATAACTATGACCTTTGAACTCCTACATTAACGTACAACATGCTTCCATTTGATGCCAGGATAGCATAAAGATCCTTGCAAGAAGAGTGGTTTTATTTTTGTCAGCTGCAGAGTATTAATGCAAATAATTTTGCTGTGCCAGTGACTATTAAGTGTTGAGTGGTGTATATTGCCACCACTTGGACCCAGTTTTACAAGCTGTTATGTGCTTATATTTCATTTTAGGAAGAATGTAGGTACCTTATGGTAACAGAAAACAAACCAAACTCCAAACATTAAAATTCTTCCAACGTCCAGAGCAATCATGTTGTTCATCACATGGTTTCTGTAAGCAGAACTGTCTAAGCTTGAGTGAGCTGTGATTCTGGGGGGTAGGAGACAGTATTTTTCTTCTACTTAAGTCTGCCTGAGATTTTCCAAGTAGATCTTCTTACAACTAAGCTCTGCAATAGCCTAATCTACTCAGAGCTTTCTTAACATACATTAATAATGATAATTTCAGCAATTGCACTGTTGAGAATACTTGACTAGTAATATGTGCCAGGCAGAGCGGATATCAGGGCCTGTAGCAATAAAGGGTAATGACTTTAAAGTAAAAGAGGAGAAATTTGAACTAGATATTAGGAAGAAATTCTACTCACTGGAACAGGTTGCTGAGAGAGGTTGTAGATGTCCTATCCCTGGAAAAATTCAAGGTCAGGTTGGATGGACTGGGGGCAATGGGTAAAAACTGGAGAGGGGCAGATTTCGAGTAGACATAAGGAAGAATGATGGGAGTGGTGAGGCACAGGAACAGGTTGCCCAGGGAAGTTGTGGCTTCCCCATCCCTACAGGTGTTCAAGGCCAGGTTGGATGGAGCTTTGAGCAGCCTGATCCAGTGGGAGGTGTCCCTGCCCATGGCAGGGGGTGGAACTGGATGGGCTTTAAGGTCCTTTCCAACACAAACTATTCTATGATTCTATGATTCATACCCTTTTTCCTCCTGAGTACAATCATACTAGAGGTACCCTTGTCCTGCACAGTGCTGACACTGCTAAGTCACAGGTAACACCACCAATGGGTATTTCTTTGCTCCTTCTTGTAAAATTGTGGGATTATTGTTACAAATTTTTTAAGGTTTGTTTGGCAAGAGATAGAGAGAACACAAAAGAGAAAACTCAGTTTTCTAACAAAGGTGTTAGCATGGATGTCTCTAGAACTTAGGGTCCAGCTCCAGCATCCACACAAGGAAAAATGTTCAGGTAAACTTCCACTGTCTACTTAATTTATCCTCCTGGGTTTTGACGATTAACTTCTTAATGGTCTACAAGTGTTTTCTCTACTACTGGAAATCTTCTTCCATCTTGTCCACCTAGGAAATGGGAAGTTTGTGTCTAAGAATTAAAATTATTTCTGATGTGGGACATCTTTTTAAAACAGGAAAGTAACAGGATCAAACTTCTGGTTTTCTGACAGCAGACACAATTCAAACTGGAATAAATTCAAGCTTGTCAACACTGAGAAAGTAATGTTTTTCAGTCAAAGTTTACTCTCAGTCATGATTTCACAAAGTCATGTTCTAAGTTAACTATAAGTAATTCAGAATCATACGATCAAATATTGGAAGGTGGTTAAAGAGTGACATTTTAATGTCAGTATTGTAAATTCATAAGTGGTAAATATTTAATTAGTTAATTTCAATTTACTAGCTGAAAATACAAGGTTGAAAAGGAGTTAGCCCACAGATGGTCCCATGAAGTTCCCCCCACTTATGCACCTTTCACGGAGCAGCATGGAGTGAAAATCGAAGTCCTATATTATGGCCAGAGTCAATGATCAAGTGGACCTTAACAAAAAAGGTGACAACCTCGCCCACTGTGACTGCCAGAGAGTTGTTGTTCACATGTAGGTCACTTCTGCGTGATGCAAACTCTGACCTGTAGTCATGAAGGCCTTCTAGTGGCTCAGTTGCTAAGAGATAGGAGGTTTTGCTTTGATGTTGAAAATAAACAGCTGTTTACACAGCATGTTTGCACGTGCTCTAATAGGATCACTTTGCTTATTTGGGTTTTTTTCCTACTAGTTGCACTGTGTTAACATCTGTCGAACAGCAAATAGCAATATCTGAAACACATGAATATTAATGATGATGCTACTTTCACTGTGGGAAGGACATGAAAGTAAATCTCATAAAAACCTTTGTATTTTAACATGTTTTTTAATTTGAAGATGATTACCTATTTCTCACATAATTTCCTCAAGTACTTGCAAGAGATTTTATCCCTTAACTTGAAAGCAGGGTTAGCACGGCTAGTCTCTAAATGTTTTCATTTTTTCTGAAGTCTGAAGACCACAGGTTATGATCATCCTGTCATATCTAGCATAGCATAATACATATAACTTCATTAAGTAATTTATGGACTTATTTGCACCTCCTGCCTTATTTGGAGCGTCTGTTATGAGAAAGGTACAGCTAATCTGGTATGAAAAGTCTCAAGTGAGAAGGAAAACACTGCATCTACAACAACCACCTTTGAAGTTTAGAACAGTGCATCTTATTAGCAGTTTGAATTTTGCTCTCATTTCAGTCATTGAATCATAGAATCATAGAATTACTTGGTTAGAAAAGACCTTTGAGATTACTGAGTCCAACCATACCTGTCCACTACTAAATCATATGGCTGAGAGTTTTGTCTACCTGCCTTTTAAACATCTCCAGGGATGGGGACTCCACCACCTCCCTGGGCAGCCTCTGCCAGAGCCTGATGACTCTTTCTGTGAAGAAATTTTCCCTAATGTCCAATCTGAACCTCCCCTGGTGCGACTTATCCAAAGTCTTCACTATCTTGGATTCATTTCACTTCACTTCTTTGGATTTCTTATCCAAAGGCTTCACTATCTATCCTATTTCAGCAGTATTATTCCTCCTGGACGCTGTGGCTGTGAGCCCCTGGCCAATATTTATTTGCTGCACATCAAGTAGAAATCTGCACTGATTGCATTTCTCTTGCCCATTTGGAGAGCTTTACATGAGCAGTTTAACAATAATCCTGCTTCAATGACTTTGATATAAAAGCCTGATTCTGTAATTCTCTGCTGCTGGTACAGGACGATAATGAATACATCCCAAAAAGCGATGTGTGTATGTTGTGTTGAAAATAACTGTCTGTAGTAATTTAATATTGTACACAGTAAAAATGTAAAATTATCTAAAATATTATAAAATATTTTTGGTTTTCTAAGCCAGCAGGTCTGAAGTAGCAAACAGCTCTTTCCAGTTTTCTTATGAACACTCCAGTTTTTATGCCTGTAGCCTCTTCCCATTTTTCTTTTTAGAGCAACATCACCTGTTTGTAGTCTGTCAGTTTTTCCCAAAACTCCACTGAACAGCAATTCATGAATAATTACTAAAGATCAGTTGTAATTTTTAAAATTTTTGAAAATGAAAAATAAAAATTTATTAATACAGTTTCTTTAATTAAAATCTGCCTTTATATAAATTTAGAAATTGATTAAAAATCAGGGGGTTTCTCAGTCTTTCCTTCATTAGCACTCCAGTAATTTGGTTTTTTTGAGAAATATCCCTGGAATTTTGAGAGAAATGTAGGAAATGGTAATTAAAACCATATTGCCTAGCACATCTCTTACTTATATATTTATTAACTTTGAAATAAACATTTCTGGTCACTTTGTCCTTATTCATTTTGGGACTGATGACCATAATCTGTTTCTAGACCACAAATATCTCATGGTACCAAGGTAGCATTTAGTCATAGAATCATAGAATCATAGAATGGTTTGGGTTGGAAGGGACCTTAAAGCCCATCCAGTTCCACCCCTGCCATGAGCAGAGACACCTCCCACGGGATCAGGGGCTCCAAGCCCCATCCAACCTGGCCTTGAACACCTGTAGGGATGGGGCAGCCACAGCTTCCCTGGGCAACATGTTCTCTCATAGTAAAGAAATTCCTCCTTATGTCTAGTCTAAATCTGCCCCTCTCCAGTTTATGCCAATTGCCCCTCGCCCTATCACTACAAGCCTTTGTAAACAGTCCCTCCCCAAAAAATGCATAGCTTTCAGGGAAAATTTCAGTGAACATCATGTTGTGTTCAAAACAGGGGTCCAATTCTACCTTCAGTGGAGTTTGGCAGGAGCTGGAGCATCTCACCAGTGCCCTGCAGCTGGGAGGTATCAGCTCTGGAATTACCAGGCAAGTTCACTGGTGATGCTAGAGCACAGCCACCTCCCTCCCTGCTGAGCTCACCCCAGCGTGGTGGGTCCTTCTGCATGAGGAGGGAAAGCATCACCTGTGAAGGGGGAGAGAGCTGAGGAGAGCAGAGTGCTCCTGCGTTCTGCTGGGTACGGTGACCCCAACAGCCAAATGCAAAATCCTTACTCCATGGGTGCTGTGGGTCTCTGGATTTCCAGGGAGTTCAAAGTAAAGTGGGTTGTAGCACTTAAAACCTGGCATGGTAGAGAGCCAAGACAGCGCTGCCTACAGGAGCATCCAGTGAAGGATGGTGCCCACAGGAGCATCTTGCAGCTCTGAAAGACAGTGCCCACACAGACCACAACTTTGCAGTACAGTGGGAATAATTGTAAAACTGTCCTTGTATGTATTCCCAGAGTTTATCTTCCTCCCAGACTCAGGGATAATGCAGTCTGGTTTGGTACTATAGTAGCCGTCACCAAAAATAAAGATTCTATCAGGAATCACTGCAAACCTCAGAAAATTGTCACTAAAACTACCAGACTGTCTCGCCAGGAATTCATTCCACGTGTCTTGGTGTTATTCCATTCTTAATACACACTGATCTCTGAGTCTCAGCTGCAGTCAGGCTGTGTGCTTGAAGTTGTTGCATTAGTAACTTCACATTGTAATCACAGAATCATAGAACAGTTTGGGTTGGAAGGGACTTTAAAGATCACCTAGTTCCAACCCCCTGCCATTAGCAGGAGACAAACAGCCTAGTTTTAATAAAAAGCAATGATCTGTCTCTAAGATGATGTACAAAGAGATTACACTCTTTAAGTATAATTTTTGTTGTTCTGTGTCAACTTTCATTGTGTTCCTTTCCTCTTTGTCTAAATTGACTGAAGTTGTTTTTTACCCATATTGTATAGTAAATTTCAAAATAATCACACTTTGTTACAGTATTAGGTGCCAAGTATTTCTCTGCACAGTGCAGGCTCTGTTTTTATAAAAACTCTGTCCCTAGCCACCTGGCAGCTCATTGTTAATTCATGTGCGTTTAGTTACAGCTGGCATGAAAACCAGAGTTTTCCAAGGACACTCTGCAGACTTGCCCGGTGGAAATTACAACTTCTATAAAATTGTTTCATGATCAAATTCTTTTTTTCTCAGGCCTTTTTTTTCAGATCATGGACTTGGGTAGAAGTCCTGGAGCCACTGAGCTGCCAGGATAACATGTCTAACTAGAATTACACTGAAGGTAACCAAACAACTCTTAAATAAGACAGACATTTCCATCTGTTGATTCCACTGCGGGGTCAACATTTAGGACATTCAATGATTCCCATAGAGACGTGCTACCCGCTTTGCAATTTTTGCTTTTAAATTTCTAAGCAAAGTCTGGTTGAGGTTTGTCGGTGTTTATTTTTTTTTCTAAACTTGCAGAATTTTTAATAATATTTAAGTCATTTGAAATTATAATCTGCCTAAGAGAAAGATCCAGAGACTTTGGCCCTTGAGAGAGTGCCAGGAAGTCAGGAAAGGTGTTAAACCAGTACAGAATATCAACCTTTAAGCAGAATAACATGTAGTTAAAAATAGAATGAATAGAATGTAGTTAAAAATAATGACCACTGTCTTAAAAATTAAAAAAAAACAAAAATAACTTACAGACACAGACTATGCCCTTTTCAAATGTAATAATGTATTTCTTCAGGCCTGTAATTGTAATAATTCTGTTTGGCTGTGAGACAAGTGAAGCTGTGGCCCAGGAAGGTGATGTGGGTGGTACAGACCCATCTGGGAAGGTGATGAAGGAAGGAGGAAGAGAGGAGTTGCCTTCAGAGCTCCAAGTAGGTGTCCCAACGTATCTCATGATAGAGATTTTCCACAGTTCTTCTGACTGAAGCAATCAGAGTAAAATACTGTGCAGTTCACCACCTACCACAGTCATTTGACCCTCATGAATTAACGAAGGGTATCAGTGAATATCTAACATGTTCTGCCATAAGTATCTGCCACAATATTCTGTCTTAAGCCAACTCATAGCATAAAATTGAGATTACTTGGATTATTTTCTATGCTAAAAGATAAGATTTGAGGTGGAAACTTTGCAGGTGTGTAGTCTGATGATACGAATGTAGGTTCCTTTAGTCAAAAAGTTCTCAAGTTGTACAAATCAGTCACGCTCCCGGGTCTAAGGCCTTGGTTTGTTCATTTTGGTATCCTGAGATTCCTTAATGAACAACTAAGGCTGAACTTGAACACGCGCTAATGATTCGCAGTCAGTTGGGGAGTACAAAAATGGGAATGGGGCTTTTTATCAGGGAGTGCTGTGATAGAATGAGGGGTAGCATTTTTAAGCTGAAAGAAGGGAAATTTGGATTAGATATTAGGAAAAAAAAATTTCCTATGAGGGTGGGGAGGCCCTGGCCCAGGTTGCCCAGGGAAGCTGTGGCTGGCCCATCCCTGGAGGTTTTTAAGGCCAGGTTGGATGGGGCTTGAAGCCCCTGATCCAGTGGGAGGTGTCCCTGCCCATGGGAGGGAGTTGGAACCAGATAGGCTTTAAGGGTCCTTCCAACCCAAATCATTTGGTGATTCTATGATTCTAAATTTCTTTTGCTCATTAGAAACTCATTATGACTAGACTATAACTTGTGAAAGAGGCTACATTTGTAAATAGATAGGTGCAAGGATGTTTTAAATGTTTCGTAAGTCAGACAAGAAACTTAAATCAAATTATTGGAACTGGGAAGCAGTCCCACTTCTGCAGGTTTCTCTACTCCTGCCACAGTATTATAGTAACCGTGACAGAAGTAGTAATGGTAACTGCAAAGGAATCTGTTTGCAAAAATGGACTTATTTGAAATTGTATAATCAGCCTGAAGGTTGAAGTTGAGCAAAGGAAAGGTAGGATTGCTTGCAAATGCCTTGTAAGCTGTTATTCTTCTTCCTTTATGCAGTGAGTAAACTAAAACTCACTTTATGTCACAGTGATTTGCTTTGTGCTTCAGTATAACAAACCTTTAAATTAACAAACCCTCAAATTAGCAAACAATAACCATTTCGAGCAATATTTCTAATGGAAAGTAGAAGTTCTAAATGACAAATTGAATTCATATATTACATTACTAAAACATCTCTCAGTTACTGCAAATGAACACCCAGTTGATGTGGGGGTTTTACACCCATTACTTTCATTATTATTTTAAAAACTATCTCTGTATCTATTTCTCTGTTCAGTTACATAGATGGAAACCAGAAGCAGTACAGCTAAAATTAATAAAGCTGTGATTCTGTAAAGCCAGAATACATGGCAGAGATATTAAGTTACAGAGTCTCTTTCTCTTCCACCTTAGAATGGAGTAAAACCACTGCACAGCTATTGGCTTAATTGGAAATCTATGTCATTTACATGAATACGAATAAAGAGTAGATGGTTTGTTTTTATTTTCAATAGCTATGATAACTGAAGCCATATGTCCTATTACATAAAACATATGCTCTCCATAACTCCTGTCCATACAGAATTGGCATATATAAACTACAGATTACAGTTCCAGCAGAAATTAATTGCCTTCTACCTTCTCTTTTCCTACTGGAGTACTTCAAGGGAATAAAAAGGTTTAGTCTAGAATTTTGCCAGTTACAAAACATAGATTATTTTAAAAATCTTGAAAGGAATCGAAAGGTAAACCACAAAAGAAATAAAAGATGAAGTTATTCACTATTCATCAAAACACAAGAGTTCTATCTGCAATACTAGTTACAATCTCTGTTGTGCAAGTGACCACTGCAGACCCAGGGCTGTGGTTCATGGTCAGGTGAAGAACTAATATATCTGCCAGATACATAAACTCTGGTTGTAGTTATTGGAGAACTAGTCAGCATGGTCAGTGCATCCTAAAGAATTATTCAGCTCATCAGCCATGAGAAATCCATTTTATGGTGAGTAGAACTGCTTTTCTCATCTGTGCTGTATTTACAGTGAGAAACTGAGGTGTGTAAGCCTGAAGGTAAATCCCACCCCAGATGACTTCACACCTTATTCTGAAGCAAATGTCCATCAGTATTGTAGGAAATCTTTCTAGAATCAAAGTTAAAAGTTTCAGAGACATTAGGCAGAATTGTCTTCACCAGATCCAGCCAACACTGGTTGCTTTGAAAAGGCTAGACCTTGGAACCCACCTTATGTTTTTTCCTCCTTCTCTGCAGATAGTTATGAAGTTTATCAGTTCACCCTCATCTCCTAGGCCAGTTGCCTTGAAAGGAATGAAGTGGAGAATCCGGAGAAGGCACAAGAAGGGAGAAAGAGGCCTGAAAAACCTTCCTCCAGAAAGAAAGTTTAGCTGATGTGGACCCCTAGAGTCGCTACTCTCTCCTATGTAAGAGAGAAACTGTCCCCATGCAAGGAATACTAAAAAATTATTCTCTTTTGTGTAATATTAAATATTGATAATGATGAATATTGATGAGAGGAAACTGAAGTTGGGTATAGTATAAGAAATCTGTTTTGAAGAAAAAATATTTATGGTTAGGTACACTTTTAGTAATACTAAGAACGTATTATGATATTAATATTATTTAAAAAGCCTGCATGTAATTCCAGTAAATACAGGAAATTAGAATATTGTTATAGTTTATAAATTAAATTTAAATACACAAGAAACACCAGTCTAAGAAAGGCTCCAAAAACCTGAATATGTTTGCCTAAACTCTATCCTACAAACCATAAGATTGAAGCAGTTAAGGATCAGCCCATTTATTTTAAACATGATTTGCTATTCACATTTGAGCTTCCTTCTCCATGAATTGATGTTTCCGTCCAACAACTTGTACAACAACTGCTGTATATGGAGTGACGGTGTTGTCTTTTTTTTCCTCCTTGTTTTAAGGCTTTTATTCACGACTTACTGATGTAGGTGTTGGTTCACTATTTTAGGCTTCATATGTTCATTCCACTTCCCATAACACTTTCTGTGGATGCTCTGGGTGAGTTTTCAATGCTCTTCTTCCAAATTTTTTGCTATTTATCTGTTTCGTAAAAATGTTCCTAGGATTCTGATAATGAAGTTGCAATACCAAGAGTGAAAATTCACTTTTACCTTATCAGTGTTCACAAAAGTCTTGACATGGTTGCATGTAAGTGTTCAGATTTATAGAATTATAGAATCATTAGGTTGGAAAAGACCTTTGAGATCATTAACTCTAGTGGTACCTGTCCACTGCTAAATCATGTCCCTAAGCAATTCATCTGCCCATCTTTTAAACCCCTCCAGGGACAAGGACTCCACCACCTCCCTGAGCAGCCTCTGTCACTGCCTGAGAACCCTTTCAGTGAATAAGTTTTTCGTGATGTCCAGTCTGAACCTGCCCTGGTGCAGCTTGAGGCTATTCCCTCTCATCCTATCTCCTGCCACTTATTATGCCTTATGTTTAGGCATCGCATTTACAAAATTTCCTTCTCAAAGATCATCTTAAAGCAGGTGCTTTAAAAAGAATTATGAGTATCACTGCAAAGACTCCGTACAGTCCATCTGTTTTGAGTTTTGTCCTAACAGTTTCTCCTGTTATGAAGATGCATCTCATCTGTGTCTCTATATGTCATAATTAAGAAATTTCAAGAAAAGGAGGAAATTTGTTCCAAATATTGTGCAGGTAACTTTCCCCAGTTTTCAACACTACCACAATCTCAGTGTCTTTTCTGTTTGCTTTAAGATTAGTTTTACTCTATAAATGATAATCGAGACAGTTGTTTTGTGCATAAAAGAAATGGATTTACTGTACCAACATAATGTGATCCTAATTGTATTAGGCTATAAAGTCACAAACCAAAGCTTGGCTGCTTTGTTCAGACTTGAGATTAAAGTTCTTTTTCTTTTCTTATGGTAAACCTAATGACATGGATATTTTGCAAATGTATTTGCCCTCAGCAACTTCCTTTTTTAAAGCCAAAAATAGTGTACTGCTTAAGAAAAAAAAAACAAAACAAAACAAAACAAAAAACAAAACCAAGCCCCAGCTTGGCCCTGTGCCATGTGGTAAATACAGTGCACAGGGTCCCGTCGGGGTCACCTGAAGTGCATGACCCAGTCTGAATTCTTTCAGTTTGCATGACCCTGTCAGTCCTAAACCAATGATTCCGACAATATTTCTCAGCATCCCTGCTGAATGTTTCAATCTGGCTTCCTACTGCTTTTCATACTGATAGTAGCTTTCAATTCGATGAAATGAAGCCATAATTAAACAAATACCATTCCATAAATAATTATAAAATAGTGCTTAGACCGTCATTCGAGCTGCCTGCAGGCATTTTCAGTTACTTGTTTATGTTTGTGTTATGTGGTTTTTCTATAATACCAATAACTCTCTCTCTCCTGCACATCTTTAATTCCTCTCAGATGATCTTGGTTTACAACATTATTTTAATTCTCTTAGATATCTTTCCAGGACTCAGTAACCTCACTCTGCGGGAGTGGATACTGGGAATTTGCAAGTGTGCAATAAACTTCCTGCCTCTTTTCAACAATTACCCTGAGATGCTTTCTGCCAGTCCTGAGTGCTAGGGAAGAAACTAATGATGCCAGAAAGCTGAAGTCCCTGATGATTCTCAGAATCTATTTTGCTTGTGGGGTCATTCAATTATGTCTGAAATTAGCTCAGTTATTAATTTTGGTTTGCAAGGATAAAAATAGAAAATATTTTGAAAGCTGGGGCTGTGTTCAAAGTGCAATTTGAATAAATTGAAGAACGGTTCTAACTGTGGGGTCTGAGGGTTGTTCCACTTTTACATAAATGCTGAGACAGCAGACTTGTGTCAAGACCTCCCTGCTTAAAACTTCAAAGGAATTCTTTCCAAGCAGAGAGTTTACTCTAGAACAGTGCAAGTTCCTCCCTGAGGTTCAAAGGGTCATTGCTAGAAAACTCATTATCTGCAGGGGCTGATGACTTGAGTAAAAAACTAAAAAATAGTATGAATATTACCACGCACACAAGGTCAGAGGATGTGGGACTTGGTCAACAAACAGAAGAAGACAGGTAGGTGTTTCAGGGGGTGGGATGAGTGTGGTTACAGTGCAAAAACATTGGTTTTTCAAGTGTGGCAGAAACATTTTATCCAAACTGTCTAAATTTACTTTCAAAGTCAAACCAAGGCTGGTGTTGAAACTTCTGTCAAAAGAGCTACAAGGAAGGAGGGCAGACTCCTCCTTGTTGAAAAAAAATAAATCCAACTGTGGTGCAGAGTCAGCAAAGTATAGTTCTGCTAAATTTTCTTTTTTTTCTGTACTTGGTACAAGGGACAGAGAGGATATCAGGGTGTAAGATACCAGATGTGACAAGACTGGAAAAATGGAGCTAAGGCAAAAAGCTTTCTACACATTAGCCAGCAAGACTCTGCGGAGTGATGGTATTTTAGTCACCTCTAGGTCCTGCAGGACTAGGTTATCTGTCCTTGTTCTTGGCTGTGCCATTCCTACAGTGTGAATGTTTAGGATCATATCTACTGACTGTAATCCACCAAAGAAAATTGCTGGGTATGAGGCTGTTCAGTACCAGGAATTCTCCTGCCTCTCTAGGAAATCATTATTTCCTTCTCAATAGCACTGCCTGCTTCAGCTATTTATAATCATCAATTGCTTGGTCCTTTTATTCAATGTGGTCCCCTACTCACACCCACATATAGAATCATAGAATCCCTAGGTTAGAAAAGACTTTTGAGATCATCAACTCTAACTGTACCCGTCCACTACTAAACCAGATCTGTAAGCACTTAATCTGCCCATCTTTTAAACCCCTCCAGGGATGGAGACTCCACCACCTCCCTGGGCAGCCTCTGCCAATGCCCGAGAGCCCTTTTAGTGAAGAAATTTTTCCTGATGTCCAGTCTGAACCTGCCCTGGTGCAGCTTGAGGCCATTCCCTCTCATCCTATCTCCTGTCACTGGGGAGAAGAGAACAATACCCACCTCTCTACAGCCTCCTTTCACACAGTTGTAGGCAGTGATAGTGTCTCCCCTCAGCCTCCTCTTCTCCTCAGTTCCCTCAGCTGCTCCTCATAACCCTTGTTGCCCAGCCCCTCCACCAGCCCTGTTCTCCTTCTCTAGATGTACTCCAGGACCTCAGTGTCTTTCCTGTTATGAGGGGCCCAAAAATGAAAACAGGAGTCGAGGTGCAGCCTCACCAGTTCTCAGTCCAGGGGCAGAATCCCTTCCCCGCTCCTGCTGGCCACACTGTGTCTGATCCAAGCCAAGATGCCATTGGCCTTCTTGGCCACCTGGGCCACTGCTGGCTCATGTTCAGCTGCTGTTGCCCAGCACCCCCAGGTCCTTCTCTACCAGGCAGTTTCCAGCCACTCTCCCCAAGCCTGGAGCTGCTCGGGGTTGTTGTGTCCCAAGTGCAGGACCCGGCACTTGGCCGTGTTGAACCTCATCCCGTTGGCCTCAGCCCAGCGGTCCAGCCTGTCCAGATCCCTCTGCAGAGCCTCCCGACCCTCAAGCAGATCGACACTTCCTCCCAACTTAGTGTCATCTGCAAACTTTCTAAGTGCGTATTCAATCCCCTTGTCCCGATTAATCGGAGTTACGGGATCATTGGCTGTGACTGTTGGGTACAACCACATACAGTTCCAGAACACAGAACAGCAAGAGCATAACTCCATTGGGAGAAAAACAAAACTTTCTCAAAGGAAGATGCCACTCGAGAGAACAGCACAGCACAGCTGGTACTGATCCAGCTGTTTGACCTTTCCTATGCATATTTTATTATGAATACACTTCAGCAAATACATGCATGCATTAAAAAAAATCCTCAAAAAAAAACCAACCCCATATTCCACCAATCTATTAGCTTACAAGCAAGGAAAAGAAAACAAACATTTGTCAGGCATCAATCACGGTATATGTCACACAGTAGAAATGAACCCTGTGAGAACCTCTGAGGGTGAGGACCCCCATATGTCGGATGCCCTGGCCAGATCTGTTGTCTTCATGCTAACTATCAGCGCTAAATATAGGGTACAGCATGTTATATTTATTTAGCAGTCAGTATATTTAAGCAATTAGCATAGATCCAATGAGACACAACCCTATGGAAAAACAATTTATGTCCATCTTAGTAAATTCAGCTGTTTCAGGAAATATTTCCAGATACTGATGCCAATCCTACATTTTTAGAATGACTGCTGATGCACTTTTGGCCCAAGTCAGAAGTTTCTGAGTAAAACTTGAGTTAACGTAGGATAGGAATCATTTCCAAAAATCAGATTAGATATTCTGGAGAGCTAAATTTTTTAGTGGGGACTGGTTCGTCCCATTTAGCCTTGGGAAGAGAGAATAGGTGATGACACTGGGTTGGTTAACTCATAGAAAGGGTTGCATTCTCTGAGGATGCTGGGCCACTGGCCCAGTACTGAATCTGAACGAAAAATATCAACAATTGCATTTCTTGACATGTTTCATGGGGAAATGTATATTTTCTGCACAGCTTGCTTTCTTTACCAGCACAAAATGGTTGAAATGGTATTTTTTCATAATATTTTCATTTTGTATCAACACTTGTTGCTGCCTTCAATAATTAACCAAAGATGAGAAGAACTTATTGACAATTTTGTGTGTGTGTGTATCTGTGTGTAAGATACAATAAAGATGTAACTAAAACTGTCATTTCTAGATTTTTGCTGTCTATGAAGAATGGAAGACTAAGTATCATAATTAAACACCAGAGCTAAAAGGAAATGTACCTGGCTTGCAGATTCATGTCTCTCATTCTGTTAGTATTCCAATTTTTAAAACAAAAAACTACATTAGAATTGTGAGTTCTGACTGAAATGAATTTAAATATAACTGTTATCATTGATTTGAGACAAAAAGAGCTTCCCACCACTCGTATCTTGAGTTGAGATAGAATCTCTTTTCTTACACTCAAGTTTTCTTGCACTCCTTCTACATGAACATAATTACACCAGAGGGGATCCTTCATCCTCTATACTTTGGTCTCTCAACTGCTGCTGTAAGTTTGATGTAATTTTAATAATATTTGTGCTATGTAATGACTTGCAATAGGCTTCAGAATGATTTTCCACTCTAATATGTTCTTCCCAAAGGATTCAACAGCAAAACGTAACCATCAGCAACATGAAAAGTAACTGCCATAGAGTCTGAAGCTTTCAAAGTTAATGCTGCACTACTAAAATACCAGAATATCTCACGTTATGACATCAAAAGCTTTTATTTTATGCATAGTACTTTAATTCCACATTTTTTTTCTTGGCTACTGTTTGCCTGATTGAATGTTTTACAGCATTATTCCAATCTTTATGACTGTTTATAAATTTATCTTTCTCTTCCCCTTGCTAAAGAGTAAAAAGAAGTATTATTTAAAATCAACTACTTAAAATATCTGTGCTATAGTCTGATAGAAATACTTTGGATTGTCAAAGCTCAAACATTTCCTAAGTGACTTGAGAATTATTTTGGGAAATGTAAGTGCAAGTGACATGGATATAGTTTATATTTACTCTCCATTTTTTTTTATTTTGCAATTTGAAATAAAAAATACTGTGTTGCAAGTTATAATCATCATAAAACCAAAATTGTTCATGTTCTCCTTAGTTTGCATCATTACAACAGTGTGCATTTTATAATCCAAAACTTAATTCTCAAAACAAGTATTCTTTGAGTGTAACTCTGTTTGGATACAGACCTAGATACAGAATTAAATTTTATATGTGCCATCTAAATATTAATTTTCTTGTTATCTTCTTTGCATATGACCAGATTTTGTAATAACTGTGGCTGAATTGGAGACTTGATGGTTCAGGGTGTCCTCAGCTGGCTGCCAGATGTCCATGCAGCTTCTCTCTTACTGCCCACCTCCTTGGCAAAATAAAGGGGAGAAAATAAGAGAAAAAAAGCTCATGGGTTGAGATAAAGACAGTGAGATAACTTACCAATTATTATCACAGGCAAATAGACTCAACTTAAGGACAATTAGTTTAATTTATTGTCATTTAAAATAGAGTTGGACAATGAGATGAAAAGACAAACTGAAACAGCACCTCTCTCACACACCTTGGGTTTTTTTGGGGTTTGTTTTTTTTTTTATAAGGCTCAATTTCACTGCATTACCAGCACCTCTACCCTCCCTCCCCTGCCCAAGGGGTGCAAGGGTTTGTGGAATGGTGGTTGTGGTCAGTCCCTAACAGCTCAAACATGCAGCTTCTTCCTTTTCACAATTTTCTCCTGCTCCACCGTAGGTTCTTCCATGGGCTACGGGACAACCTCTGCTTGAGCACCTGGACCACACCCTCCCCTTACTTGTTCTCTAACCTTGGTGCTCTCAAGGTTGTTTCTTGCTTTTTTACCCCTCTCCTACCTTCCTATCACCCTCCCTGTATCTCTATCTTCCCTCAGTACTTTTGCCTTTTCTTCTACATTTTCTCCAGAGATGATGTGACCTGAGGGGGTTGGTTGGGGCCACCTGGAACCACCCATGTCTGGCACAAGGCAGCCCCAGCTGCTCCTCACATAGCCCACCCTGCACCCCATACAAATGTCCTTTTCTTTTAAATAATAAAATTTAAATATTGATGACGTTTTGATTTTCAAAAACAGCCAGGTACTCTTGAAAGCTATTTTGCATCTTGCTTAAGGAGATAATTTTTCCCTTGCTTTATTTCTCATTTTCCATGACAATATTCAGTTTAGCAGCAGCAGGATCAAATCTCTGATGACGTTCAGGAATTGCAATTTAAGTTTTCAGTTTTACCCTTTGTTCTGAAAGCTCAACATTTCTATCTGTATTTACTCTGTTAAAGCACCTTGTCCGGATGGAACCAGATGCAGAATTTTCAAATCACACTTATCTCAGCCACCCTTAAGGTATTTGCTTAACAACATAGGACTCAAGGACCAAGAAGTTACTTCCAATGATGCAATTATTTTAAATAGAATGAAATAATTCTGAAGTCATTTATTTCTGTGAGGTGAAGAATTCTGACTGTAAGAGGTGTTATTAGGTAAATGGCTGTAAAATTGCTGCTTACCTTAGGATCAGACTTTGAGTTTCCTAGTGTTGCAGAAGGCCCTGTTGGTTTTGACAATAATTTTGATCTGTTTCTGTACCTTTTTCATCTTTCCTGTGAGATAGGGCTAAAGGAATTACGCGTCGTATACAAGATGCACCTGTGCCATAGATTTAAGCAGTGATAAAAATGTTTTCTGTTTTCTACTCTATTGGCTTTCTGACAATTCTTAACACTTTTTTAATTGCTAATGATTATTAAGTTGATGGCTTTATAGGAATAATTTTAATAAAAATCTCATGTCATTGTTGAATGGAAATAGAGCTCATCACTCTGTATGTACTCCAAAACTTGTTTTATTCCCTTTGCATTACTTCACATTTATCACCACCCAGTCTTGGTTGTCAAATTATTGTCCAGCACTCAATGGATTTCTGGAAAGTCTAGATATTATTTTTGGTTTAATATATCAACAAACCTAGTCACCTCACTATTTGTTCCTATTCTAGTTCAATATAGTAAAAAAAGGTCTAGATATAGATCCCAGTGTAACCTCTCTTTCAGAAAGCAGCCATTGAATCATACCTAGTGCTTCACCTTTCAACCTGGAATTAGCTTGATTTGATTTTTAAAAATGCTTTTAACAAAACTGATCTTTCAAGATATAAAAGAACCTTTTTGAAAATTTAACTGCATCTTCAACTGGAATATCAGAGTTTACCATTGCTCATTGGCTTTTTTATTTCTTCGAAGAACTCTAACTTATCTGGAAGAAGTGATTTGCCACTACAGAACCCAAGTTATTTCTCCTTCATCGTATCATGGCGATCTATATCCACTAATTCTATTCCTTATTATAATTTCAATGAACTTACTTGGTATGGAAGTTTTCTTTCATTGGTTCCATGTTCCTTAGACTTTACTTTACAATTTAACATCACATTTATTAACTTACAGTCCTCAGATACTAAAGCTGTTTTAAGTATTAATGTGTTCAGATAAATTTAATAGTTTGATGGTTTCTTCTTCAAGTATTTGAGTGACTCCTTGTTGGTTCTATACTTCATTTTTCACTTTGCAGTACCTCTGGCTAGTCTCCTCTAGAGAATGATTCCAGCCTGGGAATGTTCCTCAGCTTCCCTACACCAGGGAATTAATTTAGATTTTCTAATATGAGCCTGTATTTTCATTTAATTTAGTTTCAGTTTGCTGGATAACTTGGTATGCAACATATTTCAATGATGTACAGATCACAGATTGCTTATTATGTTACATCTTCAGTGGATGAAATTAATTTCCTAGATGTATGCATACATTTAGCGCTGTCGGTAAAATGTTATAAATACTTATGACAGGAAGTTTCCTTCAAACTTAAAACCTCTAATGAGAAGTCCAGAACACACTGATTAAAGAAAACAGATACCAACAAGTCTAGTTTCTATGTGAAATGTAGTTTTGAAAAAATTACCTAGACCTTTCAGGATTGTCCTTAATGGATGGCAATTTCCTCTTCAAGGAACTCAAGCAATTACACTGGCTTATGAGACACCACTTATCGAAATATTTCCCACAGGTATTTTAGAGAACTGTAGGTTTTTTAGGCTGTGATGCCTGCATTTTGAGCTTTGCTCTGACTCCCTCAGGCCAAAAGCTCATGAGTCATTATGTGACCTGCCTTTGGAGGAAGGCAAGAGGGTCTAACTCAGTAGTCAGGGGTTGTTTCATCCTCTCCTTATTCCCCTTCTATAAATAGGCCCAATGATTTTGTTTACTCTAATTTCTTCTTGAGTTTTTCCCTGTAATCCTGGAGATTTCCTCTTGGTAGAGGAGGAAATTGAAAAGGACAAGAGATTGGCTTGTTGGGTTGTTTATTTTTTTAGGATAAAATAGGAGGGGGAAGTGTGCATGGGAGAATGAGAAGGAGAAGAGAACGAGCATCAGATAATGAATAACAGGAAATTTGAGCCATCTGAATAGCAGCAGAGGTAACTGATGTCTGCAGGTGGTTTCTGTGCAAAGCTTCAGTGCTCCAGACAGCCAGGGGAAAAAAACAGAAAGGGGAAAAATAGACGGATCGCTTAAAAGAAATTGAGAAAACTCTCTGGTTTAATGAAAGTTTTTCAATGTGTGCAGACAAAAACTCCTAATCCTTAGCGGCATCTGTTGAGATGTCTTTTCCATTTGACTTTGTTTCTTAAACTTAAAAAATTTGGTTTATTTTGCTGTCCCTCGATTCAGATAGAGGGAGTGAGCGACTGCTACAGACAATGTGAGAGTTTTGACTGGCCATTAGAAGGCAAATCTGCACACCTTGAAACAATTCCTGTTAGTTGTCAATGACTTTTTGTTAGTTTCTGCTGCAATGTAGTTTGATTTCAAGTCCTTGCCTTCCTTAACATACACAATGTTCCTTCTTTCTGTCTTGGATGATCTCTTCTCTTCAATCAATGTTCCATATTTCATATAAATTATTATTCAAAGCCTTAGTTCGATTCTTCCAATGCAACATATGGACAAATATTTCACCATTAACAGGTGTATACACCTGTGTAGCATTAATTCACTTTTGGTTCAGGGGAAGAAGTCAAAATTCATTGCCTTTCACAGTTGTTAATTGTGAAGGGGTCACTCAGGAGTGACACTGGAGTCTTTAAGACTAGTATCACATGTGCTTTACCCCGTGGGGTGGTGTCAAATCAGATTAACATAGTTTTTCATACAAATGACGCAGCTGAGCAAGATAAGCAGGTCAACAAATCCCTATACATCAGCTAAAAACTGTTAGGTGGATTCGAGTATGTTTTAAAAGGATTTTTATATTTAAACATGCAAGTAACGTCATAGAACTACGCAGGACTAGTCCAATATATAATACTAAGCAGCTTCAGACTATTTTTCTTTGTTTCTAGGTGTTGCTTTCATGATGCCAAAGAACACTAGAAAAAATTAAGAACACAAATCTATGAATCTTTTTCTCCATCTATTTAATTAAGAATAACCATTTCACTTGAAAGCTAGCTGTCAGCACTAATAAATAAACAAATAGTACTCTAAATTTGTCATGCTGCCCAGTAAATCTCATTTTTGTGTATATATTTTTAAAAATATATAAATGCAATTTTTCAAGTGTTATTTTCAGTCCTTAGGTTTTAAGAGTCTTGTGAAAAAAGCTACTAAATAATGTTTTTGTAGCAACAGTGTCGCATGTTCTTTTTTATTCTGAAGGAAAATATGACCTGTGCATGCACTCTTGCTCATTTATAGCCTTCTAAAAGAGTTTTTTTTCCATAGCCTTAAATTTGCTTAACAGGTATTATTTTAAGAAAAGAAAAATACCTTGAAGGTTTTGTGTTCATTGTGGACCACACTGGAATTTTGTCACACCTATTAGCTGAACGTGGGACCTCACAAATGCAGGGAAACCTACTCATAAATGAAATATTTTCTGCTTTAAAAAAAACATGTACAATATACTACTGCAGTCATCTTTTCTGATTTTAGTGCCTCTTGAATACTGCAAGTAAATGATATCATTAAAACCATCTGAGAATATTAATGATGAAAGCTTTTTGAAACACTCTCATCCTGTTCTCGTCAGCCTCCTGGCAAATGTTGACACAAAAGTTTAAGTCATTTCCTATTCACATTTTGCTGGAATATTTAGTTTTCCAAAAAGCAGCATCATATTCTAACCTTCTATTTTTAACACTAAGAACAAAGGTCAGTTACAAGTCACAAGCCATAACCTCACTTCAGGAACTGTAACTCAAATGTTTAGAAGGATTTGGTTTTGGATTAACATATATGGGGTGTAGAGGAGAACAAGGACTTAGAATTTTCTGTTCAAACTATCCTAAACATGACAGATATTGATGCAGAAAATAGGCTTTGTTTTTGCTGGTTGTTTCTGACCACGCAGGTATGGTGCACCTAAGAAAAAAATAAGCCAAAACCTTCTGGAACTTCGAAGGCTTGAAAGGTTGTAATTTCAGGCTATGCATCAAGGTGACTTCCCAATGGGAGGAAGATCTACTGCCTTGTAAAGATGTTTAATAGGTTAGCTGCCCACCTTTGCTCCTTTGCAAAGTCACTGATTTTAAAATCTCTCGCTTTGGTGCTAATCAGTTCTAGCTCCACTGACTTTAGTAGAAATACTCTCCACCTCAAGGCTGCCAGTGAGCTGAATATCTAAGAGGACGAGACATGTTTTGCTTGGGGTAGCTGTATTTCCTGCAGGATGAAGGTCACCTGTCTAAGCTATGCAGAGTGTGTAGGGAAAAAATCTTTAGACCCATTCTCAGTGTTGAGGAAGGACTGAAAGTATTGAGGATGCATCCCAAAGAGGCTGGCCCGAAATGAGAGAGCGCTCCAAGAATAGGGGAGAGAGAATAATGGGAGTATGTTGGAGGTTGGGTGGTGTCTGTCAGATTCATCATGATATCAGACATTTATATAAGATATTAAAGAAAATAGCCCCTTCATAATCATTGTACTGAAGAGCTTATTCAGCACTTACGTGGTGGATGGGATTAGGGGTCCCTCCAGTCATGCTTCCTAATGGGCTCTCTTTTCCCATGGAAGAGAAAGACACCTTTATGTAAATAATCACCCTGCAGGAGAGAAGTGAAACAGGGTCAGATTGCAGGATTCTGTTTCCACTTAGGTGTTCTTAGGCTTGTCTGTCTCCTTAAACCACTTTTCTGTCTGCCTGAGGTGACCGTAAATCAGAGACCTTGCCAGCGTATCATGGAATGCAACTTGCACAATGAGATAATTCTTGTTAGCTGGAAAGGCTGACTGAGGAGAGGGCTAGAAACGGCTCCCAGCTCCCTGGGCTGCCCAGAGGCAGCGTGGGGCAGTTGGTCTTGCAGGGCATGAGGCTGAATTTTCTGTCTGCATTGCTGTCTTCATGACTAAGGAGTAGGATGCAGCGACGAGTCAGCAGTGCCCTGGCAGCCAAGAGGGCAAACCACATTCTGGGGTGCATCAAACACAGCATCACCAGTCCAAGGAGGTGATTCTGTATTCAGCATTGGTGTGGCCCCACCTTGAGTGCTCTGTGCAGTTCTGGGCCCCAGGATTATATGAAGGTCCTTGAGTGAGTCCAGAAGAGGGCAACAAAACCATAAAAAGACTGGAATGCACGTCCTATGAAGAGTAGCTAAGGACTTTGGGCTTGTCTAGTTTGGAGAAAAAGAGGCTGAGGGGAAGCCTCATTGCTCTCTACACCTTGATGTGGAGGGGATGTGGATGGGGAGGTGCTGAGCTCTTCTCCCCAGTATCCAGAGACATGGGAATGGCTCAAAGCTGCATCAAGGGAGGTTCAGACTGGACAGTGGGCAGCTTTTCTTCACAGAGAGGGTGGTCAGATAGTGGAACAGGCTTCCTAGAGTGGTGATTGATGCTTCAAGCCTATTAGTGTTCAAAAGGCATTTGGACAATGCCCTTAAAACATGCTTTAACTTTTACTCAGTCCTGAAATGGTAAGGCAGTTGGACTAGATGATTATAGTATGTCCCTTTCAACTGGAATATTCTATTCTATTCTAGTCTAGTCTAGTCTAGTCTAGTCTAGTCTAGTCTATTCTATTCTATTCTGGAATATATTCATTTTACTCTGTGTCCTGTTTGATATGAGGCTTCTTATTAACCAGTGGAGACTGAATGCCAGAAAGACCTGTTGTGAACACAGGAGTGAGAAATACGTGCCTGATTCTACAGCCTGTAGAATACCTACTTAGTTGAACCACAAGCCCCTTCTTGACCTTTGATTTAAACTCATCCACCCTCAAAAAATAACGAAAATGTTCCCTAAGCTCTTTATCTCTTTATTTGCTCTTTCTGAAAGAAGGTGATAAACATTACATGACGTGGTTGGAAGAGGCACACTTTTTCCTAGACTCCTAAAGTGAATTCATAGCTGCAGCTAAAGATGTGGAAAATGGGCCTGCCACTTCTTTTGGCATCCAGGAGGCATCCAGGAGGCATCTAGGTTCATATTTCCTTTCCTGTCATCCCATACACGTGACAGGGTACTTCTGAGTCTTTTCTTATTAATTAATCCAGTTGCTTTCATGACACAGGAGAAACCTCATTGGAATGCTAGATTTCTACACACTGATAATTCAAGTAAGAGAGGACCCCTTGGAGGCCATCAAATCCAGCCTTCTGCTCAAAGCTGGTCAAGCTTCCAAGTTAGGCTGGGTTGCTCAGGTCGTTGTCCAAATAAATGTTGAAAATCTCCAAGAACAGAGATTCCAAATCTTCTCTTGGCATGGAGTTCTTGGCCACCTTGATGTAAATATTTTATTCTTTACATCTAATTGAATTTTGCACTGTTTCAATTGTAATACTTGCTGTTTTTCTTTACTTCTGAGGACTTCAGAGTCCTTTATAGACACCACATGAGCACCTTGTGATGGAACAGACTCCAATATTTCACTAAAGCGAGGTGGAAAGAGTTGAACAAATTATTGAAGACCAATCTTCAACTAAAACTCAGAATCCAAACTCAAGTTATGTAATTATCCAGTAAACAAATCGACATTTCTCATTCTGCTATAAAAGAAGGGAATAAAAACTGTAAAGAAACCTCAACACAAGAGTGACTTTTGTTTTTCTTGAGACATCTGTGATTACTTATGGTAAGAGTTGCTCGAAGTGCAGTTGTCAAACCAAAAAAATGTTTGACATTTCAGTTTTGCTTTTGTTTTCTCTGGAATAATTTCCAAACCATTTCAATGAGCTGAGAGCATATTTGGTATTTGTAAGTATCTGCTAAGTCCCTCAGACTTAGCAAATTGGCCAGACTACAATTTGTTTCTGAACTGTTTGCCTCACCTTTTTCCTTCTGGCGATGTCGGATTGTTTTCTTGTGTCTGAGGGCTGTCAAGCTTTGAGACCAGAGGATAAGGTTAACAAATGGACTGCAGCAAATAGGAAGGCAGTGACATCTGTCGTAAACCGAAAGCACCAGGATTCACAAACAGATTCACGAAAGCTCAGCTGCTGTCTGAACACCTTCTGACTGGATGTAGAATTGTTCCATAAATGCACTAAAGAGAAAGCAGTTTGGTTTTCCCAGTCAGCATCATTGCTGGCCCCAGCAGAGCTCTTGCTCGAGGCGCTGGCTGATCCCAGGCTCCCCCTGAAATCCTGAGCCTAAATTCCAGCCAAGTTGAGAAAGGCGCTTGAAACCTTCCCCAAGAAAACAAGGCAAATGCTGACAAATAACTTGCTGAAAACAGCCAGGAAGCATCTTCCAGATCTGGAAATTTAATTTTACTGATCCTGATAACTTACAGGTAATTTCAGATGCTCTCTCCTCGTTTTTAATAGCTTTCTCTACAACAGCACACCAGCTCCGTTTGCAAAAATAAACACAATCCACATAGATTAACCAGGTTGGAAGACACCCACCGGATCATTGAGTTTTGCTACAGATTTGCTGTTTGACACAGTTCACCACAGATTTCCTATGGCCTGTCCCTGCCTCGCTGACTCCATTACACAATATAATAGATGCAACAGTACAAGCCAACACTTTCCACTCATTTATCTTTCACAAGAAAACTAATATTACCTTTTCTTATTCCTGGGAATGGGAAGGAAGCATTAGAGCTACACTTGCTGGGACTGAAGGACAGAGGCCATTAATGCTTCCAGGCAGGTTTCTTAAAGGCAAACAAAAGCGCTTTTCAGCCTGTTAGGTTGGAGTCCAGTGTCATGTCTCCTAAGTCCCTCAGGGTGGGGCAGACATGCTGCTGCAGAATTGGCTGAACACAAAATACCAGAGATGCAGTCACAGAAAATGAGTGAAAAGTAGGCAGGGGAATAAAATAAAACTAAATAAAAGAAAGTAACATTACAGAAAATAAAATAAAATAAAATAAAATAAAATAAAATAAAATAAAATAAAATAAAATAAAATAAAATAAAATAAAACAAAATAAAATAAAATAAAATAAAATAAAATAAAATAAAATAAAATAAAATAAAATGTGAGATCTTTTGTATAAAAAAGAACACTGGAACAGGCTGCCCAGGGAGGGGGTTGAGTCCCCTTCCCTGGAGGTGTTTAAGGCACGGGTGGACGAGGTGCTAAGGGGCATGGTTTAGTGTCTGATAGGAATGGTTGGACTCGATGATCCTGTGGGTCTCTTCCAACCTGGTTATTCTATGATTCTATGATTCTATGAAAAGTGCCATGCTACAGCACAGTGACATTTAAAATTGCTGTGGTATTCAAGCTCAGCAGCGTTTTGGAATTCTTCTTTGGGTTATTGCAGCAAGATGAAAAAGTAAAAATACCCAGGACTGCATGATTCTGTTGATTTCATTCTTACTGATAAGATAGGTCAAAAATAGAAACAGAAGACCAAGTGAATTCAAGATTTGTCCACATAAATATCCTAAATCCTTGGTTTGTGGAATGTAACCAAGAATTTCTTTTCACATTTATGTAAAGAACATTTAGTCATATGAAATAATTTCAAGGTAGGAATATTTTTTCAGGCTGCTAATATTTCCTTGATATTGTGTATATATCACAGAGAGAATCATAGAATCATGGAACGGTTTGAGTTGGAAGGGACCTCAAAGCCCATCCAGTTCCACCCCTGCCATGGGGACACCTCCCACTGGATCAGGGGCTCCAAGCCCCATCCAACCTGGCCTTGAACCCCTCCAGGGATGGGGCAGCCACAGCTTCCCTGGGCAACCTGGGCCAGGGCCTCCCCACCCCCAGTGTGAAGAATTTCCTCCTTATGTCTAGTCTAAATCTCCAGTTTATACCCATTCCCGCTTGTTCTATCACCACAAGACTTTGTGAACAGTCCCTCCCCAGATTTCTTGTAGCTTCTTCAGGTACTGGAAGGTTGCTATAAGGTCTCCTTGGAGCCTTCTGTTCTCCACGCTGAACAACCCCAACTCTCTCAGTCTGTCCTCATAAGGAAGGTGCTCCAGGCATCTGATCATCCTTGTAGCCTCCTCTGGACCCGTTCCAGCAGCTCCATCTCCTTCTTCTGTTGAGGATTCCAGGACTGGACACAATACTCCAGGTGAGGTCTCACAAGAGAGGAACAGAGGGGCAGAATCCCCTCCCTCCCTGCTGGCCACGCTGTTTTTGATGCAGCCCAGGACATCATTGGCCTTATGAGCTGTGAGTGCACATTGCTTGCTCTTGTCGAGCTTCTCATCAATCAGCACCCCAAGTCCTTCTCCTGAGGGCTGCTCTCAATCACATCATCCCACATCCTGTGTTGAAACCGCGGTGTCTAGGTCACAAACATTTCCAGGCAGCAGCAGAACCCTGGTTTCTCAGTTGCACAAAAGCTGCAAAAGCAAGCCCCGGCCAAAGGATGTTTTAAATCAGCAATATCAGCTAAGGTCACTTAACAGCTTCTGTTGTCAGGATGAAAGAGCTGTGTGTCACACAGGCACGCATACACAAGCACAAGTGTCGTGTCACCATAACCTCTTTATATATTCTGCCTGGAATGAAGAACAAATGTACCCATATTGCATCTGTTTTTCCTTGAGAACATCAGAAAGGCACCGGAGATACCGTGAAGTGGGAAACTATTAACCATTGCTAGGTAGATTTGACTTTCCCCTCTGTATTTCTTTAATATTGAATTAGTCCTATCTCTATGATAAATAATTCTTCTCTCTTGATGGCTTCTACACCTTTGAAATATTTGCAGATTTATTTCCCTGCTCGGTGCTCTGTAAGCCACCCTGTACATACTCAGGCGTTGTAATCATTCCTCTATGCAGACATGAGAAATGAGAAGCATCAAGCTGCCCTAGGTGAGGCTGCTCACAGGGTACTGATGTATGGTGACCCACAGAGGGAAGGTCATCTAATGCACAGCACCTGCACATTTCTGCTTACAATCTGAAACCAAAATGCCTCTGACTTTTTCCCCTCTTCTCCACTCTGCCTTCAGCTTTATGTTGCTCTGTTATTAAAAGCAAATAAATTACACTTCTTGGTATTTTGAGCTGGATTTGTTTTGTTTTTAATAAATATTTCCAGCCCCAAACAGCAATTTTACTCAGAGCATACTGGGTTGTGCCTCCTGTTCTCTCACTGATGAGGCACTGCCTTCGGCAGAGATGAAGCTTGGGAGGGGATACCATGCAAGAGCAATTTTCTTGCAGATTGCATTCAGTAAATCCAGCTCCTGAAAAAAAAAAACAAAACCAAAACAACCCAAAAAAATCCCCCAAAAAAACAAAACAGGGAAAAATAGAATAAATGACTGGTCAGGGAAAAGCAAAGCATCTTGGCTGCTTTCCTCCAGCCACCTGGCTATCACAGCAGGCAGCAGGCTTAAAGAGAAGAAGAAAAGCAAACAAAATCAAGCAGGAGACATTGCTGGGAAGCGAGCGAGCTGGATGGCATAGGTAAAAGCCTGAGCCTCTGGCTGTTAGTCAAAGGTTAGGCGTGTTGGCACCTGCTGCAGAGCAGCTAGTGGAAAAGAAAGCCCAGCCCTGTAATTTACAGCTTGAGGAAATGTAGCAGGCACCATCAGGCTTTGCATCACGATGACTGGAGCCCTGGTTTTGATCAGCTTCCATGTCACTTGTGAGCAGGCACGCTGTTATCGGTTTGTAATCCCTGTGCAGTTATTTGTAGCTCTTGCAGGGGTCTGTTTTGTAGTTGAACAACAAGCTCTGGGGTCATCACCTCCTTTTGGTATATTTGTATATGTTCTGACAGTTTTTTAGGTGTTGAAGAGCTATGTAAAATGATTTCCTACAGACAGTGGTAAACTCATTAGTAAGGAAGGGAAAACAGAGGAAAGAGGTAGAATCTCACTTCAGAACAATTTCACTTGTTGTGACAGGTACAATATCACTATTCCTTAGCTTTGGCACCTAGTACATAGACTGGTGGTGTCTCATGCTACAGCTGAGTAAGGTTAGGGAACTACCAGCTGTGTGTTTAATATAAATCAGAAATACCTTATTACCTGCTTGCAACAGATGGCTGATCCAGACAAATTCTTCATTTATGAATTCTCTAGGACATAGTCATAGAATCACATAATACCAGGTTAGAAGGCACCTCCGGGTTCATCTGGTTGAACCTTTCCAGTTGATATGGAGTTTGAAGGAGATGGCTGAGAACCCTGTAAAGCTGAGTCTTTAAAGTGTCCATGTAGAGAACTTTACGATTTCCTTGGTGAGATGGCAGTCGCAGACAACTAAATCCCACGTGTGGAGTTCAGTTCCAGCTGAGCAGTGCAAATAACACAAGCCTTCTTATATTGTTTTGAAATTTGTATTTCATGGCACCGTACATTCCTTTATAGATTAGTTACTTGAGCAACGGTGATTTTGTTATTATCATTTTTATTTATCTCCTGCAAACACAATTACCTATCCAGGGCATTTCCCTCTCGTTCAGGCTTTCTCATTTTTTTGGCATCCAAGAGTAAACAGCCACTGGCCTGTTCTGTAGCCCCAGCTTACCTGGAATTTTTTTCTCTCAGCTTGCTATAAATCAGCTCATTATATTTTTCATCACAGTGATAGGAGCTTAAAAGAGACGCACTACCTAGGATCAAATTCAGTGTTGCACTGATGGGAGAAAACTCTCGTTTTCTTTTCAGCATTTGTTGCATATTCATTTAGATATGCCTCTTCCAACTTAAATCACTGTTTCAGTCAGTTGGAAGTAGTGATGAATATATGTGGATTGCCTAACACTGAACTGAGCTTTTTCTTGAAAAAGTTCCAATCAAAAGTATTTGCCCAGCTTTACTCAGTATATTTTATGTTGTGGTGCCTTTAATTATACATCTATGTTAGGCAGAATGTTATTAAATACGTATTGTGCTTGCAATAAATCAGGAAAGGAGACAATGGGTAGCAGAGAAAGAGCCACAAAAGAGAAAAATTTAAAAAATAGAGCCGAGAAGGAGGAGAGCAAATGAGGGATCGGTGGGGGAAGGCATGAAATCTGAGGGTTTGGAGACAGAAATGAACTTTTGTGTGTCAGCAGGTTTGCAGTAGCTACCTGTGTGTGTGACCCAAGCCCCAGGAAATGCAAATACTATCTTAGTAAAAGAAGATTAAACCAACTTGGATTAACTTGAAGCTTGAAATCATACATGTGGATGGTCAGCAAAGGTCAACTGATGGACCTTTTTCTTCCTCCTTTACACATTAAGGTTTTGTCTCATTCACAAAGGTAACTGTCACAGACATGACTCAAGAGTTTGCCTTCTGCTGTTGTATGGACAGTCCAGCTGCAGCTGGTCAGCCTCGGACTCTGCAGTTTGTGACCTGACATGTTTGAAGCAAGATCAGTACCAGTTCACTTCACGTTGCTCCTGCTTATGATTTGGAGCTTAGTGTCTGTGTGGGTGCTGTGTGAGGAGATGGCTGAGCTCATCTGATAGCTTCTTCCTGGTTGTGTTTTGGGGCACAACAACCCTGAGCAGCTACAGACTAGGAGAAGTCTGGCTGGAAACTGCCTGGAGGAGAAGGACCTGGGGGTGTTGGTTGACAGCGACTGAACAGGAACCAGCAGTGGCCCAGGTGGCCAAGAAGGCCAATGGCATCTTGGCTTGGATCAGACACGGCGTGGCCAGCAGGTCCAGGGAGGTTCTTCTCCCTCTGGACTCGGCACTGGTGAGACCGCTCCTCGAATCCTGTGTTCAGTTCTGGGCCCCTCACCACAAGAAGGATGTTGAGGCTCTGGAGAGAGTCCAGAGAAGAGCAACAAAGCTGGTGAGGGGGCTGGAGAACAGGCCTTATGAGGAGCGGCTGAGAGAGCTGGGGGTGTTTAGCCTGGAGAAGAGGAGGCTGAGGGGTGACCTCATTGCTCTCTACAACTACCTGAAAGGAGGTTGTGGAGAAGAGGGAGCTGGCCTCTTCTCCCAAGTGACAGGGGACAGGACAAGAGGGAATGGCCTCAAGCTCCACCAGGGGAGGTTCAGGCTGAACATCAGAAAAAAATTTTTCACAGAACAGTTCATTGGGCACTGGCAGAGGCTGCCCAGGGAGGTGGTTGAGTCACCGCTCCTCGAGGTATTTAAAAGACAGGTGGATGAGGTGCTGAGGGACATGGTTTAGTGTTTGATAGGAATGATTGGACTCAATGATCCTGTGGGTCTTTTCCAACCTGGTGTTTCTGTAATTCTGTGATTCTGAGAAAAGGATGTTTTTCTGCTTCCAGTAATGTACTCCTGCCACTTCACTCCCCTCTGGCACTGCCTGATCCTTTGACAAGGCAGTTCAGGTCACTGGGCTGGTAGGAAATAAACCAAGCAGAAAGAATAGAGTATTTTTCTGCTGGCTTAGCAAACAAATTTGAATCAGCAAAGAATCTGCTGAGTACAAGTAGTGCCACTGCAGATGGAGAAAAGAGCAGGATCATGCAGTGAGGAGAAGGGCAGAGGAGAGAGGGCTAGCCTTTCAGTTGAACTCCATGGGCAGAAGAAAGGGAAAAAAACCCTTTTGTTGCTGCATTTGTGGGTACTAGAAGTGGGAAAAAAACTCTTTGGAAACTGAGGCTCAGCACTCACTTATCTCTCAGTGCCTGATCAGGAGCAATGTTTGCTTTGACACGGTTGCAGCTTTCACATTTAGCTTTAGCGATCAGATTTACATTCTCCCCCTGAAACACCTGAAATCTTACACTACCTTAGGATTCTCCTAGAAATGACATCATTTAATATCTGGGTGTCTGTTTCCGGTTTTGTTTGTTTCAATAACTGCATTGCTTAATTTTCTGGTTTGCATAATGGGAATAAAACAGTGCAGACATGAAAGAAGAGAGCAATTACACATTAGTAGCTGAGAGCACCTGCTTGGGATAAGCCAGTTGTGAATAAGGCTAGTGAGCTTTAATTTCTGCCCTTCTGAGTGGGATTAAAATAAGCCTGAAAACGGTCTTTCAGTGCCCTGAGCAGAAAAAGGTTGGAATTTGAAATTTCCCCAGTTTTTTGCACCTGAGAGGCGACCTCCAAACAGGAAAAACTTGGGCTACAGCTTTGGAAATTTACTCATTGATATTCTTGGATGACAGAACTTTGCATTTTTCATGCTTATTCCTCCGCTTTTCAAATTTTCATAAGGAGAGGTCTGTCTTTTGATTTGCCTGAATACAAATTAATTGTGTTACGATAAAAGAAAATGTGTGGTATTTTTTGGTCCTGTTAACTGATATCCACATGTGTTTAGGTGATGTTTATGTGGGAAAGAAAATCACACCTATGAAAATCCATTTAGCTGTTGAGAAAATGAATGTGGTCACCTAGAAAACTCCTTCTTTGGAGCTCAGAATTAAACTTGCCATATATCCAAGATTCAGAAGGCACAGGGTTAGATAGGAAGTTATGTTTTGAAAAGGTGAAAATATTAACTAAAGCCAACAGTAAATAGCATTATTTCCAGAATTTCCTGTCGTAGTGTCCTTTGTTCCTTAGAAATCAATTATCTCAGAATCCTAGGGTAGAATTTTACCTAAATTAGAAAATATTTGTACTTCCCTCCTTAAACTTGTACAGACAAGTGTTTAATTTCCGATAAAGAGCCGGTGTTGTTTAACTTGGTGGCTTCACAGGCTCCACCAAAAGTGTTCAGAGCTGGCCCCTAAGGTGCTATAAATTGTAATAGTGTCACTGGGGGAGGGATGGGAAGTAAATATACCTGATTATTACTGATTGATTAATTTATATTTTAAAATGCCTGTGACTTGCCATATCAGTTTGATCCAGGAAATACATTTACTTGTAATTGATCTCACATTTCACCTGAACATCCTTGTCTATTGCAATAACCAGTCTAACCCAAACCAGGACCAGATCCCACAGGGCTTGCTGGCCTAATGACTGAACTTCCCTCAGCTCCAAGGAACTTGGAAATAAACCCATGAAAACTCACAGCTCGTTCCTTAAATCTTCACCATTTCACTAAACAGACACTTTTTTTCCCATTCTGCATTGGTATTATGCATTGGTATCACATTATGCACAAGAGAACAGGGGAGGGACTTTTTTACAAAGACTTGGAATGCTAGGATGAGGGGGAATGGCTTTAAATTGAAGAGGGGAATATTTAGACTAGACATAAGGAGGAAATTCTTCACCGTGAGTGGTGAGGCCCTGGCCCAGGTTGCCCAGGGAAGCTGTGGCTGCCCCATCCCTGGAGGGGTTCAAGGCCAGGTTGGATGGGGTTTGGGCAGCCTGCTCCAGATGGACGTGTCCCAGCCCATGGCAGGGAGTTGGAACTGGATCATCTTTAAGATCCCTTGCAACCCAAACCATTCTATGATTCTACGATTATTATAGTTCTGCAGCACATTATGATTCTATTAGCAAAAAAAAATGTATATTTTCATCGCTGGTTTCACTCTTTCCCAGTCTGAGGATCAAGGCTGATGCAAATGTCTTCAATCTCTTTTTTTTCCTTCAGTATTTGTTATGCTTTTCTGAATCCCCTGCATTATTTCTTTATCTCTCAATAGCGTTGGAAGCATTTGTCTCTTTTGGCTGTTCCACCTCTTATACTGTTGTTATTGTGACTCTATTGGAAGGCTACCTCCCACTCCTGGCAAACATTGACCCCAGGGCTAAGCGATTGAATTTGCACCACTGAGTGTCAGAATGAGTGTGAGACCAACCTTCACACTTCAGAAACTTGCCAGTTGGCAGGTTCTACTGCCTGTCTGTTTCTTATTCTGTTGTGCCCTCTGCAGTCTGCCACCCTACACCCCACCGTCTTTATTGTCAACAATTTGTCAACCTCATGATTTGTACCTGAGAAATTGCCTTATGACCCATCAACAAGTATTGAAAGCCACAGAACTGTTGTCCCAGTAAGATAAATTTCCAGTATATTTGGCCAATGAAATATAATTGGAAATACTTGTTCTAGGTTAGCAGACACTTATGAAAACAGTGGTGTGTGGGAGTGGATTTGGTCTATGTAGTTCTGTGCTTTTGCTATATGTTATTCTACACAACTTTTTAAAATATACCAAATATAAGAGTTTTAGTATCAAAACAGAATCATTTTGTTTCAGGTTCTTCCAGCTCTGTTTCTGAATGATTTTTAAACAAGAAACTGGGAAATATAAATCTTACAAAGTAGTGAACCTTCACTTCTTGATGCCATCTTCTGTACAGTTTATTTCTGGGACCACGACCAGAAGAAGGTCTTGTAGAGACCTCTAAGTGTTGCCATGATGCAAGTGGCTGGATAGTTTTGTTGAGTTTTTTCCTTCGTACAGCAAGTTCAGGACCATATGTATTTTAAGCTCTGCTGGAGCTTTGAGAGTTCAACTTGGATCAGAAGGTGAATTAGAAGATAACTTGTAACTGCATAGTTAATTAACTCTGAGAGTTCTTTTGACTATATCTTCAACAGTGATGATGGACTCTTTTGCAGTGGGTTGGCTGAATGGTGGGACAGGTTGTCAAGAGATTTTGCAGAGCCTCTCTCCTTGGAGGTATTTAGAATCTGACTGGACATGGTACTGGACCGTCTGCGCTGACTGATTCTGCTTTGAGCAGTGGGGACTGGACTAGATCATCTCCGATCTGAGTAGTAGTGTGATTCTGTAAATCTAATGTACTTTGTCATTTTCTTGTCTTCAACCAAGAAACACTGAGTTTACACTTTTAGTACAACTGGATCAAGATGTTAAAAGCAGATCAGCAGCAGAATTTTAAAGAAATTTCCCCAGGGTGACAGACCACTGGGTGCTGCTGGGAATCCAGACCAGGATCTTGAGGCAGTTCTGCTCAGCACTTCTACATGAGAAGAGGTCTCAGTGGTTCACTAGGATGTTTAGGGCTTTCTAGAACTGTTTTTCATCCTTACTCACAATATCTGAGTTCATGTGCCACAGCATTAACATTATTTTTTTCCTTCAGACTCCTTTTCATATTTTGCTTGGTTCTTTGTTTTTTTGTTTTTCTGCAGAGGATACTCTGTAAATCACAGAATCGTAGAATAGTTTGGGTTGGATGGCACTCTGAAGATCATCTAGTTCCAAATCCCCTGAGATGGGGGGGACCAGAAAGCTCTGTTTGGAATGAGCTATTATGGCTTTTCTGCTAGATGTGCTTCCTGAAGGTTTTAACAGGCAGCTGAATTTTCCATAACAGAAGCTCTGAAATGAAGTGAGGGCTCTTAGAGAAAGATGGTTTCTGAGGAGTTCTTCCACCTGCACCAAGTGTAGGAAAGCTGTGCTTGCAGATGCCAAAAACAGCCAGGAAAGATGTAAGATTCAATGTTGTCTTCGATAAGGGCTTTTGCTCAGGTTTTCACATTTTAGGTAGGACTTCCTGAAGCCTTGGGCAAGAACACACAATCATGAGACCACTGCAGTACAAGGTACACCAGCTCCCCTTCTCCGTCCCTGATCAATTTTCTGTTTAGAAAAAGACCAGGAAAAAAATCTCCCTGATTGCATTCAAAGCAGCTGAGGCACCAGTTCCAGCTGGTTCCAGAAAACCCTGATAAGCCTTTTGTAAAGAGTGCCTATGATCCTTCCTTATTCTGCAATGTTTTTAACAGAAGATATAAAAGACAAAAGAAGGTAATGACTTGGTCTTGAGTGGGACAACACTTTCTAGCCATGCCCTTGTACCAGTGGAGTGTGCTGTATGTGATGCCTGTACACCTTTACTTGGGGAAGTTGGCTGAAAATACTTAAGCATTTTGCATGGGCAGATGGGATATGTGGCCATTTCAAAAACAGGAACAAATGTATGAATTTAATTACAAAGTGATTTGACAAGCACTTGTTCACCCGTTGCATAATTTTCTGAAGAATCTTGGAACAAGCAGGTGTTTCAAAGACGATGTTAAATAGTTTTTATAGATGCCTTTTTTGTTGTTGTCTCAGAAGTCTTATTACAAACTTCAGGTAAAGTAGGTTTGTTTTGTTATTCTATTGTACGCTGATCACTTTGGCAGCTCCCAAATATGGACACATACTTAAAAACAAACAGGAAAAAAAGTGAACAGTAAGCCTAAAAAGGGTTTATTGTGCGTTTCACTAACTGCAGGTGTTTTGTATACATAGGGCTCATTAGTGACCAGGTAAACCATGCAAACAACCAAGGCCAGGTTGGATGGGGCTTGAGCAACCTGGTCCAGTGGGAGATGTCCCTGTCCATCGCAGGGAGTTGGAATTGGATGGGTTTTAAGGTCCCTTCCAACCCAAACTATTCCGTGATTCTATGATCATGAAAATCCTTGCCTTGACTGGAAATAGATGCATCTGTGAGAAGAGTGTCAGAGTTGTAATTTGAAGTGCATGTGGTTAAAACTGGAATTTTGAATCTGGTACTTAAGCAAAATGACCGTGCTCTGAAATGCATCATCAATTAACAACTGCTAACTTCTGCTAGGAATGTCCAGTCTACACTGGGCACTGAGAAATCAGAGGTGCTGTTCAAGTATTTATATGAAATTCCTGGTTCTGGGTTTTTTCTCACTTCATTTACAAGCCAAACCTCAGTGTGTGATCTACAGCACTCTCCTAGCACTTGAAACTGAAAGGGAAAACTTATTTACACCTTGCAAATGGTAAGACCATGCCTTTATTATTTGTCATACTAAGACTTTCAGAGACCTTGGGAGTTGTTTTCTTATATGTATTCATTCATTATTGTCAGTATCTTTAGCTTCTCATTCTTTCTGTTAGCTTTCACAAAGTGGATGGAAAAATACATTTAAAAACTATTTTAACAATACCTGCTCTATTATACCAAAACTTGCTACAATCAATTTTTCTTCCTGTATGTAGACAGGGAAAAGAAAAGCTCTTCATAAACTACTTCCCATTTTATCAACACTTTCTAATCCTCTTTAGTGGTACATTGTCAGCAATTTCAGCCTCTTTGAATACTTCATGTGTACTCGGAGTAATCTTTCGAGTTAAATGCCTACTAGGGCCCCCCTTAACCATATACCAAAGAAAAGAATCTACTTTGCCATAGTCATATTTGGTCCATATGTTAAAATACTCCTGAACTGACTTTTCCTCAAATCTATTTATTAGCAGATCAAGATCTCAATAAGATCTTATCTTGATCTAGATAAGAACAAGAGCTTTTCAAAACAATTATTTGGAAATCTGAAATGATGTAAACTTCAATGGGAAGGGGAAGGGAAGGGAAGGGAAGGGAAGGGAAGGGAAGGGAAGGGAAGGGAAGGGAAGGGAAGGGAAGGGAAGGGAAGGGAAGGGAAGGGAAGGGAAGGGAAGGGAAGGGAAGGGAAGGGAAGGGAAGGGAAGGGAAGGGAAGGGAAGGGAAGGGAAGGGAAGGGAAGGGAAGGGAAGGGAAGGGAAGGGAAGGGAAGGGAAGGGAAGGGAAGGGAAGGGAAGGGAAGGGAATGTTGACTTTTCAATGAGAACTGCTTTCATTATTTTACAAAAATTGCTTTCTTATAAAAAATGTGGGTGGTCATATCCATGACTGTTAAGGGGCTATTATTTTGGAAAATAAAATATCTTAATCTTCACAGGCATTTAGCTTGACACATTTTGTAAAGCAGAACATAGGTTTTCCCCATATTAATTTCAGCATGAACTAAATCATCCCTTCTTAGAAAGAAACAATGTATATTTGATCCAAAATAAAATCCAGAGCAACCAGAAACAGAAAGTTCACAGAAATCAATACGGAATATTTTTAACTCTAATTTAACCTCAGTGCAAACCAGCACCATTTATTTTGGGAATGGATACAGGTTTAACATGACTTAGAATTTTTACTTGACTCTTTTGAACTCTCCTTAATTTACCATTTTGATAAAACATTCCAGTGTTTTGTTGTGGCAAACATAGTGTTATTAGGTCTATTTCTCTATTTTCCATTCATTTATACAGCTGGTGATCACACTCACTCTCTTGGCTGGAGCATTTTGTGCAGTAATTTCAAGTTCTGCACTTAATCCACAAAGATCCCTATAAGTCTTACGATCCTACCTCAGGATAGGGTCCCTAACCCTTGTGTTTGACCTGCATGCTTTGTGTGACCTCTCTTTTTTGTTTGTAGATGGATAACCTTACACTTGGTAGTAAATATGTCAAATGATAGCTAATCCATCACATCTTTAGGTAAACTGTTCGAATGATTTATTGCTATTGATGTTGAAAATGTTTGGTTTATTTCCAATTTGATTTGATCTGCCCTCAGATTCCAGACTCATTATGTTGGTTGATAATTCAAAGATGTTGTTAAATCACATCTTTTTCTCTCATGAATAAGTTGTAGAGCATTTGAAAGATGTCTTTTGACACACCTTTAATTTTAAAGAGGAATTTTTTTTAACTCAGTCTTCTTTTTTTCCTCTTTAATGCAGATTTTCCTGTTTTTCAATTACCTCTTCAAGTAGCTGATACTAGAGTTAAACATTACATTCCAGTAATGATCTTCCCATATACAATCTAATCCCGTATATAATTTCTCACTCACACTGAGCGATTGCACTTGATTGTCTGTATGACCCACCACTCCATTGCAAGTTCACTTTAAGTTTATTATCCCACATAACTCCAAAATGGTTTTTAATCATTGTTTTCCAAAAGGCAAACTACCAAGTGTGAGTAACATGTGATCTTTATTCTGATGTGTGGGATATCACTGTATTAAACCTGATGAAGAATTTGAATGAGGGCTGGTCGTTGGAATTGTTATAAGACACTGACAAGATCAGGACTTTCCACGTCAGATTACTCTTTGAAGAGTGACTTTTCATCTCACTCAATACCTACCAATTGATTATTTTTCCTTTATTTTTAAATGTTAAAATGCTATGAACTACTAAGAGCCACCATTTAACAATCAGATTCTGTATTTCACTAAAAATATCATATTCGCTCACTAAAACCCAATTATCATAAAATAAATCATCATTTAAATCCATTCAGTTTGGGACCTGATCGTTTTAGTTTGCAGGTTACTTGCCTTTCAAGTGTTCTTCTGTGAACCCATTTGAAAATATCAACCTGGTGGCCTCTCATCATCTGGAATTTGTCTCCTCCCCACTAGATCAGGCTGCCCAAGTCCCATCCAACCTGGCATGATTCCTCTCCTATTCATCATGCATTTCGACTGCTCAGAGTATATTTCCTCCTTACTGTGTGTGAAGAGCAGAAATGAAGACTAGAATTTGAAGTCGTGCACTAAGCAAGTAGAGATTGATTCTTTCAAATGTCCCAACTACAATGAAAAATTAAAGATCTGCAATTTAACAGGCTTTGTCAGATATCAGTTTGAATGATACCGGACCTTGAACCTTATGTACACAAAATATGCTCATCCCATATTCATACAACAGGAATATGGGCATCTCTGAGCAGGCAAACAGAAGTTTAATACATGCAGTCAAGCACAAAGAACAAGTACAATTTGTTTGCAGAATGAATGATAGATGCATAATAGTGTTAAATGTGAAGACTTGATATGACAATAAAATGAAACTTCTGGTAGTGTTCATTCTCTCAGAATTAATCAGCAGTGTGAAATTAAAGTTGGCTGTCTGCACCCTGTCTGTTCTGCTGATTTTTTTAATTGCCTGCTGGTTAATGTGAGGAATCAAAAGGACATACGGTGACTAAATTCAATAGTCAGGTGATTTAGATGACACAGCAGAGTGAGTGATGATAAGTGAGAGTGAAGTGACATTTTAACAATTTTTTTAATGTTGATATGTCCCCAAATAGGCTGCATTCATACATACTCCTGGCTGTTCGATGTCTCTTGTGTGAAGAAAATCTGTGGTATGTCTTAAGTGGTGAGAAAGTGGAGTTTAGTGTCGTCTGGCATCACTATTGCATTGCAGCGTGATTGAAATATCAGAGAATATCTCAAGTTAGAAAGGACCTGTAAGGATCATAGCGTCCAACTCCATGCTCCTTGAAGGAGCATAACTGTACATAACTATAAAAAAGTTCAGTTTGCTTTTAAATAATTTTAAAACTTTTACTTAGGACAATAAATAGGAATAATTAACGCAGAATTAAGAAAATGTGCAGAGGAAGTAGATATGAAAGCTGTTGCTCAATGTATCTGCTGAATCTCTTTTGATCCAAGGCTTCAGGTTTCAGGTTTTTGTAGTGGATTACAACACATCTTTTGTTTCATTTATTTTTGTTGCTATGTAAGGTGATCCACCTTTATCAGAATGATTCAAAATCATGATTTTTCTATAGACTCTTCTGATTTTGGCCTTGCCAGCAGATGGTTTAGAGTTTGATAGGAATGGTTGGACTCGATGATCCAGTGGGTCTCTTCCAACCTGGTTATTCTATGATTCTATGATTCTATGGACTTACACCTAAAATAAGACTGGCTCATTTTCTTCTCAAATCCTCCTTTATAGTACAATGAAAGTCTAGAAGTTGAAAATTTCTTTCCTGTCTCTCTGGTGTCTTTGCTGTATCTAAATACGGCCGTGAATCTGGCTTTGAAAGTGCATGTTTGCTAAGACAGATTAAGTGGACTGAAACTGTATTCCAAGAAAGGCTTTTGTGCGTCTGGAACTTTATTGACATGAGCAGTTATCTACTCAAAAAATCTCACCAACAACCAAAGTTCACCAACACGAGCTTGCCTCTGGTTCTTACCGTATTTGTACCTGTTTTATGCAAATACGACTGATTCAGTTTTAAGCCACCCCACCCGGCATTTTTTAGAATTATTAATGCAAAAATGTAGAGTTCGAATGTGGAGTTTGGAACGGGGTCAAAAGCAAGTAGGCATGGATTGTCACAGAAGTTGTACAAAGAAGCGTTTGTGCCCCTTTCTAGACAGGAGTGAAATCTCATCAAATTGAAAGGGTGAACTCCCTGTACCCATGGAGATCTTGTTACTGCGTGACTTCAACTCTTACTGTCTCAGACCACCAGGAAGGGAGCATCGACTCACTGTCCATTGGGCCCTTTGACCTGGCTGGCTACAGGTGAGTCTGTGCTTTCTATGCGAATGCATGTGTATTTTCTTAAATACATGCACTTTAGGAAGTGAATGGAGACTATTATATCCTTTTAGATTTAAGAAGAATAGAGAAGGGAAACATGAGAAACAATTTTCTAGAATTAATTTCACAGTCTGTTAAGCGTAGTTTAAGAAAAGAAGAAGCCTGCATTTAAGAAACATTGTGGTTTCTATTTGAAAATTATTGCATGTTAGTTCTCACAATTAGTCATTTTATTATCGCTGTAAATGGCAAAAATAATTTTGAGTCGGGCAGGGTAAGAATGGCAGACAAGATTTTTTCTGTCCACAAGTCATACTGAGGTCTTGTTTGCATGGTTTTTATTTTATGCTTTATATTCTAGCACCTTTTCCTATGTAAAATTACACTTCTTATGTTGGAACACAGGAGGAAATTAAGTCTGGAATAAAACAAAATAACTCAGGATTATCTCCAGTGAGGACAGTGAAGCAATGTCATTGTTATGATACTTTTATATGAGCTGAGAATCAAGCAGAAAACCTCTTGCAAGAAAGGTGCAATTTATTAGCCTTTTCTTTTGAATATTTGTGGTACAAATAAGATTATTCATATGCATTTGGTTTTAATCTTGCAGCCATGTTCATCTGAATGAAACTAATTGCTTGTGTAGTAAAGGTAGTGAGGATAAAAATGCTAGAATTACAGTGAAATTTGGAAGTATTACTGAAATTATTGATTATGGGCTGAATAAAAGAGAGATGCACAGTCAAAAGGACAGAGGAGATAGCAACTGAATCAGGGAGAGAGTTTGAGGGTTACATAGTTTTTGCATTTCTATTATTCTTTCCTCAATAGAGCTAACAATTTCTACACCATATGATATTTTTATGACAAACTCGACCAACTCTTTGAAAATTCGTGTAAAAAATGTTCTAACCATTGCTCAGTTCTCAAAAAAAATGTGCAAGGAAACAGTAAAATGCTTTGGTTTGCTGACCACACAGTCTTCTCAGTTGCACCCACTTCAGAAAATTGCATTAGCTGTTCTTTCTTTGCATATGGCACAGCATTATGGGTGAAATTTGGTCTCCTAGGACCTAGAATTTTCGGTATGCATATTTTCAGGCCACAGATGACAAATGCTATGGTATTGTCTTGATGTGACCTTCTGAATTTCCTCAGGAGACTATACTAAATGTAGGTACGTACCTTAGGAGACCTTCACTAGATACCTAACTGGTTAACAGGTGCTCTCTAATGTGCACTGGATTGCTAACACTATTCTGTCAAGATCAAGAAAGTGTGTATTATGACCCTGTGTCTGGGAATTTCTTGATAAATAATAAAGGCTGCACCTGCAAGACTATTGTCCCTCATAGAATCATAGAATAGTTTGGGCTGGCAGGGACCACAAAGCCCATCCAGTTCCACCCCTGCCATGGGCAGGGACACCTCCCACTGGATCAGGGGCTCCAAGCCCCATCCAACCTGGCCTTGAACACCTCCAAGGATGGGGCAGCCACAGCTTCCCTGGGCATCCTGTTCCATCACCTCATAGTGAAGGTCAGGGTTTGAATAGGTTGACATGGTAGCACGGATACTAGAGATGAGTTTTAGCTTTACGCTTGTCCCTTCCTTTGTTTAGTCAGTAATGAAAAGTAAGGTAAAACATTTTACTTGAAAATCAGAAGTCAAATGTGAAAATTGATGAGGAAACTTTTATTAATATTTCTGTAATAGGTTGGTGCTGACTGAAACAATTGCCAGCTCGTACAAGAGAACTATTTTTGAGACAACAGTCACCTGTAGAAGTTTAAAGCTGCAAACTGGGCATATTAGTCCCAGGGTACAATAGCATAACCATCTATCATTTAAGTGTGAATAGAGTGCATGTCTATGTAATTATTGTGGCCATGTACTAGTGCATTTGCACTTGCATACAGGAACATTTATATTATATGTCTACCTGGAATGTTAAATCATCTGATTGTGTTTGCTTTTGCTTACCAGTGAAGCAGTGAATGCACGTTTTCTACTTATTTACTGAGCAGACAAGTGGTTTTCACTTACACTCTGCACTTCCCTACCTTGCAAATGGACTCTAAACATTTTTACTTGATTTTAAAAAGCACTCTTGAACTATTTGAGAGTTCACCTATGAAAGAGAAGATTTTATCAGTGCAGCTGGATGCTTAGGAGGATGTTATGCTGCATCCAAATTGAAAGGTATTATGTTATCATGACTCTGGAAAAGAAAATTCCTCATGCATACAAGCCAGCGTGAAGGCCTCCAGCACTGCCTGACAGCAAAACCCTCTCTCTGGCATTCAAAGCACAGAGCTCTGCATTGTCTGATATCCTGGAAGCAGCCCAGTGAGGACGAAGCCTCAAGCCCTATTTCATTTCAAACATGTTTTGTGCTCCTTCCTGCAGATACTTTTCTGCCTTTCACCCTTGAAGGTCCACTAATTAAGCATGGGATTGACAACTAAATACCAGAAAGAAGTCAATGACGTTTTATTCATATGTGTTGAAATCCTCCCATGATCATTCTACAAATCAATTGATTTTGGTAGCAATTTTACCCAAATTAAGGTTAAAAAAGCCCTGAAAAAGAATCATGATATCTTACCTTAATTACTTCTCTACAGAAAATGCTTTGAGTGAATCACTTATCAGTTTTGGCAGTTCATATATATTTGTTACTAAGACCCCCCTTTCATTCTCAATAGTGTTGTGCGTGCATGTTTAGTGGGCATTGTGCTGTCACTAGGGATTTTTGTGAGTGGTCACCTACTTATTCATAAAAAGTTATATTAGAAGCAGAATGGTTAACCCTGGAGTGAAGGACAAACCCTGAAAGTTACAAGCAAAATAAATCACGTGGTTATTTCTTTGCTTGTGACCATTTTTTCAGAACCAGCAGCCTGGGAGTTGGCGAGACTTACAGTTACCTAAAAGTAATTCCTATGTGTATTAGAGGGCTGATGTGAAGGAAGCAGCACCATCAAGGAGAAACTGCAAAGAATGGCAATTATAAATGTCCTTGACTAGTGGCTAGTGGCGAGATAAGTGTCTTTTTTTTTTTTCTTGTTTCATTCTGTGCACATTCCTTCCTTGTGAAAGCAAACCACTTTGCACGGCAGCCAAAGGGTACAGGGTGTTCTGCATTTTGCAGCTGAAGGATCATTTTCATGATGTACATCTTCACTTAGAAATCACATGAAACTACTAGATATTTGATGAAGGTCAGGAATATGAATAAAAGAAAACTCGGCAAATCCTCTAAGACTTTGCCAGTGAAGAGGAATCTTTTAATATTTAGTTGTGACTTGCTTTCATTACATACATCTCTGCAGATCTCTCTGTGGATCAATATTTGAATATTGCACTAACAGATTTATGACAATTCATGCTATCACTGCTCCAGCCAGTTCACAGAAGATGTTTTCTATTTATAGTAAAGCCTCTACTAACTTTTAAGAACAGTTTTTTAAAGCATAGTAGGATTTTTCAAAGTTCTTTCTTGATTTAGGTACTTAGCTTCCTTTGAAATATATAGAGGTTGTCACCAGGAATGATTTTCAAACTGATGCCTATAGAGATCCTTAGATTCCAAAAGCTACCTGAAAATTGGATACTTAATTCCTTAGGTATCTCACATACAGCTGTCATTTGTATTGTTGTGTTATATGTTCACAACCTGTACCAATTATATGGTGGCTCGTCATTTGCCTTCAGTAGCTACTTGTGCATAATTTAATGTTTGTCTAAAGAATGGTGTTAAATTTATTTTCTATATACATAGAGAAATTGAGGATTGCATTACCCAATAGATGAAAATAGCTGGACCTTGAATATAGTAAATTTATTTTCTTATAGGTTTGGGGATTTTTTCCTTTAGGTGAAAAATATATATGAAGCAAGTTTTATCAACCCATTCTTTTTTAAAAGCAAGTAGCCATGTAAAATGCATGAAGAGGAGCTGAAACTGCAGTGAAATATTGTCTGATAGGAGCAGGGTTGCATCATAGTTATATAAATGTGTATGCGTGAGCAACTGGGAAATACAAGTCTCAGCACTGCTTGAGATGTGGTGAAATAGATTAATATGGGAATATATCAAAGCAGTGAATGCAAAGGAGAGTGGAAAGAAAAAGGTACTACTAGAGTAGAAACCTTCAAAATACTGAAAAATACCTGGAAAACAGCACATGCACGTTTTATGTTCATTCTGTTGAGTATCTCTTTCGTGGATGGCATTTAATGGACAGATGGGGCTGTTGACCAAGGCTAAAATACCTATGATTTTCTTTCTAGTAAATAAAGTTCTTCTTCCTTAGTCTTTTTTTTTTATCCAGTTATAATGAGGTTTCCTTGCAGTGATGCCAAGAAGTGCCTGATTTGCATGTGCAAATCTAAGATTAATATGAGTGAACTTTGTTAGATTTATTAACCTGTTTTTACCTATATGGAACATGTTGCCTCTCTTACTTCTGGACTTTTATGTCATATCCTTAGGTATCTTAAATACACAAGCTATTTTTCTCAGCTGTGATTCTATGTTTCTCTATAATTTTAAATCAAGTATTAAAAATAATTTTATTTTAAGAGACTCAATAAACTTCCCTCTTTTTGTCTTATTTTTCTTTTTCCTTTTTCCCTCTTGGGCTTAAATAAAAGCAATGCAATTGTTTGCGTTCAATGAATATGCAAGATTTGAAGACTCCAGCTCTCAAAATAGCTATTCAAATTGGAATCCTGTAGAATTTTATAATTGCTCTGGACCTCTGAGTCATCCGCAGAAATATTTTTAATGATCAATCGACCATAAAAGTCATAACTTTTATTTGAGGTCCCTCATCAACAAATTGATTCTGTATTTCCATATGATTAAGGAAAACATCCTTTCAATCAAGGATTTGCTTTAAAAGGTCAAGGAAACAAAGAACGATTCTTACTTGTAAGGGCAAAACAACTCACACTAACAGTGCAATAAGATTATTAAAAGTCAGTGTTTTATTAATTTCCAGCGTATCCTTCGTGCACATGCTCAGAGCTTCCATCTTAAAAAGCGAGGGATAAAACGATTTCTTCCCTTGAATGCAATTCCCTCTTAGCCCAGGATTAAAGGCTTATACAAAGAGGCAGGACAAAATTCATTAACTTGGCAACCACATAGCTTTACCAAACTCTACCGATGCTGACGCTTGAATATATGTATGTGTAGCTTGAAACAAATTTCACATTTTAGCATTAGTGGCTTAGGTAATTCCATCCCTTGCTGCCTGTCTAAAATAACTACATGCAGCTATTCATGCATGTAATTCACCTACCTGATTCATTAACATTTAAACAGTCTGTTAGGCAATGACCATAAATTAAATGTCTTGCAGGTCCTCGGCAGAAGTATGTTTAACAGCCATCGATACACTAAAACCTTGCCAAGAAAAAATACTTACATGTTATGCTGTGACAAACATGGAATCGTTGAATGGGTTGAGTTGGAAAGGACCTCAAAGCACATCCTGTTCCACCCCCTGCCATGGGCAGGGACACCTCCCACTGGATCAGGCTGCTCCAAGCCCCATCCAACCTGGCCTTGAACACCTCCAGGGATGGGGCAGCCACAGCTTCCCCGGGCCACCTGGGCCAGGGCCTCATCACCCTCACTGTGAAGAAATTCCTCCTAATTTCTAGTCTAAATCTTTGTGTATCCAATTTAAAACCATTTCCCCTAGTCACAGAAACACAGAACTGCAGAATTACTAGGTTGGTAAAGACCCACCAGATCATTGACTCCAACCATTCCCATCAATCTCTAAACCATGTCCCTCAGCACCTCATCCACCCGTCCCTTAAACCCCTCCAGGGAAGGTGACTCAACCACCTCCCTGGGCAGCTTCTGCCAGTGCCTAATGAACCGTTCCGTGAAAATTTTTTTCCTGATGTCAAGCCTGAGCCTCCCCTGGCTGAGCTTGAGGCCATTCCCTCTCGTCCTGTCCCCTGTCACTTGGGAGAAGAGCCCAGCTCCCTCCTCTCCACAACCTCCTTTCAGGTAGTTGGAGAGAGCAATGAGGTCTCCCCTCAGCCTCCTCTTCTCCAGGCTAAACACCCCCAGCTCTCTCAGCCGCTCCTCATAAGGCCTGTTCTCCAGCCCTTTCACCAGCTTCGTTGCTCTTCTCTGGACTCGCTCCAGAGCCTCAACATCCTTCTTGAGGTGAGGGGCCCAGAACTGAACACAGGATTCGAGGAGCGGTCTCACCAGTGCCGAGTACAGAGGGAGAAGAACCTCCCTGGACCTGCTGGTCACGCCGTTTCTGATCCAAGCCAAGATGCCATTGGCCTTCTTGGCCACCTGGGCCCCTGCTGGCTCATGTTCAGTCGCTGTCAACCAACACCCCCAGGTCCCTCTCCTCCAGGCAATTTCCAGCCAGACTTCTAGTAGTCTGTAGCTGCTCAGGGTTGTTGTGCCCCAAGTGCAGGACTCGGCACTTGGCCTCGTTAAACCTCATGCCATTGGTCTCGTGCCTATCACTCCATGCCCTTGTGAAAAGTCCCTCCTACATTAATGCATGTTTAATGTTACTCGAGATTGTGTCCTTTTAAGGGTGGCCTATAGAAATAGAGTGATTATATGGAAGGCAGACAAACACTACTACACCTAATTACAGGTATGTGGTACTGGAGCTGCCTGTGTCTAGAAACAACCGATGATCGTTGTGACCTGATGCAGAAGACTTTTAGAGAAATAGAAAGATTGATATGAAAGGAAGGAAAAGGACTCCATGACCCCCCCTCTAGACCTGAAATGTCCTCTGAAATGTGTTGTGAGCACTGTTACGTTTCCATGTCGTAAAGCAGTGGATTGCAGAAATATCTGGGAAATTCTGAACAACTGAAGCAACTTTGCCTTTGGAGAGATGGTTTTGGTGCTGGCTGTCAAGTGGACTCCCACCTCACGATGGCCAGCGTGTGGATCATGGACAGTCTAAACAAGCCAAGATCTTAGGGGCCTTTCAAGACAATATTTTTTAACTTTTCCAAGAGCAAGCCCATGGGCTGCATGCAAGGCCCTTGTCTGGACTCAGGAAAGGCAGATCTGAAGGAAACACGGGCTTCTCACAACTCCCAGGAGGTCAAACCAATTGATTTTGTTATTTGGGAAAGTGTAGATCTGTGGTTTGAGGCTTGATTAGAATATATGCTGAAACACCCAAAGTATGAGTTTATCATTGTCTTTAAAATAGAAATGGCAACCAGAGACTGGAAAAGTCTTCATTGTTTCTTGTGACCTCCTCGTTGCCACAGATGTTTTAATCTTAGAAACAGTAAAAAAGGGAATTTTTAAGAGTACGACGGATTTTTATTTTCATAGTCTTTTTCCCACAGTGCTTTAATTCTTTTCTGCTACCATGAATTTGCACGGCTTTATTTTAATGAACTTTTTTGAGATTTCAGAATATAACAAATGACTTTTTAAATTTCTCTAAAGTTATTGGATATCTTTATTTTCTTGTACAATCAAACTGTAGGTTGTTTCAGAAACAGCTAAAATATCTTTTCAGAGCAATGCTCTGGAGAAACAGAAACAAGTCTGCAATAACTAATTGTGACATCATTTCCTCTTTGCTTTTCTATCTATTTCAATTACAGTGTTGAATAAATCTGTATGATTAGTCCATTTCTAAGTGATTGTAGACTATTTTGACTGCTTAAGTCAGCAGCCAGGGATTGTTTACTCGTTTCTCTAGCATTTTGTATTCATTAGCAAATATGTACAGAAATCCTTTGGTGCTTCTGAAGACATGATAAATATGTAGGTGTCTTCTCATCTTAATCTTCATCTGCTTTCAGACAATTGACTTAGTTCACTGAATTCCAGGTTAGTCACAACTCTTTGGTTTTGACTGCTGACGAGTACAAGCCTTAAAAAGGTGAAAGGTCAGAAAATATCTTTGAGAGGCTCATATCAACTGATTTCATATTTAGTTTTATTTTACATTAAATTTCAATACTTAGTTTGTCACCACAGACATTATCTCTGTGACTTAAGAAAAAAATATTTAACGAGATACTGCACGCCATGGAATAAGGATGCTCATCTACAAATGTCTAACTTTCTAGGTATTTTTGATAGTATTTTAAACTCTTCTAAGTATCATTGTATTTTTTAAGATACATCTGGCTTGGGATATCTTTACAACTCTCCACATAAACAGTGAAGTAGTAAACCTCTTAACATGAACAGTGAAGTGAAACAGTAATGTTTTCAAACCTGTGAAATTAAACACATTTATTGGGAGAGTAATTCTGCCCAGACACGAACTAGCATATTTCCAGTGAAATAAGTGGAATTTTGCAAAAATATATCAAGTAAAATGCTTCATAATTTGCATTTCATAATGTTAATACAGACCTTTCTGTCATGAAATATTATCCATTTTCTAAAATTACGGCTTTCATGATGAAAATCAAACACATTTTCCAGTCTATCCCTAGCTCTGGGAAGTGGAAGGAATGGACTATTTATTACTGGTTGTTCTTGCTAACTCTTAACATATTGCATTTGTTGTGTGTATCATTATTATGTATAGAAATACAGAATAATGACCTCAATCTCTTGTAAATAAAAAATATTATTTAAGCTATTGAAAAAATAAACCCAGTATGATAATGGAGCAGAGGTTTTCATTGCAACTGAAGCCTCTTCTGTGGGAAGGCTTCGCTTTTTGCACCAGCCAACACAAGTTCCTAATTCTTTATAGACTTCCCCAGTTAGCTTTTTTTTTATGATGTTGTCCCAGAATTCCTTTCTCTGTCTTTGCATAGACCAGAATACAAAATTTCTTTAGAAACGATGGCATCATCACTTCTTTCTCATCATGAGATAATGACTACATAAAACTTCCAGACTAATTCGATCCTGATTTACATTTCAGTACACACGCATTTATGACTCCTTAGCTCATTCCTGTAGCTTACGGGGTTTTCAAGTAGCTCCCAGACTAGTCTGAGTAAGACTGTGTGGATTTTGTGTAGAAGACAGATGGGGAGGGACATTTTACAAAGGCAGGTAGTGATAAGACAAGGGGGAGTCATAGAATCATAGAATAACCAGGTTGGAAGAGACCCACCGGATCATCGAGTCCAACAATTCCCATCAATCACTAAACCATGTCCCTCAGCACCTTGTTCACCCGTCCCTTAAACCCCTCCAGGGAAGGTGACTCAACCACCTCCCTGGGCAGCCTCTGCCAGGGACCAATGACCCTTTCTGTGAAGAATTTTTTCCTAATGTCCAGCCTAAACCTCCCCCATAAATTGGAGAGGGGAAGGCTTAGACTAGACACTAGGAAGAAATTCTTCACCATGAGAGTATGAAATCAAGACCTAGTCAGCTCACTGAAATTGGGAAGGTTGCTGGCTTTTTTCCTTCCCTCCACACCCCGCCTCCTTTTTTAGCCTCAGATCATTTTCAAAGCTACGATAAATGGTTTTGAACAATGATTCAGTCTTCATTTATTCCATTTAAATTATTTAACACTAATTTATACAATATTGGAACATTTTATTTCAGGATATAACATTTATCATGGATTTTTTTCAAGGAGCATCATACAGGCCTCAACAAAAAGTTGTTACACATTTTTTTCCATATTTATCTTTATAAATCAGACATTAGTGACTGGTTGTTATAGTAATAAAGGCTGCAGGGACCCTCCAAGATCAGATAACTTTGAGTCCTGTCAAACCCCATGGTGTTCAGAAGAATCTTTTACTGAGCGTAAAATTAAGGTCAGTGTGCTAGCTATATCTGGCATTCACTACAGGAGAACCCTTGTAGCTAGAGCAGCTGTTCTAAGTGAGAATGACATTATATGTCTTTAAAAGTAAGGTTTCTTTTTGCATTTAGACATTTCTTGAGACATGAGATTTTATTGAAATGCATCTTTTTTTTCAAATGGCTACAAAGGGAGATCAGCTCTTAGTGTGGAAACAGAACAAATACTGGTAACTGATCAAAAATGTAGCAGGAATATCTTTAAGAGATAAAAGGAGGAGCAAGTCATGTATTTTACAATTTTATGCATTACATGTATAATGAAAAATGTGGAAACCAGGAACAGAGCCTGTCTGCTGCATCCACACAGCTCAAGGGAACCAAGGGAGAGATGGGACTGAACTAGTCCCACACTGGTGAGCAAATCAAATCCTGGTGCATTTTCATCAGCTGTCAGAAACAAATATTTCTTTGGGGCCAGGCAGGAAATTAGGCTATTAAGTTACAGCTTTTTCACAGCAGCCCTTGTCATTCTCTTCTTCTATCTCACTGATGTTCTATCAAAGCAACTCATTGTAACCATTTATCTTTCCAAACTTAAAATACTTTTACCAGAATTAATTTTTTTCCCTTAGTATTTGAGGTCTTTGTAGTCTGTGTCTTGCTTCCCTGATCTTGTATGGATCTAAGATTAATTTGTGCTAGCACGGAGTTCAACGACAAAATCAATTCCAGTTGGGTCAGGTGAGGTCACCCCCAGCTCAGTAGTGTGAGGAGAGAAATAGATTATTATCATTCTGGGAACGCTACTACTTCAGTATGGAGGGGAAACAAATTGTCCATTAAGGACCTTTACAATAATTTTCATACCATTGGAAACAATGATTTTTTTCATTACTTTCTTCAACATTGGTATAGCCATAGATATTTGAATGCTTTGTGCTACAAAAAGCTTTTGTGTTCCTTAAGAGGAGTGAGTAGAATGTGTTAACTGACAGGTAGCATTTCACTAAAATTGTGGCACTGTCAAAGTGATACAGCACTACTTTTGATAGCACTTTTTATATCCTTAACACGTAGCAGGTGTAAATTAAAAAACAACATTTCCTCTGTTAGATGTTGTATACACCATAGCAAAGAATTTAAGTTACGACTTTAAAGAAAATATTTTAGATTTTAAAAATATTTAAATTCTTAAAATATATTTTATGAAGAATCAGACTCTGTCATTTAGTGTCTATCTTGGAACCACAGAATGACTAGGTTGGAAAAGACCTTTGAGATCATCAAGCCCCAGTGTACCTTACGTTATAACTTTGAAGGACCATAAGAAAAAAAGCAGCAGCAGCTTCATATAATAATGCATTAGCAATTAATGTGAACAGAATTTTAATTATTTGTTCCATCAGATACAGAATGCTAGGTAAGAAAGTGGTTTGGGTCTATCTGCAACCTGTGTGTGGTCCTTTGTTTTTACAGATTTGCTGGTGAGTTAGAGCTGTAGGCTTCCTCCAGCTTCAGGATGGCTGCGCAGAGCTGTATCCTCTGGTGATCATAGAATCAGAGAATCCCTAGGTTGGAAAAGACCTTTGATATCAACAAAACCAACCATCCCTGTCCACTACTAAATCACTACTAATTCGTATCCCTATCACACAGCCTGAAAGAAGGAGGGGAAGATACGTGACTGATTGCTGGATAGTGCCTTTCCTTCTGCTTTGTGCATTAGAAAGTTTTGTGTAGTCAGACCTGAAGAGGGACATGTATGATCTTGGGGTTTTTTAAGTTAAAACCTGTAATTTCTGCCTGTGCAATAACATTCTTTAGACTTTAAGTCTCTATGTATTTATGTTGCATAGAAAACAAGAGAGCAGAAGTACTTTAGGAAGAGTCATTTATAGAAATACAATTTTTCGAAGCAAGAAAACACTAGTGAAATAATGTCATTTGTGGTGTAGCAGCCCTGCCTTCGGGTGTTGACCTTAATCAGTTTCATTATATGCAAAAAGATTCAGATTTTCTGGGTCAAATTCTTCCCAAGTGTATTTTCCCTGAAATCTGTGGAGCAACATCAGCAATGAATCTGGACTAATGATCTCAAATTTCCTCCATTTTCTCTTTTGTGATCAAAACTTGCAAAATGAAATAATCCTCCTCCTCATTCCTTAGGAAAGATACTGGAAACAAATTTCTCTCTTGGTTTCAACTCTCAGTTAAAAAATGGACACAGAGTTTAAAAGCTGGATCAGTACGCACATTTACCAACTGCCCTTCCAGGTCAAATCTGTTATTCCAATGTTTCAGAAGACATGATATTCCTAAATTTCCACTGCAAAATTATACACGTCCTTCAAGTATCAAATTTGAGCCTTCTCACTATGGTGAGCCTGTGTGAATGTCTTGTAAGCATAAAGTAGGACAAGTGTATAGCACTACTTCCAGAGAACAATTACTTCCAGAGAAGGCTTCCTGAGAAAGCTTTTAATAACCCTTAAATGTGCTCTTTTAAAATCTAATTTCATAAAATTAATATATCTTTATATAATTCATCATTTATATTATTTTATAATTTATAATGTGAAATAATTTTAAATTAATATAATTTCGTATAATTGCTATAAAATGTAACTACAGTCATAGGCGGCTTAGTATGAAACTCACGGAACATTCCAAAATATTATTTGGATTAAATCCAGATTAATTGATATCTGGAATTATGCCATTGCTCCTTCAGGGCCTAACCCAAATGCCATTTGATGTTAGTTAGCTTCGGTTCAGATGCAGGTGAGATTATCGCAGCTCCCGTTACAGTAAACAAAAAAGCATCCTCAGATTTTATGAGCTGATAGTTCATATCTACATAGAGGAAGGTCGCATTCCAAGCTTCTGGGGCTGGATACCAGTGGCAGAGGAGGTACTAAGGGCTTTTTGAGAGCAAGTAAAGGATTTTTTAGAGGACCTCTTAGAGCTGAAATCTAGTGTTTAGTCTAGGTTCATATTAATCATCCGAAAATAATCAAATCAGAGTCTGACGAGCATGAAGACAGAAATGTAAAAAGAATTGTCTAAAGAGGTCAGGAAGTGGTTGCGACAATCATGACTATTTCAGTGACTGTTGCACTGACAAATCTGCTTTTTCACAACAAAGATCTGCATTGAGAACTCCAACTCAGAGATATCTTTGGGTCTCGCTTGGCTTTACACTTCTGGAATACCACTGGGTTAAATGAAGCTATTCTTTATTTACACTAATGATCACAGATCAGATTGGCCTTGTATTTTCCAGTGAGGCATGAAACTGTAGACTTTATTTGTGAGCAAAGCACTACTTGGATGAATAAGCATGCTTACTAAAATAGCTAAACACAGATGAGAGAAATTCCAACCTGCTCGCTTAGTTCTTGCTTTTCCAATTAGACACGTTGTATTTCTCAGCCCATTCTATTACTTTTCCTATTTGTATCATCCTACATCACCGAACATGCTACAAATACCAGTTGTTCTACTTGGCATGAAACACTGCAAAAGATGATGGAGATGATTTCTTAATATTAAGCTGATAAAGTGTTTAAAGCTCTTTTGCATTAAATGGCTGTAGAGTTTCTAATAATATCTATAAATTTTTCAATATATAGGGTCTAATACAAATCCCAAATAAGCTGAACTCTAGGAAATATTAATGGATTAACACGTTTCCATATGGAGATGATATTTATGTTTTCATTGGAATACATTGGGAATAAGTAATTTATTTCTTTGGGACTAAATTGCTTAACCCAGCCCACCAATTACCAATGACACCAAGCTGAGTTGTGCAGCTCTCACACCAGAAGGATGGGATGGGATGTCATGGGATGTTCCTCTCCTGTGAGACCTCAACTGGAGTATTGTGTCCAGTTCTGGAATCCTCAACATAAGAAGGAGATGGAGCTGTTGGAATGAGTCCAGAGGAGGATACAAGGATGATCCAAGGGCTGGAGAACCTCCTATCTGAGGACAGACTGAGAGAGTTGGGGTTGTTTAGCCTGGAGAAGAGAAAGCTCCAGGGAGACCTTATAGTGACCTTCCAGTACCTGAAGGGGCTACAAGAAAGCTAGGGAGGGGCTGTTCACAAAGGCTCGGAGTGATAGGATGAGGGGAAATGGCTTTAAATTGAAGAGGAGGAGATTTTGACTAGACATAAGGAGGAATTTCTTCACGATCAGGGTGGGGAGGTCCTGGCCCAGGTTGCCCAGGGAAGCTGTGGCTGCCCCATCCCTGGAGGTGTTCAAGGCCAGGCTGGATGGGCCTTGGAGCCCCTGATCCAGTGGGAGGTGTCCCTGCCCATGGCAGGAGGGGTGGAACTGGATGATCTTAAAGGTCCCTTCCAACCTAAAATATTTCATGGTTCTATAAATAATCGCTTTATATTTTTATTAAAAGATTTCTTCTGCCAAGCAGGCATTTGTATTTCCATCCTGTTAGCATGATTTTATAAACTGGTGACAAAAATTCACGAAAGGATAACAGAAAGACATGTCCAGAGGAATGATATGGTAAAGGGGAACACACGTTGGGGGAAATGCACTTTGGGGACAGTTCTACTAAAATTTGACCCCAGGCACAGCAATAATGTAGACAAATTAATCTGCTTACAAGTAATCAAATCCATTTACAATAACATATATTTCAGAAGGATGAAATACTTGTGGACGTTTCTGGGTATGGGAACAAGTATCTATCCAGTTGTTAGGTTTGAATGAATTTTTTCAGTATTAGTGTTTTACGGTTATTTAATATGAAACATTTGTAACATTTTTTCTTTACCCTCTTCTATTTATGTCACATCTTAATTTTCAAGTTAATTGACAAATTATTGCATTTTTTATTTATTTTTATAAATATTATAAAAATAATATTTACTTTATTTTTATACCTGTTCAGGCTGCTTTTACTTTAGTCTAACACCACTGAACTCTCTGATCATGGAGTAAAACAAGTATTATATTAGAGCTTTTTTACTATTTCTCTAGACCTTGGATTCACCTCAGTCAACTTCAGTAATCCTTAGTAATCTTATAAAGACAATAACATTGGAATTCCCATTAGCTATTCTATAATCCATAGAAAGAGACAGATGCATCCTAGGAAATGCTGAACTCTTTGATCTGGGTGGCTGCAGTGGAATTTATGTATTTATGCAGAAATAATGAGAATTGAAGAAAAAAGGGATATTCTGGCTATGAATGATATAAATTAAGGAGTTTGGGAGAAACTAGATGCATAGACTACACACACAAAAAAGATAAACTGTGATTTCATGGAGATAGGTAAAATGTATATATTTTTCAGGTAAGTTCATTAGTAGTTTAAGACAATGTGTTTTCAAAACTGCTTGCTGGAGAGCTGTGTGAGCAAGAAGCTGCCCTAAGTTTAATGTTTGGGTTATGGCTGCTTTGGAATGTCTGAAACGTCAGCTTCATTTCATCAATACGTGGTAATGAACACTTTTCCATACACATGATAATTTCTGCAATGAAACTATTGCAAAATCACTAAAATGCATGCAGAAATAAGCATTGCTTGAAATGCCAGAGGTGAAGAGCAATGAAATTTTCATGTACTTTCTCACCTTTTATCTTTCGACTATAAATGATAAAAAATACCAATGAGATCAGTAATGTTGAAATAAATATGATCTCACCTAAATGTTATTAAATACATGCACAAAACACCAGTATTATTGTAAGTTTAGATGTAGAAGCAATTTGGATGTAATCAAATTATTGCAGTATGGATTTTTTTCTGTCTATGCACTTTAAATAACTAATTTTGAAGGCAAATTTGGGGTTGTGCCCACAGGGGCGTTTGTCTCTCGTCAAATGTTGTGCTTTCTCCAGCTGAACTCAGGCAGCTGGCTTTCATTGATGCAAATGTCAATTCTTATCATTGATATTTCGTAGCATTTCCTTTGCTGAGCTCTGACTCCAATCTCCTGACTACCTTCTGAATTCACCTCCAACTCATCTGTTTTGTGTCACGCCAATGGACTTCGAATGACCTTCTTAGGATTCTTATCCCTAAAAAGCACTTGGCAGCCAGCTCCTATGCTAATTTCCATCAACTTTGATTTCTACTTTTTTCTGTTATCATCTTCCATAAGTGTTCTTCTCGGCTGATCCATGAAATCTCAGTGCAGTCAATGACATTTGGGATATTATAAAATGTTAGAGACAACCCCAGAGATCAAAACATAATAGGTAAATAAAGCATTTTGAAAACAGCAATTGTTTAGCTGGAATCTTAATTATATGATCCAGTCAAGGAGTCTGTAGACCTCGAACTGGGGATAATGTTTATAGTGTAACTCACTGAAATTTGGTTTTTTTTCTGTTGAAGTTACTGATGCTGATAGATTATTATCGTGTGCTGCTACTGAAGATATCAGAATCTTTAATCTTTGCATGTTGTAATGGAAAATTGTCTTCTTTTACATACAAAATTAATGCAAGAGAATGAAATACATATTTTTTATCTTATACTGGGTTGTTTTATAGAATAATTTTCTTTTTTTTCTTACAGCATATGAAGATGGAGCAAATAAACTTATATGCATCTTTTTACCCTTCTAGGACCACACAAATGAGCACTTTAAAACATAATAATCATTATTTAGGTTTTGTGATCTCTGTTTGTCTTTCACAGTTTCCTCTAGTTTGGCAAATGAAGCCAAAGAAGCTGTTCCTCTTCAATATATTTTGGATATCTGTGACTTCTGCTTTCCTTTCCTAAATCTTCCAGAAAGATCAGATTTTTAATAACTTTAATCTGAGGGCAGAATTGACCTCTCATTGACTCTTGAACATTAAATGGTGAATTATATTCAGTGAAAAAATAATCGGAATCTGACTCTGGACCTACCTTGCTTCAGTCCATATCTTAAAGCAAGCTTAATGTTTGGCTTAAGGCAAGTCTGATATTCATGCTGTTTTGTTGACTTTACCAGCTAGCTTGTCTCCCCTTCCTAAAATATGTCTCTTCACTCTTGCTTTTGCTCTATGCCATGCGTGCGTACTCTGTTTTCTCCTCCTCTCACTCATGAAAAACTGCAGGGTCAGGGCCAGTTCCCACCGAAAAATGCAGCTAATTGTGAAATACATAGAAATAAAGTAGGAACTTACACAGAGCCCCGTCCCCTTCCCTCTGTTTCAGATAGGATACAAATCCAGTGCTCTTAAATGTCTGAGAAATGCAAATCTTCCTAGAATTTCGAAGGACTGTTGTGTGGTTGAGTTCTGAAAACCAGAGTAAAACCTTATTACGAGAAAGGGAGGCTAGGAGCTTGTTCCCACCAGAAATTAATGGAGTACAGCTCTCTGCCCCTTCACTAACTACCGACTGCTCTGCAACATTGCGTGCCCATCTCTTTCCACCTGGTTTTCTTTAGTGAGGGGCACTGAAATGGAAGGAAAGGTAGCAAAGCACGATTCACTGTTGTCATCCTAGGTAGAGTGGGTGTTTCTTCAGCCTTTTTTCTCCACTAAACCTTGACTTTGAGATATTTACACTATTTGATTTTCAGGTCTCTGTTTGTGTCTGTTCCTGATAAGCAGAAGTTAGTGCTGTCAGACCCCAAACCGCTACAAAACATACTGAGCAGCCAACTTAAACTTCGTTCTTCTGGGCATACCTAATTTCCTCTAAACACACACAGATACGTACTCAGCCTCAGTGCAGTTACATTTATACTGTATTTCGTTGAAGAGTTCACTCTGGTTTTCCTACTGAAGACCTGAACTCAGACAAGCCTTTACTGCAGTCACATGAATGGATAAAAACAATTAAGAACTTGGCCTGTTAATCTACCAAGGAGAAAAAGAAAAGACTGCAAATGTGTCAGGCTTCTTAAATATTCACCTTTGCTACCCAAGGACTTTTTACCTCATATGCTTTTGACTAAGGCTTCATTTCTAGTGCTGTAGGGATACTAACTTGCCAAGATCTATCTGTGTCCAGAATTTGTTAACAGTAAAACAGTATTTTTTCTTCCTCTTATTCAAACCCTTATGTAGCCAAGTTCAGCTGTGTATATGAATTCACCATTTTCATAAACAGGAAGAGTTCCTCTTAAAACAAGAAAAAGACTGGAGCTTGTTCAGTGCTATAGAGTTCAACTGAAGGCCAATAATCCAATATATGTATGGTGAGGGAGAGGGGAGGATGTGGAGGAAGAAACCTATTTTTCCCTGGAAAAGACATAGATAGCAGCAATCGTTATCATTTTCGGATTGTTACTAGCAACAGGGAGACGTGATCCAAATAACAAGTGAACGACTGCATACACTGGTGCAAGATAAAGACCCCAGATAGGAATTTGATTAAGTATTATTATCAGTCACCGCACCGAGAATGGCAGGCAGCCAGCAGAGCATTCACTTTTCTGTCCATCTCTGCCTCTGGCTGACTGCTTATGCAGGTTGTCATAAAGGTAACCTGGAGATAGGACTGCATGTCAGATAGCTGTCATCATTTTCTCCATACAGGGTCTCCTTAAATATTACTCTCAGTGTTGCAGAGACAAAATTAGGCTGGTGACTTAAATTGTTCTGCTTTTCTGTTCTTTGATATTCCTAGATTTTTTATTATTACCCATATTCTTTCTAAAAGCTGAGATTTACAGCCTGTGTAAATGTCTCTGTATCTACTGTGTGACCTTTCTGCCACATGAAAGGATAAACCTCGATGTTGGAATGAGAAAACAGAGATACTTCTTCTCTAACAGCCTTTGACTTCTTATGATTTGACTTTGACTTATCTGTCTTAAGATTGCGGACAGCAATTTGGATTATGGATAGAATTTTGACTTATGATGCATTCTTTTTTCTGAGGCAAGTGAAATGGGAAGTTGAAAAAAAGTGTTAGTGAACACATGGATTTCTTTTCTCCACTTACCAATGTATATATCCATATATGCTGTAAAGATGAAGCAAATACAGGTAAGAAGGACACAAGTAAGTTTCATCCATCCTGGGAAAAGGAGGAAAAGTAACCTAAGCTTTATTTTGGGGATAGTAATGCTATTCAAGTCCTGCACTTGGTTTAGATTGATCCTGCCAACAGGATATCTATAGGATATTTACAGCACTGTCTGTAATCAAAGATAACACAAATTCCTATCTGTTCAATATAAGAAAACTGGAAACAGTGAGAACAAACTGGAGACAATCTGAACAAATATTGTGCAGATATTTGCTCGGAATATGACCAGCTCCAGGAATTTTTGTCCCCTCTCCATCTTATTATAAAACATCTTATGAACAACTCTTGGACAGTGATGTAAATGAATGTTGTAAACTGAAGCAATGTCATCACTAACCTAACAGTGATGATTCAGCTTTGACAGAGATGCTTCCACTTGCTTCTTAATAGAAATCAGATGCAACTTAGGCAGCTGAAAACAGAATCAATTAAATACTATCAAATTACATAGCATATATGCACAAATATAATACTGAAGTAATGTGCCTGATGTATATATTTCCCCAAACTTCTAGTTGTACAGCTACCATGTGTTGTGCATAAGTTCTAGCTTGAGCAATTCAAATTAAATTTCTTAATTTAGCCATGTATGCTTGAAAACCTAAAGTGGCAACGCCCATTTCAGTCAATTTTCTAGCCCAATTCTGTGTCATTCAGTTGCACCTTTGTTCATAGTAGCTGCAAATGTGAAAAGAAAGAAAACATAGATGAATTGATGAGTTCAGTTGGATGCAGGTTCATGTGAAAGCAATTTAATTTTCTCTGTTTGACTATTGCCTGTTCATTGTACCTCGTGGTGTTCCCTGCTCTGCTGTGATCTTTCCCTCTGCCTTTCCTGCCCTGTATTTCCCAGCAGCTGATAACAAGAATCTTTCAAAATAAAATGAAATGTGTTTGTAGTAACTCCATAAATAGTTAAATTATACCTGGGAAAAATGATTCAAAGATTCTAACTCCAAAACTGAGGAAGCCTTCACAATGCTTTCCGGGTGTGCTCTGAGGAACAAATGCTAAACTTTATTATGCACAAAACCTGGAATCTTCTGATACATAAAGGCTGACAACGTCTACAGAATGTGTCTCAGCAGGATATGAGATTCTGCACACAGTCTCTCACCCAAACAAATGTTTCATGACTCTGCAAGAAATCGTCAAAAGCTTATGGGTGAGAATAAGAGACTGAGGCAATAAAGGGAACCTCATGGTTGGTGTCTACTACAGCTGATCAAGGGCAGCCTACTGATGAAGCCTTCTTTCTCCAGCTACAGGAGTCTTCATGATGACAAGCTCTTATCCTACTGAGAGACTTAAACCACCTTGACATATGCTGGAAAAATAGCACAGCAAGGTATAGGCAATCCAGAAGACTTCTAAAGTGTATTGAAAATAATTTCTTAGTCCAGCTGATAGACACCCCCACGCAAGGGGATGGAATACTAGGCTCGAGGGTAACTAATATGAATGACGTGATCATACACTGGTGGAGCTAAAGGTCCTGAGGGATATGGGACAGGCAAGGAGTATAGACACTAAATTTTAGGAGGCCAAACTTCCAGCTCTTCAAGAAATTGATCATTAGGACCCCCTTGGATATGGTCCTCAGGGACAAGGGAATGGAGGAGATATGCCAAATATTTAAGGATGCTTTCCATAAAGTGCAGGAGTGCTCAGTCCCCAGATGTAGGAAATCAGGGACGAAAGGGAAGAGATTCATGTGGCTGAGTCTAGACCTGCTGGTTAAACTGAAGAAGAGCAGGGAAGGGTAACCTGTGATGTGTACAGGGACTCTGCTCAGATTTGTAGGGATGAGGTCAGGAAGGCCAAGGCACAGGGCTTCTACAGGTACGTCAATCAAAAGAGGAAGGTTAAAGAGAATGTACCTCTGCTGATGGTTGGGAACGGTGACCTCATATCAACAGACAAGGAGAAGGCCGAGGTACTTAACAACTTTTTTGTCTCAGTCTTCACCAATAACTGCTCTCCTCACACCTTCTGGGTTGTGGGAAAACAAGATAGTTACCAGGAGGATAAGCCCCCTCCCACTGTAGAGGAGGATCAGGTTCGTGACCACCTGAGGAACCTGAACATTTATAAGTATATGAGACCTGATGAGATGCAACCCAGAGTCCTGAGGGAATTGGAAGATATGCTTACCAAGCCAATCTCCATGATATCTGAAAGGTCATGGCAATCAGAAGTCCCTGGTGACTGGAAGAAGGGTAAAGTTGTGCCCAGTTTTAAAAAGGGTAGAAAAGATGAACCTGTGAACTACTAACCTGTCAACCTCACCTTTGTGCCTGGGAAGATTGTGGAAAAGATTCTCCTAGAAGCTCTGCTAAGGGACATGAAGTACAGGGAGGTGATTTGAGACAGCCAGCACAGCTTCACGAAGGGTAGGTCCTGCCTGACCAACCTAGCGGGTTTCTGTGATGGGGTGACCACATCAGTGGACACAGGAAAAACAATGGGTGTGATCTATCTGGACTTCTGTAAAACCTTTGACACGGTCCTCCACAACAGGAACAGGCTGTGCAGAGAAATCGTGGCTGAACACTCCCCTTCCCCACCTCCGAGTTGTTCAAGGCCAGGTAAGATGGGCCTTGGGCAGCCTGATCCAGTGGGAGGTGTCCCTGCTCATGGCAGGAGGGTGAAATTGGATGGGCTTTGAGGTCCCTTCCAACACAGATCATTCTACGATTGTATTATTCTATGATTCTACGAGTCTACGATTCTACTAGATTAGTTTCACACTTCATAGAAATCAGAATTTCATTTGGACTGTGAACAATGGCTCCCTTCCAGACGCCTCTGCTAATGCCCACACCTTATTCTGAAGTGCCTAATATCAGGCATCAGAGGAAGTTTCTGAGCAAAATACTGCTTATTTTCAGAAATAAAATCCCACTCTATCCACCCACTATGTTATTGATGTATTTTCTGCAGTTGTGCTATATCACATATATTAGCATGGACTTCATCACTGAAAAAGCACAATGGAAGACAATTCAAGGATCAGTGAGTCATAAAATGAATGCAGCTCTACAGTTTTTGTTTTTCTTTTATTTCAGTGTAACGGGCATCAGTTTGATTTAAGTGGATTTATCACTTCTGTAACAACATTTGTGACAGTTGTACTATTCTTGGAGAAGCTGCTTTCATACTGTAGTTGAAAGCTGTTCTTTTTCTTCACATGAGACCTAACTATCAGCTTCTGGCACAGAAGTTCTTCTGCAAACAACAGAAAGGCGCCCAGTGCTTCTTAAAACGAGTCCCCAGTAGTTATTTAATTAGTTGCGTTCATCAGCTCCAATAGATGTCCAGAATGTGTAAATTTAGTTGCTTTCTATCTATATATCTCATTCTGTACTGTGTAACTCATCAAAGGTAGGTTGCTACACAAGTTGGGTAGGAGGTATCAGGCCTCTTGGGAGCTTGATGTATAATGGCCATGCATGAATTTGAGTTTCTTTTTTTTTTTTAAAACGCTATAAACTTTGACCCTATGTCAAGTTACATGATTCCTGTAATGAAAGCAAAAAAAGAAAAAATAATATTAACTGTTGTGCTTCTAGTAAATGTCAATCTAGGTAAATATATTGAACATTTCTAGAATCTTACTCAGGATCGTAATTTATCAGTATGCCCCGCGTTGTTCCACAGATTCATATTATATTGCTGTGAGTAAATTAATCACCCTTATTTTTCACTGCCAATGGCTAAATACCAGTATTGAAAGGAAAAATCTGCATAAATCTCTATATCCTTCCATATACACCACTCTCTTTTTATGATTGTTCTGTGTATGAATAAATAATACATTTTAATGGGGTGAAATTTATTATGTCATATGGTGGACTTGAAAGCCTTAGGTTTACAGTTAGCCTTGATTTTAAAGGTCTTTTCTGACTTAAATGGTCCTAAATGATCAGCATGTTTATTGCTCATTCTAGTCGTTTAAAGACGGTGTTTTCAGAACTAGTCGCACGCTGCTGCTGTCACTGGTGCTATTGGAATAGCAAGGGAATAACCTCGATCTTTGCTCTGGGAGCTGTTTAGCAAATCTGAAAATGTTAATCATGTTCAGGGCACTGTCACTTGCAGGGAACAGAGATTACTGCCAGTGACGTGCCCAGAAGCAATCTATTTAGTTTTCTTTTCATATAAAGTTGGGAAATAATGAAGGTTTTATTAAATGAAACTTAATTCACCACAACAGGGACTTCGGATCTACCTGTTCCTGCTACCAGGGGATGCAGGATAATTTAATAATGGTCTCTTTAGATTATTTCCGTCTATTTGCATGTCACCTTATTAACTGACTCCGTGCCACCACGTGTAGGGGATTTCAGAGACTGCCGTCTCAGCCTTTTTGATTTAAAAAAAATAAAAAAAAAATACTATAGCGATGAATTGTAAACTGCATTCTTGGAGTAACAGAACTGCAGGGTAAGAAGAACTAAAAGCGATGATGTCAGCTTTCTGGCTGAGGTCCAAAGCACTGAGGCTTCAGTAGATTGCTAATGCTGTCTGGCAATGGTGTGTTTTTCCTGCCTCAGCGACAGCTGCTGAGAGATTTTTCTATTATTATCTTACTATTTTTTTAAGCATTAAAGAGTAATGATTTACTAGCCCGTAATGTGGCAGCAATGTGTGAATCACTGTGGCTGCATTTGTATGCGCAGCGACATCTGGTTTGCAGGTGTGACTATGTGGATTTTGCTAATTAATACTTAGTGACACATTTTCTGAGGGAAGGTATAGAGATGGAAACAGAGAAGCATTCTTATCTATGCGATGTTATTTCAGCTCACTGGGAAATAAAAACCAGACAACACATACCTGAGTTATTTTTTACTGTTGTTTTTACTGGCTACTTCTTTGCTTTGTTTTATTTTAACACCTCCGTAACGTCTCCCTAGTACCTAGTCAGGAGAGCGTTTTGCTGGGGAGAGCCATAAAGAGGTAGCTTAAATAAAGTGGTTTTATTCATCGATGTGAGCAAATCTTTGTGATTTTTAATAAATATTGCCGCTTACAAACTCAAATACAGAATGAAGTGGCATTGTCATGCATGACCATTCATCAGCTGAGACCTTGTCCTGGTCCATGTGCACATTCTCACTTGGTGAGGTTTCCTGGACTTGTGACCCCTATACCCTTGCTGCAGGCTGAGAAGGAGGGTGGCAACCATTACCGTGGCTCAGCTCTTGAGTTGTGAACCGTTCCTGATGCATATCTTTCCATGCCTGGTCCCTTCATGAACAAGTAATAACCCCAGACCTTTTTAACTCATTCAGAAAACAGTGTTTGAGAAGAATTAAAAAGAGGACTCACTTTGGGGTTATAAGGATGACAGAATTGAACAGAGAGCATGGACCAATGAGAAAACACTATCTCATATCTTTCCCTTGTGATTATTTTAAAATCCTCTGTTTTCTTGAGAAAATACATTAAAATATGATTTCTTTGTTGTTCGGGTTTCTTTCTCTTTCTTCTTACTTTGATTCTTTTACTGATGTCTTTCCTGTAAACTTAATGGAGTATCACATTCCTACTGTGCATCTTTGTAGAACAGTTTGGAAAATCCATGAAGCACTCTGCTAAAAACAATCTAATCCTTTTAAGTGCAATGCATTTAGTTACATAGGTTTAGTCTATATTTAGTTCTCTGAAGTAGTATCCTTCCATTCAGTATTGCTTAAAGTTACAGTGACCTTACACTACAGGCAGTATTTGTGGGATTTCTAGATGCAAAGGTCTAAAATGGGAAAGTCATTGTCTGCAGAAACTTTTATTTTTTTGGCTTCCAGACATTTAGCCTGTATGCATCGCACAGGATCAAGAAGTTCAGTCAAAAAACTCAAATTGACTTCACGCCGAGAACATGGATCACAGGCTCACAGGACAGTTATTTTGGAAGGGACCTTTAGGGGTCCCATGAGGTGTCCAACTCTTTCTCAAAGAAGGACTTATTTAAGGTTATTTTGCCTATAGCGCAAGTAAGTTTTGATTGTCTCCAAGGACAGAGAAATGACACAACCCGAGCAACCTGTTCCACTGTTTGACCAAGTGTGAAGTTCTTTTTCCTTAGGCTCTGCGCAACAGTAAAAGTAAAATAAATATTTAGTCCTGAAAAAATGAGATAATTTATTATAAGCAATCTGTATTTGAGAAAAGGAGATGAAACTTATTTCCAGAGCCTGAAATCAAATAATTCTGTCCAGTGCAACTTCACAAACGCACACTGAAACAAATTACCTGAAATGATCAGGGGGGAATAAGAAATACCTGATCTGAGTCCAACATGTTAGTAGTTTCACTTGAGTGAGATCTTCATACAAAACAATGATGTTTAATAACCAAGCTTTTTATGTGGCATTATGATAAGTAAATTTGGAATGGTTTGAATACAGTTACTGTCTAATTTATTTTTCTTTCATTACTTTGCAGGACCTTGACCTGCTCCCTCCCGCAGTTACAAAGTATATTCATCTAATCATATTCCATGAATAGATTTTCTAGAGGATGAACTGGTTTGAATCAAGTAAAGATTTACCTTCTCCATCTTTTCTTAGGGCCTCAGCTTATCTTAACCAGCCCTCTTGCACCTTGTACACCACACCTGGTTTCTTCCCAAGTTCTCTACTTCATGACTATCAAATACTAGAAAAAATCTGATTTCCTTCTGAGATTTGTGGCCTGACGGAAAACTGTGAGGTGAGAGAGTTAAATTGTCATGGTAGAGGGAAGCTGAAGATCAACTGTACTTTGGGATGATGGGATAGGTACTAAAGAAGTGATCTAGTAAGGTAGTCAAACTGCCTACAAGATCAGTCTCTAATTTAGGTACTAAAATTCGTTAAAAATTAGACATCTGTCTCAGCAAAACAGTTCAGCATGACGAATGGATGGTGCTTAAGCAAATCAGAGTGCTGACTGCCTAACAAGGGTGATTCAGGATTTCAGCACATTAAGAGCTTAAACAGGGCAGGATTAGATCCCGGAGTCCCTCTGGCCTCTCATTTCTTTTCACAATCCTCAGTCCTCAGAGGAGAAAGTCACCTAAGATCACAGTACCACAAGCATCACTATTGAACTGGTGATCTACTGGATCACCCAGATGTAAAAGCTCGTCGTAGATCAGTCTTAAGCACATGGCAGTTAGGTGATGCATTGTCTACAATACACAGTATGCAATTTATTCCATTTTTATATTGTCAACTTGGTTTTATAAACCATGAGAAGACATATGATAGATCTAGCACAAAACTAGTGTTACACATGAAAAATATCAGATTTGACGCCAAGCACAAAATCAGTGTTACGCATGAAAAATATTGGATTTGAAATCAACCCTGACAATACAAAGATTTACAAATAATTTTTTATGCAGACTTGAACAAGAGTGAACTTACACCAGGTGTCATACGTCCACAGCATTTTTAACCTCATGGTACAATCGGTGGCTCCATATCCACCACACCATCAAACTATGAATTCAACAGAATTGTCTCTTTATGTGAGATACTGCTGGCCAAAGTGCATTAGACTCTGTTATCTAGTTTTCAGGACATTTGGACAGGGAGAGGTGTGCCCAATCTTTTTCTTTTTCTGTCATTTCTAGTTTTTCTGGGTTATTTTGCTAATTTAGTCTTAGACGTGTGGTTTTTATATATGTAGCTGGTTTATATACATTAATATTGAGGTGCTGAGGGACATGGTTTAGTGGTTGATAGGAATGGTTGGACTCGATGATCCGGTGGGTCTCTTCCAACCTGGTGGTTCTATGATTCTATGAATATGTATATAATGATGCGCTTAGGGATGAGATTTAGTAGTGGACAGGTATGGTTGGAACTGATCATCTCAAAGGTCACAGAATCACAGAATCACAGAATCACAGAACAACCAGGTTGGAAGAGACCCACCGGATCATCGAGTCCAACCGTTCCCATCAAACACTAAAGACACTAGGATCCCATGGAAGGATCCCATCCTTATGATTCTATGATAAGAATAAGAGTTAAACTAATCAAAGAGGCAAAAATATCACTTTGGGTTATATATTTATTTACTCTTCCACGTGTGGGATTTTAATTATATCTGCCAACACTTCATATTTTTTTAAAGGAAAAACGTTCAGCCCAAACAAATCAACTGCAGCCTCCATGCCTGAAAGACATGGCAGATGACATTCTTCTCAGTAATCTCCCATATTTATTAAATCACTCTTTTCAAATCTGACCCTCTCTGCAACCCTCTCAGGATGACAGGTCTTGCCTCATGATGAGCTCTGCCAGAGCCTTGTTATCTTAAGTAGAATCCTGTCCTCTGTAAGAATCCCATGCCAACAAGATGCCTACGACTGCAGTACATAATCTTTATTAAATTAAGGAATACTCAGATGAGAACCTCGCCTGACCAAAACTGCAGTCACAATAACATGGACAGAGAAGTTGTTACAGGTTGGTAGACGGCACTAAAATAAGAAGGTGGCTCAAATTCAAAGTCATCTTGATTTTCAAGCTTTAAATTCTTGCCCATGCAATCTGCTTCCATAGCCGTTCTTTCCATCAGTAGTGATAGCAGAATGTGTTTTGTAGTAGACAGTGTTCAGTACCAGTCAGGCTTAAGCTTCCAGTGTTGTATGAGAGACTATTTCATAGCTCTTTTCAGAAGAAAAGAATGGATATGCACAAAGTTATTATTAATTCAGCATTCAATTTGAATCAAAGGCAATGAAGAGCCATAATGTTTTAAACACGAAAAAAAAAAAAATCCCACTGTTCTGACATTGCTGAGATATTTTCAGCCACAAGAAAAGGAATTATATTTCTTTTCATTTTATCACTGTTGTCACAGATTTAAGAGGAGGGAGTGGCAAGCAGGAAAGGAGGAAAGGACTTGTTTTTCAATGTGTTTGCTTTGAAATCAGAAACATTAAATCACAGAACAAAAAAAATATGTAAACTATAATGTGTAGAGGCTGAAATACCATATGACTGATAAAGAAGGGTAGAAAGGACCTTAGTGCATCTTCATACTTGACAAGTGAGAATGATACCCATGAAATAGAAAGCAGATAAAAAACAGAGAGCTACTAATAGTAAACATGCAGAATTGACATTTCTTGCAAAATGACGTGCAAAGAACAGACAAGAGTAACGAACAACAACAACAAAAATATCTTAGTTACATATTTTTGGCATTTTCTTCCAGGCTGACACCTTTTCATCACTGTCAGGAAAGCAATGAGAAGGCAATCTTGCAAAATATCAGATTTTTCCTAAGATATACTGAATACTCATGAGCTTTCAGGTCATTGCAAATGATGTGTGATTATTAGAAAGGATCACAACCATAATGATCTATATAATCAGAAGTTCACCTGAAGGCGGTTGTCCAGACGCAGATGTTGTACAGCTGTGATTGTAACACCGTCAGTCTCCACCACTGCTCTTGAAGCTGGCCCAAGACTCTCAAGGAATGAGAATTTATCATTCCAGGAAGTCAGGGAGTGAACATGCCAGACAGAACTTGATTAGCCAACCACATCAAAGAAATTACTTGTCTATGACAGAAGGAAGGAGTCACGATGAATATTTGCTCCAGGGTCTGTTTATGCATTTTAAAGTAAAGGAAAAAAAAAAACCCATCAGATATGGTGCAAAAGCATCAGGAACAGAGACAAGAATCCAGGGCTGCCTTTCTCCAGGGGAAGAGTAGCACTGCAGGCTGCAGCACACTTGCAGTTTGTCTTCCTATTAGTATCCTAGCTATGTGGTGGTTCAGGATGTGGAGATAGAAAAAAGTCTAGTTCTACTAGTTCTAGCTTGGCTGCCTCAATGAGGAATAGAAATTCTAGTTTAACAACTAAAACCTGAGCTTCTGGTTCATGCTGTACTCAGCATACATCTACGAATCTCTGAATTTGAGACTTTCTGATTTAGACTTAATTCTGCTCACCCTGACAGTGTTAAATCCACTGGTTATTGTTTCTTAGCATATCTGTGATTGCAATTACTTTAAATGCCAGAAAGGGCCTGAAGCAATAATTTCTGTTCTACAATGTATAGGAATGTATGTTCAGTCAATGGACATACACAATATATATTTCCAATTATTAGGACAGCTATCAGCTGCTTTCCCTCCTCTGAACAAGCTAAATATTACCTCAAATTAAGTTCTACTAGACTGCAGATATGTTAGTTCTGAAGCACTGCGGAGTTGTACACCCAGCTAGGCATTTAGCACTACTCTTTACAGATTTCTTTTGTGAAAAGTGGCTCAGTGTTTGGAACCTCTGACTGAGGAAGGAACCACCTAACTGTGAGGCTACCTGGGAAGCAACACAGAACGGAGACAATGGAGATGGCTTCACACTTTGGGCCTGCAACATAAGGGAAAAGCTCAAAAAATACATGACAAAAAGAAAAGACGTATAACAGCACTGAAGAACCTCCCTGATATTGATCTTCTTTTAAGGATTTCATTTTTTTAAAAGTCATAAGGGAAGAATTTTAAAAATTGGATTCAATTCTGGATATATAGAAAGGGTTAAGGAGGAAGAAACTTGTGATCTAGGAAGGGCAAACGATGACTAAATCAGTCTTATGAAGGAGGTTCGGGGGGTTATTGATTTGTGTCAATCAGTCACCTCACAATCATTACATTCAATATGAAGTAATGGTTTAGGTTAATCCCTCTGAAAACTTTGTCAGCCCCAAATTTCTTATACCTCGTCTACATTTAGTTTGTGTGGATCCTTTGAAGCCAGATGTTAATCATCTGCTTTTGTGAAGGAAGTGTAAAACTAACAATTACCTGCATTGCCGTTGACAGCAAAATTCATGGCTTATGATTATCTGAATAGAGTTAATCTATTTTTTAAATAGGATGAGAGACTGCTACTGGAAATGAGGTGTGCACTGCTAAGACAGAAAAGTGATTCCCCATTAAGCCTTCCAGAGAATATTTCAGGGAGAGGAATTGCACAAGCTGCCAGTCTTGGGACTTGTGTATGAAACACATAATTTTGTTCTCTGTTTTATAAAAACGGTAAGGCTTTTGCAATACAAGCTGTGCTTTAATGAGGTGGAGGGGAAAAGTCTTCCATGCTTATGCTTTGGAACATTTGCAACG